>NC_045635.1:14106944-15356944 GCF_009829155.1 Mustela erminea | reverse complement strand
TGGCCTCTGTGGGGTAGAAAAATAGCCCGGAGAAATGGCTAGTTAGCATCTTTCTGAACAAACAGTTCAGTCTCAGAGATTCGGCAGACCAGTTGAGCAGGAGGGTTAGGGAAAAGATAACCCTTGATAAAATTTGAACAAAGGCAGGTCAGGCTTCGGAATAAATGATGACCGTGGGGCAAAGGCTAAACCCGCCCTCCCGGCCTGACCTCCCCTCGCTCCATCCCTGGTTTTTGTACCACCTTTCTAGTCGCTTTGTTCATTGACTCACTTCTTAGGAGTTGTCCCCTGTGATGGTAACACATGGTGGCTTGTGGCTATCCTTGGTCCCTTGAGGTGGGGGCTAGGTCTTCTACTCGATATCCCCACTGTACGGCCCAGAAAGGTGCCATGGAATCACTGGGCTCATAACTAGTGATGGTTGAGCACGTGGAGAATTAGAAACTACTTACAATTTAACCAGGCTCTATGTCCGACAGAGTCTTGCAGAACTGACATAGTAGCCATGGGCCCCCTTCTCAAGTTCACAGTCACCAGTTAGAAAAAGACACATTTGTTCACATAGGATCCTCGAGCTTATTTTGGGTTTCTGAGGGATTAGCAGTGGTTGCCAGAGTTCCCTGGGGCTTGACAGACCCTTTGTTCTCTGCAGTCCCTGCTCTAGACGGATCAACCCAAGAGCACCAAGACAGACCCTTGTGTAACAAAGGTGTATTGGCTCATTGCACTAAGGAGACGGCATAGGAGAACCTGTGCAGCCCCGTGGCACCAAACAAAAAAAGAGTAGTTATCAGTTTGGAGGAGGAGGAATGCAGTGAAATGTAAATGAAGCAGTATTTTGCTAGGCTCCAAGAGATGCACACGGCTGTGTGGAAAGGGGTCAATATCAGGTCTGTACCGGGAGGGGCACCCAGGTCGTTTCTTTGAGAACCACCAGTTGAGGATAAGTGTTCCTGCTGTGTTGAGAACTCTCTAAGTGAGGCTATGTACTTGCATGTGTCACATTGACTTCGTTCCTTTGGTCAAGGGTGGTACATTTCAGGGGCCGCTGGGGGGTTCAGTTGGTTAAGCATCTGCCTTTGGCTTGCATCATGTTCTCAGGTCCTGGGATTGAGCCCCCCATTAGGAGCCCCTGTTCATGTGCTCTTGCTCCCTCTCTCAAATACATAAATAAATACAATCTTAAAAAAAAAGAGTGGAACGTTTCCTTATGACTGATATGATATAAACAAAAGCAAAATTTCTGATAGTCTGTGGTGTTAGAGGACAAACTTTCTCTGGGAGTAAGAAAGCAGTAGTACTCGGAGAAGGGGGAGTTAGGACCCTTTCCAGCTGCCGTACATGCTTGGGAGAAATACTATTTCTCATTTACTTTGCAGCTGGTGGTGTCTGCCTTTGGTATGCCCGCCTGATGAATGACTAGGCAGATTTTCACTTTTTCATTCTGAGCTAAGTGTTGCTTTCTTACCACATGTTGAAATATCAGAAAAAGGGGTCTATTTCGTTATGTTGGGTTTTTTTCTGCCTGCTTTACCTGGGAGCTCTTTTATGCTACCTTTTCCGGGGAGGTGGTTTTTGCTCACTTGTCTCCCCCAAAACTCATGTGAGGCATGTCCAGTTTATTCTCCACACGGTAGTGCCTCCCACACTTGACGTGTCCTAACACACTCAGGCTCAGTATCCCAGGGTCGCAGCAAGTATCTCCAACACAGACCTTAACAGGTGTTTTTCATGGACCCAGAGCAAGAATTTCTGTCCCGATTCCGAGTGGGGGTCTCCTGGGGAGGGTGCCCAGGCCGCCCATGCTGCTGGAGACTTGGTTTTCAAGTACAGTCCTCTTAGAGGACAAAAGCTAACTCCCTTTGTGTTATCTTTGTGGATTTCCTTTCTCCCAAAGGCCCAGAGCTTCCCCTCACCTGAGCAGGAGAAAGTGCCATCGAGGGTAGTAGTGATGAGCCCTGGACGAGAAGACGGAAAGGCTTTGCTTGTCAGATTTTTTGTTTTTTGTTTTTTTTAAATTCCTTCTTTTGAAGCTAGAGACTAAATAGTGCCATAATTCATGGTTATGAGAGAATTTGAAAGTCACTTTCCCAGCAGGACCTAGGACTAGAGATGGTCGTTGTGATCTGGGGTCGCGGTCACCTTTTACGTGGAGGCAGGCCTTGGGCTCGAGTTGACAACATAGTGATGTGTGCCTTGTTTTTGTTTCCCTGTTCTGGATTTGAGTGTAGGCCTGGGTTTTTCCACCTTGCCACTATTAATATTTGGACCAGATCACTCTTTGTTGTGGGGACTATTTGTGCCCATTACAGGATGTTTAATAGCTTCCCCAGCCTCCGTTCCCTTGATGCTGTTTGCTGTTACCAACCCCTCCTACTGTGACAACACGATGTCTCCTGGCTTTGCCGGTGCCTGCCCGGGGAGCAAATGAACCCTATTTGCAAACTGCTGGTGCAGACTTCGACTAAGCTGTACAAGGGCACTGCCGCATCTCTGCTGCTGGGTGCACAGTGGGCATTTAGTTAATATTTACTGAGCAAATGACAAGCGAAGATTCTTTCCAACTCTCTCCGCTAGCCCTGGATCCTCAAACTGACCCAGGACTGGCTTTTCTGTCTACATCTATCATACACCACACCCAGCTGTGGCATCCCCACCACACGGGCCCACCCTCCAGGTCCCCACCATTGTTTTGCTTCTCTCTAGCATTGAGTGTTTGCTAACACCCCTGGCCGCATCGGGGGCTCTTACAGCGTCCTCCTGGACCAGCAGCATCAGCATCACCTGGGACCTGAGAGATGCAGATCTCCAGGCCTTGCTCAACCCTCCAGGATCAGGAACCTCGGGGGTTCTTTTTTCACACATCCTTCCTCTGATGCTGATGCCCACTCGTGCGTGAGAACCTCTGATGTAGACTGTTGATGAGAATCACCAGGGCGCACGTGGATTGCTGGTTCTGCCTCAGACCTATTGATGGCAGCCCCCAGAGAAGGGAATCTGGGAAGGCATAGAAGGAACAGGTGCCCTACATCATTCTTGTTATCAGGAATGACTGAGAAACACCTCCTCGACTCCTACTCCTCTGGTAAAAGTCCTAGAACGTTCTACAGAGTCCGGTGCCATTTTACTCCTCTAAGAAGGGAGCCTGACTCTTTCCTTTGGGAAATGATTCCCCATTCATGATCCTCTGATGCTTTAACCTGGAGACATCACTCTCTCTTTGTCAGGAGCTCTGTGCCTCATTCCCTCTCCTTGGTTATAAGATCCTTGAGAACCAGCGCCCAGTCTTATTTAACTTAGTCTCTTTCCTCCAGAATGTGACCCAGGTCCATATCCTTATTACATTTCCAAAATACAAAAAGCTGGAAAAGTAAAAGGTTCTATCTCTTGTTGAGTGATAAAACTTGTCCTGGACTAACATGCATTTATATATAGTCTTTATTCATCCTAGTTAAGGGGGACAAATCATCCATTTGTTGCAGAATTTTAATGTGTTTGATGGTTGGGTACAGCCCCAGGCCCCAGCTGTGAGGATGTTATCAATTGCATGGATGTAATACATTTCCTTTCTAAAATCTGAAAAATTCTATCTCCAGGGCTTCTGGATAAGTGGTTATGAACCAGTAGTGCCTCAGATAGTATTTGTCACTTTAATGAAAGAACTTTAGGTTTTGATATTGGTGAAAGTAGAAACGCTGAGCTTGACACTTCTGTTCTGGTATCCCAAAGGAGAAGAATTCTAAGCGTGACCTGGTACTTTCTACCACTGCTGGAAGTTCTGGAAGGCTTCCGACCAGCCTCTGTGACACATGGGATTTCAATCTTCATGTCCTAGAATTGAGCCTGGAGAATGGTCCGGCATTTAATGTTATTTCCTTGGGTGTGTGTGTGTGTGCACACGCACGCGTGTTCTGCTTGCTGATATATTTATTCTATTCGTTCTGCTTTTATTTTTTTTTAAGCTGAGGGAATTTTTTTAATTTGGTTTATTTGTTTTTGTATGAATAGATTATAAAACCATCTGAAGGGAGTCATGGGCTGTGGGCATGTGAGTTCAGTTTCTTAAACAGTCTGTTTTTAATCTCATGTAAATTTTTAGAAGTCTAGAGATTGAAGTAATGTAGTTTTGTTGTGGGGGGTGAGGTGAATCATGATTGGACTTCTTGGGGGTTTTAATAGAACAACTTTCTTTTTTTTAAGATTTTATTTATTTATTTGACAGAGATCACAAGTAGACAGACAGGCAGGCAAAGAGAGAGAGGAGGAAGCAGGCTCCCCGCTGAGCAGAGAGCTCGATGCAGGACTCGATCCCAGGACCCTGGGATCATGACCTGAGCCGAAAGCAGAGACTTTAACCCACTGAGCCACCCAGGTGCCCCAATAGAACAACTTTCTTAAAAGTGGAATGCCCATCAGTACTTAGAATAGGGGATCTTGATTTGGAAGTAGGCAAAGGTCTCAGGGTCCTTGAACCTTCTGATATCTTACACAGCATTTTCTCTGCACCTTTGAATGTGTCTTTTTTTTTTCCTTTTTTCTGGAAAGAAGGAATTACTATTTTTTTTTTTTTGGTTTTTGTTTTTATCAGGTTCTTAAAGGACTCTGAGACAAAAAAGCTCAACAGGTGCCTGGCTGCCTCAGTCGGTAGAGCACACAACTCTTGATGTCAGGGTTGAGTTCAAGCCCCACACTGGGTGTAGATATTACTTAAAAATAAATACGTAAATATTTTTTAAAAAGACAAAAAAGCTCAAGAATTAACTCAGGATTTCAGTCTTAGGCTAATTCGTCAGGTTTTTTAAAAAAATCTTTCTTTAAAGATAGAGACAAATTCATCTCAGTCTGTGCATGTGGGCATCTATGTGATCTTGGACTAATTAAATCCATCTAATTGATGAATAAATGGAAAATGCCTGCCTCCAAAATTTCGTTCCCTTCCTCTCCCTCTCTGTCTGCTACTCATTTAAAATTTCTGATCTTCCCCCATCCAAAAATCACTTGGAATTATATTCTTCTTTCAAGGCATATCAAATGCCTCCTCCTTTGTGAACTCCCTCCTGAATGTAATCATGCCTTCCTCTGCAACACCACAGCCATACCTCGTCAGAGTGACTCTGTGCTTCTTCTAGTGTTTGTCCTTTCTTCTTGTCATCCTTCACCCTTGCCTTTCCCCAGGCATTAGTTCGTCACTTCCACACGAGGGTGCAGTGGGTAGTGACTTGCATATCACAGGCTCAAGAACTGACAATGTCTTTTTCGTGGTGGTGCTTCAAGAAATGTTTGAATTAAAGTAGGGAACGTCTTTGTTCCATATACTCTGAAATTAAAATGATAGTCTCAGAGTTAATTCATTTTTTCACTTACTTTTTAGTCTCTTAAAACTACTGGTACATCCAAACTGACAACATGTTTTTATTTTCCAGTAGTGCTGAATTAGGACCCAAATGTCTCAGCGGTAAAGACAAAATCTTACTTTAAATATATCATGAGGTCTTAAAGTGGGAGTCTCTGGTTGCCATGTTTGATTGGAGATAGCTGAGTTTCAGTGCCCGTGACTAGAACCATGGAACGTCAGAGGTGGCCAGAACTCAGGCCTAGTCTGGTGTGGTTTTTGGAGCCTCCAGAGCTTCACTGAGATTGTTTCAGGGTCCCAGGTGGGGATGGGCCAGCCCCACTCTCTAATTTAACCAGAGCATCTCTGTTTTTAGTTGTTTTATATTGGAGTTTGGGAATAAGTTGAAGTTTGCTAAAAAAAAAAAAGTGCTCTGCGGAAGTTGACCAGACTCTTCTCTCATCCTTCCTTGGCCAGTCTCTCATTTTACACCTAAGGACACTGAAGTCCAAAGCTACAGCGTAGCTGCCTCAGATTTTATGTTCAGGACAGCCCAGCTGGGACTGAGGCTAGTCTTGACAGTCCTGACTCCTGGCCCAGGACACTCTCCTCCTGTTTAGCTGTCCCTCAAATTTTCCTCCACTTTGTAGGTATCACTAGGGGATCAAGAAACGTTAAGTGGGAACTGCCTCAGGTTATGGTGATGCAAAAGGGGACAAGCGTGATGTCAAAACCTGCTTCATGGACAAGGGTAGTTGAGAATAGCCACTGATACCCATATCTCCTCCTTTTATCTGAAATTGGTGCCTTCCAGATAATTCTTTGTCTAATGCTTCACACATAAATCGCGTACGTGGTGGGAATGTTTTAAAACTAGGTTATGCTGATGGTCATGTAACTATATACATTTATTAAAACTATTCATAGCATGTAACTAAAATGGGTGAATTTTTTGGTATGAAAATTATATGTCATTAAAGCTGTTTTTAAAAAAAGGGGGAACAGGGGTATACCTGCCCTCCTTTACTAATAGCGAAACTGGACAGAAAACAAAATGGTCCTGTGAAACATTTTAAAGGCACACTAGTAGTTTTTTATAAATATTTTCTCACTGTGTTGGTTATAAATCAATCCCACAGTCATTTACTGATCCCCTGCTATGGGCCAGTTCTTGAGGTAACAAAGGAAGAGATTGGGGGAGAGGGAGTGACACAGGTGCCTAGGAAGGGAATTTCTGAGTGGAGGCCGGTTATAGTCAAGAGTTTCGGGACGCCTGGGTGGCTCAGTCGGTTAAGCGGCTGCCTTCGGCTCAGGTCATGATCCCGGCGCCCTGGGATCGAGTCCCACATCAGGCTCCTTGCTTGGCAGGGAGCCTGCTTCTCCCTCTGCCTCTAGCCTGCCACTCTGTCTGCCTGTGCTTGTGCTCTCTCTCTCTCTCTAACAAATAAATAATTTAAAAAAAAAGTGAAAAAAAAAAAAAAGAGTTTCGGGGGAGGTAACTGGAGATGTCCTCTTCTACGGAGTTCCTTCTTGTCACAGTACCTTCTGCTTTGAGTGATAAAGACCTATGCAGCCACAAAGTGGCGGTAAGCAGTACAGTTTAATGGAGTCAGGTAACAAGGGACCTGGAGACAGGCCCCCTAACGTTGGTTAATCTGACAGACATCTCAGTGGTGTCAAGACCCAGAGTCCCCTCCTCTGTGATTTTCCTGGCTTTCCTCTCATGGCACTGCAACAGTGCCAAACACTATACTGTCTTCCAACAAGGACGAGACGGTGTTGAAAGCAAAAAGGCAGGGGCAACTATTTTCCTCACAATCCTTTTTTTAATCAGGGAACAAAATCTAACAGCCTCACTCCCCCTCCCAGCAGATTTCCTCTCACATCTAAGTAGATCACATCGAGGATCATTGACAAAGGGAAGTGAGATTAACATTATTTTCCTAGACATATCTCACTTATTTCCACATCCATGGGTGGGGGAGGGGGTTCCCTGTTCCCAAAAAAGTACCTGATTGCAGCAGGGTTATATGAACTGGGAAGAGGATGGGGAATGGCTCCTGTGAACAAATGTCTACCTCACTTAATGAACTTTTTTGATGGAAAGGAATAGAAACAATGCTTCTTTTCCCTTTGTTGACCACAGGTGTCTTACCTTGTTTGTAAAATATTTCCATGACTTCAGTCCAATGAATTATTCTTCAGACTGGGACTCTGCAGGGCAGTTCTTCAGTAATGCTGTATTTACTTCAGTGTTGGAAGTTCTGAGGTTGGATAGTCATATTTCACTAGCACAGTCAGTAGGAAAATTGGTAAAGAGCTGTCATTATCCAATTTAAAGATGCTTAGCTTTTTCCCTCCTTTTAGAATATTTGGCTGATTCAGAATTTGGGAGGTTTGCTATTACTAATTAAAGAGAGATGAAACATAAGTAACTGTGGACCTAAGAATCTTCAGGCAGATTAATATTTTTTAAATTTTATTTTATTTTTCAGTGTTCCAAGATTCATTGTTTATGCACCACACCCAGTGCTCCACGCAATCCGTGCCCTCCTTAATACCCACCACCAGGCTCACCCATCCCCCCACCCCTCTCTGTTCCAAAACCCTCAGCTTGTTTCTCAGAGTCCACAGTCACTCATGGTTGTCTCCCCTTCCATTTTCCCCCAATTCACTTTTCCTTTCCTTCTCCTAATGTCCTCCATGTTCTTCCTTATGCTTCACAAGTAAGTGAAACCATATGATAATTGACTGTCTCTGCTTCACTTATTTCACTCAGCATAATCTCCTCCAGTCCTACCCATGTTGATATAAAAGTTAGGTATTCATCTTTTCTGATGGAGGCGAAATACTCCATGTGTATATGGACCACATCTTCTGTATCCATTCATCTGTTGAAGGGTATCGTGATTCTTTTTATTTTTTAACTTTTTTTAAAAAAGATTTTATTTATTTTATTTGACAGAGAGAGATCACACAAGTAGGCAGAGAGGCAGTCAGAGAGAGAGAGAGAGGAGGAGTAAGTAGGCTCCCTGCTGAGCAAAGAGCCCGATGCGGGACTCGATCCCAGGACCCTGAGATCATGACCTGAGCTGAAGGCAGAGGCTTAACCCACTGAGCCACCCAGGCACCCTGGGCATCTTGGTTCTTTCCACAGTTTGGCGACTCTGGCCATTGCTGCTATGAACATTGGGGTACATACATACATTGGGGCCTTTCTTTTCACTACATCTATATCTTTGGGGTATATACCCAGTAGTGCAATTGCAGAGTCATAGGGAACCTCTATTTTTAATTTTTTGAGGAATCTCCACACTGTTTTCCAAAATGGCTGCACCAACTTGCATTCCTACCAACAGTGTAAGAGGGTTCCCCT
This sequence comes from Mustela erminea, assembly GCF_009829155.1. Taxonomy (NCBI): domain Eukaryota; kingdom Metazoa; phylum Chordata; class Mammalia; order Carnivora; family Mustelidae; genus Mustela; species Mustela erminea. Next base: position 15,348,236 of record NC_045635.1, on the reverse strand, counting down.
TTCTCCACATCCTTTCCAACACTTGTTGTTTACCGTCTTGTTGATTTTGACCATTCTAACTGGTAGTAAGGTGGTATCTCAATGTGGTTTTGATTTGAATCTTCGTGATGGCTAATGATGATGAACATTTTTTCATGTGTCTGTTAGCCATTTGTATGTCTTCTTTGGAGAAGTGTCTGTTCATGTCTTCTGTCCATTTTTTGACATGATTATCTGTTTTGTGTGTGTTAAGTTTGAGGAGTTCTTTATAGACCTCGCATATGAGCCCTTTATCTGTATTGTCATTTGCAAATATCTTCTTCCATTCCGTAGGTTGCCTCTTTGTTTTGTTGACTGTTTCTTTTGCTGTGCAGAAGCTTTTTTTCTTGATGAAGTCCCGAAAGTTCATTTTTGCTTTTATTTCCTTTAGGCCGATTAATATTGATGGGATTTAAAACCAGTGCCCTTCGGCATGGCTTAATGAGCAAAAGGCATCAGGGGCCCAGAGTACCTAAGATGAAAGGTTTCCAACACTAGGACAGGGCATGTAACTGATATACTCTGTCCATGGGACAGAAAGCAAAACTATTTGCCACAGAAAGTGAGTCCCTCTCTTTCGCAGCCCCCTCTCCCTCCCATCATATCTGAACCAACCCTAGACCACAGTGTGTCTGTATTACAGATCTTTTTATTGCCTTTATTTTATATATCACTCTCTTTGATTGATGTGACATTAACCATAATAAAACCCCCCACATTTCAGTCATATAAACTGTGCTAGGGACCATATAATTAATACTTGCATATATAGCTCTAAGTTATGATCTGTCTGCAGGAACTGGCCTGATCCTTGGGAAATATCTAAGGCCATCTAAAGCCATTAGGATTGTTGACTTAGCTGCAGAATAAAAAAATGCCTGTCCCAGTAGATACTAATTCTCTGGAATTTTCCTTTCTACCTTCAATCCCAAGTCATCGAACCCCACTTTTCCAAGTTTTAATTTCCCGGATACACAATGTTTTTGCTCTCTTCTAAACTGGTGCTTTTGCATAAATAGAGAAGATTTAACATCAGATTGGCTTGTTTTTTTTTTAAGAGTTTATTGATTTACTAATGCAATCTCTACACCGAACGTGGAGGCTCGAGCTCACAACCCCAAGATCAGGAGCCATACGCTCTTCTGACTGAGTCAGCCTGGCACCGCTAACATCAGATAGACATCAAAAGCATATAATTGATGGCATCTTTGAACTGGTTTCCAGTGTTTTTCTGTCTTTGGGGGACATCCTTGCTAATGACCATCCTCACCTAAATAGTTTCCCCCAGAGAGACCTTGGGACATATTTGAACAAGTTTGTCTCCCCAGTATACACATGTATATAAAGAACATTTAGTGAGTATTTGTTGGCTGTTTGTGGTTGACACATGTTCACATAGAAATATCTGTCTCAGGAGATACACCGTAATGGAGTCTTTGTTTTTTTTATTGTTTTGAGTACCTTGGAAGCATTTAACATACACAGATACCTGTTTCTGATTCAGTGAGGTGTGGAAGAAGGCAGTGAGGGCAGAATTTAAGCTTTTTTCTCTTTGTAGATCATGTCTGCTTATACATGCCCCCGAAGAGTATAGAAAATGGTATATAAAATAAAGAGCACATAAAATATACACCTGAGACCAAGGAAATCTTTTTGGTTTTCTGCCTGAGAGACGCAAAGCAGTCGATGGCACTTGATGACATCACATGATTTGTGAAGGGGAAAAAGTGAAGAGAATAAGTAAGCGTGAGCCCCAGATGAGCAATCTTAGGTAGTTTCTCGCAAGTGACCCTTTCTTTATTCAATCCTTTTATCCTCTCTGTTAAGTGTGCTTGTCCCTGAACTTAATGTGAGAGTGGGCATCTTTTCCTGAGTCACCCATTAGAAGAGGCATTGTAAAGGTTGTGTTGTCTTTTCTTCTTACAGCCAAGGATTACTGCAAAGTAATATTTCCATATGAGGCACAGAATGATGATGAATTGACAATCAAAGAAGGAGATATAGTGACTCTCATCAATAAGGTAAGCAAAGCTCCCCTCCTGCCTTTGAAACGGCAAGCCGCTCAGAGGCATTGACTGGACAGTACAAGCTTTTGTTTTAGGCCTTTAAACATTTGATTTTCATTTCCTGAACTCCTTCCTAAGAAAGACTCTTGCATCTTTTCTCTTGATCGGGCTAAGCCCGACACATCCAGGTGAGTGAACGAACTTGAAAACCAAATCAGTTCTGTTGGCCTTGGAGCCAGCTGCAGATTGGCACGGCCCGGTGGAAAACTCCATCCCAGAGCGGCTAACCCAGTAGGCGGCCTGCTTGGCTGGAGAGCCCTCCCTGTCCTGAGGTATCCAAAGAGGGGCTTTAAAAATGCAGGTCATACCTCACGGGCAGCAAATGTGTAAAGAATGTGTGCTATTCTGATCAAAGACAGGTAGCATGGCTGAGAGAATTTTGCTTGTCTTTTCTGGGCGAAGAAGGTTGGATGATTTTATCATCACTGCAGGCAGAGCTCTATAAACATACAGAGAGCTATAAAAATCCGTGTGAAGTGACACAGCTAACAGGGCCCGAACCATGTACTGTTTATGCTTTCATGCAATGGTACTCACAAAGTAGGTGGTTGAAGGAGACATTATTTAAATGATTCCTAGAATAGATCACGTTTTGTCTGAGTAACAGGATTCTCATGATGGTCGCGTATGGTGAAAAGCTGACCCATCTTTCAGATGTCTAAGTGGCTTTATTCTGAGGTCCAAGTGAGTGGCAGGGAACACGTGATGCTCTTGGGACAAGCGTGACTTGGGGGCCGTCATGGCTGCCTGTGCTCATGCAGGGCTGGAAAGCATTGGCAGGGTGGAGAGTGCGGGGAAAGAGGAGAGAGAACAGGCAGGGGTTAGGGTGGGGGGAGTAGGCTCTGGGTCTCGCTCCTGTGGCCATTGCAGAGAAGCAGGGGTTTGCCTACACCCCCTTCCCGCCTCCCCAAGTGTGTCCATAAAGTGACGGAATTCCTTTCTGGAATAGCAAACTACTCCCAGTGCTGCTGAGAGGCCAAGGACTTGACCATTGTTTTACGTGTAAGCTGTTGTCCCACATTCATTTTAGCGTATTTCTCCTAAGTGTTTTCTGTGGCAGGAGGAAATCAGAGCCGGGTAAAATGCGGCCTGTCTTGTTCCTTTCTGCCAAGGAGGCAGAGCAGTTCTTCTCTTTCTTTACCACCCTTCCCCGTCAACCTTCAGCCGCGCCTCCTTCAGGTGGCTTCTGCACGGTGCGTTTCCTATTTTGAACCATACCCTGCACGGAACACTCGGAATAAGGAAGTTGCTAAATAGGTGTAAAGCACAATACGAATAGTTCAATAATCAGCACAGATAATTGGTGTTAGTCCTACAGGGAAAGGGGCAGATCACTTTCTCCTGTGACGAGTGCCCAGAGAGCGCAGTAACCCATGCTTTGCAATGGGGGGAGGCACTCTACTGTTTTTGTTTTTCTTTTCATCCAGAGGGAGGCAGCCTCTTTTTAACCAAAAACCAGATGTACCAATAATATTTAATAAGGTTTGTGGGGGGGGAACCTACCACGGATGGTCTGTTATCTGAATACATCTATTTCTACCTTAATATATTATATTCCTGTCCCTGTCATTTGATTACATATGATGAGAACATATTCATCTTGATGTTTTTGTTCCTACCAGCTTGAGATCCGGTCTGATAAAAAGAAGTGAATCTTTCTAAAGAGCTTAGTCAGGAAGAGACTGTCTCCTTGTTCCATGCTCCATGTGCACGGCCGGGAGAAAGGAACGGACGGCTGTGCCAGGCTTGGTCTCAGTTGTCCGGGAGATCGTGCCAGATGTCCCTGCTTTCGTAGCTTCCTGCAGTTAAGTGCAGTTTAGAAATGGAAGCAGCTTATAGATAATATTATGACAGTTGCAAAACGCGACCTCGTTCTTCTTGCCGTACACTTGGCCTCTTGACTTGGCTTACACCCTGCTCCTGCCCCTCAGGCCGAGAGCGCCTGTGTCATTTTCACCCTTGCTCCCCCTCCGTCAGCCCTACCCACGCTCGTGAGCCCAGCAGCGCCAGAACCTAGCGATTCTGCCTTCCTGTGTCCCGGCCTCTTCATGTCCTTGGGAGAGCCAGGCCCAGGCCAGAGGCTGTACTTCCTTCCTCTCCCGGCTCCCTCCATGGCACCTGTTCCAGAGGAGAACGCTGGGGCGGTCAGGGGCGGAGGGATGCTGGCACCCCAGCCCCCTCGTTTTATCATCTCCTAATGGTGCTTTGCTCGTGGGACCCCTCTGCTCCAGTGAAAGTCTTTAGCAACTTTCCTCTCCTTTATTGTCAAATCCAACTCGATTCTCCTGGCACCCATTTGCCCAGGCGCTCTGGCCTCAGTCTGGCTTTTCTGGTCTTGGTCCACATCTCTGTTCTACAGCAAGCTCTCCTGGGATGTCCCCAACCTGCTCATGCATCCTCCCTAACTTGACCCCGGCCGTGTTCCTGCTGCCCAGGATGCCCTCTGTCAACCCACGTAGCTGGTTTTTCAATAGCTAATAATACAACCAGTCTTAACTCGTGCTGCATTATGTACCTGGGCCCATTTTTTAGCTTGTTACTTTAGAATGTCCCCTGTGCACTATCAGTTTTGTTTTTATTGTTCTTTTATATGGTCTGTGAAATCGGGTCTCTTGATATCCTGTCCTTCTGCCGGTTTTGACTTTTATTCCCCCAAAATATCTGCCACCCTTGACCTAACGTTCCACTTGGTTGGAAGCATTTTAAAATGACAAGTGCCTTGTAGGCTACCTGCTCAGAGAAACCAGGGTTTGAATCCCAGCAACACCATTTATGGCTGTGTGTCACTGGGCATTTCACTTAACCCCTCTGAGCCTCAGTTTCCTCAGCCAGAAGGCAGACCTCACAGGGCTGCTGTGAGGATTTGCTAAGGTGCTGCATATACATAGATCGTCACTTCAACTTTGGTTGCTCTTTCTCTGACCTTGGAAATGGGGAAGGAAGGGCTCTTGTGATTGGGCCCAGTTTGCTGCTGGAGCAGGAACACCGTGTTACGGGCGGGGGGGGGGCGGTAACAGTGGTGGAAGACTTGCCTGAAAATAGCTCAGAATTCACAAGGGGTGAGATTTCAGCAAGAATTTGGAGAAAAAATATGCCGTTAAGTATTTTACTTGCTGAAAAGTGGGGGGAAATGGACTCTGAGTCTGTCATACCCTGCTGACGTTATAGAAAATTCTTACATCTTCCTCAGAGTTAAAGAATCACTTATAAATTCATTTAGATGAATGTGTGCTTGTTGATACTGTAAAGAGAAGAGCTTCGCTTTGATTTGTTTAATGTGTATTTTGATATGCTGCTTTATTATGTGTATGAGTTGAGATGAAAGACCTGAATCATTGTTGTCTAAATTCAACTTCTTTGGCTGGAGAGGTTCTCAATTTACCCCAAATTCCATTGGTGTTTTTGTTTCAGAGTTAGCTAAGGTGGTTTCCCTTTGTCCTGTTTTTCTGGGCTGTGGCAGGAGTCACAGGGCAGGCATTGCCCTCATTTTTAGCCCTAGATTGTCATTTCATGTAGCTTTCTAGAAAATGAGTCAGACACCCTTAGCGGGTGCCTGTAAGCCCTCCACGGTTCCTGAAATAATGTGCAAAGACCTGAACTATTTGTGTGTGTCCCTGGAAACTAGGATGAAATGTGGCAACCCAAATGGTTTGTTTTTTAGTTTATTTATAAAGAATTCTTGTGGATTTGGGAACATTTCCATTTGCACAGAACACACCTGTGTTTAGCTTTTATTTCCAGTCACTCAAAAATAGCTCCTTCATCTGTGTTCCTGCCGCCCCCATCCCTGCCTTCGTGATTTGTGCTCAGAGCATGGTTGAAAGGGTTCAGAAGCCTCTGGGTCTGGTTTCCAATGAAGGTCTGCTTTCCCTAAAGAAAGGCTGAGAGCAGCCTGGTGCAGGCCAGGCTGGGGTTCAGCTATAACGGTGGCCACCTCCGGGCACTCCTTGCTCAGACCGCTGCCACCTGGGGGTAAGCGAGCCCAGCTGTGGAGAGGGCTGATGTTCCTGACCTTGGCCGACAGTCTCTTGGCCTCAGCCCCCCTAACCTGGAAGGAAGGGCTTCCCATGTGAGCCCTTTGTAAACAAGGATCTTTAAGTATATATTTCTTATTAAAAAGCTCCCCTGAGTAGCTGTGTCTTTGACCCCTAACAAAGCAGACACTCCCCGCCCTCATTTCTTCATGGGTATAAGCCTATTCAAGAACATGAAAGTAAACACTATGAAAGATAATATTATTGATAAAAACCATGGAGCATGGAGATGGAAGGAGGGGAGGAAACTGATAGATGTGCCCTAGAGAAAGAAGGAGGCCAGAAGATTAGATAAAGGTAGAAATAGAAGAAAAAATACAAAGTGGGGTGCCTGGGTGGCACAGGTGGTTAGGCATCAGCCTTCAGCTGGGGTCATGATCCCGGGGTGCCAGGACCGAGTCCCGCCTAGGACTCCCTGCTCAGCTGGGAGTCTGCTTCTCCCTCTGCCTCTCCCCTTCCTCCCCACCCCGCTTGTGCTCTCACTTGCGCTCTCTCTCTCTCTCTCTCTCTCTCTCAAATGAATAAATTAAAAATCTTTTCAAGAAGAGAAAAAAATATGAGGTGAGAGTCTCACCTTTTCCTCAGGATATTTCAAACCAGGGACCGTTCAGTATTTGGAGCTGGACCTGCTGTGAGGGCGGAGTCAGGGCTGCAGCTTCCTTCATCTCTACGCTCCTCCTTTCTACACAACTCTTGAGCACCTCAGTTAATAATGGGTCAGTTTATGTGCGCGACCGCGGCTTCCCAGTGCAGGACGCTTCCAGGGTAGCTGGCAGCAGCAGCCCCTCATCGCCATTCCTTTCCCTCATGGTGGCCCTGGAAGTTAGGTGGGACCACGGGTGTCCTGTGTAGACCACGGGGAAGGACCAGAGGCCTAGAGCGCAGAAGTGACTTTCCCAGGGTCTCCAAGCATGCCAGGGGCAGAACTAGGGCGGGGTTGTGGGGCCTGAGCTGCCTTGTGGGGCTGTCAGATGCTCTTAGAAGGTAGGGCTCAGCTTTGACATTTACTTTTCTGATGGGGTAGAAAGTGGTGAATTGCAAATAACCAAAAAGAGAATTAGGGAAGAACTCTAGGGCACTTCCCTTCTCTTCCAAAGGATCCTCATCTCTATTCCATATTTCTTCCAAGCTGATAATGTTTTCAAATGTTGAAGACTTACCAAGTGAAACCTGAAACAGATAAAATCTTTAAAAGTCAAAAAAAAAAAAAAAGAAGAAGAAGAAGAAGAAGGTGGGGCTCAGCCGCTCCCAGAGGCGACTTGTCTACTCACAGAGTCACCCTCTGTTGCTGGATATCTAGGGCAAGTGCCTATCAAATTTGCTTTCTACCTTAAAGATGTGATCATTATTTAATCAGGGAAATGGTATTACCATGCCATCACCCCGTCTGCTTGCATGTTGGTGGTATCCATGTTTGTGATCGCTTTGGGTCAGGATCATCCGTGACTTTCTGATTCCACTGTCCCCTCCACAGAAATGAAATGGTCAGGGCGCCTGGGTGGCTCAGTGGATTAAGCCGCTGCCTTCGGCTCAGGTCATGATCTCAGGGTCCTGGGATCGAGCCCCGTATCGGGCTCTCTGCTCAGCAGGGAGCCTGCTTCCCCCTCTGTCTCTGCCTGCCTCTCTGCCTACTTGTGATCTCTCTCTCTGTCAAATAAAATAAATAAAAATAAATAAAATCTTTAAAAAAAAGAAAGAAATGAAATGGTCATCAGTGCAGAGGAGATGATGGGCTCAGCTCAGGACTAATAATGGTTCTTTCCGTGCCTGAAGCCCTCTTCTCCCCCTTCCTTCTGCTTTCTTCCGTGCCGGCTGATCTTGCCTTCCTCTTTCTTCCCGCTGGGTACCACTTAGTTTTCTGGTTGCTTTTAGCATGAAGAATGAATGAAAGGAAGGAAGGAAGGAAGAGAAGGGGAGGGAGGGAGGAAGAAAGGGGAGGAGAGAGAGGATGGAAGGCAGGAAGGAAGGAAGGGGAAGCGGGAGAGAGGGCGGAAGGAGGGGAGAGAGGAAGAGGCAGGTGGGAGTCCTGAGCTCCTTCTTAAGTCATCCTGTGATTATGTGTTCCTTTGTTTGCTCTAATGTTTATTTTCCCTTCCTGCCTCCCTCTGATTAATTCATTAATTGGAACACTTATTCACGAGAGAAATGTTTTCACACTCCCTTGCTTCCCGCCCCATAGGAAGTAAGGATGTTTCCTCAAAGAGAAGAGGTTTTAGGAATCTCAAGAAAGGTTCTCAGACTGGTGTAAGAAAGCCCATCAGCTAAATAGATTGCTGGCCTTGACCCCTTCTCTCTGTACTGCTGAAGCTTTTAGCAGAGCTAAAATGCTAGGATTAAGTGTGGTTTCAAGGGTGAGGAGTAAATTAGCAGGTGTCACCCTGAAAATGATGACACACTGACAGACCCATTAGAAGGACATGTTTCATGAGTGAATGAAGAAGTTAAGCATAGGGCCGGGATCATCTGGGCTTACACACATCTGAAGAATGCCAGTGTTCACCAAATGAGTCTTTTATGTCATAGGACGTATTTTTTGTGGTATGGCCTGCCTTGTTAGACTGCATATGTCCTTCCTAGAGTCAGAAGCCACAATATATCTCCTCCTCAGAGCATTAGAAATCCCAAGGAATACCGTTCGCTTCTGTTTTGTCTTCCTCTTTAAAGTAACCAGAACACTGGAACCATTGCGAAGAATCCTGATACCGTAAGTACGTTGGATCAAAACTCTTCCTCACTGTGCTCATTTAAAAATTTTTTAATTAGATTAAATTTAAATTTTTTTTAAATTAGATGAGGTTGGTAAACGTAGGACTTGATGTGGTAGAAATTTTCTCTTTTGTTTACCAGGAGACGGACAAAACAGTACCACCCCCAAATTCTGACGGCCATGATGCCAGATTTTTGATAGAGGAGTTTGCCATTGATAAGACTTCCCAGCTTTTTATGCCCCCGCAAGTGATGCTGAACTGTTGAAAGGGACCCTGCGTTTGTTCAGCCTGACAGTCACCCCCGTCCAGAGCGGCAGGAAGTTAGTAATCCGTGCAACACCGCCACGGGATCCTTTTCCCCTGCAACACACAGAAAAACCTGCAGGTGTCTCAGCGAATTAGAGAAACTCTTTCTGTTTTCCATGGCCAACCTTTCTGTTTGTATTACTCAGAGAGGGCCATTGTGAGAATTAAATGAGATGTTGTGGCTCAAAGGGCTTTAGAAACATAAAAGTTGAATTCTCATTAGTGCTCTGAGAAGTTATTATGGGAAGAAGAAAAAAACAAACGCCCAGTGACTGGAAGTTTTTACTTCACGTACTGAACTGTCCTGAAATTCAGTTTAGCACTTGCCCTGAAATTCCCTTTTATTATCTATTTTTTGACTTTTCTTAGGAAAGAAGTAATTTATTATAGTTATATAACCTCTGTCTTATGGAAGTATCACAAAGCTCTTTACGTTCACATTTACATTTTACTAAAATATGCTTTTCTGAGACAGAAAGTAGCATGGGATGTACTTTTAGATAGTATTTTAAAATTATATGAGTAATACCTACTCTAGAGAAAAAGTGAGAAGGAAAACAGATAAATAGATAAATACCAGGAAAAGTCGAAATCCCCTCACCACCTTCGGTACCTTTCAGTATCTGAGCTGGAGTCTTCCAAGTGTTTTATACACAGAGACACACACAAATTTCAGCTCAAAAGAAAATAAGATCATATACACACACATTATTTTGTAACCCTCTTTTTTCCAAACATATCATGCCTGTCTTTGGCAGCATGGTTAAATAGTTCCTTAGAGTCCTGTTGTACAAAGTATAGCGGTTCTCTTTTATGTTTGTTTCTAGATTTTCCTTATTTTAGACCATGTTGCATGTGGTCATCACTTTGTAAACTCTTGCCCATGTAATTGGTTCTACCACTTTCTACTACTTGTATAACCTTGGGAAGATTGCTCAGTTTCTCTGTGCCTCAGTTTCCACATCTGTGAAGTGGGGTTGATGGTAGTACTTACCTCCTCGCATTGCAAAGATTAAATGAGTTAAAGGAGGTGAAGCACTTAGCATGCCTTGCTCAGAGTGAGTGCTGTAAAAATGGTAATAGTTGTTATTATTTCTTGATGATAAGTAGCTAACTGTAATGCTGCCTCAGTTCCTTTTAAATATATTTGAGGGATGTTATGAAAGATTATGCCAATTTAGCCTCCCCAGCAGTGTGTGCGAATATGTTTTCCTATCCTTGTCATCCTTGGATATTATCGTTCTTTCTAATCTCTGCTAATCTGATAGGTGTTTGCATTTTTAAAAATGATTACTCAAGTTGAAAATCTTGTGTGTCATTTTCCAATTGATTTTTATAAAAATACCTTATATTTATGACATTAACCTGTCATCTTTCACATTATAAGTGTTTTTTCTTAGTTTATGACTCAGAGAGATATTTAAGAAAAACATCATTAAAAATAAATACCTTTTAAACTTAAATTTCCTCCATTTTCTAGTTAACTAGATAATGTAGTACAATTCATCCTTGTAAGAATAGTTTTACTTCAGGCTTTTATATTTCAGTCCTAGTTGGAAAGGGTAGCTGGCTATTAAGTACATTCCTTTTCTGCCTTCCTCAGGGCTTTAGGAGGTTCTTTTTAAAGCTTCTGTCCTTACAAGCATTTTTTTTTACAATGGCATTCAGAGAGCCCCTGAGGTTCTGCATGGATATATATAAGGAGCCTCATATTCTAGATCAGAGCTTAGCCAACTTTTTCTGTAAAGGGCCAGAGAGTAAATATTTTAGGCTTGATGGTCTTTGTTGCAACTATGCAAAAGCAAGTCATAGAAGCAAATGAATGGGCATGGCTGAGTTCCAATAAAACTTTATTTATAGACACTTAAATTTGAATTTTGTGTGATTTTCACATTCCTTGAAATATTCTTCTTTGGTTTTTTAAAACCATTTAAAAATGTATAAACTATTCTCAGTGGGATGAACAGAAATAGGTAGCAAGCCAGATTTGGTCCATGGGCTATAGTTTGCTGGCCCCCAAGATAGAATGTCTAGAAACAGACCCAAAAAATATAGCCAATTAATTTTCAACAAAGGTGCAAGGAGAATTTAAGAAAGAAAGGGTAGTCTTTTTAGAAGTGGTACTGGCACCATTGGAAATCCATAAACAAAACAAAAACAAAAATACCTTAACCTAAACTTAACACATCCTACAAAAATTAACTCAGAATGGATTGAGTAGATCTACATGTGAAATAGTTCTACTAAAATGTAACATAGATCTACATGTAAAACCAAAACCACAGAATGTTATTTATGAAAACATTGGAGAAAGAGTTGTTAGACATGACACCAAAGGCACAGTCTATGAAAGAAAATACTGCTAAATCGAACTTTGGCAAAATTAAGAACTCATTCTCTGCAATGCTACTGTTAAGAGAATATTGATTGGTCTGTTTTTCTTATAAGGCGATTTGAGACTAAATAATTGCCTGATAAGTAATTGCATGAATTTCAAGGACATTGGTTTTGTCCTCAGTCTTCCTGGGAATATTCTTTATAACATAAGACCACAGATCTCCCTTATCAGAGCCTTTTCCCCCAACGTGGCAAACAGATATAACCACACGCTACCAGTCAGGCTTGGGCTCAGCTGAGCAGCCTGAGGGCCTAGATTTGACCTGGGAATTGTATTTTTTCACTCATTGCACATGGCCTATAAGCCAAATTCACAGAGTAGAGAGAAAAAGACCCCCAAACAAATTTTTATGCCAAGAAATAAGTTTTCCTTTGAAAACTCAAATATAGATATGTCTGGTGAAGAATGGAAATGGAAAGTAGGCATTTAGGAATTTATGAATAGTTGCTACAGCTGGCTTGGATGGATGATCTTGATGTTCATAATGGCCATGGGCATGCCCTTTACCTCATATTCCTTCCTGGTCCTTATCTGTGAAATGAAGATACTCCCTGGCCTTCATCCATAACAGCTTTCTTTGTTACCTCTTAGAGGTAGGGCAAGAGCTAAGAAAATCTCTTAAAACATAATATAAGATGCTTTATAAATGTCAGTGTCTCTGTCAATGAAGCAAAATGATTTTTGATTATATCTACTACCCTTTTAATGGAAGAAAAACATGTGTCAAGATGGAGAATCAATACAGTTTTCTAAACATAAATGCAAATGAACACTCAGCTATAGGATGAACATCCTTGAGAGGTAGACTGTGTTACTAGCCACGTGCTTTGGATGAGCCAAAAGTATCATTAGAAACAGCTTTCAAGGGGCTCCTGGGTGGCTCAGAGGGTTAGGCCGCTGCCTTCAGCTCAGGTCATGATCCCAGGGTCCTGGGATCCTGCCCCACATTGGGCTTTCTGCTCAGCAGGAAGCCTGCTTTCCTTCCTCTCTGCCTGCCTCTCTGCCTACTTGTGATCTCTGTCTGTCAAATAAATAAATAAAATCTTAAAAAAAAAAAAGAAACAGCTTTCAAAATTTAGCATAAAACGGGCACCTGGGTGGCTCAGTCAGTAAAGTGTCCGACTCTTGGTTTTGGCTCGGGTCATGATCTCAGGGTCCTGAGACTGAGCCTCCCGGCCAGCCGGGTCCGTGCTCATCAGGGAGGCTGCTTAAAGATTCTTTCCCTCTGCCCCTCCCCCTACCTGTGCATATGCATGCTCCCTCTCTTCCTCAAATAAATAACTCTTTTTAAAAAATTAGCATTAAATTGTCATCTCAATGTAAATGACTTAACAAGTAGAAAACGGAAAATTTCTATGGAAAAAAAACTTGCATAATTTTGCATCCTTGATTATGTTTAAATAGACCCCCCAAAATGTAAAAGTGCTTCCTTAATGAGTTGCATTTTATGTATGACTTGTTCACGTGCCTTTATGTGTTAATGGCACATGTCATGCTTAAAGCCCAATCATAAGTACATAGGAAAGGTCCTCTCTGCAAATATCTCCTTTTCACATCATTACTAATTTTTGAAGTTGATTTATGAGAGTAGAAGTTCTTTCATTCTGATATTAGAAAAAAGGCTAAAAGCACAAGTATTTCCTGAAACTTAAGATTGTATAGCCTGCAAATAAAATAATGAAATCGGTAAGCTGTTCTTTTATATTTGTCTATGCGCAACCTCAATGGCCATGCCTCACAATTCCAGGAGATGCCCAGTATAAATGGTGACCCTGGAGTTGGACCAGTATGGAAGTATCTTTTGGGTGCCGTTCTCTGAAGAAGCTTCAGATAGAAGCATCTTTTTCTAAGAGGGAAACGGGCTGTGAGTAATGAGGCCTCTGGGGCTTCCACTCTGGCTTGTCCGCTATTAAAATCCCTTCAGGCCTTCCTCATCCCTGCCTGCTGCCTGCCTCTCATAATGTCTGTGGAAGTTCTGTTCTCTTTCCGGGGACCCGAGATTTGAGGTCAGCTTTTTGCTCAGTTCTTAGTGACATCTAGACTCAAAGTTTACTTCTGTGGCAAATCCTAACCCATGTGCTATAAGCGGGTTATGGGAATATAAGGTGGTGAGCCCCTCAGCTCTCCAGGTGGATGGAAAGGGCCTTAGGTAGCCCGAAACCCACTCTGGGTTGATGGCCTTCAACGGTGTTTGGCTTCCAGTGATATGTCATGAACATATTATCATTATATATGTGTGCCATTATCTGAAAAAAGTTGGATGGCACTGACTTACTGCATGTATTTAAATTTTCCATATAACGATGTTTAATACTGACTCTACTTTTCCTTAGGGAACATTCAACCTTCCCTGTTAGAGAAAGGTGCATACGACTAGCAGAGGAGACTCTAGGATAATTAAAAACTCTCTTACACCTTTTCATTTAGAAATTCTTTCTCTAGGACTTCTTTTGGGAATTAGACCTTGAAATAGCTCAGACTTTTAAAGATAGAGCTTCAAGTTCTATTAAACCTAGAAAAAAAAATAAATTCTAATTAAAGAAACAGTCTTTTTAAGCAAACATAACTTCTGGTTATAGCCACGATGGAGTCAAAGGTGTGAGACTTACCCTCCTGCCAAAGACAACTTTTAAATTGGACAAAATACATGAACCCACTGTTTTTAGGCACTGGGTAATACACAGCGTGGGGATGTAATCCTTGAGAAAAGGATTTCACATCAACCCTGGCTTTCTTCTAAATTGCAGCAGAGCCCAGTGGAGCCCCAACAGAAAGCAGAAGACTCATCAGATAGAGGAAACAGGTTGTAATTCAGGGATGCCAAGGTGGCTAGACTTTTCAGGCCAATGAATTGCTGAGGAGCGAGCTGTACAAAGGAAGAGCTCCAGAAAGCTATATATAGGAGTCCTTCGAGTCTTGCCAAATACTAAGCCATGCACCAACAGGGCAAGACTCCACCAGACCTGGAAGAAAATAAGCCTGGGGCATGGGTGGGCTGTGAGCTGAGGTAATATCCCAGAAGTCACCAGGGATGGGAGATGTTAGAGTTCCAGCCAAGCACGGTCGGAAAACTTTGCTGAATGCACCTAGCATCTTACTGGGAATCCAGAAGGGGCAGTCGAGGAAACAGCGCTCCCCTAACCTACCCTATAGCCTAACAAAGCTTTAAGCCACGCCTTGACAGGTCAAGCTGATCCGTGAGCCACTTGCTTGCCGTTAACAAAACTCAACGCTCTTATAAGGAAGAACTCAAAATCCAGTCTCAACAGTGTAGCATGCACAGTTGTTGAAAATATACAATCACAAAGTATGTACAAAGAAGCAGGAAAATGTGAGGTACAGTGTGGGTGCCTTACAGACACGGAGGCATTTCTGCATACTTTTCAAGCATCCATCTGCGCTTCCATTCATATCGGCATGACCGAGCGGAGCCTTGATTACTGCTCCTTGTGTTCTTCATCCACTTTCTCATTGCCAGTTATGTAATATGTACAGTGACAGAAGCAGAAGGTAATGTTGCGAAAGCCGCTAAGTTCTTGCCCAATAAAAAGTCAGGATTTTTTACAAGTTAGATAAACTCTTTCAGGTCATGAGCTCCCAGGGTCACAAAACAGTGAATGACTCCCTAAGCCTTGATGATCCTAGGATGTTGACATTTGGAATGTGACATTTTTTTTCCTTTAATTTCTTTCATCAGTGTTTTTGTAGTTTTTGTGGTAGAGGTCTTTTACCTCCTTGGTTAAGTTTATTCCTAAGTATTTTATTATTTTTGGTATAACTGTGAGTGGGATTCTTCTCTTAATTTCTTTTTTTGGTGCTTCATTGCTGGTGTATAGAAATGCAACAGATTTCTGTATATTGTGTCCTGCAGCCTTACTGAATTCATTTATCAGTTTGAGTAGTTTTTGGTGGAGTCTTCAGGGTTTTCCATATAGAGTCTCATGTCATCTGCAAATAGTGGAAGTTTGACTATGGCTAGGACCTCCACTACTGTGTTGAGTAGAAGTGGGGACAGTGGACATCCCTGTCTTGTTCCTGACCTTAGGGGAAAAGGCTGTCAGGTTTTCCCCCACTAAGGATGGTGTTAGCTGTGGATTTTTCATATAAGGCCTTCATTATGATGAGGTATATTCCCTCTAGACCTATTTGTCAAGAGTTTTTATCATGAATGGATGTTGTACTTTGTCAGATGCTTTTTCTGCATCTGTTGAGGTGATTGTTTGGTTTTTAACCTTTCTCTTGTTAATGTGATGTAGCACATTGATTTGTGACTATCAAACCATCCTGGCAATCCAGGTATAAATCCCACTTAATCGTGGTGAATGATTTTTTAATGTACTGTTGGATTTGGTTTGTTGATATTTTGTTGAGCATTTTTAAAAAATTTTATTTTATTTTTTCAGTATTTGAAGATTTATTGTTTGTGCACCACACCCAGTGCTCCATGCAATCCATACCCTCCTTAATACCCACCACCAGGCTCACCCAACTCCCCACCTCCCTCCCCTCCAAAACCCCCAGTTTGTTTCTCAGAGTCCACAGCCTCTCATGGCTCGTCTCCCCCTCCGATTTCCCTCAACTCACTTCTCCTCTCATTTTTGCATGTATGTTCATCAGTGATATTGGCCTATAGTTCTCTTTTTTTGTAGTGTCTTACCTGGTTTTAGTGTCAAGATAATGCTGGTCTGATAGAATGAATTTGGAAGTTTCCTTCCTCTTCTATTTTTTGGAATAGTTTGAGAAGAATAGATATTAACTCTGCTTTAAGTGTTTGGTAGAATTCCCCTGTGAGACCATCTGGTCCTGACTTTAGTTTTTTGGGAATTTTTTGATTACTGATTGAATTTCATTGCTGGTAATCAGTCTGTTCAAATTTTCTGTTTCTTCCTGATTCAGTTTTGGGAGGTTATGTCTCTGGGAATTTGTCCATTTCCTCTAGGTTGTCCAATTTGTTGGCTTATAATTTTTCATAATATTCTCTGATAGTTTTTTGTATTTCTGTGGCGTCAGTTGTTATTTCTTTTCCTTCATTTCCAGTTTTATTTATTCAAATGCTGTCTTTTTTTCTTGATGAGTCTGGCTAAAGATTTATCCCTTTTGTTTATCTTTTCAAATAACCAGCTCCTGGTTCCATCGATCTGTTCTATTGGTTTTTTTAGTCTGGAATGTGACATCTCCATGAGTGAATTCATCTCTGGGCTGTCTCCTTGGCTTCTCTCACGAACTGTGGTCTGCCAGGCATTTCTTCTGACATTGAGGTAGACAGTAGTCTTCTTTTTCCCCTCTTACCTCATAAACCATGATGTTGATAAGCCTGCTTTAATAACTGACTGACGGGGATGTTGGAAATTCTGAGCAGAAATCCCAGCCATGCAGAATAATTGCATCTCTTGGGGAGGTGTTAACAAGCAGAGGCAAAGCTGAGTGCTCCTGGGCTCTGGCTTCTATGGATCTTTCTCTCAAGGGCCCCCCTGAAGCTCCATGCAGAAGACGTTCATTAGTAAATATTAAACATTGCTTTCTCTATAGCTGGTGGGATGCTGGGGGTGTAAGACCCCTTCAGGACACTCTGAGTCTCACTTAACAGCCACACTGAAAGTGTTCAGCACTCAGTTTCTCCTGGAGCTATATCTCAGTCATCAGAGAAGGCCATGAAAAATTTTTTTCAGCCATGCTGGGTAACTTCTGGGAAATTGGGAATTTCTGGGGAATGTGGGGACAGCTGACCACCAAGAGAAGTGACTGAGCAAAGTGCTTTTCTTTTCATTTGGACCAGCGGATGAAACCATTTTAATCTTTCCATTGTTTGGTTTGATATGTCCATTTGTAAGCTATGCATTCCCTTCTGAACTCGAATATTTGGTGCACTTACCATGTCTGAGAAAATGTGCCCTACATTTTGGAGGTACTTTTGAAGTTGTTTCCACAATTAGGGCGCCTGGGTGGCTCAGTGGGTTAAGCCTCTGCCTTCGGCTCAGGTCATGATCTCAGGGTCCTGGGATCGAGCCCCACATCGGGCTCTCTGCTCATTGGGGAGGCTGCTTTCCTCTCTTTCTATGCTTCCCTCTCAGCCTGCTTGTGATCTCTCTCTCTCTCTGTCAAATAAATAAATAAATAAATAAAATGTTTTTTAAAAAAAAGTTTTTTCCACAATTATAAACAAATAATTAATGTGGTACAGACCAACAGGTAAGCCAGATCATATAGATGAAGCTTTCTTTTTTTTATGTGACTTTTTTTTTTAAGTAATCTCTACACCCAACGTGGGGCTTGGACTCAAGACCCTGAGATCAAGAGTCAAATGCTGTACCCACTGAGCCAGCCAGGCCCCCTTAAATGAAGCTTTCTTGTGTAGCTAATCTATACCTGCCTCTTCCTCATTCAACTGAACCTCACTTCTGATGTTTGAAAATTGAGAGAAGTAGATCCATAGTCTGGGGGAAGATTGGGCCATCCACCATTTCATCCATTCAGACAACATTTATTCAGAACTGATATTTGCTAGGCAATGTTCTAGGTATTTGATGGCTGCAAAGGTTATAAAGATAAGATCCTTGTTTTCAAAAAGCTTACCATTTTTGAGAATCTTGCTACTCAAAGTTGGTCCATGGACCAGCAGTATATGCATCACCCAGAAACCTGTTAGAAATGCTGAAACCCAGACCCGTTCTAGACCTGTTGAACCCAAATTAGCATTTTCACAAGATCCCCGAGTGGATACTATGTGCATTAAAGTTTGAGAAGCCCTGTCCAAATCAGTGAATGTCAACCTGCATATTGGAAGGACCTGGAGAACCTCTAAAAAGTGCCAATTTCCTGTCCCACCCTCTAGAAATTGTGCTCGAATTGGTGTGGGGTGTAGCCCAGGCATTGGGAATTTTAAAAATTCCCCCGGTGATTCTAAATGTGTAGCTAACGTTGAGAAACCCTAAACTGTTAGGTTGCTTTGCATTCTCGACAAAAGGGAGTCCAGAACGAGGTTGTAGCTCATTGTTTTAACCAATTTACAAGTCAGGTGGCAAGTTTGTCTTTTCTCAACATCTGTAGTGCCAAGACTTAGATGCAGATACACCAGAGCTCACTGGTGACTTTTGGCCAACAAGTTGTCCATCAGGGAGCAGCCATGAGCCGGCCCTTGCTGTGGTAACGGTGGGAAGTGCCCGAATACTTCAGACACGTTCCGCAGGGGCTCCTGTGGCAGGATCAGGTGGACGAAGGCAGGACATTGGGGTGTGGGCAGCTTCTCCCTCCTCAGATGCGCCCTGGGGCCTTGGTATCCCTCACCTCGTCCTTCTTCCAAGTACGTGAGCTGCGGCCACTGATGGTTTCACCCAAGGCTGGTGACAAATGTGTGTGAGCTTAATTCAGAAGCTTTCATGGCCACATTGTCCCTCGGGTTCCCTGGGACCAGTCCATAGAATTGCTGTAATGCTGATAACCACCAACGGTCATATCGCTCTTTACACCTCACCAAGATTTTCTTGTGTGTCAAGAAACCGAGACCCAGAGTTTTTAGAACTAGTGGAGCACTCCAGTCTCAGCTGGCCCCGGTTTGCTGTTTTTCCCTCTCCCCGAGATCGCTCCCGTAACCTGACAGAGCTCAGAGTGTAGAGGTAGGGGTACAGCAGAGCTAAGGCTCTGTTTATTCATTCCTTCAAAGGAAAAACATCATTTGTTTTTTATAAGGAAAATAGCATATTTTAGTCAAATACCTGCCTGGTGATGAGGCATAGAGAAAACATTTTGGGAACTTGGTCATAGAAGAGTGAACATTCTCTGTCAGAAATACTGATCTTTCCACACTCCAGGTTCTTGATAGAGTCCAGGTCTACATTCCTCTGCTTTCATGCCAGTAGAGCTTATTTCTAATCGTCGTTGTTCTGGAAACTTTCATCTACATGCTGACCTCTCACTCTTTCCCACTGCAAACTCCTGCCTCATTCAGAAGCCACCCCCTCGACTGCCTGTACTGTCCTGTCCTCATTGTTGGAATCTCGTAGTCTGCTAGGGTGATCATCATCTTGGGCTGTATCTGTGGTACTGCTGTGATTACTGATAGTGTCCCAGGTTTGAAAAGACTGTAAACAGTCACCCTCACATTTTCCAGTATCTTGGCCGCACTGCCTCTCTCCTCACTGGTCGGCTGCTATCTCATTGTCCTGCTTTCACGCGCCTCCCACCATCCTCCTTGGGGACATCCACTCCACCCTGCTGACGTTCTGGCCTCACAAATCACTGACCACCTGTCCCTCCATTCTGCTCCTGCCACTTGCGGATGCCATCTTGCCTCACACCTCATATCACTGTTCAGTAGAGTTGGGAGTCCCCTGGGAGCCAGGCATGGCTTCCATCCTAAGTGCCAGTTTTTGAGTGTTCTCTTCCAAGACCCCGACTTCCCTCTCTCTCTCTTTTCTTCCTTCATGCTCCACGATCCTGCCTTTGACCTTTCTCATTGCTTTGGTTCACCCCTCATTCCCTCTTCCGGCTACCTGGTTTTTCTCGGACCCTCTTGTTTTTAAATCCGACCGGGCACTCCTGCCGGTGTTTCTGCTCCATAGTGATTCACTGTCCGCCTCTCACACTAGGCTCTGAGCTCTGGAACCCTGTTAAGGACTTTGTAATTTTCTCTTTCGCCCCTGAATTCCTCTGCTATCCTGCATGTTTTCAGTTCTCAGTAAACAAATTGAATTTGGTGCTCTTTTATACTTCCAGAAGCACAGCCCTCATACAGATAATTGTCTCTTCATCTCTACCATCAGAAGGTTTGTTCTTCCTGGTTGGCTGACGAGGAGGTATTCTGCTTCTCATTCTGCTGTCAGAATTGTTTCTGTTTCCCTTAAATTAGCTTCTCTTGCTAGGGGATAAGAAAGGCCCTGGTTCGCTCTCAATCTCTGTCCCTTGCCAGGTACCTTGACTCGGGCTGGCTTCTGTCCTGCAGTGCTTCCTCCATGTCCTAAGACACACTGACCATTTTCTTTTTGGAACTTGCTTGTCTCATCCATGAGCCTTGTATTTGTCCTCTTAACCAATCAGAACGGTAAGACAGGTTGTGTTCTACCTTCACGCTTTCCCTGTGTTACCTTGAAGTACACAATGATTAGTAATGTTAATGTTTTCCTTAAGAAGCCAAGGAGAGATGAGCCATCCAAGCCATTCTCCACTGATGGGAGGTGTAATAAATATGTCCTATGCCCTATTTTGCCCTGTAAGCATGTATGAGTTCTAAAGTTACTCTGGATATGCTTCTGCTTATTAAAAAAATTTTTTTAAAGATTTTATTCATTTATTTGACAGAGAGAGATCACAAGTAGGCAGAGAGGCAGGCTGAGAGAAAGAGAGAGAGAGGAGGAAGCAGGCTCCCTGCTGAGCAGAGAGCCCGATGCAGGACTCGATCCCAGGACCCTGAGATCATGACCTGAGCCGAAGGCAGCAGCTTAACCCACTGAGCCACCCAGGCGCCCCTAAAATTTTCTTCATTGTTTTTCTCACATGTGAAGGAAAAGGGCTTATTACAATGATTCTTGGATTAGTGCTTGCAGAAGACTAAGGTGAGGCATGGATTTGCACCAGTTGGAAAGTTTGGAAGAAAGCTTTTGAAAAGAAATGTAGCACTAAACAATATTTGAGTGCCTTTTATGGATGTAATTCTGTATCAGGTGCTCTGAAATGAATGTGCAGGCAAGTTCAGTCCGCATATAAGCAAATGTTCCACCCATGATAAGATTTAAGATGGTTTGAAAAGCTGTTAATAATTTTTTCCTCTTTGGTACCAGAACTCGTGGTTGATAAAGGTCATCCAAAGGGACCTTGTATAATATGGTGGGGGGCTCTTTTGCGTAAATCTCTAAGCTCCCTGGACTTAGGATCATGTTCTTTGCTGGTTTCACGTCTGGTGCTAACAGAAGGAACTTGAAGATACTTTGCATTTCATGGATGTTTGTTGAAGTGAATATCATGAAATGCAAATTAACACAGTTGTGAGTGTTCAAGAAAAGAGAGAGCACTCATCATTATCACTTTCCTAAAGGTAAATTTCAAGCTGGGTTTGAGGAGAAGAGGACTTGTCCAGAAAAAGAGGAGAAAAAATGGTACCAAGCATTTCCTCAAAAGCAGAGCCATCTGGATTGAAAGATTTAATTTCTAAGGACTTAAAAGTAAAGGAATGTCACCCCCTACTCCTTGGCAAGATTTTCTGGTATAGTCGATGACAAGATCTTCTCAGAGCTGGAGGAACATCAGAAGCCATCGTACTTTGCCACCATCACAATCCCCGTTCATGGATCCTTCTGTGGGGACTGATGCTAGATTGTTTAGGGAGTGATGTGACCTGAGCAGGACCAGAATACCTACCTGGGCTTCTCTTATCATTTTCCAAGAAAGATAAGCATTCCCTCATGTTGTCTTTTGAACCTCAGTTTGTCCTGGGTAAATCTGAACTTGATGCTTCAAGTGTCTATTTATCGGTGTTGGTCAGGACTAGAATTTACCATCCGTGATTAAGGATCCATTTCTAAAACCCACACCTCTTCTAAAGAGTTCATTTATCTTTGTAACAGATGGCGGGGAGAAGGGAGGTGGTGCTCATTCACTTCTCACCTGAGGTGGACCTTTTCGTATGTAAAATCATCATGAGTTAAGGTCTCTGGAGTCTACTTTGTCCTGATTGCTGGAGATCACAGAACTCAGGGTTAGAAAAAGTCCTCATTGATTCCACAAATACTTATTATTATTGGACATTGTGCGGTGGGTTGGGGGCATAAATGGTCAAAAGCCAGATACGTTCCTCACCTTGCTAAAATGTATGATCTCACATACACTGTGGCCCTCGGGGGTCTAGAGTGGGGCCCTAGGCCCACTGCACATCTGCAACTTGGGCCCTTCTGGCCCCTTCCCCACCCCCACTGCCATTGCGGAGGACCATGAGTGTCTCTCCATGGGCCCCGAGCACAATCTCCTCCCTTTGTTGAGTGATGTTGCCGCGCTTCAGACATGACTTTCAAAGTCCTACGTGTTACTAACATTTTCTGGAAAGCCTCTGCTGGTTCTTGGCTGTAGCAGGAATTGTTGGTCATAGTCTGAGAATTGGGTTTTTACTCAAGGTTGATACCCAAGAGCAGGGTGTGTACATTGTCCGCACACAGGGCAGGAAGAAGCACCCAAGTGAGTGGGTTTGCAGTAGGCCGGGCAAGTCTTGGACCGGGGGGCAGAAGTGGAGTTGGAGCCAGAGGTCAAATGTGAGATACAAAGTAGAGCAAAATAGAAATGGTTCTGTGGCCTGAGGTGGAAGGCCCAGGAGAACCACAAGGCTGTGCGGCTTGGGTCAGAAGCTTGGCACAGTCTCGCGCTCTCCCCGGCACCTCGCACGAAACAGGCACTCAGAAAGCTTCTGACGAGGGAATGAACAGAGTAGTGTAGCAGGTTTGAACCAGAAGAATGAGTAGATTTGTTCTTTCATTTAGTGAGCAAACATTGAGTTCTGTAAGGTGAGGGAAGGGCTTTTCCCAATGTCAGCGGTGCCCCATCACCACGGAGAGAAGGTGAGGACGGGCGGTGTGTTCACAAGCTTGCCCAAAGTGTGATTCTTCTTATGCTTGCCTGACTGTCGCAAGGCCCCTTTTTAATTTCCACAAGATTTATGTCAGGCCAATCAACGAGGACATTTGTGCATGTGTTATTTCCTGAAGCCACGTTTGTGGCTAATGAAATAATTTTAAAGCTTCAGCAAAATTAAGACGAAGAAAATACATATTATCATCCCATCTTTAAAGAAAAGTGGATCGCATTGATGCAGGGCCTCTGACAGCAGCCCTGGGTTCTGAGTCCCAGCCCACTGCTCTGGCACACTTGTGCTTTTGTTCCCATCTGACTTTGGAGATTTGTGCTGACTTCATCTCAGTAACTACTGTTGCGCTATTAGTGGCCTCAAGGGAAGGGCCTCCCTCCATTCTCTCTAAAAGGGGTGTGGGACCAGGGCACCTGGGTGGCTCAGCCGGTTAAGCGTCTGCCTTCCAGATCTTGGAGTCCCAGGATCGAGCCCCACGTGGGGCTTCCTGCTCAGCAGGGAGCCTGCTTCTCCCTGTGCCCCTCACCCTGCTTGTATTATCTCGTTCTCTCTGTCTGTCTCTCTCTTAAATAAATACAGTCTAGGACGCCTGGGTGGCTCAGTCATTAAGTGTCTGCCTTTGGCTCATTTCATGATCCTAGGGTCCTGGGATCAAGTTCTGCATCGGGCTCCCTGCTCTGTGGGGGGCCTGCTTCTCCCTCTCCCACTCCCCCTGCTTGTGCTCTCTCTCTCCCTGTGTCTCTCTCTGTCTAATAAATAAATAAAATCTTATAAATATATACATACATACATACAATCTTTTAAAAAAAATAAAATAAGGGTGCCTGGATGGCTCAGATGGTTAAGCATCTGCCTTCAGCTCAGGTCATGATCCCAGGGTCCTGGGATGGAGCCCCGCATCGGGCTCCCTGCTCAGCGGGGAGCCTACTTCTCCCTCTCCCTCTTCTTCTCCTCCTGCTTGTACTCTTTCACTCTCTCTCCCTCAAATAAATAAATAAAATCTTTAAAATAAAATAAAAGGGGTGTGGGACCTCTCCAGAGGGTGCTTGCCCCATTTCTCACTCTGCTCTCCCATTTCCTAGGACTGCATCGATGTGGGCTGGTGGGAAGGAGAGCTCAACGGCAGACGAGGAGTGTTCCCTGATAACTTCGTGAAGCTGCTTCCACCTGACTTTGAAAAGGAGGGCAATGTAAGTCTTCCTGGCCTTGAGGTCAGCGCTCCACATGCCGTCAGCATGTGGCTCCCATGATGGGTCTTGGGAATACCAGGGGAGGGAATTTAGTGGGCCACTGAAGAGCCCTGGCATTTTAGTTCAGTGGACCAGCTTTTGGAGCCCTCTGCCTTTCGGTAGGCTGGGCACAAGTGTGAACGCATTCATTACCTTCCCCTAGCCTCAGTTTCCTCATCTGACAACTGATCACGGTGATCCTTATTCTGGTGTTGCTGCACGAATAAACAAGATAGTGTGTGTAAAGCCCTGGGTGTGATGCCTGGAACATATAAGCACCCAAGTGGCAAGAACTCTCGGGCACTCCGTTTGGTAAGCAGACTGCCTCCCTCCTGTGTGGGATGTCCTCGGAGGGTTGGGGAGTGGCCCAGGGCTCGCCGGGCAGGTGGCTGCAAAAAGCATGCTGTGACGCAGAGGATGAAGAGCGAGGCCACCCATGTTCTTACCCTGTGTGTACACATGTGGCCTTGTATACACGCATTTGTCCATACGTGTGTTTGCCTACACCTCTGATCGGTTTTCTCTTTGTGGGGCCCCGTTTTCCAATGCTGTGGTTTCAGTGAGCCAGCCCGTCTTTGCCTCACTCCAGGTGTACTGTCTCTCTGATGAGGATGAAGCAAGAAATTTTGGAAAAGTTAGAAGCACATTGTATCATAAGGGGCAGCAATTGGTCTTTCCCATTCTGCTCTGCACTTCAGGGCTGTTGGCTCAGGCTTTGCTTGATTTCTCCTTGCCTTTCTGGACTGGTTCCTGTTTATGCCTGCTGGGGCACTGCTACTGGACCATGAACCTAGCCTTGACCCATGACCATTCCAACAGAGCTGGAGTTTATGAAGGATAGCTACACATTGGTGGATTGGTTGCTAAGGATACTGAACAGCATCGATGGTGTACTAACTGCTTTGATGAACGAATGTGTTGATTCAAGAAGCTGCGGTGTTGGGACCCACCAAGGTCATGCCCTGCCGATCTTCAGATTGGTTTGAAGCCTAGGGCCACCCCTTAGGCTTTAGGATAGCTTGCTTTACTGTATTGTTCAGCGGAAGAGTGTTCTGCTCCACACGTGTTATTCTCTCTTGGAACTGAGTTTGGGGTTCAGAGAATCTGGATTCTGCTTCCTGGTGTTTTCTGTATCCCTGACTCTTAGTGCTGGTCCACGGGCCACACTGTACATTACCTGGAGCTTCTTGGAAATACTCAGGCCCCACCTGCGACCTGGGCTTCACAACCGGCATGTAACAAGACCCTCCGGCGAACCGTTTCCACATTATAGCTTGGGATGCTGCTATAGAAGCAGGTGTCTGTCTGAGTGATGACAGCTCCACCCTCCAGTTCCTGACTATATCGGAGGAGGGGAATAAATTCCTGGAACAGAGAAGGGTTCTCCATTCAAGAAAAAATTTCCAGCAAACAAAATTACTCAAGCCATTTTTATTGGCAGGTCAAGGTGTGGTGGGTTATCAGTGGACAGAATCCACCCCCGAGAAAAACAGATGCCAATGTTTAGTACCGACAGGATAGTAAACATTTTGAAGCAAGAGGACACAGGCGTGAGGTGTGGCAGCCGCGTAGAGAGTAGAGTGCCCATGACTCCAGGCCACAGCGTCAGCTGGACCTGGGCGTGACTGTGGCCCTGTCACTTACTTGTTCTGTTCAAGGTCACCTCCGCGGAATGTGTCTGAGCCTCAGTATCTTCACCTACAAAACTGTGAGAAGAAGCGTACCTACCTTGCTGAACTGTTGAGAAAATGGGAATTCGTTAGCCCGGCGCCTGGTGCTTGGTAAAGGCCCCACACAGGTCAACTCTTGCCGTCTTTTTAATTACTGTTCGCACGAGTGTGGGAAGGCCTCAGCAGAAACTGGGCCATAATGATAGACATCGGACTCTGGTTCATCTTGTTTCAGCCAGTCAAATCAACACAGTTATCCTGACATCTTTAGGAGCTCCCCTGGGATTCCAAATGCATCTGAGAACTTTGAGGCTAGCCTTCAAAAAGAAATCTAGTATTTAAAAAAATACATTTGTAGAGACAGGCGAACACAGAATGGCATAATATTCATGTTGCTTCTCATGTTTTCTCACGATCTGCTGCCTGGCAGTTATGTTTTATGTTTATTTCTTCATCCACCGTGTGCGTATTGGGTCCATCAGCTAGCCGCCGTGCTGGCTGATGAGAAGGGAAGAGTGTACGCAGCTGCTGCCCTCATGGGCTTAGCGTCAGGCAGCAGGTCTGATGTTCGGAGCCATAGAGACCTGCTGGACCTTTCCAAAAGGACACTGAGGGTGAATCTCTTCCAGGGAGTGGAGGGGAGAGGGCCGTCCAGACTGCCCGTCTGACCCTTCTCACCAATCTTTGCAAGCCTGGTAAAAAGTGTTCACATCCTGAAGCATTCGGATGCCAAGACCTTCCTGGTGACTCCTTTCCCTGTGGCCAAGGAATCGTAGTGAGCATGCTGTCCTGCTGGCCGTTTGCCACCTTGCTGGTTCTGTGGGAGATACTGTGATTTTGAAGGCTGAGGTAAAATGTGGATAATTCTTTTAACAAATGGGCCAAGTCTTTGGTCGCCTCTACTGTGGCCCCTTGCTTTCTAGTTCCTAGTCATATTTTAGTAGGGTAGTAATGGCACCAGGTGAGAGTGATTCCATGGCATACCCTTCTAGAAGCTCTGCTCTGTTACATAAGATATTAAGGGAAGGCTTCCACCGAGAGAGTGGAGTTGTCAGTGAGGAGTGGACTCAGCTTGCTCGTTGAGGTGTGCACGCTCTTTGGGGGCCCTGTGGGCATCTCGCCAACCTGGACAAGCAGCCACCATCTCTTTGATAGGTCTCTTAACCACATCCCTAAGAAGAAGATGACTCGGCTGAGGGAAACAATAGTCAAACCTGTCAGACAAAGTAATACCCACAGCTGAGGAGTGGTTGTATAATGTGACATTCAGCTTTTAGAACATGTGAAGCATTACATCCTTTTCATCCCCCCCCACCTCAGCCCACAAAACCAGCCAACCAGCTTTGCCCTGGCCGCTCTAGCAGCCTTTATCGCGGCGCGCAGAGGATTGGTGAGCCGGGGACAGCGTGGCGGGAGCTGGGGCTGTTGTTTGCTGAGTTGGCTGTGTGAAGATGATTAGAATCATTAGCACAAATGCACTGTGTGAGTGACAGAGTCTGCCACCGGTTTCAGCACATGTCATCTAGTCTTGCCAGTGGCTGGGGCTGCAGCCGTTCACCCAGAAAAGAGGACGGGCTGGGGTGATGAGGGTAGACAGCAGCAAAGAGCATTCACACGGCGGCAGACCTCTCGAGTCAGTAGGCGTCACCAAAGCATTCTGAGGAGGCTAGCTCTTTTCTGCTGCGGCTCGGTTCGGACTCAGGTGGTTACCACAGAGCCTTCTGGAATTTCCTGGAGGGCTTTGGTTCAGAGTTCCCAGCAGATTCTCTCTCATTAGGTGACAAACGCTTTGGGGCTTTCTCTCAAGATGTTCCCGGGGAGGGGGGAGAGCACCCATTGGTCTCTTGGTGCATATTTTAGAGCAATTATATAAGCTATTTGAGAGAACCTAGATTCGATAGCTGGCTATTTATTTTGAGACTTGACAGTAAAATTGAATATCAAAATGGAAAGATTAAATATTCTGAGAGCTCCAGTGAAGTGGTGCACATGCTCTGTCATCATTATGGAAGGAAAATGGGCAACTTGAACTCTCAAGAACAGCAGAAAACTCACCGTCATTGAAAAAAAAAATAGAATAGATATCCTGAACGATAATGTTCCTGAACAATTGCTTTTTAAGAAAAAGTCTCGAGCTCTAGAGCCGCGAAGAGAAACTGTTCAAATCACCCAAAGAGGACGTTACTGTTCTAGGGTCCATTGACATGAAGGACCCTTCTGAGTTTGTGGACCATGTCAAGAACCAGCATGTTGCCAAGGTTCCCCCAGTGAATGTTCTACAACAGAGGATCTGCCTCTCAGGTACACAGAAACCTTCCCTCAAAAATTTCTAAAGATGCCTGTGGCTGCGATGCAGGCTCACCTTTGCCAACTCGCAGAGACTTACCCAGCGAGCAGACTGCCAGCTTACTAATTGCAACAAGAACTGAAATGTCAGCCAGTCTGGAACACATGGGTCTGCCTGCCCAGGGCGTTCGCTCCCTGCAGGCTGGGTTTTTAGAAGCCAGATTTCACAGGAAACCACATTTATTTGGTGCTTTCTGCAAGAGCTGGTGGCCCTCACCACGGGTCCTGCAGGTCTAGCTGGAGGCCCCCTTATGCACCAGAGGGTGGGGCGCACCCGGGGAGCTGTGTGTTGAACTCAGCTCGTCCCAGAGGCTGCTGGCGAGCACATGGCACCCTCGGCCTCAGCAACTTTCCACGGCTCTCGGGGTTCACAGCTGACCGGACCCTTCCTATTCATTGTCCATCTCCAGACACGCTGTGCAATCCAGTATGTTCCCCACTTTCTCAGTTATGGTCAAGTACCGACCTTAAGATCGCTCAGCAGTTTTGTCCAGACTTTCACAGGAAAGGAAGACTTGTTGGATTCCCACAATGGCTAGTCCACTGGAGGGGGATTTTGCCAGTGTAGCTGTGACTACATTCTGTTTACCACCTTCCTAGGAGGCCCCTTACCTTAGCCCCCATCGTCTGACAACCCAGTTTATAAAACCAACTCAACCCAAATTTTATCTGTTCCTAGCCATGTCCTTCAGCCTTTTGAGAACCAGTACTTCTAGTTTCTAAAGATGTCCAATGAATTATTTCCCCCAAATGGTCTTCCAAAGAGAAACAAATATGAGCTTCCAATTATCACCATTATGAAAAAAAAATTCACCTACAACCTTGTCTTTACATGTAGTTTTCTGGGTAATTTCACCTGCAGAGATGGGGACCATGAAGGCACTAATGTCAACTAAGCATAACCTAATGATGGAGCCCTAACTGAGCTTCCCCAAAGTAGCCTGGATGGCCCCCTTCTCCCTTCTCTGCTGGTACTTACAGGCTGTACTCGCTCAGTTGAGCCCCTCATTCAGTTGTACCCTTGCCTGGCGTGCTTCTCTGTCACTGCTCTGCCCGAGCGGTCATCTCTTTGAAGGCAGAGCCTGTGTCCCAAGCTTCTCCTCCATGGGACCCAGAAGTATGTGTCTTAGTTCTGCTGGAACAGAATACCATAGACTGGGTGGTTTATAAACAATAGGGCTTTATTTCTCACAATCCGGATGCTGAGAAGTCTAAGGTCAAGGTGCCAGCAGAAGTAACATCTAGTGAGGGTCCACTTCCTGGTTCATAGATGACTGTCTTCTCGCTGTGCCCACACATGGCAGAAGAGGTAGGGGAGCTCTCTGGGGTCTCTTCTGTAAGGACACTGATCCCGTCTTTCAGGGTGCCACCCTCATGACCCGGTCACCCCCTTAAATGCAACACCTCAACATACCCCACATTGAGGATTAGGTTTCACTACAGGAATTTGGGGTCCATTCAGTGGACAAACATTCAGCCCATAGCAGCATACAGGGTTGGCTCTCAGGATTGGCTTGTCATTTGGTGACCACGTGTACCTTCCCTTCCTTCGACCCCTCCTCTCCCACTTAACTGCTCTCTCCTGTACTAGCCTGAAAGAGGAAGGGGGGGCAGGGAGAAGCCAGGTCCTTTGTCAGACTCCTCCTCCCAGACATAGTGGAACTCAGGTCTTTCTATCTGGATGTGAGGTCTGGGCATGGAGTTGAGGCTTCACTTTTGCAGTGGGCGGAGGGAGCAGAGGCATGAGCCAAGGGGGTAAAGTGTGAGAGCATCTTGGGGAGAAGCCAAATATCCAAGCCTGCATGATTCCCCAATAGGCCAGCATTCTAGATGGGCCCAGCCAAGAGGGAGACCAGGGATGCAGGCCGCCGGGCCGAAGGTTAAGTTAAGATAGGAAACTCAAGAGAGACCCTGCTGAGAGCAGGTTTTTGTGGTGGCCCCTGGGGACCTCCTATGCTAGGGACTCTGTAGGGTGCAGAGGGGCCCTTGCTATAATCACAGGGAACCAACGAGCAGAATGGAGGCCTTTGTGTGTTTCTAGAGCTGTGAGGGATATCCTGGTCAGGAACTGTCCATTTTTGTTCCCTTTCCAGCTTCACACAGACACCTCTAGAGAACTTAGAGTACCTGGAGGAGGGTTTCCCAAGGCTGAAAAATCAAGCCAAGGTTGGCTTCCCTCTACCAAAGTGCCCCCCTCAAGGGTACCTGGCCGTCAGGAGTGCGCTCCTCTGATTATTCTCAACAAACCACATGTGTGGGGCCAGAACTCTGAAGGCAAGAGGCCCAGTGGCAAATCAGAATTCCTGCCAGGGAGGCCGGTTGAGCCAGCTGATGAGCTCTTTGCCTGGGACTGGCCAGGCTTGCCAAACAAAGGGCAGAGTCAGCTCGGAAATCCATCAGCAGGAAGTAAGACTTGCCTTCCTGCTGTCTTCACTCCAGAACATTCAGATCTATTTCCTTCCTGGTAATAATGGTAAGAAATCAGATCTAGTTAACATATCCTTTGAAGGATGGTGTTTGCTTAGTGTCCAAGCCAACGGCTCGATATTGGCAGACGCACACACAGGCACACACAGGCCTGTACACCCTGTGTATGGGAAGACCGCAGAACGCATTCTGCTCTCCTAGAAATCAGAAAATGTTGGCTCATTGATTTTGTTAGGAACATTTTCATGCTGACTCTTAATGAATTGCCACAGTCTGGACATTGAGGGAGAGGAGTTCTGGGCTCTCTTTGGCTCCTGCCCAGTGACTGGCCCAGCCCCTCTGGGTCTCAGTCTCCCCAGTGTAGAGGGGACCCTGTGATCATTCATAGCTCTAATATCCTCTGTCTCTAGCACTGATTTACAAATCGAGAAGGCTGAAGCCATCTGAATTTGGATCAGGAGTGTTATATCTCCTCTATGGAGGGAGGGATAAAGAGAAGAAATAGAACAAGTGCCTCTAAAAATTCATGACTTAAAATACTCGCTTGGGTTGTAAGGGTGTTTCTGACTGCACACCTGTGGCACCGGCTAATGCCAGTCAACTCGGCAGAGCACGCGCTGGGCTACTGCTTAACCTGGAGGTGCCCTCCATGCTATTTCCTTCTTCCGGTCACAGTCGGACATTTTGGGGAAAACCGACTAAGTGACGTGCTTACGTCTTCTGATTTAAGAATCATGAATGCCTGTGCTGAAGTCTTTCCTGTCACGTTTTGCTACAGATTTTCCCAGCCTGCCTTCTCAGTTCTCACTGCCTCGTCTTCCTGTTGCGTTTAAAGAGGAAAATCCTTGTAGGCTCCTGTGCAGTCATCTGTTAATCACTTGGGGGACAGTCTGGAGCTGCCTCTGAACCCAGGCCCCAGTTTTTGTTTAGAATTACCTTCAAAGACCTCTTCTTTGAAAACATGGCATCATTTTTCCTCTAAGGAGGCAGGAAGGCTAATTCTGACGGCATCATCGAGTGAAGTCAGTAAAAAAAAAAAACAAAACAAGAAACGCAGGACAGCCTGTAAACCCGTTCCGCTCATAAGCACAGCTGGCCCGCAGCCAGCGCAGATCAAACCTGGTGGGTACAAGGCACACGGTCATAGACTGTGCCCTCCTTTTAGAACTGGCCCCACTTGCCTTCACTACGGCCAGGGCTCCTCACAACCCCTCACACCTCTGCCTCCGCCACTGTCAGGCCCACACTTGCCATGACCACGCTTGTCACACTCAGTCTCTTAGCCTAACACTTCCTGTCCTCTCTCGGTGCCACTCTGCCCTGCCCCGGTCACATTCTGTGTGTCTGCTCCATGTCCAATCTGACAACACTGAGGGATTTTTTTTTTCTTTGCACAGTAATCTTGGAAAACATGATGACTTGTAATTGTCTTTTTTTGTTTTTTTTTTTAATTTGGGGTCCCGTGGTTTGAGGCAAGGTCGCTGGGGTAACAGCCTCGGCAAGAGGAGGCTCATGTGAAATTGGTTATAAAATGTTTCAGAGGAGCAGGAAGTGAGCAAAACATTCACAGGGTAGGCATCGCTGGGGCTTGGCCAGGAAGAAGTAGGCCACAGCGCTCTGTCTGTGAATCAGAACTTACTCTGATCCTGGGGTAAAGGAAGGTTAGTTGGCAGAGTTTCAACAATAACTTCATTAGGCAAACACACATCTGTCCCCAGCTAATTTATACAAGGATAGAAAAGGGAGGCAGAAGGAGGAGGCTGGAGTGGAGAGCTAGAAGGGGCCGGCAGATGCGAAAGGGCCTTCCGCCAGCGAGACGGCCTGTGTGCGGGGGGAGGGGGCCCTTAGAGCATTTTTTCCGTCTCTTTTTTAGAATGATGTTAGCCAGTACTCATATAGGCAGCACCGAAACATATTAAGAAGGAAACACACACACCCACACATGCCCATAATCCTATACTAGTCAGGTATCACGCTATAAATTGGTTCCTTTACAGTCTTTTTCTCTTTCTGTATATTTTGTAACGTAGTTGATCTGAGCTCATATTGTAGCTGTAGCATAGCATAATACCCATATTTTCTTCCCCCCAACTTTCACATGATACAGTTCCCTGTGCTTTTGTGTATACCGCGTGTCATATATGGCCGTGTTGTGGGCTGTCTTGTGGATGCCCTCTGGCAAGGCGGGTCCTTCGCAGTGGCTCAGAGCAGACCTGTGGGTCAGACAGCACAGGGCTGGGCTCCCAGCCCCCATGCTATTTAATAGCATGGTGACTTGGGAAGTGGCTTCATCTCTTTAAGCCTCAATCACTTCATCTGCAAAATGGGCATACTAAAATCACTACTTAAAGTCTTGTCATGAAGATTCAGCAGGGCAGTGCTTACTGACTCCCTGTGCGTGTGAAACTACCTCCTCTCAAGAGGGAGGTAATACCATTGCCATTTTCCATATGAGAAGCTTTAGCTAGGTCAGTCCACCTGCCCCGTGTCCATGGCTGAGACTTGAAGAATGACTTGAAACCCCACCTCTCGGCCACCACGCTGCACTACTTCCTCCAGGTAATGGCCACATCAGCCAGCTACTGAAGAGCAGAGGTGACATGTCACAGAATCCAGAGCCTTCCTGTTGTGATGCCTCCTGAGAAAGTTCTTCACAAGTCTCCTATTCTCAGGGTTTTACTCGAAATCATTTCCTTCTTTGTGCTAGTACCATAGCAGGCCCCGGTGGGCCCCAGAGGGTAGGGGCTGGGGACTGCACGGTGCTTTGGCTGGTCCTTGTGGTGATGTCAGAGTGGTATGGTTTCAGAGTGCAGGACAGACTCTCTAGAGCTGTTGAAAAAGTCACTGGTGTGTAAGGCCCAGAGAGGGTCGGGAGAAGTATCAGCGGCAACGTGGATTCAATTCTCAAATCCTCTGGTTTCTATCTTTCCTTAATGACTTTGATATTGAGATGGTTTTCTCCTCGCCTCTGGCTCTCCTCTCCAAGTATGGTGTCCAAGAGTTGTGCCCTGGCTGGATTCTTGGCCCCTGAATCACTTGCCAAGTGCAGCCTGACCCTCTTCCTCCTACAGTCAATCCTGGGTGAGCAAGGAGAGGCCCTGGAACCGGTTCGGGGCGATGCCACCGACTGCTTCACTGCCTCGTCACCTACAGAGTGACAGGTTGTGAGAGAAGAACAGAAAAAAAGCTCCATTCCACTTTCCAGGGTACACCTGGTCTGGGGGGGCAGCTCACAAGTGGCCTGCCAGCCTTGGGGTCAGAAGGGCTGAAGGTTTAGAACCCACTGACTCCCAGCCACAGCAGCCCCTTGGCCTGCTTTTGGTGAAGGTTCCCTGTCCAGAGCAGATCTGATTTCGTGCTGTCCCAGTGACTCTCCGGAATCACTTGGTTATTCAGCAGATTAAATCTTAATTGCAAATGTGGTTTCGGTGTAGGAGTACCATTGTGCTTGCTGGTCGCAGGCCATTTTTGCTGAGCCGTGCTTTTCCAGAAGGCTGTTACAAATTTAGAAAGGGGGAAATGGTATTTCATTTGTCCATCAAAGTTTTGTTTTGCAGACTGAATTTATTTTAGTGTTGGTCTGAAGGTGCCAAAACCTGACATCCCCAGAGAGAGATTTGCTCAATTTTTTGGAGAACTCCTCTGGACTGTCCAAACTACATCTAGAAAACAATGTCTTCGATCCTTATGTGACAGGCCAACAATCTCATTGGCTTGCCAACAAACTCATGTGTTATCGTTTTTGACTCATTTTTCAGAGACCCAAGAAGCCGCCTCCTCCGTCCGCTCCTGTCATCAAGCAAGGGGCAGGTAATGTGCTTCCGTTCTGGACACAGTGCGTGACTTTCTGTGTGTATTTACAGCACCCTCGGGAGAGCTCAAGGTTCTTAGATTCAAATGCCACGGATCACCAAATTGGGAACTTACCACTTGGTCTCAACAGGCAGATTTTAAATCTGTTGCTGCTTCTCCTAAAAATTAAACATACCATTAAAATGTATCCCTGGTACAGCAAAAAAAAAAAAAAAATCTAGCCTCCCAAGTGAATGACCAGAAAGACTTTGCTTTGGAGTAAACCAGTTTTCTTACACTGTTGTATTTTTTTTTTAATTTCTCATCAACTGCTTTTGAGGAAAGAAGAACTGAATTATCCTGCTTTGCCTGGGCCCACCTCATCTCGAGAGTCAGCTTAGGGAGGATTGCTTCCACAGGTCATAGCCTCACCATGCATGTACAGTGGGGCTAAATTTTTAACAACAACAACAAAAAAATGCGTGGTTAACCAAAATTTGTACTTACTTTACATACCCCCCCCCAACTAAAAAAATGTTCTTCTGGCAATAAATATCTTTCCTCATGAGACTTTTTTCATCTTAAAAAGAGTCCAGTTCACTTTTTCTGTGTAGTTCAGACATGAAGGTTGAATAACATAGGAAGACATGACATGATTGGACGTTTGGTAACTCATTGCGCACAGGGTTCTCATACATAGAAAAGATCATTCGTATTTCCCCATTGAACTCTCCTTTATAATTGTTAAGAACTAATTATGGGGAGAAATTCCTCCATGAATAACTAGTTAAGTAGCATTTTAAAAAATTAACAACTTAAACAGAAGAAGACTAGGGGTATTTTTAGTTCCACACATTAATAACTGTGATATTTCTATAGCATTTAAAGTATGAATAAATTTCCGGGTTGGTTTATTCTCAAATTTATTAATGAGTGATTTTTTTAAGGCCTTTTGGCCCACTGAGTTTGGGGGGGTAATCAGCTTGACCCCAAATTCCTTTACCATTCCCTTTAGGATAGTGGAGAATTAGTGAGCTTCTGCCCTGAAATGAGGTGTTAATTACGCCTCTTGCCCCGCCCCCCCACATCGTAGTTTGCATTGAGCAGTTTAATTTTGCCACCTAGTGGTTCACACCGGATCAATATTTTGTTGTGCTGAAATTAAAACTGGCTCTTGTTTTGCTTTTCTCTCCCGACCCTTTTCCTTGAGGCTTTGGTGATGGATTATAGACCAAGGAGATAAGTTGAGTGGCCCAAGGCTCAAGGAGCCTAGAATGTAACTAGGATTGGGTTCTTCATGGCAGTAGGATTGTCAGTTCCTCCTGTATCTCTAGGAATAACAAATATCTTCGTTACCATTAGAAGCCTAGATTGTAGCACAGTAGGCAAATTCTTTCTCTTTTAAAGCAGTTTTATGTAAGGTTATGCTGGATCTCTGTGGGGCAAAGCAAGATGGCATTTAATTTTCCTAGATTCCTACTGCTCATCTCTTTTTTAAATAATTTTTATGATATTATAGTTTTTGATGTAGAGTTCCATGATTCATTGTTTGTGTATAATGCCCAGTGCTCCATGCAATCCTTGCCCTCCTTAATTTATCCTGCTGAATGATCCTGGGCATTGCTTTGTGACAGGGAGGTAGATATTTATATTTTCCTTATCATCAGCTTTCCTCGTATTTGATTATTTGACCAAAAAACCCAAAAAAGTATGGAATTGACAGAAATTAGATACAGTGTTTAATTTGTAATGAGTCATTAAGGAGATTTCGGTAAAGTGTGTTCAGTGGATTTTTTTTTTCAGTTCCTTTGGCTTCTGATACTGTGTCATTGAGATTTTAGTTCCAGGTACCCATCAATAGGGATGGGCAGTAAGGAATTCACCGAGCACTCAAGCAAGTCTCTAAGTCTGAGGAGAACTTGTGATTGGTTTTATGCTTTAGCTGTTTTGCAAATGTACTTATGCACCTGAGGCCACGGGCCCTGCTGAGGACCCCAGGTGAGGGAGCAGCTGCAGTCGGCAGAGCCCTGCAGGTATATTTGGGAAAATGTCATATGTAACATTTGAGGGATTCAGGCACAGATATACTAGACTGAAGGACAACCACAGATCTTCTCTGCACATCCCTCTACTTAAGAATAGGCTGTTGTTATTATGGCTGCATAACAAACCACCCCAAATATGGTGGCAGAAAACAACGGTCCTCTTATGCCCATGGCTTCTGGGATCAGGAATTTGAACAGGGTCTGGCCAAGATATCTTGTCTCTCCGCTCCTTGATATTTGGGACAATATCATTTTTGATATTTGATATTTGGTATTTGGGATAGCTGGGAACGCTGGGCCAGCGGAAGCTGGAGGACCCACTTTGGAGATGGCTGCTTTGCTGTCAAGTCTGGCTGCCCTTGACAGGAATGGCTGGAGGGCTGGGCTCAGTGGGGGCATGTGGAGACCATGTCTACACATGGCTTCTTCAGCGGGCCTTAGGTTTGTGGACTTCTCACATGGACATTCAGTGTTCTAGCAAATAAAGCATAAGCGATACAGTCTTTTATGACACAGCCTTGGAAATTATATGGTATCATGTTGGCCCCTGGTTGAAGCAGTCACAAGCCTACCCACATTCCAGACAGGGGACACAGACCTCACCTCTTAATGGGCAGGGTAGCAAACGATGTGAGGCTACAACATAGGATCCAGATCCCTGTGAAATTTCTTTTTATTTGTAGAGCAATCGCCAGTGACCCATTATTTGCGTATTTTGATGATTGACTTGCCTATACATATTTTCCACCCACACCCAGTGATTTCCTGTGACTGTTTTGATGTCTCAGGAAGTCAGATTTAAATATCAGAAAATAGTAATGGCATCCTTGTAAATTAAGGACATATAGGCAGGCAAACTTAATGACATAGGCCAGAAATGGCTTCTGCTGTTTTCTAAGCGGCTTATATTTGCCAGGTAGCACCAGCGCTCAGCTTAGGGGGAGAAAAGTCTATTGACTTTGCTGTACCTGATAAATATTTAAAATGCTGGTGTGTCTAATAAATGGATAGAGAAAACATGTTCTGATCACTGTTATCCTTTCCCCCTTAGGTACCACTGAGAGAAAACATGAAATTAAAAAGATACCTCCCGAGAGACCAGAAACGCTTCCAAACAGAACAGATGAGAAAGGTATGAAATCAAGTCTTCACTGGTACTGCTCGAACAGCCGGAGACAAAGCCGTCGGTCAGGGGCTAGTCCAGATTACCCACAGAGTTTGTTTGTAGGGGGGAATATGGTGATTATGGTTTTATTTTGGTTGCTTTTAAATATCCCATTTCTAAGGAAATCGGAGAGAGGGTTATGTGGTGCTTTTTTGGGCCAGAATTCCTCACTGAATGAAAAACAACCAGACCAGTCACTTAACACATCAGGGTTCTTCCATCCCGGTCTTCCTGCCATTGCTACCCCAGCAGCATCGTGAAGCCAAGGTGCTGACGAGACGTTTCCTGAGGCCCTGGATGTGTCTACCAGAGTTTCCATCCTACCCTCTCCCGTGCCTCGTGCCCCAGGGCACTTATTCCCTGTTGATGGGTGCCTGTAGACTGAGAGAAATTGCCATCAGGACAAATGAAAGCCGTCATCCTCGGTCACTGCTGGACTTTTGACTCTGGCTACTATGTCACAGACACATGTCCTTGGTCAAGAATGCTAGGGGGGAGGGGCATGGCAAAACTGGGAGAAGCAGCTCAGGGCCCACAGTCCCCTGAAGGCAGTCAGGAAAGTCATCTGAAGGGGAGTAGCTTCCCAGGACTCACAGAGTCAACTTTTACAAATGTGTTTGACTCCCTACTGTTCTGAGTACATCTCCCAGAGAAATCTGCATGCTGTGGAAGGACTCATTTTGTTAGGTGTCTAAGATTTGATTGATCACACATTTTATGGGGAAAGTGCTATGTTATTATTATGAACAGGAGGCAGAGCAAATTCCATTTTAAAAAGCAGTTATTTGGAAGTCACAAGAGAAATGCTGAATTAATGAATGTAATTATTTGGAGATACTCCTGGGTGGCCTCATGAAATTTTATTGTGAAATTTCATATTTTTTTTATCCACCTGCCAAAAGTTTTGCCAACATTGCCAGTTCTTAAGAAGTTACATCTCTTTTCCTTCACAGTGAACACTTAAAATCTAAGTTGTGGAACCTCATTGAAAGGTCTGTGTCCCAGAGCAGTGAAAAAACAGCCATGTGTATATCATGCAAACAGCCCTTTGAGGAGAGTGTGTGCTGTGACATAACCGAACACTGCCCCCTGTCCACACGGAGGACACATGACTAGTCTCTGGCTGACCACCAGCCTCCAACACAGGAACTTCCTGCTCTGTTCCATGCTGACTGACATAAGGACTTGGCTTATGTGTGAACAACTGCCCCAGTTGGCTGGCCAAGTGACCACACACTTCTGATTCCTTCCACTCCTCTGATTCCTTGTTCAGTGCCACAGTGGGTCCGGAAGGCAGAAACCCTGGTCAGAACAACAGGGGAGCCAGAGAGCCAGCCCCACCCTGAGACTTGGCCTTCCCTGTGAGGTGGGCACAACCCCCCATTTGCTCAGCACACGCCAGAGAGGCCGCCCCCCAGTACATTCCAGCAGGAGGAGTCTCCGCTCCTTTGCATCTGAGCCAAGCCCTTCCTCCTTTGGTCCGCGTGGACAGTGAGTGAGCTCCCAGCATTCCCAGATGGAGCGTATTCCCCTACTGAAGTGCGGGGGTGAGCACAGTGGTGTCTGTATAGTAACTGGTGGGCTTTTTAATGCTTTGCCAATCAGCCTGGGCACCTGAGCAATATGAGTGTGTTTGCAAGAGGAACTCTTCAGAGTTCCAGCTTACGAGTGAACATAGGGAACAGGCCTGTCCTCCAGTGGGCAGCTCTTTGGAGTTCCATCTTTATAAAGAAGAACATGGATGTGTGCTTTTTACGCCACACATGGGGCACAGCTAACTGGGGACAGAAAACACGAAGCTGTCAGTCACGCTACTGCTTAGTTGGCTGCCAGATCTGACTTTAACTTCATTCTAATAGCGGACTTAAATCCTTGGAAACCAAATACCTGTGAAATCCCAGTTTACCTTCCAAGTTCAAACTGTACACAAAAAGAATCCAGAATTAGTTCTTTATTCCCAGAGATGCCCCCCCCCCCCCCGGCCACAACTTACTGGCTCATGGCCCCTTTACACAGGCTGACCTGAGAGGCATCAGGCTTCTTGCCTCCTCACACCCAGCAGGTCGTGTGGGTTCTTGACCAAACTCATCAACCATTTGCTGAGCACCTGCTATGTGCCGGGCACTGGATCGGCTCTAGAGGGACAACCAGACATGGGCCCCGCCCTGGGGGACTGACGGCCTACAGGCTCTGCCAGGCATATACACTCCCGGAAAGTAGCCAA
This sequence comes from Mustela erminea, assembly GCF_009829155.1. NCBI lineage: Eukaryota > Metazoa > Chordata > Mammalia > Carnivora > Mustelidae > Mustela > Mustela erminea. The sequence continues at coordinate 15,308,245 of NC_045635.1, read as the reverse complement.
GTGGAACGCATTTATGAAGGGCTGCCTTTCTGGGCTCAGATGAGGGAGTAAGAAAGTCTGCCTCTGAGGGTAGGTTCGGCTGTTGAGAAGGGAGTGTGACAGTGTCCTGGTTCAGCCAGGCCAATGAGTAGGCCTGAGAAAGGATCTGTGGGAGCTCACCACGGGTGGGCAGTGGCCGGAAGGGCCCTCCAGGCCAGCACAGGCAAAGGCCAACAGTGGGCTGCAGCTGGAGAGGGGATTTTCCTAACTTGACCAAAAAAATAAAGAAGCCTCTAAAAATACATGAATAAATAGAAATTAAAAAAAAATAATGCTCTTCACCCTCCAACTTCACCTTTGCAAGTAGCCTCAGTGATTTTTTTTTTTTTAAATACAGGAAACGAGCAGTCTGCCCCTAAGTACTGTCACTTACGCTAGATCTCCCTGTCTTCTTTATGCTTTTTAAACAATGACTTAAAGAAAGACCAGAGAGAGAGCCAAAACTGGATTTACAGAAGCCCTCTGTTCCTGCCATACCGCCCAAAAAGCCGCGGCCACCCAAGACCAATTCTCTCAGCAGACCCGGTGCGCTGCCCCCCAGGAGGCCTGAACGACCAGTGGGTCCCCTGACCCACACCAGGTACTGCTCTGCTCTTGCCACCGGGGGCGGGTGAGGGTTGGCCGCGGGCCACAGGAGAGGGACCTCGAGTGCGGCCAGCAGAGGGAGAGGGGACGGAGCTGCCCTTCCACCTTCTAGCAAAGCTGTCTGAAGACTCCAGCTACTTCTGTTCTTGCTTCTTCTGTGCTTGGGCAGAAGTGGGTTCGAGGCCGGGAGGCACAGTGTGGGTTTTAGGCTGAGCAGATGGGAATCAGGTATCTTGCATGTAGGCTCTGCTCACACGGAAGGGTTTTCCCTGAGCTTCTTGAGGGCATGCCAGCTGCCCTTCAGACTGGACATGTGGGTATCACGACCCCCATCATCCTTGGATGTCCCCGTGGCCTCAGGTGCGCACCACTCCCTGGGAGCTCCATGCCCTGACCCTCTCCCTGCTCTGCGGTGCCTCTTGCCCCAGCCCCAGGCTCCCTTGGCCCTGGACTGCGCAGCCCTATTGTGGCACCGAGGACCCGTCATTGGCGAATATTGTCTTAGTGTACGTGTCTCCAAACTGTGAGACACCCTCAAAGGCAAGGGACATGCTTTGCTCAGGCAGAGGTTCTGAGGTGTGCCTGGCACAACTCACATTTGTTCGCTGGCTGGCTGGGCACACAGGTCGGGAGTGGGGAGTCAGAGTTGGAAATTGTGCTCCAGGGCCTGAGCTGCCCACCACGGAGCAAAGAAGGGTTGTGTTCGTTCCCCGAGTTAACTGCCAGAACTTTCTCCTAGTATGTGTGTATTATGTGTGTTGGTGTCATACAGCAGAGCAAGCTCTTGGCTTGGAGGTCTTGCCATGTACCTGTCAGCACACAGTCACTCACCAGATTTTTGTTCTTTCGAGCCAAGTTTGCCTGGTGAGTCACATGGGGCTTCAGCGCCCTCGGGCTGGGGTCAGCAGGCTTCCTGGTTTGCATCTCATCTTGCTCATAGGTGGGCGGGCCTTGGCATGTCACTGCCCCTCTCCGAGACCTTACTTTTTCTGCCTATAAATTGGGGATGATAATGGAATGCAGACAAAAGGATGGAACACGACAATCCCCAGTAACCTCATGCTTGTAAATCAACGTTAGTTCCATTGTCATTCTTTCTTTTTTTAAGATTTAATTTTTAAGTAATCTCTACACCCAGTGTGGGGCTCATTTACTTCTTAGGAAACAAGGTTTAAATCGTGACATAAAATTGACCTCCTTAGCCATTAGTCAGTGTGCAGTTCAGTGACATCAGGGACATCTGCATTGTGGGGCAAACACCCGCATGCAACCACAGACCTCTTTCCATCTTGCAGAACTGAAACTCTGTACCCATTAAGCACCAACTCCCCTTCCCACTTGCCTAGCCCCTGCCAACCACCAGTGTACAATTGACCTTCGAATACGCAGGGTAAGGGGTACTGACCCCCATGCAGTTGAAAATCTGTGTACAACTGTGCCCCCCTCCCCGAAGCTTCACTGCTAATAGCTTACTGTTGACCAGAAGCTTTACCAATGTAAAGAGTCGACTAACGGGGCGCCTGGGTGGCTCAGTGGGTTGGGCCGCTGCCTTCGGCTCAGGTCATGGTCTCAGGGTCCTGGGATCGAGTCCCGCATCGGGCTCTCTGCTCAGCTGGGAGCCTGCTTCCCTCTATCTCTCTCTCTGCCTGCCTCTCCATCTGCTTGTGATCTCTCTCTGTCAGATAAATAAATAAAATCTTAAAAAAAAAAAGAGTCGACTAACACATAGTTTATATGTTCTATGTATTATAGACTATATTCTTACAATAAAGTCGGCTAGAGAAAAGAAAACATTATTAAGACAATCATAAGGAAGAGAAATTAGATTTTGCAGTACTGGCCTGTATTCATTGAAGAAAATCCACATATAAGTGGACCCACACAGTTGAAACCTGTGTTGTTCAAGGACCAACTGTGCTTTCTACCTCTGTGAATTTGATTCTTCTAGATGCCTCATGTAAGTGGAACCACATAGAATCTGTCTGTTTAACTGGCTGATTTCACTTACCCTGATAGCCCCAAGGTTCATCCATGTGGTAGCAGGACCCGTTCACTCTTAATACAAACCCCGCCACCGCCCTTGCCCAGATGTAGGAGCAGGTAGCTCTGTGAGTGGCTGAGCCACGTCAGAAGCTCCGCCGGCTGTGGTAGACGCACAATGGCCCAAGTGCAGGAGACCAGCTCCCCAGCTGAACATGCAGCCAGTGACCTCAGTGCGGGCGGGCCCATCGGAGTGGCAGCTGGCTCGCCCGCGTCGTTCTGTGAACAGCTCCCAAGGCCCAAACAACTGCCCCCATGTGATGGCCCATAGGGAGACTCATGGGACCAGGGCCACTGTTGAGCAGGTCAGGCCCTACATGTCGTGCCCTCTTCCGCGGACAGATAGAAGCCTGTGTGCATATGCGCAAGACAGGGCCATGTGACCGCCCCGGTGACCTCAGCCCAGGGCTCAGTAGCATGGCTGGCCCAGCAGCTAGCACTCCAGAAGAAAACAGTTATGTAAACCAAAGTGCTTCTGAAGAAAGTATGAGCTACACAGAGAGACTGGAGAGCAAAGGTTGTGCATCTCTTTCTGGTGGGTGAAAGGGGAAGGGAAGGCACGCTCTGCCAAATTCTGTTAGTCTTCTAGGGGCTACAGTCATTTCCCTGAAGTCAGTAACAATTTCCAGAATATTCCTGTTCTAATCTGATCTGAAGAGAAGTGCAATTCCAATGACTTCTTTGCCTTCAAAGGTTGTTCTCAACCGTCTCATTGTGGGATAGGTACAGGCTTTGTGTGCCCCAGTTGGACCTGAATGCAAGGGGAAAGTGAATTGTAACTGGGACCTTCTGGACTCCCAGAAGCCCCCTCCGCATCTGTCCTCTGTCTAGCTGTTCTTCACCTCCAACTCTCTCATCATCCACTTGTCCGTTAGAGGTATGGCTCGCTGGGGAAGATGCATGAGGAGGGCTGTGTATATAAGCCAGTGGGAAATGTAACTGTTCGTCACCTGGGTGGTCTCCCACTTAGCCCATGGTGGCCCAGCCCTCAGAACATAGGGTTTGCAGAAATGGGACAAGGGAGGAGAGGCCCTAGCTTCCTTCCCAACAATCCTAGGAAGTGGCAGACGCAGGCAAGGCTGGGAGCATTTGGGAAACCAATACCTCCTTTGGCTGCTTGCTCAGCCGTCTGAAGGGAGCCCAGTGCCTACTCTAACTTGGTGGTTAGAGCAGGCTCTCAATTTCGAGTGTGGGTCAGAATCACCTGGAGAACATGTTCAAACAGATCGCTGGGCCCCGCCCACACTGTTGCTGACTTGGTAGTTCTCAGGTTGGGCCTGGGAACTTACATTTCCATCAAGCTCCGGGTTGCAATCTCCAAGCTGCTGGCCTATGTCCACACTTCGAGAACCCCTGGTCTCGATTATCCCAAGTTTTTGACAGTGCCCTCCCCTTCCCTGGCTGCCTCTCATGCACCTATTAATGCTCCCCGATTTCAGAGCCCACTTAGCACATACAGCTTCTGGAAGCTGTCCCTTATGCCTCAGGATTGCTCTCTCTTCCAAAAGCCTGGCACCCCGTGTTTAGCCTAGTGTGGGGCCCCATGCTGTGCCACTTGGGATGCTCACACCCCCGGACTCCTTTACCAGATTTAAAGCAGATCAGGAGTGTGTTTTGTCATCTCCACATGCTCTACAGGGTTGAGCATATGGTAGTGGCTCATATAACACACTTGTTGAATGCCATGGTTCCTACAAAGGCAGGGAGGTGCCAGTGCTGACATTTTGTTCACTTTTGCCTCTCCCATCATCCTTCCCAGGCCCTGTACAAGCTCTGCACCATGTGGGTCCCATGTTCTGTACCTAGCGTGCCATGGATTCCAACGTTACAAAATTGAAGAAGATCACAGAAAGTCTTACTATTTCTCAGTGCCTCGCGCGTTTCATATTTTTTGCTAAGCAGTTACATTGGACAACCAGCCCTTATATCGGTTTATGAACTTGGTTTTGTTCCGCCCAATTGGTTGAGGTAGGAATGTTAGCAACGCTCAGACAGTTTTGCGTCATGGGTCCTCCAAAGAGAAAGTATTATCTACTGTAGGAAGCCAAATCCTCTCTAGGATTTGCCTGACTGGATGGTGGACAGAGAATTGAACACATGGACACACGGTCATTATTTGTTCTCACCAGCCAGAAACCTCCTACCAAATGTGGCTTCCAGGAGAGGTTGGTTTCTTTCCATTTAAATAGGAAGTCATATCTTTTAGAATGAAGAAATGCACAAGTTTAAGAAGAGGGGAGTCATTTTTTGATACATTTGCTTAACAGAAATGTATTGAGGGGCCACTGTGTGCAAGGCACTGTTCTGGATCTCTAATCCTGGGGCTCAGCCGCAGGTCGGTTTCCAGGAACCACATCTGGGAGAAGTAGAATGACGCCCTTGCATAGTTTTGTGTCCAGCCAGAGCAAGTGGAAGCATGCCATTAACATACTTAACCATTGGTAAGAATATTCTTCCAATTTCCAGAAAGTAAGTTAAGATGGAATTATAACAGGAAAAAAAAAAAAAGACTGTTAAAAAAAATTAGTACCAGAGTTGATTTTAAAATTGAATGATTGGAGTGCCTGGATGGTTCAGTCATTTAAGTGTCTGACTCTTGATTTTGACTCAGATCACAACCTTAGGATCATGGGATTGAGCCCCACTTCAAGCTCTGCCCTGGGCATGGAGCCTGCTTAAGATACTCTCTGTCCCTCTGCTCCTTCCCCTGCCTCCCTAGCTCTTAAAAAAAACAAACAAACAAAAAACAAAACAACTGAATGATGAGAGGAGATTCTACTAGGCCCTAAGTGCCCCCTTCATTTGCAGGCCTGCACCTTGGCAATGCATTCGTTATTACTTCCCAGTGTGCGAAGCCAGAGTGCTCATCTTGTCCAGCCCAGTCGGGGGGGGGGGGCAAGCATTCTGTCCACCCATATTTTCACACTTGAGAAAATGGAGGCTCGAAAGTATAGAGCCTTCTCACTTGTTTTGATATTTGATCATAAAAATGTTTCAATTGACAGAACGTACCTAAACCTTTTTGTATGTGTGTATACACACATGAACATGTGATATTATATGTCCAATAATGTGTATTATTGGTGTAATAAACATGAGCCCTATAAAAGGAGGTCCTGGAACTTGGGAGATGGTCCAAAAGAAAAAAAAAGAAAAAGAAAAATCCAAGGAAATGCTGGAGGGAAGCAGGTTTCTCTGAGCTCTAGTAATTCTATGCAGTGGGAGGCAGCGAGCCAGAAACCTGAGGGGCAAGACAGGTGTGGGACTTCAAAAGAATAAACCCAATAGGGAAAGAGGTAGAAGCAGGCTAGAACAGGTCTGTTAATCCTCCCAAACATAAGTACCCCAATTTGTAATATTTTTTTCATTTTCTTCCAAATAGCAGGGAAGCTGGAGCAGAACCTTTGTTCCGAGCTGCAGGGGAGTTTTGGCCGGTGCCTGCCCTCCCGTGGACAGCAGGGAGCAGCGTGTGCTCTCCAAGTAGAGGGGGCAGGGGACTGGCAGGGTCGGGGCTGGCAGGGCCGGTGCTCCAGAGGCCCTGAGTGGTAGACAGGAGGTCTGGGCTGGAGGGGCAGGAAGTGAAGCCGAAAGGCATCAGGAGGAGGAGAGGTGAGCGAGCATGGAGTGGGAAAAGCTGATAGCCGGAAGAACAGGAGATGTTGGTCAGAAAGGGGAGGTGTGTGCTCACAGCTTCAGAGGCGCAGTAGGTCTGAAGATGAACTTAACCACGGAGAGAGGGGCCACGAATCTGGGTGACTGAACGTGAATGAAGGTTATAAGTGAAGGGACCAGGGGAAGGCGGGGCTGGCATTGGTGGCCGTCATAGGCTCAGGAAGATGGCAAGAGCCAAAGTGAGGTGAGGCTGACGTTCTAGAAACTGATGCCCTCCCAGATAAACATCGGTGTATTCTGGGAGTTGAAGACGGCCAGTGATTAGAAAGATTTCATGATCAGGGTGGTAGTTGGCCGTTTAGAGAGGAGGTGCTAGATGTGGGGGCATTGGTACCATGGCTCAAGCATCCCGGAGGGCACCATGCGTTGACTTCAGATGTGGAAGCATGTGTTGGAGGAGGGATCTCAGTGAGAAGGTGGGCATTTGAGTCTCGGACACCAGGCTGCGTGCAGGAGACCTGGTGACTTCCCAGATTCATGCTACTCAGAGACGGCTATCGCTTTAAATGTCTACCCATGAGGTACTTTTCCTGGGAAGGGCTGAAGGCTCCACCACAGAAACTGAAACGCCATATCCAGTGGGAAGGACAGTGGAACTGCAAGGCTTTTACTTGTAATGAAGATGGAAGCTGGATTTCAGAGACACACCGGGAGATAAGAGGCTGCGGAGCTCTGAGACAGTTGAGCTGGAGGCAAAGATTAAGTAAACATTTATATGCCAAACATCAACTCAGTGCTTAGGGAAGGGCAGATGTCTCTCTTGAGACCAATTTACCCACATGGAAGTTCATTTTTCTTTAGATTTACACAGGCAGCCTGGCTGCTCCAGCCCCTGGGGTTACAACTGAACAGGCAATAAGCTTCCGGGTCTCAATAGCTCTGTGAGGGGTGTGCCCCGCCCCCGCTTCCCCACCTCTTCTCTCTTACTAGGTATAAACTAATCCATCAATCGATCAAAAAGGAGGAAGAGAAAGGTAGCTAGTGCAAGCGTTTGGGGTGCTTAAGCATTTGGGTGCTTTGGCCATCATTTTGAGTTTGGACTACTCAAGTATTCAAAATGCCTTTCAAACAGTCTTAGTGGTGCATCACGTGGTGTTTGAGTGTTTCCCTTCTTTTCCCCAAATCAACACCCAGCCATGTCTTTGGAGAATTTAAGAGAAAGATCTTGGCTGGTAGTTACAGAGGTGCGTGCCATTGGCTCATGGCTGGTAACTCCAAGTGCGGAATGGTCCCTCCAGGAGATTACAGGGGGAGAAGAGGAGAGAGTGGAGCCAGTATTATTTATAGGGTGGAGGAAGAATGAGGAACCCTCAAAAAGGGTAGATGGTGTTGTCATGGAATCTACAAGAAAGGAATATGGAGCAAATGGAGCTGGGTGGATGTCACACCTGAGTGTGTACTAGAATCACCTGGAAGCTGGTTAAAACATAGTTCTCTATTCCCCAAAGTGTCCAGTTCACTAGATCTGGGTGAAGGCCTGAAAACCTGCATTTCTAGCAAGCTCCCAGTGCTGCTGCTGCTGCTGGAGGTTAGCTGACCACGCTGTGAGGTACACCATAGGTACACCCGGGAGACTGAAGGGCATCCACAAGCTTTGGTCACTAGTGTTGGCCCTGGCACTCCCAGTCCAGGAATTTCTATACAGTGGTTGGTAGCCAGAGACAGAGCTGGCGCGAACTGAAGAGAGAATGGGCAGGTGGCCAAGCTTATGTAGACTTGGCTTGTGAGAAACTTGGCTACGGAAAAAAGATGAAAAGTGGGGGCTTGTAGATGGATGCAGTGATGAGAGGGGTGGGTGTGTGTGTGTGTGTGTGTGTGTGTGTGTGTGTGGCCATCCATTACAGATATTCATCAAGTACCTGTATTTCTGGCCGGGCCTTCTTCTAGGGGTTAGTTAACTGTGGTAACCAGGCTAGGCGTGGCTACTGCCCACCCATTGCTTTGGAGCTGGCACAGCAGGGCGGACAGCCCACTCCTCTACCTCCCTACCTGGTGACTTCGAACAAGGTGCGCACCTCTCCGCATCTCGGTTTCTGAGTGCTCGAGTGAGGCCCGCCTTGCCCAGGTGTGCAAATTTAAACAAGCTGCCACACTTCAGGCCCCTGACTCTGCCTGGCGTTTGAGAGGCAAATCCGTGTGTGCTTCTCCTCCTCCCTTGAGATGCTCCCTGGGTGACCTCGGTGGGAGAGGGCCTTCCACGTGGTGGCAGGCAGGTCCTGTGCTGTAGCCCTGAGGGAGGGAGGAAACATGGCCACTCTCGGACAGCACCTCAAGAAGCCTCTAGGGTGCGGAAGCATGAGCAACCTCCCCGCGAAGCAGCTAGAGATTCAGGGAAGGCCATGACTGAGGGAGGGGAAGATAATTTATGGACCAGAAGACTCCCATACGGCACGGGGGATCAGACCTTTCACACTGTAGGGACGTGTGCAGTCTTCGCTGGCCTCATTTCGCGTGTGTCTACCCTTCTCTCTTCCTTCCAGCCACCCCTAAAATGACTTTTCTTTCTTGCTGTGAGAACCAGCAGTAACGATGGGGTTTTAGCCCCAGCCCAGAGGCCTTGGGCCTTGATGCACACTGATGGTTCTGCCAGTGGTGGTCCAGATCAGGCAAGGGACCAGTGGGAGACCGAATGCCTCACACGGGCCCAGTACTGGTTGGGTCAGACAATGCTTTCTTCATGGGCTCGCTCTTTGAACACATTCCCTCAAGCGGCACCTCACAAACTTTTCTGAGTTGGGTGAAGATGAGTTCCCCCTCTTCCTGGCATCTTTAAAGCCCCTTTCCCCCTGAGATGCCCAGCTGTGGGTTTGCAGATGAGGTCTGCTAGGTGCTCCTCCTTTTGCTTTTCGGGGGTTGTGGGTTTGTGCTTTGGATGGGCTCAGGAGAGAGGCCTGTTCCCACACACGCTTGCAGAGTCTGCACAGAGCACAGAAATTTGGAGGCGAGTTAAGTGGGCAATGTCCCATCACCTTCCACTGCGTCTTCACCACCTATAAATAGCCAAGCTTGTTTGTACGCATCCAAACAAGGACGCAGTGCAAGGCGAGAGCTGCCAGCAAAGCCGCTCTGGTTCCAGTCAAAGTGCTGGTGATTCCTGGGATGTCTTCGGCCGCCGGGTAGGTATGTAGGGACCCGCATATATCAGTAGCACCTTTGGACCCTTATTTCTCAGAAAGTGGAGGGCGCCTCCTCCTGCCCTCCCTCTGATGATTGAAGGAAACTGGGCTTACCGCTGTTACAATTTTGTCCTTTCCCAACAGAAGGACTCTACCTCCCCAGGACAGTGACATCCCAGGGCGGAACTCTCCTAAAGGACTGGCTTCATATCTGCTACCTTTACAGATGGGTAGAGTCCTCTTACAGTTGCTTATTGGAAACAGGAGAGAATCTCCTGTATGCGTATGCAGCTACGCATTTGTTTATTGCCATCCCAATTGTGGTGGGCAAAGACCGGACTGGATGTCAAGAAGCATCCATCTGGTTTCAGCTCTGCCACTAATTAGCTGTGTGGCCCCGGGCACCTAACTGCTGTCCTTGGAGCAAAGACCCTTGTCTGTAGTAAAATAGGGGCTTGAGCTGGGCAACACATACCCAGTTTTAGCGGTCAGAGCCTAAGTGTGCGATGTCACAAGCAGGTGGGCAGGAAGCGATCACTTCCTTTGGCCTCACTTCCTTGGTGCACATTTGGACCAGGACGAGGCAGGTACACAGTCAGGTGGGGTAGTTTCACATTAGAAGGTGGAAAAAAACAAGGAACAAGAAAGAGGACAGGGTAACTCACGTCATTTCTCTATGAGCTTTACATTGACATCTGCCACCATCCAAATGTGTTGACACCTCCCGAGTGGGATGAAAGCTGGAAACAAAGCAGGACTTACAGGGTGCGCCTCGGTTTCCTGAGCATGAGGACAGGCCATTTCTGTTTCCTCTCCTTTCCTTTCCTTCTCAGCTTTTTTCTTTGCCCTGTAACAATTTTTAGGCAGTTAGAGCCCAAACATTTACATCAAGGTAATAGATCCTTTCGAGAGTGGGCAGGAGGTCTGCCAGAAAGAGTCCTCACCTGGACTTGAGATTTTCCTTCAGTGGGGGTCTGTGGATTCCCTCTTTTCCCCTTCAGCCCCACTCACCTCCAAAAGGGTCATGGATCTCTCGGGTGTGGTATTTGATGTTAGTCAAATATTAGTTAAATGTTAGTCAAATGTTAGTCCTGCCGTCCGTTTATTTATTTGCTGATTTGCTTGCCTCGGCTTCCTGCGTGCTTCAACACCTTTTCCAGACCACATGTCTTGGCTTAACTGTCCCAACTTGGGCTAAATTGGGCCATGCCACTGGCCGAGCTCATGTTCTCCAGGGATGCCCATGGCGCGTCTTCTGCATTTCCAACTGTACACGCCCTGTCTCCTGTCTTGGGTCTGAGCAGCCGGAGTGGGCACCTCTGGGCTGGTTGAGTGTGTGATTCTTGTTTATTAGGAATGCTTTTTAACTTGGGGACAAAGGCGATTTACCCAGCTGGCAGTGAGCTGCATTGGCACAGGCTGCCCAGCCTTCTCGATGACTCACCATCCCCCTGACCAGAGACTGAGGGAAGCAGCTTTGAAGAGTGGTCAAGAGCATGGGCTTTGGAGTCAAAGTTAGTAGGTTCAAATCTAGACCCTACTTTAGTGACCTTTTGTTAGCTAGTGACTTCATGTCACTGAGCCTTCGTTTCCTGATCTGTGTAATGAAAGTAAAGGGCATCACAGGTGGGGATCGTCAGGAAGCAGGCCCCGAGGCAGCATTTAGTGTGCCGCCTCTGTTTAGGGTGTAGTGCCCATGGAAGGGAGCAGGGAGCAGCGCTGGGCTGAGGGAGAAGTCGAGTTGTGATAACAGCTCACTGAGGCCCTGGCCGACTCCACAGGGAGGGGCTGACATGGCCTGTCTGAGTTGTCCTGTGTTGGGCTGATCTGGCCAAGATTTTTATACTGTGGAGTGTGGGCTGCCCTAGAAAGGACATGCCTTGGCTGAGGAGGTTCTCTGTACCTGAGGTGGTCCCTGGAGAGGACAGCAGCACCCCCAGTGGCAGGGGCAACCAGCCCTTTACCAAAGGGGGCTCTGGGCAATGTGGCCTCATGTCCTCCATGCAGAGCAGATACTCGAAGGGATGGATGTGAAAATTGAATAACGGACAAAAGGAGTTTATCGTGGTGCCTGGCTCAGGATAGGCATTCAGTAGGCAGTAGGCACAGCTCTCACTTCTGTGTGATTGTGGGTTCCACTCACTCCTGCCAGTGTCCTTGAGCTAGTTCCCCCGTCGTCTGCAGCTCAGGCTCCCTGTCCAGTAGAGCAAGGAGACCTCGCGCTGGTTGCCTGTTCAAGTCAGGTGTTTCAAGGGTCCATAACCAAAACTGCTAAGAAAAATACAAGACAATAGCATTGTTTTGATTTAAAAATCAGAAAGGAGTAATGGCGATCTTGTTCTGGTATCTTTGGCTATATGGGGATATGCCTGCTTTCTTTTATTTTCTCTTTTTATTCAACAGCTGACGGCATAGAAACTCACCATACATAAACCCTCTCAGGAGCTAGTAAATTCCAAAAGGATCAGATTTTTCTTTTCTCATTGAATTTAGTAACATCCTTTTTGCCAAAATGGTACCCATGTGTTGGGCAGACTGGAGGAGAGCAGAGACCAACCATCGAGGGCTGCAGCCTCATTGGGTGTCAGCTACTCCAAGCGTGTGCTTTGGAGAATTTCAGAAATTCTGGTATTTTTCAGAACTGAAATTCATTAGCATTATTGTAAGAGTCTATAAATACAGTGAAAAGCATTTACAAATAGACATTGTAAAACGCTTCCACACCCACAGTCTGAACACTGTCAAAACACCAGCTGCAGCTTCCTTACTTGGAAGGATCAGAACCTTTTTTAAACGACACCTACTGTGTTTTCAAAATAGGCTTGCTTCTGGCCCTGGATAGAAGATAATTTCAGCCGAAAGCCTGTGTCTGGCTCTTGACATGTGGGATCAGGGCTCAGAAAGATGGGGGGATCCTCAGTTCCTTCTTGTCCGAATGCCCCTGGATCTTTAGCATCCGGGGACAGGTCACTTGGGGATGGTACTTTCCCTTCCTCAGGTGGTCCCTCAAGGCTTGGGCCTCTTGGTCTAGGATTTGGAACTCCACACACCCCCACCTGGTTCCCAGGTGAGCTCCAGGTGTGGGACCAGGTGATCACAGGGGCACCTGGGGTCAGGGAGGTTCTTTAAGGAGTCTTTGTAGACAAGGGCTAGACCATCTCTTGTCTTGGCAATCATTTGTCCTTGACAGTACCATTGGGGAGAAAGGAGAGGGAACATAAGCTCCCTGAATTGTATGAGTCTCTGTTGTTAAAAGTGAACGTTAATGAAGGAAAAATTTTACCTATAGTCTTATCCCAGAGATAACTGCTGATAACATTTTGGACTATTTCTTTCCCATCTTTTTCCCTACGTGTGATTTGATCTGTTTTTCATTGGTTTTACATAGTTGGGATCATACTGAATATCCTCCAGCTTTTGGGGGTTGGGGGGAAATTGCATCTGTTGTAACAAATACATAATGCATTCCCCTTTGAGGACAAAGACAAACGCCTATGAATCCCACAGGTGTTTTTGAGCCTCTGTTGTGTGCCAGGGGCTGAGCTGGGTACTAGCAGTCACCCATCACACTGGAAGAGTCACCATAAATATTCTTCCAGTCTTAAAAAGAAATAATGATCCTTATTCCTAATACCTAACCAGGGCTTGTGGGTGTATGTACATAGAGGGTAGGTCACTTTTAATTTGTCTCTGTCCTTTGCCACTGTCACACCAGCCTTTGTCCTTCCTGTCATGTGTTTGTAGATATCATTTTTGTGGCTATATAAAAGTCCATCAAATGTAGGTTATTCACCTGTTCCCCTATTTATGAAAGATTCTAGTTTCAATTTTTCTTTATTACAAATAGCACTGTGGTAAACATACTGATCTCCAAAACCCATTTGGTCATTTCAGACAATTTCTTTAGCATAGCCTCCCAGAACTGGGCCAAAGCAGATGCCCATTTTAAATGCTATTGATATACAACCTATTCTTAGAAATTACTTCTCTTTACCCTGAGCCATTCCCCAAAGGCTCTGTGGTAACTTTCCAAAATGCATCTATAAGAATAAAATAGTTGAGAGTGACAGTGAGGGGGCAAATAAAGGTAGAAGAGTAATACAGCCTGGGATACAATGAGCACAGTAATGAGTGGTAGGGTTCTCCACAGTCTATTCAAGATAGGCTCACAGTTGACTGGAAGCTTCTAGCTGTCAAATCAAAGAGAGAAGTGGCGGCTCCGAGATTCATAGTTACCAAAATGCACGAATAAACCACATGTTCAGAAGCAGCTGAGCTGAGCTGTTCCGAGACACAGATCATTAACTGCTACATAAAGTTCCTTCTCCCACCAACACGCCCTCAGATTCTGTCCCCAGTCATCCCGCCAGGGCGTCACCTCAAACCAACTTTCCTCTTGGCAAAAAAAAAAAAAAAAGCCCAGTGGAATTAACTGGACTTTTGTTGCCTGAGTGACCTTTCTCCCTGGACAGAACACGTGTTCTCATAGGTTTTGGTCCTTGGTGTGTTCCCAAAAGGACAGGACTGTCTGGCTCTGGGTAGAATTTGAGTTGTGTTAGTTTGGAGAATGACAGCACCAAAGCATTCCAGCTCTGTAGTTAGAAAATAATAAGATTAGGAGTCCTCAAGTAGTTTTCAAAATGAAAATCCTTTCCTACTAATAATGGTGCATTTCCCAAAACATTTCATTCAGAAGGTTACCTTCAGTTAGTAGCCACTGGGGCCCTGCCAATAAAATGTTTTGAAATAAATTTCCTCAGTCTCACCATTCCTGTTGGCTTGAGGGTCTGTCCAAAGGAGTGTGCCCTGTGGGACCTGACCTTTGGTGGCCGGGGGATGGAGTCTACTCTGTCCCCCAGTCTGCTACAGTATCCTGGCCTGGGGGACTCCACAGCCTCAGGAGGTGGGGCTGAGGCAGGAAACAAATGCTCTGCTCTAAAGCTTAAGCTGCTTCCCCCTTCCAAGCACAGTGGCCCATGCTCTCCTTGAACTTGTACTTCAGCCGAGCTCTGAAAAGCCCAGAAAGTCTCCTAATACCCACCCACAGTTTTAGAGCTGTGTTTTCTCTCAGTGGAGGTCAAGCCATTTGGCCCAGCCCTTTTGGCCCAGAGTTCTTACTTTAAGACATTTAATTTTAAAGACTTACAGGTCAGTCTTGTTTGTTTGGGAACTGCCGGGGGCTTACCTCCTTCCACTGGGTCTTCTCTCCCATCACAAGGATATGCGAGTCACACTGAATGCTATGACCACTGCCCCTTCTTGACTGAAGAGACACGGGGGTTGACCCTATCAAGTCCCTCCCTTGTCCCCTGGTTTATAGGTCTCTTTCCTCAGTTGTCCTTCCCTCCCTCATTACCTCCAAGACAAACAGAACCTTCTAGTACTCAGCCCAGCAGTCTGAACTTTGCCTGCCTTTCTGCTCTGCTCTCTGGGGACCTCAGGCTTCAGCCCAGGGAACCCTGGCCACACTGGGCACTCCCACCTCCCCTGAGGTCCTTGTTTAATCATGCCTTTTACTGATATATCCTCTCTCCCTTTCCCACCAAGGCCCAGCTGGAAGGCAACCTCCACTGTGTACCCCTGACCACACCACACAGATCCCCCGCACTGACCCAGTCCTTTCGTCCCCTACGACTTCAGTGTGCATTTCCCTTGCCCAGCCTGTGCCGTGTGGGCCTATGTGTGTGTCTGTCTGTTTCTCCCATGGAGACCGTGAGCCCCTCCAGAGTAGGAACTACCTGGCGCGGCTCTATCCATATGCCCTACATGATGGGTATTTGACAGGCGAGCCTTGAGTAACTCTGCCACTCATTGTGTGGTTTGGCTTCAGGCCATGGTGACTGCCCAGAGCCACGAGATGGCCTATTTCTGTTGCTTTCCCAGAACAACTCCTTGGCTTCTCCCTCTCATTTTATGGGTGAGGATCTTTTCCTCTTTCACAACCATCACAGACCACAGATAATCTTGTTCAGGGCTCATCCCCCTGGAAGGGTCTAGAGATCTGCCCTTTGGGAGGAATTCGGAGGCACCTTCTATTCCTGTTTCTCTCCTCTTCTCAGAGGCCTGCTCCCACCCCTCAGGGCTGTTCCTTGCCCAGATACAGAGGGAAGTCACTTGTGTCCTGACGGGCACGGGGGCACCTACCCAAGAGCCATCTAATTTTACAGGCCTGGGCCCCAGCGCCAGCTTTCAGGCTGCCAGACCTTAAACTCAGTCCCTTGTGCCTGTCAACACCCCAGCTGATGCCTCCGACTCAGGCCAGACCACCTTTTTCTCAAGGTTAAAAGTAGCCGACCTTTGACAAGCAGCATTGGCTAAATTCCTTGCTCCTTAAAAGGGAGGCTCTGGTTATCATTTGCTGGTGCTTATTTGGCCATGGGGCGGGAGTAGGCCCCGCGCCGTACCCTGTGTACCCGCGGGAGGGTTAGTGGCTAAAGGTGTATTGCTGAACAGTCATTATTAAAATAGCCCTCTCTGAAAATGTGTGCTGGAGAGGTGGGCATCCAGTCTGTCGGCAGGTCTGACCGAGGCCCATGCGGTTGGAGAAGTCACTGGCTCCCGCTGGCTCCCTCCCAGACAACGGCGCCACCCGCCCCATGCACACAGCACGCTCCTTAACGTGTGTGCAGCGAGAAAGCTGACAAGGACACACACCAATTATTAAATGCCTGGACTTGTGTTTTTAATGTAGGGGTGACGGTCCAAAGATTGACTTGGTGGGCAGTTCGATTTCTGGCATCCTGGACAAGGATCTCTCGGATCGCAGCAATGACATCGGTGAGTAAGGCGAGCGTTCTGGCTTCTCTTCACAAAATTTTCAAAGAACTGCAGCGTTTGGGTTGCCCCTTCGAGCAGCCTGGTGAGAACGAACACAGCCATTTACAGGGAAGGCTAACAGCCCACCATTGGTGTTAGAAGTTGTGGTTTTGTAAAGGGGATGTGATGGTGATTGCCACATTAAAACAGAATGCCTGGAATTTTTACTCTCCCTGACCTTAGGAGAACAGTCTAAAGAAAAGAGGTGATGAATAAGCCTTTTGTAAAAGTGGGCATTAACACTTATATTCATAAGGTGAATGGGTGAGAATGCAGAACGGCCAAGTTCGTTATAGTCAACACTCAGTGTTTTGAGTTTGAATTTAAAATGAGTTCTGGCCTGATAATTGCTGATTGATTAAGAACATGGGTGAGTTTTTCAAAGGTCAAGATAGCACTGTGATGGAGGGAAAGGTAGCCAAAGTCTCTGTGGGGAAGCAAGTGAGAGGGTCTTCTGGGTGTGTGCGTGGGTGGCACCAGGTCGCATGTGTGCTGGTTGAGGCCACTATTGGTCTGACTCAGGTGACAGCCCTTTTAAGAAGTCTAGATTTGAGGGCTAAAAAAAATTTTTTAAGCTTTACATCTTCTATTTATACCTATCATGGTCATAATATTCTATGTAATAGGGCTACATTTTGGAATTTGCCTTTTTAAATTAAATTTTTTTACTTTGAAATAGAGATTTGCATGCAGTTGCGAGAAGTAATACAGAGAGAACTATGTACCCTTGACCCCTTTTCTCTCAATGGTAACATCATAATGAAACTACAGTCTGAGATCGGAACCAGGATATTGACATGAACACGTCCACTGGGCTCCCTGCTTTTACTAGTACCTGTGTGTCTTTGGTTCGTTATGGTTTTGTCACATGTGTTAGGTCTGTGTATCTTCCCCCTCGGTCAAGATACAGAACATTCTGTCGCTACCAGGATCCCGCCATGTTGCCCTTTTATAACTACACCCATGTCCCTCCTGTCCCCCACCCCTTCCCAAACCTCTGGCATCCGCTCTCAGGAACTGATTTGCCGTGGAAGATTTCCAGCATCTTTTGCATTGGCTGCTCGATTTAGAAACAAACATCTGACCGTTGGCGGACCCATAAGTTAAGGCACCGAGTGCCTAATGTGAATGATCCTGTCACCTGGGTTACTCCTCCTTTTTGGACTGTTGTATTTTTCCAAACCTGCTAATAGAGTTGTGTCTTTACAACTGCTGACTGTAGTCTCTGGCCTGATCTTATGAAGACTTAGTGGTAGGATATGTCATTGTGACTGTAAACACCAAAAATATTTGCTCTGTCTGCAGAGGCTTTTTGACCACCCCAGCCTTTGAGAAGCGCAGTCAGGAAGTGCGACCAAAGGCTTCTGACAGCTTGGGCTGATGGAATAATAATAGAAATGCCGGCCTGCTGCAGCTTTTGACCTGGTTAAAGGGCAGAGCAGAGCAGGGCAGTGATTGGCTATAAATGAGACGGAGTCATCAGAATGAGCCTGATGAAGTTCTGGTCTTGCCACTGTGGTTTAACATTCAGGCCCCCAATTTAAGGCAGGGTGGCCAGCTGGTGAAGTGGCAGAGAAGGTAATGTGGGGCCCCCCACAGGAAGGGAGGTGTTCTCCCTTCTCCAGGACACAAAGGGCTGTGCCTTGCTTGGGAAGAGCGTTGGCCTTTGGCTCTTGTTTTCTTTGGGTCTGGAGATGACTCGGGTGGCTCTCACCAAAATATGCATTTCATATTTCTCAGTCTGACAAGCTAGTTTGGAAATGTTGGGGGCCTCGATCGAAGTGGGTTCATCTACAGAAGCTCCTCATATGTGGAAACTGGGCCCCTGTTGTGTGTATTTGGGAGCCCAGAAAGAGCTGCTGAGGCTTAGTTTGCTCTCATTTTACCAAGAAGACGTTAATCCCCGAAAGCCCTAACTCCTCAAGCTAATCATGTCATGCATATTGTTTGCATTGCAAGAAACTATCCTCGGTGGCCTTGTAATCAGCCGCTAAATACTTCAATATCTACTCAAGGGCAAGGCCGAATGGCTACCAAGGCCCTCATACACAGGCCCTGCTGTCTAGCAGCTTTGTGTCTCTTTGGGCCTCTGGGACAGCAAGTGGAAAGTGAGGTAACACTAGCAGACTGTCTCACTGACCACTGAGTGGTGGAAGGTAATGCCAGTCACAGCTGGGGAGGCTCTGCGGTACCCAGATGCTCCATGAGTCGGGGGCAAACTCCTCTAGATCTAGAAGTTGGATTCACTGAGGCAGAAGCAGGCAGGGACTTCCCGTGGGAAGGCGGATAACTGAGCACAGATCAGCCTGGCCATAGGAGAGCGTTCACGGCGGCACAGAGGGAGGTTGCCCTGTAGATGGAGGTCTGGGCTGGATTCGGCAGAGGAGGGACGCGTCTGTGATTTATTCGGTAGGCTGTGGGTTGACATTGAAGTGACATGATCAGGTCTAAGCATTCCGATGATAACTGATGGAGCTCTGTGGGACCAATCGGATGAAGGAAAGATGGGTGTTGCGAAGTCAGGTTATTGGTAGTGCGGGTGAGAGGCAGTTAAGAGAGACCCTGCATTAAGCTGCCGCACAAGATTGCGAAATAAGGGCTGGATGTGGAAGCAGCAGAGCAAGAGAAGTATTGCCAGGCCTTGGGCCCTGACTGGGTTGGGGCGCAGGGAGGAGAAGAGAATCCCTTGTCAGCTGTGAGGTTTTAGGGTTAGGGAAAAGTGACTTGGGAAGCAATAAGCATGTCTGGGTGAGGAACCGGTCTGGGGGGAAATGTGGATTTATTTAAGCCTGTTGATTTTGAGATGCGGTCAGATGTCCCTGTGTTAGTGCTGGATGAGGTGGAAGCCAGAAGGTCGAGGCTGGGGAGAGCTGAGGTTGTAGAGGCCAACAGGGTTTGCAAGTAGAGATGAGGACCTTCTAGGAGACCAAGCGCAGGGCTGCACGTGCAGACCCGAGCGTGAGGAGCGCAGACTGCTGCCTCCGGGCCAGGAAAACCTTCGGTAGTTTACACGGCCTCTCCCGCCCCTCCCGGCTGCAGCTGCTTCACTGATGAAGGAAACTGATGTCTCTCCCAACTTCCTCACCTTGTCTTCCAGAGTTCTGGAACGTCCCTTAATGGGCTGCAGGAGAGAGAAATGCCTATTATCAATGCTATCGTCTGCTTAGAAGGGTTAGTTAAGTCAGGAAGATAAGTCAAGGTCTTAGCCTGAGAAAAGAGGAAGAAGGACCTAGAGCTTGATGACCAAACCACACGCAAAGTCCCCATCTAAGGGAAAAGAGGAATCTGGCAGCCTCTCAGAGGCCAAGGGGGAAACGGGTTTTAAGCAGAATGTCATTAGGCTCCGGGGCAGAAATGCTCTTGTTAGATGGGTGGATCCAGGAGCACAGGATCCCTCGGAGAGGCTGGCACTCTTCAGGGCTGCTTTGTGTCTCTGCTTTTGTAGCATTTTCTCATTGCCTTGACGCAAGAAGAAAATTATTTGTACCAGAATGTTTTGTTTGTGATTCAAACAATTGAAGCTGTCCAAATGTGGGCCACAGTGAATAGCCCATACAGCCCTGAAAGCCCTTAGACATCATCAGTGTTAGCTATAAATAAACTTGTTTCCTCTTAATAAAGCTATAATTTTAAATTATTATAATATTGAATTAGAGAACATGGTTTTTTCCAATCTCCTGTGGGCAGCTACCAGCATCTGTCAGCCCACAGTAATTTAGAATGAAATCAGTTAGTCCAAAACGAAGTTGTTGATGTTGGTTTGAGATACTGTGTATCAAACTTCAGGGCCATATTTCAAGGAACATAATAGGAGCCATGGATGAGCTCCAGAGCAGGCCTGCGCATGAATAGAAATGAAAATTAAATTGTCCAGTTTTCTCTTGCTGACGGAAGACTCTCTGCTCCGATTGAATGGGAGATTATAGGCCGAGGAGTCAAGTGCCATAACATTTACTTTTATTATGCCATATATTGTGGTTCCCACGGCACGGCAGGATTTATTATTACACTCCAATACCATGGAGATTTTCCGACTCTTTCCCACTAAAGCATGGAGATAGCAGCCGGCCCGCAGGTGGGAAGCCGCCTGGGAGCTAAGCCGTCCAGAAGCAACTGTTTGACTTGGAAACAACCCTTCCCATTTCTCATCTGTTGCTTGCCTTTGTTGACCATCGTTCCCCACCCATCCTGTTCAGGTCTCATCCCACTGTCCCCACTTCTTTCCCTTTACGAGACTGGCACCCCCTCCTCATGTGGGGAAGCTGGGAATTTCTCCTCCGGCTTTCCAACCCGATCCACAGATACGCACTGGACATGGCAATCAATTTGGGGGCCAAGGTTTGCCAGCTTTAAAGTTGATGGACTTAGGACATAAAACTGGTTTAGAAGATCTAAGTTTAACTTCATCCTGTCCTCAGATTCTTACAGATGCCTCCCAGCCTGTGGTTCATTTGGACCAGGAAATGCAAAAGCACTTCCCTGCTGACACCTTGGCAATGCTAGGAAGACCTCATTGATTTGGGATCCTGGAAAGGTTCTGAAACTGGATTGTCATGATGGTTACACAGCTCCATAAATTCACTAAAAATTATTTTTTTTAATATTTTATTTATTTGAGAGAGAGACAGTGAGAGAGAGCATGAGCGAGGAGAAAGTCAGAGGGAGAAGCAGACTCCCCGTGGACTCCAGGGTCATGACCTGAGCTGAAGGCAGTCGCTTAACCAACTGAGCCACCCAGGCACCCAAAAATTATTAAGTTGTATGCTTAACCTGGGTGAATTTTGTGATATACAAATGATACCCCAATAAAGCTGTTAAAAGCAGCTCTGGCTCCCATCCAGGGACACAGGTCACAATTCTACAATTCCACACCAACTTATATCAGGACTATTTGAGAAGCTATATGCATGTCCCCAGTGTGACGACAAAAAGCAAAAGAGATTGGGCTTTCTAGGGCCATGTGCTTTATACCAAGGAAGTGAAACATCTTGAACTTCTGGTGGATGATCTTGAACCTAGTCAGCACTCTGAGCATTTTTGGTGTCCTTCCTGCACTTTGGGACACTTGGCCTTGGCTCCAGTTCATTTGGAAGAGGGTCTATGCCAGACCTCTCCCTGCAGTGTCCCTGTGTGGCTCCCCACCTCTCCCCTAAGACCATTAGGGCTCACAGTCTAGGTTGCACTGAGTAAATGAGGTCAAGCTGGCAACCAGTACTGATTTCAAAATCATCTCACAGTCCTAGAAGAGATGGGCTGATGGCAAGGCCTTGTCCTTCTCGGCCTAGTCTTCAGCAGTCTGTGGGGTTGGCTAGGTTTTGATGCTTAGTTTTGATGGGTTCTGCAAGCCTCTTTCATCCCACCGCATCCAATAAGAGCAAAAGTGGTGAACGTTCAAAGTGCCCACAGGAAAAGGTGCATGAATGCTGTAGAAACAGGTGGGGGTTCAACAGATCAAAGTGGGGAGATGATGATATATGTTTCGCCCCATGAGAGCGATGTGTTTGGCGGCATGAATGATTCTAAAACAGAGGGAGCAATGCCATCCTCCCTGGGGGACCTCCAGTCGTCTACCGGCAACAAGGAAAAGGAACTGACAGGTAAGATGAGCAGAGGGACGTTCGGGTGTTCAGCAGATGTGTTCCAATGCCTCTCGGCTTGGAGAGGCTCACAGTGCCCACTACCCGTGTGGACCTGGGACCAGCCCCAGAAGCTCACCTGTGCCCAGAGGCAGTGTGTCCTGCTCTGGGATTTTGGTCGCCCACTTTGACGGCCAGGGTTCCAGCAGCCTTCCTTCAGCCCAGTGGCTTGAATGTCTCTGCCACATGCTGAGACCACTGGCACCTTGAAGAATGCAAATGCGGAGGGACACCCAGTGGGGGCAAAGTAGTCTATACTCAGCAGGGAGACTTACACAGTAAGCTTTCTTACTTCCGCACTGTGCTTGACTGAGGCCTCGGTGCTGAGAACGTAGGCGGAAGCAAGAAGGGAACAGGTGACATGCACTCTCGGATTGCACATGGCCTTCATTTGGCCTGCAGTGCCCTCTGCCCGCTGGCCGTGGGCTCACAGATTGGCAGAGCCCTGTTACGGCTTCTGTTCTAAATATCCAGAGGGATCTATCACCTGCCAGAAAACCACACTCAAAGACCTCTTTGTCACGCTAAAAGCATTAGAGACAAAACTACACCTCATTAAGGGGGACATTTGAGTTATCAAACTCCCTTCTCTAGCCAAGGGCCCTTGTTAAGGCCTGATGTGGATGCCTTGGACGAGACCACCTCCTGCTACCTCAGATTTATTAAATGAGAAAAGTGATGAGCACTTAGGAGTGAGGTTGGTGCGCCCCGCTAAAGGGTAATTGGATCTGGTGGTGACAAGCTAAAGATGAGGTGTCAGTGAACAGGGATCCCTGATTTAGAGCCAGAGAAGCCGCTTTATTTAGCTGCGTGGTGACCTGCGGTGGCGCTCCCCACCTCCCCACACTTGAGTCATCTCTCGCTGAGGTGGTTCGTGTTCTCTGGAATTCAAAGACTTACACACACACAAAAGGCTTTTAATTTGAGGGACTGCTGACTTTCATTTTACTAATTGAGGACATCTTAAAAAGCAAATGCCATTGCTTGGTAGATTTAAAAATTGGACAAATTTAGCTTACTGGGAGACTCACAATGTTGACCTTCTTTTCCTTGGCACTTTATAGACAGGTGGTAGCTTTGTCATGGACTCACACCAGTTCTTGGGGAGGCTTCTGAAAATTACGCGTCCAGCACATATGTGCAGAAATGAGGGTCTGGGGAGAGAAATGTCGGGGACAAACCAAAGGCCCCAGAGAGAGGCAGGTGTTCAAGCGTGGGTGAAAACTCAGTACTGCCCAGAAATGTACAATTAGCAGATTGATTTTTTATAGGGTTACAGTTACTTTTTTTCAGATCACTCATGCAACGTCACATTTTAAAGGGTGCTTTTTTTTTTAAGATTTACTTGAGAAAAGAGATAGGGAGCATGAGCAGGAGGAGCAGAGAGAGAGAAGGAGGAGAGAAGCAGACTCCACATTGTTGTGGGGGGGCGCCCAACGCAGGGTTTGATCCCAGGACCCCAAGGTCATGACCTGAGCCCAAACCAAGAGTCGGCCACTCAACCAACTGAGGCACCCAGGTGCCCCTAAAGGAACCTTTAAATGCTTTATACCTCTGTCCTCTTCCTTCCCCAAGGCTGGAGAATGGAAGCCTCCAGTTCTAGAGGGGTCTGTCCCTCCCAGTGTGGTAACAAGAGCACTGGGCTTCGGACAGAATGTCTTTTCTCCTTGAGTTTTTTTTTTTTTTACTTGGCATTTAATTTTGGGTTCTGTGTAACTCTAGGCATTAGGATATTGTTGTTTCACACGCAAAAATTTTCTTTTATGAGTGAGTGACTGCTCATCTTGTCACTCAGTAAAGTGCCATTGAATGAGATGAAATGCCCTGTTCCTCGAGTCCCTGAAAGGGGACATGTCCTCTGGACACACGCCCCACTGTAGCAGGCCATCCACCATGGCACACACCTCTTTGGGTCCCAGATTTTTTTTTTTTTTAGTAGAGTTGACACACAATATTTTATCAGTTTCAGGTGTGGATCTTGGTTTCTTATCTTTAAACCAGGACCTTGGAGGAAATAATCAAAGCAGCCCAGTTCAGCCTCACAGGCTTGTCTGTCAGGCTCTGTTTCTTTTAGCTACATTTTCTGGACATTAAGAAAACTGCTCTTTTTTGGTAACCTCTGATTCCTCTTCAAGATTAAATAGCTTATTCTTTTGTTTGACTCTTAACTGCAGTTCCCTCAGTTTTGTTAGTTCCTTTAACCCAAACTGCTAATTTGGCTCTTTCTAAGGTCTCATCTAGGTTTTTGGCCCGAAGATTTTTGCTTATAAAAGATTTGCTGGCCAAAGTCCCTGGATGGCTCAGTTGGTTAAGCATCTGCCTTCAGCTCAGGCCATGATCTCAGGGTTCTGGAATCAAGCCCTGCATCGGGGCTCTCTGCTCAGCCAGGAGTCTGCTTCTCCCTCTCTCTCTGCCACTCCCTGCCATTCGTGCTTTCTCTCCCTCTCTCTCTCTCTATCAAATGAATAAACAAAATCCTTAAAAATAAATGAATAAAAGATTTGCTGGCCAAACAGAAGTTTAAGTAATTAACAATTGTGAGCGTAACAGTTAAGGCATTACTTTTTATAAAGCTTTTAAAATTATTCATTCACCTTTTAAAAATGTATCATGAGTTTTGAAAAATATTGATGGGTAGGATGTTTGCCATCCTAAGTACATTTGACCTCATAGAGCAAACCCTTATACAGAAACAAGATCATTCCACAGAGTCACCGAGTATGGGGTGTGTTAGAGAAACCGTGGGTTCCCAGGTTAGGCACACTTGGATTTGAAGGATAGCTCTGCAAGTTCCAGGTTGAATGGCTCTGAGCTCCACTTTCTTCTTAGGTATCACAGGGTTAGTAATACCCCGCTGCATTAGAGGGTTGTTGTAAAATGTAGACCTGATGATTTGAAATGGTGGGCACAAAACAGGGGCTTTCCGAGTGGTAGTTGGCGTAGCTATAGTCAGAGCGAAGAACCAGGCATCAACCTACGTTCTCACCAGGACTCCTGTTATTAGAAAGCAGGAAAGTTCTTGGACACATACCATAATCAGCTGACTGAAATTCCGTAGCGGCATCTGAAATCGTTTCTTACATGATCTACTCGGTTGTATTTGGGTTTTAAAGAACTTCTCCCCACCCCATCCCCAGTTACAAAGGGAATAGGTACTTTTAAAAAAAAGAAGAATGCAGGAAGGTAGAAAGTGAAAGTACCCTCAGGGTCTCAACCTCTCTTTGAGATAATCACTGTTAATTTGTTGTACAGGCTTTTAGACTTCTATCTTTCCATGATTGGATAGATGGATGAATTTTTACAAATGTGATCAGGTTGTACGTACCATTAGGGTCCACAGTTGTCTTTTGAAGTGAATAATGTATGTTTGCATCTTTGCATGTAAGGCACATAGGTCAACCTTATATTTTTAATGTCAATGTAATATTCCATGGTGTGATTCTAGCAGAACCAGCTCGCTCGGAGCAATGTTGCAAAGAGCAGCCTAGGACGATGATCTCTAGACAGGGACACCTGCACCGTGGGGGGCCACGGAGACTCCCCAGGCCATGGATAGTGCCTCATTTCTTATGTGCTCTTTCTTCAAACTCTTCTCCTGGGAGACCCACTGACAGGCTGCTTCTCCCCTTGCATTCCCCTTTCCCAGTGACCCAATCCCAGCTTACACAGCATAGCCAATCTCTTGCCCGCTCCACAGGTAGGCAAACTCCCACTGCAAACCAAGAGACACTTCCAAGATTGTTGTTGGACTTGAGAAATTGAGTGACTTTATTGACTGGACAAAAAAATCCATTTATAAGTTGGTTGATTTCTAATTCTTTGCTTCCAACAAAATTGAAGGAGGCACCGACTGAGTTGTTCATTGATAGATTGTTCAAAATAGTTCTTGGTGATGCTAGACCACTGTCTGATATAACTTGGAACGAGTTCAAAGAATTGAGTGACGTTGTGATAACAGAATTCTTTCCATTCCTATATACTTCAATTTATGTGAACAAAGTTTCTTGGCACTTATATCTATAAAATGAAAAATAGGAATAGAATCAGTACCAAACCATGTCATTCTCATGTTAAGTAAAATCATACACATGTGCATAAAGTTATCTGGGGGGAAAGCCCAATAAGATTGCCCTCTTTTATGCCAACAGATTATGAAAATGTGTGGTACGTGTGTATACATTTGCTTTGATCATTTATAAACTACTAGTAATTGTCATGGTAACTCCTTCCAGAAGAAAAACCATTACACTTAGAACCTTAGCATTTCAGGAACTTAAGAAATCATAAATTTCTATTTATAACCTTGTTTTTTATAGAAGAAAAGATGATGAACAAAAGACAAAATTAACAAAAGCACAAAGATGCATTACATTAGAGTAAAATCCAACAGTATGACAGAAGTACAAATTCAGAGAGGGAAAGGGGTGGTGCAGAATTTCCAACTGCTAACGAAAAACTTATTCCTGATTTTTTTTTAAAGATTTGTGTATTTTATTTGAGAGAGAGCTAGCGAGCCCAGGGGGAAGGAGCAGAGAGAGAGGGAAAGAGAGTCTCAAGCAGATTCCAAGCAGAGCATGGAGCCCATCATGGGACTCAGTCTTATGACCCTGATATCGTGACCTGAACAGAAACCAAGAGTCAGATGCCTAACCGACTGTACTACCCAGGTGCCCCAGCTTATCCATGATTTTTTAAGATGGATGACAGCGGTTGTTAAGCTGTCATGGCATTCAAATGTATGTGGAATATACTTAAGAGAGCAATATCATAGTTATCTTTTAAAGTATAGCAGAAATTACATCTTTGTGACAAAAACATCTCAAATTTTAGATGTCAACTTTTTAGATGTATAAGGGGGCACGTGGTTTTTCAAAATTATTTTAGGAGGTGCACCAGTAAAACAGTTTGAAGACCACTGGCCTCGTAAATAAATATATCATTCTACACTTACATAAATATTTCTCTTTTTTCAGATTTTATTTATTTACTTGAGAGAGAGAGAGCACAGAGAGAGAGGGAGAAGCAGACTCCCTGCTGAGCAGGGAGCCCAACAAGTGGCTCAATCCCAGAACCCTGGGATCGTGACCTGAGCCAAAGGCAATCGCTTCACTAACTGAGCCACCCAGGTGCCCTGACATAAACATTTCTATGGATCCGTTTCTAGAAGTGAGCTATCTGAAGGTGTATGCACTGGCATTTTGTGATAGGTATTGCCAAGTGGCATTACGAAAAGGCTGTGCCAATTTATATTCCTATAATAATAGCATAACCACTATTTCCAGTAAATACATTATTTCCTAAACTATTTTGCGTAACAAATTCAGGCATGTAGTAAGTAATTTTTAAAGGAAAGCAAATCTGAAAAGTTATTTTTCCCCACTTCTCGTTGCCTGTTATCAGTCCCTGTGAAGCATTTTACCACTCCTCAGGGCTACACTTCAGAAAGCCATGCCCCCCTTCCCGTCCCGCTTCTCCATATTTAAATTAGGTTCCCATGCTATCATTCCTAATTTCATCTTCTACCTTTCTTTCATAGTAGCTAGCAGAATTTGTAATGGTATGTATAAAAGATCATCCCTCTTGGGGGCTCTAAGCTTTGTGAGGCGGGGACCATGGCTATTTTGTTCACCCCCGTATCCCTCCGTGCCTAGCCCAGAGCCTGGATTGTAGGGCTCCCTTAGTGTATATGGCAGAATGAGTGGACTGAGCATAAATGAGAAGAAATGCCAATACCATGATGTAGGCTCGTGATAGAGATCTTCATTGCCACTAGTCATATGTGGCTATTTAAGTTTAATTTATTTTAAGTAATCACACTTAGCCATATTCCATGCACTCAGCAGCCAAGTGGGGCCAGTGGCTACCATGTTGGATGATACAGATACAGCAGGTTTCCCTCATCACAGCAAGTTTGAATGGATAGTGCTGTTAGAGAGTGATTCTACTTTCATTCTCCTAATTGTAGCTATGCTTGGCACACAGTAGATATTTAATAAAGATTTGATTAAGTGAATGAGCAAAGAAACTCCTTATCTCCCTCTCCTACTCTTCAGCTACAAGTTTCCACATAAAAGTTACTTTGTACTGAATAGCTAAACTGTCTGACTTAACTTGCCTAACACCTTCCATTTCTTACCAGAAATTTCCTTCAGGAAGCCAGTCCCTTTTTCTTTCCACTTAAAAACACATTGGAATAAGTATATTTTTTAAAGTAGGCTCCATGCTGGATGTGGAGCCCAACACCAGACCTGAACTCACAGCCTTAAGATCAAGACCTGAGCTGAGATCAAGAGTCAGGCGCCTAACCAACTGAGCCACCAAGCACCCCCCCCAAACACATTGGAATAAAATAAAAGAGCTTATTATAAGAGCATAGAGGGGTTTCTTCACACACACAAGATTATATTCCTAGTATACATTCCTATTACAGTCCTAGTATCTTTTCTTGTTCTTGGTATAGAAATAATTCTCAGAATCGGTTTAATCAGTTCAGGTAAAATATTCCTGCTGTCTTTTCAGTGCTCCATAGTGGAAGGAATTCCACAGACATGAATCTGAATGCGGGCCCTGTCACTTTCTGGTTGTGACCTTGGCTAATTTGTCTAAACTCTGATCCTCTGTCTGTCTCCCTTTGTGGAAAAGAGTAGCCTACCCTGCATGGGTTTTGCACAAGTTACGTGAGCGTGCATGTGTGAAGTGTGGCATCGTGGGCTGGCTGAACAGTGGCTCAGACCTGCTTCTTCTCAGTGCTTGTGTCTTCCACACTTCACACCTGGATTACAGATGAAAACACAGCAGGTAATTTCCTATATCCTTCCACATTTTGGAGGGTTTATCTTCCCATAGAATCTAATTGTTCCTTAAATGAGAATTTTTCATTTGGTAACTCAGCTAACACAGGTGTTCATTTGACCCCTACTAAACGGCCCGTATTTGGTGTCTGCACATGATTTACACACTAGTCACATGATCTACATGCAGGGTGAGGCTTCCTGTCCAGACTGCCTTAAAAAAGGAAGGAGGGAGGAAGGAAAAGAGGAAGGAGAAAAAAAAATGTTTTGTTTTATTCTTTTCATTTAGTCTTGCTCTTAGATCTCTGTTCTCAAATCCCATAGCTCCAACAATGGTATACTGAAATAAAATTCTACCTGATGATTTGAAAGCATTTTCATATAATTTCTCATTTACAAAAGAATGACCCTACAAAGCTGATAGCTCAGATAATTCTCCCATTTTTCCCCCCTCTGGTGGAAATACTGAAGCCCAGAAAGGTTGTTTGTTCATTTATCCAATAATCATTTATTAAATATCCACCAGAAGCCAGAAATGACATTAGGCCCTGGGGAAATATAGATAAAAGCCATAGCTTCTTTTCTAGCTACTGGGAGACAGATAAGTCAACAAGGAAAGCCAGTCAGGGTGCTAAGTGCCGAGATTGGAGGGGTGGGTGAGTAGGGGAGCACCCAGGCCAGGCTTTAGGGTGCAGTCTGGCTTTTTGGAAGAGGACCTGGTCGCTCAGCCAAGCCTTGATGGCCCCAGGGGAAAGGGGAGGGGAGGGAAGTCACGCAAGGGACAGAGACAGAGGTGGGCACTAGCCATACCTCGGGGGCCTTGGCCACGCTAGGTCACCAGGATTTCCTGGGAACTTGGGAAGGATTTTAAGCAGAGAAGGGGGACATAGTCAGATCTTCACCTCACATGTGTGTCTGGGGGCTGCCATGGAGTGGTACCAGGTTAGGAGTGAGAAGTCCATTATAGCCTTTCTAGGCCTGTAGTCCACAAGGAGCCCCGCCAGCCGTGATGATCCTTGACAGTGACATAGAGAACGGATAGCTTCCCAAGCTACTAGGAGGTAGTGACACCGCCACACTTTAGCTGTAGGAAACTTCTGCTCTAGGGCTCTTTCTCCAGCCCAGAGCAATGAGCTACAAGGACTAAGCCATTTAAGAGCTTGCAAAACTGTTCCTTTGGTGACAGCAGGCGTGTCTCAGACTTTTAATTGTTTCTCTTCTGCACTCTCACTGGACATGTCGTAGGTCTCCTGTGGCCACTGGTACCATCCCTCCTCCCATCCATGGAAAATAAGCCCACATTTTCTAATTGGACGAAATAGGCTATGACTGCAGTTGATGGAAAATGGGCAACTGTGTGTGCCACAAAGAGTCAAACGCCCTTTCCAGGCTGGCTCCTGTCCAACATAAATTATCCCCGTATGTCTGCAGAGGGCTCATCTTTCAAGTATGAGAGGAGCCAAGAACCTCTCATCCTTATGAAACTAACTTTTAAAAAAATACCCACCATTTGCCAGTTCAATAGTTTTGGATTGGCTTGTGAGCATTAAAACCATTTGTTACTAAGAGGAAAAATTCCCAGCCAGGCTGAGAAAGCTTATATCAAGTTTCAGCCTGATTCATTTCAGAAACCATCGTGAAAACTGGGACATTTTCTTCACACCACAATGAGTTAGTCATGGAAAGTCTGCCTTCATGTCAGCTCCCGGGGCTGCAGTCACGAGAGCGCACTCTGTGCCACCGAAGGTTTCTGCTGTGGGACGGAAGAGTGGCCTCCTCCGCCATCAGGAAGCGGAAGTGCATCGCAGCTGGGGCTCTGAGGTGCCTTTTGTGGCAGGCGACCTCATACTTGGTGTGGCTCTTTCTTTCCGGAAGTTTCGTGTTGTTGTTTCCAAAAGGTGCTTTGTACAAGCTGGAAGTTCCGGTAGTTGGATGTGCATGAAGAGGTTAAAAGAGTGGCTTCCCCTGAAGGACTCTAGCCATCCTCTTACTCTTGAGTGACAGGGACGGACGGATGAGGCAGTCTTCTCGGCCATCTGTCCATCCCTTGAGGAGAAGGTGGCCAGCCTTCCATGTGTCTGGGTTTTTTCGGCGTGGACCTCAGCCAGTGAGGTAGAAGGGGCCAGCCAAGCGTCCTCTGCAGGCAAGGCCCAGAATGCTGCCTCCCGGCCCGCAGCGGCCACCCTGTGCCCCCATCAGTAGGTGCCCCTGGAAACGACGCTCCAGGAGTCAGAGTTTCTTCCTGGGATGGGTTGTTCACGTGTTGTCTAGTTCGTTTGTTCACCTGTTCCTTCATGCACAGAATAGTGCGCAGGTCCGTCCCAGGAACGTGCTAGACCTTGAGAGCCCAAGGATGGGTTCCTCTCCTCGGGGGGGTCACGGTCTAAGCTCGGAAGGCACACACCGCACCTGAGTCATTCTGAAAGTGCGATTTATTACGGCCACCTTCTCACTCCCGCAGCTGCGTGTCTGACTGGCCCCCAGTCCCCGAGCCTTCGGGTGCCACTTTGATCAGCTGCTTGGGCACGTCTGTTGCCCCGCACCCTGGGTCAGCACTGCCCAGCGTGGCCTTGGAGGAGCTGTCTGTGGCCAAGCCTTACTCCTGACAGCTCGCCTGGGCAGGCCGTCCCCTCAGAATCCCCCGGTGGCGGTGCCCTCGCGGCCTCTCCCCTCCGCCCGGTCCCGTCCTTGCTTCTCCCTTCCTCCCCTAGCCTCTGCTAGAGCGCTGCTTCTCTACACGGCCGCGTGCTAATGTCACCGGGGGGGGGGGGGGGCTGAAAAGCTGCACACAGGCTGCTCCCCCGGCGAATTCCGTCCGTCCCCAGAGAGGGAGCCAGGCCCGAATCACTTTCTTTTAATTGTCCAGGTGATTTCACCGTGCAGCCACGGTGGAGAACCAGAGTGAATTAGTCTTTAACTGGCCTTTAATTGCTTCGCCCTGCTCAGCTTTTGCCTCCAGAGCTTGTTTCAGTTGCCAGGACAGAGTCACGATACAGGCGGGTGCCCTCAGCCCCTGGCCGCACCCAGCCAAGGCCCTCGGCAGCAGCTCGAGTGCTGGAACCTTTAATGGCCTTCTCCTTCATCTCCCCCCCTGGCCGCCTGCTCAGCCCTTGGCCTCCTTGTGCCTCCTGTTCTCCACAGCCAGCCCCCACCCACCAGCAGACCTCCCTGACCTGGGCCTTCTTACGTTCTCCCCTTTGGGGAGCCACGTGCAGAACCCGCTAAACTCATTGTCCGTAGCATGCACGCAAGACTATCTGTGCAGCACTTTCCTATTAACAAAAATCAAAGAGGGAAATATTTGGAAACTAGTTATCCAACAATGGAGGATTGGTTCAATAAATCATGAATGGCAGTGCAACAGGAAATTATGCCCCCATCACAATATTTATGAAGAATTTTTAGAGTCAGGGCATATTAGATAGGTGAAATAAGCAAAATGCAATATTCCATATAGTGTGACCCTAGACTATCCTCTTTTAGAAAAAGAACGTGGAGGGTAATATACTGAAACACTAATAGTGGTTGTCTTGGCGTGGTAAGGTTATGCTTGACTTTCTTTTGTTACAATTCCATGTTTTTCCTCAAACAGTGGTACATTGAGTGGGTATTACCTTTGCAATCAGAGAAAAAGCGATTCAGAATTAAGTGGGGAGATATTAATATCAGATGATGACTTGGGGCATCAGATGAAGTATATAATGGGGAATTTTATCCACCTCTAGACCAATCACAGGCAAAAAGGAGCAGGATGGCTATCCCTGGCTTAGACTAAACATGGTTCTGGAAACAAAACTGTAAAGGTAAAAACAGTAAAGGCAGAGGCCTTCCTCCTGGACACATGCGGAGTGCGGTTGTGATCTGGCTGAATGATTCTATATTCCTCTGAGACCTCTGTCACAGAGACGGAGGTTCCCGGAGGGCAGGGTGCTTTCTGCCATGCTCACTGGTGTAGCCTGGGTACCTGGCCCCATGTGTAGCCAGAGTAGCTGCTCAGCCAGGAGGGCCTGAATGAATGAGCGCACTGATGACCGAAGACCACATCTCCACTGAGTGATGCCTCTCAAAGCAGAATGGTGCCGGGCTCCGGGAGTTAGCTGGAGAGCTTGAAGCTTGCTCCCCACCTCCAGGGAGTTCTTTGTCTACGATTAGGGGATGGCCGGGCCGTGGTTTACAATGAGAGCAGGAAGCTGCCATCTCTCCTCTTTCAGAATCAATGATCAGCATTCATTTGTCCATGGGTATTGTACCTTGTGATAACTGCTTTTCGTGTTGGGATGGCAAGAATGTTTTATCTAGCAAAATGAACTTGCATTTGTGGAGGAACGGGGATTCCTCCTTTACCCCCTCTTTCTGAAGCTTTTAAAAGACCTACCTCATTCATTGGATGACCAGAGGATGGAAATCACCTTCAGCGATGATGACACAAGCCAGATATAAAGGATGAGTATTAAGGAAAAGGTGCTCATGGCCTGTTCTAAGAACCTTTCCTCACTTCAAATTTTTTCTCATAAAACTCTGTTTTACTTTTGTTTTAGACTTAGAAGGTTTTGACTCTGTGGTATCATCTACTGAGAAACTCAGTCACCCAACCACAAGCAGACCAAAAGCCACGGGGAGGCGGCCTCCGTCCCAGTCCCTCACCTCCGTAAGTGTCTCCTCACTCCTCCTGCTGCCGGAGAGCAGGTCAGCTTAGAGACGCCAGCCGAGGACTCTGCCGCCAGTGGCTAGTACAAAGGCGAGCCAGGAGAGGGAGGTCATGAGATAGACTGCTGACCAAGAGTGATTGGAGAGTCTTCTGGAATCAAGCAGTATTTCTTTCTCTTTGTTCTTTGCACATGTGCCAGTGAGGTGGGCACTGCCTAGTCCCACTTTCCTTCTTTCTCCTTCCAGACTGATCCTTATTTGAACCTGAAATGAAATTGGTAAGAAAAAAAAAATGTTGTGTTTTATGGTGGGAGAGAACGAGGTTTATTTGGTCTATAAACAAAACTTTGCTACAGAATAATCCGCCACTATACAGGTGCTTGACAATGGCCAAGCTTTTTTCTCTTGAAGCCCCATTATTGGCACCCCTCCACGGAACCCCCCGCACACTTTTAGGAGATTGTACACATATGAGGTACCTCGTCAAGTAGGTGAGACCAGTCAGAGTGCTCCAGATAACCCACAGAAGAACGTTTTTGTTTGGGTCATTTTGAATAACTCCTTTCCTCACTGGAAACCTGTAACATATTTGTTGTACCAAATTTCAACAGTGAAACGCAAGAAGATGAAAGTAAGTTACCCCGTAATCCTGCTTTCCAGAGCTAAGAACTGTTAACCACTTGCTGTGTATCTGTATTTTATTTAAAATTGTATTTGTATGTATATAACATTATTTCTTCCAAATGGGGTACATAGTACATGCTTCCCCCCCCCCCGCCATATTGTGCACTTTCTCCCCAATCATTGCCCATTTTCCATGATGTCACATTTCATGGCTACCTAGTGTTCCAGCCTGTGGATATATGAGAGTTTATCTGGTCAGTGCACTATTGCTTCCACTTCTTCATTATAAACAATGAAGTGAATGTCATTGAAAAAAAACTTGATGCATCCATGAGCGCGCTCTCTCTCTCTCTCTCTCTCTCTCCCTCCTTCCCTCTCTCCTTCTCCCATATCACATTGTCTTGTCCTTGCTGGGAATGCAGGTCTAAGGTCTTATGATCTTCATTGACCCAGATACACTAAGGACTTAACCTTTTGCAGGTTTTCCAGAACACTTCCTCCTTTCGCCTCATCACTGATCCCACCGCAGAGGGCCGCATTTAGAAGAAAGAGAATGCCACTTCCTTCGAACCTCTTCTCTCTATCTGTTGAGTTTGGGGGTGGGGTTTGAATCATGCTATTTTTCCTCTTGGTAGGAAACTACCCTAACCATGTGTTGATACCTTTCCGGAAGAAAGGCTTGACAAAGTGGCTTATTTTGTTACTCTTCATACAGGGTCCTGTGTCACTACCATCTTTCCTCTCCCTGTGCCCTCCCCGACATGCCTCACACACACACACAACCTATTTACTTGCCTCTTAGTATCTCTAAGTGTTTGATCCTATCTCCCACATCTTCTCTATAAATCCTTCCATTTTGTTTTCTCCTCCAAATTCTTCCCAACTTTGAAAGGTCTAGAGGGCCTTGAGGCATCTGGAATTAAATACAGAGGAAGTCAGTTTGCCATCCGCCACCCCATCCTTGGTTCATGCATCCCATGCCTGGGGGTTCGTGTATATCTGGGGAACTGGGTAAAGGCACCTCATGTGTGGACTCAGCTCTGAGCCAGGTACAAAGTCTATGACTGGGAGTGAGACATACAAGGTCCCTGCCCTTAGGAAGCTTATGGCGCCATGACTCAAATTTTGGCATTCTGTGTGCAACAATTTCATGTGTAGACTTAAAATAACAGGATACACTTGTGCTTTAAAGAAGTATAATTACTCCCTTTACTTTATCCCCATCCATCCCCATGTGGATGGACATTTCAAATTCATATTGGCTCTTCCTCTGCTTAGACCCATAGGCTTTTCATAGCAAAATGGGATCTGGATATGGACATGTTCCTACCAGGCCATTGGAAGGAATGACTGCGGAGATACACCGGTCAGAATTAGCCAACCTGGGACCTCTCACCCTAGTCTGAGCTTCTTTATGTTTATTGAATTCAAAGAGTGAGATTTGATTGGCAGCTCATGAACTGTAGGTTACACAGAAGGAAACTGGCTTTTTGAATAAAATCTCCAAGTGAAGGGGTACAGGCACTGCAATGTGACTAAGCAGTTAAGCTTAGAGTAATAAGAAAGCTTAGTTGGGGGTATTATTCTAGGCAATTGGATTTTCAGATAAAACAAAGATAAACAAATAAGACCTTTTAATTCTAAGACTTTGCTTACAAATCCCTAGATATATTAGTTTCCTGCCTTAGAAAGTAAGATAAACAGAAGAAAATAAACATGGGGTGATGTGGGCATGATTTTTCTGTAATGACACCAGTGATGATTCTAGATAGGATGATTTTCCCACCACCAGGGTAGACGGCACAAACATGCAGCTAAATGCAAGCTCACCCAAAGAGATTTCTGGACGATTCTTCATTTTTAAAAAATCCCTTGCCTCAGAAACTCTTCATTTTCATTTGTTTTTTTGCTAAAATAGCAAAATTCTAGCACAATAATCATTTACTTCCAAGTGAACTCCACTGACGGGTTCACATTCATCCAGCTTTTTGATCTTCACAGTGAGACAGGAAGGGTAGGAGTATTGTTCCCATATTCTACCAAAAGATGCTGCCGTTCTGTGCCCATGAGGGTGGAGATTTAGCCATAAGTTGCCCAGTTAGAGGTGAGCTGGCCATTGGGCAGGCAGGGCTGTGCCCTGGAGTGCAGAAATGCTGCTCCCTGGCCCGCAGGCCCGTGACCTCGTGCCCCCTGGAATGGTTCCTCTCCAACAAGTTCTAGCGGGCACTTTGCTCTGCCTCAGATTTCGTGGTCCTGGAAAAGGATCCAGAAGGAAAGGAGGAGAGACAGGTCAGAGGTAGCCTCCTCTTGCCCTGCGTGTCCCTCCCCACTGGACTGTCAGCCTTGTGAGATCTGGGACCGTGTCTGGCATGTCACCTAAGTTTACCACCGCTCAGCGCTTAGCACACAGTAGCAAGTGTTCACAGAAAGAAGGGAGGCTCCAAATGATGGTGGGAGCGGGAAAAGCTGGGTGACGCAGGCCCGGACAGCTGAAATGCCCGACAGGCATCGGTGCCAGGATCCCATGGAAAGATCCCTGCTGGAGGAAATCTCGCTTCTTAGTCCCAGTTCTGCCACTATCTCTAGCGCACAGATAATAGCACCCTTTCTGCCTCTCGAGGTTATAATAAGGAGACAAACAAAATAGAAGTGGCGAGTGCTTTGAAAAGCATACAGCATTATGTTAACAAAAGCTCTGTCAGCTAAGGTGTAATTCTGACAAAAGCATTTTCTTTTGGCTTTATCCAGTCTTCCCTTTCAAGCCCTGATATCTTTGACTCCCCAAGTCCCGAAGAAGATAAAGAGGAACACGTTTCGCTTGCACACAGAGGAGTGGAAGCATCAAAGAAAACTTCAAAGACTGTTACCATATCCCAAGTGAGTGACCAGCCAAGGCAAGGGTGTCCAGACAGCACGGACCCCAGCCTTTTCGGGTGTGCTCTGATGATGAGTTACAAACCTGACAAGGATCACCAGATGGCTTAGTCCGTTTGGGCTGCTCTAAGAGTCGTAGATGGGGCGGCTTAGAGGCAACAGAAATTTCTTTCTCACGTTTCTGGAGGCTGGAAGCCCCAGATGAGAGTGCCAGTGTGGTAGGTTCTGGTGAGGACTCTCTTCAGGGTCTCATACCACCAACTTCTTGTTGTGTCCTCCCGTGGTTGAAAGAGGGAGAGGGAGCTAAGTGAGGTCTCTTTTCTAAGGGCACTAATTCCGTTCATGAGGGCTGCACCCTTATGACCTAATCACCTCCCAAAGGCCCCACCTCCTAATACCATCACAACGGGGGGGTCAGGGTTTCCACATATGAACCGAGGGGACACAAACAGTCCAGTGCAACAGACAATGCAAGTTTTTGTTACTCTTCTGTAATAGTTACTACTTTAGTCATCAAAATCCCAGAGACATGTTACAAAGTCCCTGAAGCTGGCAGAATCTCTGAGATACAAGTTGAGTGGTTGATTTTCCATGTTTTCTCTTGTGGTTTGATCTCTTCATACCAGCAGCCACACATAAACATACACTGTCACATGTCACTACTGCCGCCACCGCCACCACAGCCCAAGCAACTTGAAGGGCTTAGAGGTGTGGAGAAAGAATGCACTACGTACATTAAGTGCTGTGTCCTCTGCTGGCACATCTTGGCTTTTGTGTTCAAAATTGATGATGTAGCAGAGTATGTTTGGCAGTAGCACACGACTCTGACTAATTAATGAGGGTCCCTCAAAGAAAGCAGCTTTGGATTCATTTATTATGGTCAGTTTAGAGTCTAAAAACATTTTCATTTCATTGCGTGCCCGGGGAATGGTATAGCTATTTTTAATTACCGGCTTGTGAGAACAAAGAAGGCAGTGGGTAGCATCTGCCCGGGACTTCTGAAAGATACCTGGTATTCGTCCTGTTCATCCTCGGAACGCATTTTCTGGTGCTAAGAGAACCCAGTCAGTTGGAATTATTTTCTATACACATTAGCAACTGCTTTCTGCCCAACAGCAGAAAATTGCAGTCCTTTTTTAAAGACACTTGAACCAGGAATTAACACAAAGAAATTACAGGGTATGTAGGATTTTCCTTCTTGCACATTTAAGAAATTACACATGTCTGAATTTTCTTAAAAACCTGGTCTGGTACACCAAACTGTGATCCTGGAAAACACATCAGTGGTAGTTATTCACAAAATTGAAGCATTTTTCCTTCACAAAAGGGTTCCATTTGCAGAAATTGGAATTAGCGCCGCTCTTTCTGATGACGGGAGGGTATACCTAGAGTTGCGGTCTCTCTGCAGGCCCCTGGGTGTCTCTGTAGTGACATCTACTGGTGGGCAGTGGCTTTGCAGGTTTCGGATTCTCAGTTCCGTTCCAGGAGCCCGCTTCTCTTCCTGGGAGTTGGCATGTTGTTTATCGCTTACTACAAATTCCACCTGAACGAATTTGGGCAGGGTGTATAGTGGCCAATACTGTGTGAGGACTTGCAGAAGCCCTTGTCCGCTGCAGTGGGCTGGGACAGAGAGTGAGGTAGGAAATGCTGCAAGACGCATTGATGGAAGAGTTGCCTGGAAGTCAGTCCGTGAGGACATTGGTAGGTTGGAAGAGGCACAGGGGGAGATGAAGAGTGCGAAGTGGGGAAAAGTGTGAACCCTGGAATAGGAAAGAAACAAAGAAAAGAACGACAGGGGAGCATGAATCGTCACGCTCAGGCAGCCACCGTCGCGGTACGGGGCTCCAGCGGCCAGTCGGCAGCGGAGGGGACTGAAGCCCAGTCCTGCCAGTTATTAGCTGTGGACTTGGGGAATTTCTCCACCACGTCCCTAAGCCTTGGTTTCCTGCTCTCAAAAGTGTATGCCGGCCGAGCCCTGTTTCAGTCATTTAGCGGACATCCGGCACGTGACCAGCGCTCCATAAATGTCAGTCCCTCTTCCCTCTTACTACAACTCCTACAGCAATAAGCACGGGATGGCGGAGCGCTGTCCCTGGCAGCAGAAAGCGCTTTTCCTCAATGGTAACTTGGCAGAGAAAAGGCGGGCGGAGAGGCTGGGAATGATGGCCCATCTGCTTCTGGCTCACTCTGCCCAGTCTCTCCCTCTAGCACAGCCGGATCCTCACTCTCCCTCCGCACCATGCCAGCCAGCCCCTTCTTGGCTCTTGCCCTGGGCACCTGCTGCTGGGCGAGTCCCAGCTGTGTTGGCAAGCTTCCCCACCAGCCTCGACTTCCCCATCACTCAGCCCCTTGCCTCCCAGCATCCATTCTGCTTGCCCTCCTGCTCCCCTGCCCTAGGTCTCAGGATCTCACGTTCCCTTGCTGCTGCCTCCTCCCCGGGCTGCCCCATGCCCCTCTTCCCTCCTGCCCGTGACTGTCCTACTTCCTGTGCCCTCTCAGCCTCCTCCTGGGGCAAGACACTTCATCAGGCCTCCCCGACCTGTCTCCTCTGTCTCCAGCTTGGCCCTGCCTTGGTCTTTTCCATGAGGATATTATCCAGCTCAGCGTCTCCCCCATCTTTGAAAGCAAACAGAACCCTTGCATGAGTCTGTCTCCTCCTGAGGCTTCTCCGTGAACACTTTCTCTTGCTCCCAAACTCCGTCTTCAGCCAGCTTTCTGGAAAGAGAGTTCTAAACTTGCAGGCCACGCCTCTCTCTGCCTCTTCGGGCGATGACCTGCCGTGATTAGGCCTCAGTCTCCCTTGTGGCACCAAAGGCCCCCCAAGCCCTGTTTTCCTCTCAGCGCCCTTGACCCGCTTATCCAACCCTTTTTTCTCTTCTGAAAATCTCTCAGGGATCTTCTGTAAGTCCCGCCCCTCTTCTGGTCGGCGCTCTTTGTCCCGGTCCCTGACGTCTCTCCCTCCCCACCTCTTCAATTCGCCAAGTCCGCAGGTCCCATCACTGGGCCTCTTCTCCCCCGATCCCGTGTTATTCACCCCGTGGTGCCGCTTCCTCAGGTGATCTCTCTGGCCCAGCGCACTTGTTCACTCCTTGGCTCTGCCCCCCACCCCGGACGTGTCCCCCTTGGCTATCCCTCAGGCTCCTGAAACTCAGAATGTCAAAAGTGAAATTGTCTTCTGGGCCTTCAGGCTGTTCCTCCTGCTGAGAAAGGTACAACCTCCCAGCCGGCTTCCTCCGTCCCCGCCCCCGGCCCTGCAGCCTGTCCGGACCCACGTCCCCCTCTGCCGGGGGTCTGCTCCCCGAGGCCAGGCACTGTGTCTCTCGGTGGGATGAGCCTGCCTTCGCCACAGCTCTCAGAGCTGTCTTTGCTCTCTGCCCTTGGCCGCTATCTGTCAGACGCCCACCATTCCTGGCTTTCCTTGGATGAGAATCTCCCAGGAATTCCCTCGGCCTCCAGGCGTGCCCACCTTTAGGCCCTTCTGTAGCCGGAGTCGTTGTGAGCTTTGTGCAGGATGTTGTCACCCCTTTGCACGGCCCGCTCTACCTCCGCAGCCTGCACCCCGTCTCCAGTGCCGCCCCTGCTGCCGAGCGACCGCTTGCCATAAATGTGCCTCATTCCCTCCCTCCTCGGACTGTCCTCTCCAATCGCCCTTCCTCCCTGGCCGCCTCCCAGTCCTCCTCCTCCAGGATGGGGCTCTCAGCAGCTCCCCGGCACCTTCCCTCTGGGCTAGTCGGTCTGTTGTGTGTGCTTCATGTCTCCGCGCTGACCTCCCTGTGTGCAGAGCACCCCCCGCGTCTGCAGTGTGTCGGCTGGTCTGTCCGCTCCTCACTGTGTTCTGAGCTCTCGGGAGCTAGGAAGATGTTCTGCTCACTTCAGAGTTTGCAGAGCCTAGCAAGTAGGTGGGCCTCCAGACTCGTACGTTAAACCAGTTAGGAACTACCAGGTGGGTGGTCGAATTTAAAACACGTAGGGGGAGGCTCTTGAGGGGGGATGCCTGTGCCAAGTAGGCCCTGGAGGGCTTGTGGGTAAAGGGGTGAGTGACGAGTGTGTTTCAGGAGACGGGCGCGGGGATAGAGACGGGGACTTCCCCGAACACGGATCCCCGGCCTGAATCCTCTCCGCCTTCCCTCATCACAGGTGTCCGACAACAAAGCGTCCCTGCCGCCCAAGCCAGGGAGCATGGCTGCGGGGGGCGGTGGTGGGCCAGCCCCTCTGTCCTCGGCGACATCCGCCCCCCTGTCGTCCTCTTTGGGAACAGCCGGACACAGAGCCAACTCCCCGTCTCTGTTTGGCTCGGAAGGAAAACCAAAGATGGAGGCCGCAGCCGGCAGTCAAGCGGCCGTGGAGGAGCTAAGGACGCAGGTCCGCGAGCTGAGGAGCATCATCGAGACCATGAAGGACCAGCAGAAGTGAGTGTCCGGGGCCCCTTCTTCGTCCACCTCCCAAGTTGCTGCCCGCTGGGCCAGGGCCACATTCTGCAAGCCTGGGTCTCCCACCCGCGCGAGTGGGCGGCCCGCTCCCCCAGGGGGATGGCAGCAGGGGTGAGGTGGCTTTGAACCTGAGAGGCTTCATGTCCCTCAGCTCCTCGTGTGACCGGATCTGCAGCACGCAGGGAGGGCACGGGCTGGCTGTGGGGCGGACAGCAGAGTCACTTACCAGGACTAATGCACCCAGCAGGACTAATGCACCCAGCAGAACGATCTTTAAATCCCCATAAAATACAGTATGCGCTTCTACCACTTCCTGATTAGCCCAACAGCCCGCGTTTCCTCCAGCACCAGCAAAATTGCCATTTCTTCAGCTCGCTGTCTGACGAAGTGATTGGCTTGCATTTAGGGGCTGGAATGAGAGATGCGGGGATTCTTAAAACCCAAGACTTTACTCTCAGCAAGATGTTCTCCCCATGAGACTTGGGGCTCTCTCCATGCATGTCTACACACACTCTCTGCATCGCTGGTCCTTGGGGAGCACTCTGACGACAAGAAAGACCTGAAGGCAAAAATAAATAGCACCCGTAACTGTTACGCAGGATACCGCATGCAGT
This sequence comes from Mustela erminea, assembly GCF_009829155.1. Lineage (NCBI taxonomy): Eukaryota > Metazoa > Chordata > Mammalia > Carnivora > Mustelidae > Mustela > Mustela erminea. Next base: position 15,266,361 of record NC_045635.1, on the reverse strand, counting down.
GACAAAAACAGTAAAAGGGTTAGAAGTAGGCAGTTCTCATCTGAGTAAACTGAGGCTCAGAGTTTAGGGATCAGTTAGCTCTTTCTTAGAGGAGTTAGATGGGGAGGCATCTATGCAGGCGTTTCCTGAACAGAATTTTGAAAAACGATCTAGGGTTGCCAAGAGCAGAGCCATGCAGCGAACTGAACGGGCCAGGTAGGGGCTCAGGCGCACAGAGCAGCCCCAGCTCCTGGCCTTCTGGAGGGGGAGGTCCCCGGGCAGTGGACACCTGCCACCCTGCATGGAGCTAGAGGCCCTAATGTGTCTTGTGGCCAGGTACTTTGGGGAGTATTGGGTTAAACGTAATTGATTTTTTTCTCCAAAAGGACAGCTCTGAGCCTTCGCTGCACACCAGAAAGGTGGAGAGGATAATGTATGCTATTTTTCTGGAACATTCTTTTTTCTCTAGATCACCCTAGGACAAGGGTTATAAGGAACTCACTTGGAGAACTATGGCTCTGTTTGGGTTCTGCTCCACTCCAGCTGGGAGGGGCCGAATGAAATTGGGGCCCCCTGGCTTTACCCCCCACCTGGAAGATGCCCATCGAATATGCAGAATCAGCCGGATGGAGCTAGAAAGGCTCTCTCACGGTCAGCCAGGCCGCCTCTCACTCCTGAAAGTCCCCAGCTCTTCTCTCAGTCTGCGGGATACAGGCTTGGGGAACCGCGGGCCCCAGCCGTGTCCAGGTAGCGTGTGTCTCCTGCCTAGACGGTGACCCCATGGCCCCAGGACATCCCAGAGCGCTGGTTCTCAGCCTTCTGAAGAGGACCATCATTGGGGTTGGTCTGGCCCAGATCCAGGGCTTTAGCCCTTTCAGTCCTCTGAGAGGGACTGGCCACATCAGAAATGGCCTGTGTCTGCCTCAGAATGAAGACCCGCCATTGTTTTGAGGCCGTTCTGCCCCACGCTCCTCCCCACTGGGAAGCCCGGGCATATTTGCCCATGACCGTCCGTCCCCAGCCCACGTCTTCTTGAATCGGCATGTGAGAGAATCCACTGCCCCATGCCTGCCTCTCACAGTCGTCCTGCCCAGGGCCACTGGGTCCCTAAAACCTCCGGCCCTAGCTCCCTAGCTCTTAAGTGTCGTGTCCCTTCTCTCTCAGCCTTCAGCGCAAGTCCCTACTGACCCCCCTCCTCCCCACGTGTGCTGCTCCTCCCCTCCCTGCTCCTGCCTTGGCTCTTCTCCAGCAATCCCCCCGTGTTCCTTCCTCCTCTCGGGCTCAGGCCCTCTTTGACCAGTTCAAGACTTCGTGACATTCTTTGCATTGGCTTCCCCAGCTAACTCCTCCGACCTGCCATAGTCTTCCTGGAATCACGCCATCTGCTTCGGGTCTCAGCTACCTCTCTCCTGAGCTCTAAGTAGTGCCCGCTGACATAGAGGTGCATGGCGTGGGCTTGAGTAAATACGGTAACGAGTAACAACCCCTTAGCATCCTAGAACCTGGTAGCAGGGCCCAGCCGTTGAGCCACATAGAGGGACCGTCATGGGGCTCATCTGAAGGGAGCAAATGCAATATAACTTATACCTTAGTTAGTATACTTTCTCTGCAGTCCTTGTTTTTTTGATTTTCTAACCTAGTTAGTAAAAATGTGCACGTAAAATGGAGCATCTGCTACCCTAAAATGCGATACCATTCTCTGGCCGGAATGGCGACGGTTGCAGTGTCCTGAGTAGAGTGCTGAGTCTGCAAGATGATTAGCTTTGTTCCACTTCATTATTTAATGTTGTAAAGGGCATTAGACTGTGTACCCTAACTCACATCTGCTTTCTCTGTGACGTCATTACCATATGGTTAGTTGAGCTATTTTAACTCTGAGATTTCAGGTGTTACTCTTTGTAAGATTTTGTGAGAATCCATGAAAACTTACCAGTAACCTTTTATTAATTTAAAACTCTGTGAAAGTAAGACATACCTAGGCCGCAGTGAAAATTATTATGTAAATATATCTAAAGACCAGTGATTCTATAACAAAGGGCCAGCGAGAGGGAGGGTAGCAGAACCAGAGCTCGGATCCTCAAGTCTAGCCATTGGACAAGTCAGGCCACCTCTCTGGCCTCACCTTCCCCATATTCTCCCTTTAGGAGAAGCTTAGACGAATGGATCTCAAAGATCATTCCAGACCTCCTGTTTGATGGCCACATATTTGGGGAGCCCAGAAATAATAGCGAGCCTTTCTGTCTGCAGTAAATGCCAAGCAGTAACAATGTAAAGAAAGAACACAATGTTGTGTCCATGTGTTCACTGTAAAATGCTCAGATGGATTTGGTGGTGGTAAGAGACTTCTTAGCTCTTACTGCCAAAGTCTGGGCTTGTGTTTAATTTCATGGCCATTTGCTTTTCAGACGAGAGATTAAGCAGTTACTGTCAGAGCTGGATGAAGAGAAGAAAATCCGTCTTCGGTTGCAGGTGGGTACCTTGGGGTCTGGCTGCCTCGAGAGAGGGCCAGTCAGGGGTGGTGGCTGCCTCAGGACTTCATTTTGAAAGTAGACGACTGTCCCTTCTCTGTAGATTCTGATGCACTTCCTGTGGCCATTTTCTTAGAACTGTGTAGGCTCACTTTAGTCCTCGCCTGCGACCCAGAAAGCCTTGGGGGAAGGGAGGCATGAATCCATGTGCCCCCAGTAGGGTTTGTCATTTGGAATTTATCTGAAACATCTCCTCTGTGGAAAGTTCCCTCCAATTTCCAAAGGTCACATTACAGCAACTGCCAGAGGGCGTGGTGCTGGGGGCGCCCCGTTGCCAGCTGGCTTCTGTCATTGGAACTCCAAGGACCACAGCTGTCCACAGTCGGCGCTCGCTTTTCTGTACTTCTCACCAAGAGCCACGTTGGTCCTGCCAGGGCATCAGAGCCCCATCCCCCGCCATCCCCTGAGCCAACTCAGCTGTTACCAAATGAGAATGTGCATGTTGCATGCCCACAGAGAATATGCGGGGGTTGCAGAAGGCCGAAGGCAGACTTGGAGCTTTCGTCCAGCTGGTGTCCCTGGTGTTGCTTGGGACCCTTGCTGCTTAGAGAAAGGATAGGTAACCGCTTCTCGTCACTTGGGGGTTGCCCATAGACACCCTCTTGGGCCCCACCAGAGCTGCCTTCCAACACCGCTAGGTGGCCCAGCACATCGGTACAGCCCGCTCTGCCCTCTGGCCTGGACCCTGGAATTCTTGCTGCTTCCGACAAATTTTGGTTACCGGGAGCCTGAGAAGGCACACACCCACCACTTCCTAGCGCCTCGCATCTGCGTGCCCGTTCTTTAGGTCTCCGTCACTTTTGGCCTCGTCCTCTCGTCCTTCAGATGTCACGTCACCCATTCCACCTTGAAAAGTGTGAAGTTGATTCTTTTCTTTCATTTGACCAGGTTGATTATCTTTCAGCTTCTCTCAGTCCAGCGAATTCATTATGCTTTTGTCCGGCTCTTGTTTTTCCTTTATAGATGGAAGTTAATGACATAAAGAAAACTCTTCAATCAAAATGAATACTTGATAAATGAAATATCACATTATTCATCCTGAGTCCAAGACTCAAATTTTCCGCCCCAGCCAAAATAACCTTGTGCCAAAAGATTAAAGGTTTGCCTCCATGTGTCCCTGTTTGAAAGGTTAGCACAGAAGTCTTGATAGCACAACACAAATCCCATCTAAGAGGAGATTCCTCCCCATGGAATAATCCTGGGCATGGCACTGGCTGTGACTTAGAGCAAATTGTGCTAAAGGCTTTTTTACTATGAGATCTCATGCGAAATGAAAACTCAGGCAGTTTAGTCCATAGTGGTACTATTTTGATGATATTTTCCATTAATAAAATGTAATTTCAGATTATTCGTTTACAAGCTTTATAATTTTATGATTTTTTTAATCGTGTTTTGTCACAGATTCTCCCAGTGTCTGTATCACACATAGTCCAGAGCGAGTGTCCCATCCTTTTGCTTCAGGCAGGAAGCTGCCTCGCTTTGTGTGCCCTCTAGGATTCTATTACATATGCAATTGTAGGTCCGACCCGTCCTTCCCCTGCCAGCCAAGCCCGCCACCCTGAGATAAATTTTAGCTTATATATGATGGTATATTTACAAAAAAGAGAAAGAGAAAACCTGGTATTTGCAATGATCTGTGCCTTCTTTTTACCACCCTCTTGACTGGAGCTTTTGTGATGCAGCTACCATGATTCAAAAAAACAAAACAAAAAAACAAAAAAAAAAAACTAAAAAACTAAAAAACTAAAAAAACACAAAAACACAAAAATACAAGAAAAAAAAAACCTTTTTTTTTTAAAGCCACTTCTCAAAGTCCACTAGAGGCCACTGTCTTCAAAGCTTCTCTCACCTAGCCAAAGGTCCCAAGAGGAGACAGCTGTGAAGTTGGGCGCGCTCTGTGGTACCTGCTGTGACGTTTAAGTTCTCCTAGTTGTAGGTTGTTCATGGAACTAGAAATGTCACCCCTGCTTGATTTTTCATCAGCCAAGTTAAACCCCTGCTTCCTGTCTTTTGCACCTTTTGCGTGAACAGAATATGCATTATGAAAGCAAAAATAAATAAACATAAAATGCAATGAAAACAAGGGGGGGAAGTTGTGTTATTTCCTGCACTGGGTTATCGGTGTGTGCTCTTGTTTAAACTGTACTCACATAATGTCATTTGCCTTGTTCTCTTGTAACCCCTTCCTCAGGTCCAAGCAAATGGTGGGGAGGGGGGCTCTTGTTGAAGTGTAGCCACTGTTTTTTTCCTGCATTCGTGGAATTGCTTTCTCCACCCCAAGGAAACTGGTGTTTGCCTGTCCGCTCTATCTCTGTAGCAAATGAACACCTCAGGCTTAGCCTCTGTAACTGTTTCCTCATCCTTAGCTGAAAACAAGGGGGCGGACTGTATTGCAAGATTGTTGGGGGATTGGGGGTTGGGGGTGGTCCCATCAGGGCCCCGATGATGTTTTATGTTTCTCAAAAGCTGCTTTGTCTATTTCCTGAGTTTTAGAGTGAAAGTACTAAATATTAATGGATTTGCACAACCACAAAGAATGAGAATTGATAACACGGGAGAAGTAATACAGAAAAAGAAATCAGCACATGGTATCGATTATCCCAAGTATTACAGATAAATGTCTCCTTCTTCATCTCTCCCTTCCCCACCTTCCTCTTGCCTACATGCTCGTCCTCGCTGCTGGAGGCTACTTCTCTCGAGTACTGTACTCACCGAATCCGGGCCCCCTGGTCTTCCAGGCCGGTGGGCACGGTTAAGGGGAAGGGAGTTTGTAAAGAAAGAAACCCCCCATCCTGCATTCCCATGTCTGGACGTGTTGCCTTTGCAGCAGCCTTGCTCGCAGTGTGCTTGGGGCAGGGAGCACCAAGTTTCCAAGGGCAGCATAAAACATTCCTGAACCCCTTCACTCTTCTAAGCATTTCTGCGTTCAACTTAAAGCCTTGAGAGATTTCCCACCGCCTAGTATAAGAATAAGGATTGAATTCTTTGACATTTGGATTTCTCATTTATTCATCGTGAAAATCCCTAATGATATAGTTTTATACGGTGTGTATACGAAGTAGGATTGTTAATAATTCACTTGAGAGGTTGAGCGCCCTGGTGGGGCACTGGCAACCTAGAATGTCGAGGGCTGCCATCTTCCCCTCATAGAAGCCACAGGCTTTCTTTGTATAAAGAGAGGGAGAAGTGATTCTAGAAGGAGGAGTTGGCATATCTAGCTTCATTCCCGCCCCTTGGGCTAACCAGCAAGAGGATTCTACATTATGGACCTGACAAGCCACTGCCCGAACAGCCACCATCTTTACTCTTTACAAAATGGACCCGTCGAGAATATTGAAAAGCTTGGAAGGATCACTTTTGAAAAAATTCTTTTGCATTCAGCATGGACTCGACCGGCATCTATGGAGATTATTTTTTTGCTTCATTTTCTAAAATTGTATTTAGAAAAGTCTTAAGTATTGTGCTTTGTAAAGAAGATGATTAAAATGAAATTTTGTGAAAATATTTTTGTTCAAAGTTGTCATGGTCCAAGAGGAATGATTTCTTGGAATTCAAACCATTTTCCTCCATTTTACACAACTTGATTACTCTTACAGAAATGTCTTTGGAAGACATGGAATATAGTACCCCTCACCCCACTTATCTTTGCCAAGTGAACAGAAACAACCCATTAAAATCCGTGGCTGTGAATTCCATTTTTACGTTGTTCGATTTAACTTTCCTATTTTGACAGAAAATTCTAGTTAGGCCTATGTTGTTTTTTAGTGTAAAAATCATTAAATTATCATTATTTGAATAATTGTGTTAAGCCACTTTTATTCATCCACAGCCCTCTAGACAGCATACTCAAGTACATGATTTGTTTTCTCCTATAAGGACAACCTGTATCACATGTGTGCATTTGGCTACTAATGGCAGAGTTTTATTTCCTTTCATAACCAGCTCCTTGATGGGAAAACCACAGGGTGTGTAATTTATTGCTCACATTTGCCACAGTCTCTATTAAGAATAATCCCCAGGCCCCACAAAGGCCTTTGTATCTTAACCTGAGGTCACCAGGGTCTCTTTTCTGTATTAGATTAGGTTTTCGTTCTCTAGCTATTTTCACACAAATTAATGTCAAGATGTTGAGGCCCCAAGAGGGCTTGGTGAAAAGCTTTTCTTTTTGGTTTAATACAAATGAGAAGTGCAACAAAGCCGCGTGTGCATGGGTGCTAGGTGTTCAACACGGCTGATGACAGCATCCAACAGAGTGAAGTCTCGGTGCCTGCGACCCAGGCCTGGGGAAGAGGATGCCGTTCCCAAAATTCAGTCTAATGAGGGAACACAGTGGCCAAGGCAGAGAAACTCTTTCCTGGCTGGAAATAAATGTTTGTCGGTAGCATAAGGATGGAGAGGGTGTCATGTCTCTTAAGGTGATGAGCAGTTGCTGTCGTTCCTAGTTCTGTCCCTCGGGTCACTGAGGCTTGATTCCCAACACATGGAGCAGAAGGCAGCCCCTGAAGCCAATGAGAATCTGTGAAGTAGATGCAGGTCCCAGGGAGGTGGTTTATTTCATGTTGTTTTTAATTATTCCCACGTTGGAGTGGCTGTTGCGAGGGACAGCCTTTCCTATAAATGACATTGCGTGGTCATTATGTTTGTGAATTCGGAGTTCATGGTAAAATGGTATTTTTTTAAAAAGATTTTCTTTATTTGAGAGAGACCGTGAGCTCGAGCAGGGGTGGAGGGGCAGAGGCAGAGGCTGATGCTTAACCAACTGAGCCACCCAGGTGTCCCTTGGTGATAGAATACTTCAACCAAACAATAGAACAAGGTCACCTGGCAGGCTGTAGCTAGAATTTTCTGAGGAAAAAATAGAAAAAGAAAAAAAAATGAAAAAACAAGAGAATTGAATTCCTGTGAACCCAGATTCCCTGGGGGAAGTTTTCTTTAAATGGCAGCAGGTTTAATTAAATGAGGCAGATACAGCACCGTCATTTAAGCCTAAGTCGTGAAAGCTTCCCTTCCCTCTCACCCCTGTAGAATGTTACTAGGTCTCCAGCAAATTAAGATTTGTTGTCAAGCTTTGAACTTCTTGATGGGAAGGTGCCCTGGAAATGCAAAACTCCATTATAGTTTCTATTAACTAAAAAAAAAAGTTTAGAGCGGTTTACAGACCAACTTTCAGCAAGCCAATAAGGCCATCCTGAAACCAAACAGAAAAACCAGGAAAAAAATCACTAACATTTCCGTGGTTATTCCACAAAAGTCAAACAGAAGTTTTAAGATTCTCTTCAAGCCTCATCATTCTTTCTCAGTCTGAATCTCAGTCTGAGCGAACCAAGAACTTGGCTGGGGCAGGTTGAACATGTGTCAGGTCCTTACGATGTGCTGGACACCAGGATAGGTGCTGGATGCAACGTAGCCCCTGTGCTCCTGGAGCTCAAATTGGGGGAAGCAGGCGGATGCGCAGGCATGTCTTCCACAGTATGAGGACATGACCTCAGAGAGAAGTCCAGGGACCTTGGAACTGGAGCCTTGAGAGTGGGGAGGACAGAGGAAGAAGGGTACTTTTGGTTAAATCCAATTTTAAAAAATTTTAATAGATTTATGTATTTATTTAGAGAGAGAGCACAAGCAGGAGGGGCAGAGAGAGAGAGAGGGAGAGACTCTCAAGCAGATGCCACACTGAGCATGGAACCCGATATAGGGCTCGATTCTATGTCCCTGAGAGCATGACTTGAGCTGAAACCAAGAGTTGGAGGCTAAACCAAGTGCACCATCCAGGTGCTCCTAAATCCATTTTTTTAAATGTTGTAAAGCTGTGACGAACCTCTTTGGGCATAAATCTATGTCCACTTTTCTGATTTTTCCTGAAGATAATTCCTAGAAGTGGAGTATGAGTATGAATTGCTTAAGGTTTTAGCAAGAATAATTTTTGCACAAGCAACAAAATCAAAAATAAATAAGTGGGACCATGTCAAACTAAAAAGTTTCTGCACAGCAAAACAAACCATCAGCAGAGTGAAATGACAGCCTATGGAATAGGAAAACAGTATTTGCAAACTACACATCTGATAAGGGGTTAATATCAAAAACATAAAGCATTCATGCAACTCAATAACAAAAAAACAAATACCCCAACTTAAAAACAGGAAAAAGATCTGAATAGACATTTTTCCAAAGACAATATGCAAAAGGCCAACAGGTACATGAAAAGATGCTCAACATCAGTAGTTACTAGGGAACTACAAATCAGAACCACAATGAGGTACCACCTCCCACCTGTTAGAATGACCATCGTCTAAAAGATAAGAGATAAATGCTGGTGAGACTGTGCAGAAAAGGCAACCCGTGCACAGTGTTGGTAGAACTGTTAGTCGGTGCAGTCACTATGGAAAACAGTATGGAAGCTTCTCAAAGATTAAAAACAGAACTACCAAATGATCCAGCAATTTCACTTCTGGGAATATATCCAAAAGTTACAAAAACACCAACTCAAAAAGGTATCTGTACCCCTGTGTTCATAATAGGATTATTTATGAGAGCCAAGTCATGGAAATAGCCTAAGTGCCCATTGATGGATGAATGGATAGAAAAGTTGTATATGCGATGGAATATTATTCAGCCATTAAAAATGAGGAGGTCCTACCATTTGTAATACCATGGATGTACCTCGAAGGCATTATGCTAGGTGAAGGAAGTCAGATGGAGAAAGGCAGATACTGTATGACCTCACTTATATTTGGAATCCAAAAACCAAAAGCCAAACCAAACTCACAGAAAAAGAGATCACATCTGTGGGTGCCAGAGGTGGGGAGGGGGATTTGGAGGAAGGTAGTCAAAAGGTACAAACTTCCAATTATAAGATAAATAAGTTCTGGGGGTATATAGCTATCACTGCTGTACAATATATAGGAAGTTTTTTAAGAGAGTAAATCCTAAGAGTTCTCATCCCAGGGAAAATTTTTTTCCCTTTATTCTTCTTCCTTTTTATTCTGTCTATGTGAGAAGATGGATATTAGCTGAACCCATTATGGTAATCATTTTACAATACATATAAATCAAGTTATCGTGCTATATGCTTTAAACTTATACAGTGATATATGCCAATTATATCCCAATAAAACTGGAAAAAATATTCATTCATATGGGTAAGTCCCCAGAAAGGAAAACAATATAATGAAATTATTTGTTTCATTAAGGTGGTGAAACTGTGAGCTACAAAATGGTTTTCTTTTAATATTATTATTTGGTAAATAAAGAAGATAATTATAAAAATGTTAGAAATGTAAGGAATAACTCTTGCCTGATTATAAACAGGCAAGTTGAATTAACATTAGTATGCAAAAGTGACTAACCCCTCAGATGTCCCCAAAGTTCTATTTGCCTAAACCTCTGTGGGTGTCAGGCTTGGGTCTCTTCCTCCTGGATAGTCACTGCTCACAGGTCACCTCATCAAAGAGGCTGTCCCTAACCCCCTAAACCAAAGAGCAACTTTAGCCTCAATCCTCCCTCAGACCCCCATATATCCATCCCCTACTTAACATACACACACGCACACACACATGCACACACACCCATCTGCTTTCTGTCTCCCTCCCTAGAATGAAACCATAAAGGTAATAACTTCATTTCCTTCACTGCTGTATCCCCAGTACCTAAAACAGACCCAGGTGCATAGTAAGCATTTGATATGCATTTGTTGACTGAATACATGAATTGATCTTTGTGACTGATGCCAAGTGGAATTTATTCTATACATTTGAGCAGGACAGTTTTTCCTTTACAAAAACTCTATGTGCAGGGGGCCTGGGTGGCTCAGTTGCTTAAGCGTCTGCCTTCACCTTGAGTCATGATCCCAGGGTCCTGGGGTCAAGACTCGCATCGGGCTCTGTACTAGGTGGGGAGCCTGCTTCTCCCTCTCCCTCTGCTACTCCCCCTACTTGTGCGTGCTCTCTCTCTTCAAATATATAAATAAAATCTTAAAAAGAAAACTCTGTGCAAAAATATAGCATTAGGGAGAGTTCATGACATAAAATGTTTACAAAGAAAGCCTTCAGAGGCACTTTACTTGTATGTGAGTCTCAGCCAACGCCCAGAGCCTGAAGAGTGCTGACATTACCATGGATATTAAAACGAATTCACATGATCCGCACACTGTTATCTCTAAGACTGTCATCCACTACTAGAAAACCATGGCTACCCCTGTTTTAAGATGTAAAGCATTCTTTTATAATTACATTCATGCCGGGATGCCTGGGTGGCTCAGTCTGTTAAGTGTCTGCCTTCGTCTCAGGTCATGATCCCAGGGTCCTGAAACCAAGTTCTGTGTCAGGCTCCCTGCTCAGCGGGGAACCTGCTTCCCCCTCTCTGTTCCTCTCCCCTGCTTGTGCTCTCTCTCTTTCTCTATCAGATAAATAAACAAAATATTTTTTAAAAAGCTAGATTTGCTCTGGAGAAAGAATGAATTCAAAGTTGAGCATATTTCTGACAGTTTGCTTTTGGCACTTCTCTGAGGTCACATGAGAACTTCATTGCTGCCCCTTAGGGCTGGCCATCTGCTCTGAAAGTGGTGAATAAGGAGGAAATGCACACGAGTCCTGGGTTCTTAGAGTGTGATCCCTGGAAGGGCAGTAGTAGCAACACCAACCAGGAACCTGGTAGAAATGGAGATTCGGGGTCCCTGCCCCAGACCTAATGAATCAAACTCTGGAAAGGGACCCCGCAATTTGTGATTTAACAAGTCCTTTTGGGGATTCTGATGCACACTCAAACTTGAGAACCACTGTCATGGCAGGGCGAATTATCTCATTCTCCATGAGTTGTGTATAGAATAATTCATCGTAATCTTCTCCAGAGATCTCTATTCGATTGTGGCCACATCACAACAAGGTGCACTATCCAGAAATTAAGCAATAGTCTATTAGGTTGAACCGCATGAAATTGACATTCTTATAGGTCAAATATTATTGAATAGGGCTTCTGGTTTCAGCTCAGAAATGAGAGAACTACAAGATGTCCTTCCCATACTTGCAATAAGAAAAAGTCTGGACAGACCGGAAAGTAAAAGAGAACTGAGTTTGCAGAGCAAATGGCTGTTTCAAAATCTGGAGAGAGTTTCTATGAGACATGGAGCCTGGACATTTGCTTACCAGGGACAGAAGCTACCAGATGCCACAGAAGTGGATAGGATGATCAAGGTAGAAAACTGAACAAATTGCTGGAGGCTGAGTGTGGGATAGCTTGAGAGTATGAAGCTCCTAGAAGGAGAGGTTCCCACACTTTGACAGGCTTTTCCTCCAGGACCCCAAATGGCTCTTTCATGGAGCCACTGAGAAATCCACACAGACCTTTCTCACTTAAGGGACAAAAAGCTTATTCTGCAGTGGGAAGGACATGGTCTGAGGGCACTGGTGAAATACCATCGCAGCTGGGGGAAGGGAATTTCACCCACACCCAGCCTCAGCCCCCAACTCACCTAAAAAATAAGTATTTAATCCTAAGGCAGAAGGGTCTCAAGTCTGTTGACTAAGAACACTGTTGGATACCCATTGCATCTGGGGGAAGAGACTGGCCAAGGAGAGCTCTATCTCTAGAAGAGGGTCAGGTGCACTTGTGAATACTATACCCCTGAAATTAAGGCTTATAATGTATAAGCTATAATATCTAAATATATGATATTTATAAATATGAGGCTAGTATTACTCTGATATCAAAACAAGGAAAAGACAGTACCCTAGAAAATGAAAACTGCAATTATAAATATATAATATATTTCTATATTTTCTTAAGATTTCATTTATTTATTTGACAGAGAGAGATCACAAGCAGGCAGAGAGAGAGGAAGGGAAGCAGGCTCCCTGCTGAGCAGAGAGCCAGATGCAGGGCTCGATCCCAGGACCCTGAGATCATGACCTAAGCCAAAGGTGGAGGCTTTAACCCACCGAGCCACCCAGGCACCCCTCTATATGTATTACATATAAAATGTAATTAGACTACCCCCCCATGCTCCACTAGCACACTGACAAAACTTCAGGAATAATAACGGTGGATTACAGCAGGGAGAGCTGCAAGAGACAGGCTTTCTCTGGAGAGCAGCACAAAGGGAAGCCCCAAAACCAAGAGGAGCAACAAAAAAGATCCCTAGAGGAGTTAAAAGTTTCTGGTGTCCATAGGAACAACAAACCTCAACACAGCCCAATTCCTGGCTGGGATCACACAAATTCCTACACGAAAGGCTTATTTAGCACAGTATCTGCTGCCTTGTATAAAATGTCTAGCTTTCAACAAAAAGCTACAAGCCACGCCAAAAGCCAATAAAAAAGCAATCTAAAGAGACAAAGTGATCCTCAGAACCACTTAGATACGGCACAGCTCTTGGAAGTATCAGAGAAGGAACTTAAGAGAATCATGATTACTATATTAAAGGCTACAGTGGAAAAAGTAGACAATATGCAAGACCAGAGAGGAGACATCAGCAGAGATGGAAGCTTGAGGAAAGAACCAAATGGCTGGAAATTAAAAACGCACTAACAGAAATGAAGAGTGTCTTTGATAGACTCATTGGAAGACTCGAATGTTTATGTTTACTTGAATAAATACCAGGACTGATAAAAAGAGAGAAGAGACAAATCACCAAGTTGGGAATGAAATGGAATGCCACTGCAGACTTTGCAGCCATCAAAAGGTGAAGAAGGGAATACGATGAGCAACTCCTGATCTAAATTCAGCATCTTAGGAGAATTGGACCAATTCCTCCAAACTCACAGACTATCAAAACTCAACCAAAATGAAATAAACAAGCTTAACAGTTTTATAACCATTACCAAAAATACCAAATGTGTAATTAAAAAACACTAAAAAGGAAATCTCCAGATCCAAATGGTTTCACTGGAGAATTCTACCAAACACTTGAAGAAGTAACACTAATTTTTTTTTAAGTAGAGAATTTTCATCTTTTTTTTTTTAAGATTTTCTTTATTTATTTGTCAGAGAGAGAGAGAATACAAGCAGGCAGAGAAGCAGGCAGAGGTGGAGAGAGAAGCAGGCTCCCTGCCGAGCAAGGAGCCTGACATGGGACTCAATCCCAGGACCCTGGGATCACGACCTGGGCCCAAGGTAGCAGCTTAACCCACTGAGCCACCCAGGTGCCCCAGAAGTAACACCGATTTTACACAATCTTTTCCGTACAAGAGAAGAGCATAGGACACTTCCCAAATTATTTGATGAGGCTAGTATTACTCTGATATCAAAACAAGGAAAAGACAGTGCCCTAGAAGAGGAAAACTGCAGGTCAGTATATTTTATCAACCTAGGTGCAAATATTCTTAATAAAGTATTAGAGTAAAATCCAGAAATGTACAAAAAGAATTATATGCCACAACCAACTAGAATTTATTTCAAGTATGCAAGTTCAACATTGGAATATCAGTGTAAGTCATGATATTGATAGGCTGAAGAAGAAAAAAATCATATGATTATATCAATTCATGTTGAAAGAGCATTTGGAAAAAAACCCCAATACCCATGCACAGTAATGGTGCTCAATGAAGTAGAAATAGAGGGAAAACTCCTAACTTGCTGAAGAGTATCTGCCAAAAAACCCACATCTAACATCATACTCAGGGTGAAAGACTTAATTGTTTCCTTCTAAGAGTAGAACAAGACAGGGATGTCTGCTGTCAGTGCTGTTATTCAACATTAAACTGCAAGTTCCAGCCATAGCAACAAGGCAAGAAAAAGAAATAAAAGGCATGTAGCTTGGAAAGAAGAAAAAAATTATCCTTATTTACAGATTAAGATCGTCTACATGGAAAATCCCAAGGAAAAATCTCACAAACCTCCGGAAGTAAGCTCAGCGAGGTCATGTAATAAGAGAAATGCAGTGCACAGGAACAATTGCATTTCTACAAATTAATAATGAATATGTGGAACCTGAAATTACAAACCACCCCATTTATATCCACTCTATAAAAACACCAAATACTTGGGCATAAACTTAGTATGGACGCAGTCTGGATGCTGAAAATGAGAAAATTCTAATGAAAGAAATCGAAGAATTTCATCTAACTAAATGGAAAAGAATTAAAAAATAATAATAATAATAATAATTACAAGTAATACTTGCAACAAAGTCATTTTAAGCAAATTATACCAATCAGATTATTGAACATAAAAGATGGCTCAAACTTTAAATTATAATAATTAGACATTTTTGAGTTAAATTCTTTGTTTATAAAATAGTTACATGTCTCGCTATCACGAAAACCATTTCTGTGGGACATTTTCAATGTTTACTACTTTCAATATTTTGCTTTCTGTAGAAATGGTTGCCATCTTTTATAGTCTTTCTTAGGACATTGTAGACCTTAAGTCATTTTAAAACGCATTTTAATGTTGAGATGCTTTTGTTCTTCACTGATGACATATGTTGGCAAAATTAAATAAAATCTGAGAGCTACAAAGTTTTGTAAAAAAAAAAAATGGAAAAGAAGAGTGCATTCATACATTGGAAGATTCAACACAATAAATATGTTTAATTCCTTCCAAACTGATCTATATGTTTATGTAATTCCCACCAAAATCCTAATGAGGTTTTTTGTGGACATGGACAAGCTTACTCTGAAACTTACGTGAGAAAACACAGGCTCTAATACAGCTACAACAGTCTTGGAAAAGAAAAACAAAGGAGGAATCACTCTCCCCACTATCAAGGGTTAGTATATAGCTTCAGCAGTCAGACAGTGTGGACTGGTGGAGGGATAAACACACAGGTCAGTGGGACAGAATACAGAACCCAGAAACGGACCCACACAAATATTCCCAACTGATTTTTGACCATGGGGTAAAGGGAATTTAATGAATGAAAGATAGTCTTTTCATAAAATGGTACCAGAGCAATTGAACAACCAAGAGGGGGGGGAAAAAAAGACCTCTACCTAAATCTCACACCTTATACAAAAATTAAGTAAAAGTGAATTTTAAATGTAAAATGCAAAGATACAAAACTTTTACTGTAATTATTATTTATAAGTAGGCTCCATGCCCAGCACGGAGCCCTGTGTGGGGCTTGAACTCACACATGTGAGATCGACACCTGAGCTGAGATCAAGGGTCAGATGCTTAACTAACTGAGCCACATAGATGCCCCTAAAGCTATAAAACTTTTAGGGAAAAAAAACATAAAAGAAAATCTTTGGACCCTAGGGCTTGGCAAAGAGGTTTTTTTTTTTTTTTTAAAAAAAACATGGAATTAAAAGCATAATTTATAAATAGAAAAATTGATAAATTAGGTCTTATCAAGATAAAAAAAAACACTTGCTTTTTGAAAAACCTCATTAAGAGGATGAAAAGACAAGCTACAGGCTGAAAGAAAATACTTGCAAACCACCTATCTGGCAAAGGACTAGTATCTACAATATAGAGATAATGTTTAAAATTCAACAGTAAAAAATCAAACATTCCAATGTTTGAAATTAGAAAATGGGCACAAGATATGATCAGATATTCACCAAATAAGATATACACGTGGCAAATAAGCACTTGAAAAGATACTCAACATCATTATTCATTGGGAAATGCAAACTAGAACCATAAAACAGCTGAAATGAAAAAACAACAACCCCAAATACTGGTAAGGATGTGGAGAAACCAGAGCACTCCTACATTCCTGATGGGGATGTGAAATGGTATAGCCACTCTGGAAAAAAACTTGGCAGTTTCTTAAAATAATTAAACATGCAACTACCATGTGATGCAGAATTTGCACTCCTGGGAATTCATCCCAGAGAAATGAAAACTTAGATTCACATAAGAACCTGTACATGCATGCCCATAAGATTTTTATTCATATAATCCCCAAACTGGAAGCAACTCAGGTGTCTTTGAAAGGATAAATGGTTAAAGAGACTGTGGTACGTCCATACCATTGAATAGTGCGCAGCAATCAATGGAATGGATTACTGATGTGTGCAACCTCTTGGGTATATCCCAGGGAAATTAGGCTGGATGAGAAAAGATAATCCTAAAAGGTTACACACTATATGATTCCATTTATATAACATTCTTGAAGCGACAAACTTCTAGAAATGGAAAACAGATTAGTTGCCAGTAGTTAGGTATGGGGTGTGAGGAGAGAGATGGGTGTGGGGGTCAAAGGGCAATAGAATGTAGCCGATCCGCATGCTGACTGTTGGCATCACTGTCTTGGCTGTGATCACGTACTGTAGTTCAGCAGGATGTTCCCATTGGGGAAAACTGACTAAAGTGTACACTAGGTCTCTCTGTATGATTTCTTACAATTGTATATGAAGCTACAATTATCTTAAAATAAAAATGTTTAATTTTAGGGGCACCTTGGTGGCTCAGTCAGTTGAGCCTCCAGCCCGTTATTTTGGCTTAGATCATAATCTCAGGGCTCCGTGCTCAACAGCGAGTCTACTTGAGGATTCTCTCATCTCCCTCTGTCCCTCTCCCCTCACTTTCTCTCTCTCTCAGATCAATCAATCAATCAATCAATAAGAGTCACCAGCGTGGCTCAGTCCATTAAGCATCTAACTCTTGATTTGGGCTCAGGTCATGATCTCAGTGTCCTGAGATCGAGCCCTGTCTCAGACTCTGCGCTCAGCAGAGAGTCTGCTTAAGATTCTCTCTCTCCCTCTACCCTCCCCCCATCATGCGCTCTCTCTCTCTCTCTCTCTCTTTCAAATAACAAATAAATCTTTTTAAAAAACCAAAATAGGGGTACATGGGTGGCTCAGTTGTTAAGCGTCTGCCTTCCGCTCAGGTCATGATCCCAGGGCCCTGGGATCGAGACCTGCATCTGGTTCCCTGCTCCACAGGAAGCCTGCGTCCCCCTCTCCTACTCCCCCAGCTTGTGTTCCCTCTCTCGCTGTGTGTCTCTCTGTCAAATAAATAAATAAAATCTTTTATAAAAATAAAAATAAAAACTAAAATAAATGCAGCTTTTTAAAAAGATTTTATTTATTTATTTGCCAGACAGAGATCACAACAAGTAGGCAGAGAGGCAGGCAGAGAGAGACAGAGAAGCAGGCTCCCTGCTGAGCAGAGAGCCCGATGCGGGACTGGATCCCAGGACTCCGGGATCATGACCTGAGCCAAAGGCAGTGGCTTTAACCCACTGAGCCACCCAGGCGCCCCCCAATGCAGCCTTTTAAAAATGTTTCATTTTTAAAATTTTTGGCACACACAAAACAGCAATTGAAACAAATAAGGAATCTTCTAGAAGAGAATCATCAAGGTGGTGACTAGCCTGGAAATCATGTCATGGAGGAATGATTGAAGGCTCTGAGAGGCAGGGTATCACCTGAAAAAAAGAAAAAAAAAAAAAGACCTAAGAGCAGTTCTTGGAAAGCTGCCACGTTCAACAATTAAATTAGAATCAATGGGTAAAAGTTACAAGAGAAGATTACATTTGAATATATGGAAGAAATTTCTAGAAATTAGAACTGTTAAAATATAAGATGATGGAATCCTAAATATCTAGAGATCCTGGCCTTGCTGTTTCTTGAACATATCAGGATGCTTTAGGGCCTTTGCACTGGCTCTTCCCTTGACCTGAACCGCTCCTTCTGTATGTATTTGCATGGCTAAACCCTGATCTCATTCAAGTTTTTGTTCAATGTCCATTGCAAGTAACGTGGGTGCTCTGGTTCATGTTATCATCAGCCTCCAGGCCATAAGCTGATGAAGCAGGAACCATCTGGAATGTTACTGGTAGCAGAAAGTGGATGGCAGAGAAAAAAGAGAGCTCTGGAAAGTCTTGCACCAGTAAAGAAGTGCTCAAAGTGAGTTTCCAAGTGAGGCTGGACTTTGCCGGAAAAGAGAATTGGAAATGAGAAGAATATTTTTGGAGAGAGATTGGTATGCTGGTGAGTTCCTCCCTGCCAATGGGGGTGTTGGAAGGCTGCCTATCACTTACCACGAGCCTGGGAAAAGGATTCAAGGAGACTTTGCTACATATGTCCCAAGACGTTTTCAGGACAATAGAGGACAGGTGTCTGAATCATACCTCAGAAATCTGGAGGTCGAGATGGCTGGCTGAAAGCTCAAATGAAGGCAGCGAGAGAGAGGCTGGGTAGGAGTGGCCGGCACCCCCAGAGGTTGTGAGGCAAAGGGTCGATGTTTCCCCTGGACCGATGTGATCCCAGCACCAGAGAGCCATCGGCGGTGGGGGGGTTGTCTTAGATCTTCTTCCGCACATCCCCACCTCAGAGGGACGGCTAGCAAGGCGGGAGACAAGAGAGAAGGAGCCCATCTTTCTCCTCCTTTTCATGTCATAAATGCTCAGCCTGTACCAAGCTTAGACTAAAGAAGCACTCTTAATTTTAAAATGATTAAATCTTTTCATCTTTAAAGTATTTCAGACTTAGGAAAAGTTTGCAAAAGTCACGTAAGAAGCACAGCACAGGACAGAGATCCTTGAGAGAGAGCAAGTAAACAAGGCGAGTCCGACAATTTCCCCCAGCTTGCTGCCTAGAGGGAGAGTCCAGGCTATCGAACAGAGAAAGGGAGCCCACGAGGAGCCCGGCTGCCATCCTGAGCTGATGAGACGGGGCTAGAAGACCAAGGAGGCTACATTTGGAGTAATGGAGAGGAGACAGCTGCGCCCAGAGTTCCAGAGATGTGTAGATCTGGAATCTTCGGCAGAGTGCTGACTAGCACCTGTGTGTGTAGAAACACCTTCAGGCTCGGGAAAGGACTACCTGAATGGATTAGAGGGAACCATCCCTGGAGGTCCCATAGGACCGGAATAGCCTCTGTGTCCAATGGCCAGAATGGGAAAAGTCACACATCACAGGACATCAGGTAGAGTACTCAGAGGGGTATCACCTCAGCACAGGGGATTAATCAGTCTTAGCCTAAAGGCTGCTCTGATCCCACTTGAAGCTCAAAAGCAATCCTCAGAAGAGCCCAGCCGTTTCCGAGTAACTTAACTCTATCCTAGAACAAAGCTCAAGAATATTTATAGGAACACAAAAGTATGCGGTACCATTAAATTTTGCAATGTGTGCCATCTAATAAAAAATTACCAGACGTGCAAAAAAAAAAAAAAAGGTAAAATATGACCCACAATGAGAAGAATCACTAGAAACAGATCCAGGAATAAAACAGATGTTAGCTTTAGTAGACAAGGGCATTGAAACAGTTATGATAAGAAACTCTATATGTTCAAGAAGATAGAGGGCACATGTGGGATTGTACTGGGGGTCACCCACGGGGGCTCACTTTGGGGGTAATGTAACTGTTAGGTGAGAGATCACACGCTCATGCCGAATGACCTGTCTTTTCATCCCTACTTATCTGTGTGTTCCGTCATATATTCCATCTGTAGCATGTCTTAGAGGAAAATAACTTACAATTTTTAATGTACCTCTTGAAGTCCACCTTTTCCTCACGAGCCCCTGCTTACTCATTACATACACTTAAACATCCTGTGAGTTTCACCTACATTTTATAAGGCAACATTTTACATACAATCTATGCTTAATACTGCTTGTCCGTTTCATCCATCCTATTTGCTTTTCTTGTATTGTATATCAGATTACAATAATCTGTGTCCATACAATATTTATAGCATCTACCCCAAAGGATATCTGTCTGTAGTCATGTCCATATCTATCGCTCAGTATCTATATCTAATATGACAGCAGGGAGTTTGGCTGTGTTGTTCATTATGCTATCCTCAGCACTAAGGACAGTGCCTGACATGTAATAGGTGCTCAATAAATCTGTTGAATTACTATATATGTTAAAGTTTCCCAACAAATACATACACTATTATATAACATGGCTGTTTATCTTTTGTCACTATTTGCTCTTGATTCTTGGGTACGACGAAAGAAGTAATGAAACTGCCACTCCTCTGGTAACTAAAATATTTTTTACAACATTGAACGAGTCCAAGAGCTAACTAGTTTGACCACCATTGATATGAATAACCAGCCTGAAATACAATAAAGGAAATGAGGAAAAATGCCTAGGTTTAATCTTGCTTTTTGACTATATTGTTTCCACTTTATTCAACCCACTGTCCTAGTCCAAATGACATCTCTGTGTTGGGGCAAAGTAGTTTCCAAGACACGCACTTAGTAAGGGACAAGTCAGGGGTAAAAACTGAACAACTGTTCAACTAAACAGAAAAGACTAATCAAACATTTTGTAATTTTCTCAGTGTGGCTGGGGCTGGGAGGCAAGAAAGACATCAGGAGACGGGGCCGGGGCTTGTTTCGGGTGTGCAAATTACTGGAAACAACGAGAAAGGGCACCGTGTGCGCCAACTGCAGGGAAGGCGCTCGTTAGCTAGGCAGATTCTGGGTTCTTTACCCAGCAGGGTTTGTGTTCAGAGGAAGGTATTATTCAAGCCGCAATTCACAAGTCCTGTGAGTCTTACTCAGTCAGCAGGGCCCCAGTGAGAGCTGGAAGGAACACAGAAAGACTGGAGTGGGGGCAACAGCAAGACGCTGGCAAGTGCTTGTGAAATGGGCATCTGTGCCCTCCTGAAGACTGTGCCTATCATTGGGATAATCTCAGATAAACAGGCATATTAGGAAAATTACTATTATTATGCATTACAAGTCTCCAAGGAAAATATGTCCATCCTGTCTTTTGAAGCTCAGAACAGAGGTGTTGAAAGTTTTCCCTGGCTTCCCTCTTCCCAGTTCTGGTCTGTGTGTTTTTACAGAGCTCTTCAGAGCCCGTTTTCCATCCACTGACCACACAAGAGGGTATACAATGATGTCCCTTGTTGAAATTCCTAATTTCTACCAGGACTAGAATTAAAGAAGGACTTCTTCAAAGTCCTGGTACTTGCTGCTTTCCTTTGGGGGTGGGATGGAGGCATGGACTGTATTATTGCTGAAACATGAAGAGAAGCCAAAGTGTGATTTTATCAGGTAAGTCCCATCTTGCTTTTGTTAGAATGGCTTGTGAGGTGCTGCAAAGGACACCATGAAGAAAGTGAAGAGAAGGGCGCCTGGGTGGCTCAGTGGGTTAAGCCTCTGCCTTCGGCTCAGGTCATGATCTCAGGGTCCTGGGATCGAGTCCCACATCAGGCTTTCTGCTCAGCAGGGAGCCTGCTTCCCCCTCTCTCTCTGCCTGCCTCTCTGCCTACTTGTGATCTCTCTCTGTGACAAATAAATAAAATTAAAAAAAAAAAAAGAAAGTGAAAAGAATGCACAGAATGGGGGAAAATATTCATAAATCGCATATCTGATAAGGGACTCATATCCACAATATAAAAAGAACTTTTATAACTCCATAATAAAGATGAATACCCAGTTTAAAGGTGCACAAAAGATCTGAACGGACATTTCTCTATAGAAGTTCTACAAATAGTGAATCAGCACACGACAAAATGCTCAACATCATTAGTCATAAGGGAAATGCAAATCAGAATCACAGTGAGGTACTGCTTTGTACTCACAAGGATGGCTCTAACCAAAAAGCCAATAACAAGTGTTGGTGACAGTGAGGAGAGATTGGAACCCTCATATACTGCTGGTGGGGATGTAAAATGGTGGAACCACTTTGAAAACAGTGGCCGTTTCTCCAAAGGTTAAGCATGGAGTTTTCATATGACCCAGAAATCCCATTCCTAGATATATATCCTCTTCCACACCTTGTTTGATTCCATATTTATGAAATGTGCAGGATAGCAAATCTATAGAGAGAGAAAACAGCTTGGTGGTTGCTTAGGGCAGAGGGGTATTGGGGGAGGAGCAGTGAGTGTTAATGGTTCCCAGGGATTTGCGGGGGGGGGGGTGATGAAAATGTTCTAAAACTCAGTGTGGTGATGGCTGCTCAGCTCTATGAATATACTAAAAGCCACTTACATGGGTGAACTGGATGGTTTGTGAATGGTGGTATCTCAGTAATACCGGTATTAAAAATGAAAAACCAAAGCCCCAAAACCTTGTGACAATGTCCAGTGCATCCTATCTTTTATTATTTTTCCTTTTTAAAAAAGATTTTATTTATTTATTTGAGAGAGAGAGAGAGGGAGAGAGCAAGTTGGGGGTAGGGGCAGAGGGACCGGAAGAAGCCGACTCTCCGCTGAGCAGGGAGCCCGACCTGGGGCTCCAACCCAGGGCGCTGAGATCATGACCTGACCTGAAAGCAGACACTTAACCACTGACCCACCCAGGCTCCCCATAGCCTGTCTTTTAAATAGAAGTACTACCTGCAGTGGTAATACTACATTTTAACGTTGGAGCCTAGAATCGTGAGGCAGGTAAGATCCAGAGTAAAGATCTGTTTGGGTTCACAGCATTTCATAGGTGGGGCAGGCATCCTATTTTCCTGGCATACAAAAGTTATTGCTGGTGATTCCTGGTGCTTTGTCAAGGTCACAGTGAAAGTCAGGACAAGCAGGCCTCCAGAACGGGGCTCACAAGGGCCATGCTCTTGGCAACTGGGGACAAAGAGTGCAAAATCAGAGGCGATTTATTTATCTTTTAATTAATTCATTTATTTATCTACTTATCAAAATCAGAGGCGTTTGAAATTAGCATCTTCTCACCTAAATCCTGGGTTAAAACTATCTCTGCATTTAGTTTGAAATTGAATATTTACCTCCAGCCAGCGCTTTGAAAGAGTGTTTACTCAGCTCGAAAAGCTTCAGATTGTTTTGAGGGGGAAAAGCCGGGACTTCTGATGTTGGTCAGTCTGGAGGGAAGGCAGCTTGCAAAATCCTGAAATTGACAAATCCACCCTCCTCGGGCGCTGCCCGGGGGAGGCGGCAGGGGGCGCCCTGCCAGCTCCTGCCCCGCCGCCCTTCCCAGACCTCCCCCCGCCCTCCGCTCGCCCTCACGTCCCCAGCCCCCGCCTCTCTCTCCTCAGTCTTCAAAGGGCGCTCGGGGGTTGCGGGGCGGCAGCTTTCGTCAGCGGCCGCGGGGCCACCGGCGCGCTCGGGCGCCCGCAGCTGCCCCGGGAACAGGTGCCCGGACCGCTCGTGGCTCCTCAGCCGCCTGCAGCTCGTGCGGAGGCGGGACCCAGGAAGGGCGCTCCGGGCGGCCGCATGGAGAGCGGCGGCGGGACGCCCCCGGCCGGGGCGCTCGGGGCGGCGGCCGAGCCACCGCAGTGCCCGCTGCCGCCGGGAGCCGAGGGCGCGGCCGGGCCGGTGGAGCCCGACGGGGCGGCCGAGGGCGCGGGGCCCGGGAGCGGGGGCGAGGACGCGGGCGGGCCGCGGCGGGCTCTGCGGGCAGTATATGTGCGCAGCGAGATCCCGCAGGGCGGCGTGGCCGGCGGCCCCGAGGCGGGGGCGCGCCAGTGCCTGCAGCGGGCCTGCGAGGCCGAGGGCGCCCAGTTCACCTCCGTGCCCTTTGGGGAGCTCGACTTCGGGGAGACGGCTGTGCTCGACGCCTTCTACGACGCAGGTGAGGCGGATGCCCCGTTCACCCCCACCCCGCCCCAGCCTGCCCGCCTTCCTGACCCTGACCGGTGCCAGGGCCCCCGCCGCCCTAGCCTCCCCTGACGCCCAGCGCACGCCCGGCCGGCATTGTACCTTTCTACAGATAAGAAAACGAAGGCCACTGGCATTTAACCAGGTTACTTTTTCGTCTCCTTAAACGTCAGTTGACCCAAGAAACAGCCCCAAACCCAGATGATGCAGAGCTCTCCTCCCCCCTCCCCAGGCTGTATTTCCTCAGTCCGACCCTGTCCCTTAGAGCAATGAGTGGGCCCCTGGCTACACATAAGCATCATCTGGGGAACTTTTAAAACTCTGTCCGCATTGTACCCCGAGGATCCCACAGTCTGAGGCCTCACGAGTTTTTAATGCTTTCCCAGGTGATTCCATTTTGCGGCGGAAAGTGGGAATCCGTGTGCTGCAAGGGAGTGTGTGGTGGGAGGTGCTCTTAGAAATGCCCCCAGAGTTCTTTCTAGAATTTTAATTCCTGCCCCCAAACACGCTTTGACATGGGCTGTGCTCTACCACCGGTGTGACAGATCTGTTTTATCCCGTAATGCACAAGCATTTGGGGGTCCTGGGTCTCCTCCGTTGCTGGAATGGGACACTAGCTCTCCAAGCTCCTTGTGATAAGCGTGTGGTAAGAATCCAGTCTTAAAATCAACGCTTTTTGGTTGGCAAGTTTCTGCAGGTGTGCAATGGATGGCTGCTCGGATATTTTCCCTTCCCGAACGTTTGGAGTCTATGTGACAAGCCTCTGGCAGTTGGGTGATGTTAATAAGCCTTCTATGGGGGACAGTAATTACCTGGTTTGTGCCTTGGTTTCTCCACTGGTCAAGAGGTGGTAACCGTGCCCACCCTAAGCTTAAAAGCATGTGAGAAGGTACAGGAGGCAGTTTGAGAGCCCGGCCTCCCGACGGGGAAGCCGCAAGCTAGGTGCATTGCCATCCGTTCCCAGCCACAGGCAACACGGTGCTGTTTCTGCAGAGCAAATCCTCCGCACCTGTAGGGGGGCAGAGTGTCAGGCTTGTTCAAATAAAGCAGCAGCTGAGCGCATTGAAAACACTCTCTTGATATTTCTGACCGCTCAGCGGGTACTCCTCAGTGCTACACCTTTTTAGAGAAGTTCCTCGGGAGCCCACTTCACCCAGAAGCCTCAGTTTTCTTGACCTCTACTCATTTTCCTCCGAAATCGGAGTGGGGGAACACTCTTCTCTGAAAGGGGAAATGTCCCTTCTGCTGTGCTGCGCAATTGTAGCCTCCTGCCTGCTGGTGCCAACTCTGAAGCTGGGTGTGCGGCGGCTTTACTCCTCTGGGGCAGTGTGTGTGTGTGTGTGTGTAAGTGTAAAACAAGCCCTCATCTACTAACCGGACCCCTTCTGGTTGGGTGTGAAAGTTCAGTCAGAAATCTTGGGCTTTCGATTCCACAGCTACACAACAGGCACCTTTTCTTGCTCTGGGACCAGATTGCCTAGAATTTTCTGCATCGTGTACCTCCTTTGGTTGACCTTGGCTTGGTCTTGACTACATCATTTCTTGGTATGTCATTATAACTAGTAAATTCTTCTCAGAGGTTTGGCCGAGGATATGTGCAACTCCAGTCGTGGGTTTCTGGATTAAACTGAGATTCCCACCCCCCACCCACACACGCCTCTCCTGGCTTCCTGATCGCTACCGCTCACAGACTTTGGGCATCTCCACCCAAACAAAACAACAACAAAAAACCAAATCTGTCACTATGGGCTCTTCGTGAAAGTTGTAAAAGCGCAGATCCGACATGGTGGCCACTAGCCACAGGTGGCAGTGGACACTGAAGTCCGTTTAAATGCAAGAAGTCAGTCTGTTGTTGGCACCAGCCGTATTTCAGGGGTTCAACAGGCACAGTGAAGAGAGCATTTTCCTCCTCACAGAAGGTGCCACTGGACTTTGCTGTTCTAGAAAACTGCTTGTGGATGAGTGGACCGATTGAGATGTCCCCAAATACATTTTAGGGCACATGATAGATGAGAAGTGGGAGTACTTCCGGTCTCTTGTACTCCTAGCGAGGCAAAGGCGGCCGGAGCGTGTTTTCCCCCTTGTTGTGCAGTTTTCCGGGGTCCTGTGTCGATCTGGAGGAGAGGTTCGGGGTCGCTGGAGCCTGGATGGTTTGGTGGGCGTGCGAGAGAGCCAGAGGCGGGCCTTCAGCCCCAGTGAGGACCGGTGACTCTGGTGAAGGAACACGGCCAAGGCCACGAGCACTTGGAAAGAAAGTCCTAAAACATTTGTATGTAACCTATACTTTGCCATTAGCCATTTTTTAAAAGATTTTATTTATTTATTTGACAGACAGAGGTCACAAGTAGGCAGAGAGGCAGAGAGAGAGAGAGAAGGAAGCAGGCTCCCTGCTGAGCAGAGAGCCCAATGTGGGGCTCGATCCCAGGACTCTGGGATCATGACCTGAGCCGAAGGCAGAGGCTTTAACCCACTGAGCCACCCAGGTGCCCCCATTTAGCCATTTTTAAGTGTGCATTTCCTTGGCATTAAGTACATTCACACTCTTGTGCAGCCAACGGCCACCATCCCTCTGCAAAACTTTTTCATCAGCCTGAACAAAAACTCCGAGGCCCTTCAACCCGTCACTCCTCCCTCCCCTTAGCCGCTGATAACCACGGTGCTACTTTCTGTCTCTGTGACTTTGCCTGTTCCAGAAATTTCATATAACTGGGGTCATAGAGTATTTGTCTTTTTGTGGCTGGCTTATTTCACTTAACTCGGTGTCCTCAAGGTTCATCCGCACCGTGGCAGGTAGCAGAGTGACCTTGAAGGCTAATGAATGCGCCAGTGGTAACCCCGGCATCTGCAGATGGGGCACTTCGGTCGTTTCCAGCTTCAGGCTCTTGTAGATAATGCCATAATGGCCGTGCGTGTTGGAATACCTGCTCAAGTCTCCACTTTTACTTTCTGGGGTACATACCCACCTAGGGAATTACTGAATCATGTAATTTCATGTTTAATTTTTTTTTTTGAGGGATCTCTTGTTCACTTTTAGCAGAGGTGGTGGCCATTCCTGTGTGCCTTTGCTCTGCAGAAGGACTAGCTTTTATCTTACTTTTTGAGCATCTGCCCTATGTCTTCAAAGCTGAGAGTCTGGAATTTAGTAGAACTGTTAAATTCTTGGTTACTTTCAGTGCTT
Organism: Mustela erminea; assembly: GCF_009829155.1. Lineage (NCBI taxonomy): Eukaryota > Metazoa > Chordata > Mammalia > Carnivora > Mustelidae > Mustela > Mustela erminea. Next base: position 15,239,270 of record NC_045635.1, on the reverse strand, counting down.
GGAAAACAAAGCAGGTCTTCTCTCTCTCCCAAAAGAAACCCCTTCCTTTTGTTTAAATGCCCGTGTATCTGCTTGAACAGAATTCACAGTGCTGACTTGAGATCACTATTGCGGGTGTGGAATGTACGTACCAGCAGCAGCCTGTGCCACGACTCCGGGTACGTGTGGCGTGTGTCCCCTGGAGCTTCTCAGTGCTTGTGAACACAGCAAACACCGACTTCCTGCGGGAAGGCAATCTGTGTAACTCTGGCTCGTGCTTTCCCATGCATTCTGGAGATGGAAATTCTGTTTAACCGGACTCTCTAATCGAATATGCTTACTGTTGCTATCCAATCTTTTTTAAAAAAAGATTTTATTTATTTATATGAGAGCGTGAGAGGGAGAGAGTCAGAGGGAGAAGCAGACTCCCCGTGGAGCTGGGAGCCTGGTGTGGGACTCGATCCTAGAACTCAGGGATCATGACCTGAGCCGAAGGCAGTTGCCCAACCAACGGAGCCACTCAGGAGCCCCTGTGCTATCAAATCTTAGACGGAGGTGTGGTTCAGTAGAAGACAGTCCAGTTACTTCCAAGGAATGCCCCATAGCATTGGTCCCCGTTTACTCTCGGCTTGGTTGGGTGCTTGCTGGCCGATCTAAGTGAGAGCCTCCAGCTGTGTGTTAATTCGTGGCTTCTTGCCTCAGCTAGTAACGGGTCCCATGGCAAGAACGGGCCCCTTTGATCAAACCTTGTCCCTACCTGCCCTGGGCCACAAGTTCTCATCTCCTCGCTGCTGGGTCTGGCTCTGCCTAACTTTGTTCCTCTCTGAACCTCATTTAGATGCTACTTTCCTGTCCCAGGGGCCCTGCTTCTGAGATCTTTTTCTTCAGTTGTGCTCATGGTGATTTTACAGGTGGTAAGCGATGGCCAGTTCAGGTGGAATCCTACAGTTATGGTAGGAAGTCCTTGCACTTTGAGAACATCCATTCAAAAGACGAAGGCCAGGGCTTTTCGCCTCTGGCTGAGCTATTTGACTTTGCTCTACCCTTTGCTGGCCGGCTCCCACAGGGTCATTTGGAGGATGCCAAGTGTGGCAGAGATGGCTGGCTTAGCAGAGATTCATGCTCCTAGTGAATCCTAGGGACCCTGCGGACTACATTTTCCAGCACCGTTTGAGTCTCGGAGGGAGGTATGACTAGTTCTGGCCAAGGAAACAGAAGTACGGGTGGTGTCTGTCGCTTCTGGGCCCAGGGAGCATATCTTCGTACTCTGTCACCCTTTCCCCTGGTCCCCAGTGCAGACAATGGCGGTGGCGCGATATGGAAGGCACCTGGATCCCTGAACACTCTTCGGAGGGTAGCTACTGGAGTAGAAATGTTCGGTTAGGGGGTTGCATAAGCAAGAGAGAAGCTTTTATGTGGTCAGGCTACTGAGACTGCGGGGTAGGGGTTGGTACCAACGAGAGTATAACTTGGATCATGAATATGTAGCACAAATGCTAGAAAGTTGTCTGCAAGATCTGCCCTTCCCAGAGAAGTCAGGCCTCGTATGGCCGTGTGTCCTGGATCCGCCCTGTTCCAAATCTCTAATGAGCTCTGGTGCGCGCCCGCCGCCCTGCTCTGTGCAAGAAGGCAGAATGTGCTGGAGCCACCCGCTTCCCACTAGCGATGGGAGGACACAGTCTACCTTTTGTTGCGTGTCACTGGTTTTGGAGTCTAGGTTAATATTTTCCTTTTGTGTCAAATGATACTCTAGTGATTCTGCCCATTTTTTTAAACCGATGGTAATATTGGGCTTTCTGCCAGAATAGGGTGTGTCTTGGTTTACAGAACAGCCGGCTCTAGTCCCTTCTGCTGCCCTTTCCCTGGGTTACGTCTAGCTTCTCCATTGGTGATGGTCCTTGTGGATTTTTTTTAAGATTTTATTTCTTGAGAGAGAGAGAAGAGAGAGCACGAGCTGGTGGGGGGGGGGGCGGGAGAGGGAGAAGCAGACTCCCCACTGAGCAGGGAGCCCCACGCGGCCTCAATCCCAGGACCAGGAGATCATGACCTGAGCCCAAGGCAGATGCTTAACCGACTTAACCCCCCAGGTGCCCCCTACTTGTGGATTCCTTCTCAGCTTGATGTGTCGTGTGGCCTGCAAGCACGTGTAGCCACTTCCGCAGTCCCCAGTCTCCCTTGCAGTTAGCTTGGGCCCTTCGGGAACGTGAGCAGGTACCCCAGTGACAGCGAGTGCGACGTTAGCGCGCCCTCTGCCTTTCCGCCTCATGACGGCTCACGCGAGGGTCATGTGTTCGAGATGGTAGCCAAGCCCTGAGGTTGTGGGGCTGTGTCCCCTGCAGCAGCATAGCCGAGCTTACCCTGACCATTAAGGCTTGCAGTGCGTTCTGCTGGAAATGCCTAGAGGCAGCTCTCCCCTTTTGTGGACTTAAACCTCAGGTACATTGGCTTCTGCTCAAGACAGAGCCTTATAAATGCCGTCCGATGGCTTGTAAGTGGGTACATACTCTCCCCATCGCTCTGGAAAATGCAGAAAGTTGTAAGGAAATCAGGTCCGTGGGAAGCGTGAATTTGATGGTCGTAGAAGGTGCACTTTGTGTGGCATCTCTAGGCGGGCAGGAGACCAGGCAAATCTGGTTCCAACAGAATGGAAGGGCCATAGTTAGACCTTGTCTTCTCTTAAAGAACTAAGCGTGCGTGAGCAGAATCACCAGCCTGGGCGTCCGGCTTGACCCCAGCCTCTGTCCTTGCCAGAGCCAGCCCGTTGCTTTCAGAGCGAGTCTCAGAGCCGCTTGCTTCACTGGCTGGGCCCCTCCTCCCCGGCCCAGGCATTGTCTTCTCTCATCCCTGTTGCTGCCAACAGGCAGCATCTTTGTCACCGGCCTCTTAAGGTTGGGTCAGTCTTGGTGTGTTCCCCTCCATGCCGTCTGTTTTGACGCCACTGTACCCTGCCGTCTCGCTCTGCCCAAAACGCCCTCTGCCTTCACGTCTCCGACCTTCCAGGAAGCCTCACAGAGGCCTCACCTGCTCTCTGACAGGTTCGATCGCACCAAGGTTTTCATTCCTAGCGGGTGACACAGTTGTGATTAAATAATTACTGATAATTAACTCTTCAGCGGTAGGGACTCGGATGCGGTTTTCTTTGCTACTCTTGGAGGGATTCCCTAGGAGAATCTGCCCAGTTGCTTTTTATTTTATTTTTTTTAAAGATTTTATCTATTTATTTGTCAGAGCACAAAAGTAGGCAGAGGCAGAGAGAGAAGCAGGCTCTCCGCTCAGCAAGGAGACTGATGCGGGACTCGATCCCAGGACCCTGGGATCATGACCTGAGCCGAGGGCAGTGTCTTAACCAACTGAGCCACCCAGGCACCCCTGTCCAGTTGCTTCTTAGAATAGCTCAGTGGACACAGCTGACACTTGGTTTCACCTGTTAACATGAAGCAGAACTTGTTTGGAACCCTCCGAAGGAAATCCGAATGTGGTTTCCTGTAGAAACCATGTTGAAAATGGTGGCTGAGCATAGCTACAGAGCAGTTGTGATTTTTATTAGGAAACAAGAGACATCCTAATGACACATTTCTGGATCTCAGCCTTTCTCCTCAGCGGTACATCTCAAATAGAAGAGGCGAGAACAGCTCACACTGGAGACTCTGGAATGGAGACAGTGGTTTGAACTGATCTGAGAATACTGCTTCTTTTTTGTCCACATGTTCACCGATGCATATTTTTCATAATAGGATTTTTCTTTTAAACAAGTTCAGTGGGAGATTAAAAATAGGGTTAGAACTGAGAAGCCCCCCCTCTCCCTGCTAGAGACAGTCGGGTGGCTCGCTCAGGCCACAGTGACTTTCCTCGTGGGGACAAGACCTTATGAGCCTCTGGCTAGGTCCCAGCTGACCTGTGCTGAGCCTGCGTGCTGGATTGCTCATGGGGCCCTTTCCCAGAGCCTCCCCACCCCTTTCCAACTGCTGTTACTGCTACTGACTCAGCACTGAACCTGGAATTTTACTCGATTCTTAGTCTCGTGGGCCGAGGGAAAGAAGCACTGCACCTGTAGCATTTCCTCGCGGCTTTGCTATGTGAGCCTTGAGTGCATTTAGGAGAGGTAAAGCCCCAGGGGCAGTCTGCTGCGTTGCTGGCTGTAGTTATTGGGGCGGAAAGTGTTTGGGGTTCCCAGCAGCCGACTTCAAAACTGTACTTGGGGAATGCAAGCCTCTGTGTACCAGGCTTTGGGAGGGGGGCTGTTTAAATCCTGGTCAAGGGGCGCCTGGGTGGCTCAGGGGTTAAAGCCTCTGCCTTTGGCTCAGGTCATGATCTCAGGGTCCTGGGATCGAGCCCCACATTGGGCTCTCTGCTCAGCGGGGAGCCTGCTCCCCCCCACCTCCTGCCTGTTGCTCTGCCTACTTGTGATCTCTTTCTCTCTCTGTCAAATAAATAAATAAATTCTTAAAAAATAAATACTGGTCAAATAACACCACTGGGGGAGGGGTGAAACTGGTGTGAAGCCAACCAGAAAACGTCTCATGCCCCCCACCCCCCTGCCGCATAGTGTACCCTCCTGGCTTTCGGGCTGCTGGGCGTGGCAGGGCTTGGCCAAGATGCCAGGCGGTTGCTGGGGCGTGGTTGGCGGTAGGAGCTGCGGCGGCCCAGGCAGGAGTTGAGCCGTGGCCGGCGGCAGGAAGCCGAGTTCACTGCAGGATCGGGCCAGCCCCGGGGGCCGGGCAGAACTGGGCAGAGGTGGAAGCGGGAGAGGAGTCGGTTCATTCCTTGTAGATGAACTTGTTCTTGGATTTTTCTTGTGGAGGATTCCAGGCATGTACACGACGCAGCTCCAACGGTGAGGAACGTCGTGCCGTGCTGATTCCTTGTTCCCCGCTGCCTCCTCCCTGCCCCACGCTTGACTGTGACGGTCTTAACCATCTCTCGCTTAGGGCGCGCAGACCTCGACGCCTACACGCCTCCGCCGCACAGTCTGGGACATGACTAGACCCACGTGAACAGACCCTATCAGAAGAGACGTTCCATCGGTCGAGAAAGTTCCCTCATGTCCCCTCTTGCTCATTCCCTTCCCCACTCCCTTTCCTGGCCCCCCGGAGTGACCGAGATGCCATCACCACCCGTTAGATTTGCCGTCGCTAGGGTTTTGTATAAATGGGCTCGTGCGGCATGTGCGCCCTCCGGGGTCCACATCCCTCGCTCGGCGCCGCGTGGTTGAGATTCACGCACACCGAGCGTGTGTCTGTAGTTTGCTGCTTGGCCGTGCGGAGCACCGTTGGATGCGTGGACACACCGCGGTCGGTGTAGTCATTCTCCTGTGGAAGGGCACGGGGGCCGTTCCCACTTTGGGCTATTACAGGTGAAATTGCTGTGAACATTTGTATACTGGTCTTCTCGTTCTGGTTTTAGTTCACCTTTCCTTGTTGATTAATAATGTTGAGCCCCTTTGCATGTGCTTTCTGGCCACGCATATATCTTCGTCTGTGAGGTATCTTTTGAGACCATCTCCCCATTTCATTGGGTTGTCCTCTTATTATTGAATTACACGAGTTCTTTATATATTCTGGATTCAAGTGCTTTGTCTGAGGTATATTTTGCGAGCATTTGCTCCCACACTGTGGCTTGCTTACTCATCTCCTTGGGACTTAGGATGAGCAGAGAATTTTCATTCTGGGGAAGTCTCCTCGAGGTTACTTTTCTGTGAAGGTCCCCTTCTGTGCGTCCTCTCAGAGACGTCTGGGCCTGCCTACAGGCTGTGGTTGCACGCAGCCTCTCACGAGTACTTCTGAGCACTTGACTGTTGGGGCTTCTACACAGAGGTCTGTCACCGATCGCAAATGAAGTTGCACACGGGTGACTTGAGATGAAGCACGTCTGACACCTTGTCTCAAGCACCCCGGAGAAGGCTCTCGCCCAGGATGAGTGTTCCGGGCACTTGGAGTTGAGCTGCCAGAGCCATGGCTGCCCACCTGGTACCTCACCCTCCAGGAAAGTGTAGGGAGTGCAGGTTATCCTTGGGGCAGATGGCCTTTCTGCGCTCCGGGGTACAGACCACCAAAACAGATCCATGATGAGGCTTGACCAGCATGTGTTCCATCATTGTGTCCCACTGCCCTTGGTGACACAAGTGACAGAGGGGTAAAAAAAAACATGGGCTTTGCAGCTCAGGTTTCCATTTTTGCCCTGGCCTCTATTGGCTGTGTGAACCTGGATGAGCCTAGTTAACATCTCTGAGCCTCATTAAAAAAATAATCTCTAGGTAGAGATCAACACATAGTGCCCTGAACATAGTAAGTGCTCAGCGATGCCCGATGGTAGGGTCACATTAGGATGGTAGGATCACTCCCATGGGGGGCTCAGACAGTTTTTCTCCCCCCCAAAGTTGAGAGGTTGGAGATTTAATCCTAGCTCTGGTCCTGGTCCTGTGCTGAAGGATGGAAGTGAGGAAAAGGTACAAACCTCTGATTCGAGAGGCTGTTGATTTTTCTTTTTCTGTCAAGGTACAGAATCCATACAGAAGAGGGCACAGTCGTAAGTGTAGTGTTCCATGAGCTTTTGCGAGCTCTCCAAGCTGTGTAACTCCACGCTTGGGTCAGAAAAGGGAACACTGGGAGCATCCCGGAGCGTGCTGGCATCTGCTTGGAGCCTGGCCCAGAGCAACAACTGTCTCCTGTCTCAGCATAGGCTAGCTTTGCCTGTTGGTGTACTTTTTCTTCCTTTTTTTATAAAGTTTTCTTTAATTCCAGTACAGTTCATATGCAGTGTAATACCAAGTTCAGGTATAGAATATAGTGGTTCAGTCTCATAGATCACCCAGTGCTCCTCAGGACAAGTGCCCGCCTTCACCCCTGTCACCTGTTTCCCCCATCCCCTCCCCCATGTCCCCGACCTCCCCTCTGGTGACCAGCCAGTGTTGTCCCTAGAGTTAAGAGTCTGTTTCTTGGTTTGCCTTTCTCTTTCTTTAGAAATGGAATAATCTCCCTTTTTGTGTCTGGCTCCTTTCCTTCACCATTGTGTTTGGGGAATTCCTCTCTGTTGTTAATACAGCAATGATTTGCTCGTTTTCATTTCTATGTAGTGGTTCATTGGAAGCATACACTATAGTAGGTTTTCTCTTGGTGAACATTTGGAGTAGTTCAAGTTAGGAACAGTGCTGCTGCTAAGAATATTCTACTTTTTCAAAAAAAAAAAAAAAAAAAAACCAAACAAACCCAAATCCCAGGAACCCAGCCGTGGTGAGATGGACTTGCTCGCCTGCAGCCTTCAGCTGGTGGTAGTTCGTCCGGATTCAGAACCGGGTGCCCGTCATCGCCGCTGAGTTCAGGCCCCTGTTGTTGCCCCCAGAAAAGCAGCCTGGGCCCATTGGCAGTCATTCCCCATTCTAGCCACCTAGCCCCGGCCCCGGGCAACCATTGCTCGCCTTTCTGTCTCTCTAGATGTGCTAGAGAGCACAACCTGTCTCGCGCAACTGGCTGCTTCTGGCTCGTGTCCACGGTGCATCTGTGTGGCCACGCGTCTGTGCCCTGCGTTCCTTTTGCGTGGCAGCGGCCGTAGCAAACTGTGGACGGGTGGACCATGTTTTTATCCACCTGTGGACAGATGTGGGGCTGTTTTGAGTCACACCGTAGCTTTTTGTGTAGACATCCGCTTGCGTTTGTCTTGAGTATGTGCCCGGGAGTGGGATTTCTAGGTCCTGTGGTTATTCTCTGTTTAACCTTCTTTTTAAAAAAAAAAAATATATTGTGATTTAATAAAACAGCTGATCTAAAATCTCTCTCAGCCACTTCCAAACGAGCCGTTTGGTGGCCTTCAGGACATTCATTTTGTCCACCCCATCTCCAGAACCCGTCCATCTCAAGAAACTGAAACTCTCCGTCCATTAAACAACTCCCAGCTTTGCCCTCCCCTCCGCGCCTGGCAGCTACCATCCTGCTCTCTGTTTCTATGATTTGGCCTCCCAGGCGCGCTTCATGTAAGTGGAGTCATACAGTGTTTGTTCATTTTCATGACCGGCTTATTTCATTTAATGGGATGCCCTTGACGTTCATCCGTGTTATGACACGTGTCCGAATTCCCTAGCTATTTAAGGCTGAATAATCCGTTGTAGGGATATACCCTATTTTGTTCATCCGTTTATCCATCAGTGGACACTTGGGGTGCATCGACCTCACATTTAACCTTTTGAGGAGCTGCTTTCCAAAAGACTTGTCCAGAGCCGCTCCCCGGTTTGCATTCCCCCCAGCAGCACAGGCGCGCTCCGGTCACAGCACATCCCCAGCAGCACTGGCAGCCGCCCTAGCGGGTCTGAAGCGGTGGCTCCTGGTGGTTTTGATCCGCATTTCCCTGGTGAGGAAGGATGTTGACTGTCTTTTCGTGTGTTGGGTGCTTGGCCATTTGTATATCTTCTTTGGAGAAATGTCGGTTTGAATTTCTCTTAGAATTTGCCTGTTTGTTTAGTTATTTGTCCTCTTACTATTGAGTTGTAAAAAATGCTTTGTGTTCTAGAAACAAGACCCTTGTCAGATATGTGGTTGGCAAATTTTCTCTCCCTTTCTGTGATACATCTTTACACTTCCTTGGTGCTGTGCTCTAATGCACGGATGTTCTTAATTTTGATGAAGTCCAATTTATCTGCTTCTTTTATCCCATCTACACCGTTTCACCTATTTTTTTTCAGTTTCTTATTTATCCTTATAGCGTTTCCTTATTTCAGTTGTCAGCCGCAGCAGTCTGCACGCTGGCTGTCTTCATTTTGTGAATAAACTTGTGCTGGAACCCATCTCTGCATCGGCGGACACGGTGCTGCCACAAAGCCAAAAATATTTATCTGGTCCTTTCTGGAGAAGGTGTGACCACTTGTGCTAGGTAAATAAAAGCATGTATGAATGTGCATTCTTATTCTCCCTTTCTTATTTAAAAGGTACCAGGCCAAATACACTGTTGTGCATCTTGCTTTTTTCCATTAACAGCTGAGCCTGGACAACTTTCCAAATCAGAATATGGGCATCTTCCTTTTTCTTTTACTTTTTTAAAGATTTATTTATTCATTTATTTGACAGACCAACATCACAAGTAGGCAGAGAGGCAGGCAGAGACAGAGGAGGAAGCAGGCTCCCTGCTGAGCAGAGAGCCGGATGCCGGCTCGATCCCAGGACCCTGGGATCATGACCTGAGCCGAAGGCAGAGGCTTAACCCACTGAGCCACCCAGGTGCCCCTCTTTTTCTTTTTTATAGCTGGATAGTACTTCATTGGGTGGGTGTATCTTGTTTATTTTACTGATCCCTTCTTAAAGGATACTTGTAGATATATACAGATAGACATAGATATTTTATATATGTATGTATATGTACTATTTTTCGGCTAGTAAGCCTCAGTGAATAATTTTGTCTAGGTGCTGTTTAATATGCATATGGTTTTGTTCATTAGGCACCCCAGAGTGGCATTTTGGGTAACTCTATAGCTAGTTTCAGATTCCTTTCTGTGGGTTACACGATTTTGTATCTTGTCTGTTTTGAGGACTGAACTGGTTGCCAATTTTTTGACCCTCGGTAATCAGTTAGTTGAGAGATGGTATCTCCATTTGACATCTCTTGTGTTTCCCTTTTTCTGCGTGTATTTGGGCATGTTCCCTTTTTTTTTTTTTTAAATTCTGAGAGCTATTTATTCATGATCCTTTCCTCTGCTTTTTACCTATTAGCTTATGGGCCTTTGGAAGAGGGTATTAATTTCTAGATCTTTCTATGTTTGGACATAAAGTCTTTGTTTTCTCTCTGTTCAGATTGGATCATTTCTACTGGACATTCTTTAATGTCACTGACCCCTCTGTCATGTTCATTCTTCTTGTGAGCCCATCTGCTGAGTTTTCTGTTTTGGTTATTACAGTGTTCACCCCTAAGGTTTCCATTTGGTTCTTCTCTTTATTTGTTGAGACTCCTCCCCCATTCTTTTCAGAAGCGTCTGCCCTTACTTACTTTTGGGGGGACTTTTATAATAGTTGCTTTAAAGTCATTGTCAGGTAATTCTGATGTCTGTGTCCTCTTGTTATCAGAGTCCATTGATTATCTTTTCCCAGGTGAGTTGAAGCATTCCTGCATCTTTGAAGGGATCCGAGTGATTTGGGACTGTACCCCGGATCTTTTGAAATCCTCTGATGAGATTCTGGGCCTTGCATATGTCCTATGGAGTCTGGTGGTATTTTTGCCTTAATGGGTGGCCAGCCTGGTTGGTTTAGGCTGCCAAGATCCGTTTCAGTTGTGGCGCCCTTTGTGATTTCAAAGGCTTTTTAGTGGTATTTGGCTTTGTACTTTGTGATTTACTGGGACTCCCCTTTACGGTCCTGTGGCCAGAACACCGGGGCTTTATTTAACCCACTCTGCCTGGCACGTCCCACAACTGCCCATGTTTGAGGCCAGGAATTCAGAGGGAGAAAAAAGCGGCGGGGATTCACTGCCACCCACCTGGGGACCACAGCTCCTCCAGTTAGAGCAAAAGGTTCTGCTGTCTCAGAGGTCCAGGCACCTGTAGGCCCCACTGCCCCAGACAGTCTCTGCTGGTGATGCTGTGGAATCGTGGGGGTCCTGGGTGTGCAAGGGAAGAGGGAAAAGAGAAGAGCGGAGAACTGCCTTCGCTCTCTCTGAGCATTTGGAGGCCCCTTTGCTGCTTTCTGAGCCAGAAGTAGGGGGCCTCTCCTGGTGCTCTCTGCATCGACACCCAGCCCCCATTTGGGGGAGGTTTCAGGGCTGCCTTTAGTCCAGGCTAGAAGAGAGTGGGGAAGAAACGGGGAACCTTGATTTTGATTTGGTGGAATTTGGAATCAGGTCGTCTCCAATCTGCTTGCTTGCTTTGCATATTCTTAACAGATTCAATCCATTCTGCCTAGTTTTAATAGATGTGTTCAGGGAGAGACAGGCTGGAATGTCTACTCCATCTGACAGAACCAGAACTTAACTCGAACAGAACATTGTATTTTGAGATGTTTTGTCATGAAGCGTTAGTATCCAGAATATATCTCTGCATCTTACTGATCAACTTACCAAAGGCAAAAATATCCTCAAGGCCAGCTGCATTGCATCAGGCCAGTTCTGTCCACACAAAAGACAGCGAAAGAAGTGGATTACACGAACACAGGGCAGGGAATGACTGATATCCTAAAGGTTCTTGATTGGCCTCCAACGTAGCCTTCTAGTTATTTTGGTTGTGAGCTGGAAGCCAAGATCATTTTGATGTGAATGACCTTTGGATGGTCATTGGATCTCACAAGGCTGACATTGTAAGATTTGTTGGTTGGGTTCACTAGAAAAGGTAATCTCTTTTCTGAGAATGAGAATCCTGCATTCAAAAGACTCGACCTTGCAAAGTCATTTTCACAAAAGTCTGTGGCCAGTGAGGCATGCTTGATGGAAACCAGGAACTCTGGACATTGATTCTTAAAGAACCACCTAGGAAAAAGGATACTGATACACGGGGTCGGGGGTGGGGGGAGAGAAAATTAGTTGGGGTAAGAACAATGAAATGTGGGCCTGTATCCAGCAGTGAATTCCCGCCGCCATCACCGAGTGAACTCTGCCCCTCCACAAGCTGTGGGGCGGACCTCGCTCAGGAAGCCTGGAGCACAGGATGGCTGAAAGCAGTAGTCCGGCAGAAGCCCTGGCCCCTAGAATTGATCTTGAAGGAACAGTTGACTTCATGAAGAAAGAGGGCGTTTTCTTATTGAAGTGGTTGTAAAAGCCACTGATCCTCTCTTGTTGACTGGCGGTCATCGTGATGAGACAGTCAGAGAACAAATGCAGGAAGACGGTGCTGTCTCCTACAGTTGAGTCCCTCTGACAGACGGGTTCAGCGGTCCCCCCTTCGCAGCTGGTGCTGTGTGGTCGCAGTACCTCAGGCCCTCCTCATCTCTGAACTTGCACACATCTTGAAGGTGATGTATGACACAGACCTTGCAGAAGAGAAAGTCATTATCTGCTGGTCAGAAGAGGGTTTTAAGAAGTATGTCTCCAAACACTTTGCCAAAGAGAGTTAGGTCACAGCAGATCTCTTCATAAAAGGGCGGAAGGAAGCTGAATATACTGAGGTAGTATATTTCGAGACTGCCGGGGAACCCTGAGTCGGAGCTGTGACGTGCACCATCGCGGATGATGGCGTCCATACGGATAGCACTTGAAGTGACCAACGCGCCCTAGTGTGCAGCATTTTTTCCTTGTTATCTGGATGAGCAACACAAACATGTGAGAGCTAGGTGACTGCAGTCCTGCTACGTTTCATGTGGCAAATACTTCACTGTGAGAGCTCTCGGATTAAGCCCAGTGAGTCCATTCACCTCAGAACATAGTTTGCTTATATCTGGCATATTTCTTTGAAGAAAAAAAACTGGTAGTGGACACATCTGAATCACACCTAGGAAGGTATACACATTTTATTTTGGGGTCATTCTTTCAAAAAGGTCCTGGAAAGCCAAAGATAGGGGCCAGGTATAGGTTCCCGATGTCCCCACTCTCCTGACCCTGCCTTCCCCATGGCAAAGTGATCCTTGAAGCAGCTGGCACCCAGCCCCTGTCGATGCTGTATTTGGTAAGAATTTGTTGACTTCCTGACCCTGAATTGGTAGCTTGTCTCCTCCTTATAGGACTGGAAAATTGGGTCTGAAGTAGAGGGTGCTTCCTGACTAGTAAATCTGGGCTCTGTTGTTTTCAGGTAGCTTTTGGACGACTAATGTTGCCCTAAGTCCAGTGAGATTTTTTTCTTTAATGTCTTCAGCAGTAAAGTTATTCTAAAATCTAGTTCATTTAGAGACAACCAATCTTACCGTCACTGCTTCAGATTGCCTGGAATATACTCGAAGACTGGCGTGAACCAGCACAGTCACAGAAGTACTGTGCGGTAAATCATTTACCATTATACCGTTTTGTTGACAAATGCTTTGCTTTGGAAATCAGGCACTTTTAAACCACACTAGAAAATTACAGTTTTACTTACTACTTATAAAACATGACACAAAAAGAATGGTTAAGTGTTCAAAAGTTTTTAATGAACTACGATCCGATTCATCGTTTGTCCTGATTTCCTATTAGCACGTAGCGAGATCATTGTAATTGGTGGTTCAGTTGTTTGAAAGGCACTTTGTTTTTAAATTCAGACACTTTCCTGTTAAGAGTAGGTTTTAAGGGGAGCCTTGGCTTGTGGCAAGTTCCTGATGTGGCACCCCTTCTTAAGGGTTGTTAAACCAAGATGCATAGGGCGCATACGGGTCCCCCAGCAAGAAGGGCAGCTTCCTTTATGCAGACCTTTCCCCTGAAGCTGACCTGTGTCCTTAGAAACTGAAAGGTAATGGTGCTCCGAGCCTGGGCTGCATTTGCAAATGAAAATCCGCCTTTTAAAAACTCTCTTTATCTGTGATGTGTTTGCGGAAGATTTAGCTGGATAAATATGCCATTTTACCCTCCCGTGGCTGTGTTTGAGAAAGCAAGTCAGGAAGGTCAGAAACCACCTCTGGATACTTGAGAGCAGTGATTCTGTCATGCCCTTGGCTGTGAGACCTTGGATGAATCCTCCCGCCGCCTTTCCCCACCTGCCAAGTAAAGCCAATGCCTTCCCTGCCCGTCGACCAGGGTGGCTCTGAAATTCAACCAAGGTGTTTGTGGAATTACTTTGTAAATGGCAGAGCAGGTAACCATTGTGGTGTGTTTGTTTTTGTTTTTGTTTTTGTTTTTTTTAAGATTTTTATTCATTTATTTGACAGAGAGATCACAAGCAGGCAGAGAGGTGGGCAGAGAGAGAGGGGAAGCAGGCTCCCTACTGAACAGAGATCCCGAAGCGGGGCTCCATCCCAGAACCCTGAGATCATGACCCGAGTCAAAGGCAGTGGCTTAACCCACTGAGTCACCCAGGTGCCCCAACCATTGTGGGTGTTTGAAGCTTTAAGGTAATTTAGGATCTCTTGGGGTGGGGGGGGCACCAAACAAACCCTTGATGCCTCATGTGTAATAAAAATGCCAGTGTGGTGTTTAATCATATTTAGTGTTTCTATATCTGTGAAATTAGTATCTTGGGAGTTGTAAAAATAAGCTGGTTGAATATTGTCGTGGTGTAAATCCTCAGTGTCAACTTAGTCTAGTGACCTGAGTGACGAATGTCAGGTGAAAATGGCAACTTCGGGTATGAGACAATTTTTCTATTGACCATGGATTACTTGGAATTTTCGGTGGTGCTATCAGTCTGCTCTGTGTTCATTGGCTACTGGAAAGTCTCTGACCCGACCCTTGGAGGTGCTATGGAGGGGCTCTTTAGCAGAGGGGCTGAGGCTAGAGTACAGAACCGGACACAGACCTTCGAGAAGGTGGAGAGAGAAGGAACTCGTGTCACCAGATTAAGTTGTCATCTCCTCAGTGACAAGCTATTGCCCTAAGTTGAAGGTTCCCTACAAAAATGGCCGACGTAAGTTGAGGGCTGCTGTCCTTCATCCCTGTCCTCTGGCTGTTCCCATCACTCTGCTTTGTCTCCAGATTGCTTGCTTTCCTCAGTGAACTAATTACAGCAGTCACCGGGGCCTTGGCGTTAGCACTGTGTTGCCACTTCGTAGTAGCGTCATTAGAAAACCCGCACTTTTTGAGGTAAGTAGGTAGAGTCCAGGGGATGAGCCTAGAAGCAGAATGTTCGATTCATTCAGCTGCAGGGTGATTTTTGACTCCAAGCAAATGTCTGTGGGGGGATCTCATCCATGGGAGATAAATTAACCATCCTGGGTTGTGAAGTATTTCCTTAGCATATACATTTATCCTTTCTTGAGCAACAGCCTCAAAGGGGTGAATTTGGATATGATAGGCTCCTGTTTAAAACCCCTCATGATTATTTTTCCAGAACTTTTAGGTGAGATGTTGATACTACAGTGATTTTTTTTTTCTTAGATTTTATTCATTGACTTCAGAGAGCGAGCAGGGCGGTGGGGGAGAGGCAGAAGTGGAGGCAGAGGCAGAGCGAGCCCCCAGCAGGCTCCCCGCTGAGCACAGAGCCTAGTGCGGGCCCAGTCCCAGGACTCTGAGATTACGACCTGAGCTGAAACCAAGACTAGGACACTTAGCCGACTGAGCCACCCAGGGGCCCGCTGCAGTGATTTTTGTTTTTCTTTGCCTTCTCCTCTTTGAGCGGTATGTACTGAACTACTTGGGAATGTAATGGTGTCTGGGATTCGCGTCAAAATAATGTGGAAGGGGGTGGTGTGGGTCCCAGTAGAGACGGAACAAGGCTGGCTTTGAGCTGGTCGTTGCTGAGGGCAGTGAAGAGACTACGGGGGTTTCCTTATATTCTTCTACTTTTATATATATTTGTATTTTTCCATGATAAAAAATAAAAATCAAAAAACCACCCTACCCTAGGTTTCCCATTGCCTCAAGGTAGAGGCGGCCCTCTAACCTTGGCCTTCAGACCCCGTCACCCTCTGGCACCTGTCAACCCTTCCAGGTTCATCTTTTCGTGAAATTATTCACAGTTGCCCTAATACACCCCATCTTCCCTTTGGCCCCCCGCGCTTACGGTCTTCTCATCCCCTCACCCACTTTGCCTGACTCTTCTGGACCTTCAGATCCAAGACAACATCCCCTTCTGTGGGCCTTCCCTGACTGACCTCCGCCCCAGTGCGGGGTGAGTACCTTCCTGGGGGCTGTTTGTCACGGTTCCCCTCACTGCTGCCTTCCTGACTGATTCTAACCACCACTTCTTTCCTGTCACTGTCATTGTATCATTCACATTTTGGAGGGAATGGATTAGGCCTTGTTCTCGCGTCTTCGCGCAACACCTGCCATAGAGCGGGCAATCCGTACATGGGCAAAGAGAAGGCCCGCCCAGGGCTTGTCAACTACTAGGCACATGTAAACACGTTCCTTGTCAACGTGATGTGTTGCTCCCCTGTTTGGAGTAAGTCTCTGTAGGGCATACCTCCAGGGGCACTTGATCTACATGTTCAAGGTGACGGCGGACACGCGAGCCAGAAGGAGTGTTCATCACAGCAGTTTGAAATAGGAAAAAGAAAGAAAAACCCGTGTATTTAGACAAGATGGCGAAAGAAATTTCCATCCAGTCCTCATATGATGGAACGCGATGTTGAACTAGAGCTAGACCTGCAAACGGGTGGGAGCATACCAACCAACAGCAAGTCCAAGAACATATATGGTGTGATACTGTGTCTATAAGGTTCAAAAACATGCAGAACTAAGCAATATACTGTTGACGAATTCATACATTATAATATGCATACACATGCATATGTCAGTATATGTCACTATATACATGCGTATCTGTAATATACGCATATCTATAATCTTGTGCGTGCATGTACATAATACACATGCGCATATATATACATGCGTACATATGTATTTTTATGTATAGACATAGGCATGCGGGGAACCCCTAAATATGGAGATCAGGACAGAGGTGTTCTCTGAGCAGGAGGCAGGGGATGTGGCTGGGAAGAGGCACGTGAGACTCTGGCAGTACAGATGATGTTCTGTGTCTTGGGCTGCGTGGCAGGAGAAGTGTTTTACATTTCATCATACTTTATCATTTGTATGTAAGCTAAATCTACTCTTTGGAGAGAACTTATTTCCTAATAAAGATAACCGTGAAACTGAATCGATCAGCAGTTTTCAAGCGAGGCTACATTCCCAGCGCGCTGAGGAAGGAAGAGGTTTCTCTTGTTGCTTTTCTTCCCCTGCCCATGGGGTCATTTGCAGCCGGGCACTCATCATTTTCTGCTTTACCTAAGAGACTGTTGGTAGAAACACAAACTGCAGTAGCTCCCTGTTGGTGTTGGGCGGGAAGTAGATGCAGCAGACCGATCACCGTGTCCCGTGCTTGTTCGTCTCAGATGTTGCCGTGGTGGACATGAGTGATGTCTCCAGACAGCCGTCCCTCTTTTACCATCTGGGGGTCCGAGAGAGCTTTGACATGGCCAATAATGTGATCCTGTACCATGACACTGACGTGGACACTGCTCTTTCGTTGAAGGTAAAGGGTATCGTTCATCTGCTCGTGAATATTTGGCTTTGGGAAAATGGTATTTCACGTTCAGAGGAAATGTACACGTAGTGCAGGAGGTTGGAGAAAAAAAAAACTTTGCTTGTGCAATTCCTTCCTTCCTACTACAGTTTCTCGCTCACACGATGACTTCCTGACTGCTGCGTGAGCCTGCGTACCACAGAGAAGCATTTAGAAGCAACTTTAGTGTTTTCAGGCTCATTAGGGAAGTGGAGGCAAAAGCTGTTAGCTTCCATTGAAGCAAACACACGACTCTGAATCCTTTAGTGGGCAGTTTGATCCAGACCTACACATTAACAAACAAAAGTAGTTTCTCAACTCGAACGATAGGATGACGACAGAGAACAGTTACCAAAGTGGGGAGAAGGTTCCGTATTTAATCTGTTGTTCCCCATGCCCCCCACCACTGAAAGCAGAGCAAAACTGAAAACTTGTCTGTTCATGCACAACTCAGTAGTGATGGATATTTTAAAAATTTATTCTTGCGGGGCGCCTGGGTGGCTCAGTGGGTTAAAGCCTCTGCCTTCGGCTCAGATCACGTTCTCAGGGTCCTGGGATCGAGCCCCACATCGGTCTCTCTGCTCAGCAGGGAGCCTGCTTCCCTTCCTCTCTCTCTGCCTGCCTCTCTGCCTACTTGTGATCTCTCTCTGTCAAATAAATAAATAAATCTTTAAAAAAATTTATTCTTGCAAGTGTGATACAGATGTTTTTTGGATAATAGTACTTTGAAAAAATGCTCCTGTTTGGAACAGAGAGGGGGAGATGGCAGTGGGGTAGGCGGACCTGAGTGGGGGTGCTGAATCCTGTACTGTCCACCTGAAACTAACACAACACTGTAGGCTAACTAACTGGAATTAGAGTAAAAACTTTAAAAAAATGTATTTGTAAAATGTGAATGTCTAAGGTGGGCTACTCTAAAACTCAAGAAATATTAACATTGTCGGATGTCTTAATATTGGTCAGAAGATCCTGGTCTGCATTAAATGATTTCAGGAGGAAAATCTTGGTTTGTTTATAGCAGCGTTACTCAACCTTGACTGCACTTTAGAATTACTTGGGCAGCTTGTAAATATCCCAATACCCAGGTCCTGCTCCAGACCAATTACATACAGTCTCTGAGAGATTTTTTTTAACTCAAAAGCACAGCCATGGGTGAGAACCGGCAGCTTCAAATTAGCTTTCGCGGACAGCCGTTTTAAATGTCCAGCTCCCTTAGTGTTAAAAATCACTAATATATAAATAGCACAATTTTGTGATGATAAAGTTGAACTTGTATGTGTTTCTTGAGATTAACCCGATTTTTCTGGGTCCTATAATCATTGGGGGTTATTTCCTGGTGGAGGTCCAGTCTGCATCAGATGTAGAACCTCTCTCTGTTCTGTATCACATACACTTGACATAGATGTGTGCTGTGTAATTAGAGTGCAGGGCTGGGTTTTAAGAAGTCATTAAGAGGACATTGAAAGAAGAAACGGGCTTATTATTTGTACTTTATGCTGTATGATAGTTTCCGAAAGGCTAGAAGCCCATCTAATTTATTACTTTCGATATTTAGATACTGATTTTTTTTCTTTTAACTGATTTTTCACTTAAGGTGGTTGTGCTTGCAAATATTTAGAACTAGAAAATATGAAAGGGTAGCTTATTAAGCCTTATTTTGATGAGAAATGTGAAATTAGAAAATTTTTTTTCCAATGCAATATATTTTTCTTTTTTTTAAGATTATTTATTTAGTTAGTTAGTTGACAAAGAGATCACAAGTAGGCAGAGAGGCAGGCAGATAGAGATGGGGAAGCAGGCTCCCCGCTGAGCAGAGAGCCCGATGCAGGACTCGATCCCAGGACCCTGAGATCATGATCCGAGCCGAACGCAGAGGCTCAGAGCTACCCAGGCGTTCCACAATATATATATATATATATTTTTTTTTTCCCTCAACAATGCCTTAGTAGATTCCTCTGGAAAGTCCCATGACCAAGATAAGTTTTAGTTTCTTAGAATATGGAAAAATCGTCCCAAAAATGGAAATGGGTTGTCTGTTCTGTGTGACACCAGAACAAGGAGGCTGCGCTTGTCATCCAAAAGCCAAAATCTCAGAATATATGAAGGCCCTTTTATGGGGCTGCTGTGTAATTATGTCTCCTCTTGTCAGCAAGTGTTGGCTTCTGGCGCATAAATGATACACTCAAAGGCTGCGTCACCCTGTTGCGATGTTCGCTGACTCAGACCATCGTCATTGGATTTGATGGTTCCGAGGCTGGTCCAGCAAGGTGGCGGAGATGCTCCCAGCAGCACCCTTGTGTGGCAAGGCTGTGGGGGGCACGGGAGCCCTGACGGAGCCCCAAGGATAGCGCGGGACTTACCTGGCGGTCCCATCCTGGACCTTCCTCACTGGGCAGGCGAGCTGCAGGGAATTCAGAGCCCCAGACTCGAATCTCAGAGCATCTGGACAAAAGCGTTGCCACCGCTACGGGAAGTCCTTATAACCATATATGCCCCTCCATCCTTCCAAAAGCTAGCCAATTGGCATGTTTTCCCTAGAATAGGAATTTCACAGTTCTTTGAGGCTCCCCCTAGTTGAAGCTTTTCACCCCAGGGAAGCAAAAGGTTTGAAATGATTAACTCTTGCTCGAAGGTGGGTGCTAGTTGGTGGGCGGCGGGGGGGGGGGGGGGGGGGGGGGGGGGGGGGCAAGGTGCTTGTAGTGTTTATGGAAATAAGTGGCTATTTTTAAAAGCTATATTCATCTTCTCTTTTTTTTTTTTTTCAGGATATGGTCACTCAGAAAAACACAGTAAGTACAATGTTTTCAGATTTTTAACCTGGTACATGCGTAAGAGCTTGCCTGAAAATCCCAAAGATGGCACAGTGATTTCTAATTGTACCCACCGTCGTGTTTCTCAGGGGGATGGCTAGAACCTCTGTCCTTCAAGCTGCCCGCTAGCTCAGGTCCCATTCCCATCCATGGCGCAGGGCGGAAGGTCAGGGCGGACTTGGACTTCATTGTGCACTAGGACTTAGAGCGTGGAACCATCTGGCTGTCTCCTTCTGATCTGGGTTCGACGCACCAGCCACCAAGATCCTTTTTGCCAGAGCCGTTACCTCCCACATTGGCCACCTAAGTTTCCCTAACCGCAGAGTAGCAAGAACTTATACGCTAGGTAACACGGGGGCCTAGCCAAGAGTCGCCTGCCACAAGCTCTGAAGAGCTAGGACAGAATTCTTCCTGCTCTCATGTATGTGCTGAAGTCTTCCAGTTCGGCTTCCAAGTGTCTGCAGTGACATGGTGATAACGCCGTGTTGGTTGGAATCGTGTAATGAAATCCCCACTTTAAAGACCTTCAAATAAATTGATGTCCTTAGACACTGTCCCAGGGTTACCCTGCACCTTTGAATGCCCCTTAAAGCTCCCATCTTCCTGGACCTGCTGCACTGTGGTTTGACCAGTCGTGACGCAGACGACAAAGGACATCTCCTTCATCCCTTTCTAAAAAGGAAGGGCCTCCTGCCTCTTTTTCTCTAGCGGCTGGAATTCTCAAAGGGAGGACAAAAAGGCCCAGGAGGTAGACTGTCCCGAGGGTTCCCTCTCTTGGGAATGGGAGTTGGCACGGCTTCACCCCGTCCACAGGAGGCCCCGCCCCGCAGCTGGGGGGCCCAGGCAGAGCTTCCTGCCCGAGATGGAAGCCTTGACTCTCCTCCTCCAAGACAGAGCATGAAGTTCTTAAAACAAAACTAGTGCTGTAGTTATGTAATTACCACCGGAGCTTGGATTTAACAAGCCGACCTGTAAAATTAAGGGATCAGAATGGGTTTGAGTTCTTCGTGGGAAGAGAAATAGGAAGACTGGTGGCTTCATCTTGTCCCACTTATGTACTCATACTGTCTACTGATGGGGCTCGCTCTCGTTCTGTCTAGATCTTGATTTCTTAAATTACCTCCTTCACGGACATGGTGGGGATCCCGTAAAAGGAGCCTGGGGCTGAGGCTGGCAGCATAGGCTGTAGTCCTGACCTTGTCTCTGAGTAACACTGGGCAGTCATCCTCAGTGTCCTCATCAGGAAAATGGGACGGTTGAGCTCTGTCACTTGGTTCGTAGAAAAAATTACAGCTCTCAGAGTCTGTGGTTCTGTATTTTGCACAAGTGAAAAGGCGTAACTTGGATGCAAGGAATGTGCCAGAAATGCTTATTCCTCCAAACAGGAATTACATTAAGGTGCGGTGCAAAGAAAGAACACTCTTTCTCCATCCTGGCTGCTGGGTGTTTGGGAGCCTGGAAATATTCTTGTTCTCCGAGAGCCTTAGTGTCATTCCGTTATCATTCCACTAAATACCTTCCCTTCTGGTACATTTTCCCTCCTGTGAACACCCAGAATTCCTTCACCGTCTTGGCCATTGTAATTATATCAGGGCACCATTCTCCCTAGGTTGTGGGGGTGTGTGTGTGTTTGAAATGAACTTATTCTGGAGGATACGGCAACTAATGTTGCTGCTATATTCGCCATTACTTTAGAATTCTGTGCTCAGTGCTAGTTGTCATGCTTGATGGGGTGTGAAAATTGAGAGCATTCAAGAGAACAAACTAAAGGACGAGAGGAGGCGGCTGGGAAGGGAGGGGAAAAGGCACCTAAGAGGAAAGGTTGAAGTGAGACAAACCTTGAGAGGTATTGTTCATGGTCATTTTCAAGTGATTTCTATTTCTGGAAAGTAGGGAGACACTTACTACTACTCCAGGTGGCAGGGAAGTAGGGCAAACTCAGAAAAGGCTGGGATCCGCAGAAAGGTCATCTCACAGCTAATGGTGATTAAACGTTGAAAGAGAATGTCACAGTAAATCAGGTGACTTTTACTGAGAATTTGCTCGCTTGTCCCCTGAATGTGGATTGGGCTAATGCTGCTTGGAAGCAGCGGTCTGGATTGTCTAAGTCCAGAGGTTTTGGGAAAGGATTTGATAAAACTGTGGGTCTGTGGCTTTTCAAAAAGGAAGTACGGCGTAGTCCTAGGTGGTGAATTACGAAGTCCTGGGAATCCGGGGCATGGATGAAATTCCCCACACTGAACATGTCGCTGAACGCTCTCAGTGATGTATGAAGATGTGGAAACCAAAACACTTTGAGTTCTCTGCCTTCAGGGAATCATTTTATATTTCTCGAATTTTCCCTATTGGTATGTTGAACTTGGCTTTGTTTGGTAAAGGGCTGGCGTATTCAGGCTCTCCAGACAAACAACCAGTAGGAGATACACGGAGTGGGGGAAGGAGATCTTGACTCTGGGGAATCACCTCTGGCGATTGTGGGGGCTGAGAAGTCCCGCCATCTGCCGTCTGCAAGTTGGAGACCCAGGAAAGCTTTTTCTTTTTTTAAACTTTATTTTTTCAGTGTTCCAAGATTCATTGTTTATGCACTACATGCAGTGCTCCGTGCAATACCGGCCCTCCTTAGTACCCACCACCTGGCTCACCCCCACCCCATAAGACAGAAGTCCTGAGGCCTGAGAATTAGGGGAGCCAATGGGGTAAATCCCAGTCCCCAAATCAGAGCAGATGACGGTCCCAGCTCAAGCAGCAAGGGGACAAAAGGAGTCAATTCCTCTTTTCTCTTTCAGTCTGTTGCGGCCTCAGCGGGTTGGATATGCCGCCCACAGTGGGAAGGGCCATCTACGTGGCTGAGCCCCCTGGCTCCAATGCTAATCTCAGCCGAAAACAGCCTCCAAGCACACCCAGAACTACTGTTCAATCGGGATACCCTGTGGCCAGTCAAGGTGACACGCAGAATTAAGCATCACAGATAGGCACACTTGCTTCCCTTTCTAGAAGCATTTGTTCTGCCATGATGTGAGGGTAGTGAAGCCAGTTTCTAGGCTTCAGGCCATTTTGGGCTTTTTTGTTCTTTGGTGGAAACACAGTGTCAACTTTTGTACCCAGTCCTGTTTCACAAGATTTTTTTTTTTTTAAATGCTTTATTTAGGCCTCATTTACATAACACGAAGTTCACAGGCGTGCCCAGGATTCACTGATTTTTCATAAGTTAGAGTAGTGCTGCCCTCGCCACCATCCGATCTGGTGTGAGAGCATTTTCATCACAAAAACACCTATTTGCAGCAGTGCCCACAAACCCCACCCCCACCCCCGGCCCCAGAGAACCCACGGTCCGCTTTGTCTTACAGACGGACCTCTCCATAGTTTTTCCTATAAATGGAAGCATTCGGTAACGTGGTCTTTTGTGTCTAATTGTTTTCACTTCGTCTGAGGTTTCTGGGGCTCAGCATTGTGGTAGCCCGTGGCGGTATTTCCTTTGTACTGCCAAGTGGTCATCCTCTCGGATGGGTATTCCCCGTGTTGTCTCTCTGAATAACTACACAAAAAGTTGACCCAGATGAGACATGGGCTACTTGTGATACGACAGAATACTTGTAAGCCCTAAAGAAGTTGGGGGGGGGCACCTGGTCTGTTTCCACTTTTCGGTTATTGCGAATAATGTTGTTCTGAACACTCGGGTCCAGGTCTTTGTGTGGAACTACGTCTTGGTTCCTCTTGGGTAAAATACCCAGGAGCAGATTTGCTGGATCATCAGGTAAATAAACGTTTAACTTGCAGAGAAACTACCAAGAGGATACAGAGAGTGGCTACAGCCTTTTTCCATTTGGACCGGCGACGGCGGTCTGGGTTCCTCTCATCCTCTCCAGTACTTGGTGTGGTCTGTCTGTCTGCATCCACTCGCCAGGCGTGATGCTGAGCATCTTTCCACGTGCCTGTTAGACACTCGTAGTCTTCTTGGGTGAGCTGTTCATTAGAATCTTCGGCTCATTTTTAATTGTTTTTTTCCTTTTCTTTTGGTCTTATTAGAGAGTTGTAAGAGTTCCTGTGTATTCTGGAAGCAAAGCCCTTATCAGAGACTTTCTCAGTTCTTTTATGGGTGGTGCTTTTGACGTTGTGTCTAGGAACTCTTAGCCTAATGCAGGGCCACAAAGAATTACTCCTGTGTTCTCTTTCTGAAAGCTCACTCTATTGGACACTTGAAACTAATAGGGCATTGTATATTAATCACTTCGGAATTTTAAAAAATTAGAAAATTAAAGTTTTTAGAGTTTGGGCTCTTATGGGTCTCTGATGAATTTTAAGTTAGCTTTTGTGTCCTGGTGTAAGCTAGGGGTCCAGCTTCTTTCTTTTGCATGTGGACATCCAGTCGCCCCAGCACCTTTTCTTAAAAAGATTTTTCATTCCCTGATGAATTATCTTGGCGCCCTTGTCAAAATCAATTGATCGTAAGTGTAAGTGTTTGCTTCTGGACTTTAAATTCTCTTCCATTGGGGCGCCTGGGTGGCTCAGTGGGTTGAGGCCTCTGCCTTCGGCTCGGGTCATGATTCCAGGGTCCTGGGATCGAGCCCCACGTTCGGGCTCTCTGCTCAGCAGGGTGCCTGCTTCCATCTCTCTCTGTCTCTGCCTGCCTCTCTGTCTACTTGTGGCCTCTATCTGTCAAATAAATAAATAAATAATCTTTAAAAAATAAAATAAATTCTCTTCCATTGATCAATATGTTTACTCTTCCTCCAGGGTCATGCTGTTTTGACTCCTGCAGGTTTTTTTTTTAAAGATTTTATTTATTTATTTGACACAGAGAAAGAGAGAGCGATCACAAGTAAGCAGAGAGAGAGGCGGAAGCAGGCTCCCTGCCGAGCAGAGAGCCCGATGTGGGGCTCGATCCCAGAACCCTGAGATCATGACCCGAGCCGAAGGCAGAGGCTTAACCCACTGAGCCACCCAGGTGCCCTGATTCCTGTAGTTTTATAGTAAGTTTTGAAGTTAGGAAATCTGGTTCCCACTACTTTGTCAACATCGTTTTGGCCGTCTGGGTCCCCTTGGAATTCTATATAAATTTGAGAGTTGGCTTTTGCATTGCTACAAAACAGACCGTTGGAATTTTGATAGAGATTGCCTGTATATGCATAGTGAGTGATTTTGACCTTGTAACAAGGTTGCCTTCCCAAGAACACAGCGTGCCTTTCTGTATCTTTAGGTCCTCTTTCATTTAGTTCAGCATTGTTTTATAGTTTTCACTGTATAAGCTTTTCGCTTTCTTGGTTAAATTTATTCCTGGATATTTTATTCACTTGCACGCTCTTGCAAATAAAATCATTTTCTTAATTTCCTTTCCAGGATAGATTTTTTTTTAAGTCTATTTATTTAAAATAAGCCCTTACACCCAACATGGGGCTTGAACTCACGCCTCTAAGATCAAAAGCCCTGTGCTCTACTGGCTGAGCCAGCCAGGCACCCCAGGATAGATTTTTATAAAAAACATCTTTCATAAAAATGTTTTACACCTAATACACTGCACTTCATAATTCAGTTTTTTATTAAGGTTTAAATTTTAATTCCAGTGTAGCTAACATGGGGTTATTTTAATTCCAGTTCTAGGCCTTACTCGGTATTCATCACCTTTTTCATCCGTGGTCCTGGTTTCCCCCCCTTCCCCTCCCCCATGTGATGCAGCTTCTGGTCCAGGTTCCATAACAGGTGCTTCTCTCTTCTGCCTTCTTTTCATCTGTTTTCATCCTATGTTCTTTCCTTCTGCTATACAGATATCAAAGACGGCCATTTCCCACATCTTATCACTTCAGAAAACCTGTTCAGATGATGAAAGATCAAGGTTGAGCCTCTATAGGAACAGGAATGAAAATGTAGCCACTCCAAGAGATGACTTGGTCTATTAAACCTTGGAACTTCCTGGTAGTTTGTTATTAGTGTACATAGTCCATAGGGGTCCTTTAACGGTTTAAATTTTCCTTTGCAAAAAACAATCAGACCTTCAGAGTTAACGGTGTATTTGGCAGCTTGGTCCCCCCCGGAGGTAGGCTGTGAGGCTGAGCTGAGTGGCGTGCGCAGGAGAGGCATTGAGGCGCGCCCGTGGGGTCAAGGCTGAGGAAGAGGCAGGCAGGAAGGAAGCAGGACCGGGCAGAGAGAAATGAAGTTGGGATGTAGGCTCAGCGATGGACTTGGCTCACCCCATGGGGGGCTCTGGCGCTTGAATAGGCTTTCCGAGTTGTTCTGAGCCGGGATGAGAGGTCCCGTATCCAGCCCTCACCGGGAGGTGTGTGACTCTGGGTGGCATACGGTCTGCCACGGAGGGGCTTCTGGATGGCAGTGGCAGCGCCTCCTGCCTTGAAGTGGGGGGAGTGTCTCTGTGTGTGTCTGAGTGTCTGCCACATTATAATCCTCTGATCTGAGGAATTTATAAATCCTATATGCCCTGAGATTGAGCACTGTATCTCTAAGGCTCAGAGGCACGGAAATCATTTTTCCCTTTAAACTGATGAGTGAGGGGCGCCTGGGTGGCTCAGTGGGTTAGAGCCTCTGCCTTTAGCTCAGGTCGTGATCTCAGGGTCCTGAGATCGAGCCCCGCATCCGGCTCTCTGCTCAGCGGGGAGCCTGCTTCCCTTCCTCTCTCTCTGCCTGCCTCTCTGCCTCCATGTGGTCTCTGTCAAATAAATAAATACATAAATTTTTTTAAAGTCTTAAAAAAAAAAAAAACCAGCGTGCTCTGCTCTCCTGGGTGGTTCTGGAGACCCCAAGCTGCTGTTCGTGGAGGGGGATTTTTGCTGTCATTCCTGGAAGACTTCAGAGGTGAAGCCCCTGGAGAAACTCCTGTGGGGGGGGGGGGGTTCTGTGTGAAACATGTGCTGGGGTCCAGGGCAGGGGCTCGTAAATTTCGGAGAACTTTGGGACCCCTTGTCCTTCTGGAGGAGCCTGTAGATCCCTTCTCAGAATAGATCTTAAAATGCTCAAATATACAAAGGATTGCAAAAGTGACCAATTACACTGGAACATAGTTATGAAAATATGTTTTAAAGTTGTAATTTAGGGATGGTGCCTGGAGGGGCTCAGTCAGTTAAGCGTCCTCCTTCGGCTCGGGTCGCGATCCCAGGGTCCTGTGATGGAGGCCCACAGCAGCCTCCCTGCTCGGCGGGGAGTCTGCCTCTCCCTCTGCCTCTGCCCACGGCTCATTTTCTCTCTGCCAAATCAGTAAACTCTTTAAACATAAAGTTGTAGTCTATGTGCTGCTTTATTAATGTCTCCAATAATTAGATCAAAGAGCAGGTCTGAAAAAGCTCATGACTTTGGAGTAGTAATGGGTATGAAAGTTATTTTGAGATCTCTCTGCAGGAAGTGTAATGTGATGTGAAAAATTCTATGATTTCTCTGAGTGACAAAGTCCCGGGTCCTGCTAAAACTAAGAAGTGTTACCTACATTCCTAATGGAAGGCAATGTTATGTTTCGGTTAAAAGGAAATGGTGACAAAGAGGTGATTTTTCTCTCATTTAAGTTCACAGGCTCCCAAGGATTACTAGACTCCAGGGTCAGAACTCCTGGTCCAGTCTAGTACCACTGAACATAGCTAATACTTACTGCATGCCCGCTATGCACCCTGGCCATGAGGCCTCTCTCACCTGACTGTAGTATTGTCCTCATTTTAAAGATGAGGCCACTGAGATTTGGATGCATAAGTACACAGCCCAGGGTCATTCATCTGCTGTGGAATGGAGCTGGGATTCAGTCCTTGGCTGTCCCGGTTCTCCAGCATCTCGCTGTGCTCGAACAGACGTGGTACTTCCTATCTCAGTGCTTAATGTGGCATTTCATCTTCCCCTAACTCAACCAATGGGGAAAAAAACCCAACAACTCACTACCCAGCTCTGCAGAAATGACGGTGAAACAGACATGCGTCCATGCCCTATGGGTGAGATGTAAATTGCTCTGTCCTTTGTGACAGCGGCTCGTACGTACTGAGAGTCTCACCCTGACTCTGGTCATTTCATTCATGGGAACAGACCACAGTGTAAAGAGGCAAGGGTGTTCGTCTCTGTGTACAGTAAGAAGCCTCTCAGAACAGGCTTAAATAACAAGGGAATGGTTTAGTGCACGATAAATCGTCTCATGTGGTGTATTCGTCAAGCATTAAAAGTTACCGCGTTCGACCGTGGAAGTGTTCAGTCTCACCAGATCGTACTCCTGACCCTGACACTGTACGTTACCTACTGGAATTGAAATAAAAACGTAAAAAATAAAATCGGTGACGGGCAGAGGGGAAAAATTATGACATTCAAGACTGTATAATCAAACTTTTATAATGAGAGCCTCTTAAACACTTATTCCTTAACTTGCTGGTGCTGTAGGACATTCTGTTCATGGTGGTGAATCTATACGTGGCGTGGCAGCAGTTCTCGAACTCTCCATCGCTAAGTTAGGAACCGAAGACTTTGGAGGACAGACTCCTCCACTCCCTAACCTCCCAGGGTCCGAGACCAGTGGCTTTTACTCTGCTCTCTGACCTCACTTTACTGTATCAGAATCTTCCTTTTGGAGGTACTCGAAGAGTGTTTGGAATAAGGGTTTACATATTAATGGGCCTGGCGTATTCGTTCTATTGCCCCATTATGTAGGAAACTAAGCTGCCCTTGTTGAATGTGTTTTAAAAAGCTGGATTCCTGGGATGTTTCCATTTATAAATGTAACAATTACAAATATACAAGCTGGGTTCGCTATTGGACATGTGTTATGCTAATCAATGTTTTTCTTTTTAATTTCTGGTCTCCCCACCAACAAAAGTCTGAATGTGCCCCATCATTTGAAGATGTTTGGGCCTATTCTTCTCCTTTGTAAGAACAAAAGAACTGCCCTCAAAAGCCTGTGCTTTCATTTGGAAGTTTATGAATTGCTTTTGTAAATGTAGCCATTAGTCCCAATTGCTTTCTGTAAAATTTCTTAAACTCTTGCACACTTCATGAGAGATTTTCTCAAAGGGAGTATTTTTGCTTTGCCAAGCCTCCAGATTCCTGCTGTCTCCTCAGTCCTGTCCATTCAGCTCGCTCAGTTGTTCGCAGAGGTCACGTATCCCCTCTCTTTCTCTTCGTTTTTCTCTGACGGTGGCTGAACGTTTGCCCAAAGCATCGGGTCCCC
The DNA here is from genome assembly GCF_009829155.1 of Mustela erminea. NCBI lineage: Eukaryota > Metazoa > Chordata > Mammalia > Carnivora > Mustelidae > Mustela > Mustela erminea. The sequence continues at coordinate 15,210,316 of NC_045635.1, read as the reverse complement.
TCCTGGCTGCGGGCAGGTCTTCACGAGCCTCTGCCGCTCTCACTTTGCCTGCGGGCGCCAGGATTTATTCGTCAAAGTCTTATTTCTTCACACCTCATTACTGAGGACTTGAGGAGGATGGGGACAGAGTTCACTCTCATGCTATTTGGAAGGAATGCGCTTTGCTGGAGAAGGACGGTCTACAAGATTTCAGAGGAAATGTTCCTTTTGGAAAGAGGTTTTTTTTTTTTTAAGATTTTATTTACTTATTTATTAAGATTTTATTTATTTATTTGACAGACAGAGATCACAAGTAGGCAGAGAGAGAGAGAGAGAGAGGAGGAAGCAGGCTCCCTGCTGAGCAGAAAGCCCAATGCAGGACTCCATCCCAGGACTCCAGGATCATGACCTGAGCCAAAGGCAGAGGCTTAAGCCACCCAGGCGCCCTGTAAAGAGTTTTAAGACTTGTGATACTTGTATCCAAAGAGCTGGGATTCTTGGCCCTTCAGTTAACCGCCTTTTGGGGAGACACGAGGTTATTTAATTGTAATGTCGGGAAATCTTTTTGTCAGGATCGTTGCTCTCTATAATGTTCTGTCTTTTAAGCTGAGAGAAGACAAGAAAAAGGTATCCATTGATAGAGTTGGTTATAGTAACATTTCCGTTGACCATTTCTTGTTCTTTTGGTTGGTTTCTGTGGATTCCAGGTAACAAATGGCGCCCTTTCCTTGGGCCAGTACTGTCTTATTTCCACCGGCATCTCTTGTACCGTTGGTGTCAGATAAATCCTATTGCCGGGTGGTACAGTCCCCAACATAGGATTACATACATCGCCTCACGCAGTTGTCTTTAAAATCAGTTAAGAAAGAATTGGCAATCCTATCTGTTCCTTTACTGGCATTATTTGTTTTTGTCAAGTGAATTAGAAGTAGTGTCTGGTGTCACTCACTTTCAGCCTGAAGAACTTGCATTAGTAGCTTTCGTAAGATGGGTCTTCTAGGATCAAATGATCTCCATGGTTGTTGATCTGAAAATGTCTTCATTTCACCTTCATTCTGAAAATCTAGCTTGCGAGATAGAAGCTTCTGGCTGACTTATTTTGTCTTTCACCCTTTTGAGTATGTCATCCTGCCGCCTTCTGGCTTCACTAATTCCAAGGGCAAGTCCGCTGTTGATTTAATTGACGTTCCCTTGTATGTGCTAAGACATTTTTTTCTTGCTCCTTTCAAGATTTTTGTCTTTGAAAATGCTCACTGGTGCTTATCTGGGTATGGATCTCTCAGTTTATCCAGGGGGAAGTTCCTTACATTTCTTGGCTATGTAGATTCATTTACTCATGTTTAAGGAGTTTTCAGGAATTATTTTTTTAGATATTTTTCTGCTCCTTTTTCTCCTGTCCTTAGGGCACTCCCATAATATGACATGTTTATGTTGGTGCACTGGAGGTTGTCCCAGATTTCTCTGAGTTTCTTGCCTCCTTCTTCATTCTTTCTTCTCTCTGTTCCTCAGATTACATACACTGTTGGTCTCTGTGCAAGTTTGCTGATTCTTTCTTCCACACAGATTTTCCTGTCGGGTCCCTTCAGTGAGTTTTTGATTTTGGTTACGTGTACTTTTGAACACCAGAAATCCCATTTGCTTCTTTTTTGTGACTTCTGTCTCTTCCCCGATACTTTCTATTTGATGAGATATCGTCATCATACCTTTAATTCTGTCAGCATTTCATGTGTCCTTTAGTTCTTGGAGCATCTTTATAATAGCTGTTGTCCTGTCTTTGTTTCCTATGTCCAGCATCTGGGGCCTTCCAAAGTCAGATGCTGTCACCTGCTGTTTTTCCTATGCATGGATCATACTGTCCTGTTCCTTGGCATGTTTTGCTTCTTTTTCATTGAAAAGCAGACATTTTATTTTTTTTAAAAAAAAGATTTTATTTATTTGAGGGGCACCTGGGTGGCTCAGTTGTTAAGGTCTGCTTTCAGCTCAGGTCGTGATCCCAGGGTCCTGGGTTCGAGCCCCACATCAGGCTCCCTGCCCAGCATGATGCCTGCTTCTCCCTCTCCCACTCCCCCTGCTTGTGTTCCCTCTCTCACTGTCTCTCTCTGTGTGTCAAATAAATAAATATAATCTTTTAAAAAAAGATTTTAGGGGTGCCTGGGTGGCTAAGTGAGTTAAGCGTCTGCCTTCAGCTCAGGTCATGATCTCAGGGTCCTGGGATCGAGCCCCACATCGGGCTCTCTGCTCTGGCGGGGAGCCTGCTTCCCCCTCTCTCTCTGCCTGCCTCTCTGCCTACTTGTGATCTCTCTCTCTGTCAAATAAATAAAATGTTTTTTAAAAAGATTTTATTTATTTGAGAGAGTAAGCACAAAAAGGGGCAAGCAGGCAGACGGAGAGGGGGAAGCAGACTCCGCATTGAGCAGGGAGCCCGACACGGGGCTCCATCCCAGGACCCTGGGATCATGATCCGAGCCGAAGGCAGAGGCTTAATGACTGAGCCACCCAGGTGCCCTGAAAAGTGGACATTTTAGATAATGCAATATAGCAACTCTAGATACTGAGCTCTTTCCCTCCCGTCTGTGGAGCTTGTTTCTGTTGCTGGCCAGTTTGTTGAGTGACTTGATGACACTAGTTCAGGGAAGTCTTTTTGCCGCCTCTGGTGCCACCCCTTGGCGGGCACAGCGCTGGGCATGTACACAACCGCCCTGACCCTCCCACCCCCACTCAGGGGTGACGGGGGTTGCATTCTTCCTGTGTGAATAGACCCGAGCTGTCAGTTGATGACTGTGTTTCTGACTATGTCCTGGGATGTGAGCTTTCCACAGCCTGAGATCATTAAAGTGGGGCTCCTTGGCAGGGGCAGCCATCAAGGCCCGTCTTCAGGGTTTTGTCTGACCTCCGGAAGGCTCTTCTTAGCTCTGTCCACCCTGTTGCTCTTTGAGAAATGAGCTGGTCTGCCTTCGACCTATTGCTGTCTTGAATTACCGACTCCTTCATTTCCTGCCACGGGAATCTCCCTGGTTTGTGATGGTGCCCGTAAGGTGGGCCTTCCTGTGTTGTGGGTCCTCTGGTCCACTTCTGGAGGGCCGCAGAGCTCTCTGTTCTTACAGGATGCCTGTAGCCCCAGGCAGAGCCTCCGAACCCCTGCTCCAGAGCGGGCGGCGGGGGATACAGCCTGACTCCCACCTGCTCTGGAGGGAGGTGCCGCACAACAGTGGCAGCCCCCAATCTTCTCAGCTTTGCCTCTCCTGTTAGGGAACCTTTACTCCTTGTAATCTGGGACAAAAGATGATCAGGGCCCAGTTTTTGGCCTATTTTGCCTACATGTGGGAACTGGGCAGGGAAATGGAACTCTGGTTCTCTCTGTCTCTCTCTCTTTAAAAGAGTTTATTTGTCTGAGATCGAGAGATCTAGAGCACAAGCAGGGGGAGAAGCAGGCTCCCTGCTGAGCATGGAGCCCAGTGTGAGACTCGATCCTGGGACCCCAGGACCATGACCTGACTTGAAGGGAGCCACTTAACCCACTGAGCCCACTGGTCCTCTTGACCACACTTGCCTGGAACAGAGCTGCTCCAGCCTGGGCTGTGGTGAATGGCAGTGTTGGTAGCCTGGCCAAGGAGAGAGAAACTATCACCCTAGACTAGAGCTTGTGGAATAAAAGGGAGCCCCTTCTTGCCTGTCCCCAACGAGGGTAGCATTTCTGTCACCCTGGGCTGGAGGATAGGGGAGGAGCAGATTATCCAATGTTCTTACCAAGATGAGTTGGTTTTCTTGAACGTGTCTCTACTTGCTGTATGCTCATCAGACAATTCATAGAGACTTAAAATGTTAATTTTTTGGCCGATTAGGGCTCTTCTTCTGGGGCGATAATCTGAGAAGCTTCTCACCCCACCCCACCCCAGCCCCAATCTAGCTCTAACTTTTTGAAAAAAATAAACTCCGCTTTTGCACAGATATTTGACCTTCTAGACCTCACTGATGCACACAGTCTTCCTCTGTCTGCAATCAGAAGGTTTTTATCATAAACTCAGCCTATTGCCTGTGGAAAAACAAGCAGTTTAACCTTCTGATTGCATAAAAGGCATTGAATTTACTTCAATAACATGGCTTTGTATTATAGATGGAGAAATTTGTCTCTAACCTACCCAAACCTTACTTTGCTGGACAGTATGAGTCTGTCTTTGAGAATTTGAAGATAATACCAGGAAGGGAACTTTGTTCCCCTGGTTCAGGCAGTTCCCAGTGATTTCTGGGAAGTAGCTGCAATTTTCTCCCTGACCTCAGTTAGCGCCCACACACCTGAATTTTTGCCACTTCTCTTTATAAAACACTGGTATCTGTATTTTGAGGGGTTTAACCCCAATATCTGGTGCCCACAGGGATGGTCTCCAGCTGCTCTTCTGGGTAAGTATTCTCAGAAAATCCTGTTTTCAGGAATAAGAATACAGGAATAATAGTACATCATGGAGCTTAATGTAAGGTAAGGGCTGCCACCTGTTTTCGTGTGACCAGTCAGTTCCGAGTGCTTCTTGCATGTTTATTTAAATGATGGGGAAAAGTCAGAAGATGAAAAGTATCTCAGGACATGTGAGAATATGAAATGCAGTTGTGTCCATAAATAAACTTTGGTGGGGACGTAGTTCTGCTCACGTGATCACATGTTGTCTCAGGGGCTCTGCTGCTCTGATGGGTGAGTTGAGTGGTTGCCGCAGAGACTGGCCCACGGAATGCCCAGTCTTTCCCGACTGGTTTTTCACGGAGCAAGTTTGCCAACCCAGTGTGAAATACGTTTGAATGGAGCAGCATGAGTGATTTTTCCTTAATGAAATATTTTAGGGCCTAACAACCATGTCTCAGTAGGACGTAGAGAGGCCCGACAGGGTACAAGAGAGAGTTACAGGACAAGTTGTTAGTTGGGCTTCAGGTGGAAATAGGCGTGCTGCCTGTTCTGTAAACAAATCTCATTCACAAGGAAAACTTACAAGCCTAGGTCACGTGGGTATTTGAGATGAGCTCCCCAGTGGTGCTGGTTTTCCCACAGCTTCTGTTTGATCTGAGATGGCAGCATTCTGATTGTGTTTTCTGTAATTACTGAACTTCTTTCTAATTGAGAAGAAGCTATCTTCCTTATGTGGTCTCTTGTTTTTGGAGAGAACGGGCTTCCCAAGGTTATGGCTATATTAATCTAAAACCCTGAGATAATTCCACTGACTGAGTTTAAAAAAATTAAAGAGAAATCAGATGAAATATATCTGGCATCATAGACATTGTTGAAAATGAAGCGAAGAGCTAGGAGTTAAAAAGTCTGGAATTTTAAGCTAGTTGCTTTTTGTGGCAGTGTAGACAAAAGCTTGACTGATAAAAGAATGTCCTGTAAGAATGTATTTTAATCTTTCAGATGTGCTAAAAATTCAGCATGATTCACTGCTTTTAGGGGTAGTGTTTATGCTTTGCAAAGGATTGTGATTCATAGTCAAATTGTAATTAGTTCTTAGAAGAAAAGATACTGTTTTACCTGAGCAGTAGTTGGCATAATAAAACGTTAGCATCCTTTTTTAAAACATCTCCAGGATTAGTCATATTTATTGATATCTGTTCCCCGCAAGACCGTTTTTACTCAACAAAGTTTATAATTGTTCACCTGTGGTTCAGTGGTCCAGCAACAGGGCTTTGCCATCCATGCTGAAAGAAAGATCTGCCTTTCCCTTGCTGTTCTTGCTTATCAATGGGTTCAAGCTCCCTGTTATGGGGCGGGGGGGGGGGGGCATGTGGTGAAATGACATCATTTCCATGACTTAAAAACCCTAAAAGCTCTACCAGGGAAGTTCAGAGACATACACAGATGAGTTCAACCTCCGAAACCAAATTTTTGTGTTCGGGCTTGTGGGCTTGCGGGGCTTCTGGTCTTGTGCCTAGAAGATTCCTTGTTTTGTCGCACACGCCGTGATTCATTCTCTAGCGCTTTCTCGTTCCCTGACCTACCAGTTTCCGCCTGCCCAAATCCACGGCTGTGCTCCTGCATCGAAGACTTTGTGACGCATTTCTGTTTCTGTTTTCCAGGCATCTAGTGGCAATTACTATTTCATCCCGTACATCGTGACGCCGTGCGCGGATTATTTTTGCTGCGAGAGTGACGCCCAGAGGCGTGCCTCCGAGTACATGCAGCCCAACTGGGACACCATCCTGGGTCCGCTGTGTGTGCCCCTGGTGGACAGGTTTATTAGCCTCCTCAAGGACATCCACGTGACCTCATGGTAATGCCCATTCGCAGTCAGCAACCCTGGGAGCTTTGCTGGAATTTTCCCTTCACGTTCGTGGAGGCAGTGGACTCGTAGGAGACCATAATGCCCAGAGAATGGGGAACCCCGGCCAGTCCGTTCTAAGTGCCCCTGGACTCGGCTGTTGTTCCTTGCTACCTCGCTAAGTTGGGCCTTAAAGAGAATAGAAGTGGAGTTTTAGCAGGTGAGGGCTGAGCCCGAGTCTGGCCCCACCCAGCTCCCTGCGTCACCTTGATAGAGAATTCTGTGTAGCTGTTTTCTCATCTAGAAAATAAGGACATGAAGTCACTGTTTTTATGCTCTTTCAACCCTGAGATTCCGTGTTTTAACATCCTTTCCCAACAGGATTTTGTCTCCCCCTGTCCCCAACCCTGTGCAGCTGTTGGCGGTGGTTAAAATGGCTCAGCAAGGTCACTGGGATCGTGAGGGTCTCGCGTTGAGTCAAGCCACAGGACGTCCTGACCTCAGGACGTCTTGGGATGTGCTCTTTGCAGATTTTGTCCTTTGTGGAGAAGGTGGGGAACACTCATTCAGAGGCGGGCAGGTCTGGGTCTGAGTCCTCGGTCAGATGATGCCGCACTCAGCAGCCTCCTGGCCGTCCGCTCCCCTGTCTGAGCCTCCGTGCTCGAGAGGCTGGACTCGAAGGTGTTCTGGTTCTCAGAGTTGGAGGCCCGAGGTTATCCGCTAGACCGAAGGACCCAGTCATCGTCCTCACAGCCAGGTTTAAGGATTTCATTTAAGTGATGTCACAAGAAGGATCTGTCCTTCCAAGACCAATGAGAATCCAGAGCCCTGGATGGACTGGCTTTAAATGGAAAGGCCCCCTCATCCCACTGTGGCTCGGACGGTGGCTTCCCCCGCTGTGACGTGTCACTGTCGTGTTGGTCTGAGGTACACGCTTGCTAACAGCCTGTTCCTTGACTATCCTGTCATCTCTTGCTTGGACACAGAGTCTCTTCTACGCCCCTTCATGGGGAAATGAGACGAGAAACCGAGGTCTTGGTGACCCAGTGCTCGTGCGGACAGCAGACGGGGGACCTGCAGTGGCGCGTTCGTGCAGAGCCTGACACAGACCCACCTTGCCGCACAATGAGCATTTTAGTGACATTTGGGGAGGAAGCTCTTCAAATATTAGCTTTTCAGGTCTGATGAGGAAATGGGCTGGCTCGAGTCTGCCATCCGAGCAAGGCCTTGTAAGAAGTGGGCTCATGTTCGTTTTTCATGAAACGTGCGTTTGTTGTCAGCAGGAAAACACCCGTTTTGATGTGGTGTGATTTCAAAGGGCTTGAAATACCTGTTGGTCACTTCCGCCCCTTGAATGCTTAAACCAGGGCTTCTGGTTTAAAGCATCTGGAAGAGGGATGACAGATCATTTTTTCGCTCAGGGGTCAGCTCTTCTAGATGGGTAAAGGCCACCTGTAGCCTTGTGCTGAAGAGGGGTTCGAAGCCATTCCCAAGTTCACATCAGTTAGCAGTGTCCTTCCTCATTACCACGGGCAGAAACGGCTGCATGCGTGCTACATCGGTGATATCCCCGAGTCCGTGTTTTGTTTATTTACCTACAAGTTCTAGCTCTTGTGAGGTTTCTCAGTTCATTAAAACTAGTTTTCAGAATTAGCTTTGAAAACAACACTGAAGTCTAACTTTTCACTTGTCAGGCTAAACTAATCATGCTTTCATCTCTTTGATGCCTTTATCATCCACCAAATGGACAGTGGCTGTCACCCAACTTAATGACTCCTAAGACTGAGAGAATTTTAAACACTGGCAGAATCCGCCTATTTGCTCTTTGGATTGATAAGCAGTAGACAAACAAAGTAAAAAAAAAAAAAAAAAAGGTAACACACTGATCATTTGATGTCCGAGTTCTTTCTGTGGGGCATGACTTCCTTCTTTAAATGTTAATTGGGGTCCTATTTTGAGCATTCACATTTACTTGGCATCGTTTTAAAACTATTAAAGGTACGTAACATTCCTTCTTAAGTATTTGTCTTTCTCTGAAGACTGTTAAATTGAGCTTGCTCTTTTTTTTTTTTTAAGGTTTATTTCTTTTAGAGAGAGACAGGGTGGGTGGGAGAGGGAGAGAGAGTCTTAAGCAGACTGTCCACTGAGCACAGAGCCTGATGCGACATGGGGCTCCGTCCCACAACCCTGAGATCATGACGAGCCTGCCCCCTTTTTCTCATGAACAGCTTAGTTTTTCTCTCTACAGCAAAGTCCTCTTAACCACTTAACCGGTTGATGGTAGATTACTGCTTGGCAGTGTCCGGTCTCCATTAAAACATTACTTGGAAAGTAGGCCCATATTTAAATCCATTCTTGGTCATTGCAAGTTGGCCTCTGTACACCAAATTGGATCATTTGTGAAGGTTTTAAACCAAGTACCAGATACCAGCATTGCTTCTCTGAGAGGCTACGGTGAGAGATTGCGGTGTGGATTTGAGCCGCTTTAGATGTTTTTATGTATCGCTATTATTATCGTCATCTAGAAGCTCCCAGGAAGGAAGTTGTGTTTTATGTTAGAAAAGCTTTCTGGCAGTGGAAAATGAGGGTGGAAAAAGCTTTGTGATTTCTAGGTGGGGATCCCTGATAGATTGACAGCGGTCAGCTTGGAAAGTACTTCCAAGGTCCTAACGAGCTGCATTTGTTGATGTGGAGTGGTCGGTTGTCACAGACGGTGACGAGCAGGTAGAACCTGTCTCCTGTCTCTGCTGGTGCGGGGAGGCTCGGGCCTGGGCGAGGCCCCCGTGTGTCCAGCTCTGTCGTGGTTTTAAGGACCAAGGTGCTTTGAGCCGCTGAAGGAAACGGAGTCCCAGATGCAGGTAGATGCGCCCAGAAGTTGTCCTACTTCCCTCTCCAGCGCTTACTACAAAGAAACCTTATTAAACGACATCCGGAGAGCTCGGGAGAAATACCAGGGTGACGAACTGGCACAGGAGCTGGCTCGGATCAGACTTCGCTTGGACAACACCGAGGTTCTGACTGCGGACATCATCGTGAATTTGCTGCTGTCCTACCGCGACATCCAGGTACGAGCCCGCTTCCCGGAGGCTGGCGCGTGCGGAGTGCTTCCTTGGCCAGAGAATTAAGTCCTCACGGGGAGCACTCTTCTACCAGGCGGTGGTTAGCTACCTTGTTTGTAGACAAAAGAGGTATGTGGCCGGGTCATAGGTCCCCTAGCGTGTCTGCTGTGCTAGTAACATTGGAGGTTTTGTCACATCAGACAGCCACTCTGGCCAAACCTCATTCACTGTACGGCTCGATAATAGGAGCTTAGAATCAGTTTAACAGTTTAACAGTTTAGATGCACTTGAGTTGAAACATTGTTTCAAGCTCTTGTCAAATCCTCATTCACTTCATCCTCTCCCCAATCTTATGGGATGAATACTCTGATTATCCCCGTTTTACAAATGAGGCACAGAGAAGTTAAGTAAGTTGTCCAAGTTCACACAGCAGTTAACAAAGTCAAGATTCAACTGAGGCAATGTTGTCCTTGCTCTTTGCCCCTCTTCTGTGCTACTTTCTTTACGCCTTTGTCATTTTCTTCTTCGGGGATCACCGGCCATCAGTGACAGGGAGAGGAGGAGTAGCAGAGGCGCATCTAGGACCCAGGACATGCAGAAGTTCACTCTAGAACAAGCATCGGGGCCTCACAAGGAGTGCTGGAGACTGAGTCTATGGGATGCGGTACCATGAAGGAAATGGAGTGCTTCCTCCCTCCAAGTTAAAGGCTGTCAAGCCATTTATAGGGATGCCTTGATGGGGGGTGGGGGGGGGAACGCAGGACACTGTGCCTTCCGTGCAGAATTCTGCAAAGCCGTATTGGAGGTTGTTGACAACAGGTCTTTAAATCAAATTGAGAGAGGCACCCAGTTACGACCTGAACAAAGAAGAGTCAACTGCTGGGGTCTGCGAGCCCTGCTGATAAACAGGTGCATCTAATTGACTTTAATAGCAGATGCAATTAGGGATTTTGACAATGACCAACTGATGGCCCAGGGGACAAGAGAAAGCAAATGAGCTTTTTTTGAAATCTTTCTTCCCCTGAGCTTCTGGCTTCCTTCTGTCCTGGCCTTCACGCCTCTCTTGTTTTTATAACCTTCCATTGGTAGGACTCTCAGGCCCAGAGGTAAGCCAGAAGCTTCTTGGAATACACTGCCGCCTTTCCTTGAGCTCAGAACAGGCGTGCGGGAGCTCAGTGGGCAGCTCTTCTCACTGAACTGTGGCTGGCTGGCGGTGAGGTGGCCAGTCACCGTGACTGGAAGCCTGGCTGAAAGGGTAGCAGATGGCACAGCTCAGAGGGGACCCAGCTGAGACAGACACAGTAGCAATGTTTCCCTGGGTAATTATGCAGTGTAAAACTCTGGTTCTCAACCAGAGGACTTGTGGCTGTGCCTGGAGACCTTGTTGGTTTTCACGGCTCAGGGGCAAGGGGGAGGTGCTGCTTAACCTCCCAGAATGCCCAGGCCAGCCCCCACAAGTGAGAAGGATCCAGCCCCAAAAGGTCAGTAGTGCCAAGGTGGAAAAATCCTGGTTTAGATGAATTCAATTATTTGTGGCCAAATGGGAAGGACCTGGGGTGTTTGCTCTCTTCCCGTGCTCAGTGACTGTAAGATTTCCTGTGTGTTTATCTCGCACTTACCTTAACCCACGGCCCTGCTCATGCTGTGAACTCTCCGGCGCTCACAGCGTGGGATCTTTTTCTGGGCTTGCTTCATCCCCTTGATCCTTTTGTGGCCTCTGATAGCAGGGATTCTTGGTCTGGCCTTCTCTCTCCTTCATTTTGGGTTTTTTGTTGTTTGTTTTTTTTAATCTCACTCCTATTGTGTTACAGGCTATAAATAATTTCACTAAACGCTCTCTCTGTAGGGAAAGGCTTGTATTTAAATGCTGAGGCAGTCTTAGGTTGATAACTGTCCAGAAGAATCTGCGAAGAGCTGTCTGTCTCCTGATTTTCTCACCTTGGGACCTCTTGTCAACAGGACTATGACGCCATGGTGAAGCTGGTGGAGACCTTGGAAATGCTGCCCACGTGTGACTTGGCTGACCAGCATAATATTAAATTCCACTATGCATTTGCATTGAACAGGTAAGAGTGAGAGTGGACATATAGAATTTTGAAACATGCTACCTGTCCAGTTCTTCTTTCATTCTACCCTCACGGAGTCTGAGCCAGATTGGGTGCTAAAAGGCCAAGGTTATGAAAAAGGGCAAGGCATCTGATCTTGGGGTTCAGGGATTTTGTGTTTGGAACATATACTCCAGCCGTGAGATCGGACATGTAACTAAAGCCTTAGAGGTCGGAAGAATAAATGCTTTGATGAGGGTTTGCCCCAAATGCTGTGGAAGCCTAGCAGAGGGAAGAAGTCCTTCCACCTGGGGCTTTTAAAGCATCTTCCCTGGGGGTTGGGTTTGGAATTTGTGGTAAGAATTATCTCACGTGCAGAAGAGTGTGGGATGTGGCTGGCGAAGAGGCCGTTCTCCTTGGCCAGAGCAGGAATGGGAGCCTAGTGTTCTTCGTGTGCAGCGGGCCTCCTGGGAACGTCTGGGGCCACTAGAGTACAGTTTGCGGGGGAGGCACACACGTGCCCTGAGGCTAAGTGCGGGGGCTGCGGCTGTGTCTTGAAAGGATCTCTTATGCCCAAATAAGGGGTTGATAGTATCTTGTGGACTGTGTGGGGTGAGTTTAAGCAACTAGATGACTGTTGTAGGATAGAAGAGGGTGCTCTCTTCATTTACTAGTATAATATGAACTTTGGAAGACAAAATACTGGGCTAGATGGAGTTGGTGAGACGTGGAAATTCCAGCGTGGAGACCAGGAGCCTCAAGAGGTTGTGTGCCGAGGGGCCGGGGGTTGGTATTAGTTAAGATGCTGTAACAAAGGGACCCCGAGTGCAGTGGTTTGAGTAAGACGGAAATTGCTCTCCCACCTAGCAGTGTAGCAGTGAGTGGGCTGGACGAGTGGCTTAACCCTGCTCCGGGAGTTGTTCGGGGACCTGGTTTTTGACCATTTTGTAGCTCTTGAATTTGCAAAAATGTTATCCTCTTCTGGTTGAAGCTAGGTCACTGCTGGTCTGTATTCCAGCCTGTGCAAAGGGAGAAAAGACTGAGAGCTCAGGACGATTTCCTTTAAAGCATATAGAATTAGCATGTGGTGGTGGGGCACTTCTACTCCCATTCCATTGGTGAGAGCACAGTCACGTGACCCCACATTGCCAGAAGGGCAGTTGGGAAATGTAGTCTTTACCTGGTCAGCCATGTGCACCTTCAAACTCAGCTACTGTGGATTTGGAGGATGATAACTAGGAGTTGGCCAGGTTGAACCTCACAAAATCCCTGGTGTGTGAATGTTCTAGCCCTGCCATCTCCCTTCCGTGGCTGATGTCTTCCACAGGGAGTGAATAAAGTGAGCATAGGAGGTGACCCGAGCGAGAGGACTGTTGCGTCTGGTCTCTCAAGAGTCTGGCTTGGCTTCAGCAGCTGGATTGGGCTACACGTTGTGGGCTTGCCACGGGCAGCATCGGCAGGACAGCGCATGTGTTCAGGCTCCCATGGCTTTGGGAGTCTCCTCATGCTCATGACGTCACGTCTCTCTTTGATAGCAAAGCAAGATGTACACGCAGTGAAATGCATAGCTCTTAAGTACACAATTTGATGCCTTTTGATAAATGGACGCACCGTGTAAACACCACCCCATCTCGATATAAAACATGTCTACGCCCTCAGAGAGCTCCTTTGTGCTCCTCTGCAGGCGATCCCCACCCCTTCGTAGGCAGCTGCGGTCGTAACAGCTGTCCACATAGATGAATTTTTCCTGTCCTGGAACTTCATATAAGTGGAATCACAGCGTACTCTGTTGCGTCTGTTTCCTTCACTCGGTGTTGCATGCACGTTGTTGGCTTGTCAGCAGCTCGGTGATTCCTGTTGCTACAGGATAGTCCATTGTACAGATCGGCCACAACTGAGCTCTCCTTGGGGCTTGTTCTCAGTCTGGGGTGCTGAAGAACAGTGCTGCTGCGGAGAGGCTCGTGCGTGACTCGTGTACCTGCACGGCACGTTTCTGTTGGGTACGTAGCTGGCGTCCTGCTCTGGTGGATCCCGGCGAACAGTGACAGGATTTCTATTCGTTTCGATGTATAAGGATTGAAGGAGTCACCACTGGTGACATTCCTGGAAGAATGCCTGGCACACCATAAGTGCTATTTTAAAAAATGGTTTGTTAAGTAAAAATGAAGAGGGCCATTGAAGTGAATCGCCACCGTGTCTTGTCCCAAACAGGGTAGAGGTAACTGTTGTCGAAACGGAACAGTCCAATTGCCATCCACTCGATGCAATAAAAGAGAAAACCAATTTGTGAAATGGAAAACTGGTATCTAAGGGAAATGGGTGTGGCAGGATGAAGTGATCCCAAGACCAGCGCCTTTCCAGTTTGGAAGCGGAGTAGCTGGGATGCCCGCGCCAGAACCACGTTGCTCTCGGACGGAGGCTGTCTTCCTTCTGGGCCCCGAGGAGACAGCGGCTCTGTCTACAGTCCAGGCAAGGTGTCACCATATTCACAGTCGACTTCAGCACTGTGTACGGTTTTGAGAAACTTCATGGCATCACCTTCTGTCTATAAAGGGGAATATAGCGATGGACAGATGATTTTCCTGCATTGCAGTTGACCTTTACTGCTTAGGAAGGGGAGCAGATCGTGGCCGTGAATTAGTTATTAAAGCTTGGTAGTCATGAATGACATTTGAGCCTCAGATGGCAAGGGCTGTCCATGACTAGAAAAGCTGGCTCGAGCATTCAGAAGCGTGTTCAAAGCTGCTTCAAGTCTGCTTTGAGCCATGAAACTGCTTGCCACTCGGTGGCGTGGAATCCTGTAGGAGTAGTTTCCTCGATTTGCTGTTGTTTTCACAGCCAGGACTTGATTAGGTACGCAGCCAGAAGAACCTGACCAGGGATCCAGGCAGCAGGCAGAAAGCTAGTCTGTAAGAAGAGTACTTGAATCACAGTAGAAGGTTAGGAACACGACTCGCCTGCACAAAGTAGGTATGTTCTCGTATTCTACTCCCTGCGTCTTCGGGGCAAGACTGCCAACTCCAGCAAAACACAACTCCTTCCTGAGTTCCTCAGTATGTGGAAGGGAGGCTGAACGCATGATGTGCTGGTTGGAATATCTGATGTGTCGCTCTATAAATAAGGGGAGGGATAGAGGAAAGTCCCCTGTAGTGCCTAGAAATGCGTGCAGGGGCGACCGATGAGTGTTAGAGAATCCAGCCGGTGCCAGGGAGGCTGCAGTCTTGTTCCAGAACCTCCAGCAGTCGGCTCACCCTTAGCCCCTGGGGCTGTCCAACCACATCCTTGCCCGGGTAGAGGGACACACATCCTCAGGAGGGCCGTGTGGGCTCCTTGTCCCTGCCGTAGCCACCAGCATCCTTTTCTGGGTCTCTTCGGTTTCTGTTCATGGTTCGATCTCGCCATCCTAAGTTGTGCATTTCTATGACCATTCTTTATTGGGTACTAGTCAGAAGTAGCAAAATGATGACCTTTCCCCACTTGTATAGTGCATTGGTCTCTGGGTCACTAGAATCGTGTGGCAAAAGGGGAACCCACATTTGTGTGATCGTTTTCCTGGCCGTGAAGAGAAGCACAAATCTTGTGCACTGAAAAGTAGTCATCTGGTCCACACCCTTCATTTTATTTTATTTTTTAATTTTTTAAAAGATTTCATTTATTTATTTGACAGAGACAAAGCGAGAGAAGGAACACAAGGAAGGGCAGTGGGAGAGGGAGAAGTAGGCTTCCCGCCGAGCAGGGAGCCTGATGTGGGGCTCGAACCCAGGACCCTGGGATCATGACCTGAGCTGAAGGCAGACCCTTAATGACTGAGCCGCCCAGGCACCCCCAAACCCTTCATTTTAGGAGAAAGAAAGAAAGAAAGGCAAGGGCCTAGGATCTAACGGCCGATCAGTGAGACACACAGTGCTCTGGACACACTCGTTTAGTAATGTCACGGCATCATCTGTGAAACTCTGCCCAGAAAGCTTTCTCTTATTTCCGTTTCCCGGAAGGACAACCAGAAGAAATCCTGGGCCTCTTGGAGCTGTAGGGCCATCTTTTTACATGTTCTACTCTGTCATATATGCTGAGAGCATAGATGGTAGCTGAAGGCTGAAGCCACTTTCATGATATGTATTTTTTATACGAGAAGACCAGTTGCAATGTTCTTCTGAGAAATAGACCATCTCCATACATTCTGAACAGTGGCCTTGCCAATAATACGTGTTTTTGCTTTTGAAATACTTAACCCAAAGGACTTAAACTGCTTCCATCAGTCCTCTCCCCAGCCTCCTTGGGCCCAAGAGAGCTTCCTTTTCTGACCAATTCCTGCTTCTGTTCTCGCCCTTTTGTCCCCACATCTCCTGACTTCTGTGTCAGGGGAGTCCTTTGTGCTGAAGAAGACCGCTCATGAGGGTTTCCTAAAGTTAACGAGTGATGGAAAAATACAATCACACAGGTTATATGCTATGCACACACACTTAAACAGTTTAAGAGATACTTCAAAACCACTCTGCTAAAGAGGAACCCTCCTACACTGCTGGTGGGAATGCAAGCTGGTGCGACCACTCTGCAAAACAGCATGGAGGTTCCTCAAAAAGTTGAAAATAGAGCTACCCTATGACCCAGCAATCGCACTACTGGGTATTTACCCTAAAGATACAGACGTAGTGATCCGAGGGGGCACGTGTGCCCGAATGTTTATAGCAGCAATGTCCACAATAGCCAAACTATGGAAAGAACCTAGATGTCCATCAACAGATGAATGGATAAAGAAGATGTGGTATCTATACACAATGGAATTCTATGCAGCCATCAAAAGAAATGAAATCTTGCCATTTGTGACCACGTGGATGGAACTAGAGGGTATCATGCTTAGCGAAATAAGTCAATCAGAGAAAGACAACTATCATATGATCTCCCTGATATGAGGAAGTGGAGATGCAATGTGGGGGGCTTGGTGGGTAGGAAAAGAATGAATCAAACAAGATGGGATTGGGAGGGAGACAAACCATAAGAGACTTTTATTTATTTTTTTAAAGATTTTATTTATTTGACAGAGATCACAAGTAGGCAGAGAGGCAGGCAGAGAGAGAGGGAGGAAGCAGGCTCCCCACTGAGCAGAGAGCCTGATGTGGGGCTCGATCCCAGGACCCTGAGATCATGACCGGAGCCGAAGGCAGAGGCTTAACCCACTAAGCCACCCAGGTGCCCCCATAAGAGACTTTTAATTTCATAAAACAAACTGAGGGTTGCAGGGGGGAGGGGGATAGGAAGAGGGGGGTGGGTTTATGGACATGGGGGAGGGTATGCGCTATGGTGAGTGCTGTGAAGTGTGTAAACCTGGCGATTCACAGACCTGTACCCATGGGGCTAATAATACATTATATGTTTATTTTTAAAAATTATTAAAAAAAAAAACCACTCTGCTGTTCAAAACCCATAAAACTGTGGACTGCATTGCCATGGAAGAAATGAGGATAATGGTAATGAGTGAGGTGGGTTTTTATAACTGCAATTCCAGTATAGCTAACATACAATGTTGTATGGGTTTCGAGTGTACAAGACAATGATCCCAGGCTTCCATCTGTCACCCCGTGTCCATCACGACAAGCACACGCCTTCATCCCCGTCACCTGTCTCCCCCATCCACCTCCCGCCCCAGTAACTGGCAGTGTGGTCTCTAGAGTTACGAGTCTCTTTCTTGGCTTGCCTCTCTCTCTTTCTTTTTTTCTTTAGCTCACATGCCAAATTATGAAAGCAGCCTCCGTGTCCATCAATAGGTGAATGGAATCAATAGATGAATGGATAAAAACGATGGTGTGTGTGTGTGTGTGCGTGTGTGTGTGTGTGATGGACTATTACTCAGCCATCAAAAAGAAATCTTGCCCTTTGCAGTGACATGGATAGAACTAGAGGAGAGAGTGTAATGCCAAGCAAAATAAGTCAGTCAGAGAAAGACAAATACCATATGATTTCACTCGTATGTGGAATGAGATGGTTTTAAGAATTAAGTAAGAATATCTTGAGTACAAAACTTAGCACTGCGCCGGGCACATAGAAGAAGCTAAATGAATGAGAGTTGTCCTTCTGTTTCCTGCCGGAGAATCCCAACCCCCAGGGTTAGATCACCTTCAGCGATGGTGTCTGAGAAAGGTCTCTTAAGAAGAGCTGGAATCTAGAAGGCCCTTTGGAGTAAAATGTGAGGCGTCATGAATCGCTTCTGAGTTCTTCCAAGGAGAAGTCAAGGAAACTGCGTAAAATTATGGAAATGGTCGCACATGACCTGGGTCCTGCCTTGCCTCCTGTGCTCTTCCTGGTTCACTGCCCTGTCACCACCCTCCCCTGCCTTCAGTTCGTAAGAAGGGCAGGCTGTTCTCCTCGTGGGTGTTGCCTCGGTCTAGAGTGTCCGTTGCTTGCCAGACCGAATCTGATGCTCCTTCAGGGTCTAACTCAATGTCTCTTTCCTTAGAGGTTGGGTTGCATAAAGTACCATTACCTGCAAGCAGCATCCTTGCTGTTACACATTCTCATAGCACCTGCTCTTTTCCTCGTAGCACTCATATTCCTGGTTCCATTCAAATATTTATCATCCCTCCCACTAGACTAAATCTGGGGCTGGGGGCAGGAGCCATGGTCTACCTGTGCCTATGACCATTGTGCCCCCCACAGAGTTGGTGCTCAGTAGGTATTCGTTGAATGGGTGAATGAATGAATGAATGAATGACTCTGTGATCTGCCGTGGTCTACAGTGGGAGGAGATCTGTATGGTGACACCTGGGTCCTTAGAGTGAAGGGATTGGTGTAGTAGAAGGCAGATCTCTTGAATTTTTCTTTATATGTGCGAAAACAAGAATATCTAAGTCCTACATAGGCAGTGTCTACAGAAAAGTATAACAGCAGAATTACTGGTAATACCACCACCTCAGTAGGGCTTGGCCCAAAGCCGGCAATCCAGAAAAGTGAAGGGCTGCATAGGCTAGGTCAAGGTCAGCAGCGATGGGCATTTTCCTAGTGTGGGATCCCAGGTGTCAGTCAGAATGGGGTAGGACACGAACTCGGGGGGGAACTGGTCTGCATCACCAAGGAAACCTGTGCCTTCTTGATAACTGTGTGTTAGGGTAGGGTAACTGCTCTCACAAGTAGTGTGACAGTTTCAGTGCCTTAACACGATGAAGGTTTATACTCACTTATGCGTCATTGCAGCGTGGACGTATCGTGCTCGGGCAATCTCTTCTCCAGGTGATTGACAGTCCACTCTCTTCCCATCTTGACACTCTGCCCTCCCTTCAGTCCCTAAAGTCCTTAAAGCCGGCTGATGAGAAGAGCGAGACCATGCTGAATTGCCAGGGAGGGTGTGGGTGTGGGAACAGCTTTCCTGAGACCTAATTCGCCCACCATACAATTCACCCATTTAAAGAGTACAAACCAGCGGTCTTAGTATATTCAGAGTTGGGTAACCATCACAACCAATTTTAGAATATTTTCATCTTTCCTGCCCCCCAAACCCTGAACTCATTACAAGCCACTGGTCCCCCATTAGCCCTCAACTCCCCTCCCCAGCCCTCAACAGCCACAGTTTTACTTGGCGATCCGTTAGCAGTCACTCCCTACCCCACGCCTCACACGCTGGCCTAGGACACCACTCATCTGCTTTTTGTCTCTAGATTTGCCTATTCTGGACACTTTGTATGAATGGAATACTATGATAAGAGAGCTTTTCTGGCTGGCTTCTTTCGCTTAGCATCCTGTTTTCGGGGTTTGCTCATGTTGTAGCATGTGTCAGTACTAAATTTCTGTGGCTGAATAGTATTCGATCGCACTGCTGGAACCCCTTTTATTTATTCATTTGTCAGCCGACGGCCTTGTGGGTTGTTTCCACTTTCTGACTCGACCAGGGAGGTTTGTCTGAGCCTAGTCAGGAAGTGAGGTTCGTTACTCGATCGCGTGTTTCATTGGCCAAAGTTCAGTCTCATGGCCCAACCTAACTGCAAGGGAAGTTGGGAAATGTGTTCTGGCTGAGGGCCCAGGAAGAATAATAAAGGGGTTTGAGTGAACACATCCTAGTCTCTACTGCAACTTGCAAATAAGGCGTAGAGTGGAAGCGGATCTCTCCACGTGGGATCCCTGAGAGTGTGTCATCAGGACCAAGAGTGCAGACAGGAGTACTCCTCACCTCCTGTTGCTTTTGTGAAAAGCCAGCCTCAGAAGCGCCCAGCTCCCCATCGGGGCCTGCCGCTTCTCTGCTTCCCTGGAAAGCCCAGCCTTTAAAGCTGTTGCTTGGTGGTCCTAGAAAAAGTTGTGATCCTGGGGGCATGGATGGGATGATTTAATAGTGGTTCTACCCTGATACATGTCTAGGTCCTGTTTGTAGAGTCGGACAACAACCTTTCTGCTTCATTCATGTGTCTCTTCGGCTCTGGGCATTGTCCACACTCGAACCCAGGTTACCTCTAACTGTTCCTTTCACCTTATGTAAATATGAGGCATCTGGCCAGAGTAAGGCACCTGCTTCCTTGGGGCAGGTGTGTTTCTGTCACGATCTAATCAGGAAACAGAAACGTCTCTCAGTATTTAAAATAGAGGAAATTGACTATATGGAATTGATTACACGGTTGTTGGCAGAGCTGAGTAGCCAAACAGGGAACCGCGGCCCCTCAGAATTCACATTGGCAGGAGGCTGCTGCCGTCCCTCCTTTGGCTGGAGGGACACAGGAAAGAGGTGATGTGATCAGAATCTAGGGGCCGGGATTCACTGGAAGCATTACAAGCCAGCCTGTCGGCAGGTAAGTTTACAGAAGAGACGCGGCTGTTGCTACAGCCACCACATGAAACACACCAAAACCAGGAGAACATACTCCGGCTGCTTCTTCCTGGCCCAGCGGATGCTTGTCTGCCCTGGTCCTGCACGGGCTGCTCGCAGCTGGCAGTCAGGTCTGGGAGCCTGAGAATCAGCCTGGAGGAGCTCGCTGCCCCGGGACACAGAGAGAAGCAGGTGGCAGAGGAACGTATCTGAGGGCAGAGAGCAGTGATTGGCCCAGCAGGACACTCACCTTTCAGAAACACTGATCAGTTTCTACATCTTTTTAAAACCACCTTTATTAAGGTTTAAGGGACAACAGACATACACTAAGATGTACCCATTTGAAGTGCTCTGTTTGATGGCTCTGGCCAAATAAGTACGCCCGTGCCACTACCACCGAGATCAGAGACAGAAGGTTTTTATCCCTCAGAGTTCCCCTGTGCGCTTCTCTGGCAGCCCTGCCCCCATCCTTTTCCGGCCCCGGTTTGGATAATGGCGACTGATCTACATCCAGGTCACTGATCTTTTCTCTCAGAGTGTCTAAATCTGATGTTAGGTCCTTTCAGTGCCACTTTTGTTTTTTTTGTTTTTTTTTTTAAATTCAGTTTTAGGGTTTCTACTAATTTGTTTTTTGAGAGTTTCCATTTCTCTCACAAAATAACTTAATTCTTCACCCATATGTATTTATGTGTATATAAACAATATATTTATAATAGTTGTAAGTTCTTACCAGTTTTAGTAACAGTCATTTCTGGTTCTAGTTCTATTTTTTAATCTTGATTAGGAGCCACATTTTCTTCTATGCACATTTCCTAATTTTAGACATTTTATCTAGAAGAACTAAGGAGACTGAAGGATAACTTGTTTTGTTTATTGTCCTGGCTATCTGAGCCCTTTCTTAGGTCTGGCAATTAGCATATATGACTGATTTTTTGTGTTTCTTCTAGAGAATGGCTGGGTTGGTCCTGGACTCCATTTTCAGCCATTAACTCGTGATTAGCCCAACCCCCACCTCTTGTCTCTCCACGACCTTTCTGGTCTTGTCTGTATTTGAGCAGGGAGGATTTGGGGCTGCTGTTCCTCATGTCTTTGGATTCGTTTTTGCAGGGACCCATGACCGAGGGCTCTGATAGTGCGTGTGGTATCTTTCTACTTTGGGCCTCTCCTGTACTGTGGCTGTCTTGGCAAAATACAGCAGGTGAGCTTGCTGCAAGAGGAATCTAACATGAAGCAAAAGGTTTTTGCTTGGGGACACTTCCAGATGCCGTTCTGTCCCATCAGCCCATGCTTTCAACCAAAACTTTGCGGATTTTCTCCTTGTCCCTGTGAAGCTTCTCTGTCAAAGACTCACTCTTCCATTTGGCAGTACCTAGAGCAGGTCCCCAACATGCAAGCTGTCGTGGTTTTGGCTCACCTCTGAGAGCGTTGTCGGTGTTCTCTGGAATGAGTTAATCAAGGAAGTTCTTCCTCCCCTTCGGCACGGTTTAGGGAATTGTCCAGGCTTGGACTGTTGCCATGGGAGTGGAAGGACTTTCTCAGTCTTGTGATTGGAAGCAGGCATCTCTTAAAAGGTTTTTGATGGGCTACCTAAGACAGCGTTGGTCCTAGAAAGGACTCTGGTCTAGTGAGACATTTTATGGGTTAATTCTGAGAGCCTGATTTGGAGAAAGATTTTTTGGAACTCTCTCACACCCTATGAACTTTCTCTTAAAGACGCATGATGTAGGAGAGAGAGAAAAGCAGACAGGATGCTTCCTGACATGTGAAAGCTCTTGCCCACTGTAGCCCGCAGTCGCCTTGTGAGGTAAGCAAAGTCAAACATGATTTACATGTGAAGATCTGAGGCACAGAAAGGATAGTAAATGCTATGAAAAATAACCAGAATCTAGCTGTAAAGGTTCCCAGGCCAGTGTTGTGGTTTTTTTTTAGTTTGGGTAGCTTACTGCATAAGTAATAAATATGTTTATATATTTTTGCGAAAAACTGGGGGTGGGGAAATATTGAAAGCAATTGTCCCTTATAAATCTATTCTCTAATCCTACCTGTGTTGCCGAAGTTCTCTCTCTTAGCACTTTGCTGTATATCTTTGCAGCTTTCTGTGCATTTACGTGGGCCTCACTATGTCCCGCTGCAGGGTTTCGAGAATACAGGGCCGTGTAGGGGATGCTCTGTCATTGTCTGTGCTCGTTCAGCCATCAGTGGATGAAGATGGTTTCGTGTTCAGTATGGTTCAGTTTGCCATCCATGTAATAGACATCGGTTGAGCTCCTAGAGATGATAGAAACTAAGTAAAACTATTAAAACAGGCTACGGTGTTAGGGAGGCTGGTGGGGCAGATTACATGTATAAGCTGAGTGCTCAGAGAAGACTGGTTTTATGAGAGAGTGATATGAAGAAAAAAGAGAAATGGATGAGGAAGCATACCATGTAAATATATTGGGGAGAAACATTCTAGAAGGTTCCAGGAAACAACGTGGAATGGCAGGGAGGCTTGTGCAGCTTGAGCCGAGTAGGTGATGGGGAGTGGATAGTGCAATTATCTGCCAAATCTTCTAGAATCTTGCAGGCCACTGAAAGAAGATAGGTATCTGCTCTGACTTGGGAGCCCTGCAAGGGTGTCTTGTCAGGTTTGTTTTTGAGCTATGACTGATATATAACATTTCATTAGTTCAGGTGCATAGCATAATGCTGTGACATATGTACGTTTTATGTAATGATCATAATAGTTTCTTTAACATCCATCCCCACACATAATTAGAAATATTTTTCCTATGATAAGAACTTTTAAGATCTCTCTTGGGAACTTTTTTTTAAAAGTAGGCTCTGCACCCAACATGGGGCTTGAACTCAAGACCCTGAGATCAGGAGTCACACACTCTACCGACTGAGCTGGCCAGATTACCCCATGGAACTTGCAAATCTATAATACAGTGTTAACTGTGGTCACCATGCCGTGTACGAAATCCCCAAGACTTGCGTATTTTATACATGAAAGTTTATGCCTTTCGACCCATTTCACCCTCCACCCCCCACCCCCGGCAGCCACCAGTCTGTCCCCTGTATGTGTGAACTGGATTTGGTTGGGTTGGGTTGCTTTTTTAGATTCCACATGTAAGTGAGATCATACAGTGTTTGTCTTTCTCTGACTTACTTCACTTAGCATAATGCCCTCAAGATCCACCCATGTTGTTGCAGATAGCACGAGTCCTTTCTGTTTAGGACTGATTCTGGTTGTGTATGTGCGCCACACTTTTTTCCGTTCATCTGCTGATGGACATTTGGGCGGTTGCAGGTCTTGGCTGTTGTGAATAATGTTACAGCAAAAGTGGGAGTGCAGGGGCCTTTTAGATCAGTGTTTTCGTTTCCTGTAGCTAAATACCCACAAGTGGGATTCCTGGGTTCTATGGTAGCTCTATCTCGAATTTTTTCGAAAATCTCCATATTGTTTTCCACAGTAGCTGCACCAGTTTGCATTCCCACCCACAGTACATGAGGGTTCCCTTTTCTCCGCATCCTCACCGACACTTGTTATTTCTTGATTTTTTATTTTTTTTGGTTTTTATCTTAGCCTTTCTAACAGACGAGAGTTGATGTTTCATTGTGATTTTTGAATTGCATTTTCCTGCTGATAAATGATGTTGACCATCTTTCCCTGCATCTGTTGGCCTTCTTTATGCCTTCTTTGGGAAAATGTTTCTTCAGCTCCTCTGCCCGTTTTTTGAATCAGACTTCTTCTGCTATTGAGTTGTATGAATTCTTTATCTATTTTGGATATTAACTCCTTGCCAGATAGAGGATTTTCATAGAACGTTTTGAGTAGCAGAGTGACACAGCCTGACTTAGTGTTTAGCTAGATCGCGCTGACCACTGTGTTGAGAACAGATTGTAGAGGAGTGAGGGAAGAAGCAGGAAATGACCGTTACTGGGACCAGGGTAGGAATGGTGGGGGTCATGAGGAGCAGGCCACTTTTGGATATGGCTGAAAATAAAAGCCAACACAATTTTTGGATTGAATAAAAAGTGCTAACAAAATGAGGCATGACTCCGAAGTGTTTGGCATGGAAAACAGGAAGAGTAGATCGGGTGTCATTGAATAAGGTGGAGAAGAACAGCTTTGATGGAACAATGAACGGTTGAGTTTCGGACACAGCAAGTTTGCAATATTAGACATGCAAGTGAGATGCTAGGAAGGCAGTTGGATATGGAAGCCTGGAGTTCATGGGAGAGCTATGGGCTTGAGATAGGAATTTGGGAGTCATCAGAATGTGGGTGGTTTGAAAATGTGGGACACTAGATGGGATCGCGAAGAGATCTAGTGTAGTTTCTCATAGAGACAAAGGTCCAAGGCTTGGCTGAGGACCCCTGCTCCAGTGTTAAAAAACTGGGAAATGAGGGGCGCCTGGGTGGCTCAGTGGGTTAAGCCGCTGCCTTCGGCTCAGGTCATGATCTCAGGGTCCTGGGATCGAGTCCCGCATCGGGCTCTCTGCTCAGCAGGGAGCCTGCTTCCCTCTCTCTCTCTCTGCCTGCCTCTCCGTCTACTTGTGATCTCTGTCTGTCAAATAAATAAATAAAATCTTTAAAAAAAAAAAAACTGGGAGATGAGGGGCACCTGGGTGGCTCAGTGGGTTAAGCCTCTGTCTTTGTCTCAGGTCAGGGTTCTCTGCTCATCAGGGAGCCTGCTCCCCCCCTCTCTCTGCCTGTCTCTCTGCCTACTTGTGATCACCCTCTATCAAATAAATAAATAAATAAAATCTTAAAAAAATTTTTTTAAAAACTGGAAGATGAATAGGGGCCAGAAAATTAGACTAAAGTAGAAGGAAAATCAGGGTTGTGTGGTGCCCTGCAAGGCAAAGGAAAGTGGCCCAAGGAGGAAGGAGTGCTCAACTGTCAAGTGCGACTGGTAGGTCAGGCAAGACAAGGGCCAAGAAGTGGTCAGTGCTTTCAGCGGTGACCCAGGCCTATTGGGTCCAAATATCCAGGGTAAGACACGCTGATGGCTGGATCCCATCTCCAGAGAATGATTTAATTGGTCTCAAGTGCAATATCAATGCGGAGGTTTTTAAAGTTTCCCAGGTGATTCTATTATGAAGCCAAACTTACAATCTCCCATCTTAATTCATATCTGTCTCTCTTTTTTTTTAAATATTTTTATTTATTTATTTGATAGAGATCACAAGTAGGCAGAGAGGCAGGCAGAGAGAGAGAAGGAAGCAGGCTCCCTGCTGAGCAGAGAGCCCGATGTGGGGCTCGATCCCAGGACCCTGAGATCATGACCTGAGCTGAAGGCAGAGGCTTAAACCACTGAGCCACCCAGGCGCCCCAATTCATATCTGTCTCTTAATGTGTGAAATGGCTTTATTGTCAGAAACCTGTGTTGCTGGACTGATTAAACATGGGTTTTTATCTATAGACCTATCCGTGTATACTTCGGGATCTGAGAGTGATAAACAGATCTGAAAATTGGTGATTAAACAATAAAGGGATAAGATATTTAGCACCTGTCCTAAAGTGGCTTATAATCCAAGAATCATTTTGCTTTTCATTTTTTGCTAATGTTTGGTGTTTGTCTTTTTTTTTTTGAATCCTAAGAAGACCTTTTGTTTTGAGTTACAAGGGTAAGTTTCAAGCTAATGAAAAAAATTCAAGGGAAATGTTGCTGTAAATGGTCCAAAGGAAACCAAACAAATCCGAACCCAGATCAGTAATGAAGCATGTGGAAGCGTTAAGTACATTCTTCTCAGATCCTGAATATTCCACACCTCAAAAGTTGGCTCATAACAGATACAGAAATTTTGTACCTCATTAAAGTTTTAATCTTTTGTGTTTTCCTACCACAGACCGTAGAAATTATTTAAATGCTCCAGTAAATTTGAATTGGGTTGGTATCTGTTGGCTCTTAAAAATGAGAAGGTGTCATGGGTGGGCTGTTCATTTAGAGATCTGGTTTGCTGGCCGGTAAAACTGGATTCTGTGGACCAAGAGCGTCGAGATCAAGTATGTGAGAACAAGACCAATGTAGACAATAGAAAAAGTTAGAGTTGTAATACGGGCTTAATTACGGCAGCCTTCCAGAAGAATGCCAAGTGTCTAGATTAGCCCTTCTCAACCCGGGTTGGGTTCCACAGAGAATTAAACGCTAAGACCTTAAGGCATCTATTGTATCAGTTGAATGAACTCTAACGCATCCAGAGAATAGGGCTATCTGAGTAGCAGACTTGGGAGAAGGGAAAAAACAGTCACTCAGATAATAAAATAATTTTCTCTGGAGCTAAATACGCTAGCAGATCCCCAGTTAAGGAAAGCTGTTTGAGGTACCAATCTGCTGTCCCGAACGATATAGTAGTTTTTCTGAGGTACAGGTCATCCAGAAAGAAAGCATAGAAGAGCCTTTTGTAAAATTGCCAAGAAACTAACAAGAATAATATCTTTATTCATTTATTAGAATAGTTATTGGTAAAACATATATAGGAACACCTCGTACAAATCCCAGCAATGATTTTTTTGAACAATATAATGTGTATCCTTCCAGACTTTGTGCACACGAACATATATGTGACTCGTGTTGAGTGCAAAGAATGGGATTGTGCTATTCATTTTGTTCAGCAGCTTTCCATGAACTTTATGGAAATTCTTCTATATAATCACATACAGACTTGCCTCTTTCTAAGGGTTGCATGATACTCCATCGTTTGGTTGTTACAAACTATATTTTACCATTCGTATGTCAGTGGACATTTGGGTTATCTCCAGTTTTTCACTGTTAGGGGCAAAGCGATAATAAACATCTTTGTGCAAAAATTCTTGAATAAAAAGATATATATAGGGGTTTTTCTATATTACAGATTCTAGAAGTGGAATTGTTGAGTCAGGATGGATTTTGACTTTTTTTGTTTTAGAAATTTCAAACACAGTCAAAAGTATTGCGTGGAGCACTGGGTGTTCAATGCAAACAATGAATCATGGACCAAACACTACATCAAAAACTAATGATGTACCATATGGCAACTTACATAATTTTTTAAAAAGTAGGAAATAATACAGGGAACCCCCATGTATCCCTCTCCACTTCAGTACTTACCCCTGCATAGCCATTTTTGTTTCCTTCTCTCCCCATGCATTCCCTCCTACCCTAACACCAGAACGATTATGAAGTCAAGACATTCCATTTTATCCATAGAAATTTCAGTATTGTCTGAGGGACCGTTTTATAAAACATAGTCATGATTGTATTTTACCTCAAGATGAACAATAATTCCTCAGCATGCATGTTCACATTTTCCCAGTTACCTCTCTCTTTAGTTTGATGTTTATAATGGATTTGTTTGAGTTATGATCCAGACAAGGTCTGTATGTGGCATTTGGTTGATAAGACTCTTAAGTCCTCTCTGGTGTAGAGGTTTCCTCTTCATCATTGTAATATAGTTGAAACATTTCAACTAGCTATTGTTCTTCCTAACACTCACATTGTCCCCTCTTTGGCCAAAAACTGATTCTTGTTGGTTCCGCAGTCTTTTTCATACAAGCTTAGTAGCTTTCTCATGTCTTTGTATTAAGATGTTGCAGGATCATGTTAGACCTGTCTGGAGTCGGCTGTTCCTCCACGGAGTCCTGGCTCCGTGTAGCGAGACATGGTATTTAGAGACCCTAGTCAGGGTTTGGGGGTTCTCATTGCTACTGAGTTGGTCTTTGTTTTGGTCCTTTTAGGTAAACTGAGCTAGGAAAACCACTTGGTGAATTCATGCTGATGTTCCAATTCAAATTTAGGACCATAGGCTTTTTACTGAATTTCTTGGATTTTATATATCTCTGGTTCTTAATGATATTAACATCATTATTTTGTTGTATTCTTTACTACAAATAGGTGATATTTTCAAAATACCAGACCATTATTATCACTCACAATAGGATTACTGGAAACTATTTAAAATTTCTTTGCATTTACGTTTTCTTCTTAGGTTATATGCTCTTAAGAAAATATGGTCAAATTGCTGTTTTAAAAAAATCACATGAATTAGTTTCTCTTTTGTGGCTGACCCATCAGCCACATGTGGATGTTCATATGTTTTGTTTTGCTACAGCCACAAATTCAGATGGTGTTTTTAGGAAACACTTATATTTTTAAATTTTCATTTTTTTATAATTGTGTAAAAAAATTTCCATAGTTTCCAAGACGAAACAAGAGAGGAAGACAAACCATAAGAGACTCTTAATCTCAGGAAACAAACTGAGGGTTGCTGGAGGGGAGAGTGGGTGGGAGGTTTGGGGGGCAATGGGTGATGGACATTGGGGAGGGTGTGTGCTATGGCGAGTGCTGTGAATTGTGTAAGCCTGATGAATCACAGACCTGTACCCCTGAAGCAAATAATACTAACATTATATGTTACCAAAAAAAAAAATTCCATAGTTTCAAATTACAAAAAGTGAATTTCTTTTTGTAAGAAAAGAAATTTTCTTACAGAAATTTCTTACAGAAATTCACTGTTCCTGTCTGTTTATTTTTTTTCTCCCTCCACCTGGTGGTGGTCATTTTTATTCCTTTTGGTTTATCCTTTCATTTTGAGGAAATAAAAGCAGGTACATATCTCTATTCTCATGCCCCCTTTGCTTAAATAAAAAGGTAGCTTTCTGAACACAGTATTCAATACCTAGCTTTCTTGTCTTAACTATATATCCTAGAGATCACTCCATAGCAATAGTATATAGAAGTTACTACTCTTTACAAGTACTTACTCTCTTACATTAGAAAATGAACATCATTAGCCGTAGTTGATTTCCTCAGTCTCCACAGCTCTCAGGCATTTGCTTCCAAACCTTCACAGGGAGACATAATATTTCACAGCCACAAACTCAGGTTATTTGGTGGGAAAGATTATTTTAACAGCAGTCTAAGGAATCCACTACCCCTGTGGAAAATAAAAAAATTTTACCATATAATCTAATAAGCAAGAAGACTGATTTATGAATATAGAAACAATTTTCTAAATTTTCTTCTCTAGTGGACATAACACGAGACCAGGGCACAGGGACTGCTAGGGTCTTGGCCTGTTTGAAGAGAGCAAGCCGTCTCAGGTTAAGAGATAAATTTCTCTTGGCTTTCTGGATTTGCAGGCCCTGCTGCTTTTCCAAAAGAATCTTTTGTCAGATTGTGTCGTCATCACAATTCAGGCTTAGCTTCTGAAATCCTTGCTGTTCATCTAGCTACAGGAGGCTGCCGTGTTTTTTCTCTTGCGGACACATCAGTCTGCATTTGCTTCCATCCACAGTCTAGGTCTCATTGAGAGAAGGGACCAAGTGGGGGCTGTGTGTGACATTGTGAGATTTAATGGTGTGGGTCTGAAGCAGTTGCTATATTTGAACATGAAAAAATGAGCTAGATTTTGTTTCCTGCTAAAACACAGCATCCTTCTACCAGCCCTTCACAGAACGAGCGCATATGCTCCCGGGTCCTAATTCAGACATGTGTGATCTTTCCGCACAAATCTCCCAGGAGAAACAGTCCTGGCGACCGCGAGAAGGCTCTGCAGGTCGTGCTCCAGATTCTGCAGAGTTGTGACCACCCGGCCCCTGACATGTTCTGCCTGTGTGGGAGGATCTACAAGGACATCTTCTTGGATTCAGACTGCAAAGATGACACCAGCCGAGACAACGCCATCGAGTGGTAAACCTCCCTCCTAGTCAGTCAGGGTTACTGTATGCCGGCAACTTTTCTAGGTGGTGGGGATAAGGACACAGCAGACATAGACACAAATTCTGGCCCTTGTGGACCTTGCATGGCTGGTAAGGGAAGTCAGACAAAGAAATAGAGAAGAACCGGATGTTACCTGTTGATGAGGGCTCTGGGGGCGAGCTCATCAGGGAGGGAAGGAGGCTTGAGAGGAGCTGGAGGCAGTCTCTGCTAGGGTGGTCAGGGAAGGTGAGTAAAGACGTGAAGGCAGTGAGGTGAGCCTTAGAGAGAACCGTAGAGAAAATGTTCCAGGAATAGGGGCCAGCAGGGGCCAAAACCCAGAGGGGGATCTTCCCAGGCATGTTTAGGGATGGTGGGGCATGAGTGAGGGGACAGTGGCACGAAACAGGTGAGGAGACCCTTGAACTCTGAGGGAGATGATGTGACATCAGCGTGCTCTGAGCAGAGCAGGGACGTGATCTGATGTGCATTTTCACCAGTGCACTCTCACTGTTATGCGAAGAATACATTTTCGGGCGTGTATCAGCTATCGTTTGCTGCATAACAAACACATCCAAACGGAATGGCTTCAAAGAGTGGTTTCTAATTTTTCTTGATGCTGTGCATTAGCCAGGCCGCTCCTCGGCTGGTTCCCCTCCTGATGTGCTGGGCTCACTCCTGAAACAGAGGTCAGCTGAAGGCTCAGCGGGGCTAGAAGGTCCAACATGGCCTCCCACACGTTTGGCAGCTGATGCTGGGGTTGGAGGTGCCCCTCTGTTCTCTGCCTGTGGTTCGGTCCCTGGCCGACGGGCTTTTGTCAGGCGGTGGGCAGCATTCTCAGAGAGTGAAGGCGGAGGCTTCGGCTCCAGAGCTCCCGGGAGGGCAGTTGTGCCACGTGCTCTTGGTCACACCACAAGCAAATCACATGGTTAGCCCCGATTCAAGGGGGTGGAGAGATGGACTCGAGCCATGGCGGGGAAGAGTGACAAAGGCACGTGTGTAGTGGGCTGAGGAGGAGTCGTGGCTATTAGACCACCCTTCACAAGGGCCAGGGCAGCCGTAGGGAACAGCTAGGAGGCGACTGCGGTAGTTCAGGGAAGAGCTGGTGGTAACTTGAACCAGGGCGGTGCTGACGAACATGAGGAGATGCCAGAAGCTGGACGCGTGTGGAAGGTGGAGCCCGTAGCTTTCCTCACCTGCTTCTGTCACGGGCGCTCTTGACATGGCTGCCCCCCTCTCCGTTCTGCTTCCCTTTCCCTCTCCTCCTCTGGCTCCGTCCGGCTCTGTCCTCTCCCCTCTTCTCTCCGTCCGCTCTCCTCGCTGGTGACCCCTGTCACTCCCACACCTGGAACCGATCTGCAGCCCAACCCGTGCCCTGAGCTTTGGCCCCATGTCACCCCCTCTTTGTCCCACCTGAGGGGCAGCGTACCCAAGGCTAACGTCCTTCTGTCCGCCCCACGTGGGGTGGCTTCCAGGGCCTTGTTTTCTTACTACCACTCTTCAGCCTCTTCCGCTTACATCTTCTGTGAATGTTTGCCGACTTTCACTCACTCACCTCCCGACGCGCTCGGGCCCCGGGTCCAGCCCCTCTCTGTGTCTTCCCTCGCTGTCCTCTCCACGACACTGGTTGGTGCCTTTTTTTTTTTTTTTCTTTCCACTTTCCTACCAGGAATGTTCTCACAATATCCCAAGTAGGCTCTCTGCTCGGTGTCTCTAAAGCCTAGCCGTCAGAGATCGAACCACCATTCCTTATTCCTCCTAACGCTCAAAGACCCGCTGTGGCTCCCCATTCCCCATTAGAGAAAAATTCAAACTCTAGATCGCCATTCTAGGTGCTCTGCAGAGAAAACGTGTAGAAATTCTCTTTCTTCGATAGTTGTGTGTGGGGTTCTTACTATCTCCTCCATAGTATAGGCTTGTGGAGGGCAGGGACCCTATTTTATTCTTAGTAAATTCCCAGCGGTACCTAATGCACTGTTGTGCTAGGAGTCGCTTGGGGTGTTGAAGGGGAATTCATGTCAGGTAGGGCCGAAGTAGGAAGCTGTGTTCCCACCACAGTGGCCAAGAATTCAGCCCCCAGGTCAGGACATGACTGCCTGTGGCTATTGCAAGAAAGTCCCAGGAGCCTTTCTCCATCCACTTGAGAAGGTGGTGGGTCCAGGAGGTAAATGAAGCTTAGTCAGATTCTGGGGTGTAGCTCCGGTGAGACCTTGGGGTCATCTGACCCAGGTGCTCCGGTAGTGAGCTGTAACTTGTGGCTGCGGGAGTTAGGCAGCTGGGAAGAGGCTGGGAACGGACTGCAGTCCTGACTCCACGTTCAAGTCTCATCAACCCCGAAGCTGGGCCTGTTGGATTTATGGATGAGAGGCAGAGAGAGGTCTCCCCTCTCCCCCAGGTAACTTTTGATTGTAAAAGCAGGTGGGGAAAAGATCAAATATCGTGGTATAAGGTATTGAAAATCCCCAAAACATAATGGGGTGGGGTTCAATTTCATTGGAGTTTTGTTGGCTGGGGTTGGACCAACTTTCTTAGCGTTCTCTGGTCCATCTGAGCGTAGTGACGTCATGCCCCAAAGTTCACAAAACTGAAATTTAACAGACTTAAATGATAGGTTCTCCCTTCCACAATGAATATTTTCTTGGTGTTTATTTCTCTTGCTGTGGCACAGGTGATCGAGTTCCTCCTGGTTCACAAGTCTTTGCTCTGAACTGTGCCACTGAAAGACACCCATTGTCATTACTTCATCGATTAAATTCTTTTTTTCTGCAGTCAGGACAGTCCTACCCGCTCATGGAAGGGAGAGCAGATTTCTATATATAGAAAAAAAAATAGAGAACTAAAATGGCATTCTTCAAACTTTGGAGTAAAAAATAGTATTCTCTGGGATAGTGCCCTTTCGCCTCCGGCACCTTCTCCCACTTGACGCCACGATTCTCAGAGCGATCTTGGGGCTGGGTTCTGGCAGCCCCGCTTCCTCCAGGAAAGATGGACCTCAATTTTGTGATAAAAAGCGAACAAACAGCCTGCAGAGTAATAGCCTGAAATTGATGGAATTGCTCTATAAGAACAAAAATGTTCCATATACAAGCGGAGTCTCGCTTTTAAGATGAGATTTAGAAATCCAGTCGTGGTCTCCTTTTGTGGGTAGGGTCATAAAAAGTTTTATGTTTCTTTTTGCACTTTAACGTCCTCATCTCATTCAGCGATCACGGTTTTTTTAACAAAAAGCTAACCCTGATGGAGAAAATGGTTTTGACTCCTTAGTGTAATGATGATGACATTTTTAAGGAGCTATTTGCTGGCTGTAGCTGCGTGTAAAGAGGGAGGGGGACCCGGAAAACCGTAGATGGTGGAAGAACTCATGAGAAGGTTGGCTTGTGCCATCATTCGTCATTTTTTCCCTCTACCATGATAACAAGAATCTGGTGGGTCTGTCATTACAGGTACCGCAAAGGGTTTGATCTCCAGTCGTCTCTTTATTCAGGAATTAACCTGGCAGTTTTGCTGATGGTTGCTGGACAACAATTTGAAACTTCCATGGAACTAAGAAAGATAGGTAAAGCTATTTCTGATCGCATGATAGGCTGACAGGCTTTGGTCACCCAAACTGAGCACTAAAAACAATCTTCAAATAACTAGCATTTTCTTTCAGAAGGAACGGGGACTCTCGGGTAGCAGTCCTGAGACTGTCGCCCAAATAAAGTGCGTGCTCTTTGCTCTCTCTCAAGGCTTGCATAATAGGAGAGAAGCTAGAAAGATTTTCTCGTAGCTTCATCTAAAATTCAAATTCTTCAGGTGTCCGGCTAAACAGTTTGTTGGGAAGAAAAGGGAGCTTGGAGAAAATGAACAATTACTGGGACGTGGGTCAGTTCTTCAGCGTCAGCATGTTGGCCAGCGATGTCGGGAAGGCTGTCCAGGCAGCAGAGAGGTTGTTCAGACTGAAACCTCCAGCCTGGTGAGTCGTGTGTGTCTGTGTGTATCCGTGTACGCGTGTGTGTGCGTGAGCACGTGCACATGCACGCCCCGCTTCTCTCGATACCCGACCTTGTTCTGGCGGGAGAAGAGCTGTAATTGCAAAAGACGGTATCAGTTGCTGCGTTTCTCCTTCTGACTCCCTCGCTAACACAAAGTTATGGCAGCAAGAACTGCTCTGCCAGGTCACTTGGCTTTATGTGACAGGAGGAAAGGACGGACAGACGGGCACGTACAGGTGCAGATGATGCCCTACGTGCTCTATCTCTTTGAGATAGATGGAACCCAGGACTAAAATAAAAGACCTAGATATGGTCAAGAACATGGTGCCGCAGCACTGGCCCAGGTTAGCCCATTATGGAGCCATTAAACGTGCCAGAAAGAACACTGGGCGACGTGGACATGTGTTCAGGGTGTATCCCAGAGCAACAAAAGCCATTGGCAGGGTACAGTGTTCTCTGTCGCTGGTTCTCAAACGTCAGCATGTATCCGAATCGGCTCTATTGATTCAAACACAGATTGCTGGGCCCCACCCTGCGCTACCTGGTTCCAGAGGTCTCGGGTAGGGCCTGGGAAATTGCATTCCCTGGTCTGGGAACAACACTTCGAGAACCACTCTTCTCTGTGGACTCCTTTTGATGAAAAATCTGTTCAGCATGTGACTGCCAGCAAGGTCTCCGAGGTGGGGGGGGGGCAGTAGCCGACTTGGCAGTAGACACGAAGCTCCGTGAGAATCGTCGTTCTGTCATTGCTTCCTGGAGTCCCGTAAGAGATGTTCCCTCAGTTCCTGTGCAAATAATCAGCAACGGAGGGCCTGTCTCCAAAATATTGACAGTGGCTATCTCAGAGAGGTAGCCTTATGAGAAGATTTTAATCTATTTTCCCCCTCATCTCTATTTTTCTGGTTTGTCTGAACTGCGTTTGGATTACGTGCATAACTTGAAACTTTTTACTTTTAGTGATCCGTGTTCATCTGCCCCTTGTTCTCTCTCGGCTTGGTGGGCCAATCTGGACTCCCAGGGCTCAGAAACTTCTTCAGTCTTTTTTAGTTGGACCCCGTTTCTTCCCCGTCTGAAGGACCTAAATTTGATGCCCGAACCATATCTACCTCTTGAAATCTTCCTGAGGCTTTGTGAACAAGGAGGCAGGCAGAGACTCCAGCCCTCGTGGACTGGCTGCTTTTTTTTTTTTTTTTAAGATTTTATTTATTTATTTGACAGAGAGAGATCCCAAGTAGGCAGAAAGGCAGGCAGAAGCGGGGTGGGGGGCAGGTTCCCCACTGAGCAGAGAGCCCGATGCGGGGCTCGGTCCCAGGACCCTGAGATCATGACCTGAGCCGAAGGCAAAGGCTTAACCCACTGAGCCACCCAGGCGCCCCGAGTGGCTGCTTTTTCCAGAATTCCACTCTCAGGGTGACCTGCTGCACCCGAGCCAGACGGAGCTAACTCCGTGGAGGGCACAGCTGAGCCTTGAATGCGTTCTCATTATGTCGTTCTCATTATGTCAGCACTGACACTGACTTACACTGTTGGGACCTAATACTGTAGGTCCAAGACCACCCCGAGGTTTCTGATTGACTAGAAGAACTCACAGGACCCCAAAACTGTTGTACTCATGGTTAAGGTTTATTACGAGACAAGTGTATAGCTTGAAATCAGCAAAGACAAAATGCACAAAGGGCGGAGTCTGGGAGAGATGAGGTACCAGCTTCCAGCTCTCCTCGCCCAGTAGAGTGGCAGGGACAGGGCTGACTTCTCCCCACAAGGATGTATGGCACCGTGCAGGAAGTACTGACAACCGGGGAGGCTCACCAAGTCTTGGTGGCCAGGGTTTTCCGGGGATGTCAGTTGTGCAAGTACGGAGCACCCACATGATTGACCTTAGTCACTGAGTCCCCAGCCTCTGTGGAGAAGGCACCGAAAAAGCATGGCCCAAGGCCCCCATCATGCGTCCTGTTGGTAGCATGAACTTTCTGGCATGGCCCAAGGCCCCCAGTAAACCAAAGCATTCTTACCAGGCTGGGTATCCCAAGGGCTTAAAGGTGAGTCCCAAAAGCGAGTCAAGGGCCAGACCTTCCTTTGGTTTGTGTACAGTTGGGACAACCCAGGCCTACTGAACGAATCCTTCAGTTCACAGGACCCAAGCCAGGCAGAGTCTAGCTGACCTTCCCAGGACAGCTCCAGACTTGACCCTCCAAGGACAAAATGATACTCTCATGCTTTCAGCTCAACCAGCCCCTTTCAGTACCAAAGAGGACGTAACCACCACTGCCTGGCAGCTGGGTTTCAGACACTTCAAACTGCCTGAAGACAGTAAAGATGTGATGAGACTGAAGATCTCATAACTTCAAATTCGGCCTGGTCAGATTGAATTAAAAAAAAATACAATGAGTTTCACATTGGGGGTTGGTAGGGGTCAAGGAGGATAGGAGACAGATGGGGGGGAAGCAACGGGGCTGAAGGAGGGAAACGTGACAGTGACAGTCCTTGTGACAGTGGACGCGTTTTCTATCTTAACTGTATCCGTATTAATATCTTGCTTGTGATCTTGTTCTAGAATTTTATGAGCTGTCGTCACTGGTGTATAAACTGGGCCAAGGGTACACAGGATCTCTGTATCGTTTCTTATGACTGACTATATGTAAATCTATAATTCTCCAAAATAAAAAGGTTAATTAAAAGACCATGAGAAGGGAAAAAAATGTTTTTAATTAAATAGACTGAGTTTTAAATTTTGCTGTTTTGGAATTGCTTTGAATTTCAAACTGCATGCTTTTGTTTTTAAGACAGTTGGCATATGTTTCCCAGTGTCTCCACTTTGAATACCATTCGCCCAATGTTGGTAAAAAGCCATGTTGTATGATTTTGTTGGATAAACTTCTTTTGCCCACTCGTTGGGTTTCTTTTCATTATGTGTGTGACTGCCAAAGGATTAAGAAGCACTCACTACACAGTATGAATTTAAGTATGAAGCTTTTGGGAAACCTCTTTTAAAAGGAGTAGGATGGAATTCTGTTTCTCGAAGAATCTAATTTATCCATGCCGGTGATTTTTCCAGGTACCTCCGATCGTTAGTTCAGAACTTGTTATTAATTCAGCGCTTCAAGAAACCTGCTATTGAACATTCACCCAGGCAAGAGCGGCTTAACTTCTGGTTAGATATGATTTTCGAGGCAACAAATGAAGTTACTAATGGACTCAGATTTCCAGTAAGTTACGCTTAATCCATTGCTTTCAGGTAGAACAAAAGAAACTGGGGGTTGGTGCTCTCTAATTATTGAATGCTCTGAAAGGTAGAAAACTTTAGAAAGTGTTGGGATACCCACCCGTCTTAGGTAGAATCAGCCAGTGATAGATCAACTCACTAGAAAAAGTGGGCTATAACCTCTAAGATAGTGCTCTCAACTGAGAGTCCTTTTGTCTCCCAAGGGACATTTGGTAATATCTGAAGACGTTTTTGGTTGCCACAATTGCGAGAAAGGTGTTGCTCTTGGCAGCTAATGGGGGGAAGGCCATGGGTGCTGCCAAAGCTCCCACAGTGATGGGACAGCCCCTCCCCCAACACAGAATTCCCCAGCCCCCAGTCTAAGCAGTGCCAAGATGGAGGAACCCTGTTTTAAGTCACTGCAAGAGTAAGAGTGAAATTTTGGAACTGAGCACCGTTTCCCGCTGAGCTTTGGTTTGCCTCCAGTGCCACTAATTAATTTTGAAAACATTATTGGAAAGCAAAATGACTGTTAGCTTTTCATTAAGTATTTGTTTGAATTTTTTGACTGTCTTGTGAGGAGTCATAAGTAAGATAGCTAAGCACCCTAGATACCAAATTTCAGATCACTGTCCTTAAGATTTACACCATGAGATTTTGTGAACGTGCCATGTTGAGGAATTTCGTGAAGCTTCTAATGAAGATTTAAGTTCTTTGAGATGATTTGATAATGATTTTAAAATCCTTTCTTAAAACTTTTAGAAGATTTTTATTTATTTATTTGACAGGGAGACAGTGCGAGCACAAGCAGGGGGAGCAGCAGGCAGAGGGAAGAGAAACGGGCTCCCTGCAGAGCAGGGGGATCCCGAGGTGGGACTCGAACCCAGGACCCCGGGATCATGACTTGAGCTGAAACAGTTGCTTAACCAACTTAGACACCCAGGCGCCCTAAAATTTTTTAATTATGAAATATTTCACACTTGATCTTAGCCGGAAAGTGATTTTTTGTGAAATATTTCAAACCTATTAAAAGGTACCAAGAAAAAAAAAAATGGAACAGACACTTGCGTAATGTCTACCCAGATTTAGCGATCTTAAATATGTTGTTTTATTTGCTTTAGAAATTCATTCATTTATTCTCTTGTATTTTTTATAGACTTGGGTACCTCACTGCAGATCACCCAGTCTGCTTCATTTCTCTCAGAAACTGTTGCCTTCCTGTTTCTTCTCTGTCACCTTCTTGGGCCACCCTGTCTAAAGTGACCCCCTCCCACCTTAACTCTGTTGTACTCACTCCCGAGCTGCACAGGGGACCATATTCCCTATCCCTATGTGTGTGTTTCTTGTCTACCCCATTAGAGCATGAACACAGCCCCCCGCAGGACAGAAGTCCTGACTGTGGTATCCACGGGCCCTAGAGTGGTGTTGGCACACAGTAGGTTCTCGAGCATTTGTGGAGTATAGCACTTCCCACGTGCTCACTGGGCAGAGTGGCCTGTCTGGTACATTTCTGTGTGTCACAGAAGTCTCTTCTTTCAGGTGCTGGTGATAGAACCCACCAAAGTCTACCAGCCTTCATATGTCTCTCTAAACAGTGAAGCTGAGGAGAAGACCGTTTCTCTGTGGCATGTCTCACCCACGGAAATGGTAAGGAAAAAAAAATCACACACAGCTCTCTCTTCACTCTCTGCTGTTTCGTCAGAAATGCGATGATCAAGCAGGAGAGCATGTGTTGCTGTGTTTGAAGGAACGGGGTATGTGTTGCTGTGTTTGAAGGAACAGGCATCTGAGCCTGACTTCCAAGGTCCAGGAGTGTGTGAAAGAGACTAATCACAGATGGGCGAGGCGACGCTGGTTTGCCCATTTTATATGTGTTTATATTACATATTTGTGTATGTGCGTGTGTCTGTACAGATGTGTGTATATTCGTGTGAATGAGTATGGGCTTGTTGAAAAAAGAAGTTAAACCATGAGGAAGTGGATAAGGAGCAACGGGAAAGTCCCCCCAAATCCCCCAAACCTCGTCCGCATTCCCTTTCCCCTCCCCAGGGACTTACGTATGTGTAAGTGTGTGTATGAGTGCATACGTTGTGTGCGTGTGTGTAGAGAGAGAGAGAGAAGCGTTTTCATTCAAGTGTGATCATACAGTATATATAATTTTGCAACTTTTTTAGTTGACTCCTACATCATAGAGAGTTTGTCAGAGAGCACACAGTGATCCGCCTGGTGTATGATATTCCCTGTGCGCCTGTGTCATGGTGCTACATTTCTAAGGGTGGACAAAGCGTAACGTGTTTCTCCTCCTGCCTGCAGCACACATTTCGGTCTCAGCTGTGCACTCTAGCCCGTGCTAGATCCGTCAGAACCCATCCTGGTGGTGACCCCCTACATGCTCCAGTGTATTGTTTCAGGAACACAATTCCCAGCAAAGGAACTGCTGAATTTAAGACTACTTTTGTTTAAAATTCAATAGCTACAGGGCGCCTGGGTAGTTCAGTCCCTTGAGTGTCCGACTCTTGGCTTCGGCTCGGGTCATGATCTTGGGATTGCGGGATCAGACTCCACACTCAGTGGGGAGTCTGCTTGGGAGGCTGTCTGCTTCACTTCCTCTGCCCCACCCCCTACTCCAGCTTGTGCACGGAGTTGCGCATGCGCACACGCTCTCTGAGATAAGTCTTTAAAAAAGAAAAGAACATTTGATAGCTACTAAAGATAAAGTGAAATAAATACAATGTGATAGCTCCTGTCAGGTTTTCACCACTTCAGTTTATATTCACATCAATGATATCGGAGAGGAAACATTTTAATTGCCCACTGAAGAGATCACAGAAACACTGGGCTGTACCTGGTACTGTGGTAGTTAACTGTCCCCCGCCACTTTGGTCTCTGTATCTAAACTATTACTTCAGCTTCTCTCTTTTATAAAGTATCTTTAGTAATGAAAAGATCTAGTACCTTTAACAAGCGCATTCACTAGGTAGTCTATTTTTGGATTTGTTTTCCTGGAATGGGGGGAGACTTCTGCCATTAACCTGGCAAAGGAAGATTTTTTTTTCCCCCTGGAAATAAGAATATGAGCAATTATGTCTTAATCAGATAAAAATAAACAGTATCTTCAAAAATGAAACATAACATTGAAGAATAAGCAGAGGCCCAAAATCATGTAAAAAATTCCTTTTCAAAAATAGTCCTGGGGCGCCTGGGTGGCTCAGTGGGTTAAGCCGCTGCCTTCGGCTCAGGTCATGATCTCAGGGTCCTGGGATCGAGTCCCGCATCGGGCTCTCTGCTCAGCAGGGAGCCTGCTTCCCTCTCTCTCTCTCTCTGCCTGCCTCTCTGCCTACTTGTGATCTCTGTCTGTCAAATAAATAAATAAAATATTAAAAAAAAAACAAAAAACAAAAAAAAAAAAAACAAAAATAGTCCTGACACAGCGTCCCCGCATTGTCCGGTACGACGCATGACTTCTGCAGGATAAACAAGTCGCCATTGTGATGTCTGCCGTGGCACCCGCAGTCAACAGGATGGCATTGTGCGCTTTGTAATTTGTTGAAAGCGAATCTCATGTCCTTAGCACCCCCCACACACACAAAACAGAAAGCAAAGGACACAGGGACACTTTGGGAGGTGATGGAGATGGCCGTTACCTTGACCGTGGTGATGGTTCCGTGACTGTCTGCGTATGTCCAAACTCCTCAAATTATGCACGTGGAATTTAGGCAGGTCCCTGTCCTTTATACCTCAGTAAAGGCATAGAGAAAAAAGAGAGAGACACGAAATCTCAAGTTGCCTTCATCCACTTGAGCTGCCGTAACAGAATACAGAATAGACTGGGGGCTCAAACAACAGACCGACCTTTCTCCCAGTTCTGGAGGCTGGGAGTCCGAGGGCGGGCTGCCAGCGTGGTCAGGTTCTAGCGAGGGCCCTCTTTCCAGCTCCCAGAAGGCTGTCTTCCTCGTGTGTCCTCCCATGGTGGAGAGATGGTTCCCGTGTCCCTTTTAATAAGGGGAATAATCCCCGGGGGCTCCCTCCTTCTGCCCTAGTTCCCTCCCCAAGGCTCCGCCTTTGGAGACCAGCGCACCAGAGTTTAGGGCTTCTTCACCAGCTCATTTGCAGAGACACAAACGTTCCGTCCACGACACAAGCATAAGGCAGGAAGTTTGTCTGATATTTCACAGGCAGTGAAGATGGGCTGCCCTCATGGGTGCTTGGCGTTGCTTTTGTGGCTCTTGTTTCGTTTCACTGCACTCTGTGTATTAATTTA
The DNA here is from genome assembly GCF_009829155.1 of Mustela erminea. Classification (NCBI taxonomy): domain Eukaryota; kingdom Metazoa; phylum Chordata; class Mammalia; order Carnivora; family Mustelidae; genus Mustela; species Mustela erminea. The sequence continues at coordinate 15,169,114 of NC_045635.1, read as the reverse complement.
AATCTCTGAGTGCAAAAGAAAAATATTACAGCCATAATCAAATATATACATGATGATCAAACAGCTATACTTCCGTTGAACAATGCATAGGTTTTCTGTTAAATTTGCCTCTTGAGTTGTTTTCAACCTTTTTTTAAAAGATTTTATTTATTTGACAGAGAGAGACCACAAGTAGGCAGAGAGGCAGGCAGAGAGAGAGAGAGGAGGAAGCAGGCTCCCCACTGAGCAGAGAGCCCGACGCGGGACTCGATCCCAGGACCCTGAGATCATGACCTGAGCCGAAGGCAGAGGCTTAACCCACTGAGCCACCCAGGCGCCCCCGTTTTCAACCTTTTATGGAAGTATAACATACACACTGGAAAGCCCATCAATCGTATATGTACAGTTCGATGGATGTTTGCCAAACGAGCACACCTGAGTCAACAGAGTGGTCAAAGAAGAGAACAGCAGACCCCTCCCCCCACAAAACCTGGCTTTTCCGCCCATTGTGCCCCCCCTCCAGGTCCCGTGCTTTCGATGTTGGAATTCTTGTGCCTTGCTGATTTTCTTTGTGTCATTGATGCCACGGGGACGGGAGAGGATGTTCAGACTTCTGATCTGTAACCTCACTATTCCACTGACATAGTCACAGTACCTCATGTTTTGACAAGTACTCGGAGAAAGAAAGTAACCCTATTGAAGTGACTCTTAAGACTTTTAGAGCCAAATGGTTTTGGTCTCGCGGAATTCTACAAACTTTGCCCATTTTATTGTCCCTTATAATGGTTACTGGCCCTTAATGGACATTCCCGTGGGTACACAGACTATCTCCCTAGTTGTAAATGTTTCACTTTGTACATAGTCTGTAATAAGAAATGGAAAAGAACGATATAAGCAGCAAATGCTGGCTTTCCTTGACTGATGAAATGTTTTGCACAAGTGCTCATAGTTGTCAGAACAAACGTCTGAGGGAAATATAAATTGCCTTTTTTGCTGTGAGAGGAAGCTTTTGCTTTTGCCTTCATTTACATTTTTGAAATTCTGCGCATCACAAAAGCAAGCAGATTTGCCTGGAGTGAGATGACATTTCTCTACACAGTGTTGCGTTTTTTCCCGGTGGGCTGCGGCTGGTAGTGGGGAGATGGCACGCATGCGCGTGTTTGCAGCGCTGCTGTAGGAGCGGATGGAGTTCTGGTTTGTTAGCCAAGGATTCAGGGACGTCTGCTGGTAAATGCATAACTCGAGACACAGGGACATGGGAGCAGAGCGCTGACTTGTAGCGTTGGCCTCTTTCTGCGGTATAACTGCTCCCACCATGGCCAGTTTCCAGCAACCTCCAGCAGGTGCCCAGACATGGGGCTAGGTGGAGATGGACGCAGCTGACCCCAGGGGCCCCCAGCCCAGGAGTGCACGCAGGCCACAGAGAGCAGGTTCAGACACAGCCTTGCCCCCTCAGTGATTCGTGTGCCCCAGAGTCACCAACAGACAGAGTAGCCGCCGACCCCGACCACACGGGTAGGGCTGCTTGTCCGGGAAAGCTCTATTGTCATTGCCTCTTACACTTACGTGAGCAACAGGACAAGCACTTTAAAAAAGCACAATTACAGAATTGTCCTAGACGCCCGAGATGCCTCCGCAGAGGTAGCGCTCTGGGACAGGGGGACAGACTCTGAGTCGGCACCCCGGGGACCCTGGAGGTGTGCCCCCGCCTCTGGCTTCCCGGCCCGTCTCTCTGCAGCCCAGCCTGGCTCTCCTTCTAGCGCGCCCCTGCTGGGGCCTTCTGACCCTGATGTGAAAAGCTGGAGTCTTAAGTCCATTTCCTCTGCATGATTTCGCTGGGATGATATAGCCGCCCGTGGAAAGGGTGAGGTCGCTGTGTTGACAGGAGGCCGTGTGACGGGAGGAAGGCAGCCACCGCGGTCACAGTGGAGGAGACTGTGCCCGTTGACCCACCGGGACATGGGATCAGAAACCACGCGGCCATCCCTGACTTCCACCACTGGATGTTTCACGAAAAACCCCACTTGTACATGCCAGAGAGTGTGCACCTCACAATTTCATTTACATGTTCTTACAGACCAGGCACCACTCTCGGTGCTGGTGAAGGCAGCATAGCGGTTGCTGTTCCCACCCTTGGATGATGGGGCATGGGGTGGGGGGGTGCTGTTAGGAGGGAAGCTTCTGGGCTGCTCCTCATGTTCTGTCTCTTGATTTAGATGCTGGTTACAGCGAGTCTTCATTTTGTGGACACTTACTGCGGTGATCACTGTGCCTTTTTCTGAACATAGGGTACACTTCAAGTCAGAAGTTGAATAATTTTAAAACATCTGCCCTCTTGATGCTCCCCCACACCATGACTGAATCTCGTGGCTTTCCTGATTGAGACAGACTCTCTCTTACAGAGTGTCAAGCCCTTACACAGCCCCACCGTGTCATTGTCCCCGGAGCTGGCCCTGCAGGGGCTCGCAAGTGCTCTTCTGTTCTCCTTACCCCCTGCGGTTCCTCCTTCCGGCCATCCAGGCCCTAACTTCGGCGGAGGCGTCTCTAACCGCCCTCCTACCACTTTCACCGAATGCAGGCTCGCTTCCCCCCGTATCATGTGTACGGTATTTCCCATCGCTGTTGGATCACTTTTTGAGAATGTCTCCCCAAGAGCCCCACATGGCGAGCGGGACTTGTAGCTGTTTATATCCACAGTATCTACAAAGCAGGTACTCCCCAGGCCCACTGACGATGATAGAGGGGAGTCCGTGTTGGTGACTTCTTAACCCGTGTGTCTTCCTCCCGACTCAAGTCCCCTAAGCTACCCTAGAGTAAATTTTCCGTCTGCGACTACTTTGAAAACTCCCTTGACCGGCCTTTTTCTATAATTGTGAGCTTTTTGCCTGTAGGTAGATTGGACAAGGTGCTCTCGAAATGGCCCTGGTTCATATTTCTGTACCCGAATCCAAAAGCAGGCTTCTGCTCTCCACCACTACCGCCTTCCAGGGACTCTGAACACAAGTCCCCTGAAACCCGCTCAGTCTTCCTCCTTGGATGGGCCCAAGGTCATGGCTTTCCCATTGGCATATACTTTGATCTCTCAGGGCCCTCAAGGTTTCTCCTCTTCTCCAGAGTAGAAGCTGAGGGCCTGGGATGGTCTCTGAGGCCCTGCATGGTCTTCCTCATGAGCTGGCCAACCTCCTCCCACTCTTCTCTCTGCTGGTTCCCAGACACGCCCTGGGGACAGGACTTTTCCCTCTGCCTGAGGCTGTTGTCCCACCCATGGGTCTTCACAGCTCGTTCCTTTACCTTCTGCTGAAAAGTCATCAGAGACCCCTTCCCGGAGCATCTGGCGTAACACCATGACCCCCACCGCACCTTAATGCCCTTGCCAGCTCTCTGGCTTTGTTGTAGTGCTTTTTGTCCTCTGTCGTGGTATTAAGTTACTAAATTGTGGCTCTTCTCTCCTCAAATATAATCCCCATGAGGGCAGGGGCTTTGTTCTCTGCTCCGTCCTCCGTGCTGGTATCTTGCCCGGCACGTCGTGGGCACTTAACTGACACGGATGAATGGATGTTCTCCCACTGACAGGCCCTGTCTCCTGGCTCTCACACTTCTCTGGGGCACTTCGCTGGCCATTTATGACCTTCTTCAGGCCAACCAAATGTGTTTTCTTATTTTAAATGATTTTCTTTTGCTGTGATGTCTTGGTATCGTAGACTATGGCTCTTCTGAAATGGATTTCAGATCTTTGTTCTGAGGCTTAGGTCTGTGCAGCGTTTTTAAAGTACAGGCCATGGTAGTGGAGGGAGGGAACAGTTATTTTTTAAAATGCATCATGTACACATTGAAATGAAGGTTAGTCTTAGTGTTAGTTATGACAAGCTATCTGCAAAAAGAAATAGCCCCCAAATATCAATACCTTAACATGATAGAAGTTTATGCCTCATATCATAAACTTTTGTCAGGGTCCCCATTCCCCCTCATAGCAGAATAGAGGATCGCTGAGGAGGTTATTATGAACCATAACCATAGATGGTGCATGTCATTCCTCCTTACATCCCATTGGTCAAAACTCTGTCACGTGGCCCCACCTAGCTGCAGGGGAGGCTGGGAAATGTATTCCAGGCTCTATGCCCAGGGGAAGGAAAGAGATTGGGGAGCCCTGATTGGTGGCTGCCACATTCTTGCTCCTGCAAATATTTTCATAGGTCACTCAACTTAGGTGGACTGTTCCCAAACTTATTTTAGAGTTTTCCTAAAATGTTGACAGAAGATGAAAGTCCGTCCATTCAGTGTGTACTTACTCTGTGCCTTTTCTGTTTCAAATTCAGATCATTTGCTCTCAACTGGATTAGAGATGCAAATGAATTTTTGTAATACATTAGAAAATGTTTCTGTTCTTCCAAGTTGCATGAAATATATTGCTCTAACTCCTAAATCTCTCTTGAAAGTAAAAGAGCAGAAGTGATTGGCCAGAGAATGAAATGAAAGTGTTTTGGGTTTTTTTGCATGGAAAAAATCAAGCTATACTGACTTTTGTCTTTAAAACCCGCAGAAACAAATTCATGAATGGAATTTTACAGCTTCTTCCATTAGGGGAATAAGGTAAGAACATAAAGGAAAATGGAATTATTGTTCTAATACAAATAATGATGACAATGTTTTACTTTAGTGTTTCCACTCATTCATAATATGTGATATTCTCATTTTCAGCAGAATCCTCAGCTTGATGATGTGCTGCTAATAAGGGCTTCTTGGCTTGTTTAACAGAGAAATTTGGGGGGCTATCCAATAGACTAAACTCATCTCAAGCTTTTTTAGAAAATGAAGTTATATCTGTAGAAACAGAAAGCATTTCTTCTTTGAGTCATTGATGTTCAGGTGCTCAGGGAACTCCAGAATCCCAGTAACTGAAGGAGTTACTTGGTAATGACACTCGGTTGGGGCCTGAGTAGAATAATGGAGCCAAGGGTATTGTTGTCCTCATTTGGGGAGCAAGTGGTCTAGTCCAAGGAGAGCTATGGTGCTTGCTCTTTGGATCGGGGTGGTGACCATTTGGTGGCCCTTGTGGCTACACTTTGAGCCTCACTCTGCCAGCACATCCAACAGTAGGAGCAGCTCAGAAGCAGATATGAATTTTAATCCCTCTTTCACTATTTAACCTTGACAGAATCACTTAGTCCCTCCAGGACTCTGTTTGTTCATAGTTTCCATTAGATGAAGGGCTCGGATTAGAACAGTATGTTTTTTCTCTGATGGTAAGACCACAGGCCACTGAATGAATCCCCCGTTACCTCTAGACATGTGTGATACTGTTCTAGACACAGCACTATTGAAATTAAAATAATATTTTTGTCACTTTAAATATTTTGTCACTTTAAAGGGAGGAAATAATTTAAAAACAGTAGCGTATTTGAGTAATACTGATGCAAAGTTAAATCCAGTGTTGAACATTTTCAAAAACTGAATACCCCAGAAACTAAGTGGTATTGAGAACATGCAGTCAAGAACATTTTGTTTGTGCCTTCTCGTAGAGATACCTCTTGCTGCCATTCCCCCATCAACAGGGAGTGCAAATGACCTGGGGTGAATCAGACCCTGGAACCAATGTGCTATAAAGAGCACACGCTGAACATTCCCAGTGCTGCCCAACTAACCATGATGGTTTCTTCACAAATTGGTTTCCAAAACTTATGTGTGACCTGGTTTTCAGGATTTTTAGATCACCCTGTACTATTGCTCTTTCAACTCAGTATTTTCATGTAATCCTTGACAAATGAAGAATGGCTAAGTAAGGTATGAATCTCAGGAAGGGATGACTTAGGAGAAGATAAAGTGGCATCATTTGTTTGAAGAGAATTTTGACTTTTCCACAGTGCTGCTTGGCAAAATGAGGGCCATTGTGTAGGCTTTGGCCCAGTATAGGTTAAAGACCTTTCAATAGTGAAATCCATCAGCAGATGGAGTTTGGTGAATTTCTGTCACTGGGTATGTCTAGGAAAGTGGAATATAGGCTGAGGTGCTGTAGAGTCAGATCCCAACCTCAGGGGTAAGGGACCAGATAACCTGTGAAGGCCTTCCTTGAGCTACGATGCCATGTGTATTACTACCTCCCTTGTGTGGCCCCAAATAACTACATCCTGGTATTTTTCAAGTCAAGAAATTCCTTAGATGCCATAATACATTATTTCCCACATAAGCTTCCTGTCTTGTGTGTGAAATTATAAACTCTTGAGGACAGAGACCATATTTATTTTCCTTTCTCACTGCTCTAGGCTTTGCTTAGCGCCGTATCTCTGGTAAGTTCTCCATATAGATGAAAGTCGTTTGTTGAATACAAACTCAAACATATGCAAGATAAATGTCCCTATTTAAATTATGTAGAGAAACAGAAGTCAAACTGGGGGAGTAGTGATTAAAACATTAATGAATCCTTCAAATTTGTAGAGTGGAAGAAAATCTGTGATTAGATTTTTTTCAAAAATGTTAAAGTGATGACGTAACTTGCATATAATAATCCTTCTTATGTTTTTCCTATTTTACAGCATATCCAAGTTTGATGAGCGGTGTTGTTTTCTTTATGTCCATGATAATTCTGATGACTTTCAAATCTACTTTTCCACTGAGGACCAGTGTAGTAGGTGAGTTACAGCTGATTCAGGGGCTTGTGATAGAATTATGGGTCTTTGCTGGGAAGAGTTTTTACTTGATATGCTGCCTTTCTTGAAATTTTAACTTCCAGAAATTTACTTTTCCAGCTTGACTGAAGTATAATTGACATACCATGCAGTCCGCCCACTTAAGAGTGTACAGTTCAATCTTTTTTTAGTATATTCACAGTTCTGCAACCATCATGGTCATCTAACTTTAGAATATTTTCATGACCCCCCAAAGAAGCCCAGTGTCCATTACCAGTTATTCCCCCATTTTTCCCTCCACCTAATCCCCCCCCCATCTCTGGCTTGGGCAAAAACTAATCTATTCTGTCTCTCTGGATTTGCGTATTCTTATATAAATGGAAACATACCATCTGTGGTCTTTTGTGTCTGATGTTTTTTAGTCGTGATAATGTTCTCAAGGTTCACCTAGGCTACAGCACATTATCAGTACTTCGTTCTTTTTTTTTTAATTTAAACTTTATTTTATTTTTTCAGTGTTCCAAGACTCACTGTTTATGCATCACACCCAGTGCCCCATTCTTTCTGTGTTGCTCACTTTCTCACCGTATGGATATATTTGATCTGTCCATTCAATTGAAAGGCATCCGGGTTATTTCCACTTGTTGGCTATTACGAATAATGCTGCTAGAACATTCACATGCCAGTTTTTGTATGGCCCTGTGTTGACATTTCTCTTGGAGCTAAATTACGGGGTCTTAGGTAACTCCAAGTTTAACCTCTGAGAAACTGCCAGGCTGTGGTCTGATTTTACGTCATCGTCAGCAGTGTACGAAGGTTCTAATTTCACATGTGATTTTGTGTCCTTGTGCTCCTGGCCATCCTAGTGGACATCAGGTAGGATCTGACTGTGGCTTTGATCTGCATTACTGTAATGACGGAAGGTAGTATGCATCTTGTCATGCGCTCACTGGCCATTTATTTATCTTCTTTGAAGAACTCTCTGCTCAAATTCTTCACCCAATTGAAAGAAATTTTTTTAACCTTTTATTTTGGAAAAATATTCAGAGCTATAAGAAAGTTTCAGAGGGGCTCCTGGCTGGTTCAGTGGGTAGAGCATGCAACTCTTGATTTCAAGGTCATGAGTTCAAGCCCTGCTTTGGGTGTGGAGGCTACTTAAAACTTAATAAAATTCTTTAAAATAAATAAACAATTGCAGAAAAACAGTACAGAATTTCCATACATGCTTCACCCAGAATTCCCATGTTAACCCTATACCGCACTTACTTTACCTTCACTCCGTATGCATATGATTATTTTTGTTCTGGGCCGCTAAGAAGTGAGTCATAGACCTAATGCCTCATGGCCTCTCATTCCTTTAGTGCGTATTTCCTAAAAACAACATTCACTTCCATAATCACTGCACAGGTATCTAATCAGGAAATGAAGACCAGTAAGGCTCTGTACTTGACACACCTTATCCCCATATGACTTACTGTCCAACCTATATCCTTTCCAGCAAAATACAAGATTTTTTTCTCTGCCTCCCCGCCAGTCCAGGATCATACATACATTTCATGGTCATATCTGTATAGTCTCGTTTATCTTTGTTGGTACCGCTTTGTCTGTCTTGACTCCGTGCTCTCAAAGAGCACAGGTGGTTGGTCTTGTGTAGGCCATCGGTTGGGGTTTGTTTGCCGTTTTCTCCTGATGATGTCAGCATCGTGCATTTCGGGAAGGAACAGCACAGAAGTGATGTCCTGTCCTTCTCACGCACCACATTGGGAGTCCTAGGGCATCTCTGTCTCATTCCTGGAGAAATGAACCTGGCTCACCTGGTGGAGGTGGTATTGGCCAGTCTTCTCCCAAGTGCCCATTTTGAATTGGGTTATCTGTATTTCTATTAATGGTTTTAAGAATTCTTTATATATTCTGTGTACAAGTCCTTGATCAGATATGTGATTTGCATGAAAATTGCCTGCCCCCAATCGGTGGCTGGTGTGTCCCTGTCTGTGGGGCCCTCTGTGGCACACAGTTTTTACATTTCGATGCAGTTCAACTTGTTTTTTTCTGTGGTCATTTGTGTTTTGAGGGTCACCTGAGAAGGTGTTGCTTGACCCAAGGTGTTCTGTGGTGTTTGTTTTCTTCACAGAGTTTTAGCTCTTCTGTTTAGGTCTCTGGTTGATTTTGACGTCATTTCTGTATATGGTGTGAAGTAAGGGTCCAGCTTCATTCTTTTACTTGTGGATATGCGGTTGATCTGGCCCATTTGTTGAAGACATATTCTTTCTCCTACTGAACGTTCTTGGCACCCTCAGAGTCTATTTCCGGACTTACACTTAGATTCCGTTGCTCTGTATGTCCGTCTTTACGCCAGTACCACGTTTCTCTTTCTTACTGTAGCTTCATGGTAAGTAGGAAATACGGAAGTGTGAGTCTCCCAACTTTGTTCTTGCTTATAATAATCGCTTTGGCTATTGTGGCTGCTTGCATTTCCATGTGAATTTTAGAATCTGTCAGTTTCTGCAAAAAAGGCAGCTATAATTTTGACAGGGATTGTGGTGGAAATAAATAGATCAATTTGGAGAGCAGTGCCGTTCTAACTGGAGTAGGCCTTCAATCCCTGAGCATGGCATAACTGTCCATTTGATTAGGTCTTCTTTAATTTCTTAAGACAGTTTTTTGTAGTTTGAGTACAAGTCTCATACTTCTTTTGTTAAACATAGACCTAGGTGGGGGTTTTTTTATGTTATTATAAATGGAGTTTTCTTAACTTCGTTTTCAGAGTGTTCATGGCTAGCATATAGAAATACGCTTGGTTTTTATATATTTACTATCCTGCAATCTTCCAAATTCACTGAATAGTTCGAATACCTTTTATTAGTATTTTAAGATTATACTTTTAAAGTAAACTCTACACCCAACATGGGGTTCGAACTCACGACCCTAAGATCGAGAGTCACACGCTGACCAGCTGAGCCAGCTGGGCCCCTATGTCTCACACTTGGTATTGAATTCCTGAAGATTCTCTGTATATAAGACTGTGTCTGTTGCAGATGGAGATCTTTAAAAGTTCTTCCTTTCCAATGTGGATGTCTGTCTTTTTCTTACCTGTCTGACCAGGCTGTCCAGTACAGTGTTGAGTAGAAGTGGCGAGAGCAGACATTGCATCTGGTTCCTGATCTCGGGGGGAACGTATCCAGCCAGTCTTTTATCAGTAAGCATGGCGCTGCCAGCAGGTTTTCACCGATGGCCTTTCTCAGGTTGAGGAAGTGCCCCTTACTGCTGGTTAGTTCAGGGTTTGTATCATGTGGTTTGAGAACATTTTAACTCAGCATGTCTCGGACACTCCTTATGGTACCATATTTGAAATCAGACTCAGTATCAGACTAGGGGACCCTTAGATCTCTGTCTTCAACTTAGAAAAGCTGCTGCCAAAGATGAGGCAGAACACCCCTTTGCCACAGTTGACCTTTCTGACCCTCCCTCGGTCCCCGATGCCTTTTCTCAAAATACGTCTAAATAATTTCTCCGTGACATAGAACATACATACAAGTCACGTGTGTTAAGTGCACTTACGTTTATCAGCACCCCAGCAGGTGCCTCGTGCCTCTTTCCAATCATTGAGCCCCCAGCCCCTGCATTGCTAATTTTTTTAAAGATTTTATTTATTTATTTGACAGAGATCACAAGTAGGCAGAGAGGCAGGCAGAGAGAGAGGAAGGGAAGCAGGCTTCCTGCTGAGCAGAGAGCCTGATGCGGGGCTCTATCCCAGGACCCTGGGATCATGACCTGAGCTGAAGGCAGAGGCTTTAACCCACTGAGCCACCCAGGCGCCCCAGTGCTAACTATTTTGATTTCTATCACTGGTGGTCAACTTTGCCTTTTCTTGATCTTCAATAAATAGAATCATGAAGTATGTACTCTTTGCTTTCTCACTCACTTCCCTTAAAATAACACCCAATAGACTGAGCCGTGATATCTGGATCAGCTCATCCTTTCTGTCACTGCGCCGTGTTCCACTGTGTGCCCGCACTGCCGCGTGTCTCTTCTGTTGGTGAACGTTTGGTCATTTCCAATCTGGGGCTATTAGGAATAAAACTGGTGTGAGCATTCTTGTATAGGCCCTTTGGTGAAGACACACGTTGATTTCTGTTGGGTATACACCTGGAAGTTGGGGTTACTGGGAAAAGGGCCGGTCTGCGTTCGGTTTGGACTAACTCCGCCAGTAGATTTCCAAAGTGGTTGCGTCACTGTCCGCTTCCACCAGTAGCGTATGAAATGCCACTTGCTCCACATTTTTAACAATGAGTGGTAATGTCTTGTAACTTTTAGTTATTCTGGTGAGTTCATAGCACAGGTCTCCGAAGAATTTTGACTATTGTGTTTCACAGCTTTCAAAGATAGCAAAGAAGCAAAAGTCGGATGGATTAGTTACAGACAAGAACATTTTAACATTTTATGGGAATTATCTTCAAGTGGACAGTGATCTTCCCTGCCATCTTACAGGGAAATACTCAAAATGTTGTGAGTCAAATCACTTGAAACAACTACATGAGTGTAAGAGGAAGCTGATGTGGCACGAGCATCTGTGAGAAAGACCTGTGCGTAACAGTGGACAGTAAGCTTGATCTGTGTCAACGGAATGATGAGACCACCTTCTGCCTTTCCTCCCCACCCCCTCCCTCCATAAGACCTTATTTTGCCCTAAGAACGAGAGTGTCTACAGCTTGAGAGAGGTGAGGGGTCCCCCCTCCTTAGCACTGATGAGATCACCTCCAGGACACTGGTCGTAGGGCCAGACTTGAACAGTAAGGGGACACCTTTCAACAATTACCTGCTGGTGGAGTGACTTAAAAACAAGTCCTGGAAGAAACATTGAAGGAACACAGAGGAAAGACTCACAGGGCTTTAATAAAATTATGTACCTTTCTAACGGGCTGTTCCGTAGAAGAGGGATTAATTCTAAGCAGTCTGTGGATGGGACCCACATGAATGAAGTCTTAGTTGATATAATGTAGCATCTCTCATTGAGTTGTCCTCAAGAATGAGCAACATTTTGAGGTAATGAGTTCTCCATCACTGGAGATATTCAAGCCTCAGTTGACCAAAAGGTGGTGGGGCTACTGTATACAGGGGATTCAAGTATCACGTGAGTATTTGAACTAGATGAGATAACCCTTAAAGTGCTATGTCAAATCATGGAGTAGATTGATTTTTCCGTGAACTTGTAAAAACTTGGTGTATATTTAATCACAGTTTAATAGAATAAGACTAAGTGACAGGTAGGGAACATGCGCGATGATAATTAACATCCTTGTGACATTTGCTGTTCTAGGTTTTGCTCTTTGGTAAAAGAGATGATAAGCAACTCGGTGGGCAGTACAGTAGAGCTGGAGGGGGACACAGACGGGGACACCTTAGAGGTGAGTCAGGGAAGACCTGCAACACGGAAAATACTGCTTATTGTGTCTTTGATGCTTCAAGCAAATGTCCCATTTTGTGTGTGACAATCCTTCATGTTTAAAAATGCTCTCAAGCACAGGAAACAAAGGGAGAGCTGCTGGAGGGTAGGTCTGGGCGGGGGGGTTAGCTGGGGGATGGGCATTACGAGGGCCCTTGGTGGAATGAGCACTGGGTGTTCTGTGCAACTGGTAAACCACTGAACTCTGCCTGTGAGACTAATGATACACTGTATGGTAATTAATTGAATTTAAATTTTAAAAATGCTCTTTCGTGGCTGCAGCAAGGGGCACAGGAGGGGGAAGCAGGGGCGGGGCTCCCAGCGGGCCGCGGCGGGAGCAGGGTACGCAGGGAGGGCCGGGCTGCACCCCCACTCCTGGCTCCGCCGGCGCCGCTGGCCTCGGTGTGGGTCGGCCTGCACAGCGCAGCGGCGCGCTGACCGAGCTCAAGTTGGCGTGCCAGGGCCGCGTGGGCGAGAGGAAGCTGGAGCTTGTGCGGGGTGGCCCAGACCTCTGCTCTCGGCGCTGAGCTTGACCCCGCGCGCCCCCCACCCCACCCCCGGGCTGCTGCTGCGCTGGCTGCTCGCCTCCCTGCGGCACTGGGACCTGCTGCGGTGCCTGCACCATGCCTGGGCCCCGCCCGAGGGGCGAGACCTGCGCACAGCATCTGACCGAATATGTGACAATGTGGGGTCGGACTGGAGAAGACTGCCCCCCCCACCTGAAAGCTGTGTGACGCCACGATTGATGCCATCCCGGGGAACCGGCCACGCTACCCGGCGGAGCCGGTGAGGGAGTCACTGAGACTAGAAGCGCACAGAGACGGAGACGGAGGCGGTGGCAGTGTGTTACCTGGTGAGGGCGCTCTGGGCATCCCCCACAGCTGAACCACCTCCCCGAGGAGGATGAGGGGGTTGCACACCTGGAGACAGAGAACGCTGCCGTCAGTAGAGGTGGCTGCACCAGCAGCACTGACTCTGACGTCCTGGGACTCGGATGGGCCCTCCCTGGGGGCTCCTGGTGACCCAGCTGCTCTCCTCCAGGGGCCCGAGGACATCTGTACAGACTGAACTTGGGTTCCCCAACCAAGGCTGACCAAGTGTTTTCCCAGTGCCAGTGCTCTAAAGACCTAGCAGTGAGCCAGGACAAGGGACCCCAGTGTTCAGGGCATGGCTGGCTTCTCGGTCACAGCTGGCATTCATGGAGAACTTACCCTGTGCCCATTGGGGCTTTGGGTGCAAGGCACATGCTCTTGTTTATTCCTCCTGCTCAGCCCTGAGGGGGGAGTCTGTTGTCCCATGAAACGCATCCCTGCGAGAGTTGGGATCCCTGTCCGGCAGGAGAAGGACCGTCCAAAGCAGCGGTTATCGGTGCTGCGGATCTGCAGGTGCAGAGCTGGGCGGAGGTTAGGGGTGGAGCGAGTCGAGAGCAGTGGCAGAGCTGGGCGGAGAACCGAGGTTGTCGGGCTCCAGGGCCCACGCTGTGCCCACTGACTCATGTTGTTGGTGCCACAGCTGGCCAGAGGCTTTGAGGCCGTTGGTGTAGACCTGTACACCGGGGCACGTGGCGTGGGGAAACCTGTGGGCTCACGGCCCTTAAGTGTGTTAAGAAGGTTTGTGAGCTTTGTGAGGACACCCTAAAGTGCTTAGGGGTGACTGAAACCCTGTCAGTGCTCTACGAATGTTAGTTCTTAGAAGTATTAGGACTTCTGTGATGCCACAGTTCGTTACTATCTCGTATCAAAATCCCCGTTCTTATAATAGATTTAGCGAGGGAGCTGGATCCTGTAATTTTAAAAAGCGGCTTTCCTGCTTCCAAGGTAATCTTATTAAAGCTTAGGCCTTGACCGTGGAAAGCACCATAATACAGAGAATTTCCCATTCCCCTTGAGGATTAATTCATTTCTCATAGTCTCGAAAGTCTGCTCGTGGTCAGTCTCGGGACTCCTCGCGGCTTCCCTTCGGCCGAACCGGAACAGTGTAGCTGGACTTCGCAGCAGCTCCAGGAGCCACTAACAAGGGGAGCGTTTGCCCTCAGCGGACCGGTCTGCTAGAGGCCACCTGTGACCAGCTGCACACCTGCTGGTCTCTGAGAGGCGTCTGGGAGCCCAGTGGCCCTCCCTGGTTCAGGCCTTCCAGCTCTGACCTTGAGAGAGCCCTACATGATGTCCTACCATGCCACCTGGCCCATCGGTTGCGGAGGCCCTGGCCACCCTGTCCTGCTAAGCTGCAGGCCAGCCTTGGAGCCCCTGCACGCCTTCGGCAAGTCCATACTGATGCCAGGCCCTGTGCTGGGAGCTGGGGCCGTAATAGGAAATGAGAGAGAAGTGGCCCTGCTCTGTGGACCCCACGCACCTGGCCTGGAGCCCGAGTGCTAACAAGCAGCTCACAAGCTCAGGGTGCTGCCGAGGTGCTGAGCCGGTCCCAAGCCCAAACCCGTGCGGCCTGGCCCTGGGAAGTGACCTGTGCGTTTGCCCACCTGCCAGCGCCCCTGCCTCTTCAGGCCTCAGGGCAGAGCTAGTTCTGTGGATGGTAGACGCGTCCGCACGGGCAGTAGGTGTCAGTGGCTCGGCTAACGGCTGGCTTTGGGAGGCAGGTCTTCTGAAAAATGTGTCCCTGTTTCTTGAACAGAGGCAGATTTCAGACAGAGGGCCTTCCATTTCTTCGTGGTTTATGACCTAAATTCCTGGAATGTGTAAATGCCGAACAGCCTCACATCCCCCCGTATCCTCCTGAATGCTCCCGCCCCTGGAAGGAACCCCCAGTCCTTCACACCACGTGTTCTGATGGAGGCTTCCAAGACCTGTGACTTCCGCACCGGGAATCTTCCAAGGCTGGTGAGCAGACAGGCCTTGGAGTGAACTTGCACAAGAAGCTGTCCCCAGGAGATGGTGGCTCAGAGCCGGCCGGAAGCTCCCTTCTGCTCAGTTCACATGTCAGCGGCCGGGTGGCTTCTGCCCTGACCAGCGCCACGCCGGGCACTGAGGCCTGACAACAGGACAAGCACCGTGCCCTCAGGAAGCACAGGGTTTCCCCTACTTGGTGAAACAGAAGGAAAAGAGTAGCAAAAGCAAACATCCGTGTATAGCGAAAGCCCAAATACTTACATGGGCACTGGAAACAAAGATCCACAGTTAAAAAAAAAAAAAAAAGATAAACTACTCTTCCATGAGTAAGCTAGCCGTCACTCTGCGTGACTTGCAGAGATGAAGTCAAATAGGTCTGTACAGAAGAACCTGCCTACTTCGGTATCTTCTCAGCCAAGATGTTTCAGAAAAATCTGGCAAGGACTGAAGTAAAATTTTCTTGTGTGTACAACATATAGAAGTTTTTTTTTTTCTCCACTAATTCAGAATGTGTGCCTACAAGAGAAATAGTCGGCCAGCCAATGGTACCCATTCGTCTGTGGATGGACACATGGGCTGCTTCCATATCTTGGCTGTTGTCAGGAAGGGTACAGTAAGCAGACGGGAGCATGTATCTCTTTGAATTGATGTTTTCATTTTCTTTGGGTAAATACCCGACCTGGGAATTGCCGAATAGTACGGTAGCTCTATTTTTAACTTACTGAGGACCGTCTATGCAGTTTTCCAGACTGACTGTGCCAGTGCACGTTCCCACCAACAGCAAGCAACAGTTTCTTTTTCTCCACAGCCTCACAAACACTGATTTTTGACCTTTTTGGTAATAGCCAGTCTGACAGGTGTGAGGATCCCAAGATCTTGTGGACACCACAGCCGCAGTCTGCTCATTACGCGGTTACACCTATGTGTCTGCACAGCTGTTCAGAGTTGCCACTAATTCAGGTCCTCCCGCTGATGACAATTTAATGAGATTTTTACTATGAAGTTAGTTGGGAATTCATTCTTTGAGGTTTCTTTCAGAAAATATCAAAAAGATCCATTTTGATCATTGACTCGGGTACTTGAATTCTTACTTTAGAATCAGAGTTTGTTGTGGAGGTGAACGGATTGATACTCTCTGAAGGTAACAGATGGGTGGGGGCGAGAAAGGTTTGCGATCGAAGCCTTTTATGGCACAGGCTGATGTCCGGTTCAATCAGATGTGACGGCGACCTGTTAGTGATCTTAACCGTCATGCGCATCCTTGGAAGTACGTTGGAAGGGACCGACACACATTCTGTGCTCTTCTGTAAGTAGGCACAGTAGAGCGTAGAAAACAACAGAAGGCAGGATGGCTCAGCTTAGAGTTAAATGTGTTGTCTTCCTCAAGAGGAACCAACTGGAATGCACCTGTACAGCAACTTTTGATAATGAGATTGGGGGAACAGAATAGCGCGGGTGATCACAGGTAGAATGTGTGCATCGTGTCTGACACTAGATCTGTCCATCTAGAAGGGGGGAAGCCCTGCCTATGTGATTTGTATTAAGAGCATTTTCTTGATCTTCGCTTCTTGTCTGGGCTACAGAAAGAGCTTGGTTTCCTGAGAAGCTAATGAAGGATCATGTGGGGAGGGCACTTCTCTGGGGAACTGGACATGGTGTAGAAGCCTTTGTAAATTGCAACATTAAACGGGGACAGAATCTCCAAAAGCTGAGGCTACTGAATTCCTTATGAGCTGTACTTTTAAAATTTTTTGGATTCCATTTCCTAGAGTCATGATGTGAATATATGAATAACGGAGAATTCTACCTTTTGAAAGTAGTTACTTGGTGAAAGTTACATAACCTAAGGAATGTGACCTACCCGGTACACAAATAATGTTATTTATAAATTTAAAAATGGCAGGACAGGGCGCCTGGGTGGCTCAGTGGGTTAAGCCGCTGCCTTCGGCTCAGGTCATGATCTCAGGGTCCTGGGATCGAGTCCCGCATCGGGCTCTCTGCTCAGCAGGGAGCCTGCTTCCCTCTCTCTCTCTCTGCCTGCCTCTCCATCTACTTGTGATCTCTCTCTGTCAAATAAATAAATAAAATCTTTAAAAAAAAAATGGCAGGACAATGTTTCGGTTCTGATGGGGCTCCACCACAAGTTGTGTGGTTTTTTATCCTGTTGCTTTGCCTTCTTCAGTATGAGTATGACCACGACGTGAATGGCGATAGGGTCGTGCTGGGGAAAGGCACGTATGGGATCGTGTTTGCCGGAAGAGACCTGAGCAACCAGGTGCGCATAGCCATCAAGGAAATCCCGGAGAGAGACAGCAGGCAAGTCAGCGCGGGCCTTCCTCGTTCTCAGGTGCCACCTCCACACCCAACCCCCGGTGCCCAGCACTGAAGGCACAGCGGACTTAAAAATGAAGGTGTTGTGTCGTCCAAAAATGGTAGAACAGTGATTTGCTTTTCTTCTTTGCATGTTATAAGTAGGTGGAGAAAACGGAACAACTTTACTTGGGAGGCATGTGGATTGCCAAGTCATATTTTAAAAGAAAACTGTGGTTTTATTTCCACTCATCAACTAGGTCTAAAGTTGTACATTTTTACATAGAAGGACATTGGCAAATTTTTTTTAAATGCGACTCAGGGCTTTAATTCATAATGTAACAATTTTAAAGGGCATTGGCTTATTCAGATGTATCATTACAGAAAATCAAATGTGTCGGATAGAAAATCAGCTTTTTGCGAAATAGACTTCTTTTTTATACCCTGCCCTTTAACCTCACCCTCATCCATTTAGGGCTTTTTTTTTTTTTTAAACCACCACTGTTACTCAGTATTTTTTCGAGTCTAATAGATATTTATTCCTTTTTAAAATTCACACCCCCCCATTCTAGACAAGAATGTGGCAGTGTTGACTGCCGAGTATTTTTGTAGAGAAGCTACGTACAGAGTAATGGCCACCACAGAAGAAAGAATAGCTCTGTCCTCCACAGGCGTGTTCAGATGATGTCTGCGTGTTGCTGTCAGTGCTGACACTGATGGACCCATACAAAGAGCATCCCATCCTGGTGGTCAGCGAATTGTTAGGGATGGGTTACAAGTGCTTTCTAGCAGCTGTTAGACCCTTCATCTTTCATTTGTTCGTTTATTCGCTCATTCAATTTGTCTGTCTTTTCATTTATGATATTTGAGCTCAAAGGCCAGGTCTGAAATGAACTTCTCTAGCTTCTTCTAAGGGTGGGAAAGATTAAATGACTTCTTCAAGGACGTGAGGAAACAAGACTGGGATCCAGTCTCTTGAGTTCTTTGTCCAGTATTATGTGTCTTATGCTCATGCCAGATAAGGTGGTGCAGTTGTGTTTTAGGGGGAAATTGCTGGCATGGACCGCCTCCTTTGACTGGTTGCAATAGTTAAGCTTTTCATTGCCCGTAGATTTTCCAGGAATTGTAGAGCCAGAGGGGACCTTAGAGACTGTTTTTGTCCCTTTCCCTAAATGTATAGCTGACCCTATGATGTTGGGCACCTCTTGGCCAGATTCTGGGCCGGCCCTGGGGGCCGACAGGTGCCGAGGATGCTGTCCCGGAGGCAGGGTGCTCCTGGCTTGGTAGGGAATGCAGATACCTTGCCTGGGGGTCAAAGTGATGAGTGCCGCAACGCGAGGGGGTGCGGGTACACAGAATGCTTGTGGAAAAGAGAAGAGGAGTCACTTCTCCTGAGTGAATTGTGATTAAGTTTGAGGAAATAAATCCTCTTTGAGCAGATCTTTGAGTGATGAGTCGCAGTTCATCTGGCAGAAAAGGGGAGGCCAGTGCATTCTATGCTGAGGAAAAAACCGGAGCTGTTAAAGCACCAAGTGTATTCAGAGAACAACAAATTATCTGCTGTGACTTGAAGGTAGGGTGGGGATGGGGTGCTCTTAAGATGAGGCAAAATTTTCAAAAGATATAGTCTGGTTTGAGTTTGAAGGTCTTCCTGTGCCATGTTAAGCAAAATGGTCTTGATGTGGACTTGACGAAGAGAAGTGATCTGATAAGGTGTGTTTCACGAAGAGGAAATATGGCCACCGAAGGAGAATGGGCTAAAGAAACCAGACACTGGCTCGGAGGTCCATTAGGTAGCTCTTGGCTATAGTGTAGACTGCATCTCTGGAATGAGGCCCGAAGGCAGCTGAACATAGAACCTTCTGGAACATCTCTCTTCATGAGAGGCAGAGGAAGAGGGCCTGCTCAGAGAGGCAAAGGATAGTAGGAGCATTGAGACCTTCACATGAGCAGTCATTTACAGAGTAGCCCCTGCACACCGGGCATGCCAGCGGGTGCCCGAGACCCTAAACACACCTTGGCCATCCGCAGCCCTGTGTGGCCCGTGTTACTGTCCCCTGTTCTACAGATGGGAAACTGCCTACTCTCATGGAAGCCAAGAGAAAGACTGTTTCCAGAAGGAAGGGCTGGCCAGCCGTAGGGCCAGCCCTGGTGCAGTGCCCTGCAGACCTCAGGCCCCAAGGATCTGGCAGGTGACCCTGGCTTTGCTTTCCTTACTAGGTACTCACAGCCTCTGCACGAGGAGATAGCCCTGCACAAGTACCTCAAACACCGCAATATTGTTCAGTACCTGGGCTCCGTTTCGGAGGACGGCTACATTAAGATATTTATGGAGCAGGTGCCTGGGGGTGAGTAGTCCCTAGTATTGCGGTGTCATACACGGGAAAGCACTGATGAAACTGTAATGGGAACGTCTTCCTCCTCCTTGCCATTTAAAAACGGACAGACTTTTAGAGGCGGGAGAGCATGTGTTTCTCAGAGGAGCTGGATACCAACTTTTCAGTGTCACACACATAGGCTCTTTGTCGTTTAATTCAGTCATCAAATATTCATTGAGGATCTACTGAGTGCCAGCCGCTGGGCTGAGCACTGGACACAGAGGAATAAAGCATAGTCTCCAGCCTTGAAGCCCTCACAGTCTAGGCATTGAAAGATAATTTGGAGACGAGGGGATAGCGGTTTTAAATATGACACTGCATGGGGCGCCTGGGTGGCTCAGTGAGTTAAAGCCTCTGCCTTTGGCTCAGGTCATGATCCCAGGGTCCTGGGATCGAGCCCCACATCGGGCTCTCTGCTCAGGAGGGAGCCTGCTTCCCCCTCTCTCTCTGCCTGCCTCTCTGCCTGCTTGTCATCTCTGTCTGTCAAATAAATAAAATCCTAAAAAAAATAAAAACAAAAATAAAAATGACACTGCAAAATAACATGTTTACTGTGACATCCTACCCCCGTGCCTTAGCCACAAAATCCCCCCAGTTTGGGCAGTATCGTGGCGGGGATCACGGGGAAGGATTCCTCTGATCTACAGCCAGAATGTCTAGCTTGAGTTGGTCCCTCCATCTGCAAGCTGTGGGAGCTCAGGCAAATTCTTTACCTCTGTGCCCCCTCAGTTTTTTGACTGAATAGATGAATTATAAAATTGGAGTAATAATATTTACTCTAATGCTTGGCTCTGCAATAATTATTGGAGCGATGAAGACCCTAGCTCAGTGGGTTGTTGGATGGATCAAATGAGATAGCATATGTGAAGCTTTTAAAACGGTGCCTGGCAGAGAGCAAGAGCTCAAGAAATGTTCATTTAAAAAATAATAATAATAATGATGATTCGAGTACAAACACCAAACCTTCAGTTAGAAATCTGTATTCAGGGGTGCCTGGGTGGCTCAGTGGGTTAAGGCTGCCTTTGGCTCAGGTCATGATCCCAGGGTCCTGGGATCGAGCCCTGCATCGAGCTCTCTGCTCAGCGGGGAGCCTGATTCCCCCTCTCTCTGCCTCTCTGTCTACTTATGATCGCTCTCTGTCAAATAAATAAAATCTTTTTTAAAAAAATCTGTATTGAGGGGCATCTGGGTGGCAAAGTCGGTTAAGCATCCAACTCTTGGTTTCAGCTCGGGTCATGAGATCGAGCCCTACGTCAGGCTCCGCACTCAGCGTGGAGTCTGCTTGGGATTCTTCTCTCTCCCTCTCCATCTGCCCTTCCAGCTCATGCTCCCTCATGTGCGCGCACAGGCTTACTCTCTCTCTCTCTAAAACAAATTAATATTTTATAAAGAAGAAATCTATATTCATTCATTCCTTTATAACCAACAGTTATTAAGAGCCTACTGTTCTATCAAGAGCCTAACTGTATATTGTGAGCCAGGCAGTGGGCTAGATTTTGAAGGTTATATTAAGGATAAAATACAATTTCTTCTCTCAAGCTGCTCCTAGTCTAGCAAATATGTCGGTCGCTGTTCACATTGATCGATTTTTCCAAGGGTGAGGTTTAAGGACAACAGAACTAAACATGTGCACATACTCTTTTACAGATGGGGAAACTGAGACATAGCAGCATTCTTTCTGCACTGTGTAAGGTGTCAGGCTGAAGTTGGCTGATGTCCAGGGGCTTGCACAGTGACCCCTGAAACACATGGTCAGAATACTGTGAAGGTTGCTTTTCTTTGAGCCCAAAGATTCATTGTCCTATAAAATAAGGGCAGGGGATGGGACACCTGGGTGGCTCAGTTGGTTGGACGGCTGCCTTCGGCTCAGGTCATGATCCTGGAGTCCTGGGATCGAGTCCCGCATGGGGCTCCCAGCCCTATGGGGAGTCTGCTTCTCCCTCTGACCTTCTCCTCGCTCATGCTCTCTCTCACTCTCTCTCAAATAAATAAATAAAATCTTTTTAAAAAAAAATAAGGGTAGGGGTGTTAAGGCAGTCCTGCCCCTGTGGCCCGGCACAGGGGGCTTCTCTCATTGAAGATGAACAGACCCAGCCTCCTCTGATCCTGGTCTCTGTCTCCCTAAATGGCCCCTCATTCTGGTCCTGTCCACCTCTGAGTTGAAGACCAGGTATAAAATGGGCTTTAACCCAAGCTGAGTGGCCAGGACATTTGTGCCATCCCTGCAGCAGGGGCCTGGCCTCCCCAGGCCAGAGCACCTTACTGTGCACTCTCCTCCCGACTTTGTGCAGCGTGATGGACTGTGTAAAGCCAAGGGAGCCCCGCTGCATTTCAGAGGTCCCAAGGGGCTCCCATTCCCCCTTCTTCTGCCGCTCCTCCTCCAGCCGCGTGGCATGCACGACTGGGAGCCGGCAACAGAGGGAGGAAAGAAGAGCAGGTAGCCGCCGTGCAGCAATATTGGCTTGCTGGATTATGTGGAATAAGAAACCTCACTTTGCTTGGTTTCTGTGGAATCTTCAACATCCTGCTGAGTTTTCTGCTGTGTCTGCTTCCAGGGAGCCTCTCTGCTCTTTTGCGATCAAAATGGGGACCAGTGAAGGAGCCCACCATCAAGTTCTACACCAGGCAGATCCTGGAAGGCCTGAAGTATCTCCACGAAAACCAGATCGTGCACAGAGACATAAAGGTACTTGCTTGTTGGCACCAATGAACCTCGTTGGTGTCCCCGGGACCCGCCAGCGGTCAGCTGGCCTGTCTGCAGACGGCTCAGCTCAGAGAAGGGAAGGGGCTGAGCTCGGCCGTCCCCAGAGTGCCAAGCCTAGACTTGCTAGAGACTTGACACCGTTTCTTAAGGTCCAAGGCGTTTGATGTTCCTCCTTTTCTACAGGGTGATAACGTTCTGGTGAACACCTACAGCGGAGTGGTGAAGATCTCTGATTTCGGCACCTCCAAACGGCTTGCAGGAGTGAACCCATGCACCGGGACTTTCGCTGGTAAGTGGGCTGGGGCGCGGGCAGCCGCGCTGGAGTCACGGTTCCTGAGCACAGTGTGGCTGGTAACGGAAGCCGACCATGTGTTGTCCCCAACTTCGGGGATTGGAACCTTATAATGGCACACTGAGCCAGCGACCTGCGGCCACGAGAGTGCCTCGCTGTCGTTGTCTTCAAAGGTTGGGTAGGTGGGGTGGTCTCCTTGAGGTTTTCTGAGGGTTTCTAACCAGTCAGTGAAATAGCATCATCTTTTTTAAGTTCATGTTGTGAGTAATTCAGCATCATAGTGGAGCTCAGACAACTCGTGAGAGCGCTTTACTGGTCTGTCATAAAAACTGCCTGTTAGGGCGCCTGGGTGACTCAGTGGGTTAAAGCCTCTGCCTTCGGCATGTATCATGATCTCAGGGTCCTGGGATCGAGTCCCGCATTGGGCTCTCTGCTCAGCGGGGAGCCTTCTTCCTCCTCTCTCTCTCTGCCTGCCTCTCTGCCTACTTGTGATCTCTCTCTGTCAAATAAATAAAATCTTTAAAAAAACCCTGCCTGTTACCCTACTTCTGGTACCTCGTGCTTGGACATGGTTACCTTTCCAAGGGAAGCTGATTGTTCTGGGCGGGGGGGGGGGGGGGGGGGGTTGGATTTTCTTCTCCGTGTGTCCGTGATGGACCCACGGAAGCGGCGAGAGGGACAGGACTCCGAGCGGTCTGAAATGACCAGCTAGCTTTCCGTTTACAAGACCAGAGCATCAAGTGGGGTTCGAAAAGCTACCGGTGGCTTTTTTAAAATTCCTGCTTCAAAGGAACTGGTCCCCGGAAGGAAGTACTGATTTTGAAAAAGGAAAGGTTTGTGGTCCCATAAGGTATGATAAAAGGATCACGAAGATCCTGCTTGAGGGAATTAAGAAACACTGCATAGACTTTGCTGGTTCTGAAGGGAGCTTGGGAAGTGGCAGGGCCGTTCTCTGCCCTCGGGGCACTGAGCTCTGGAGCGGGCAGACTTGGCCTCCGCTTTAGTGCATAATGTCTCAGCTTTGAAAAAACTTCTCCTCAACAAGGGGTTTGTTGTATGACAACCACTGGACGCCCACAGTGGAGACATATTCTGTATCTAAAGAGAACTTTGATTTCTCAGGAATGACGTCTCCGTTGTAACAGGGGAAGAGGTATGCGCACCTCAGAGTGGGAAACTCACCCCAGGGATTCCCAGAGTGTGTTGAATTTTCATTTATTGTTTCTGATGTAAAGATGCATGTATCAACGTGTGTGAGTACGTATGTATGTATGACTGCCGTGTTTTTCATTACCCTAACTGAAAATGACTTCTTTCTTTCTCTTTAGAAGCCAGCAGTTAGCTTGGCAGTATGTAGCAAGAGGGTCTCTGATATGACAAGGAGTTATTTCAAAACATGAAACCCCTGACAATTTACCTTGTAATTAGCATCCCCAAGGAGAAGAAAAAATCCACAAAGAAAATGCATGTATAATCCATTATCGCATATGCTATTTTCCCAAGTAATTGACTTGAGGAGGCATGCATTCTGCATTGCAAAATAATGCAGGGGTGTTTGGGGGATAATAAAGAAGGGGACTCATTTTGGGTAGGAAATTCCCCTGCATATCATTACTCTTTGCAACACAGAGCGGTTCTGTCCAGAAGTCTCAGCTGGTTCCTGCAGAGCCCCACTTAGATGCCTGGGGACATGGCGGGGCTTTTCCGTGCAAATGTCCGGAGGCTGGCAGAGCCTGGAAGGGGAGCCAGAGGCTCGGGCAACTTGTGGCCCTGAAGCCTCCCTTCCTGTGTTCCTCTGAAGGGTTTTCATTCTAGGTATAAGCCACCTAGAATGGGAGGAAGGGCCTTATGGCTAGAGTCAGCCCCCTTTGCTTCTGGGTTTGTTTGTTTTTTTTTTAACAGCTTTATTGGGGTATAAAATGCACCCGTTTGAAGTGCACAATCCACTGGTTTCTCATAAATTTTCCAAGTTGTATAGCCTTAGCCATGGTCCAATTTTTGAACATTTCCATCACTCCAAAAAGGTCCCTGTGCCACCTTGTAGTCAGCCCCCGTCCCCACCCCAGCCCCAGGTGACCACGGATGTCCTCTCTGTAGAGATTCGCCACTCTGCAGAGTTCATACAGATGGAAGAGTGCACAGTCCTATCTGTCCAGCTGCTGTCACTTTGCATAACCTGTTCCAGGTCCATCCACGCTGGGCCGCGTGTCAGTACTTCGGACCTCTGAATGGTATTCCAGGGTGTGGATAGACCGTGTTTTGTTCATCCGTCTGTCATTCAGTAGTCATTGAAATTATTTCCGCTCTTTGACCATCGTGAACGGTTCTGCTGTGAACAGTCAAGGACAAACCTTTGTGCAGACCTGAGTTTCCGTCCCTCTCGGGTAGATGCCTAGGAGTGGCTCTTGGGACAATAACTCTGTTCCAGTCTGTGGCTGTGAACATCCTTGGTTCAAATTCTGGCTCATCCACTCGCTTGCTAGCTGTGTGACTTGGGGCACATTCCCTCACATCTCTGGGCCATACGTAGTTTCTTCATAAATAAAATAGAGGTGCTCCCAGTACCACCTCAGAGGGTTTTTATGAAGATCAAATAAGTTAATATTGGCAAAGTGCTTTGACCAGTACCTGACTCATAGCCAGTGCAATGGAAGTATTTGTTAATAATAAATACTAATTTATACTTAGAAGTCCCAGGTGATTAGGGCTGAGAGGAGCCTTTGAGAGAATCAGGTTTCTGTGGGTAACTAATATGTTCCACCTGTCAAACCTAGAGGCTATAATCATAAAAGTCATCTCATCTTTTCTTTTTTTTTCCAAAAGATTTTATTTATTTATTTGACAGAGAAAGAGAGACCAAAAGCACGGGGAGCAGCAGGCTGTGGGAGAGGGAGAAGCAAAGTCCCTGCTCAGCAGGGTGACCGGTGCGGGGCTTGATCCCAGGACCCTGGGATCCTGACCTGAGCCGAAGGTAGATGCTTAACCGACTGAGCCCCCCAGGCGCCCCAAAAGCCCTTTCCTCTGTCTCCCACTGCCCTCTATATCCTGTCCAGGGCAGGAGTCCTTTCCTGAGTCTGCCAGCCATCCTGAGACAACGGAGAGAAAGTCTTAATGGCCCTCAGAGATGCAAACAGTCCGGATTGGATAACTGAAAGGGGCCCTGCTTGGTACACTGGTCTGCGCTCTGGTCCTGGTTCCAGGCGACAGCGCTCTTCCCCTGTCGCGGCGGGTCTAGCAGCAAATCAGCTCGGAGTCTTACCTTTTCTCCCCCGACTCCCACCTCCTGCCCTGCTCCCCAGCTGGGAACACTTCCCTGTGGGGTCCCTCTGAATGTAGCTCCCACGTCCTGGGCAGAGACCTGTCCTTTGGCGGCTGCCTACTGCCCCCCCACCACCACTTTTATGCCTCATATTGTATTCACTCCTCCATTTTTTTTTTCTCCTGAGGGATTCAGGCCATGGGAGATGGCCCTTGAGAAGGATTCCTTTTAAAAAGACCCCAGGCGCACCTGGCTGGCTCAGTCGGTTGAGCGGCCAGCTCTTGATTTCTGCTCAGGTCATGATCTCAGGGTCGTGAGATTGAGCCCTGCTTAGAGCTCTGCACTGGGCGTAGAGCCTGCTTAAGATAAATTTTCTCTCTTTCTCTCTATCTCTCTCAAAAAAAACCCCAGAAGTCTAGAACAGTATTTCTGCAGTGGGCCTCACGTCTGGTGTCCATGGCTCATGCGTCTTTCCCCGACTCTCAAGAGGGCGCGGTGATAGCCCCAGACCTCACGGGCGGACGCTCTGAGCACGGGAAACAGTCCCACATGCAACTCGCCAGCAGGGGACACACACACACACAGCTCTGTGAGGGGACAAAGTGGTGTCCCCTCCTTCCAGGCCCTTCCTTGGGCGGGGCAACCGGAGTGGCCCCTGGGGTCCCAGGATGCACCTTATTTCTCTTTCCTGTACTTCATTAATAGGAAACAGCTTTGAAACTTTGGGCTCGGGTTTGATATTTTCCAGGGCCTGTAGACGATGCTGATGCACGACAGTCCTGAGCGAGTGCTGAGTTGCTAAGTCGCCACGGGGCACAGCCCTAACCCGACTCCTGTACTGAGAGGGTAGCTCCCCCCCGGCACAGCGGTGTCTAAAGAAGTCGCTTTCAACACCCCCCACCTCCAGACTCGCTCTCTCCATCTTCTTAACCCCTTGATCCAGGTGGAAGGCCCCTGGGCTGGGGGCCTGTGTGCGAGGTGTGTAACCAGTTGTGCCAGACCCTCTTGGAAACATGGACCTGTCAATGGTCTCTCGCCCCGTGCCATGGTGTCTGGCTTTTATCTCAGCACCTCGATCAAAACATGTAAATTATTGCCCTGCGCCATGCATTTTCTCCTGTTGCGCAGTTGTCTAGGAGCCACCACTTGATTTCATGCCCCCAGGGGCCTGGGTCAGTGCCTGCTGCTCTCCTGTCACCATGTTTTGAACTCTGCACCCTTGCTCGGGTCATAGCTGGCTGGCCGATTGAGTGACCCGTGTGTGGGCACCCCTTGGGGGGACATGCACTTTAGAAAGGATGTGATGCCCTTAAGAGAGCCAGACGAAAGGCAAGCAAGTTTCATAGCATTAATGCATTAATCAGAGGCCTACCCGCCCTGCCCCACCACACCCCGCCACACCCCAGCTGGCATTTTTACTTGGTTTCTCAACAGAAGCCATTTTGGTGCAGCTGACGCACACTGCTTAGGGACAGTCTCTTGAAAGAGTTGTGTGGCTCTGTCTCTGTTGGACGTTTACTGTGAGGGGACGCTTTTTCTAGGAGTATGGTAGTCAGTGAAACGGAGCCCCCAGTTTTCTGTCACTGCTCTCCACCTTCTAGTTACACGGCAACGAGTCACATCAGGGCTTCGGAAATCCTTGCATCCAGTCTGCTTTTGTTCAGGCTGCATTTGTTTCCCTTGTGCTCCTGCTGGATTCCTTGTATCTGTCAGCGATGTCATGGTGAATGGCTCCAGATGTGCAGAGAGAAGAGCTCAGTTCTCCCCTGCCTTCTCTGAGCCTCATTTGTCTCCTGTATAAAATGGGAATCACAGTAGATAGTGCCTCTGTGCGGCCTCACTAAGTTGTGAGAGTCACAGAGACAGCGAGAGGCGGTGATGTTCTGTAAGCTGTTGAGCACTAGCAGGAAGTCAGGCCAGCAGTCTTCAAGATGGCCGCCAGTGTCCTCCACCTCCTGCCGTTCACAGCCCTCTGTAATCCCCTCCCCTTGAACGAGGGCTGGACTTAGTGACTCACTTCTAATGAACAGATGAAAGCAGAGTGGAAATGTGTGACCTGGAGGCTAGGTCAGAAAAAAGGATGGCTTCCTTCTTGCTTGCTGTCTTTGGGTCACTTGCTGTTGGGGGAAGCCATGTCTTAAAGATCCCATGTGGTGAGAGACTAAAGCTTCTTTCCAAACCCCACCTGAGCTTGGAAGTGGATCCTCCAGCTCCATTCTGGGTTTCAGAGGACTATAGCCCCGCAGAGAACTGGGCTAGAGCCTCCTGAGAGACTCTGGGCCGGATCCACCCAACCCAGCTATTCCTGGATTCTGACCCTTAGACACTGAGATTCTAACTCTGGTTTTAAGCTCTTAACATTTTGGGGTAATTTATTACATAACAATAAATAACTAATATGGACGCCATTGCTAAGTCCCTACCTTTATAAAGGGTGATGTTCACTGTTCACTGTTTCCATACAAAGAAAATCTCGAAGTTTAGCATGAGGCCGACTTATCCTTCAGTTTTGAAATAATTGTGCCGAAGTGGACAGGTATTTGACCAGTGTCAATAAACCATTGCAGTTTCGTTGAGTGATATTTTCCATGTTGTATAACTTTGTAAAAGTATATTCTCTTGCTCTTTTAAGAATTAACTTTCTGGGGCACCTGGATGGCTCTGGTGAAAGACTATGCAATTCTTGATCTTGGGGTCATGAGTTTGAGCCCCATGTTGGGTGTAGAGATGACTTAAAAATAAATTTTAGGGGCATCTGGATGGCTCAGTGGGTTAAAGCCTCTGCCTTCGGCTCAGGTCATGATTCCAGGGTCCTGGGATCGAGTCCCAAATCAAGCTCTCTGCTCAGCAGGGAGCCTGCTTCCTTTCTCTCTGCCTGCCTCTCTGCCTGCTTGTGATCTCTGTCAAATAAATAAAATCTTCAAAAAAATAAAATAAATTTTACAAAATCAACTTTGAGTGATTATGTTAGTTGGCATCCAGGCCAGAAAATCAAAATCACCCCAGTTATTTTTACAGAGAGAATTTAGTAGAAAGAACTGTTAACTGGGCCTGGGTTATCTGCCAGGGCTTGAGGGGAGCACGAGGAAGGGTAGAATCGGAACCTTTCGGGAGGGGATTACTGGGTTGAAACAGGTAATGGTGGGCGTGGCAAGATGAAGCTAGTTCTGAAAGTATGAGAGGGCAGAAAAGCTAGAAACTGGACCCAAGTCCTGCAACTGGAGCCAACTGAGGCTCCAAAGGGAAGCTCCCACAGAGGAACAGCAGCTGATGTTGGGGAGCCGATAACTTCTCCTTCCTCCTTCCTTGTAGGTACGCCTGAGCAGCCTCCATGGTGTTCTCGGGCTCTCTAGCGCCCCCGGGTGGCAGAGTCTAACAGGAAGCTGCGGCAAAGCAGAAATGTTTGCAGAGTC
The DNA here is from genome assembly GCF_009829155.1 of Mustela erminea. NCBI lineage: Eukaryota > Metazoa > Chordata > Mammalia > Carnivora > Mustelidae > Mustela > Mustela erminea. Next base: position 15,139,870 of record NC_045635.1, on the reverse strand, counting down.
CCCAGTGCAGCCTCCTAGAGCAGAGCCGAGAGATCATAGCTTAATAAACAGCACCCTGAGTCTTTCCTCCTTGAATGGCTTGTGAACTGGTCTGAGGGCACGTCCTCTGCCAAGGCCTCTCCCTTCACTATTCACAGCAGTACAAGCCTGGGAGGGGAGATTGTGTCACTGGAAGTTCCGTCCCTGGGGCTCTGGCATTTCCTAACAGTGCAGCAAGCGCTGTGAGCCTGTCTTGCCCAACCCTGCAGCCAGCCAAACTCTTCCCTACCAGGCTTTCGGCTTCAAAGACCAAAGCCATCACTTGTGCCCTACTGATCTGTTGAGCCCATGGACCCAGCCCAATTTATATTGAACCTTAAGTGAGTCTGACTTTTTTTTAAAATTTTTTCTTTCTTTTCAGCGTAACAGAATTCATTGTTTATGCACCACACCCAGTGCTCCATGCAATCCGTGCCCTCTCCAATACCCACCACCTGGTTCCCCTCAGTTAGTTCCTCAGAGTCCATAGCCTCTCATGGTTCAGCTCCCCTTCCAATTTCCCTCAACTCCCTTCTCCTCTCCATCTCCTCATGTCCTCCGTGTTATTTGTTATGCTCCACAAATAAGTGAGTCTGACTTTTTTAAAAATGAAATTAAAATTCTTCTCTTCAGTCTCACCAGCTATATTTGAAGGGTCCAACAGTTACCTGTGGCTAGTGACTACCACACTCAGCTGCACAGAACATTGTCATTATTGCAGAACTTTCTGTGGGAGGCACCTGGGTGGCTCAGTCCGCGAAGCGACCGATGGTCGGTGTTAGCTGAGGTTCTGATTATGATCTCAGTCTCAGGGTCATGAAATCGAGCCCCAGGTCAGGCTCCACACCAGTGTGGAGTGTGCCTGTCGCTCTCCCTCCCCGCACTTGTGCACTCACTTTTTCCCTAAAATAAATCAATAAATCAATCTTTAAAAAAAAAAAAAACATTCTGTGGGGCAGAGCTTTTCAAATGGTCACTGGAAGGAAAAATGCTAAAAGACATTGGATCTTCAAGAGGAAGATGTAGTAGGTAACGTCCCCAATTTTTTTTTTTAAAAAACCAACAAGTCCTTTGTTTTCATTGATTAAGATTCTGGAAACCTGCTTTGGTTGCGTGATCTTGGGATGGGCACTTCTCTGGGTATCCATGTTCTGTGTCACGCCGTGGCCACCGTCCTCTACAGGTCCGCTGTCTGTAGCGGGCCACATATAGTGTCTGTTTCTGTTGCTTTCCTCAGCCTCGGTTGCAAGAAAAGCCCACGAGTTCACTCCTCGAGCCCTGGTTGACCTCCTTGCCCCCATCTCTGCATTCCCTTCCCCTTCGAGGGCTGCGTCTGATCCCCACCTTCCCTGTGGCCCCCTCTGGTGGCTTGTGACCCACAGGAGAAAGTCCCCAGCCAGAGCCTTCATCATACGCTGCTTGCCATCCGGGCTGGCCCCAGGTCGCCACCTCCTGCATTTTCAATTCTTAGCTCCCTGCCCTGTGTGAGACTTCACTTGTGGTTCCCAGAACTCGCTCTGGACTTCACACCCTTGTGCCTCTGCCCGGGCTCTTCCCTTGGCCTGAGAGTCTTCTCATCCCTTTGTCTACTTCTTTGACCTTCACGGCAAGAGGCAAGTTCATGGGCAGCACCATCTGCCGCTTCCTGTGGATTTGCCTCCACGTTCACGGCGTGGCCATGCTTTACTCGCTCGCTCCTGCCCAGTGATGGCCCGTGGTGGAGGCATGAGAGCACATGGGAGTCCTCCAGCGGCAGCTTTTGGTCAGGAGCTTCCCAGCGGCCCAGCTGAACGGTCAGAGCTGCTCTTCTGAGACGACCTCCCCACTTGTTCGTCCCCCCTCCTTTCCCATGTGCCACGTCGGCACTGAGGTTGCCGCTCTTTGTCCTTTGTCCCTCTATGAAGGACAAAGAGGTCCTTCGCTCTTTGTCCGTCGTAGACGTCTCCCCAGTAAATCTCTCATGTCTGATCCTGCCTCGGCTTTTACCTCTCAGAGAACCGAGCTGATCCAGATAGAAGCAGGCAGAGCGTTCTCGGCCCCCGCTGCTCCAGCGCCTGCTGGACTTGCCCACCATCGCCCTCTTGTCTCTCTCCTCCCCTGGGCGGCTCCTCGAGGTCGGGCACTGTGTTTCTCACCTTCTGTGTTTCTCCTCTCCTGGCACACCCTACTGTGTGCTTGTTGGTTCGGGGCCCATTTATCCTTCGAGGAACCGAGCAATCTTCTGTCGACATGACTCGTAGCCAAGGAAGGCATGTGGCATGTCTCTGATCAGAGACCGGGCGCGACCGCATCATTGACGCCTGAGAGCAGGCTTCATCCATGGTTAGTGGGAGGGTTAAAGTTCATGCACTTGTTTACTAATGGTCCACTTAGGTTTGTGAACAGCAGGGTGCCCACGATCTTTATTTTTTTCCCAATAGGCACTCTGCAGTACATGGCACCTGAGATTATCGATCAGGGACCTCGTGGGTACGGTGCCCCGGCAGATATCTGGTCCCTGGGCTGCACCATCATCGAGATGGCCACCAGCAGGCCTCCGTTCCATGAGCTCGGCGAACCGCAGGCAGCAATGTTCAAAGTAAGACATGTTTGCTGATTGAGGATGCTGGTGTTGGGGAAATAACAAGCCAAAAGAAAATCTGCCCCTCCAGAGCCCTCACCACGAAGGTGGGAGAGAAAAGCAGTGCTGCCACTGAGTAAGCACTATATCAGGATGTGACAGCTAAGACAGAAGCATGTGTCCTCTTCAGCCCAGCAGTGCTGCCCTTTACACCCGTGTTTGCAAAGGGAATGAGGACTAGTCCTCCCGGGCGCAGACTGGAGAGCGCCACGGGTCACACTAGTGTGTCCGGGGAGGAGGGGGGAAACCTGGCAATTGGGATGACCGTTTGCATTAGCTAATTGGCTTTACCCAAAGGAAAAATAAAGTTCTCCAATCTTTAAGACAGGAGAGGTAGTTTTGGGGCGCCTGGGTGGCTCAGTCAGTTAAGCATCTGTCTCCGGCTCAGGTCATGACCCCAGGCTCCTGGGTTTGGGCCCCGCGTCGCCGGGCTCCCTGCTCTCTCCCCGATCTCCCTCAACCCCTCCTCCTCTCGGACAAATAGGTAAAATCTTCGGAAAAAAAGAAAAAGGAGGGAGTTTTGGAGCAAGTCTTTACTTTAGTTAGGCTCTTCCCTTCGCGCCGAAACTCGAGATGGGGATGTGTTCCTGGATGTCGGCATTTCCAGGAGTTGGCCCCGGGTCCTTGAAAAAGACATACTTGGCAAGAGGTTTATTCAGCTTTTAGGAAGATTCACATGCCTCTCACAGAGACCAAGAACTTGAAATTACACGTTTTTTTAAAGTAAGTGTTCTAAGGGGGGGTCTCCCCTTATTTTCACCAGGGAGGATGAGGCCTCTTATTTTGAATGCGTGTTTGCCCTTAAACTGGGCAAGGCTCAAAGGCCACATGTGTTTGGAGGGCGGGTTTCTCGCTGGGTTTTGAAGAGGTGGGACTTTGGATAACAGATGGTGCGTACCTCGTCGTTCTAAAAGCCCTCCCAGAGCTGGCAGGCAGGGCACCCACAGTCTCAACAGGACCCTGAACTCCAGAGCTGGGGGACAGCGATGACCTTCCCCGTCCTTCGCATTGGGCCGGGATGGGGCCAGCTGCGGTTTGGGAGGATCAAACCCGCGGCGGCGTGATGGAGAGTGGCCGGTGCTGAGGGAACCGGCAGGGCCCAAGCGGGGCTCAGTGAGGACACCCAGCGGCCCAGGGAGGTCGGGGTGAGGTGAGGTGTCTTTGAGCCACCGCCGCCAGGAGCTGGAAGAGGCAAGGACTGAGCCACTGCAGGTTTCAGGGGGAGGGGGGCCCTGGCAGCAGCTCGAGTGAAGCCGGGAGAAAACCAATGGCTGTAGTCTGAGGGCACTGGGTTTGTGGCCCCCGGAGTGCCAGCAGAGCACCTCTGGAGGCAAGCCGCTCCTTTCTTCTCGGGGCTCCTGAGAATTTCTGTCTCTGGCCCCCTCGGGCCGTTCCCTTCCTGCCCCTCAGGGGAGGGGCGTCCCCTGTCATGTGTCCTGCATCTCCCATCTGGGGGGTATATTCCATCCATTGTTTTGTGTTCTCAAAATGTAACACTGGACCTAAAAACTTGTATTTGATTGTGGCCAGAACAGTTAACGTGAGCTCTGCCCCCTTAATAAGCCTGAAAGCGCGCCCCGCGGGTCTGCCGGGTCCAGGGCCGGAGTCCAGAACAGTGTTCTCTCCGCTACGATCCTCTTGTTGAGCCGAAACCTTGTGGCCCGCGCTCAGTCACTCCCCGCTCCCCCGCCTCCAAGCCCAGACTCTGGAGCCTCCCTCCGTGCTGGTCTCAGGGCTCCAAGAGGACAAGGTCAGAAGCCCCAAGACCTCTTACGGCCTAGGCTCTGAAACTCCTCTGATGCCACTTTCCCTGAGACCTGCTGGGCACGGCCAAGGCCAAGTCCCAGGCAGCCAGGCGGGCACGTCGGTGACCGTGGTCTCGGCCGGCCCCTCGAGCGTGGCGGGGCTGGGGGAGGAACTCGGTATTGAAGGCTTGTGCAGCTGGGTGTGCTGAGGCCTCACAGCCACATCGCTCACCTCTCCCTTAAATGCAGGTGGGGATGTTTAAGATCCACCCTGAGATTCCAGAAGCCCTTTCCCCGGACGCCAGAGCCTTCATTTTATCCTGTTTTGAGCCTGACCCCCACAAACGTGCCACCGCGGCCGAGCTGCTCCAAGCGGGTTTCTTAAGGCAGGTGAACAAGGGCAAGAAGAACCGAATTGCTTTCAAGCCGGCAGGTGAGGTGTACCCGGACAGCTGGGGGCGGGGCTGCGTCCCGGGGCTCGGCGATGCCCGGGCTCCTCCGTCACTGAGCGCACCGAGCCTCCCGCCTGGCACCCGTTGCCGGGAAGAGTGGCAGGGACAGGAGCCCCGGCTGGGGGAGTTGTCCCACCCCAGCCAGCTAATGGCCCTTGATTTCCCGACAGGTTCAGGGAGCCCCTCAAGTGACAGCGGTACGCCCCCTTGGTAAAGTTCTTCCTTTGGGATTGTGCCGAGGAGGGAGGCGCAGAGGTTGCCCTGGCTGGGGTTTGGGGTCTTCCCTGCGTGCAGGGCCTGGCCTCCCCCCGACCCCGTGCTGCCCCCGACCTTGATTCAGGAGCACATCGGGGGAGTTTGCCTGTAGCAGCTGTCCCCCAGGCCACAGAAGCCAAGGGACCCCTTCTAGGGCAGTGAGTCCTACCCAAGAATGACATAAAAATGGCCTTTGCCAAGGAAGCTGTTTGGTTTCTGCCTGGTATGGATGGAGTCAGAAGCCAGGACACAGAGGCTCAGCGTCTTACTCCCAGTGTGGCTCGCTGTGTCAGCGTTTCCTGTGGGCGGCCTGGAAATGCAGCCTTGCGCCTATTTCAGACCCACTGAAGTGGAGCCTCCATTTCAGGGACCCCTGGGTGATGGACTGGACTGGCCCATTAGAGCAGCACAGACTTAGCCGGCCCCTGCATGGGTCACCTGGCCTAAGGGGCTGTCTGAGACCCCCACCCCCGCCTCCCTGTCTCGCTCCCCATACAGAGAGTCCCCGGGGCACCGCCCTAGCCCTGCCCATGCCGGGGGAGCCCGTGGGCAGCAGCAGCAGCGAGCATGGCTCTGTCTCCCCGGACTCTGACGCCCAGCTGGATATCTTCTTCGAGAAGGCCCGGGCACCTAAGCACCGGCTCAGCCACCTGCTCAGGTACGGCCCACCCCTTCTCTCCACTCTGGGCCTCTGAGGGGGTGCTTGCATTCACCGGAGGCCAAATACCTCCCAGGTCAAAACCAGACAGCCACCAGGGGCTTTGGCTTGCTTTCTGCGCCATCAATAGGCCAAAGGTGCAGGTAAGGTGGGCAGTGGCTGAACATTCACTGCAGCCACTTACATAACTCTCCCTCCCCCCTTCCCCCCCACCTTCCTCCACACTTATCTCCTATCCTCTTTGCCCCTCCTCCCATCATCCCCTTAATTGTCCCCTTATTCTCTCCCCCTTCCCCCCCTCCTCCCCACCCCGCCTTTCCCCTCCCTTTCCTAAAACTGGTGCTCCTAGGGTTAGAAAAAAACACTGCCTCTCTCTTCCATCGGACTACAGTTTCACCTTGGTAGGGACAGCGGGGGTGGGGGGGTGGGGGGGCTTGGCCCTTCCCCCGTGGCATCCAACCCTCGAGACTTTGTCCTGGGACGCACACAATTGTCGCGTGTGTTTGTCCGCAGTGTTCCTGATGAGAGCTCAGCCTCCTCCCCAGAGGACAGGGACCCGGGCCTCTTCCTGCTGCGAAAGGACAGCGAGCGCCGTGCCATCCTGTACAAAATCCTCTGGGAGGAGCAGAACCAAGTGGCTTCCTACCTGCAGGAGTGCGTGGGGCAGGTAGGGCCAGGTCAGGGGAGAAGCTAACCCCGCCCCCTTTGCCCAGGGGCCAGGTCCTGGAACAGGTCCCCATGGGAGCGAGGCTCCTGCTACCCCGGAACATTTGCGCAGTCCCAGTAATGACCATAAGTATTTCCCAACGACCTTCCCTCTTCCAACAAGACAAAAGAAAATAGGAAGGAGGAAAAAAAAAAGACTCCCCTGAAGCCTGAATTTGCAAAACACTGCAGTGATCCCAGGCACAGATGGAGCGGTGCTGCCCCCTGGTGGAAAACAAGCCAAATGCAGCACGAAGCTCAGGCGTTCCCTGCTTTTGCCCTTCACTCCTGTGAATCCCCCGTTTTGAAATCCCAGCTGCGGGACGGAGTTGTCCTCAGAAGCTGGGAGAGCGGTTGCTTTGTGAAGAAAGGTTATGGATCAGAATATCTGCATTTTAACTAACTTTGGAAGCGGGAAGTTCTTTTTTAGGAAGAGGCCATTTGCCCTTCTATGAAGTAGGCCTTCTAACGAGGAGGGGTGGGGCAGTTGCACAGGGTTCGGCAGGAGGACGGACCCATTCCCAGAGGGGTTTAGTGTCTGTGTGTGTGTGTGTGTCTGTGTGTGTGTGTGTCTCCCCGGGAGGAGAGGAGCCACCTGAAAAACAATAGGAAATTCCAGAAACAGACCCCTTCGCACCTGGGTGCCCACATAATACTTGTTGGAATTCCCCTTCCTCTCTGACTTAATGAAAGTGACTTTGGTGGGGGGTGGGGCGGTGAGCAGAGTTCGGAAGACTTGCATCTCTCGGTTGGCCACATCAAGCAAATAATTGGGATCCTGAGGGACTTCATCCGCTCCCCGGAGCACAGAGTGATGGCCTCCACGATATCAAAGCTGAAGGCGGACCTGGACTTTGACAGCTCGTCCATCAGTCAGATTCATCTGGTACTGTTTGGATTTCAGGATGCTGTAAGTGTTCTGTCTGGCCCTAGAGAACGTGCTAGAAGGCAGGAAGCCCACTGAAGTGGCTCAAAGCGAGGACCACTGAGTTCAGTTACCATTTTCTGCCCTAGTCCCCTGTTTCGTCTAACCTGCTTACACCTAAACCCTTAGTTTCAGGAGTTCCTTCTGAACACAGAGTACGCACGTACAGGTGAACGAGAGCAGAAGCGCAGGACTTCGAGGACTCGGGGGTGGGTGGCATCTGCCAGCTGAGGCAGTGTGGGGTTTAAGCTTATGTGTCTGTACGAACAGATGTGAGTTGTGGCTGGCCTGCCCCCGTGTCTGGTCCAGCTTTGTGTCCCACGCCCCAGGGAAGAGCCCGACCTTTCAGAGGTGCTCAGGAAACGCTCCTGGACTAAACAATGAAGAGGCCCGGGGTGGGAGATGCCATCCCCGCCCGGCCCCCAGACCCAGCACGACTCAGGGGCAGCTTGCAGGAAGCCTCTGTCTGGAAGAGACAGAAAGTCAGGCAGAAACACAGAGCAGTGTGGCTGACATTTTATTTCAGAGTAGAAGTTAGCTAGAAGGAGTAAGAACTCCTCTTTCTTACGAGGACCACGGACCAGAAATCTGGATTTTTGTGATTTGCAGGTAAATAAGATTTTGAGGAACCACCTAATTAGGCCCCACTGGATGTTTGCGATGGACAATATCATCCGGCGAGCGGTGCAGGCCGCGGTCACCATCCTCATCCCAGGTAAGTGCTGCCTGATGGGTCAAGGTCAGGCTCAGGCTGTGGAAGTGACCACCAGTATCCTCTGCGGTCAGCAGTTGTTTTCTCCGTCCCACCTGGGCTGTATACTTCCCTGCAATTCAGTAAATGCTAAGAACTTCCGGAGCCCTACTTGGGTGCCCTCCCGGCATTGCCAAGGAGCCCGCTTGGAGACGGAGCTTGGGATCTGAGAGCGGGAGCCCGGGCCTGAGGGCCAGGGGCCGGCGGGCCACCCTCTCACATGCTCGGAACGCCGACTGGAGGCTGGAGTGAGTGGCTCTGTCTCCTGGCAGACTCCTCCTGTGGTTGTACTCTCATTTGTGAAATGTCCGAGCAGCGGAAGGCCCAGCTCCGCTCTCCTGTGCTGACTTGATCTGGGGAGGGAGGCTCCAAGCGCCTTCTGTTGATGCTGCCGCTCGCTCTCTCTCGACTTGGCTCCCTCCCTGTCCCAGCGGCTTCCCTGAGGAGCTTGTTAGGCCCCAGGACTTCATTATGCCCCACTCCAAGCAGGTGCCTTTCTTTAGTAGGAAGAATCCAGGCCCAATAGGAAGCCTGGTTGTACCTTTTAAAGACTGTCCTTGCGTGACTTAACATCAGCCTCGGTTCGGTCCTCCATGAGCTGGGGATGATCATCTTTTCACCGCAGAGAATGGAGCAAAGTCGTCTCCTCCCCATCGGTAACGCCAGCTGTCCCCTGATGGAGCGTCACACCGGCAGGGCCGGCCTCCGAGCGCTCTGGTGTGCTGGCGCCGGACATAAGCGACGCTGTGCCCAGCCTTGCCTAACTGTGCTCCTCTCCCCCATCCTCTGGCAGAGCTCCGGGCCCACTTTGAGCCTGCGTCGGAGACCGAAGGGGTGGATAAGGACACGGACGAGGCAGAAGAGGACTATCCCCAGGCAGACCTGCCTGGCCGGCAGGCACATGTGGCGCTCAGAGGGAGCAGCCCCCCTTCAGCGGGTGCCCCCCAGCCCCAGCAGCTCCAGCACCAGCACCTGAGCCTCCAGCTGGGCGAGCTCAGACAGGAGACCAACAGGTGGGCCGGGGTGGGACGGTCACCGAGGCCAGTAAGGGAATCTGTGGCCTTGCTGAGGGTCCCCCCTCCCCCCAAGAGAGCTGGTCTCTTTAATTCACTTCCTGGCACATAGTAGGCGATGTTAAAATGTTTGTTAGATGAATGAAAGGATTGTCATTTGCTCTGGGCGATCGCATCCTGGGTGGACTTATGAAAACCCAACCCGCAGGCAGAGCAGACTAGACAGTGCTCGGTCCAGAGGCCGCCTTGTGGCCCGCTCACGGCTCGTGCCGCGGAACACGAACAGGGAGACGCGGCGCCGGGTGTGCGTGTCGCGGAAGGAACGCTGTGTACACGCTGGCGAGCTCTGAAGCAGGACCTTAGGCAGATCTAAGCCTTTCGAGAGAGACCTAGAGTGTTTTAATTTTTGAGAGACCTGGAGTTTTCACTAAAAGGTAGAGGGGGGCAAAATTCCGAAAGCTTTTAAGGTATGACAAATGCAGAAGTCGATGGACTTCGCACTTAGGACATTGCCTGGTAGGGTTGGTAAGGTTTACAAGCCGCACGTGTATGTATGGTCACGGCAGGCTCAGTGGTTCTTCCCCGGCACTGCTGACAGCCCCTCTGCCACCTCCCACTCTCAGTAGGACTAACAGCCGGCAGCGGCCAGACACACGTGTCCTTCCTCCACGACCGCCGGGCCCTAGCTCACGGACTCGCCGGCTGCTGTGGGGTCTCCCGCCCCGGGGCGGTGGTGCCTGGGGGCCCCGGCTGGGTCCTGAGTGTGGGAGACCAGCGCCTGCGAAGCACTTAGCACAGCCCCGGGTTCCGTCAGTGTCCGCAGGTGTGGTCCCCCTGCTGGCGGTCATCTTTCTGCGGGGCTGCCAGCTCCTTGGCTTCCCCCTCTGAGGGGGAAAGAGCCCGAGCGCTCCTTCCAGCGGCTTGAGGAGACTCAGGGAGCCGAGCTGTCCGCACCAGCTCCTCCTGGCAGAGTTCACTGATCCCCCTCAGGTCATCTGGTTCATGATACATTTTGAGACAAAATATGCCCGAGCCCTGAGTGCTGGTCTTTGCTTTCAAGGGGAGGACACATAAGGGAGGGGCCCAGGTATAGGCTGAAACCAGACCGCTGAGACTGTGTGATTTGGTTTTCTTTGTCCCCATCTCCTAAGGTTCATCCAATGTTTGAGCTGAACTGAATGGCACTAGGCTGAGTAATGGCTTTCTTTTTTTCTCAACCAGACTTTTAGAACACCTAGTTCAGAAAGAAAGAGAGTACCAGAATCTTCTCCGGCAAACCCTAGAGCAGAAAACTCGAGAATTGTATCATCTTCAGTTACAGTTCAGACCTACTGGTGAGTAAGTTTTCACTTGCTTGGACTTGTGTGAGAGCACCTGAAATGTGGCTAAGGTTCTAGTCAGCCTTGCCACAGTTACTGCTTTACTAGAGAGTAACTGTATGTTCTGGAATACTCAGTAATAGAAAAACTGGCACATTCAGAAACGTGCGTGAATCACACATACATCATGCTCCGTGAATGCCGACTAAAAGGGCTACACACCGAGTCCCTCGATACAGAATATGGACGCAATTGTCCATTCAAGGCAAAATTCGAGGGACAGAAAGCATCACAACGGCGGGGTGGGGGATTGATGGTAAAAGGCTGCAAGAACTTCTGGGGGTGATGGAAACGTGTCATCGGGATGGTTACGTGACTCCTCATCCAAGTTCACAGCACTGCATACCTAAAAAGGGTGACTGCAGAAATCAAACCTCAGTAAACCTAATTCATTTCATGCCACGTACAAAAGAGCCACAGCCAGCCACCTCTTGGGATGTGGGAGGGGCGAGCGCGGACACATCTCAGTACTGAATTCCACGCCCTCATTTGATTTCCAGCGTAGCTAAAGCTGGGACTTCTTATAAAAGGCATTTTAAAAACTGGAATAAGCATTTAAAGTAGTACACATAGGAGAGCCTGGGTGGTTCAGTGGTGAAGTGTCTGCCTTTGGCTCAGGTCATGATCCCCAGGTCCTGGGATCGAGCCCCACTTTGGCCTCCCTGCTCAGTGGAAAGCCTGCTTCTCCCTCCCCCACTCCCCCTGTGTGTTCCCTCTCTGTGTCAAATAAATAAAATCTTTAAAAAAAAAAAAATGGTAGACATAGAGCCTGTCCAGTCCTCAAGTAAGTAACATTACCCTTACCTGTGGTCCCTTTAATCTTTGAACAGTGAATCCAAGAACTGCACGCTGTGGGTTAGAGCAGCTCAGACAGGTTTAATTCATAACCTTTCAAATCACACTTCTGCTGTGTGTAATAGTTTATTCCATTCAACTTGTTACTTTTGAAGAGTTTCACTGTTAAACATTAATATACAACAAAACAAATTTCTCGTCACCGCAGATACTACAGAGAACCCAGCATCCCCTCCTGGGTCTCAGGGGCAAAGCACTGATCCAGAGCTCGTAGACTGGTTACAGCTGCAGGGAGCAGATGAGAGCACAATAGAGAAGGTAAATGTGCGACAAAGAAAACATTCCTATGCCCTTATTACAAAGCAGCTTAGCTCTTCCGTATTTGGTGTACGTTACAGATTGTTGAAGAGGGCTACACCCTGTCTGATATTCTTAACAACATCACTAAGGAAGATCTAAGACACCTTCGGCTGCGGTAAGAATGGCTTCAAAACACTGTAATAGAAAATGACTTTTTTCCTGTGATTGTGCTTTTAAATCAGTAGAAAGCAAAGTGGCGCTCACTTTCCCCACTCAATGAAATTAATTTCCTTTCTTATCTGGGGCTTAGAAAACCAGCTACCCAACTTCCCCTCTAGCTCTGGAGTTTTCTTCAGGGAAAGCTGGGTACCAGTCAGAGGAGCGTGAAACCCCAGAGCTCCGGCCTCAGCCGCCCTCTGCGCCCCGAGCTCTCCCCCGCCCCTTTCCTCGGCCTGCCCTGCGCCCAGCCACCCGGCCCTCCCGTACATGCCTCGGAGGCCACGTGCCACTCCTGCTGGAGCCCAAACACAAGGGGACAGAGCTCTATTTAAGTCGGGAACACATTTTGGCTATCTAGACAAGTCTCGGATTGTGCACTGTAGCTTTTGACATACGGGCTCCTACTGGGTGGTGTGGCTCTGAACTTCTCTTTTCTTGCGACTCTGAAGCAGACTCCTGGTTTTTTCCCAGTGGCGGTCTCCTCTGCAGGCTCTGGACAGCAGTCACCCAGTACCGAAGAAGGGCTCAGGGGTCCCCGACCTCCCAAGATGAGGCTGAACCAGTTGGCTAGGCCAGGGGACAGAGGGCGCCGAGAGCGGACGTCTTTGTTGTTAGAAAGTTGGTAACATACGCGTGAATTCCACGGAGTTTACACCAGGAAAACCTCATTATTTAAGAACTTGAAGTTTTAAAGAATTACTGACTTTGGATTGTTTTTTTTATACCTGTTACTTGTCAACATGTTTTAAAGGTGAGTAGAACTTCATGTATTTGGAGAACAGTGAGTGAACTCTAATTTTGACATCCCAGAATATTACAGAATTCTGTAAAATGTCCATGTTGCTGTGGTGGAAAACTCAGTACACCCTATAGAACTGACTGGAAAGGTGAAGCAGGTGTTTAAACTAAAAGGGTGGCATGGGCATCACTGTTTTAGACCACAGTTTACTGTGAACTATGTACTTAAAAAGATAAAATTGGTAAGAATATCCCTTGTATTTAATGTTTGATATGAATGTAAATAGAAAACTATTAAGAAAATAGGTTTGTATTTAATGTATAAATGAAGAAAACTAAGTTATTTGGCCTTTGAAATGATCAGGAAGTGGTCTTATTTAAAAATGGTGTTGCTGCGGCACCCCGCTGGCTCAGTCAGTGGAGCGTGTGACTCTTGGTCTCTGGGTCATGAGTTCGAGCCCCAAGTTGGGTGTAGAGATAAATTAAGAATAAAATCTTTGAAAAACTAAAAATGGAGTTGTCCTTCTGCCCCCTGCCTGGAGGTAATAAATAACGTGTTTGAGAGCGGATGGTCACTGAGCCGCGGGCGCAGGCGCCGCTGCAAGGTCCAGGCAGTGCTCCCGCACCCCTCGAGGGTAGGAATGGCTTTAGATTTAGCTATATATTATTTAGCAAATGCTTTTCAATTATTAAAAGAAATAGAACCATTTCAAGGAAATAATCTGAAATCTAAAATAACCTTATATAACATTCACACTAAGTACTTAAGTGTGCAGTAACAGCTTTTAATGCAACACTGTACAAAACACATGCACTTACTATCTTAACCTACATTCTTCTTATGGGGTTTTCTTCCTTAACAAAGTTGAGAACAGAGTCCCTTACAGATGGAGCCCAAGAGCCCCCTGAAGGTGGAACCATCCATCACGTGCGCTCTCCCCTTAACTGATGGACTTAAACTTGATCCACTGATTGGCACCCCGAACTTCAAAAGGCGGGTCGCTGCTGTAAATGTGGTAGCCCAGCTCTTCCAAAGGCGGTTCGGGATCCGCAGTGGCAAACTGGGCAGCATCCTCAATTTCCTTCCTCACTTCAACATCAATTTCCTAAAAATCAGATTATGGTTCAAGAGGTTTTTAAATAAACAGCAGCTTAGAACACCAACTAGTTCTACTCGGAACCCATTGCTAGTAGGGAACCAGAACTCTTCTAGGCCTGGAAGTACTAACAGTTGCTATTTTTGAAGAAGTGTTTATAACGGCCATGATCAGGGGAATATTTTGGAGCCCCACAGGGAACACTGATGGATACCTGAAGTCTATTTTTAGGAACACAGAACTGTGCTGCTGGGTTTCAAGGTTAAGCAAATAGGACTGCTTCATATCCTACTCACACCACAATCCATCCTTTCCCACTGACCGAGGCAGCTCCCACAGGCACGGCCGCTTTCTGGGTGCAGAAACACTGCTTGAGCCTACCTTTAATTCTTCAACGCTGGCCAGATTGCTGTTCACCATTCTATCCTTGAGCAGCATGATAGGGTCACTCTTACTTCGTACTTCCTGAATCTCTTCTCGGGTACGGTAACTGCAAGGCGGCAAACGAGGTCAGAACAGTCGTCTCTGCCACAGAGCTCTCCCCGGGGACATGGTGCCATGATGTTCTCAAAATACAAGAACGCTGCCTCTAACATTCTAGTATCTTTCATAGAAAACTCTGCCCTGGCAATTCCTCGGGCTTCTCAGGCATTCTGACAACAGAGCTCAAGCTATCTGCTGCTCTCATCGAGATGTAGGATATGAAGAAAGTGGTAGAGCTGCATTAGGTGCCATTTAAGGTGGGTGGCAAGAACTGCAGACTGGAAGGTGACAGAATGCCAAGTAGGAGACAGGGTTAGGAGCCCAGAGAAGTGGGGCCAGCGAAAACCTGGACAGCAGGTTTTCTAATTCCTGATTCTAGAATACAACTGACCCTTGAACAGAGCGCCAACCCCTGCCATGGACACAGTTGAAAATCTACCACTTTGAGTCCTGGAAAAACAACTCTTACTAATTAACAATTAATAGAAATTGTGTATGTTACATGTATTATACGCTACATTCTTAAGCCAAAAGTGTGAAAGAAAATAAAAACATTACTATTCTGTATTGAAAATCCCTAAGATGTACCCGCGTGGTTCAAACCTGTGTTGTTCAAGGCTCAACTGTACATCCCTGTCCTACATCTTTGAAACCTGTTATTTCAAGTAACACTTAAAGGGAGGGCTCTGTTTTCCTGAAAACACCAAGTGTTATTTTTCCACGTAAGTTGCTCTTTGTAACACTTTCCCTTCGAACTCCAGTCTACTCCCAGGCTCGACAGGGCAGGCTTACTCGGACTAAATCCACTTCTATATTTGTCACACTCTGGGACGGCAGCGTTACATTCCAGAGTTACTAAGTGCCTAGTTCAACTATCTTTCTAGTGTAACCTACTCTGTTCTGACTGATCTATTTCAACATACTGAATGCCCCTTGTTGCCAGGTAGCCTCACCCCTACCAGCCAGGTTTTCAAATTCTGGCTCTATGGTGGGGTAACGCCTACAAAAGCTACATGCCCTGAAACATATACACTCTATGCCATCAACCTGTTTTGTGCAACGATTTCTCTCTACAATTTCTTTTTTTTTTTTTTTAAAGATTACAGAGAGAGATCACAGTAGGAGAGAGGAAGGGAAGAGATCACAGAGAGAGGGGAAGGGAAGCAGGCCCCCCACTGAGCAGAGAGCCCGATGTGGGACTCGATCCCAGGACCCTGAGATCACGACCAGAGCCGAAGGCAGCAGCTTAACCCACTGAGCCACCCAGGCGCCCTCTCTACAATTTCTTAAAGCAACGTCTATCCCCAACGGGGGACTTGAATTCACAAATCCGACAGTCATGTGCTCTACCCCGAGCTGGCCAAGTGACCCTCTCTGCAGTTTACTGCTGCTCATGTTAACATGTGCAGATGACATATTCTAGACACTTTCAGAATGCTTCCAGGGAAAGAATCAAACAACTACTCAACACCAACTGCTTCACTGCATGAAGCCCCCTGGTGTCTGGCCTCCAAAGCGAATGCTGAAATGCTTTGCTTTTTCATCTGAGTAGCACCGTGCGAGGCCCACCCACTCGGGACCCCACACTGATTTCCCATGACCATACCTGACGCCAGGGTCGCTCATGCTGTGTCCGTGGTAACGGTAGGTCTGTAGCTCCATCAGTATGGGCCCCTGAAACAGAACCCAGTGGAGACTGAGATAATGGGCACAGCACATCCTTCCAGAGTCAAAGATGTTCTCTTACCAGACTATCAGTTGGCTGAGTTGTCAAGAACTTCCTCTTAGCTAATACCTATGTACTCCATGTTTCGTCCTTCTCATTAAGAATCAAGGGCGCCTGGGTGGCTCAGTGGGTTGGGCCGCTGCCTTCAGCTCAGGTCATGATCTCAGGGTCCTGGGATCGAGTCCCGCATCGGGCTTTCTGCTCAGCGGGGAGCCTGCTTCCCTCTCTCCCTGCCTGCCTCTCTGTCTACTGTGATCTCTGTCTGTCAAATAAACAAATAAAATCTTTAAAAAAAAAAAAAAAGAAAGAAAGAAAGAATCAAAAAGGCTGGGGCGCCTGGGTGGCTCAGTGGTTTAGGCCTCTGCCTTCGGCTCAGGTCATGATCTCAGGGTCCTGGGATCGAGCCCCATGTTGGGCTCTCTGCTCAGCGGGGAGCCTGCTTCCCCCTCTCTCTCTGCCTGCCTCTCTGCCTGCTTGTGATCTCTGTCTATCAAATAAATAAATAAAAATCTTTAAAATAAAAAAAATTAAAAAAAAAAAAGAATCAAAAAGGCTAGGGCGCCTGGGTGGCTCAGTGGGTTAAGCCTCTGCCTTCGGCTCAGGTCATGATCTCAGGGTCCTGGGATCAAGCCCTGAATCGGACTCTCTGCTCAGCAGAAAGCCTGCTTTCCCCACTCCCTCTGTTTGCCTCTCTGCCTACTTGTGATCTCTGTCAAGTAAATAAATAAAAATTTAAAAAAAAATCAAAAAAGCATCCTGCATGTTATAGAGCCCACTGATCTTAAATTTTCCTCAGCACTGCCTCTGATAAATAATCCTATAAAACAGCTAAGATTTAATACAGAAAAACCTATTAGAAAACAGGTATGTCACCAAGGGAGAGCACAGTTTTTATCTTCAGGATCAATAAAGCTACTTTTCCCCCCTCAGTCAGAGGAAATGATCTACAAGCATTTGGAGCCTTTTTAAAAAGCTAGAGAAAAATACTAACACAATCTTGCAGAATACGTCTAAAAGCAAACCTCTAAGTGTGCTGGAAAGTGCAGGACAGGCGAACTAAAACTAGGTTGGATAGGTCAGTCTCTACCTCATGTACCCTCGGAGGGGCCGACACCCCAACCTCCTGCACAGGTCTGGCTAGCGTGTGACAAAGTTGATTCTGACATCTGGGTAGCAGCCCTGTGATGCTGCTGGCCAGCCTGACCACCAAGACTGTGTCCTCTGGTTACACTACCCCCGTCTTCCAGAAGACATCTTTGAACACTGAGGGGAGAGGGGAGATCTCGGATCCCTGGGGCCGTCTGGTGTAGTAGTTGAGGGACGGGGAGGCCCTGCTCTCAGTCCAAGCGCCTGGGATCCAAACCAGGTTGTCACCTATAGTAGCTTTGTACCCTTAACTGCTCTGTGCCTTAGGTTACTGTTTTACAGGCGAGGAGACCTAACTCAAGGACTGTGCTGATTAACACACAAGTGCTTACTGCGTCGCCTGACACCTGTCAATCCCTCACTGTCACCTCTTTTTCTGTTGTCATCCAGGAGCTATTGGAAAACACAGAGGGTTGGGCTTAAAGGGGTTTCGAAACGCTCCCCTAATTCCAAAATCAGGCTGTGAATGAACACAGAAATAAATGTATAATAATAAGCCAGTGACCGTGTTTCCATGTACGTTTGTACCCTGCACGTTCTGTCAGGAACTGGGGAAGACGGGAGTGACAGTCACTGCCCAAGCCCCAGCCCTCTAGTCTGGGGGGTCCCAGTGGAGATTCCTGAGCCCACTGCCACCTCCGACCTACTCGGTTTCATCCCGTTCTCCTCGCGTGCGGCCCTCCTCCACCTGCCCTCCTCCGCCACCCCCCACTCCCCACACGCGTCTCCGCTAGCCCAGTCCGACCGCACAGGGCATGTCTCGGAAAGGTAAACCCTAGGGATGTGCTGCCGAGGCTGTGATCGCCAACGGAACACCCTTCCACTAGCTCCGCCGGCACCTGAGCCAACTTCCCGGTGCCGTCTCCCTCCCTACTTTACCTGGAAGGTCAAGATTCTCAGGACTGAAAAAACAAGACTAAGATGACACACTTTAACCCTAACATTTAACTTACAGAAGACAAGCTTACACTGAACGCCTCTCATCCAAGCCAAGTTCTGTGCTGAGCGCTGTGGGGGTCGCCAATCTGCTCAGCCAAGGGGCTTATGATTAATGGGGAGGAGGAGCGGAGGGCGGAGGCACAGGAGGAAACCACGAGGCATAATGCCGAAGGAGCGCTCCGAGGAGAGCCACGCCAAGTGCGGGCATCGTGGGAGGCTTCCCAAGACGTGAGCTACCGAGACCGCGGTGTTTACAAAGGGACCCGACTCACTGGCCTCTGCTTCTACCTTACACACACCTCAACTGCCAGCCACCCCTGATGAGCTGTAAGAGACACACGGGAGGCATTCTTTTAATTGTAAGGTAAATGTCAACAGAAATCTCTGACCCGGAGGCCTACGAGAAAGTCTTACCTTTCCAGATCTACAGTAGGCAGCTGCAAACCTTGTTGCCTCCCGGACACACAAGACGTCCATTCCATCTACCTGTTCAGACACAGGAAAGGGCCGAGCATAAACCAAATGCGTCAGACCATTTTAACTTTACAGGACCCGTCCATGCGCGGAGAACAGAGAACTGCGCAATCTGTCTGAGGTGGTCAAGGACCCACAAAGGGGCGGCCCCGGCCTCACACCAGGTGTCCTCACCCTCAGCCCAGGGATGAAGTCGCCTCTCTTGTAGTAGTCCGTGCTGGCCGCTGCTCTCTCAACAGATGTTCCCATTCCATAGCGGTTGTTCTCACAGATGAAAATACACGGCAGTTTCCACAAAGCTGCCATGTTGTAAGCTTCAAATATCTGACCCTGGAAGCGTGGATAGGAAGTTCAAGTGGTTTTATCCGGCTATTTTTCTCTAGACTACTACATCATCCCCCAAAGCTGCTGCTCTCCCTGGCATGAAAGCTTTCCAAAAAAATGGAAAGCTTCACCTTCCCCACAGAGCTTTTAAGGCAAAGGAGTGTGTGTGTGTGTGTGTGTGTGTGTGTGTGTGTGAGTGATGGGGGGTGGGGAAGACATGACAAGCATCATCTCTTCTTGCAAACAAAGGAAGTGACAAACCAAACACCACCACTTGTTTTGGTGGGGCCAAGCAGTGGGGCCAAGGCAGTGGTACAGAATACATTAGGAAGAGACCAACATGTAAAACTTCGTGGCTACCTCCTGCTATGCTTTACTATAAACGGGTAACACAGCGAGCCAGTGTCTGAGAACCCGCCTTCGGAGCAGGGCCTCAGTATTGTCCATGGACTGGTGAGGACTCAGGAGCATGACAGGAAAAGTACGAGCTGAGGCTCAGAAACCACGAGAGGAGTCTGATGATGCCACGGCATCCGAGAGAGGTCTGTACATTATGGGACTGGCATAACAGCTAGTCTGGCCTGGGTGAAGATGTAAAAAGGTCCTTCACCCGCAGAGCGTTTGCGAAGCCCTGAGGCGGCGGCAAAGGAGAGCGCCTCCGCGGGGCGCCGGCAACAAGCGCTTGTGCCACACGCCACGAAGGAAACCTATAATGCGGCCATAAAGCCCAATTCCGGCCTGCCCTGAACGGCTACTTCAACTGCTAAGCAACAGACTCCTTGTCCACCAATGGACCTAGGACTATGCAACACTCTGGAAACAAAACTGCAAGGGTTACTGCCAAGTCAAGAGACACGTACTCACCTGATTAGCAGCACCGTCGCCATACAAAGTCAGACAGACCTCATCCTTTCCGTTATACTTACAGGCCAAGGCAATCCCCGCTCCCAAGGGCACCTAGTATGGAGGACAACCAAGGAAAGAACCACAGAAATCCATGAGGGGTGAAAGCAATGCTCCGAATTTTCAGCCCTGGCCAGAATTTGAGAAATGACACTGTCGTCACAAACTCCCCACCCTCTCCCTACCCCTAACTACCCTACCGCCAGTGTTACAATCAAACTGGTAGAGGAACATGAATAACTGTACCTTAACCATTGAACAGTAACACTTCTATAAAGATTCAACTACTCAAGAGCCAAAGTATGAAACCTAGGTCTTTTTTTTTTTTTTAACATACAGCAGCAGCACATTACAAAGTGAGGCAAACAATCTCATAATTTTACGCCATTCTTCATTTCCTTGCAATTTTTTTTTTAAAATTCTAGTTAACACATAGCATTACTGCTGGTTTCAGGAGAATGTAGTGATTCGTCACTCAGACATCACATCCAGGCTGTAACTTCATTATTCGCTAACTGAGGAGAACAAAGAAGACGGACTGTACGACCACAAGAGCTGGACGGATTACGGACGTGGCCCCTAAGATCCTGATCGCCTGCCTTTCCTCCTCAGATACCTGCACCCACAGTCTATAGCAGGGGGAGGACGGGCTAAGTGGATGTGACAAAGCAATTAATGAGCTTAAATATAAACGAAAAGGTGACAGGATAGGCCGCTGCTAGGGATTCTTGCTTATGTATAAAACGTTAAAAATTACCTAAAAAGAATAATTTTTAAATCACTGTCCAAATCTATTACTAACTGATCAAATGGTAAGCTATGAATCAACAGGTCTTTTAAAATACACCCAGCACCCAAAGTACTAAAATACGTGAAAGGGAAGCTCTCCCAGGTAGGACATGTTAAGACATGGTCCAGGGCCAAATCTAGGAGAGCGGGCAGTCCTCGTCCACGCGAATCACCTGAGCGCCGACGATGCCGTTGCCCCCGTAGAAGTTCTTGGCGTACATGTGCATAGATCCACCTTTCCCTTTAGCACAGCCTCCTCTTCGTCCTATAAATGGCAGCACGTGCACATACACATCAAAGCAAATACCCAAGGGAAAACCACACCCCAAGTATTTACTCAAGAGGCTCAACCACTAGAACTCACAGGCACATTCAATTCTATAAGCACCCTGCCCTCTATGCAGACACAGATTCCACCCTTATCTCCTGGTCCTTTCAGGAAGGTCCATCCAGTCCTATGTCCTTGCGTTTTCCAGCTCGCTAACCACTGAGTTTCCTTTAGATGGTAGCATCGTGGTACCCTGGACTTTTTTTTTTTTTCTGCCAGTTACATCTTCCAATTTCTCCCGCACTGGTGCACTGAACAGTTCAAGAGTCAAGGGGGGGTACAAAGGGAATAGTAAAAAGATTCCTTAAATTTAAACTGCATACAAGGAAATGCTCCTACTCTCAATTTTCGTTCTATGACTGCTAATTTCTACTGGCGTGCTTGAGTGACAAACAGTATTCTAATTTTATAAAGCTAACATTTTTAGACTTACGAAACTTTCACCTGAGGGGCCAGGTGACCTCAGAAATAGTTTACTAAAAAGCACAACAGAGATACCAGAGCCCCACAAGGGAGAGCTCCTTTTACTTCATACTCAAAAAGGTTTTAAAGTTAAGTTGTAACAGCATCTTAATATGAGAAAACTGCACTTCTTTCACTAATTTCCCCTTTTTGAAAATCAATAGCAAACCTGTAAGCTCTGCGAGAATTTCTCGGACAGAAAGCCCACGAGTGAAGGTAAAGCCATGAGCCCGATAGGCTGTGATAAGATGGTCTGTGGGATTTATGCCAGCCTCCAAGCCCACACAACAAGCTTCCTACGTTAAAGGAAAAAGCAGTTAATGAGTCAGTAACATACACATTTCTAGATAAAAATCCCTAGCCTATTACGAAAACTTGGCCCAGTAGAACTCTTAATAATCACAACAGAAGCTCCTTTTTTTTTAAATTTTTATTTATTTGACAGACAGGTCACAAGTAGGCAGAGAGGCAGGCGGGGCGGGCCAGGGGTGGGGGGAGCAGGCTCCCCGCTGAGCAGAGAGCCTGACACAGTGCTCCATCCCAGGACTCCGAGACCATGACCCAAGCCGAAGGCAGAGGCCTTAACCCAATGAGCCACCGAGGCACCCCAGGAGCTCCATTTTTCATCAGAAACAGAACAGAGGGGCGCCTGGGTGGCTCAGTGGTTAAGCTGCTGCCTTCGGCTCGGGTCATGATCCCGGGGTCCTGGGATCGAGCCCCGCATCGGGCTCTCTGCTCAGCGGGGAGCCTGCTTCCTCCTCTCTCTCTCTGCCTGCCTCTCTGCCTACTTATGATCTCTGTCTGTCAAATAAATAAATAAAATCTTTAAAAAAAAAAAAAAAAGAAAGAAAGAAACAGAACAGAGGGAAAAGTCAAGCCAGAAGCTACCAAGTGGAAATCCACAGATTTACTGTTTCAAGCCGGTACAGTGATTTGGAAAAAAATTCCTGAATAAGATGTCAACAATACTGGGAGAATTTCGTATGAAAATTGAAACTGGAGCACCTGGGTGGCTCAGTGGGTTAAGCCTCTGCCTTCTGCTCAGGTCATGATCTCAGGGTCCTGGGATCCAGCCCTGCATTGGGCTCTCTGCTCAGCAGGGAGGCTGCGTCCCACCCCACCCCTGCTGCCTGCCTCTCTGCCCACCTGTGCGCGCTCTGTCAAATAAATAAATAAAATCTTTTAAAAATAAAGAAAAGTGAAACTTCTGTTATCTGTTGAAGAACCAAAACCAGGAAGCATTAACCCCAGATTTCCACATGGCACCAACTGGCTAGAACTAAGCGATGGTTTCTCTGGGTGGGCGGGGCCTGCCCACTCCAGTCCCTGAACAGTCCCGCCTTCTTCACTAATTCATTCCACCCAGCTCGTCCCCACAGGCATTCGAATTTGTAACCCTTGGCCTAAACCAGAAAAACAAAACACAAAGGGAAAACCCTCTCGCCCACAAGTATATGCACTACAGGTGATCACAAAGCCATCAAGGCGCTGGACACCAGCAGCGGGATGTGTGCGTGACTTCCTCAGCATGAGCTTCGGAGCGGGCCTCGCAAGCTCGTCTGTGTTCTGACAGGCTGGCCTCAAATCCTTCAGATGCGTAAGGTGGGGTGAAAACCAGTAACTACAAACCATACTTAAACTCCTACATCCAACATGGTTTTGCTACAAAACCACCACTCACCTGACCATCACACAAATGACAGAAACCACGAATAATCTTCTGCTTGTACAGCTGATCTGCCTTTAACTCCATCCGGCGGACCGTCTGCATCATCCTGTAGTACTTGAGCCCGTCCTCCCTGGTGAGCACTGTGGTGACAGGAGGGCCCTCCTCCAGCCGGTGAAGATCGCATTTCTGAAATGGAATCAGTTAACTTCCAGTTACTACAACGTAAACAAGGACAACCCACTGTAAGATCTGTTATCTCACTGCGATAATATTTAACTCAAAAACCAGCAGAGAAGCACAAAAGAAATGCCGCACATTGCTTCTGACTCCTTAAATCATAAAGCTCACTCTGCAAGAGGATCAAGTTTAGAGGAATGAAATCGAAGATGACTCCCCGCCCCCCCCACAATCCATGGGAGTCAAAGGAGTTATAGAGGCTGAAAGACAAACTTCCAAAGAAATTTTTTTTAAAGATTTTATTTATTTGAAAGTGAGCACAAACAGGAGGAGCAGCAGCAGGAAAGGGAGAAGCAGACTCTCCACTGAGCAGAGAGCCTGACACAGGCCTTGTGGACGTGTGGAAAAATTACTAACACAAAGCAAAACACCTCTTACCTTAATTTCAAATGTAGCATCATTTGCAAAATTACGGGAGGCCACGAGCACTCTGCTTGCCTTGAAAGACCAAAATATACAAATATATCAGTACTTTTTATTGTCAGGTATTTTTGAAAGTCATTATTATCATTTATCAGTTATCAGGATGCAGTCCTGGATTTTTCATAAGCCCCAACATATTCACGAGTGTATCCTCCACTCTTTACTTTGTTGGGATCTTGCCTTTAAAATGAATCCATGCTCTGGCCAATGAAACATGATCATACCCACTTCTGAAGTTAACAGCAGAAAGAGAAAGGAGGCAAAAATCAAACCCATCCACTTGGCCATTTTGTTTCCATAGAAATTACAGTGAAAACAGAATGAAGTTAATGGCCAAACTGAAGAGACTAGATAACCTGTGGGCTTTGTATTTCTGCTATTTGCAGTCATAACCAGACACTGAACAAGCCAAAACTTTACTTTCAGAATTCTTCTTCATATAAAACTATGATCCAATTCCCATTTCAGGTAAACTGCTATCCTATGATATGGCTCCACGACAAGCATATTTTCAACCACTCAAAGTATGAGATACAAGCCTCAGGAGGGAGAGATGTTCTCTGCAACCAGCGTTCCATTCTTGCTATTTGCATGGCTGTTACTGCTTGGGTGGTAAAAAGTGGGGAAATGTTTCCTTGCGACTTTTTCAACTGAATATATCTGCTCACAACAGAAGTACTCTAAGTGATGGCTAAGGTCCAGATTAGACCACACACATTTAAGCAATTACTATTACTGTATTATTTTAGCCACATTCTGCCACATTTTCAAACACTGATATGTAAATTGACATGACTTCTTTCCACGGAGACCTGAAGCATATTCTTCAGATCCCACAAAAAGTACAACTGAAGTTGTAGTCCACTCTTGCTTTTATCCAGTTAACAAATTATTGTAACTCAAAATTCATTTCTATTTGATTTGGGTGGTATTATATGACTTTTGAAGAGGGCAAAGTTTTACTGCGATGAAGTGCAATTTGCATTTCATGCCAATGCACTGCTGGAAGAATGGAAAACACAAGCGGGTATGTAGAGCAGCCGAGCAAATGAGCCTCTGGTATTAATGACTTCTCTCTGTTCCTAGGGACACAAGGTGACAGTAATTTGAAAACGCACACACCAGTTTTTCTTTTACTGTAGAACACCACCAATTCTATTGAAGTTTTTCTTTTCTACTGCAGCCCTTTAAATTTAACCTGATTCAGAACTAAGACGCTCACATAAAGTTGAAAACATGTTTCCATTACTTACATTCAACTAAAATGTGAAGATGTGAAGATTAAATAGCCTAGAGCCTGGCACACATTAAGAGCTCAAGAAATGCTGGTGTAGGGGCGCCTGGGTGGCTCAGTGGGTTAAGCCGCTGCCTTCGGCTCAGGTCATGATCTCGGGGTCCCAGGATCGAGTCCCGCATCGGGCTCTCTGCTCGGCAGGGAGCCTGCTTCCTCCTCTCTCTCTCTCTCTCTGCCTCTCTGCCTACTTGTGATCTCTGTCTGTCAAATAAATAAATAAAACCTTTGAAAAAAAAAAAAAAAAAAAGAAATGCTGGTGTATCTTGTGATATACAGAAATAAAACTGAAATGCGCTTATCTTTCAGGTGGATTTAGTTGCAATTAAATGCTAGTAAGGGATGAACCAAACTGTGTTTTGTAGTTATTTCCATCAAAGGGATTCCCAGAAGAGTGTCCTTCCTACTTTTCAATGATCTCTGCGCATTCTAGGCAGAACTGCCCCCAAATCCTGGGAGTTACTAGAACTTGAAAAGCAAGTCAAGCTTGGCTGCTAGTTGTACCCAGTAATACTACCTCCCCACACCAAGAGATCAAAATGCTTGAAGGCATTAGGCGCATCTAAAAGCTAGAGCCATAAATAGTGCTAACCTTCCACGCTCCCAATGAGCACTGCGGTTTTCTTTAGCTACTTTTACCCTAAGCGTGTGTGTTTAAGGGGGAGGGCGGTTTCCTCTAGGTTCTGCCTGACTGGTCTTGAAGTGACTGCCAAGAAAAACCCAACGTTGAGGAAGGAGGGGGAGGTGGTTTCTAGTGAGCATGACCCGGAATTAACCCTCCAGAGCTGGGGGCAGGTGTTCCACAAATGTATATCCAACTGGGCACCGAAATACCACTGAACACAGATGGACCAGGCACTATTTGGAAAGGTTAACGTACGCGTCACGCGTTTCAGCTTCACGACAACCCCACGAGATGAATACTGGTAGTATTTCCTCTTCAGAGAGAAGGAAACCGAGCACGGGAGATTTAAAACAAAAACAAAAACCTGTCCAAGGTTACAGAGCTAGTAAATGGTGAGGCAGGTGTTTGAACGCGACTAGTCTCGGGATTTCACGCTCTTAACATACTGCACGGCCTCTCAATCAAGAAGAATGTAATTAGGAAGATTTAAAATGAGTGGGCAGGATCAACTGGAGACTCAGGGATGCCCAAGGCCCCCTTTTCTACCCACAGTAAAAGAAAAGACACTTCTGGAGCACACCTACTTGAGCCGGTGCCGGAAGCCGCGGCTGACCTCCCCGCGGACCTCGTAGAGCTCCCCTCCCCCACTTCGCTGCCGAAGGGCCGGGCAGCCGCTCGTCCCGGGGCCGGGAGCGGACGGCCAGGAGCGAAGGCAAAACAAAAGGTCCGTGGCCCTCCGGCCGCTCCGCAGCACCCTCGGTGGCGCCACACGGGGCGCCCCCAGACCCGGGCCGTCCTCCAGCGTCCTCCGGGATCCGGCCCCGCTCGCGCCCTACCCCGGGCCGCCCACGCTGCCTCACCGGCTTCTGGGCGACGCCCAACACGCGAGAGACAGCGGCAAGCATCTTCCTCATGGATTGCCGGCAGTGGCGGCGGCGGCGGCGGCAGCGACTCCCAGCGACTCAAGCAGCGGGATCCCAAATTCTCCAAGTCTCCTTCAGGCGCCCGGAGCGGACGGCACGCCTTAACCGCAGCACGACGAGACGCACGGAAACACGTCATGCGCCGCGCCGGGCCGCAGGCCAACCAGGAGAGTTCCTAGGGTGTGCCCCGCCCACCAAAAAGGCCCGCGGCCGCTCAGTGGGTGTCGGCGCCAGAGAGGGAGGGGGCTGGGAGCTCCTTCCGCCACCACGCCGCGGAAGGGGGAGGATGCGTAACGCGTCGGCCTGGGAAAGTGAAGCCCCGCCTTCAGGGCCTCGCGGGAAAATGGACTTTTCCTTGGGTTTAGCAACCTACCGTGCGCCCAGTCCTTGCCGGTGCTGCACTTTTGCAGCTTTCGCGCAGTGCACGGGATGGTGAAGATTTACGGCATGGTCGGAACCAAAAGACAGAACACCTGGTTTCTGTAAATGGTTCTGCTGCTAACTTGTTTTAAAGAGATCATGTAACCGTTGTAAAATGCCGTCCTGTCTACCTGAGCTACGATCTAAAAACCGGTTCCCCAGGTAAATATTGAGAGATCACTGGAAAAAGCCTTTAGCTCTAGTTATTGGTTCACAAGCTCAACGTGAGTTAACAGCATAACACAGCTGATAATAAAAGCATACGCCAAGAAACAAGCACAAAAACAACTCTAGGTTCTATTCAGTGAGTTCCCAGGTCAAAAGGCTGGTTGTGGGCTACTGGGATTTCACCTGGGGTACGGTGTTCAGATCTGAGCTCCCCATTTAAGGAGAACAGTGTCAAAAACGGGTGGAATCCAGGGGACTTGTCAGAAGGTTGAGAGGCTGAAATTACAATTTGTGAAGAATGATTAAAAGAGGGGGAAAGCCAGAGTGGGCTAGGTTGTGTTTTGTTAACATAATGAACATTGACCTTCATATTTCAGTCACTCCAAGAACTTGAAATGCCTCAGGTCACCTTGTTTGCACTACAGGTCCCTCAGAGCTTGGTTGGGGCTCTGCCTCATGTCATCTTCCCTCTGGCACTCAGATGCAATAGCCTCTCTCAGGAGCTTAGCAGGGTAGAGGGCAAAGAGATCATTTCAGCTGGCTCTCAAAGCTTCTACCCAGAAGTGAAACACATCTTCTCAATTTCCATAAACCAGAGCTAATCACCCAACATATCTGAATTCAGCAGTGAGGTATAATAATCCTTCTGTCAGGAAGAAACCCAGAAAATAGATTGAACAGTAAAACTGTAGAGAACTGGATACATCTTTGCACATTTTCATGCCAGCCATGTTCCACGAGAAAGAGCTATTGTGTGCGTGTGTGTGAATAAGGATTTCAGTTCAGTATAACAATGAATTTCCTAACAATAAGAATTGTCCCATGAGATGATTCCCTACTGGTGTCACCAAAAGTATTCAAATCCAAAGTTCAAAGCATGACCAGTTGTCAGAATGGTTAGAAGAAGGAATCTGACACTGGCAGGAGCGTCAGCTGAGAGACCTTGTTGATTCCTCCCACCTCCATGACTAGGTGACCGTGAGAAGAGCACTCCTCAAAGGAGTGACCAGGGCCATTAAAAGGTAGGGATGGAAGTGAGATGCTGCTGCAGATTGAATGTGAAGGGTGAAGGAAAAGGAAGGCAAAGGGTCAGAGGTCAGATGCCTGGGTCACAAGTAGCAGCTGGCCTGGATGGTTTGGGATATGTTGGCCTTGAGGTGGCAGTGGAACCCTTATCCGTACATGTCTGCCAGGAAGCTGGAGTTGTAAATCTGGAACATATGGCTAGAAATAGGAAACTGGGAGTTACTTGCACCGGGGTATTACTGATTTGTGTGTCCAAGAGCAATGCAGGACATGGGGACATAAAGTCATTCATTCATTTAACCCTATTTGTTGACAACTGATTGTGTGTTAGGTACTGTTGGAGGCACTGGGGATCTAGCAAGGAACACGTAGAACATAGGCTGTGTCTCACAGAGCTAATAATGTAATGGGGGTAATTAACAAGCGCACATAAATATTATACAAACATATAATACCAACAATACATGGTGTGAAGAAAAATTAAACAGGATGAGGGGATAGAGAATAAGGAGGAGGGTCAGAAAGGCTCCTCCGAGGAGGGGACATGTGAGCAGAGACCTGAATGCAATCAGGAAGCAAACTGCCAAAATCCCCAGGAGAGCTTTTCACACAAAGGGATCGACCAATACAAATGCCCTGAGGTGGAAAGAAATTTTGTACATCAGAAGAATAGCAAAAAGACCAAGAGACTTTGGTGGCAAAAAGCAGGCAGAGGGCCAGAAGAAATGAAATAGAAAAGAGAGAGACCAGAAAAGGAGGACCCCAGTGGAATTTTTTGTTTTTCTTAGGAAGAAATGGAATTTTGTTTTGAATGGGATGAGAAGCTATTGGAGGAATGGGAGCAGGAAGTGGCCTTGATTTAATTTCCATTTCCACTGAATGCTTAAGAACATCCTGGTTGTTGAAATGGGCATTTGATTACATGGGAAGAAGAGTTCTGTTAGTGCCTGTTCTTTGAGTTCTGGGTAGCTTCTGCTTCCTTTAGGGGAACTTGTAGTTGTAGACGGTAGCAGACTGGATGTAAGTTCTTTGCTTCCTATTTGCAAGAAGCAGGTCCTACACCCTGTGTGTGTTGTTGCTACGCAAATGCTATAAAGATTTAAGATGTAGGATTTTATAAGAATAAAAGAATAATGAAGGGAAACGTGTACAGCATTGTTCCTCAAAGTTTGTATCACTGTACGAGGCCAGACAGACTGAGCAGGCAATGTTGCAGTAACACATGAGTCTCAAGTATCAGTCGATGACTACAACAGAGGTTAGACATAGGCGAGGACTCATGGTCTATGTCTAGCATGGATCGTCCAGAGGGACTTTATCCACAATGTCACTCAAAAACCCAGGATGACACTCTAATATTTGAATATGTAACCATCATGGTCAGTGCGGCAGGAAAGGGGAGAGCGTGGAAGGGTCTCATGATGGCTCTTAAACACTTGAGCGAAGTATCCCCTGTCCCTACTGGACGATCCCTCTACAGATGGTGGCTCCATGAACTCCTTTGCCATCCAGCAAGCAACACTCTCTCCAACAAGGAGACTCCTCCTTGGGTGCTGTATTTCAGCCCCAGGGGCAGTGGCTGCTTTTCTATCTGCTAGTCCCGCATCCTTGACATTGCTCTTGAAGTCTTCTCCTTCCTACTCCAACCCCCTGTTATTCGAACAGTAAAATCAATAGTGACAGTAGTGGACTGTAACCCATTAAAGAAAATCAATACCCATGAATCCACACAGACATAAATACACAATTGACTAAATAAGTAGGGGAGAAGAGGCAACTTTTCCTTACAGGATACTAGTCACACTGGATAAAATAGTAAATTCACAATGGAGAAACAGGTTATCCAATTTTTATTTTTTATTTTTTAATAAAGATTTTATTTATTTATTAGACAGACAGAGATCACAAGTAGGCAGAGAGGCAGGCAGAGAGAGAGGAAGGGAAGCAGGCTCCCCGCTGAGCAGAGAGCCCAATGTGGGGCTCAATCCCAGGACCCTGAGATCATGACCTGAACCGAAGGCAGAGGCTTTAACCCACTGAGCCACCCAGGCGCCCCCAGGTTATCCAATTTTTTTTTAAATTTTTTTTTAAAGATTTTATTTATTTATTTGACAGAGAGAGATCACAGTAGGAAAGAGGAAGGGAAGAGATCACAGAGAGAGGAAGGGAAGCAGGCCCCCTGCTGAGCAGAGAGCCTGATGTGGGACTCGATCCCAGGACCCTGAGATCATGACCTGAGCCGAAGGCAGCGGCTTAACCCACTGAACCACCCAGGCGCCCCCAATTTTTAATAAGTAAGATATTTTCTTTGCACTCTTTTCTTTTCTTTTCTTTTCTTTTTGCCAGAAATCTCAAAGCTGGAATTGGAAGTGACCTTGAAGGTGAGGGACACTTCAGGTATTGTATGAGTGGTGACATGCTAAGATTGCAGTTCACGGTCGTTGGCTGTGGGCCATAATGAGCTCATCTGTGCTAGAACATTAACAAAGGACTCTTGCCTCCGGGGGAGGAGAGGGCAGGGAGATGGAGAAATAATTACAAAAGGCAGGTACCTGAGGAAGAGACCATCTTAAGAGAAGAATAAAGAATAACATGTGTTAGGGACAGAGTGGAGAAAAGGAGGCCCTGGTGCACTGTGGGTGGGGATAGAAATTGTTGTGGCTACCATGGAAGACAGCAATGCCACTTCTGGGCATCTCTGTGAAGAAAATGAAAACACTACATTCTCTGCAGCATTGTGCACAATAGCCATTTATGGAAATGACCCCAGTGTCCGACAGTGGACAAGTGTAGGCAGGAGATGTGGTCTACGGGCAGCATGGAAGATCATGCCGCCATCCAAAGAAGGCGATGGTGCCGTCTGCCACGACGTGGTTGGACCTGGGGGATGTTATGACTCTAGTTAAGGATGCTGTATTGTATATTTGAAAGTTGCCAAGAGAGTAGATCTCATCTTTAAAATGCTCATCACACCGGGATGCCCGGGTGGCTAAGTCAGTTGAGCATCTGCCTTGGCTTGGGTGCTGATCCCGGGGTTCTGGGATTGAGCCCCTTGTCGAGCTTTCTGCTCAGCGGGGAGCCTGCTTCTCCCTCAGCCTACCGTTCCCCCGGCTTATGCTGTCTCTCTCTCTCTGACAAATAAATAACAAATATATCTTTTAAATCTTTAAAAAAACATTTATATCTTCAAGAATCTTTTATCTTTAAAGACTTTAAAGATCTTTTTATATCTTTTCAAAAATATATAAAAATTAAAAAATTAAAAATAATGTGCTTTATCACAAGGGAAAAAGGTACTGTGTAGTGTTGGCTGTTAATCTAGACTTATTGCGCTGATCATTGTAAGACATGTACAAATGTCAAATCGTTATGTTGTATCCCTGACACTAATATAATGTTATATGTTAATAATCTCAATTTTTTTTAAAGATTTATTTATTTGACAGACAGTTCACAAGTAGGCAGAGAGGGAGGCAGAGAGAGAGGAGGAAGCAGGCTCCCTGCTGAGCAGAGAGACCAATGTGGGGCTCGATCCCAGGACCCTGAGATCATGACCTGAGCTGAAGGCAGAGGCTTTAACCCACTGAGCCACCCAGGCGCCCCAATAATCTCAATTTTAAACAAGAAAAAGAATCCTATCATTTCCTAACTTATAGGAAAATAAACATTGACAGGCTCTGGTTTAAAAAAAGAAGAAGAAGAAGAAGAAGGGGGCGCCTGGGTGGCTCAGTGGGTTAAGCCGCTGCCTTCAGCTTGGGTCATGGTCTCAGGGTCCTGGGATCGAGTCCCGCATTGGGCTCTCTGCTCAGCAGGGAGCCTGCTTCCCTCTCTCTCTCTCTGCCTGCCTCTCCATCTACTTGTGATTTCTCTCTGTCAAATAAATAAATAAAATCTTTAAAAAAAAAAAAAAAGAAGAAGAAGAAGAAGAGGACTTCAGAGCTTGGCGGAACGGGAGATGAGATACTCTTCCTTCTGTCTCCAGCACTCCTGTCTGCCAGGGCTCTCTGCTCGCTGGGTGAAGACGGAGGATTGGGCGAAATATGGTTTTTGGCTTTTCCTTTGCAAAGTTTCCCCAAAAGTACTCAATCAAGCTGAACTTGAGAGTTAATCATGGTCCTTATGTGCCTTTGGCTTTCACGATGGGAGCTGCTTCCAACCCCCCAAACTCTACTCCCACCCCCGCAAATGATGTACAGTAGAATGATCACATATCCAGATGAAAAAAGTCAGTGAATGCTTGAGTGTGTTTGATGTGCTAGACGCCATGCTGGTGGAAGGATTATGGCTAGGGGCTATTTTGACGTTGGAACCATATAAATGTTTTATATAACCATAAAACAAAATGGAATAAAAATGGAAATGAGCAACAAATGAATTTAACCGTATACCTAGTTGCTGACATAATCGCACAGAGAATGGCCTGGAGCTATTGAACAGAACATTTGCCAAAAAAACCCTTAAATTTTTCCCAGTTATCCATGTTATTGTTCTTTGAGACTACACACACACACACACACACACACACACACACACACACAAAGTGAATACATGTTAATATCATTAGGAACCAAGAGTTTCTGCATAAAAGAGACACAAATATAAAATCAAAGAGGTCAAAGCCTGGTGGTCCTGAATTTGAACTGGAAATAGCAGTACAAACTCACATCTATCTTCCCCTTAAAAGATATACATCCTGGGGCACCTGGGTGGCTCAGTCATTAAGGGTCTGCCTTTGGCTGAGATCATGACCCTAGTTGTCCTGGGATGGAGCCCGGCATCGGGCTCCCTGCCCAGGAGGGAACCTCTTCTCCCTCTCCCCCCTGCTCATGTGCTATCCCTCACTACCTGTCTCAAATACAAATAAATAAAGACTTTTTTTAAAAAATTTTATTTATTTCTTTGACAGAGAGATCACAAGTAGGCAGAGAGGCAGGCAGAGAGAGGAGGAAGCAGGCTCCCTGCTGAGCAGAGAGCCCAATGTGGGGCTTGATCCCAGGATCCTGAGATCATGACCTGAGCTGAAGGCAGAGGCTTTAACCCACTGAGCCACCCAGGCGCCCCAAATAAATAAAATCTTAAAAAAAAAAAAAAAAAAAAGCTTTACATCCTTACTCTCCCCACTGGAAAGACCTAGAAGCTAAGAGATGCCCAGTAGTAATTATTCCAAAAACTAGTAAAAGAATCAAGGATTTATCCAGACTCTCCTGTACAGACTGAATTTCACTGTAAACCAATAGCTGGTAAGGGAAAGTTCTTTATGGGACAGTTTCTGCTAATAAATACAGAAAGAATCCTCCAGTTTTTATATCCGAGGCATTAAATAATGGATCTAGCCACCGGGAACTTCAGAAAGCAGGACTAAATTGAGAGCACCTGATCAAGCAGCAGCCCCATACCTCCTGCCTGAAATCAGTCCAGGCTTCTCACCCACCTGCAGAATATTCTGGCCTCCAAACCCAACCAGAATTCCAGGAAGCCTCTAGACTTCCTACCAGCTGGCAGGATACGATCTGTAAAATCAAAAAACGGGGAAAGCCGTACAGGAGAGAAGAGCTAGTGTCTTTAAAAACCAAATGGCCACCAGCGCCTGGGAAGCTCGGTCCGCTAAGTGTCCGCTCAGGTCACAATCCTGGAGGCCAGGCATCCAGTCCCCTTGTCAAGCTCCCTGCTCAGCAGGGAGCCTGCTTCAACCTCTCCCTCTGCTCCTCCCCCAACTCACGCTCAAGTTCTCTGTGTGTCTCAAATTAATTAATTAATTAATTAATTATTTTTAAAAAACCCAAGTGGCAGGATTTAAAAACAGGACAAGGGAGGACAAGGGAAATGTCACATGTTAAGAGATTTAAGAGAATTTTTAGCCAAATGAAACCTGTAGATCCTAACCGGATCTCAAACCAACTAACTGAAAAAAAAAAAAAAAAAAAAAGGACATTTATCAGATAATTTAGGCAATTTAAACACTGGGCGTTCTGTGACATTAAAGAACTTTTTAGGTGCACAAACACTATTAAAGTCACTTTTAAAAGAGTTCTTATCTGTAACAGAGACATGCTGAGGTTTTTACGGTTGAGATCATCTGATGTCTGGGAGTAGCTTTAAAATAATTCAGAGACTGTGGTGGCATCGCTGCGGGACTTTGTAAGGTGTGTGCAGGACGCACAGGGGGCCATCAAGCTGATAACTCTTACAGGTAGTAGTGGTGCCCACATTGGGACTTCATTCTCTCTACTCCTGAGGATGGTTGACAATGTCTCCTTATGGAAAGAACAGAAGAGATGCCAGATGTTGGTGATTGCCTATTAAGCAATGATCTTTCTTTGATTAAAGAAAAATTTATTTCCACTTTCCGGTATTTGCTACGGGGCACTGAAGCTACCGAAGGACTTATGTCCGGCAAGTGCAAACATTTATCAACACTGAGTTCACAGAACATCCTGAGCCTGCTGGTGTCACAGGTGACAGAGAGGCATGCGGGCTGTCTTGGAGCTTGTGTTCTGGGTGGGGCGTGCAGGCATTAAGGAAATGAACTACACATGTAAGTATATATGTAATCAACACGTGGAAAATCCTTGTAGATACAGTCGGCTAGCTGGGCGGCTGATTGGTTAAGGAGAAGCAGGCACACAACCAGGTAAAGATGCTTTTGAGAAACGGGAACGAGACAGGCAGTAGGTCAGACCTCATCAAGGATTTAATTTGTCCTAAGAACAAGGAGACGCCAAAGAAGGACACTAGCTTTGCATTCTGTAAATACGGAAGTAAGATGTACCCATTCAAGACAGGACCCCAAGGGAAGTTAACTAAGAGATGCCACAGTGTCTTCACGGACAAATGGTCTCCTGATCCGCCCTCCAGGCGTGGCCTTGCCTTCGACCTGCACTGTGTGGTCGGACTGGAGCAGGGCGAGTCTTTCCTCGGCTGTGGTTGCGTCTTTCATCAGCCCACGGATTGCATCACATCACACGGCCTGCCAAGTGCGGCCTCATTCTCCCCCCACGAAGAGCTCTGCTGATCAGCCTCGCCTTAAGTTACTCCGTTATTTTCAGCAGCTGATCCTCCAACCAGAAGCAGCCATTGGAAACCTAAGACCAGGGTGGGGGAGAGGCAGCAGTGCCGCTGGGCTCTGGAACCCGTCTGTCTGGTTCCAAATCCCTACTCAAGCCCTCTCTAGCTCTGTGACCCTGGGGATTTGGTCTAAATGGCTTTCCTCCTCTTTAAAAGGAGCATAGTGACAATGTTCATGTCATAGGGCTGATATGACGCTTATACAGATCAGCGTTTGTCAAGCACTTAGAACAGGGCCTGACTCGTAACAAGCACTATACCGGAATTTGGTAAATATGCAAATCGTTAAACGTCTTGCTGCCTTGCTGTCCTCATTAGAAAAACAACTTCTAGAAACTTCTGTCTTCCGGGTATGCTTCAAAAATGAATCAAGAGAGGGCGCCTGGGTAGCTCAGTAGACCTCAGTTGGTTAAGCATTCGCTCAGCTAAGGTTATGATCCCAGGGTCCCGGGATCGAGCCCCACATGGGGCTCTCTGGTCAGCAGGGAGTCTGTGTCTGCCTCTTCCTCTGCCCCTCCCACTGCTCACGCACGTGCTCTCTCTCTCTCTCTCAAATAAATAAATAAATCTGAAATAAATAAATAAATATTTTTTTAAAAAATATTTTTTTAAAAAATATATTTTTAAATATTTTTAAAAATATTTTTTTAATATTTTTTAAAAATATATTTTTTTAAGAAAATGGATCAGGCAAGTACTCAGCATATTTAAGGGATGACTATTATCTTTATAGTCAATACTTCACTACCGTCTGGGGACCACCAACAAGTGCTATTAAATAAAGGGGCAGAATCCGCATTGCTGTAGTACTTGGCCAATGGTTATTAAGCAACCAGGACACACAAAGGCAGACTGTCCCATGGCGGGGTGCTCAGTGAGCTCTATGCTTGATGTGACAGCTCTCGGCTTCTCTCAGTGTCAAGTTTGGTGTCAAGAAGTCCACAGGGCCTTGTCAGCTGCCTGCACAACCGGCTTAACTGTTGATAAATATTGCCAGTCTTTTTATTTTTTATTTTTTTTTAAGATTTTATTTATTTATTTGACAGAGAGAGATCACAAGTAGGCAGAGAGGCAGGCAGAGAGAGAGGAGGAAGCAGGCTCCCCGCTGAGCAGAGAGCCCGATGCGGGACTTGATCCCAGGACCCTGAGATCATGACCTGAGCCGAAGGCAGCAGCTTAACCCAGTGAGCCACCCAGGCGCCCAGATCAGTCAATATTTAAAAAAGAAAATATTCTACAATCACACAGCCCACAAAATCCCTATTAATAAGTCTGTATATCATCTCACAGAGATACACTTCTGCTACACATGTACATATTTTTAAAATGTATAGAAATGAGATCATAAGATACCTCTTATTCTGTAACCCTTTCCCTACAGGTGGTTAAATATTTTTAACAACCCGATTTTTTTAAAAAATGTATTTATTTATTCTACAGACAGAGTACACACAAGCAGGAAGAGGGGCAGAAGGAGAGGAAGGGAATTTCAAGCAGGCTCCTACTCCCTGCTGAGTGCAGAGCCTGATGCAGGGCTAAATGTCACCACCCTGAGATCAGACCTGAGCAGCAATCCAGATCCAGGTGCCCCTTTAACCACCAGATTTTTAACTCTTAAAAGCACATTGAGGCAGGTGCCTGGGTGGCTTAGTTGCTTAAGCATCTGCTTTCAACTCAAGTGATGATCGAGGGTCCTGGGATCCAGTCCCACGTCGGGCTCCCTGCTCAGCAGGGAGTCTGCGGCTTCCTTCACCCCTCCCCGCCTGCTCTGGTATGCGCTTGCTGGCTCGCTCTCTCTCTGATAAATAAATAAAATCTTTTTAAAAAGCACATTGTAGCTGCAAATCAACCAATCCCTTACTACGGCATAATTAGATGGTTTTCCATTTTTATAATCATAAACCAAGCTTGATCCAAAAAACTTGATTTTACAATCATAAACCAGGCATATTTGTAGCTATCATCTCATAGAGATTATTTTTTTTTTTACGATAGATTTCTAGAAGTGACATTCTGGACCCAACAGTGTGCAAACATTTCAGAGATCCGATTCGTATGGCTACCATGCCTTCCAAGAAGCGTTAAACTCTCTTCAGAACTCTAAGTCCCAAAGAGAACATTATAGCTATTTTTTTAAATGCCATTTTTGGATATTTTGAAATTGTTTTGACTCTAAGGTGGTAGTAAAGGGGCTAAAAAGTGGGACTTGGACAAAAGGCGAGCGGTGTCCCAGGTTCACTTGCTTCGCCAGCAAGGCGATGGGAACCCAGTGCATGCGTACCCTCGCTCACCCGCACCCTGGTTGCTGCTCAACTCAACCGTCCTGAGCCCGGTCGTGCATTTCTTAACTCTCTCCTCTCTCACTTATGCTCCTCCCATCCCAGTGATTCTCAGTGGCCTCGGAACTGTCCCCTATGGGTCACAATGGGCACTTCTGTGGGTGGAGGGTTGTCTCAATGATGTGTGGGGGGGGTACTCCTGAACTTAGATGCCCGATATCCCGTGCAATAAAAACGTTTCCTGCACTGGGTGTGGTGCATAAACGATGAATTCTGTTACGCTGAAAAGAAAGAAATAAAAGAAAAAACAAAAACAGAGGCGCCTGGGTGGCTCAGTGGGTTAAGCCTCTGCCTTCCGCTAGGGTCATGATCTCAGGGTCCTGGCATTGAGCCCCGCATCGGGCTCTCTGCTTAGCAGGGAGCCTGCTTCCCTTCCTCTCTGCCTGCCTCTCGGCCTACTTGTGATCTCTCTCTGTTAAATAAATAAATACAAATCTTAAAGAAAAAACAAAAACAAAACAAAACAAAAATTTCCTATCTCTCACATGACTTTTACATATTCCTCTGGACATTCATGTTGGTGAAACACCTGCATCTAAAACCCATATATAGGGGCACCTGGGTGGCTCAGTGGGTTAAAGCCTCTGCTTTCGGCTCAGGTCATGATCCCAGGGTCCTGGGATCGAGCCCCACATCAGGCTCTCTGCTCCGCGGAGAGCCTGCTTCCTCCTCTCTCCCTGACTGCCTCTGTGCCTACTTGTAATCTCTGTAAATCTTAAAAAAAACCCAAAAACAAAACAAAACAAAAAAACATATATAACAATATCTTGACCAAAACTCTGAATCACTTTTACAGAGAAATAAAAAATAGTTTTTGAATTAATGTTCCAGGAAGACAAATGTATTTACCAAGTAAACTGAGGAAAGACTATGTCAATAATTTGTTTGTTCTGGGCTTTTCCAAGACTTGTTTACCATTGCAGAAAAATCCTATCACCAATGGTAATGCTGCTAGTGGTATCTGAGTCTCTGACTGAACACCCCACTTCAGTCTACACCCGCAACTGTCCCAGACACAGGGATTGCACATTTGGGGGCAAACATCTAACCACTCCATTGTAGCTTCGTGTACTCACGTCCAAGGATACATATTAGTGAATAAATTTATTTTGCTTTCATTTCTTCTTTATATCATAGTCTTTAAAATATATAAAAATTAGATGTATCAGTAGGTCATATTATCTACGAGTTGCATTTCAGAATGATGAAGAGGGTACTTAAAAACATTTGCTAAAAAAGGGGGCATTGTGCTGTGGTACCATTGAGCGCAACTTTCTGGCGCCCTCTGGTGGCTCACTCAAGCATTGCTTCACTCAGCTGATGGTTCTTAGGCTTAAAAGCCTTAAAAGCCTTCAAAATGTGGTAACAAAATGACCCTTCCGACAAAACTCAAAGCACAAAATTCCTTGAGTGGTCCTTGGCCATCTCTCTCATTTGTCGTCATTTGGATCCCCCCCTCAACCCTCACCCCCCCCACCCCCACCGAAGTGAATCCTGGTCGTTTCTGGGAAATATGCCGCAGAACACGGCTGGGTGTGCGAAAGGCTGTGCAGGGAAAATGCAGGGAAAAGTCAGGAGCCAAGAGAAGTAGTGCCAGCCCTCTGGATCCGTTCATAACTAGGAAATTTAAGCAAACACGCGGATCATCCCATCCCATTATTTTCTCCGTCTTACCAACTAGTGCCGCCCAGCTTTTCCCCTCCATACACAGCACGATCCGGGCATGTCCTTTGAACGCAGGCTTCAATGGCTTCTCCGTCTTTTAGGCTAAGATCAAGTGTAAACCAGGGATTCTCCAGCCTAGCACGCATCAGCCTCCCTCGGGCGGCTGATGGGCCCCGTCCCCCGGCTTGCAGCTGGGAAAGGCCGGCGGAGGTCGATCTCGCATGCGCGCCAGCTCGCTCGCAGGTGGGGCGGAGGCCTATGTCGCGGCGGAGCTCAGCTGGCCTTGACCCCTTGTCGGCGGTGAGCAGTATTCCCCACTCTCATTTTCTGAGACCATAATACTTTGCTCAGTTTCCAAAGTGCCTTGATTTCGAGGAATTTTGCAGTTTTCTAAAGGCAGTGGAGCGCTGGACTGCCAGACCACACCATAAAAAGGGTCTCTGAGAATCCTCTCCTGGCCAGGGAGAGGGGAGGAATTAGTGACGATTACCCGCACGCGGAAGCAAGGCCCCTCCCCCCAAATGAGCCTGCATGCCTCCAGTAAAATGCCCAGTTGCAAAAAACGATTTCCTCCTCCTGGCAGCCCTGGGACCTGTGCCTTAAAAGAATTCTGTCTTCCAGCACCCACATAAATAAGCGGGTGTCCTTTCAGAGAGAAGAACTAGAATCTCAAATGGCCAACGGCTAGAGCACTTTGGTATTTGTCATTTCTCTTGGACTTGCTCCTTGGATATTGCTTTGAAAATAAAAATCATGCTGGGCTTTCTCAAAAATGAGTAGGGTGCCTGGGTGGCTCAGTGGGTTAAAGCCTCTGCCTTCAGCTCAGGTCATGATCTCGGGGTCGTGGGATCGAGCCCTGCATCGGGCACTCTGCTCAGCGGGGAGCCTGCTTCCCCTCTCTCTCTGCCTGCCTCTCTGCCTACTTGTGATCTCTGTCTGTCAAATAAATAAATAAAAATCTTTTAAAAAATAAATTCAAAAGTGAATAGATAAGAAAGAAAAGGTCAAAGGGGAATGGAGAAGAGAAAGAAAGATTTAAAGCCAGGTGGAGAACCTAGGTCTGGAGGACTAGCTGGATGTTTCTGGAAAGAAAAATATGGAAAGAGGGAGAAAGAAGAGACATTGGAGAAAGCGCAGAAGGGCAACAAGATTGCCCTTCCCATTGGGAGGATGGCAGCAACTGGCAAAGGCTGTGCGGGTATGACAACCCTGGGCCAGTGCCCGCAAGCGCCAGGGACACAGGTGGGTGTCCCTTACCTGTTCCCCTGGCACGAGGTAGCCAGCGTGCTATGTGGCCCACAGCATCCAGCAGTAGCCTGCGGCCAGAACCGTGCCATTTGGGCGGCACGGTGGCATGATCGTGACCAGACCAGGTTGCCCTCACCCCCGTGAGAGGCTCCACAAGGGGTCTGGCCTCCAGCGAATGTAGGGGAGCAGTGTCTTGGCATCCCTGTAGCTCATCTGGGGCACCCCAACTGGGAGGTTCTCTGCCAGGATCTTTGTTGTTTTGCTGTCTTCCTCACCCAGGTTCGTGGCTGAACCCCAGAACACGTAAAATGATCTGAGGGTCTTTCCAATTCTCACCAAGAGAGCAAATAACCCCCTCCTATTCTAGGTGCCTAAAAAAGGGTAATTCGTTACAATGAATGCTGGGACGGGTGGAGGGTAATCCACCCTGGGGCTGAGAAAGCCTGGAGGGCGATGGGACTTGCAGGGGTGGGGGGTCGGGGGTGGGGTCCTGGTGTCTTTCTGAAAGAATGCAATCATGACAATTTAGAGCTGGACTAGCTTTAGCAATGGCTAATTTAGGCCTCTGTTCACAAATGAATAAGCCAAGGCCCAGAGAAGTTAAGTAATTTGTGTGAGGTCACACAGCTAAAGGCAGAGCTGAGAGCAGAACTCAGAATTCCTGAATTTTAGTCTAAATTCCTGTTATGTAAGACTTTTAATAAAGAGCGAAGGAATAAGTGCATGAACAGAACTTTATGTTTCTTGGATTTATACTGTCTGTCATTTATTTTTAACATAATGCAGCATAAACGGAGTACTTTAAATGCATCTGTGAATTCACTTTAATCTTCTCAACTGTAGGAGCAGTCGGTTAACCTGTGAAGTGCCCTAATCAGGGAACCACACTCCAGGGGCAGGTTACTAACATTTGAAGGACCCTAACCAGAAGTCCATATTTGAGAGGACCCGCAAATACCTTATTTAAATTTTCACCAGAGAGCTTATTAATTCACCTAAGAAGTGTTAGAAATGGGAGCACCTGGGTGGCTCAGTGGATTAAGCCGCTGCCTTTGGCTCAGGTCATGATCTCAGGGTCCTGGGATCGAGCCCCGCATCAGGCTCTTTGCTCAGCGGGGAGCCTGCTTCTCTCTCTCTCTCTCTCTCTGCCTGACTCTCTGCCTACTTGTGATCTCTCTATCAAATAAATAAATAAAATCTTTTTAAAAAAGTGTTAGAAATGATTTTCAATTAGTGAACTGAGTGATCTTCAAGACATGCTATTGGCTAAAAATATGATGAGGGACCCCAGTCCTTGCACAAATAGAATGTAAGAATCTGACAAGCCAGAGGTCCAACACTTTTGAAGCAGTGGTCTTGGCGTTGTCACTAACTGAAGACTTGGCCGTGGATCAACATTTTGGGCAGAAACTCATGTCAGCACTGAAAAGGACAAGGCAGGCCCTCCCCTGCATATGGGAACAGGCTGTAT
Source organism: Mustela erminea (assembly GCF_009829155.1). NCBI lineage: Eukaryota > Metazoa > Chordata > Mammalia > Carnivora > Mustelidae > Mustela > Mustela erminea. The sequence continues at coordinate 15,098,056 of NC_045635.1, read as the reverse complement.
GGCAGGTTCTCTACCTGCGTAGGAATAAATGATTTTTGACAGATTTCTCTCTGTGGCTTCTTTAATTGTAACACGCTAGTGACGTTATAGGGAAGGAAGGAGATAAGGTTTCTGCCTACTGCAGTTTCAGGAAGCTGTCCCATTTATCCAAACAACCTGGCAAAGTTGAAGGCCCCAGTTCATTCATTCATTGAACAGATATTTAAGGAGCATCCATTCTAGGATCTTGGGATATAAAAACAGACAAAATCCCACATTGTATAGTCGCTTAGATAAGTTTGTAAAAACATCAAAAGCAACAGGTAAAGGGGTGCCTGGGTGGCTTGGCTGGTTAAACATCTGCCTTTAGCTCAGGTCATGATCTCAGGTTCCTGAGATCAAGACCCAGGTGGGGCTCCCCACTCAGCTCAGAGTCTGCTTCTCCCTCTCCCTCTGCCCCCCCCAACTCATGCACATGTGCTCTTTCTCTATTAAAAAAAAAAAAAGCAACTGGTAGATTTAATCAAAAGGTATCCTGAGTTCCTTGGAAAGACTCTGGACAGCAAAGCTTCCTAACCTCTCCAGCATTTCAAAAATGAAATAGTTGTAGAAATTATAGGAGGAGAAAAAAAATTTAACTGTGAAACTAAAATTTAAGGAGTATTTCAGTGGTTCTCAAAGTGCAGTCCCAGACAAGTTCCATCAACATAAACCAACACCTCATTAGACATACAAATTCCCAGGTCCCATCCCAAATCCCCCCAGTAAGAAATTCTAGGAGTAGAGATCTACAGTATTTCTTTTAAAAAGCTCTCCAGGTGGCATAGGCATGAAGTTTAAGGATCACTGGTATACCTTTTAACAAGGGGCAATTCCACCCAGTGGCACTCTTGCACAAGTATGAAAACTTTTCCCTGTAATTGCAAGGTAATTCTTGCCAGGTGGCACTCTTGTTTCAGGAAGTGAAAGCACACCTGTTATGTAATTATAGATGAATTCCACCAGGTGGCACCCTAACAGCAGAAAAAACATAGCTGTTTTGCAATTACATACTTCTACCAGATGGTGTACTAACTTGAGTAATAGGAAAAGTACATGTGCTCTGAAATTACATTATAATTCCACCAGGTAGAACTCTAACCTGAATACAGCTCCCCGCCCCACCCCCTGTATTAACCACAAGTGAGTTCAACCACTTCATTCTTTTGGAAAGAACTGCTTTAGTACCTATTCTCTGTAATGGATTTTCACTTTTGTAATAATGCTGTCACTGTACTAATTTGGTTTTTCCTACGGGCAAAGTGGTGTAATGAACCTTTGGAAGACAACTTAGAAAAGGTTTCATTGGCCCGTTCCACTTTTGAAGAAAAACTTGTTATAGAAAACCATGTTATGCAATGGCAAGATAATTCCACTGGGTGGCGTTGTAACCTGAATAATAGGAGAACCGATGGGATCCGCAGTTACAGATAAAAGCCACTGGGTGGCAGTGTAACCTAATAGAGGAACCTATGGAATCTGCAGTTACAGATAAGTGCCACTGGGTGGCATTATAACCTGAATAATAGGAAAACATTTGCTTTGGAATTGTATGAAAATTCCATAGGGTAGCCCTCTAACATGAGAAATAAGAAAAAACGTCCCTGATCTGCAATTGCACAATAAATCCACTGGGAGGCACTGTAAATAACAAGCTAACTAGCCAACTAGTTAACTAGCTATCTAAAAGAATGAATAGATGGATGGATGGATAGCTAGATAAACACATAAATAAATAAACGAATAAATAAAAGGACGAACGACAGAAAGAATAAACGAACGAATGAAAGAACAAAAGAACGAAGGAATAAATAAATAAATAAATGACTGGATGGATGGATGGATAAATAAATAAATAAATAAACAGCGCGCTGCCATTGCATCACGGAACCACTAGACGGCGCTGTAAATAAATAAATAATTGATGAAGCAATTACATAAAATTTCCACACGATGGCACTCTAACACAAGAAATGGAGAAAGTTGTAGGTGCAGTTGCAAGAAAATTCCACCAGGTGGCAAGCTAACATAACAAATGGAAAAATATAGGTCCTGTACCATGATCTTAAACTTTCACTGAGGGGCACTGTAACATAAGAAATAGGACAAACATTATTGGAAAAGTGGCATTTTTTTTTTTTAAAGATTTTTATTTATTTATTTGAGAGAGAGACAGTGAGAGAGCATGAGCGAGGAGAAGGTCAGAGGGAGAAGCAGACTCCCCATGGAGCTGGGAGCCCGATGTGGGACTCCATCCCAGGACTCCGGGATCATGACCTGAGCTGAAGGAAGTTGTCCAACCAACTGAGCCACCCAGGCGTCCCTGGAAAAGTGGCATTTAAGTAAACTTTTTACAAAATTCATGGTGCTAAACTTATAGGATTTATTTACTTAAGATTTAAAGTGTGGATTAAATTTTGGTACATATACTTTCAGGGCTTTGGGCACATCTTTTTTTTTTTTTAAAGATTTTCTTTATTTACTTGACAGACAGATCACAAGTAGGCAGAGAGAGATAGAGAGAGAGAGAGAGGAGAAAGCAGGCTCTCGGCTGAGCAGAGAGCCCAATGCGGGGCTCCATTCCAGGATCCTGAGATCATGACCCGGGCTGAAGGCAGAGGCTTTAACCCACTGAGCCACCCAGGTGCCTCAGTTTGGGCGCATCTTAATTACAGTGCTTGTTCTTTGCATTTCAATGACTTGTTCGTACATTCTTCCCATGTAAGTGGGTCCTCCGGGGCAGAGAGCAAATATCTAATTTTTTTCCTCTTCGGCCTCTACTCCAGTTACTGATGCACAACAGAAATTGCATAACTATTTATTAAGTACGTGAAAGAAAATAAAGTACAAGAGGCCAGTTGAAGGTCAAATACATGAAGGGAAGAGAATATAAGGAGAATAACAATCTAGAGTTTTGGGTCTCTATTCCCAGGGCTTCTGTACCCTGTAGTGGGACAGTCTGGGTGAAATGTAGAGGAAAATGTGGTTGGGACCCAAATAACACCAATGTTTGTCTAAATGCCATCCAAATGTGAGTGGGGAAAAATCGGTGAGTTAAAAGATTCTTAAAACAAACAAACAAACAAACAAAAAACCTAGCTAAGTTTATTGAAAAGGATGAACTTGAGAGAGAAGAGGAAGTTTGATTGTGTTTTCCATAGCCATCAAAACTATTTCAGTCCTGTCATTGTTCCGGAACTTGGTTTGCGAATTAAATGTTGGTGTTACTCCCCCAGAGTGGCCTGGGAGAGCTGCCTGCTAAGATCCCCTCAGGATTCCCTCCCCTGGGGGGCTTTCTGCCCCGTCTGAGGCTAAGAGGGAAGAGCAGCAGCGGAAGGAGGTGGTCGGGACCTCTCATTTTCCGCACCAGACCTGGAAGGCCAGAGCTCACCTTCCTGGCCTCCTGTGCACTCTTTTGGGTCCTAGTGGACTGGCCTCTCCTCCTCCTGCCGCCACAACATGGCCACCCAGGAGTCACCCCCACCCCTGCAGGGCTCACCCGCTGTACACCCTCGGTGCTTCCTGTCCCTCAGCCCTAAGAACTTGCAGCCTTCGGCCCCATCTGACTTCTGACTGCCCCAAAGTTCACGGTCACTCACACTGCTCCTTAGGGGCCAGTCTCCATCACTGCCTTCTGGTTTGTCTCTGGGAAGGGAATTTGGATTTGATCCTGAACTGAAAACCTAAACTAAAAAGAGTCTCAAATGGTGGAGTTGAAGGCATCAGCAACTAAGTAGGGATTTTTATTTTTATTTTTATTTTAAAGAAAGAATATGAGGCTCTCCCCAGAAGCCGGCCCAGCTTTGGCCTGTGCTGTGTGCTGCTTATACAGCTGGGAGCTCCTGGAACCCCTGGGCTTTGACTCCTAAGGAAGTGACAAAATGCCCTACTTCCTGGCTGTTAGCCTATTTAAAAATAAAAATGGGTTTCCAAGGCCCTGGCATTCCCGCTGTCTGTCATTAGTCACTGCTTGGTTCTCTGGAGCTTCCGCTTCAGCTTCAGGCCTCCCACAGCTGTCGTCCTGCTCTGCTCCACCCCTGCCCGGGGTCAAGGTGATGGTGCAAAAGCATATTCTAGATCTTGTCCTCCCCTGCCTGCTACCCTCTAGTACCTTTCCCCAAAATGAGAGTGCCACCCCAACTTCCTGCTAAACCCCATGAAAGAGCACCTGCCCAGACCCCCGCTTCCTCCTTCCTCCTCCTTTACTTGAGTTGTATTTGCTCTGCTTCACCCATTTCTTTTCCTGTTCCTCCAGCAACCCAACTGCTCCGGGCTCGGGGCTTGGGGCTGCGCAATAGACGCCTCTTGCTTGTGTCCACCTCTGCATCCACAGAACCTAGAACAGTATGAGGCACATAGTAGGGGCTCAATAAACGCATCTCAATGGCCGAGTCCGCTCAGGCTAACATGGTTAAGTTTCTCAAAGCCCTTGGGGATTTTCTTGCATCTGTTGCATTTATGTAGTATGTGGAAGCAACATTCAATCACTGAAAATCATGGTACTTGGGGTGTTCTGTTTATCTCATGTTCTCCGGTTCGGTGTGAGGACAGATGGGAAGCAAATGACCCATTAGACTGGCATGACTTCAACTTTTGAAAGTGTGAACCTCCTAGAAATCGACCAGATGATGTCTTGGAACCTCTTAGGTGCTCTTCTTTGATACATCTGAGGAAATGGCCTCTTCTGGAACAAATATTACTTTGGGTCATATGTTGAACATGACAGTGATTTCTTCAAAGTGGGGGGAAAAAAAACCCCAACTGCACACATCTGAAACATTTTGAATAATCTACTTTAATTCATGGTCATTAACTGCTGTCAGTGAGTTACGATTTTAGGCGTAAACTGGTGGTTCACCACCAGGAGGGATTTAGCTCCCATGGGACACCTAGCAGCATCTAGAAGCATTTGCCCCACCACAAAGAAAGATCCATTCCAAATATCAGTAGTGCTGAGATTGAGAAACACTCTCTTTGACTATGCCAACTAATAACGCATCGCCTTAAAGGTAAGAAAATATTGTCATTTAGAGAAATGTTGGAAGATAGAGATAAACCCAGAGACAAGAAACTGCTGGTAAGTGTTCATCCTTTGGTGTGTTAGCTTTCTAGCTTTTTTTCCTGTGCACATTTATACTGTTATTAGTGAAAGTGATACGTACCAAAGATAATGTGCTGCAACCCTTTTTAATTTAAAAGGGTTATGTGCCTTATGAACCAAGCGCGCATCCTTAAGTATTATTCTACAACATGGGTTTTAATGACTACATAGAGTTTTGTTGCATCGATGTACCATTATTTATTTAATCATTTTCCCCACTGTTGGACATTTACATTTACATCTCAATGCTTTGATGCAAAATGAACATTGTGGTATCAAAGTTTTGTGCACAAGTATGATTATTTTTGTAAGATGTATTCTTAGAAGTTGAGCTGCTGGATCAAAAGTTATATTTCCAGGCGTTACCGTCTTCTTTTAAGAACTAGTAACTAGATGGGGAGCTTGTTGTAGGGGATGATGAGGGCCAATGGTATTCCTTTTGGTGCATGGATAGCGGCAGCAACACTGGCCCTGTTGTAAACAGAGTAGATGCCCACTCAGTTTTTTCCATGTAAGCTAATGACACTTTGCATCTTTTTTCCTTGTAGGATGAAATACACATACCTTTTTAGAGTAGGAAGTGAGCTCAGTCACGATCTCAGTCAAGCTTCCCACTTCACAAATGAAGAAACAGATCCAAGAACTGAAAAAGATTACCAGAGCAAGGCTTCCTTACTTCACCAAAGGACTCCCTGTGTTTGACATGGAATAATGGTTCTGGTCCTTCTGATAATGGACAAGTAACGAAGCATTCCATTCTGGTCCTCGGGAGGCATTGCCTGTGTCTTAAGCAGTCCAAATGCCCTTCTAGTTCAAAGATTTGAACTTACTGTTTCCTTCTGCAGAGAATGGTCTCCCCTAGATCTTCGCATGGGTTCTTCCTTCTTATCATTCATGTCTTGCCTCCAATGTCGCTCCCTTGTTGAGATCGTTTGAAAGGTAGTTTCTCCCTGTCTCCCCATAAGAATGGTAGTTTTTGACAGAACATGGTATTTCAACTCATACAAAGTAGGCTTTGACAGATAGTCAATATTAGAAAAGTAAAAGATTGACTTAGATTATGTAAGTGCCATTCTAGAAATATGGAATGGGCAGGAGTTTTTGGACCCTCGGTATCTGATGGTGCAACCCCAGATCTGTAGAGTTTCTAACTTGCTCCCCCACAATGAGCATACTTTGAACTACCTTGTAGTTCAAGAAATTATTTGTAGTTCAACAAAACTGAGGAAGCGGTAATTGCACTCGGTATTAAAGGAACCATAGATATTCACCAGGTAGAGGGGAGGGTGGGACTGTTCCCACTGTTCCAATGCAATCGGAACGCTGACAGGACATGGAGGGTTCAAAGAGTAGCCCTCGGTGGCTGCAGGGTAGGAGTCACAGGCGGGGGAGCAGGGGTAGAGTAGGATAACCCCCACATTAATGAAAAATCTGTTTTGAAACTTCCAGAAGAGGAGTTTATTTTGGGAGGGACATGCTTTTCTTGTTAATATCTAATTTTATTACACTGAAGTGGATATTTCTTATGCCCATAGCCATTTTAAATATAAAACAGGAATTTTAAAAATCCAAGAAGCTGGGAAATCCAAGTCTTTAACCCATTTCAAGTTGATTTTTGCATATGTGTGAGAAGGGAGTTCAGTTTCTTTCTTTATTGAAGAAACTCTTTTCCCCATTGCGTTTTCTTGAATCCTCTGTCATAAATTAATTGCAACTTCTTTTTTGAGATAATTTAAATATAGTAAAGTGCATAAATCTTTTTTTAAAAGATTTTATTTATTTATTTGAAAGAGGGAGAGAGAGCACAAGTGAGCAGAGGGGTAGAGGGAGAGGGAGAAGCAGGCTCCCTGCAGAGCAGGGAGCCCGATGCAGGGCTCAATCCTAGGACCCTGGGATCATGACCGGAGCTGAAGGCAGACACCCAATGACTGAGCTATCCATGCATCCCTAAACTGCACAGATCTTAAAAGTACAGCTCATTGAGTCTGTACATTTATATCTACCTGGGGAACTACTACCAAAATTAAGATCTAGAAAGTCCAGCATCCTTGAAGTCTCCCTCATGCCCCTATCCAGAAGCAAACCACTGTTCTGATTTCTATCATCATAGATTAGTTTTGCCTGTTCTTGTAGTCCCTATGAATGGAATCATATAGAATGTGCTCTTTCTTACCTGGCTTCTTTCCTTTTGTTCAGTGTCTATGCGATTTCTCCACATTGTTCAATGTCCTCTGCTTCTAAATTTGATTTGACCTGGGTTGAAATTAAAATCGTATCAGGCTTATATTAACTTGGTTACTTATTTGTAAAATGAAGTACACAACAAGTATGTCTTAGGGTTTGGGTGATAATCAAATTTATATGTAGCTGTATCCATTTTAGTTTTGTGATTTGACCAATAACAGATAATAAATATAATTGGAAACATTACAGTAGCAGAATCAAAGCCTGCTGTGGTTCTATCAACAGAAACCAAATGTTATCTTGGGAAAGCCTTTCCATTAGGTTACTGGGCATGAGTTTTGTGGACTGTGTTGCCCCTTTTACTGAGAGAAAAGAATTTCGTATCCCCACTCAGAGCGCCATCGAGACAAATGTAGTTATAGCTAACGCTCAGTCAAATCATGAGAACGATATTATTTTCCACAGATCTCTGTGATCTGTGTGGTTTGGATCTGCTGAAGGGATAGGCTCCCCAAAGCCTCATTCATGCATCTGAGCCTGCCCCACCAAGTCTTGGTCCTGTCATCTGGACCTCCTCTCTAGCTGGAGGAGGAAGGATCCTCAGCTGCCAAGAAGAGTTCCATCCTGGACACACATCTGAGACATCAAGGAATTTAAGCAGCTCCAGAAGGAATCTGTAATTAATTATGTTTCACAAATTGCCTTTAGTGTGGGACCAGCTCTTTTCAGGCCCTGGGCGAGGCACAGTGTGTGTGACCTTGGCAGGTTTACTGGACTAAGTTACACATACATGGTGGGGGGGACACCAATGTCATTTGGAAGAACCCCACTTTTTGCAGGAGAAGAGAGCTTAACCAGCCAGGGCACTTGGCAGCAGTGTCACACCCTCCTCGGCACAATCAGCTCCATCTTTTAGTCATCCCCAGTGTGGAAAATTTGGCTGCCTATTGAAAACGATGGAATTAATGATTCTCTTGTGCTCTGTTGAACTGGGATAGACTTCTTACATTTCTGTTCCACCACAGACTAGCATCTTCCCTTAATAAATCACAGGCTCTATTCTGTGGGCTGGGAGCCAAAAGTGGGTATGGCCGCATGGAGGACTGGCTTTACGGATAGGCAGGTAGCCATCTACAAACATGGCGGAGGGGCTAAGCGCCTAGACTCTGGAGTCAGGCTGCCTGGGTTCAACTGTCTCCACCAGTTACTTGCTGTGTTACCTCAGGCAAGTACTTAATAACCCTTCTAAGCTTCAGTTTCCCTATTTGTAAAATGGGGATTATTTTACCTAAGTCATGGAGTTGTGAGAACAAAATAAAATAGTCATTTTAACACACTCAGGAAAGCCTACGTTTCAGTACACATTACTTAACATAATAGGAGTAAATCTGAGTCCAAACATTCAAATACAAAAACATCATTTTATTATTTCTTTTAATTTAAATTCAATTTTGGGCACCCACGGGGTGGGGTGAAATTTGAACTCCATTATTGAGTCTTTTTTCTTTTAAGATTTATTAATTTTTGAAAGAGAGCCAGCACGAGTGGGGAAAGAGGCAGAAGAAGGAGAGAGAGAATCTTCAAACAGACTCCCTGCTGAGCCTGATCCCCAAGATCATGGCCTGAGCCGAAATCAAGAGTCAGCTGCTCAACCAACTGAGCCACTCGGGTGCCCCATTACTGAGTCTTTTCTATGCCAGAGCTGTGCAATTTTAAGGTCATTGCCCATTTTCCTCATAATGGACAGGGTCCTAGTTCCCTTAAAAGGTAATAAAGTCTAGCAGTTCTGCTACTTCCCAGATACACCTGACTCATAGGACTTAGGCAAAGCTAGAACCCCTGCCCCTGGGACCCAGTGTCCCTGAGTGTGCCACAAGGCCTTGCCCTCCAAAGTCTTGTGATCTTTAAGGCATCAACAGAACAGCAGGGGCCATGTGATTCTTCCCCTCCCTCAGGGTTTCATAAGAGAACTTTCTAAGGTATTCTATGAAAACTACAACTATTCTCAACAGACCAAGTCCTTCTATTAAGTTCATAGACTATGCTACCTAAATAAGAGAAAGAATATTTTGCCTGTGTGATCATGAACTGAAGGAATTAATGAATCTGTTAAAAATGATAATTCTTTCATTTTCTTGTACAATGTGCACAAGATGACCATGGTTTCACATGATGTGATCAACAGAAGATGTAACTTGATTTTAGCTGAAAATAATTTTTTCTTGAATGTTTTAGATTTTTTTTATTTAAAAAAATTTTTTAAACGATTTTATTTATTTGACAGAAAGAGCATGAGAGAGAGAGAGAGCGAGAGAGAGAGCGCACAAGCAGCGGGGAGCAGCAGAGAGATAGGGAGAAGCAGACTCCCCATTGAGTGAGAAGCTCAATGCAGGTTTCGATCCCACGACCCAGGGATCATGATCTGAGCTGAAAGCAGATGCTTAACCGACTGAGCCACCCAGCCGCCCCCTTCTACTAATTTTTCGAGAAAATCCTCCATTGACTGAAGTATCTGATGACCCCCCCCCCCCCAGCTTCTATCATCCAAGCCTGAGGTATTGCAACTCTGAGCTCAGGCGTTCTTGTTTTCTGCGTCCACACAATAGTACAGGAGAAATAATCGCCTCTAGGGCCGACGTCTAAACTCCCAACCTTGAAGTGACTGCAGATGGCACAGCCTCTGGTCTGAGAGGCTGAGTCATCATCTGCAGACACTCGAAGGGACAGCAGGAGGAGACCAGCCTAACACACGTGTTTTTGTAGATGAAGAAATGACTAAGTGACTCACCTGAGGTCATGTGACTGGTTAAGGTCATGGTCTAGGTTGAACCCAAGTACTTCTGGGCGGTGGTTTCTGTTTCCTTCACTGCCCAGTTCTGGGTTCTCGCGGTCCTTGCTATCCAGAGCATGGCCCGGGCGCACAGGCCTCTCCAGCAGCTCATCAGAAATGCGGACTCTTAAGCTCCCAGCAGACCACAAGCTGGTCCAACAGGACCAGAACCACAAGGCTTCTGGAGTTTGAGAAGCAGTGGTTTCAGGTTCACTGCTGATTTGAGGGTGAACGTCTTGTCTTCCAGCCACAGAAGTTGGGGCCTTCACAGGCCAGGATGAAGTGACTGAGAAGTCCTGGGATGGAGACCCATATTGGGCTCCCAGCTCAGCGGGAAGCCTGCTTCTCCTTCTCCCACTCCCCCTGCTTGTGTTCCCCTCTCTCACTGGGTCTCTGTCAGATAAATAAATAAAATCCTAAAAAAAAAAAAGCCAAGAAGCAAACTGGCTATTCTCACCTCTGAGCCTTTGCACGTCCATTCCCTCAGGCTGGAAACCTCTCCAGATCCTCTCAGGGCTTGCTTCCACACGTGTTTCTGATATTAGGGCGACTATCACTCTCCCTGTCCGGCCGGCCTGGCTTGCTGGTTTGTGCGGTGGCAGAAACAGCTCCCACAAGATGGCTGCTCCCGCCCTGAGTTCCTGCTGTCGCTCTCTTCTTTGGCCTTTCAGCCCTGGGGTTCCTTTCCCTGCAGGGCTGCACTCTCCTTGGGATTTCACCCAACCCTGACCACACCTCTGCAAAGCGTCCCTTCCTTCATCACCTCAATGTCTCCTAATTGAGCGTGGTTTTTGTTTCCGGCCAGGACCTTGTTGATGGGTGCATGGGGAGTGGGTGGGGCAGTTGGTTGGCCCCGGGGCGGGGTGGGGGGTGGTGGCGGGCTAGTGAAGCCCTCCCAGGTGATTCTGATTCACATTCTGCTTCCCTGCCTTCAGGGGCCATTCTTCCCAACCCCGCTCCAGCAGAGGAAAGCAGCCCAAGTCCGGAAGAAGCCAGAAGCAGGGGGGGTGGGGTGGAAGGAAAGGAGAGGCTGGGCCAGAGAGAGGAGCAGTTATGAGAGCCAAGAATGCGGGGGACACCACCATTTTCCTTTCACTTCAGGGTCTTTGAAAGTCCTGACTAGTCTGGAAGCCAGTACTGGACAGCAAAGACAAAAACTAGCCAATTTGTAATACCAACTTGGATGTGGCCGCTCATTAGACTACCACATATTCTGCCTTAAAAGAGAAAACAGTACACAGGAAACATTACTGTCCTTTTCCCCTCGCTGACTATTTCAACTAATAGGCCTATGCATTAGTCACTTTGCTAATGAGTAGTTTTACCCTGGCTCCCAGTGAACGAGGCCAGAGAGGGGCCCTGCAAACTCTTGGAACACCTCGTGAAAAGGCCTGTTCTTGTTGACCCATTAGCAGAGAGGTGAGACATACCAGGGACCAATGTTTATATATTGTAGCTATATTTGGAAATGTAATTTTTTTTCTAAAAATCGCAATTGAGAAAAGTGAAGGATTTTATAATAATAGAATCAAAATAGTACATTCTAAGACCTAACGTGTGCTTATTTTTCATTGGCCTCTGCCATTTTCATAGTCCAGAAAAGCAAACAAGGTTTGCAAACAGTGGTTCTCAACCAAGGGCAACTGGGTCCCTCAGGGCACACTTGGAAATGTCTGGAGACAGTTCTGGCTATCACCAGAGATGCTGCTCAACACCCTGTAACAAAGAATGATCTAGTCCTAAATGTCAAGAGTGCTGAGGCTGAGAAACCCTTCTCTGCTTTCCAAATTACAGCTTTATTTGCAAGGAGTATGGTGTTAAACAATCTTCATAACTTTGTCACACTCCACACTCCAGCGAGGTTAGGTACCCCTGGTTTACTGATATTACTATAAACCACTCATTAAATATCATTGCCTTAGAGTTTGTGAAGTTTGGAAAATGGCAAGTTTATTGCATTTTTAGTATATGATCGATGTTTTTCAAAATAGAAACCAGGCTAATTGGTCAGATGGAATAAAATCGTTTTGGCACACATGGAATTTTATTTTTAATTGTCTCTCTAATCAAAAGCATTTTCCCTTCAGATTGTGGTTCTCACTAAAGAGATGCCCAGCCCGAAAGGAAGTGGTCTGAGGTTCCGAGTACCCAAGACAAGGGCAGTAGAATTAGCTTCTTAGCCATTAGCCACTGCAAAGAAGAGAGGAGAATCTTGGGCTATTTGGGAAGGATTTTACCAGACAAAAAGGTCTCAAGTGTCCTGTCTCCTTTCCACCCAAAATAGTTCTGGCCTAAATATGAGATGCTCAAGGTGCCTTGGAGTAAGGAGGAAAAAGTCTGTTCTGGGCATTGACCACCACCAACCATTGAGGTTTGCTGGTGACAGAAGACGCCAAGAGTGCCTTACTTATACTGTTTGTCACTAAGGGACCTGGCAAGCTTGTAAAAAAAGCCCTTTTGTTCAGTCTTATTCTGCGCTGGAGAAGCAGGCTCAGGAGGAATCAGAGAGCTATCAAAGAAGCTAAAAGCCTTTCATGGCAAAGAAAGATCAGCCTGGAATTAAAATTAATGAAGATGTTGGAAGAGCAGAGACAAAAGTGCTGGAAGGATGCGGATAGAGAAACTATTTTAAGGTCAGTCTCCAAGAAGATGGAGAAAACAAATGTGGCCAGGTAGAAGGAAATGCCAACGTCTCCAAATTAATTATCCAAAAGATGGACTACATTTCTTGGAAAAACTGACCCTATGCAAACTTGCAGTTCCAAATACCAGTCTTCTGAGTCGATTGTAAGAATCGGCTCAAGGGCCTCACGAATTCAGAAGTTTGAAGAGCACTTGAGAGTTTGCTGAAATTTCTCCTCTTCTCCAAAGGAATGTTCCTAGAAGCAGAAATTGGTCTGCTTAGGCTAACAACATTAAAATGATGAAGATCTCAGATAGGCCGAAACTGCAGGAATTTAACAAGGTTGTCCGAAGTGATGGATAGATAGTGGATGTAGCTCCCTGCCAACGTTGTGCAACTTGGTTTTCTTGACCATCCAAGCTCAGCTCCCTGCCAGGTGAGGGTATGGGGGAGTGTGTGGCTGTCGTGGCTGACTCTGTACTATGAAGCCTGCCAGAAGGAGTCTATTCCACTGATGCTTTAAGAATGTTCTCATTTCGGGGCGCCTGGGTGGCTCAGTGGGTTAAAGCCTCTGCCTTCGGCTCAGGTCATGATCTCAGGGTCCTGGGATCGAGGCCCGCATCAGGCTCTCTGCTCCGCAGGGAGCCTGCTTTCTCCTCTCTCTGCCTGCCTCTCTGCCTACTTGTGATCTCTGTCTGTCAAATAAATAAATAAAATCTTTAAAAAAAAAAAAAAAAAGAATGTTCTCATTTCGGAGCCAATGAGGGCCCATGAGAAGATGATGGTGAGTTGGGGTCAACACACCCCAGCAAAGCCAATGATAACACTGCACAGTAAGTAACTAAAAATGTTAACAATCTTTGTTATGACATCTACTTTTTGAAGGTAAACCAATCAGGGATTTATCCTAATCAATGAGATGATAACAAAGGGTAGGGATTAAAACAGCAGAAAGTATTGAAGTAGTATTTGGAAGCACCAGAGTAAATCAAGAGGGAAAAAGAATTTAATACAGTAGAAACAATTCCAACAAGGATTAGCAAAAAAGTAAAGATGGTTATGGCCCAACCAGAATAAAGCTAATGATAATAATCCCCAACACTTAGTTGTCCCTTACTCTGTGCTAGACATTCTAGGGGCTTTAATAGACGTTATTGTAGTGAATCTCTCTCACAGATCTATAAAGTAGGTATCATTATCCCATTTTTAAAAAGATTTTGTTTATCTATTTGATAGAAAGAGATCACAAGTAGGCAGAGAAGCAGGCAGAGAGAGATGGGGGGGAAGCAGGCTCCCTGCTGAGCAGAGAGCCCGATGCGGGCCTCGATCCCAGGACCCTGAGATCATGACCTGAGCTGAAGGCAGAGGCTTGACCCACTGAGCCACCCAGGCACCCTCATTACCCCCATTTTGTAGATGAGCTTCCAAGATGCAAAGACTTGAAATAACATGCCCAGGTCTCTGTAACTACAAAGCAGCAGAGCTGGGATTTGAACCCTCATCTGTCTGACTCCAAAGTCCACGCTATTAAACACTGTATTCCACTGGCATAAATTTTCTGGCTATGTGGGGGAGTAGGAAGCCCCAGGGGAACAGCGGAAGTTTCATCACTTGGGTTTCCAGACTGAACAAAATATTAGTATGTGTGTCATAGGAAGTAATCTCTAATGGCTCAGGGTGGATTAAAATAATATCTGCAACTTCCATTTCTGAATGTTAAGAGCTCTTGATCCACAGCTCCCGCCATATTGGTGCAGCCTATACTGCCGTTTGCAGAGGACCTTCACACACACTCTCTCCCATCTGATGCTCACGGAAACCCTGTCAAGTAGGTAGGCCACATGCTACCACACCTCTTCTCAACGATACGATAGGCAGTCCCATCAGAAATGAAGTGTTGCCAAGTTACTTATCGTCAAAAGTATGTGGGAGGAGGGAGAAATGTGATTCCAAAAAAGTTGCTTATTTCAACCCTGAGCAGTTCATAATTTATTTCCACAGCAGTGTGATTGCTTCCTTTTCAACAAGGCTTTGACTCACTCGGAGGAATGTATTCCATTACAAGTCCGCTGGCATAGGGCTTTACGTAGAACCCTGTGGTTGCCATGACAACCGGGACTAACAAAATACAAACCATGAACTCTTTCAATACTGGTCACTAGCTCACTTCTAACAGTCCACTTCAGAACAGTGGAAGCTGATGGTGTTTCCGAGGGACTATATCTCCCCATCTCCATTCATTCTGGAGAGTTCCTCCTTCAAGTTTGAGCATAATCTCAAGACATTTGGGTTCAAGGGAAACTTGGATCTACGTTTTTTTTTGTCTCTGTGGCTAAAGAGTGTCTGGAGAGCAGTGTCTTCAGTCATGTTATTCTATTCTTTAAAAACTTGCATTTCGAGGGACCTGGGTGGCTCAGAGGGTTAAAGCCTCTGCCTTCGGCTCAGGTCATGTCCCAGGGTCCTGGGATTGAGCCCCATATCGGCTCTCTGCTCAGCAGGGAGCCTGCTTCCCCTTCTCTCTCTGCCTGCCTTCTCTGCCTACTTGTGATTGCTATCTGTCAAATAAATAAATAAAATCTTAAAACAACAACAAACAAACAAACAAAACCTTACATTTCTCATACCAAACCAATTTTAGCTCGGGTGGAGGGGGAAAAACGTAATATACTGTAGTTTCCTAGCAGCTTGGTATAGTACACTCCTACAGCATTTATTACTTAAGCACCCAGCTCTTATCAGAAGGTGTTTATTCACTATACCAAAAGGCTATAAGACAATATGTTCAAATTTTGAAAAACAAGATAATTTCTAAGATAGCATTAAACCTTATTGGTTATGGCTAAATGGGAAATTGGAAGAAAGAGAGGTGGGGAAGTTTAATTTGAAGTAGTTCTTCTGAATTGTAGTGAACCTCTGTTTTTCCTCGCTCAGTAGCCATCCCCAACTCTTCTGACAACAATCTGACTCTCTTTGGGTAACCATCCTCTACCCTAAACTCAGTCATGTAATTCAGGTACAGCTGACCGCACCCCAGTTCCAGGAACGTACATGTAACACAAGCCTGGCCAATCAGAATAATGTGTTCCATTGAATATGGAGACTGGTTCAAGGAAAGGCACATGACCAAACTCAGGTCAATCTAAGCCAATAAGATTCAACTCCACAATTTTGTTTTGTTTTGTTTTTAAGATTTTAAGATTGTATTTTTAAGTAATCTCTGCACCTTAAGGGGGGCTCGAACTCAGCACCCAGAGATCAGGAGATATTGACTCCACCAACTGAGCCAGTCAGGCACTCCAACTGCACAATTTTTATTGGAGTTCTTGGGACAGAGGGATGTTCTGGAGTATGATTTATGAAAGCCTAGACTTACTGGCAACCTTCTTGCTACCAAGAACAGATGGTCACCTGAGAATGGAACCTACTCAGAGGGAAAAGAGAAGAGAGATGGAAAGAGTAAGACCCAATTTCCAATGATATTGTTTCAGCGCCTAAATCAAGCCTTGCCTGAAGTCTGTTTCTTGACTTTTTGGTTATTTGACCAGCAAATTCCTTTTCTCTTCAACTTGAGCTTAATTGGATTTGTTATTTACAACCGAGAAAGTCTTGATCAATAGAGAAAAAGATCTGTATAATTTTAAATACAATGATTAAAAAGAGAAAAAGATCTGTATAATTTTAAATGCAATGATTAAATCTAAGCTAAAAAGTGCAAGAGATCTCCAGGGACCCTGTTTCAGTGGTTAGATAATTAATGCCATTCTAATAAGCCTAATTAATTGCCCTGAAATCAGTCCCTTGGGGAAAGTTTATTTGCTTAAATATTTTAGAGATCTCCCCTTGCAATTTTATTTATGATTTTAATTTGTGCTCCCGAGAAATAGGTTGCTCAGAAAGGATACATCTTGACTAAAACATATGGTGGGATTTTATTGCAGAAGGCACATGGTGTCTTTCCTAGCCTGACAAATAACGGGACATGCTAATATTCTCATCATGGACAATCCAGAACCTGCAAAAGAAAAAACTGAAGACATACTATTTTTGAGTCTTCAGCTTCAAGGCATTATTACATTTAATTAACTTTTGCTCCAGTAGGCACTGCATTTTTTTTAAAATTATAAAACATTTGGAGCTCCTGCCAAAAAAGACTTTAACAACATATAATTATTATCTTGTTTTCCTTTAAACATCTCCGAGAACCTTACAAATTTTCCTATTCATCATCATCATCTATTTTAGGGGGTTAATATAGTCACTTGAGTTGATTTCCTGGAGTATTAATAAAACACTAAATGTTACATTATGACAGGGATTCTCAACTCTAGCTGCCCAGTGGAATCACCTGGGGAGCTTTTCAAACGTAGTGATGGCATGGCCCCACCCTAGGCTAATTGAATTTAGAAATTTTTGGAGTAAGGTCCTGGCATCGGTATTTTTTAAAAGTTCCCCAGGTGATTTTCATGTCCAGCCAGAGTTGAAGACAACCGCATTATTGGAAATATTTACTACAATCTATGAGTTGTTTCAGTAAGGAAGCATTAAGTCAGGAATCCTTTGGAAACACCCTTAATTTCTCAAAATGGAATTTTTAAAAAATTATACATATACATATACACAGACACACATGAAATATACTATGTATGTTTGAGAACTCACTCACGCTCACTTATGTATATGGACGTACCTCTCACCAAACCTGTTCCTTCAAAGTTACCTTTCAGAATAATGTGCAAGAGGCCGACTTCCTTTCTTCAGGGTGAATTATCTCCATTGTTATCCTTGACTATTGTCTACTTGAAATTGCATAGCTCTGCTATTGTTTCTTGGTTGACTTTCCTTAAGAGACAGCTTATTTACTAATCGCCAACTCCACTTAGTAGCATTTGTGCTTAGAGGAAGCCTCGTGATTACTGCCCCAGGTGATATTATCATCTTGACTCTGAATAGTACATAGACCAGGAATGGACCCAAAGAAATTTTCAGTGTGCTATCTTGAGATAAGGGTGACAGGATGAAGCCAATCACAGAATCGCTTTCCCTTAATCAAAACAGAAAGTGATTTTTAAAAATAGCAAAATTTACCAACAGCAACCACAGAAGAAAAGTGGTATGACCTTGCCAAAATGAGAAACGGTTGCCAGAGGAAGAAACTGATAATGTGGGCTTTTATTCTGACTCAGCCTTGTGCTGGAGCAGGCTCTAACTGGCTCACAAGAGCTGATAGTCCAATTTTCAGGGATTTGTCAAGCCAGATATTAAACAGAACAATTATTAAAAATTAAATTATATACAATTTATTTATATTTATATTTATATTTATATTTATATTTATATTTATTAAAAATTAAATTATATACAATTTATTTATATTTATATTGTATATATTATATACAATATATTTACAATTAAATAATATTTTAAAAAATAAATATTTATTTTAAAAAACATTTTTAAATGAATAATATCTAAAACAACGATAGTAAATGCTCAAAAATCACCATTCTAATTATTTCATTTCATTTTCCTACTATCTATGCTTTTGAAGTTATTTGCATCGACTCTCTCCAAACAGCGGAAATGCTGTATAATGATGTGCTAAGCTATATAGCACTGTGCGATCCAATTCCACACCTAGTAATGTCATATTGGTAGCTTGAAGTTGGTTATGGTGGGAATATTTACACTATGGAAACTGGCATACAATATACATTGAGGATTTTTATTTTTGAGAGCCGGTTGTTAAATATTTACCACCACACCACTGCTCTTAATTTCACCCCCGCATCCACTGATGGTCACCTGAAGTGATAATGGGAAGGGGGGGAAAACACCAGTCGACAAAAACCCAAATTCTCATGCGTCACTCTCAGTTTGGAGAGAAGTGAATTGATGAGGAAAGTAAGAAACCATAGGAAAAAATGAGGGGAAAGAATGGAATATTTCATCAGGGACAGAAAAAAGCACCCTTGAGTGTGTTATTTACTACGGATTCATACAAAATTGGGGGCATAATTCCAAGCCTAAGGATACAACATATTAAGCATAGCTTATGTCTCTCAGTATGAGATCTAAATTCCTAGTGCAGAACACGAAGAAATTCTTTAAAGAGAGCTTGTGTCCCCCACCAAAGAGGGCACAGACCCCAGTTGAACTCTATCTCTGCCTCGATAGCCACATCATCAGTGCAGAGAGAAGCATATAGAACAGCTCATTTAGGCCTCAAACTGGAGCTGTAAGAGGAAGACAAATGAGTTTGAGGTAAGTAAGAATGGGGTCAAGATTTCACTCATACATGTCAGAGAAAACAAAAGGTCCAGTCAGCTGCCAACATCAGGAGTGAGAAAATAAAAAGAAGGCCAAAAACCAAGATGAAATGCTAAAAACAGCAGATGTGGCTAAAAAGGGAGATGTCAGAGTAAAGAAAACAAGCTGAAGACCAGTATGATACTATTACAAGTTGAATAAGATAATTAGAAACAGCAAGAAAAATGGACACCAGGTGAAATATCACATTATTGACAAAAAAAGGTCAGTAATACAAATGTTAAAATTTTAGAATATTAGTAACTAAATAGAATTTGGTAACACCTGGATTAGGAGATTTGGATTAACATTACAAATGAGGCTCAGACAGACATCGGACCAACGAGACACCCTGAGGACCCAGCACTTACACAGTATTCTGACTGTGAGTGTGTAACTGGAATGTAAGGTGTCTTCTATTAAAAAAAAGAAAAAGTTCTGTATTTTTTTAAAGTTTTATTTATTTATTTGACAGAGAGAGATCACAAGTAGGCATAGAGCCAGGCAGAGAGGGAGGAAGCAGGCTCCCTGCTGAGCAGAGAGCCCAATGCAGGGCTTGATCCCAGGACCTTGGGATCATGACCTGAACCAAAGGCAGAGGCTCTAACCCACTGAGCCACCCAGGTGCCCCAGTTCTGTATTCTTTTAAGATGTCAGTGTCATTAGAGACAAATGCTGAGGAACTTGTCCATATTAAAGGGGACTGAAGAGGATGACGACTGTTATGGTTGCCAATTTCAAACCAATATGACATTACTAGGCATGGCATTGGATTGCACAGTGCTATATAGCTTAGCACATCATTATACAGTATTTCTACTGTACAGAGACAGTTGATGGAAATAACCTCAAAAGCATAGATAGTAGGAAAATGAAGTGAAATCATTAGAATGGTTGATTTTTGAGTATTCACTATCTTTGTTTTAAACATTATTTATTTAGGGCGCCTGGATGGCTCAGTGGGTTAAGCCTCTGCCTTTGGCTCATTTCATAATCTCGGGGTCATGGGATCAAGCCCTGCATTGGGCTCTACAGTGGGCCTGGAGTCTGCTTAAGATTCTCTCTCTTCCTCTGCCCCTCCCCCTGCTCTCTTCCCCTCTCTAAAAAAAGAATAAACTAGATGAAGATTGGGTGTGAGGACTGGGCCTCCTCTGCCAAGGAAGCAGAGGACAGAGGACAGTGAGAGACGGAGGGCGGCATGGAGGGTGCTGAAGGGGCTGGCAGACCCTGAAGCCTTCGTGAGCCACATTAGGAAGTTGATCTTTATTCCAAAGGCCACAGGAAGCTGTTGACAGATTTTAAGAAGGAGAGCTTTCAACTCACGTCTCTAGTATACTTTCCTGCAAAGTTTTCCCCTGAGTAGCAAAAGCAAAACTACCTGATTATGTCATAAGAGGAGGTGATGTGGCTCCCTCACTAATAACCAAATTTCCCAGCCCATGGTTCTTGGAATGTGGTCCCCGGGAAACAGAGTATCCAATTCCCAGATGGAGAAGGGAGGGGAGAATGTACAGAGGAACCCTGAGGAAGTTAAGCTGGGCCACATGAGCTGCGTTGAGCTCAGCCACACCAGTAACACAATGATCCATAAAGACATATTGGCCTTCTTTAAGCTTTGGATATATGTGAGAGAATGAGATCACTCCCTATGACTCTAGGGTCTTGTTATTTACAGCTGCAATGCTAACACTGGCACCATAGGCACTTTATAAAATATGGGTGGAGTATCCCCTGACCTGTTATATATTGCCTGGTCTATGAGCTGGTAGCCTCAATTGAGCACAGGTGAAAACAGATGGAAAATAAATTATCTTACAATTCTCAGTGTGTTTTC
Source organism: Mustela erminea (assembly GCF_009829155.1). Lineage (NCBI taxonomy): Eukaryota > Metazoa > Chordata > Mammalia > Carnivora > Mustelidae > Mustela > Mustela erminea. Next base: position 15,077,160 of record NC_045635.1, on the reverse strand, counting down.
ATTAACTTAGCATCTGTTGGAAAATTTATTCTGAGAATAGCATCAAGGGGCTGATCTGCATAGTGGGCAGGGGCCAAGTGAGACCTCTGAGAGATGGTTTCTCCATTGGCCAAGGAGCGCTTTGCCAAAGTTCTTAAGGCTATGAGATTGCCTTGACAACACTAAGTAAAACAAGACACCGAAGTTCTTTAAATTTACCATAAGTCACAAGTTACACTTGCTCTTAATTCTGGATATTGGAAATATGTGTTCTCTGGTTGGTTTATTTTAACTTTTGTCTTGGCTGGGTGTGTGTGTGGTGGGAGGGTGTCTTCCATGCTGTTAATGGCATCTTAAAACACTTTTTGATTCTCCTTGTTCTAGATCTTCCCTTCTTCTTTCCTTGTCTGCTTTTACTATGATCTTCTTTGTTTTTTTTTTTTTTATCTCTTTCCTTTGAGTCACCTGCTAGAATTTTGAGCTCTTATATACAGGGGTCCAGCTGGATAAGGTGAATGTATCACTGTCAACCACCAAACAATACACTTCATTGAAAATAATTCAGGGGCACCTGGATGGCTTAGTTGATTAAGTCTCTGCCTTGGGCTCGGGTCATGATCTCAGGGTCCTGGGATGAAGCCCCAAATGGGGCTCCCTGCTCAGTGGGGAGTCTGCATCTCCTTCTCCCTCTGACCCTCCCCCAGCTCATGCTCTTTCTCTTTCTCTCTCTTTCTGCCTCTCTCTCTCAAATAAATAAAGTCTTTACAAAAAATAATAGTTCAATTCTACTACGTGCAAGGTATGCATTCTGACCTCAGTGCAGCCTTTTGACTATGTTAGTCACTCTACTTTCTTCTTTGGCTTCTCTGGCACCCATCTCTCTCTCTCCTCTTTTGGCATGGTCCCAGTGATTAACAGCCCAATACTCATTCAAACCCAAATATGATTAGTCTGAGCCAATCACGGTATTTCTATTGTTGTTTGACAATGAATGATTGCTTGAAGAACTTCTGTAGCTATTTTCCCTCCAGCCTAAGGAGGAAGCCAACACTATTCTTGACAAGTTACAGAGAAGTGAAGTTGGAGTCCCGGTGCACATGTCTAGAGCCCAGGCTAGTTCTTACATGACATAATTAGTTTTCTTATTGTTTAAGCTGATGTGAGCTAGGATGTTCTATTGCTTGTATCTAGAAACACACTTACTGATGTTCCTTCTTCGTTCTTTCACCTCCACTTCTCAGGCTCCTTCATTAATTTTGCTTCTTTCCATTTAGCGTTTTGTGCTTGGTCCTCTTCTCTTGTTCTCTGATCTCCATGTGTGAGCTCATCCATTTCTTTTGCTTCAACTACAGTTTACATGTTGATGGCCTCCAGATCTAAATTTCCAGCTTACCTTCTTTCTCAAGCTCCATATTTCTATTTTGTGCTGCTTGGGGTGAATAATAAAATCAATCTTGACTGCACTTCACAATTACTGTAGAACCTCAAACATGTATAGGTGTCCATGCCCATCCTTGACAATTTTGGTCCACTAGTTTTAGACCAAGCCTAGGGATATCCACTAGAACTTTCTGAGATATTGGAGATGTTCTACATCTGCACTAGCCAATATAGAAGCCACTAGTCAAATGTGTCCACTGAGCACTTGAAATGTGGCTGGTATGACTGAGGAACACAGTTTTTACATTTAATTAATTTTAATTAATTTAAATAGCCACACCGCTAGTGGCTACCATAAGGGACAGTGCAGCTAGCCCTTGAGAACCTGCTTGATTACATCTGGGAATCTTTGGGAACTTAAACGCAAGACAGCTTCTACTTCTGTCAGATACTGCTTCCACTCCACAAGCAATCCCTTTGTGATTTAGACAATGACCCACGGGAAGAGATAGATTTTATGTAATGACCCAGCATGTATACACATACACTCTCACATGTACACACACACACTCTCACATGTACACACACTCACATATACGTATATATCTACTTACGACTTGTGAGAAACTGATGCTTTTTATACTACTCTAGTCTATCCAAGAACTGCTGGCCATGACCCACTAATGCACCAGGCCCCACAACTGGCCAATCGCTACCACCCCTGTGGCACTATCTTACCCCATGGGGTGCTTATCTTTCCACTTTAGGCATTGACATCTTTGCTGGGAGCCACTGCTGCTCAGCCAGGCTCATCAGAGCTCCCGTAGCCCAGAGCTGTGGTCTGTAGCAGCGGAGGGGAGAATGCCTGTCTCCCTTCTGCAATTCAGTCCGTTAAAAGGCTTCCAAAGCATGCCTCTGATATCTGAGTCCGTTAAAGCTTCTCACTGAAGCATCTCTTTTGGCTTCCGTTTATAGCCCTCTAGCTCAAGAAGCTGTGTTTCCATTGGGACTTTGAAGGTAAGAAAATCTGAGTAACAGACATCAAGCTGTGCTCAGAATTGCTTCTCATCCTTCGGCTCTTGGAGTGTCTCTCCTGCCTGATGACCAAGGTTTCTCATCGGCTTAATTTTGTGTCCAAGACTGAGTTCTCTCTCAGGAGGCTCTTTGGCCTGCACACAACAGGCACCTGGTGGGCCAGACTCCCACCTCACCTGACTTGTAGAAATTTCCTCAGACTCCAAAAACTTGATTGGCGTTAAACAAAGAAGTGTGTTGTGGGACCACAGTTGGATCCGTTCAGTGTGGAGCTGAGGGAGCCTCAGAAAGGGATAGAGAGGAGATAAGGAGGAGGTAACGCGTGAATTCATCTCAAAAGAGAAGTAGAAGACAAACCGTAAGAGACTCTTAATCTCACAAAACAAACTGAGGGTTGCTGGGGGGAGGGGCGGTATGGACAGGGTGCTCGGGTGATGGACATTGGAGAAGGTATGTGCTATGGTGAGTGCTGTGAAGTGAGTAAACCTGGCGATTCACGAACCTGGACCCCTGGGGCTAATAATACATTATATGTTAATAAAAAAACAAAAAATTTTAAAAAAGAGAGAAGGAGAAGTTTATAGGAAGAGAGGGACTTGCTGTGACATCCTTCTAGCTTTCAGGTCAAGTCAGCTTCTCTGCTCCCACAATGTTTTCTTCCTGCCTGGATGATAGACTTCTCACACTCTAGAGGGGCTGTTTCTGTCTAGAATTTGAGATCTTCAGGTACAAAGGTCATATTTTCTCATCTTTGTATCCTTACCAACCAACGTGAGGCTTTCCCTGTTGTAGGGATGGTCACTGAGAGAACAGTATTAGTCGGGATGGATGAGTGTAAAGTGTCAGGTGAATTTCCATGAGGGAGTGGAGCTTTGCTCCTAATTACTTCCAGAGGTTCCAGGCCAACCCCAGGTCCTCTTCTGCCTAAGTGCCCTAGAGAGAATGGACAGATGAGCCCTTCTGGAGACTTCCAAGGTAAACTTGAGATTATTAAGGGCACTTTCAAAAACCACCCCAGTATCCAACTATGTCATTTGAACCCAGGAAGTTCAGCAAGGAGGCTCCATTTCCTGCACATGGAACTCAGAAGACCTTAGTATCCTGCTTCCAGTCCAGATCCAAACCCCAGTCAGACGTGCAGGCAAGGAATTGAAGCATTTCGGGTCTGAATGGGCCTTTGAGATGGAGTAGGAAGGTCCCCTCACCAAAACTTCACGAGAATCAGACTTGAAGCTCAAAAGCAGTTCTCCAATGGACTTCCTTTCTTTTTCTTCTTCTAGATTTCCATGGAAATCAGTAAGGAAGGAATGATTGATGTCCTGCTTCCTGCAAACGTTCATGTTCTCACCTCTTAGTAATATCCACTGGGAGCACTAACAGTGAGGAAACCCAGGAGGAGGAGGTGTGGGCAGAGCTGATGCTATTTTTAGGGGCTGAATCGGAATTCTGGAGGCGGTTCTGGAGGCGGCCGAGGACCCCAGTCTGTGCAGCTAGCCCAGTGCACAGAGCCTCTGCAGGACACCACGGCCTCGGGAACCGGAGCCCGTGGGCAGTTGGAAGCCCGAGCGCAACTTGGAGAAGCGTGGAAGAGAAGCTTTGGCACCAAGACTGATTCTGGAAGAGCACACGGCCGACCCAGTCTTGCTTTGTGCTTTACTTCACTCCTCAAAAATTCTGCGGCTGACCATGGAGTTTGGAAGTAGCTAAATCCAGGGGGGAACAGGCATGTTGGCGTCGGAGCCTAACAGTGTTTGCCTTGCAGCTGCGCTGCCCTCATAGCACAGGTGTAGGGAGCATGATTAAGTGACCCCAGAAATGTGACCGCCCGGGGTGTGGTGCTCATTCTTTCACCCTGATGCAATTAGCTCAGGGCGTGGGTACTCTCCGCCTCACGTCCCTTTTCTCCTCCCCGCCCCCAAACACTGACTTTCAAACGCTGGTGTCCCTGTGAAAAATAGAGACGCAAGGAGACAGGTTTCACGCTGTTCTTGATTTGATTTGATCTGGTGCCTTTCAGAAGTCTGCCCCAAAAGCAGGAAGAAAGGCAGAAGGAACTTTTTGAAAGATCTTTCAACACCTTCATTGATCCAGATTTTGTGTGATTTGGCAGGCAAACGCGGGGTAACGTGTTCCAGTGTTTTAACTTGCGCATAATTGCCAGATTAGCTATTGTTTGACTTGTACGATTATTAATGAAATGTGGAAAAGAAAGGGTGGTGCCTGCAGAGCCTGCGGGAATGTCTAGACATGAGGGTGGGGGTGGGGAGGTGGAGCACCCGGGGACGGGACACAGAATTTCCTTGACTTTGTTTTTTTTCAGACTCGGCATTTCTGCCTTAGCATAACAACACGTGGCCCAAGATATTGATAGGTGAGAGATCATTTTTTGTGTTGTTGTTACAGTGAAAAATTAAATTTTAGGCTACATGCGGGAGATGTTTCTCACCTGACTGTGCTAAAAGAAAAGATGCAATTGCTTTGGCTGTAAGGTTCACACACACACACACACACACACACATACATCTGCGTGTATGCGCGTGCACACAAGTACACACTGATGCTTAGGTTTTGAAGAGTGTCTGCCATGCCCGTCCGGCCAGGAGAAAGATGTTCAGGGTAACTTGGTTTTTGGAGGAAGAAGATTTTTGGTTCAGGGGAGCTTACGAATGTCATGTAAACCCTTCGTAACCTCGTGTCAGGGTCACATCAGGGTGGGTAGTGCCGCAGCAGGGTTATCGGGTAAATAGCACTACAGACTTTGAGAACTGGGAGAAGCCACAATATATGGGATCATGAACTCATTTTTATTCTTACTGTCTTGGTGTCTTCACTGCAGAGCAAATTCCCCTAGCAGCCCACAGTGGGGAGAAGAAAGCTAAGAGAAGGAATTAGACAAACACGCGAGGATTTGGGGTGAGACCCCATAGGCAAAACCTAAAAAGAAACCACTTAGGTTGTGTGTTTAGTTGCTTTTGGTGTAAGTATAGATGTATAAAGTGTGTATTAGGATACTGTACGTAAAGGATCATTATGTGCATACATGAGACCACATAATTTTTCTCATCCTGGATAGACTGATTTTTATGTATGCTGGGGAAAGGCTTTCCCTTTGATTTTATTCCAAGCAAGGCAAGCAGCAGCGTCCCCCAGTCTCTCAATCCTCCTTAGGGACAGACCCAAGTTAGAAGTGAGCACACAAGCCATGGCTTTCAGAAAACAAACTTGTTCTCAGGCTCCCCCAATCCCCCTGCCCCTGACCTGGCCACAGTAGCTCAAATGCTTGGGCTTGTTTCATTCACTCGTTCAAGTCCGTGAGTAGTAGCATGCCCCTGGGACCCATGAGAGTGAGTTTGCATTTGGGACAGGGGGCACTGTCTAGAATGGGTGCCTGTCACGGGAAGAACCCCAGGCAGTAGGGCAAGTGGAGGCAGCGTGAGGCACAGGAGCCTGGGATAGAAGAAGGGGGTGTGTGGATCCACAGGGGCCCTGCGGTTGGGGTGGCGGGGGTTAAGAAATGGAGCCACAGTGTTTTAGAGCTAAAAGAGAACTATGAGGATATCTAAGCCCAACCACTTCATATTACAGGTGAGGAAACTCAGGCTCAGAGAGATGAATTGATCTGTCCAAAGTTATGAGGCATGTAGCAACAGATATGAAGTTAGAATTTAGATTTCCTGTCTCCAGCCTGGCTGACTTCCTATTGTGATGAAATATTAAATGCACCAAAACCACAATAAGCTAATATTGAGTTAATTGGTAATTCAAACGAACTGTTGTTTCTCGGCAGACAAAATGCCCTACTGTTCTTCATTAAGAAATCAGATAATTCTGATTCCTGACCTTTCCATATTTCTCTTATAGATCCTACCCTTTAATGTGGTTTTATTGTAATCATGCCAAATATCATGGACAGATACTGAATTTACCAGGTTATTTTAAATCCCTTCCTTATAGACTAATTTGTTTTATAGGATGACAAACTCTTTTCTTTCTTTGTTTTAAATCACCAGACTTGCTCTGTGATTTAAGTAGATAAACTTCAAAAACACCTGGAGAAATTATTTCTGGTATTTCCAATTAAGACTTGAAAAGCCTGGGGGCCGGAAACTGTATGAAGAAGTCAGGTGGTTCTCCCAAGGCTTCCAGTATAGTTTTGGCATTTGTCCTACAAGAAGTCTTTGTTTGGATGTATGAAATTTCATAACAGTTTTTTATCATTAGGAAGGAGTGATTTGCTAAGAAATCAGACATGAAATTATTATTATTACTAGAAAGGGAGGGGATGAGAGGGGCAGAGGGAAAGGAAGAGGAAGAATCTTCAGCAGGCTCCACGCTGGGTGTGGAGCCTGACACGGGGCTTGATCCCATGACCGTGAGATCTTGACCTGAGTCAAAATCAAGAGTTGCATGCTTAACTGACTGAGCCACCTAGGCACCCTTAAAATTATTTTCTTAAATGATCTTGGTAGGTCCTTAAACTAGAACTGAGTTGATCTGATATCCAGCATGCTAGAGTCTGTGGCCTTTAATTTCAGAAATGGGTCCCTGACTTTCTAACAAGGTAGAAAGTGACAGCTACCTCCAGCCTAAGACTATCTTCCAAGGACAATTGTTAATCAGCCCTGGTAGAAACCTATAGATGTATCCTTGCAGGGCTGTGAATAGTCCCTATCTGTCATGCCATCCAACTCTGTTGTGGATATGAGAAGATAATGTGACTAGATACAGAAATCCCCATGCTAGATTAGGTCTAGTTGACAGTGATTCTGAAAAATCACACGTGATCTGGGGATATACCATGATTCTGGATTACATAAACTTAATCTCTAATAAGGAGCACACAGACACTAATTTTATATATTTTTTTAAAAGGTGGAATTTTGGATGAAATATATTGTGAATATGCTCTGTTTCTCTTCATTCTTCTCCTCACCTCCCCCAAATCTTGGTGCATTCAACTGACAGTAAGATGACAAGTCCTTAATTGTGGTATAGAGATGCAGCTGGTGTGAGTGGTGAGTTTGTGTCCTGCTACTTAGCTGGATTCATTTATTAGCTCAAACAGTTTATTTTGGTGGGATCTTTAGTGTTTTCTACAAATTAGATAATATATTCTATGAGCAGAAGTAATCTTACTTCCTCTTTTCCAATTTGGATGCTTTTCTTTCTTTTTCTTGCCTAACTGCTCTGGCTAGAACTTCTGGTGCTATGTTGAATAGAAGTAGTAAAAGTGGGCATCTTTGTCTGATTTCAAATCTTAGAGGAAAAGTTTTCAGTCTTTCACCATTGACTACGGTGTTTGCTGTGGGTTTTTCATATATGGCTTTTGTTATGTCAAGGTAGTTTCTTTCTATTCCTGGTTTGTTCCATATTTTTATCATAAAAGGGTATTGAATTTTGTCAAATGCTTTTTGGTCATGGATTGCAATAATCTTGTGGTTTTTTTAGTCCTTATCTTCATTCTACTAATGTGGTATATTGCATCAATCAATTTCTGTATATTGAACCATCCTTGCTCTCCAGTAATAAATTCCCGCTAGTCACGGTGTATAATCTTTTAAATATGCTGCTGTATTCGCTTTGTTAATATTTTGTGGAGAAGTTTTGCATTGATGTTCATAAGGGATATTGTTCTGTAGTTATCTTTTCTTGTAGAATCCTTGTTTAGCTTTAGTATCACATTAATGCTGGCCTCAAAGAATGAATTAGGGAGTGTTTCCTCCTTTTCAATTTTTTGGGAAAAGTTTGAGAAGAATTGGTATTATTTCTTCTTAAAATATTTGATAGAATTCACCAATGAAGCCAACAGATCAGGGCTTTTCTTGGACGAGATTTTTGATTACTGATTCAATCTCCCTACTAGAAATTTTCTATTTCTTTATGATTTAGTCTTGGTAGGTTTTGTGTTTCTGGGAATTTATTCATCCTTCTAAGTTACCAAATTTGTTGGCATTCAATTGTTCACAATATTCTCATAACCCTTTTTATTTCTGTAGAATCAGTAGTAACGTCCCATTTTTATGTCCAGTTTTAGTCCTCTCTCTTTTTTAATTAGTCCATCTATCTAAAAGGTTGTTGATTTTGTTGATCTTTACAAAGAACCAACTTTTGTTTTTTCTGGTTTTTCTCCATTATTTTTTATTCTCTATTTCATCTACCTCTGCTCTAATCTTTATTATTTCCTTCCTTCTGCTGCTTTTAATTTAGGTTTGTTCTTTGATTTTGTAGTTATTTAAATTGTAAATCCAGTTGCTGATTCAAGATATTTCTTGTGGTTTTTTTACATATTTATTTATTTATTTATTTGAGAGAGAGCAATGGGAGGGGGAGAGGGAGAAAGAAAGGGAGAGAATCTCAAGCAGACTCCCCACTGAGCACAGAGCCCGACACAGGGCTCCATTCCATGACCCTGAGATCATGACCCCAGCTGAAATCAAGAGTCAGACGCTTAACCAACTGAGCCACCCAGGTGCCCTCAGATTTTTTTTTTTTTTTCCTTAAGCAGACTCCATGACCAATGTGGGGCTTGAACTCACGACCCTGAGATCAGGAGTTGCATGCTCTATTGACTGAGCTAGCCAGGCGCTCCAAGATCTTTCTTGGTTTTTAATGCAAGTGTTTATAGCTATATATTTCCCCTTTAGGACTGCTTTTACTGCATTCCGTAAGTTTTGCTATGTTGTGTATTTGTTTTCATTTGTGTCTAAGTATTTTTCAATTTCGTTTTTGATTTCTCCTCTCATCCATCTGTTGTTTAAGCATGTTTATTTATTAGTTTGTTTATTTGAGAAAGAGAAAGAGCACGAGCAGGCTGAGGGATAGAGGAAGAAGCAGACTCCCCACTGAGCAGGGAACCTGATATGGGCCTCGAGATCATGACCTGAGTGAAAGGTAGACGCTTAGCCAACTGAGCCACCCAGGTGTCCTTAGCATGTGTTGCTTAATTTCCTACAGATCTATAAATTTTCCAGTTTTTCTTCTGTTATTAACTTCTAATTTCATACTATTGTGTTTAGAGAAGCTATGATATGGTATGATATCTATCTTTTTAAATCTGTTGAGACTTAGTTTGTGGGCTAACATATGGTCTTCCTGGAGAATGTGCTACATGCACTGAAATGTGTATACTATCATTATTGGGTACAATTTTCTGTTTATGTCTTTTAGATCTAGTTGACTTATATCCTCCATTTCCTTATTTTTCTTCTGTCTGGTTGTTCTACCCATTATTGAGAGTGAACACTGAAGTCTCTATTATTATTATTTTAAAGATTTTATTTATTCATTTGACAGACAGAGATCACAAGTAGGCAGAGAGGCAGGCAGAGAGAGAGAGGAAGGGAAGCAGGCTCCCCGCTGAGCAGAGAACCCAATGCAGGGCTTGATCCCACGACCCTGAGACTATAACCCGGCCGAAGGCAGAGGCTTTAACCCACTGAGCTACCCAGGTGCCCCTCTAACTATTATTATAGAAATATTTCTCCCATAAATTCTGTCAATTTTTGCTTCTTCTATTTTGTTGATCTTTCATTAGGTATGTAAATGTTTATGATTATTATATCTTATTCTTAAATTAGAACTTTTATTAATCCATAATGTCCTTCTTTGTCTTTTGCAACCTTTTTTTTTTTTTTAAAGATTTTATTTATTCATTTGACACAGAGAGATCACAAGTAGGCAGAGAGGCAGGCAGAGAGAGAGAGAAGAGGAAGCAGGCTCCCCGCGGAGCAGAGAACCCGATGCGGGACTCGATCCCAGGACCCTGAGATCATGACCTGAGCCGAAGGCAGCGGCTTAACCCACTGAGCCACCCAGGCGCCCTGCAACCTTTTTTTTTTCATTTAAAATCTATTTTATTTGATGTTAGTATAGTTAACCCTATTCTCTTTTGGTTACCTTTTGCATGGAATATCTTTTTTCATTCTTTAACTTTCAATCTATTTGTGTTTGGGAATCTGGAGTGAGTCTCTATAGTTGGATCATATGTTTCTATCCATTCTGTCAATCTCTTTCTTTTTTATTGTTGTTGTTGTTAGAGAAATATTGATTTTAATTCAACATAAGGTAAACTCCAGGCATCTGTTATCTTCCAGCCTAGAAATTAGCAAAACTGTTGCAACAAGGCACAATTTTCTCCTACATTTGTTATATGATTCCAGTTACAAAAAAAGTATGAAAATGTTAAAACATAAAAACAGAAGTCTGTGATTTAAAAATATATATATATATATATATATATATATATATATATATACACACACATATATATATAAAATTCCCCCCAAACCTGTCAATGTTACTCCTTATTCTACAAAATAGAACAAGTAAGAAGAGTAAAAGGTGTTAAAAACCATGACAACAGCATTTCTTTTTTAAAAAAAGATTTATTTATGAGCAGTATGAGGCAGTATGATATTAAGGGCCAATAAAATGGTAAAGAGGTGGCCCGACAATGTTTTAAAATACGGAACTTGAATTGGACTGAAGGGCGGGATTCAGGAAGGCATCAAGATGATGGTGTATTCTAGGCAAAAGTGAGGATGAAACCTGATAGGGAATTAGTATTTATTGTGTGTGATGTGTCAGACACACCCGCCATCTCTTTTAGAGTACTAAGATATCAAAGTAGAAGTAGGTACTCATATTCTCATTTTACAGATGAGATAATTGGTGTTCAGGAAGGTTGAGAGACCTGCCGGAGCTCACATGGTTAATGAGTGACTCTCATGGTTAATTAGTAACTGACCAGGGAATGAGAATTCACTTAATTTGTGCACCTTCCTCTTTACCATCCTATGGAGAGTAATAGCACCAACCAAATCTGGAAGTGAGAACTGGTCATCACTCTGGATTCAAGTAAATAGGGTTGGCTGGACGAAAGGGCAAGTGTAGAGAAGCAGTAGGAGATAAAGCTTAGATAAATGGGTCACATAATAAAAAACTTCAAATACCAGGCTTGAAATTTAGACTTTTTTTATGGATAAAAGAGAAGTACTGGCAGTTGAGGGTAAAGAATTTTTAGTTTCTTTCCAAAAGATGATGTATAAATATGGGATGACAGTAAAAAGTAAATTCCTTGAAATCACAGATGTCTTTTTGCACTAAATTAATGTGCCAAGGGTCATATCTTCACAGTTAGTCAACAAGTAAGGGATAATAGATTACACTCACCAAGAGCCTTTCATCTTCTGTTTATCTCTTAAGAAAACCTAAATCTATTTTTCTTTGTCTGAACACTTCATTTTCCTCCCCCAAACACAACTTCTGTTTTATAGATCGTTCTTGTTCTATTCTTCTTTTTGGCTTTATAAAATGAACATCTGGAATTTTCCTGGATTGTTATATTCTTGAAATAAAATTCTATTAAAAGATTTGTTGCAGTTCAAAGGAAAATTTATTATTTTGTTTGGTGTGCTTTTGAGTTGGTGGAACACTTACCGCTGTCATATGTAAATTTAGCCTTTGGATCCCAACTGAAGCCCTTCGACTGACAAATATAATCTTATTGGAACAAGGAAAACTCATCAAGCGTTTATGTGGAAATGCTTTCTTTACTGTAAGTAGTAAATTGGGTGGGTATTATCATTTTCGAGATGAATTACTGGGAAAAGTATTAGTCCATCTAGAAATGACAATTCTTTAAAAGTCCCATCTTCCATTAAAATGACTGAAATGCTTGCTCTTGCAAAAGGGCCTGATAAGAAATGTCCCAGAATTGCATTTGGTTGGTGGAATTGCCTAGTACTTTAGGAGGAAGTCTGATTTTTCTATGTGAAGCATCTCACACAGAGCCCAGTACACAGCAGGACCCAAATACTAATTTCTACCTTTTCCCCTGTGGGTGCGAAAGACTCACCATAAGGTCCAAATGTGTCCTAGTGGCTTATATTTTCAGGTGGTTCTTTTTTCTGATTAAAAAAATCAAGATGTAATTTATATATAATAAAATGCATAGTTATTAGTACATAGATTAGGGCTTTTTCCCTATTATATTCACCCATGTAACCAACACCCAGCACAAGATAAAGGAAATTCCTCTTCACTTTCTTATATCTCTATCACCCCAGATTAGTTTTGTTTATTCTAGAATTTCATAGAAATAGAATTGTACCACGGATACTCTTGCGACCGGGTTTTTTCACTCAGGATAGTGTCTGTAAGATTCATCCATGTTATGATGCTGGGTAGAATTTCACTGTATTTGTTTATCCATTCTCCTGTTGATGGACATATGGCTGTTTCTAGTTTGGGGCTATTATGATTAAGGTTACTATGATCACTCTTGTACAAATATTTCTGGGAATACATGTTTATATTTCTGTTGAATAAATACCTAGCGGAGGAATTGCTGAGTCACAGTATAGATGTGCATTAAAATGTACTGAGGGCACTGGGTGGCTCAGTGGGTTAAGCCTCTGCCTTCGGCTCAGGTGATGATCTCAGGGTCCTGGGATCGAGTCCCACATCCAGCTCTCTAGTCAGCGGGGAGCCTGCTTCCTCCTCTCTCTCTGCCTGCCTCTCTGCCCGCTTGTGATCTCTCTCTGCCAAATAAATAAATAAAATCTTTAAAAAAAAATTAAAAAATAAAATGTACTGGAACTGTAGTTTTCCAAAGTGCTTTATCATTCTCTACTCCCAAGAGCAGGTTATGAGAGTTCCAATTGTTCCACAGCCTTGTCAACACTTAGTAATATCAGTCCTTTTCATTGTAGCCATTCTAGCAGGTGGTTGCCAGCAGGTTTTGACACAAAGGCTAACTAAGTCTATGTGAGTGGGGTGAGCAAAAATATCAAGTTTTTCCGTTGGTACCTGAGTTTCTCTAAAAGAAGGAACCGTCTTTGGGGTATGGAGTTTCATGTGAGCCTATCTTTTCATTCCTTTATAAATTGTAAGGGACAGAGTGACATGAGCTGGCAGCCAAAACTAGTGTGACCATATGTCCAAGTATCTTCAGAACATCACTGACTTATTCTATGGCCGTGGGGTAATTAGTAATAGCATCATCTTTGACTTTTAAGTGTCCTGCTTTGGACCATTGTTTAACATGGTTGCTCTAGCTCAGCAGTTCTTAGCCCTGACTGCAGATTTATTTATTTATTTATTTATTTATTTATTTATTCATTTGACAGAGATCACTAGTAGGTAGAGCAGCAGGCAGAGAGAGAGGGGGAAGCAGGCTCCCAGCCAAGCAGAGAGCCCGATGCGGGGCTCGATCCCAGGACCTTGAGATCATGACCTGAGCTGAAGGCAGAGGCTTAACCCATTGAGCCACCCAGGTGCCCCTTGACCATAGATTTAAATCACCCAAGGAGCTTTACCAAATCCTGATGCCCCAGTCTCTTGTCTAGAGAGTCTGGTTCATTTGTCAGCTACAGAGGCCCTGGGAATCACAAAAGCTCTCAAGTGATTCCAGTGGGAGGCCAAGGCTGAGAATCACTCCTCTAGCTACAAGCCAGGAAACTAAAGGCCTATCGGTGAAGAAATTGCACTTTTGGGAAAACCAGTCAATTAAAGGCTAACATCAAACAGTGCCTCTTTGTTTCTGTAACATTCCCAACATTTGGATCTGAAGGAAAGGAATATTGCAAAATTCAACTTTATATTCGAAAAAATATTTAAATAGCAAATAATCTTTATAAAAATAACACACTAGCTATAATCTTCTGTATAGCATGACATTTTCATGGAAATTTATGGAGTTAGAAATTCTACTTATACACTTTTATTAGAGGCATTTGTATAGTATACTAAGATCACCAACTTATGTGGGTTTCTCCTTTATTTGGCAAAGCAAAGATAAAAAGGGACTGATCTTTTGTTTTCGATGCATTGTTGACATCTCCAAGACACGCCAATGTGGGTCTGTATCTTTACTAGGGACACTACGAAGAGATTCCGGTAGGAATGGCTAAGAGTCACATTGACAAAAGGGCCTCTTGTTTTTGCCACCTGAAGGACGTCCATTAACTTAGCTTATTTATGATAAACTGCTTCAGGCACAATTCTGAAAGACTACTCTGACTCCAGTGCTCTATGGCTCTCACTCCAGTCCTGCCTGGTTTCCCCACATGTAGGGTCCATTGTTTCTACTCTTTATTAGAACAGCTTACTGTCCCTGCCAATGCTGATGTCTTTGAGAGAGATTTGAAGAAACATAGCCCACCTCTCTGGGATTCAGCATCAAGTAACCATGACAGCTAGTTTTTGTTTTTGCTTTTTTCTTTTTTTTTTTAAGTGAGCTCTGTGCCCAGTGTGGGACTTGAACTCACCACCCCCAGATCAAGAGTCACATGTTCTACAGATTAAGCCAGCCAGAAACCCCATGACTTCTAGTTAAACCTCAACTTTATGTCTTGGTTCTGGTAACTGGGCTTCTGCCTGTGCCTAAGACCCACCCCCCAATTCCTGCAGTCAGGGCGCCTGGATACCATGTGCCATACCCTCATGCCCCCATGCTCCCATCTTGTATCTTAGTCATTCTAGGATGCAAGCCCACTTCTGGCCCCATGGCTAGCACGAGTCCTGAATGAGCCCTTCTCTCAGCCAAACGCCTGCCTCTCAGATTCCTCCAGAAGGCCAGAAGGCCATCCCTAGAACTAGGTCTGACTGGGCAGTGCCTGCCCCAACACAGTGGTTGTGTCTGGCTTCACACCCTGGCTTTTCTCCCCCTGTCCTGTCTCCATGCACCCTCTGAGCCATGCATGACTGTGATCTGAGAAAAGACAGCATCCATATGTACATCTTGTCTGTCAGTTCTCACCCTTACCTCCCTTGTCCCATGGCTACTACTGTCTCCATCTCCTAATACACCAGCATCTTCACACACCAACGGTGGCCTGGCATCTGATAAGTCTAAGTGCTTAAGGCCAGACACTCTCTACTTCGGGTAAGTGTCCAGCAAAAGAAACGAGAATGAAACAAAGATTGTTTCTTGCAGAAGCTTATTCCTAAACTAAAAACATCAACAGGCATTGGGATTTTGAAAAGTAATGCATCTTCTTTTTTGTTTGTTTGTGTTTGTTTTTTTTTTTTTTTTGTAGAGAGGTCAGAAAGTACGTGGGGCACCTGGGTGGCTCAGTCCGTTAAACATCTGCCTTTGGCTCAGGTCATGATCCAGGGACCTGGCGTGGAGCCCCGCATTAGGGCCCCCTACTCGGTGAGGAGTGTGCTTCGCCTCTCCCTCTGCTCCTCTTTCCCACTCGTATTCTCTCTCTCTAATAAGCAAATACAATCTTTTAAAATAAGATTTTATTTGTTTATTTGACAGAGAGAGATACTGAGAGAGACGGAACACAAGCAGAGGGAAGAGAGAGAGGGAAAAGCAGGCTCTCTGCTGAGCAGGGAGCCGGATGCATAGCTCGAACCCAGGACCCTGGGATCATGACTTGAGCTGAGGGCAGACGCTTAACGACTGAGCCACCCAGGCGCCCCTAAATAAATAAAATCTTAAAAAAAGAAAAAAGAAAGAAAGAAAGTAGAGAAACACCCTGAGATCATCTCTATCACTATTTTTGGACCATTAGAGACCTATCCTTTCATTCTGTTTGCTTTCTCTTTTATATACACCAATAAACACATAGACGTTACATCTGAAGGTACATATATATTTGAATCACACTGTACATGTCACTTGTTATTTTTTAACTTAATACTACATCGTAAATCTTTTTAGCAAATTCCTTTAAAAGATAATTTTTAGGGGCACCCAGCTGGCTCAGTGAGGGACACATGTAACTCTTGATCTTGGGGTTGTGAATTTGAGCCCCACATTGGGTGTAGAGATAACTTAAAAAATAAAATAAAATCTTTTTTAAAAAAGATCATTTTTAGTGGCCAGATATATCCCATCACAGGGACATGTTATATTTAATTGCTTCTCTATTTGGGGGATGGACTGTTTTCATTTTTTTGATATTATAAACAGTGATGTGACAAACCTCTTTGGACAAAAGTGTACATTTTCTCATGCCTTGCTGATGGTGTTATTAGAATGAATTTCAAGAAATGGAATTTCTGGATTAAAGGTGATGCGTGGGTTTAAGGCTTTTGGCCCACTAGTGCCAAATATCAGAAAGGATTGTCTAGCTCCCATCAGAAGCGTCGGAGGCTCATCACATGTTTTCATACCAATGGGTAGTAACATTTAAAAAATTTTTTTGACAGTTACGTACTTCTAAACACATGTGTCAGCTAAAAGAAATGAGAGTAAGATATTGCTTTAAAACAACAATATGATAAATGTGTAATAGGAACAGAGACTTTCAAATTCATAGTACTGAAATGACATTCTTTTATGCCTGTGACCCATTCTCTTGAGGGCTTCAATTTTCGAATCTGGATGAATTACATAATTCCTTGGACATAACTTTTTTTTGGACATAAATTTTGATTGTTCTATAAATCTACTTTTTTTAAAAAATAAATCTACTTTTTATAAGAAAATCACCAAACCCATTGAGACAGACTCAGATAGTTAGGTGAACCATTTTACCATTTTATTGGGGCACCTGCATGGCTCAGTCCGTTAAGCGTCTTGCTTTCAGCTCAGGTCATGATCCCAGGGTCTTGGGATCGAGGCCCTGCATCGGGCTCTCTGCTCAGCAGGGAGCCTGTTTCTCCCTCTCCCTCTGCCCCTCCCCCTGCTTGTGCTCTCTCTCTCTCTCTGATAAATAAGTAAATAAACTCTTAAAAAATAAAACAACCATTTTACCCACATGAGCCCTTACCTAATTTTCTTGCTATTATAATTAGATTTGAATAAATTATGATTAGACAGTAGGCTACGTCCAAGCTCATTGGAGGGCTTGGAGCCGCTTTCAAAGACTTTTCACGTACTAAAAACTGGTCATCTTTCGCTTAGTTTGGCTGGCCGAGGAATTCTGGCTGGCGGCCACAGGAAATATTCACATTGTGGAAAGGATCTGAAGGAAGAAAGGAAAAGAAGCGGCAGTTAATTGTGGGATACATGAGTAAGCTTCACTTTACGGATTTACTCTGAAGTGGAAAATTCAAAAAACACAGGAAACCCTAGGGATGAAGTAGGAGAAAACTATCAGTAGGCGGAACAATTTTCCTCAAAGACAAGAATTCCTTGCTATAGGAACTGCCATGAGAACCACCCAAATGTTGAACGTAGGATGCGTCTGAGAAGGCCCTCTTCGCTCTGGGTGGTCTTCTCAATAAAAACAAACTAGGTGTGCGGCCAGAGATGCTCAGGGGGCCTGAGATTTTGGTACTGAGACAGACCAGAGAAAAATGCTTCAGATGCGATATGACAGTATTTCTCCTGAGATTATGGAAGTTATTTTTTGAGGGAATGATTTGTTTTCATTTAACACCACAAACGAGTATGTTAGGGCTTGGACATCAAAATGGGATTTAGGATTCCTTCCCCTGGTTTGCCATTAGTCTTTTTTGGTGATATTGGGCAACTAATTTTGCTCTTTTTTCAGGTTCTTTAAAATGCTAAAACACAAATAATTAAGAGATCCCAAGAAGATTTTTACAAATATCTTACTGGCAGAGGACATGTGTGATGCACCAAACAGCTGAAACTTGGCTTATTGAAAACATCTGATGACTGACTCTCAAAATGAGAAAAATGATTCTGCTTTTATATTTAAACAACCTTTGTCTCACACCCTGGCTAAAGCAATTCAATACCATTTCTTAAGACTATAAAAGCTGTTGCATTTATCAAATGGCTTTCTTACTTTCTTTCTTTCTTTTTAAGATTTTAGTTATTTATTTGATAGAGAGAGACTCAGCGAGAGAGGGAACACAAGCAGGGGAAAGGGGAAAGGGAGAAGCAGGCTCCCCAATGAGCAGGGAGCCCAGTGTGGCAGGGCTCGATCCCAGGACCCTGGGATCATGATCTGAGCCTTAGGCAGATGCTTAACGACTGAGCCACCCAGGTGCCCCATGGCTTTCTGACATCCATTTTTAACCTATGACAAGTGCCTTACTTGGCAGGCCCTCAGCGGTGTCCCTAGGGAATGGTATGCCAGAGTCATTTGAGAGTAAATATTTTGAGGTATTAGCACTCTCAAAGAGTTTTTATAAACGAGGTGCTTATGTATAGTACCATTTTAAGACCCTCTGAATGTCGCTTTAGCCTTCAGAATTAGAACCCAGTTATAGTGGGGGTTAGAACCCCATTAGAACCCAATGCTATAGTGGGGGTAGAACCAAAATTTGCCTCATTTGCAGGGAAATGATGCCCTAGCATATTTTCTCCATGTGGCTCCTGGAGGAAGATGATTTGACTCAATTTTAGTATATGTGCTGCTGAAGCGAGCACGGGACATGGTTTGACTCAAAGCAGAATCCCATAGCTGTGCAAAAATAGTATTCGTTATATAGGGTACATTATATAGGGTACACATTGTGCTGGTGGCCCGGCATTCATTATCGCCCTGAGTGTGTACCATGTCCTGCAAGGTAGTAGTTATTACTCTCATTTGAAACACAAGGAAACTGATGCCACGAAAAAGGCAGGAAATTGACCCGGGGTCCCATGAGTGCCAGGGCTGGAACATGTATGCATCGGTGTCCATCCGAGCACTGAGGAAGCAGCATGGGTCACAGCTGAGAGCGGGTCACAGCTGTGACCCATGCTGCTTCCTCAGTGTTCAGACGAACACCGATGCGTACATGGTGCTCTGTATCACAGTGAGCTAGTTGTTCTGCTTTTTTTTTTTTTAAGATTTTATTTAATTATTTGACAGACAGAAATTACAAGTAGGCAGAGAGGCAGGCAGAGACAGAGAGGAGGAAGCAGACTCCCTGCTGAGCAGAGAGCCCAACTCGGGGCTCGATCCCAGGACCCCGGGATCATGACCTGAGCAGAAGGCAGAAGCTTTAACCCACTGAGCCACCCAGGCGCCCCTGCTTTTTTTTTTTTTTTTTAATATTTTATTTATTTATTTGAGAGAGAGAGAGAGAGCACAAGCAGGGGAAGAGGCAGGGAAATAGAGAGAAGCAGACTCCCCACTGAGCGGGGAGCCCAATATGGGGCTCAATCCCAGGATGCTGGGATAGTCACCTGAGCCAAAGGCAGATGCCTAATGAACTGAGCCACCCAGGTGTCCCTTACTGTCCTGCCTTTAAAGCCAGAAGAGTAATTCTTCTGATCCTGATGTGCCCTCATCCTTCCAATGACATGAACCAACCGTCAAGAATGAGCAACCAGAGTGTGGCTGGTGAATGGGCTATCTCCTATTGGGCCGTATGGTAGATAAAACAAGTGGCTCCCCAAGGAGGTTCATATTGCCATTCCCAGAACTTGTGAGTATGTTACGTTGCCTGGCAAAGGGGAATTAGTGGTGAGGTGGAATTAAGGTTGCTATCAGCTGACCTTACAGTGGGGGAGTCAGAAGAGGGATTCTCCTTTATTTCTATAAATAAAGTGATATTGGAACTCAACCACGCCCATTTATTCACATGTGGCCCGTGGCTGCGACAGTGACAGAGTTGCGTGGCCGCTGCTGAGAGCCCTGGGCCTGCAGAGTCTGAAATATTTGCTGGCCCTGTGCAGAAAGACACCCCAATCTAGAGTACAGTTACAAATACAGCGCTGTAACTCTGATGCAACTTAGGTACAAAAAATGTGCCAAATTAAAAAAAAAAAAAAGTACCAAACTGCTTTGAGAAAAACAGCAAGTCTTCCTATGCTTTTTTGGGTTGATAGTCTGAATTCGCTCTT
Source organism: Mustela erminea (assembly GCF_009829155.1). Classification (NCBI taxonomy): domain Eukaryota; kingdom Metazoa; phylum Chordata; class Mammalia; order Carnivora; family Mustelidae; genus Mustela; species Mustela erminea. Next base: position 15,057,062 of record NC_045635.1, on the reverse strand, counting down.
GAACAGAGAATAGGGCAAATTCCTAGTTAATAGAAGGTCCTGATCAGTTTCATGCTAGTGAGTTGACATTCCAAGGTGCACCCTACTGTAGAAAGGTCAAACTGCCCGAATGTGAAGTCAAGGAACAAAAAATTTTGTGGGAGAGGACATTTAGGTTGTTGAGGTAGGTAAGACTTTAATTTTAATTCTTGTCTTTCCCCTTAGGGAAAAAAAAAAACCACACAACAGAATAATTTCCAGCCTAAAAAAAGGTTGTTTTTCCGTTCTTTTCTTAAATCCCTCCTTTCTGCTCTCAGCTGGGGAACTCCTCTCGGATTGGCAGCACGTCCAGGCCAAGAGGCCGCCGGGCCAGTGCTCCCTGCGCCGCCTGCCATCAGCCTGCCGTTCCCAATTAACTTCAGCTGGGCCACTGCCTATTTGGGTCAACCCCCTTCTGAAATGGGTGACAGAGGTTAGACACTGTTGGAATACTGTCGTCGCCTTGAACTTGACTATAGAACAACTTTTCCATTCATGCTTGGCAATGGTTCTTTTACTGCAGTGTTAGAATATTATTTTGGCACATGTCTCATTTCTACTAAATGCCCCTTTTTCACATCTTCGGCCATGGATCCTAACTAACGTTTGTTTGGAATGTTTGTGGAAATCTGTTTTCTTAAAATGCTTCAACTTTTTATCATGGGAAACATCAGCCATTTATCAGAGTAGATAGAACAGCCTAATGAACCCCTTCGCTAGCTGCCCTTGCCGTGACATTGACTCCTGGCCAGTCTTGTTTCGTCCTCTACACCCACCTACTTCCTCTTCGCCTAAATTTTTGGAAGCAAATCCCTAAGATAATATTGTTTCATCCATAAATATTCCAGTATGTATTTCAGCAAGATAAGGACTTTTTTTTAGACAGAGTATAAGGGTATAATAATACCATTATTACTTCAAAAAAATTTTTTAAAAAATATATGTAATCTTCTCATCGTTTTTTAAAGATTTTATTTATTTATTTGACAGACAGAGATCACAAGTAGGCAGAGAGGCAGGCAGAGAGAGAGAGGAGGAAGCAGGCTCCCCGCTGAGCAGAGAGCCCGATGCGGGGCTCAATCCCAGGACCCTGGGATCATGACCTGAGCTGAAGGCAGAGGCTTTAACCCACTGAGCCACCCCGGTGCCCCCCATTACCAGTTTTTTAAAAAGATTTTATTTATTTATGAGAGAGAGAGAGAGAGAGAAAGCATGAGAGGGAGGTGGGGAGGGGCAGGGAGGCGGAGGGTGAGGAGCAGACTCCCTGCTGAGCGGGGAGCCCAAGGTGGGGCTCCAGTCCCACCGCAACAAGACCATGACCTGACCTGAAGGCAGACATTTAACCATCTGAGCCACCCAGGGGCCCCACCATTCACTTCCTAAAATTGTTTAGCACTAATTTCTTTTTTTTTTTTAAAGATTTTATTTATTTGACAGAGAGAAATCACAAGTAGACGGAGAGGCAGGCAGAGAGAGAGAGAGGGAAGCAGGCTCCCCGCTGAGCAGAGAGCCCGATGCAGGACTCGATCCCAGGACCCTGAGATCATGACCTGAGCCGCAGGCAGCAGCTTAACCCACTGAGCCACCCAGGCGCCCCTAGCACTAATTTCTTATCAAATGTCCAGTCAATATTCAAGGAAATAGTTTTGTTTGTTTTTTTTAATTATCTTACCCTTGACTATTTTGAGTGGGTTGTGATTTTTATTTCCCTCGAGGCAGGCTATGATGAAAGTGGCAAAAACAATTAACATGAATTCACACACATCATCTGAAACCCACGGGTCCCCACACAAACAAACCCCAAAGACCAGCTAACCTTCTTCAATTCTGGAATTAGGTTTCCAGAGGGGGCAAGGAAGGTGGGTTCGAGGAAGGTAGCCACTGTACTTAACTTGAACTCTGACCAGCTGCATGCAGATAAAATGTTGATGATACCTTTTGCTTCTTTCTTGACTTTCTTCGTTTTATACCAGGGAAGTTCTATGGAGTGTTTGTAGATTTCCTTCCTACTCACATGCTAGCTTGTCTCATAAACCTTAAAACGTATTTCCAACACTGTGAAATCCTTTACTGTCCATCCTTGAAGACAAATGGCCTGCTGTCACTTGCTCAGGCAGAGATGTGAGCAAGGAGGTATGGAGTGACATTCTGTCTATCACTGGTGTTTCTGGGGGGACTCACAGACTTTTGCTTTCAGTGTTTAAGAAATGTGTGTGGTGACACAATGGAAAACAATGATTTTCTCACAAATGGAAACAATAATGATCCAAATTTCCTTTTTTTATTTTCAGTCCCTCTTGCCGAAGAGAGTCTGTTCTTTCCATTTAGGCCGGGTTCGTGAATGCCTGCATCTGTTCTGCTTCTGTGGGGCTGGGGCTAGGGTTGGTAAGAGAGGGAGGCTGGACAGGGTGTGTGTGTGTGTGTGTCACTGCTTTATTTAAGCCTGCCATGTTCATACTTTTTTTAAACAGCTTTATCAAAATATAATTGACATACCATACAATTCACCCATTTAAAGTATTCAGTTCAATGTTTTTTTTTTGTACATTCACAGAACTGTGTAAGCTTCACCACAATCTAATTTTAGAAAGTTTTCATCCTCGTCCAAAAGGATCTATGCACCCATTAGTGGTCAACTTCCCCCCACCCCAATCCCATGATCCAGTCAGCCACTAATCTTTCTGTCTATACAGATCTGCCCATTCTGGACATTTCATGATTGATGCTTTTTTAGTTTTCATGGTTCAACTTTTAGGTCTCTTTGGAAACTGGGGACTTACACTTTCCATTGATGGCTAACATGTAGCCTTTACCACCCCAAATCTACACTGAAGTGTGAAAAGGAAACTAAGAAAGCAGAATGCTAATTATATTTCCAGGGGAAAATAGAAATATGATATGTTTAATAGAAGCTGCTAGATTCCCCCCTCCCCTTGGCATAGTCTTAACAAATTTCTTTTTTTTTTTTAAAGATTTTATTTATTTATTTGACAGAGAGAAATCACAAGTAGATGGAGAGGCAGGCAGAGAGAGAGAGAGGGAAGCAGGCTCCCTGCTGAGCAGAGAGCCCGACGAGGGACTCGATCCCAGGACCCTGAGATCATGACCTGAGCCGAAGGCAGCGGCTTAACCCACTGAGCCACCCAGGTGCCCCTACAAATTTCTAACCAAACAGGGAACCAATGTGAAATGCTTTCACACAGATCTGGGTTTGCATATGAGGCTTTGCCTTCAGCTCCCCAAACTGGGTAGTATTATCCAGGGTTTTCCTGAAATTCAACATAAATAGAAGACAAATGTAACAGTATTCTCATGCAAGAATATGAGGCTTTTTAAACATTTGAAGAGCAGATTAAGAATAATAGATGATATTAGATAACCAAGCATAACATAAGAACGGGCCAAAAGTAATCGTTTGGAAGTGGATGGAAATAAACATTAACCACAGATAATGGGTCTTCTGACTTGTGTATGCATGTGTTTAATTTCCCTCCTTTAAAAACCCTGCCTTAATCTCTTTCTATTTATTCTATTTCCTCTAATATTTCTGTTCAGTGCCCCCAGAATATTCAAGAGAAGCGTACAAATTAAAATGTCAGTATCTCTAAAGAGTTTTGAAGAGCTTAGCATTTTCCAAAAGACCCGAAAAGAAGGCTTCAGATCCACAGATAAGTGTCTCAGAATAATTTCCAAAAACAAATGTGCAATTGGTCTTCTTACTAAAATGGACCCCACACCAGAGCTCTTCAACGTACTGTGACTTAGCCACATACTGTCCAAAAAAGAGATGGGATGATGTCTCAATCTTAACTATGTTTATAAAAATCACTTGCAGGGTTTGGAGTTTCTGTCTTTGCACTGTAAGATGTGAAGAGCAAAACAAAAATCCCGAAACACCTCGTTGTTGTTGTTGTTGTTGTTTTTAAGATTTTATTTATTTATTTGACAGACAGAGATCACAAGTAGGCAGAGAGGCAGGCAGAGAGAGAGGGGGAAGCAGGCTCCCCGCCGAGTAGAGAGCCCGACGCGGGGCTCCATCCCAGGACCCTGAGATCATGACCTGAGCTAAAGGCAGAGGCTTTAGCCCACTGAGCCACCCAGGCGCCCCTGTTATGTGTTTTAAATGACTTTGGCCAACTGAACCCTTTGGAGCCTCATTCTCTGGGCTTGAGTTGTTGGTCACTACAACAGCATCCATGGAGAATGTTAATACAAACCTTAGATAAATAAAGACAGGTAGGAGACAAAATTCACAGTCCCATGTCTTGTTCCACTGCTTAGCTTATACTGAAAACGATGCTGGGATCTTTTTTTCTCCTCAAGGAAGGAAACTTGTTTTCTGTTCCTGGGCTTCATGGTTATTTCCTCTCTTCCACTGTTGGAGCCCAACAGAGCCAACCCTTACATCAGAGGCATCTGTTTGCACTAGGAAACTTTTGCTAAAATACGACTGGCCCTATAAGGTTGTTGCAAGAAGCTCTGGGTTACTCACTAGGTTTTAAAAAGCTGTATTTTGAGCTTTGGGAGGAAAAGTGTTGTGTGAGTGTGCTCTGTCTGGGAAGGTGGGTTAACCTTCAGGCAGACAGAACCCTTCCTTGGGAAAGACAGGGGACATGAGAGGCAAGAGCTCCCGTTCATAGACCGTCAGAGGCTTTCTCGGCTCATTCTCTAAGCTCTTCGGATCCTTTTAATTTTGGTTACTTAGCAGGGCCAATATCCCCCATAGTTAGGGGCAGGGAGCTGTATATCTAACACAAAATGGTCGTGTTAGGAAACATGGAACAGATACAGATTGTAAATAAAGTCCTGTATTGATGCAAAAACTTCTGACTCCTACCCATCTGGATCACTCGAAGACATAGGTCTAGGACTCCCTCCTGAACCATGGAAAACACTCCTCTTCCTATGGCCAAGGTCATCTTTCAATATATAGGAGACCCTTCCTGGGGCTGCTTGACTATGACATTAGTGGATGTAGAATTTACAGCTGCTTCACTAGTGAGAAGTCTTCGACCCCTATTTCACTGAATTAAGAATTCTACTAAGCTCCCATGTGATAAAATCAAAAAAGTCAACATTAGGGGGTGCCTGAGTGGCTCAGTCGGTTAAACGTCTGACTTTGGATCAGGACATGATCTCAGGGTCCTGGGATCGAGCCCGACGTCAAGCCCCAAAGCCCCACACTGAGCCCACTGTTGAGCTCTGTGCTCAGCAGGGAGTCTGCTTCTCCCTCGTCCTTCTGCCTTCCCCCTGCTTGTGCTCTCTCTCTCAAAAATAAATAAAACATTTAAAAAGGTCAATGTCAGGTTGTCCTAAGGGAGACATGTTTGCTGTTGTAAACCCCAGGAGGAAAGCCTTCCCAGCCACAATTCCTTCATTTATTCCACAAATATTTACCAAGCTCTTTCTGTGTACCAGGAGCTATTTTGGGTGCTTGGAATATGGAAATGAGTAAGACCAGCAAAGAGCCCTACCCTCATGGAGCTCCTATTCTAATGGGAAGAAAGGACACACATAATAAATGGTGATGGTTGCCCAGCAAAAACCCATTTTCCACCTCTTCCATGGAAAATGGCTGCTGGCCTAAATTACATTTTCCAGACTTCCTTAGCTGGATAAGGTCATGTGACTAAGTTCTCACTGATGAAATGTGAGAGGCAGTGATTTCTGCTACTTCCTAGATCGGATTTTCAGAGAACTTCGGCTGTGCTACCTTCATGTTCTCTTCCCCTTTTCTGCCAGCTGGAACCTGGATATGGTGCTGACCCAGCTTCAGTAATGCATATGAGAACAGCCCTGGGATGGGGGCAGAGCAGAAGGACCCCAGATCTCTGAATGACTGGAGCAGAACCACCCCACTGGCCAGACTGTTCACTTCGACGTTCTTCAAGCCATGTTCTTAATGGAGTTTCTTGTTTCTAGTCTTTGGCAATACCCTAACACCGTAAGTGAACAAATATGTAAAACATGACAATTTAGATGTGATAAATGTAAGGGAGAAAAATAAAAGAGTAATGAGGACAGAGGACGCCAAGATGGAAACTGAGGCAGAATTCCCTGAGATGACATTTGAGAAAAGGTACGAAGGAGCTGAGATAATCCACCTGGGGGAGGGGGTTCCCAGCAGGAAAGAGAGTGAGTGAGTGCAGAAACCTGGAGGCGAGATGATGTCTGGCATATTCAAGGAAACGAAAGGAGGTTAGGGTTAGGACTTTGCCTTTTAATCTAAGTGGGAAGGCGAGCCACTGGAGGGCATGGAGCTCAAGTAGAGATATGATGTGGCTTCTGTTTTAACAGGATCCTTCCAGCTATGCTCTAGGAGATCGAGAGGGGAAGTGGGAGCCGCTACAAAGCTTTTGTCATGATCTGGTTGAAAATTGCAGGTGGCTGGGTTCGGGGTGGCAGCTGTGGGTCGGGGGAATGGTTGGGTCTGGCTTCTATTTTGAAGGTAGAGCCCATGGAAGCTGCTGATGCAACAGCCATGGGCTCTAAGAGAAAAAGAGTCAGGAGTGATGCTCATGTTTCTGGGTTGTCAAATTAGCAGAAGGGAGTGGTCACTTGCTGAATTGGAGAAGACAGTGAAAATGAGGCTCAAGGGGGAGAGTGAGGGTTAGTTAAGCAAAGGTTAGTTTGTTTGTTAAGTTTGAGGTGCCTCTTAGACATCCAAATAGAGATGCCAGGTAGGCACAGATGGATATGTAAATCTAGAAGGAAGAGGGGGGATGCGTCAGCACACAGATGATCTTTAAAGCCAAGAACTGGATGAAACCCCTAGGGGAGGGAGGGTGAATGGAGAAGTGGTTGGAGGATAGAGACGCGGGGCCCTCCAGTGTTTACAGTTTGGGGAGCTGAAAGGGAACCAGCAGAGGTGACTGAGACAGAGGAGGAAAGCCAAGAGAGTTTGGCATCCTGGAAGCTGTGTGAAAAGAGCATTTCAAGAAGATTATTTGCGGCTCCTGGCTGGTTCGGTTGGTATACTGCACCACTCTTGATCTGGGGGTTGTGCGTTCGACCCCGAGATTGGGCGTAGAGATCACTTAAAAATTAAGAAAAAAATCTTAAAAAAGAATGAGAGAGAAACGACCAGGAGAAAGAGCCAGGCTTCTATGAGAACAGAACAGAATCGGGAGGCCACAGAGAGGAGAGGTCCACGTGCAGGGCAAACACACCCCATCTCTCGCCACTTCTCGAGGCACATTTGTCAGCCAATGCCTGAAGCCACTCAGAGATGTGTCTCAACCTTTTTCCTTTCCTTTCTCTGTTGCGTTTCCATCACCAGTGATGCTAAAGAGGAAAGCAAAGCAGGCAGCCAGAGTGGAAAAGATCACGGAAACAAATGAACCAATAAAGCCATGAACCTCCAAGTGACTTATTTAGGTGGTTTCTATTAGGCCTTTAATGGGAAATGTGCAAATATCCAGCATGGGGATTACTTCTGATTAGCTGTGGCTATCATTTTCCCTAAGTATTTCCACCGACCAAAGCAAGGTTTTGAAGCAACCTGGCTTTTTGGAGCGGGGAGTCTCTTTCAGGTTTGTATCCTACCACTTGACTGCTTTTATGCACACAATCCAGAAGTGTATCTCGATGTTTCTCCCAGCCATTCCATAGTGTAAACATTGTCATCTTATAGTGCCAAAGGCGAATGAAATTTATGAACACAAAGCCTTAATTTTTTTTTTCGAATGATCACTAAATAGCACATTGGTTTAGCCTTTACATCCTCAGAGTAATTTTTGCTCAGCTGTTGACCTCTCAGACATAATGAAAGAGATGTCAGAAATGCAGGCTATGAAATCATCTTAATCACAATGTTTTCATAACAAGCAGTGACCTAAATGATTTCCCAATAGCTTATTGTCAAAAGACAATAAAAACAAAACAAAACAGGGGACCATCAACCCAGAACACTGAAGGTTTCTTTTAAAAAATAAAACAAACTGCAGAATTTGTTTGTTGAAATTGGGTCTGGTTAATAATACTTAGTGGCCTCTTTTATTGTAACAGTTTTTTGAACTCAGCATAAACACAGAGTGATTTATGAAATCGTCTGACTTGGGCAACCTCAAGAAACTCGAGTAGTCTTTTCAGGAATAACAATGCTATGAGGGTATCTTGTTTTGTTTTGTTTTGTTTTGTTTTTCTTACAACATAGAATTATTTTATTTTGCATTATTAAGATGTTTGCAATCTGCATGGGTACTAAAATGACACTTGAGTAACTACATTTATGAGGAAATCTGGGATGTCTTACTGATCTAAACCAAGTAAATGGCTTAAAACTATTTTTTTCTTTTTTCTTTTTTTTAAGATTTATTTATTTATTTGACAAAGAAAGAGATCACAAGCAGGCAGACAGGCAAGCAGAGAGAGAGAGGGAAGCAGGCTCCCCACTGAACAGAGAACCCGATTCGGAGCTCGATCCCAGGACCTTGAGATCATGACCTGAGCCGAAGGCAGAGGCTCAACCCACTAGCCACCCAGGCGCCCCAAAACTATTTTTTCTATTGATGGCTTGTTCTTTTTCCATGTCTCACCCCTTTTGCTCTTGCTTTGTCTGGTCATGTCAACTCAAGAGGTATACGTACAGCCTGCATTTTTAGTGAGTCTAAGAACTGTTTTCACTACCCTTTGAAGCCGGAAAAGTGCATTCGCTATGAAATACACTGTTTCCTCTCTCTTTTGGAAATAAAGCCATTTAAAGAGCCATGGAACTTTCCTAACAGGTCCCAAAGACTTGCATAGGTAATACTTTTGTCTTTTTCTTGCATCTTTATCTTGGTGGTGATATGAAAACAAGATCTTTGCTATCGATTTGTAAGACAGGATATCGGTTCGCTTTCTAGCCACCAATATGAAAAAATCCAATTAGAAACAGCTTTAACTGGGGGTGCCTGGATGGTTCAGTTGGTGGAGCATATGACTCTTGAACTCCAAGTTGTGAGTTCAAGCCCCACTTTGGGTGTAGAGATTACTTAAAATCTTTTTTTTTTTTAAAAGATTTTATTTATTTATTTGACAGAGACAGAGTAGGCAGAGAGAGAGAGAGAGAAGCAGGCTCCCTGCTGAGCAAAGAGCCCGACACGGGGCTCCATCCCAGGACACTGAGTTCATGACCTGAGTCAAAGGCAGCGGCTTAATCCACTGAGCCACCCAGGCGCCCCTAGATTACTTAAAATCTTTAGGGAAAAAATGAAACAGCTTAAAGCAGCACTTCTCAAACCTTAGCGTGGCTAGGAATCGCCGGGGTCTACAGATTCTGATTTAGTAGGTCTGTCTGCATTTCTAACAAGTCCCAAGCGCGTTGAGGCTACTAATAATCATACCGTAAGTTGAGGACCAGGGTCTTAAACAGTAAGCACCTTTATTATCTCATATTTTCTTTCCAGCCACGTACACTTCTCCAGGCTAAGTTTCAACCTCTGGCCAGTGTGGCAGAGGAGAGCCCGCCCCTCCAGGCGAGTAATTAATACCAACAGTAACACGGCTTCCAATGGATTAATTTTCTACCTCTCCAAACCAATGTCCATATGTGAACACAGGGCTTTAGCCACATAATCCAGACTTGAGAACTGGCCTGGTTTTCAAGGGAGGGTGGCCTCATAGAACATGGAGATGGATAGTCACTTTAACATTTCAGAAAGAGACTGTAAATATCTAAGATTACTGATCACTAGATTTCATAATCTTAGATTTCAAACGACCAAAGAAGAAACATCTGTGTTCTCACCACAGGGAGTAGCACCAGCCCTCTTTCTTAGTCTTGAAACTCCTTCCTCCTGTGACTCTCCCTGATACACGGACTCGCTCATTCATCAAACATGTATTAAATTCCCACTACACTACCCAAACAAACTATTCTTCATTTTCTCCTAAAAGCCCTACTGCTAAGTGAAAAATCCATGAAATAAAAAATATGTCCATTAATTTCAATTTCAACTTCCGTTAATTTCTGTTAATTTCATGAGATAGCCTATCCTGATTCCCAGATACTGAAACAATTTTTGCAGATAGAAAAATATATCGATTGAACAGTGAAAACCTGTAAAAATGAAACTTAATAACAATTTCACAATAAATAAATCTGAACTCATAACATAAGGGAGGTTCAAGAAGGTTTCCAAAGGAAACTAGAAGAGCTGTGAGTGGTCCTGATGGGAGGTGTGTGAAGGAGCCCTTCTTTGGAAGGGTGAAGAGTGGTGACTGACTTCGAGGCAGACATTCAATACTCGAGTCAGATGTGCACGTTGCTAATTTTCACTTACTTGAGGCTTGGACACAGAAGACTTCTGACATGGATGGCCTGCATAACTACAGAAGATAGTGGGATCTCTGGGTTGAAGAAAGACCAAATGGAAGTTCACCTGTCTTTTCATAGTTTAACAATGGCAGTTGAAAATCAGATTGAGGGGACGCCTGGGTGGCTCAGTGGGTTAAGCCTCTGCCTTCAGCTCAGGTCATGATCTCAGGACCCATGATCTCAGGACCCTGAGATCATAACCTGCATTGGGCTCTCTGCTCAGTAGGTAGCCTGCTTCCCCCTCTCTCTCTCTGCCTCCCTCTCTGCCTACTTGTGATCTCTCTCTGTCAAATAAATACATAAAATCTTAAAAAAAAAAAAGAAAAGAAAAAGAAAAAGAAAATCAGATTGATTCTCTGTCCACCATATAAGATGTCTCAAGTTCCTCAAGCATCTCATGATGACTTCTCGGGGCACGACATAATTTCACAGAACATGCAACTGATTGAGAATTTATCTTCTTGTGATTTCCAAACACCATACACAGCAGAGTGAGCTCTGCCTTTTCATCTGACACCCACCACTAGCTGCTGGTTACCAAGTTAGCTTGCTGGGTTATACTTAATCTCTGCATTGTGTCTTTCTTTTATTTCCTACTTTGCATGCCCTTGGGCACTACATTGGTCCAGCTCTGCTTCTTGGCTCATGTGAACTCCTCATCTGCCCTTCTAAAAGGTCTCCCTGCTTATAGGTGGTATTCATGGTGATTAGGAGCAAGAGTGGAGGCGCGGTGTAGGCAAAGTGGGAAAGGGGCTCAAAAGATAGGGACTTCCAGTTTTCCAATAATGAAGTCATGGGGATGTAATGTGCAGCATGGTGACTATGATTAACAATACTATACCGTATATTTGAAAATTGCTGGGGCACCTGGATGGCTCAGTCAGTTAAGTGTCTGTCTGCCTTTAGCTCAGGTCACCATCCCAGGGTCCTGAGATTGAGCCCGGTATCAGGCTCTCTGCTCAGCATGGAGCCTGCTTCTCCTCCTGCCTCTGCCCTTTCCCCTGGTCCATGCTCGCTCGCTCTCTCTCTCAAATTAATAAAATCTTGAAAAAAATTGCTAAGAGACTAAATCTTAAAAGACATCATAACAAGAAAAAAACTGTTACCATGTGTAGTGGGGATGTCAACTAGACTTACTGTGCTGACCATTTCAGAATATATACAAATATCGAATCATTCTGTTGTCCACCTGAAACTCATCTAAGGTCATTTGTCAAGTAGATCTCAGTTCAAAACCAAAAGACCAAAGGCTCTGGAGCCAGACTGCCTGTGTTCCAATTCTTTGTCTGCAGCAGTTTCCTGGCTGTGTGGCGTCAAAAAAGTTACTTAATCTTTTCTGTTCTTCACTTTTCTCACCTACGCAGTGAGCTGATAGGACCTACATCAAAGGGTTATTGTGAGATTTTCTTGGAGTTAATAAAGAGAAAGTACTCTGAACAGAGCAGGCCATGGCACACAGTGAGCTCTCATTAAGTCTGTTATTTTAGCTTCCCTCTCCCTACTAACCATCCTTGATGCTGCAGAATTATCTTCCCAAATCATCTCAGTAACTGCTACCGTGTATTGAGCATTATGTGCCAGACACTGTACTAGGCACTTTGTATATAATACCCATTTAATCCTTGCACATTGTCCCTAGTTTACAGGTGAAACTAAAACTCAGGGGACCCTGGCACTAGGATATGCACACCAAAAAAAAATTAGAATCTTAGTAGTTAAAAAAAAAAAAATGATGTGGGGGTATATGGACGAGTTCTTTCGTTTGGCCTAGTCTTATCTGGTAAGCTCTTGCTAAAAAATGGTATATAACAAGTGATTCCTAATTTCCAATGGTTTGCTATGAAAACATTTATTGTTTCTGGCTTGGGCATCTGTAGATTGGCTATGGTTCTGCTGGGCTCATGGCTCTGGAGTATAGACTACGTCATGTCTACTCCTGTATCTCCTCATTGTGGGGGCAGCAGCTCCCTGGGTGTATTCTTTTCATGGAGGATAACAGAAGTACAAGCGCACAAGCCAACCATCTAGCACACTGAAAGCCTTTACTTAATGTCACATATGCTGACATTTTATTAGCCAAAGCAAGTCATGTGGCAAAGCCCAAATCCTTTGGGGGCAGGCAAGTACCATTTTGCTACTCTCCTGGGAAGCACAGTAAGGTTACTTGGGCGGGGGGGAGAATCAAGAATAATTAGCCAGGGGCGCCTGGGTGGCTCAGTGGGTTAAGCTGCTGCCTTTGGCTCAGGTCATGATCTCAGGGTCCTGGGATCGAGTCCCGCATCGGGCTCTCTGCTCAGCAGGGAGCCTGCTTCCCTCTCTCTCTCTGCCTGCCTCTCCAACTACTTGTGATTTCTCTCTGTCAAATAAATAAAATAAAATCTTTTTTAAAAAAGAATAATTATCCAACCTAACACATACATACATAATACATTTATTTATTTGTTTATTTACTTATTTACTTATATTTGAGAGAGAGAGAGAGTATGCACCCATGAGCAGGGATTGGGGAGTTGGGAGGAGCAGAGGAAAAGAGAGAGGGAGAATTTTAAGCAAGCTCCACACCCAGCATGGAGCCTGTCACAGGCATTGACCTCACGACCCAGAGATCATGACCCGAGACAAAATCCAGAGCTGGACGCTTAACTGGTTGAGCCACTCAGGCGCCCCCACAACCTAGCACACTGGGGTAGCATCAGACTCATTCCTGGTGCTGAAGGGCATAGAAAAATATTGACCACTTAATTTTTAGCATGCTTGTCACATAGCAGGTGTTCGATGAATTTGTGTTGGATGAATGGGTGGGTAGGTAAAAGGAAGGAAGGGGTGAGGGAGGAAGGGAGGGAGCAAGAGAGGGGAGGAGCGAGGGAGAGAGGGAGGAAGTTGAGAGCCAGTTGCTGGTTGTAATTCAGAAGAAGCCATATAAGAAAGAAGCTAGAGATGGTGCATACAAGATTGTTCTGGCCCTTTGGGTCTACAGGGGGTTATCACCTGCGGATAATGAGATTTTGTGGCCCATATGCTTCCTAGTACTGGGATATGGGTTCACAAACCTGGTACTTGGAAATTTGACTATTGTCATACCAATACATTAAACATAACTATTTTTCCTTTATTCTTCCTCAATACTTATCAAAGCTCTTGAAAGTAACAGCACGCTCCAACTTGCCCAAAGAAGCCAAGGAAGAGGCTTTTCTCCGGGAGTGGCCAGAGTTTTACAAGGGGAGAAGGGCGGAGGCACGGGTGCGGCTAAGTAGTAATGTGACGAAAGGGCAAGAGAGAACTAAGACAGGCTCAGGGGTTGACTTTCCCACCAGGAAATTCCCCCCTCCAGAGCCCGGTGCGGCTGACTGTGTACAAGAGCAATGCCGGCTGCACCTCCGGGATTTGACCACGCTCCCTAGAACAGGGCTCCAGCCTCTTTCTCCCTCTCCCTTCTCTCAGCTCTCCTACTCAGAAGGAACTACTAGCTAACACCGCCTCCTCCAGGGAGCCTTCAGTGATTTAAAAGGAAACTGCTCCTCCTTTGATTCCATGTTCACATTCATCTGTGTTTCTCTTATAGGACTTTGCTTGCTCTGTCTTTTGGTGGTGTTCTTTCTGTCTTTGCCCTGCCCTTCCATTCAAACCTATGAACTGGAGACATAGGTCTGACTCATCTGTGTATCCCCTCCACTCCCACCCAGTGGCTGCCCAAACCCCCAGTATGAATGCATTGAGTTATGGGGAGATAACACCCCATTCTCCTCTTTCAGGGTCTCTGCTCTGTGGGAGAGGCTGTACATTATGGGGGTTAAAAGTGCAATCTCCAGAGTTCCAGGTAGGAATCTCAGTGCTTCCATTTCTTGGTTGTGGCCTTGCACAATTTACTGACCCTCTGTGCCTCCACACCCTCATCTGTAATATGGGATTGGGCGGGGGATTTGCAATGAGTTTGCAAATGTAGAGGACTAGAACAGGGCCTAGCACATGGCAAATTCTCAGTCCACCCCACTGGGGACAGTTACACGAAATTTTACTTTTTGAAATCTAGTTCAGTTTCAGCTCAGCTCATGAATGAAAAGCTTAAGCAGAGAGTTAACAAGTGCTTGGTATGCATCTCGTCATGCTGACTTTGGGGTTCGGACTGGAAGCCAATGACCCGCTGTCCCTTTGTCCAGTGGGCTTGGCATAGCTGCTAATCTGTGAGCAGAACTGGGAGTGTGTCTTCTCCCTTTATTTTACTTTTGCCCTCACTCGAATGTTTTCAGATCTTATAAATTTGCTTATGTACTTTCTGCCAAGTGCACATTAAGATGTGTCTACTGTGAAAAAGAAAAAACAAAAAAAAAAGTCCCAAAAAACAAAAACAGTCTGCAGTGTGGCTTGAAAGCGCTTCTTCTCACTGCTAGCTGCACATTACAATCATCTGGGGAGATTTAAAAAATCTTACTGCCCAGGCTGTTCCCCAGATTAGTAAGATCAGATTCTCCTGGCATGGGGCCCAGGCATCTGACCTTGTTAGGGCTCCCCTGGTGATTCCAGTGTGCACCCAAAGGTGAGGCCTTGAAGGGAATTCTCTAACAGGTAGCCTGGCTTTTCAGACACTAAACTGAAGGTCACCGACTATTAAAACACAACCACCACCACCACCACAACAACAAAACATCACTAACGAACTCATGTAGACTTTCTACACCCCATAATATTGCAAGTAGAACTACAAAAGGTCCGTTTTCTTCTTCACCACGCTTTGTGGCAAACACTGAAGTGTCCCCAATGTGCAAACACACTTGGAGGCTCTGCTCATTCTCCCCTTCCCTCCCTCTGCACTTTCTGGACATGAATTTTGGTTTCTTTTCTCAAATGGCCTGGGGATGGCGAAGAGATTATCCCAAGAGTATGAGGCAATTCTGTTCATGGTGTTTGTTCCCTGCTGTTCTTTTTCTAGGAAATCCACTTGTGTTCTAAGAAGATGATTACACTCACCTCTGCCCCTCAAGCGAGTCACTGAAAAGCTGAGCCAAGGCCAAAGCTTCTCCAAAACAGTTCTGGAGAGATTCAGAGGCATAACATAAACACACCGGCTCTAAGTCCTAAAGACTCTTATGAACGATTGCTAATGTCATTCACTTCATGTAAAGGCATATTTACATCACCGCAATGCCTCACTTATCTGGCTTCTCAACGAAGGAGGACATTCATATCCCATAGTTTCCACAAAATTGAAGCTAATTCTTTTGGGTGCCCAAATCCTTCATTTTTGACCTGGCTGTTTTCTTTAATTAGAGATTTAATTATTTCATCCAGGGGTGTCTGTATCATCTCAGACTTCTACTCACCGTGACTCAGCCTGAACACATCTTCCTCTTGAAGCAAACGCTACCTCCATCCTCTTCGGTCATAGCTGGAGGTGCCACCAACCACACAGCCCCTCGGGGACCAGACTCCACAGCTTGCTCACCGCAGTCAGTTCCCGGGGCCTGCACATTTTGTCCCCTGAGTGTCCCCCTCCCTCATCGCTCTCTCTAGAACCACTGCCCCATTTCCAGAGCTCACCACCGCCACTGCCAGGACTACTGGAAAAGTCCCATCTCCATTCTGCACGTTCATGATGATCTATTTAAAATATGCTTCTGCTTGGGGTGCATCGGTGGCTCAGTGGGTTAAAGCCTCTGCCTTTGGCTCAGGTCGTGATCCCAGGGTCCTGGGATGGAGCCCGGCATTGGGCTTTCTGCTCAGCAGGGAGCCTGCTTCCCTTCCTCTCTCTCTGCCTACCTATGACCTCTGTCTGTCAAATAAATAAATAACATCTTTTTTTTAAAAAAGTTGTTTAAAAAATTAAAAAATATATATGCATCTGCTCATGTCATACTCTTGCTGGAGAATCTTCCAATGGCTTCCAACTACCTGCAGGATAAAGACCAAGCTTGGGAAGCCAGGCTTTTCCTCTGACCTTCCCTGACTCTTTACTGAAGCTCTGCTCAGGCTTCTGCACACAGGAGCTTCAGGGCCTTGCCCGTCCTGTTCCCAGACCTAGAAAACCTGTGTCCTTCTCTTTGCCAGCTCAGTTCCAGCTCTCCCTTTAGGGTACAGCTGGGCCTCGAGTCCCTTCTTTCAGGAACTCCTCCTTCTTCCCTGCCTATACTTACTGGCTGAAATAGATGCCCCTGTGCAGAGGTCCCAGAATGCCCTGTGCATATGATGGGGTCAAGGTGAAGAACACGTTCACGTGTTCAATCACGTGGTGATATAGTTCAGTGTCCACTCACATTTTCCTCCCCCTGCTTGGCTCTCAATGGCCACTGATATTATCAAGGCCATCTTTGGGCGTGATTTTAGCTGCCCCATAACTCCCCAGATGTTCAGGATAGCAGCTTCCAATCTGCAGTGGCCTGGGAAATTGGATAACCAGGCTTACTAGAAATTGTAGATCCGGAAAAAAAATGTCAAATGCCGGAGATAGTGGTTGTCACCAGGCTCTCTGTTAATGCTTTGTGCTTTGTTCCTGAAACCAGTGATTTTCAAACTTAAGCATGCATCACAATCACCCAGAGAGCTTATTAAAACACAAATCACTGGGCCTGGGCTCAGAGTTTCTGATTCAGTAGGTCTGGGATAGGGGCCAACAATTCTTATTCCTACCAAGTTCCTAGGCGAGGCTGCTGGTCCTGGTCTGGGGACCACAAAGCCTTCCACTGCAATAATAAGACTGTTTTTGAGGGGCACCTGGGTGGTCAGTCAATTAAATGTCTGACTTTTGCTTTTGGCTCGGGTCATGATCTCAGGATCATGAGATGGAGCCCTATGTCAGGCTCTGTGCTCATGGTAGAGTCTGTCTGGGATTCTCTCCCTTTCCCTCTCCCTCCGCCTCTGCTTCTTCGCCTACACACTCGTGCATGCCTCCCCCCAATAAATAAATAAATAGATAGACAGATAAATACTTTGTTTTTGAAGACTTTATTAAGGGGCCCGCCAACAGTTTTAGGAAAATAAAACTAAATTCTTCCCACTGGTATATCATTCCAGATGAGAATAGATTGGGGGCTTTCTGGATGGTCATTTCTGCAATCAGAATGAGCCAAATCAATTCCTTAGGGACATCAATTTTCAGTGTCCAGTGCAGTTGTTTCTCTCCCGGATGCTTTGTGGGGCACAACCCCCCAGTTACCAGCACTAGGCAGGAACTCAGGAAGAAGCTTTCGGAGTCATGACCAGCCAGTGCTCCCAAGCTCGTTGGAGCCGGAAGATGCCGTAGAGATCAGTGACAATGACTGGCCTCCTGGTGCCTTTTGAGAGATAAAAGAGCTAAGGTACAGCCATATGAAATGTCTGAGGTCACACAGCTGGTGAGGGCAGAGCTGGGCCCAGGATCTGGGATGCCAGTCCCTAAAGTAGCAGTTCTCAACTTTATGGGCATATTAGAATCCCCTGGGGAGGTTTTAAATGTACACATGCCCACGCCCCACTCCACACCAATTAAATCAGAAAGTCTCAGAGGTAGGACCCAGGCATTGACTTTCCCCCCCAACCAAAGCCTCCATGGTATAATTCTAATATACTAGTAGCTGAGAACTACTGTCCAAAAGCAGTATCAGAGTCTCCTGGAGGGCTGGCTAAATCAAAGATTGCCAGACCCCATCCCCAGAGCACCTCATGCAGTAGGTCTGGGGTCCAAGAATTTGCATGCCTAACGAGCTCCCCAGTGCTGCTGCTGCTGCTGGTCTGTCCTCTAGGCTATGATGTGGTCAGCTCATTTACCCAGTCCCAAGGACAAAGGCCTGTGGCTGTCCCAGCTTTCAGTACCTATCTGTCTGCACACCATTCTTGAATTTCTTTCTCTTGAAAGGCTAATTTCAACAACTGTTTGTTGCAGATTTTGACCTGATTTTACCCATTGATCTGGGTGAAGAGGAGAAACTGTATTTGCTCTAAGCTGCTCATCCTCAGTAGTTCTCTCTTGCTCATTCTGAACACAGTATATCAATTTAAAGACCTTCACCAACCTCCTCCAGACCCGCAAGTGCGCACACATATTCTCCTCTGAGTTCTGTATATATGAATGAGAACATGACAATTTCATTTTCCTGAAAACACCCACTCAATTTCAAATTAATGACTAGATTCCACATTATACTTGAAAGGTCTCCTAGAGGTTTGCCAAACCAAATACAGAAGCATGGCAACCACATCATGTTCCTCCAATGGTTGTACTTTTCAAATCCAAGGAATGGCAAATTTGTACATGATGAATCTTCACTAGCCCCAGTTTGAACTAAGAACCTGGGAATCCAACCTCCAGAGCTTCAGACACTGGAGATATGAATGGAGATGTGACCGAGGCAAAGGCAAAGGACATGATGATTTTTCCTTGCTTGTAGTGATGACTGTGAGAACAAGATTATGTCCACAGCAAGGACAGCAAGATTATGTCCACAGCAAGGAGGTTGAGGGAGATGAGCCACGCTTCTGAAAAGGTGGGCTATGGTAGAGAAATGCTCCCAACTTGAAGCATTGAGTGGGTCACAAGCCAGTGGAAGATCTTTATGCCATCTTGGTGCAGTGTCCAAAACTCCGGCCCCTTGCCTCAGCGAGGGGGGACATTGTGTTTCAATATAGGTAGGCGGGACATTGTGTTTCTGTGGACTACAGGCTGCAAAGGACATGGCCTAGGAGTTAGACCCTGGTTGAAACTCCCTTCTTGCCACAAATCACTTGTGAACTTGAACATGTTCTCACTTCTCACCTTGAAAATGGGCCCCTAGTTATAGGTTTGTTGTGACGGTTTAAGCATAATGCATATATAGCGCACAGTACAGTGCCTGGCACATGACAGGAGCTCAAGAGGCAGTAGTTTTTAAATGCATCAAAATCAAGTGCAGATTGAAGTTGGAAATACATCAGATTGGCAAGATATATCACTGGGACAGCTATTTCCCCCCTCATAATTCAGACAGTCTGAAGAACACACATAAATGCACTGGAAAGATTAAAAACAGACCATTTGGAGACTTGGATTACTGTTCCAGCTCCGACTTGAGCAGGCCATGTGACCTTGGCAAATCTGTCACTTCTGTTTCCTCATCTGGAAGAGGGAGAGCTGCAGCCTATGCCTTCCAAGGCCTCCTCCACTGCAGCATTACATAGGTATTTATGAGGTCATCAAAATGGCTCAAAAGCTCAACCAGTCCTTAAAGTGGCATTTTCTGAACTTACTTGATAAGAATCACCTGGGATGCTTCTGAACATATAGATTTCTAGGCCTTTCCCTAGCACTGCGCTGTCCAAAATTGTAGCCACTAGCCATATATGCCTACTAAGCACTTTAAATGTGGCTGGTCTGAACTGAGATGGGTCCTAAGTATAAAATACACATAGAAATTTAAGATTTAGTATAAAAAAAATGTAAAACGTTTCAATAATTTTTTATTGCTCACATGTTGAAATGACATTTTGAATACATAAGTAAGATATTTATATTTTAAATAATAAAATATATCTTTAAAATTAATAAGTATATTCAAGTAAAATAAAGTCTATTTCAGATATATATTTAAATAAAATACATTACTAAAATTAACCATATAAAATACATCCTTGAAATTAATTTCACCTACTTCTCTCCATTTTTTTAAAGATTTTATTTATTTATTTGACAGACAGAGATCACAAGTAGGCAGAGAGGCAGGCAGAGAGAGAGGAGGAAGCAGGCTCCCTGCTGAGCAGAGAGCCCAATGCAGGGCTCGATCCCAGGACCCTGGGATCATGACCTGAGCCGAAGGCAGAGGCTTTAACCCACCGAGCCACCCAGGTGCCCCTCTCTCCATTTTTTAAAGTGTGGTGACTAGGACATGTAAAATCACATATGTCACTTGCATAATATTGCTATTCAATAGCACTGTCCTAGGGATAAGAATTCAGAATGTCTATTAAAGCTGATATAATCTATAATTTTAACATTGATTTAACATTTTATTAATTTTAACATTAATTTTAACATGATCTGGGTGATACTTTGGTGCATCACTATTTGGGAAACGCTCTTTTCTGCAGCCAAAACAAACCTCACAGCTTTAGGCAAACCTCACAGCTTTAAGAATTCATAGGCATTAGATGGCTGAAGAAATCATCTTGGACTAGGATCAATCTGGGTCGATCTCACTTTTTTCCACTTTGCTTTTAAGAACTCTGCCAGCGCTGTGGTCTTGCCATGGAAATTACTATACCTAATTCCTGAGAGTGGAGGAAAGTCATACTGAAGAGGTTTGAAAAAGGAGCCTTTCCTCCCTCCCCCACCCAGTGTTGAAAAAGGAGTCTTTCTACCTTGTTGTATGGTTTTTCTGCTCCTGGCTGCTGTAAGGAAATTTCAGCAGCCCAGGAGGGTCTTGTCTTTGGGTCCATATCCGGTGAGAGCTAGGTGGCAAGTAGCCCAACTGGGAGATTATGAAAATAATGTCTCATATCTCTAAACTTTGAATGCTAGCTCCTGTCAGCCATGGCTCCGTGCTTAGAAGTCTGGCCCCTGCGGGGTGGAGTTGGAGAAACAGAAGTCATGGGCGCCTGGGTGGCTCAGTGGGTTAAGCCGCTGCCTTCGGCTCAGGTCACGATCTCAGGGTCCTGGGATCAAGTCCCGCATCGGGCTCTCTGCTCAGCAGGGAGCCTGCTTCCCACCCCCCCTCTCTCTGCCTGCCTCTCCATGTACTTGTGATTTTTCTCTGTCAAATAAATACATAAAATCTTAAAAAAAAAAGAAAAAAGAAAAAAAAGAAGTCATGCAAGGCTAGAGCTTCCCCTCCAGGGGAAGAAAGGCGGGGTCTGTGTTCGCCTAAGGCATGGATGGTCCTTCCCCACTCCTGGGTGACCATTCAGCACGTGCCATCTCGCTCTCAGCTACACTGGGCACCTGACACATCATGGGGGGATCCGAGGGGTAATGTCACTTCTCCTCCCCAACTTGTCTCATGTTTGTCTCTTGCTGACACACAAGAGCACCCTGACAAGCCTCTACTTCTCTCCGTTTACAGGAACTGTGGATTATTAAACTCCGCCCAACACCAAATAAAAACACTGTAAGCAAAATAGAGAAATTTCCAAATTTTGACAATTTGACACCAACAGAAGTCCCCATAAAGAGTTCACACGGAATGAACTGTGGACAGAAAGAAAGCCATCTCGGATGGAAGGCTGGAGATAAAAGAAGAGAAAATGAGCAAATTAAGTAGCAGATGTGTGAGTAATCTAAAACATCACTGTGTACAAATGCAGTATCTTAAGGTTAAAAAAAGAGAGTCATAATATCTAATTAACAGTAGCATGTAAATCAGGCAGATGGCGATGTTCAGATGCTAAGTTCTTGTGTTTTTAAACAGGAAGGCAAAGATATTAATGTAAATAGTGATGTTATTTTTGCATATCGAAATTCACAGGGTGACCAGTAAAGCAATGGAAGTTGTAAGGGCGCCTGGGTGGCTCAGTGAGTTAAGAGGTTAAGTGTTTGACTCTTGATTTCAGCTCAGGTCATGATCTTAGTGTCCTGGGATGGAGCGCCCCCCCCCCCCAACATCCGCCCCTAAGCGCTCTCTCAAATAAATAAATAAAATCTAAAAAAATCTTTTGTAAAAGTCCTATTAAAATTGGCTGCTTTACAAAATAGATCCAAAATCATAAAATGGCCAAAACACAACAGAAATGTATTTCATGCTCATGGGACAGTACTAAGCAGGCAGAAAATGTCCTTGGAGTGGCTCTTCCTCCACAGAGATCTGTTTGCTGGGCTGTCTATCATTTTCCATGGGTTTGTATCACACCATCCTTCTTTTTTTTTTTTAATACAGAAAACTCTTTTTTTTTTTTTTAAGATTTTATTTATTTATTTGACAGAGAAAGATCACAAGTGGGCAGAAAGGCAGGCAGAGAGAGAGATAGAGAGAGGAGGAAGCAGGCTCCCTGTTGAGCAGAGAGCCCGATGCGGAACTCGATCCCAGGACCCCGAGATCATGACCTGAGCCGAAGGCAGCGGCTTAACCCACTCAGCCACCCAGGTGCCCTTATCAAACCATCATAATTACTGCAGGTCTCAAATAGTTCTTGATAATGGTAAGATGAGCTCCTACTCTTAGTTCTCTTTTATTTAGCAGTGTTTTGACCATTTTTGCTTCTCTGATCATCAACAAATATTTTAGCTTGTACAGTTCCATGAACATGCCTTTTGGGATCAGCCTGTGTATTTACTTCTTATAATATTGAATTTGCTTCTCCATAAACATGGTATTTCTCCTCAATAATTTGGACTTCCCTTGCTTATTGACAATGCAGAATTTTTACTTTCTCATGAAAGACCTATATTTTGTCATGTTTATTTTATGATGTGTTATACTTTCAGAAACGACAATTTTCTTTTTACGTTTTCTATTGATTGCTATTATATATAAATACAATTGCTTTTTGTAGGTTGTTTTTATACAGCGAAACTGCTAAAAAAAAACTAGTTCTAGATTTTGTGGAGTTTTCTGGGGAAACCATAACATTACCTTCCATAGTAGCTAACCGTAGATAATTCTAAAATGGAAAACTTAAGAAATAGAAATAATAACATTCTATACAAGGATATATATTATTAGAAGAAACATATAAAAAAATTTGAATGGAGTTGCCTTTAAGAAGCAGAAAACAGGATTGGGAGGAAGGGGCAGGTAGCCTCAGCGTTTCAGTTTAAGACTAATTATGCTACTGTATCTTTCAAAACAACATACATAAAAATTTAAATGATATAATAAGTTCTATGTTAGCTATCTTGATAGGATTTTTGCATTAGCCAGGTGTATGCATTTGTCAAAATTCAGTGAATGTACAGTTTTAAATTTGTATATTTCCTTGTATATACATCTTACATCAAAAGAAAAAGTTGGTAAACAAATACTGAATTTGAATTAACAGCATGTGTGCTGATGTCTGTAGTTTACTTTGAAATCCTTCCAAAAATAAGATGGATCAAGGAATGGGCTGAAAGCTGGGCAAATAGGTTATGAAACAAGTAGTCTAAAATGTTGACGGTAGGGGAACCTGGGTGGCTCTGTGGGTTAAGCCTCTGCTTTTGGCTTAAGTCATGATCTCAGGGTCCTGGGATCAAGCCCCCTGCTTGGTGGGGAGCCTGTTTCTCCCCACCCCTTCCTGCCTCTCTCCCTACTTGTGATTTCTCTCTCTCTGTCAAGTGGATAAATAAAACCTTTTTAAAAAATAAATAAATAGATAAATAATAAAATAAAATGTTGACGGTAGACTCGAGGAGGCAGGTATCCAGGGGTTCTCTGTAAAATTCTTTCATTCTTGTGATGTGTTTCAAAAGTTTTATAATAAAATATTGGAACAAATTTTTTTAGATTCAGTCCTAAAAATAAATTCAAGAAAGAATGTTCTGTCTGGTGTACCAGCTAGGTAAACTTTAATCTGGAAATGCTGATAGCTTTCCAGAAGAATTCTATAGCCATTTGACCCACAGACGACTGGTCAAATGAATGAGGGCAGTGACACGAGAAAAGTGAGGGCAGGCTGATATTTCTTGTTGGCCTTTTTACCCGTTTCCCTATGGGGTATGTGTGTGGTTTAATGTTCAATATTTAATGTCTCTTAACAAGCTTTGTCCTCTGGTTATGAATACCCCTCTTGTCACATGTTCATCTCTCTTAGTTCCAACGGAATCGTAAACTCATCCAAGCTATAGTTTGTAAACTCCAGGGTCACATACCCAGAGTGGTTCATCAACAGGGGCAAGCAGCTCTCTGGAATAAGAGATCTAGGATGAGAGTAACCTGCATTGTCTGGGGAATTGAATCATGCAATTTTCATCACAGTGGCTCTTAGGGTTTGGATGCAGTCTGGTCGTTCTGTAGATAAAGAAACTGAGGGCAAGAGAGATTGAGCAATGTATCCAGAGCTATTTAGCTTGTTGGCATGGTTATCTTTGGGTCTTTTCTTCTTCAGGCTCATTTTAAACTATTCAATAAGAGGCTTATAGGATGTGAATGCACCTATACTTGAATTAACACCCACCCTGTTCCCAAAGAGGCACTTGACTTGAAAGGGACTATGGGACTGAAGGGACTATGAGACCCCATCTGGCCCGTTTGTGGGGTAAAGCAGAAGCAGGAGAACATAAGCGACAGAATGTTCCCCCATACTCACTTTACAACCTCAGTGAACAGTATCTGTGGTAAAAGGACTAATGCATGCTACATTGCAGACGAACCTCAAGCACCTTATATGAAGAATTCACACACAAAAAGGTCACTTATAGCATGATTCTATTTATATGAAATGTCCCCAATAGGCAAATCCATGGAGACAAAAAGCAGATTAGAGGTTGCCGAGGACTGGGGAGAAGGTGACCAGGAATGACTGCTTACTGGGTACAGGGTTTTAGTTTTTGTTTTTTTATTTTTAGATTATTTATTTATTTGACAGACAGAGATCACAAGTAGACAGAGAGGCAGGCGGGGGTGGGCGGGGAGCAGGCTCCCTGCCGAGCAGAGAGCCCGATGTGGGGCTCGATCCCAGGACCCCGAGATCATGACCCAAGCAGAAGGCAGAGGCTTAACCCACTGAGCCACCCAGGCGCCCCTCGGGGTTTTATTTTGAGGGAATGAAAATGTTTGGGAACTACCTAGAGGTGGTGATTATACAATGCTGTGAATGTACTAAATTCCACTGAATTGCTCGCTTCACAGTGGTTCATTTTACGTTATGTCAGTTTCACCTCAATAAGAAATGGCTCTAGCAAGAGGGAAAAAGCAAGTGTGGCAAAACGTTCACCATTGATGGATCTAGGTACAGGCCATCAGGAGCTCATTGTACTATTCTAGCAACTTTTCTGTTAGGTTTAAAATTTTTCAAAATAAAAAAACTGATAAAAAATATCTCTGGGAGACTAAGAAATAATTTAGTGAGATTGCTAAATTGAGGTCAGTAGCTGCAATCTGAAATTCATACAGTTTTATATCTATCATTTGATCACTGGCCTGTCAAAATAGGAACAACTATTACTCCTTGGCCAGGAAAGTTTCTAGCAGCGAAAATTATTAATTTTTTAAAAAAGATTTATTTATTTATTTGAGAGAGAGAGAGAGAGAGAGCATGACAAGGAGCAGCAGAGGGAGAGGGAGAGAGAAACTCGAGCAGACTTGAGAAACTGAGCTTGGAGCCCAACTTGGGGCTCGATCCCATGACCCTGAGATTATGAGCTGAGACAAACCAAGAGTTGCACGCTTAACTGACTGCACCACCCAGATGTCCCCAAAATTACTTTTTAGGAGAGTCACAAGCCAACATTGTTTAATGTGGGACCCTATTAAGATACCAATTCCTGACATCAGTGTCTAAAAAAAGTTTATTCTGGACCTCTGAACAGGGGGTAGGAACACGTGGTTTAATTGGAAGATCTGAGCTTCTGAAACTAGGTTGTGTACATTCTGGCTTTGTCACCATCAGACGAGGCTTACCCATCTACTGATAGCTAAAAGCAAAAGGGAGCAAGCTGACTGGAAATGTCACAGGAGAAACATTAGGGGCACAGGAGACCATCCTGACCCTTGCAGAGTGTTCTGAGACTCAAGCAGTAATGTAGAAAGGATAACCTTGTAATTTCCCAACGTCACCCCATCCTGTAATTTCGTAATGATGAGAGAGGATGGCTCGTCTACCTTCATTGCACGGCGGGTCAAACGGAGTTCCTGTCTCCCTGGTTTCTCACAGGCCCACGACCTAACTCTAAATCCCCCACCCACCCACCTCTGAGGCCTGAGACAGCAAACTGACCTGTTCACATAGGTGAGAGCCTACCGTTTCTCTAACTAAGATACTCCAAAAAAAAAGTGTACAAAGACCTGTGGGGCTGCCCAGCAATGCGAATATACTTAACACTACTGAAACGTACACTTACTTGTAGTTAAGAGGGTAAGCTTAATGTTATGGGCTTCTTACCAGAATACTAAAAGACACGTAAGACCCAAGTGTCATTTTTCATGCAGCAAACTTCAGAATTACTTTCCTTTTGTTTAAAATGAAAGTACCCTGTCACTCAACCCCGATGCCCACTCCAGATGAAACACAATCTGCTCCTATGGAGGGAAAAAATTAAAACCCTAGAAAAACACTCGGGCTTCTGCACATTGTTTGTTGAGGAAGAAAAATGGACGTAAGAATGGGTTAATGGCAGGACATTAAAAATAGAAAAGAACTATTGATTTGAAGGTGTTACCTCAAGAGATAAGTACCAGTAAATATTGGAGAGCAGTGGTCTACATACTTCAGATGATGATGGGAACTAATCTATTCTCCTTAGGGTTTGCTCATGCTCTTGAGAGGCAATTTATTGTTTATCTAGATGTAGCTTTGGAAATAAATCATTAAAGGGAAGGAAGAGGTTCAGTTCATAAATATAACTTTAATAGGGTGACAGACAAGAGCACTCTACTTAAATGAGTTTTTTTTTTGCAAAAATTTTGCATTTTCCCAGAATTTTTATCAAGCACACCAGAACAAATTCATGTCCAATCAACAAGGCCTAATGAGACCTTTAATATCTGTCTAGCACAAGCTCATGGTTGAGATTATAGAACTGTGCTGACCCACTCACTAGCCACTATAAACACAGGCTCTTAAATTGAGATGTGCCATAAGTGTACTATAATCACTGGATGGCAAAGACTTAATATGAAAAAAAGAACATACAATATTTCATTAATAATTTTTGTCTTGATTACATGTCAAAATGATAATATTTTGGACACATTGGGTTAAATAAAATATATTAGTGAATTAAGTTTACAGTTTGATTTTGCTTTTCTAATGTGGCTACTAAAAAACAAAATTACATTATGTGTTCAGCATCATATTTCTAGTGGACACCACTGTAAAGAACATTTGAATTTTTTTTTTTTTAAAGATTTTATTTATTTACTTGACAGACAGAGATCACAGGTAGGCAGAGAGGCAGGCAGAGAGAGAGAGGAGGAAGCAAGCTCCCCACGGAGCAGAGAGCCTGATGTGGGGCTCGATCCCAGGACCCTGGGATCATGACCTGAGCTGGAGGCAGACGCTTAACCCGCTGAGCCACCCAGGCGCACTCACATTTGAATTTTCTATCCCATTGTCTCACTCTTAAAATATGTCTGTGTGTCAGATATAACCTATACATGGGAAAACAATATATTCTGGTTATCAAAGTAATGTATGCTCTCTTTTAAAAGGTGGAAAGGGGCGCCTGGTCGGCTCAGTCGGTTAAACAACAGACTCTAGGTTTCAGCTCAGGTCATGACCTTGGGGTCATGGGGTGGAATCCTGCATTGGGCTCTGCACTCAGCACGGAGTTTGCTTGTCCCTCTCCCTCTGCTCTTCCCTGGCTCTCTCTCTTTCTCTTTCTCTCAAATAAATAAATAAATAGAATCTTTTAAAAATAAATAAATAAATAGTAGAATATGTAAGAACCACTAAGAAAAGACTACCCAGAGATAAACATTCTTCCCTCTGTTTTTTTTTTTTTTTTAAGATTTTATTCATCCTTTTGACAGAGATCACAAGTAGGCAGAGAGGCAGGCAGAGAGAGAGAGAGACGGGGAAGCAGGCTCCCTGCTGAGCAGAGAGCCCGATGTGGGGCTCGATCCCAGGACCCTGAGATCATGGGGTTAAGCAGAGGATTAACCCACTGAGCCACCCAGGCGCCCATCTTCTCTCTATTAATTAAGATATTTAAGCCTGACTTTTATGAACATAATCGTAATTTATATTATACATTCCACTGGTAATAGTGTTGGCACTGGAGCTGATTGGGATGGGCCACTAGAGATTGCTTTTGTTTCTCAGAAATTGTTTCCCAAAGGATTTCTCCTCCATTTAGATTAATTGGGGTAGAGTAAGAAATGCAAAAGTGTAATTCGTTGTACTTGGCCTTACGCATCTCAGAGATGGCTCGGAAATGACTGTATCCGTTACCTGATGAAGAGTGATCTCTGACCAAAAAAGGGATCTCTGGCTAAAAAATTGCTGAGGATCAGAGAAAAATTACACTGACCATCAGCACATCCACAGGACTGAGTGGAAGAAGTAAGGATCTTAAATAACACTTGACTTGGTAAAATGATGGCTGAGTTTTGTTTTTTGTTTTTTGTTTTGAATGCAGGGATTACGATTTTTAAAAATTCATCATTGTCTAGCTAGCAGTTGGTTAGCACGGAACTTTCCCCCTTCAGTTTCAGCTGAGATGACACTACTGCATGGTCAGATATGAAAGTGAGCAAGGGAGCAAAACCCCACAGGCAGAAGCTACAGGGGAAGTGTTCAGGTTCTGCTCCTGCAGCACTGGGACCCTCCGCCAGAAGGAGATTATCAAAAGGGGTTGGGATGAGGAGAGGGAAGGGGATGTGTGAAGAAGACGACTCTTGCTTGTGCTTTGGGGATGGAAGAATCACACCCTCCTTCATTTTTAACCTGGATCGTGAGAGACTTTCAGAGGGCTGCTTGGGAGCTTTGGAAAAGGTTTCCTCAGAGATATGGAGAAATGGGGCCCATATCCCACCTAGAGCCCGGGATGTCTAGGACACCGGAGAAGGGCTAGTCTACTGCGCCAGCAACCAGCTGTGGAAGGGCTGCCGTGTTGGACAAGTTTGAAATCCAGACTTGTCGGGACGCCTGCGTGGCTCTCAGTTAAGTGTCTGCCTTCCGCTCAGGTCATGATCCCGGAGTCCCGGGATTGAGCCCCTCATTGAGCTCCTTGTTCAGCAGGGAGTCTGCTTCTACCTCAGCCTGCTGCTCCCCTTGCCCGTGCTCTCTCTCTGACTGACAAATAAATAAATAAAATCTTGAAAGGAAGGAAGGAAGGAATCCAGACTTGTCAAGTCAAGGGATATAGGAGTGTGTCTCTGGGATCTGATGAGTGCCTTATGGCTCTTCTTGGGTCCTATCCATTGGGATGCCCTAGAGGGAAAAGAGCAGTTTTTCAGCTCCTTAGGAGAAAGGGTGAAAGAAATCCCTTCAGCTGTTGCAGAGGCTGACTGTTGCCTTTTAGCCAAATGATTTGTAAAATCTTGGTCCAAAATCATTTATGTATATGATATAACCAATATACTGAACAAGACTGACTCTTGTAATTTGCTTATTACATGACCCTTTTCCCAGTTCAAAAGCTCCTTTCTCTCCTCAGGCCCCAGATCCAGTCAGTCGGCCCGTGTCCCCCTGTGTGTTTCTTCCTGTTGATCTTTCCTGCAACTGTACTCTTTATAGGCTTCCCCCATCAGAGCTCTGGCGCTGGAGTAGTTCCCGGATAATCCTTCCTTGTCCCCTTGCTTCCACCCATGGCTCCACCACCCCAGGGCTCCCATGTCACTTAACACATTCAACACATCACTGCCAGTCTTGTTTTCCTAACTGCACACCTCTGATCACATGGCGTTCCTACTCGAAAACTTTAATTGCGGGGTGCCTGGGTGGCTCTGTAAGTGAAGTGTTGGACTCTTGATTTTAGCTCAGGTTGTGATCTCAAAATCAGAAGATCAAGCCCCTCATCTGCTTCTGCACTGGACGTGGAGCCTGCTTAAGACTCTCCCCTTTCCAGGGTTCCTGGGTGGCTCAGTTGGTTAAGCGACTGCCTTCAGCTCGGGTCATGATCCTGGAGTCCCAGGATCGAGTCCCGCATCGGGCTCTCAGCTCCACGGGGAGTCGGCTTCTCCCTCTGACTTTCTCCTCTCTCATGCTCTCTCCCTCCAATGGATTTAAAAAAAAAAAAAAGAGTCTCCCCTTTCCTTTCCCTCTGCTCCCCCCAAATAAACAAACTCCAAAACCTAAAATGTCATGGTTTGTAACCCCAGAACAACATTGTACCCAGGGAGCAGGGATATGGTGTGGAAGCGGATTAGACTGTGGGGGACTTCAACACTGTACACACACACCTTTCCTAAGCCATTCTACTGCACCTGTCCTCCTCTCCATATCTCCGTCCACCTGTAAAAAGTTACCAACAGGAATATGTTAGCTATGTGACTGGTGGAGAAGCAGAATCAACCAAGGCTGTATTAGTTAAAGGTAGCAATGGTTTTATAATAAATAAGCCTTGAACACTCACTGGATTTATTTCTCACACTCATCACGATCTACTAGGAGTGCTGTAGGGGACCCTTTCGCGACCCGGACTCCTGATACGCTGTGGCTCTGCCCTCCTCATCTGTGAGGTGGACATAGTGAGACTATTTTTGCAAAGGGCTGTTTTCTTGGTTGAGACGTGAGTGCAGGCTGGTTCCTAGGAGCTCTTGCACATCTCCTCCCCTCTTCCCTTTGTTAGGAGCTCCCTGGTAGGTCAAGTTAACTCTGTTGACAACTTGTCAACTCATCTTCCTGGAACAGGTCTGGGCATTTTGAAATGGGAAGTTAACCTTTAGAATCTTTTCACCTTGCCGTTCATTTTTTTCTCCTCCTACTTCCGGCTTGTCTTATATCCCCCCCTTTCAGGGTATGGAGGCTCTTGCACTCAGTCTGATCAGAGTAGGAAAAACTCTAATACCTTCAGTATCTCCCTCCCCACATAGTTCCTCTTCCTCTGCACTCCCACTCTAACACCCAAAGGATGAGATTAAAAAACAAACAAACAAACAAAAAAAAACCTAAGATATTCTCTAAATGCTGTCTGTACCATGGTAGGCGATTTCTATAGGTAGAAGCTCCTCAGAACTCACTAGAAGGAAAAACCTTTACTGGAGTGATTTCAGGCACGGAAACAGATGAAGGGGGAGATACCTGGGAAGGTGGACACCTGCCAGGTGGGTGGATGACAGCTCTGCCCCTCATTCCTTCCTTTCACCTAATGCAGAGAAATTAGTTTAAGTAGACCCATTCTCATGATAAAACCACTGCCTTAATTTTGGACCTAAGAATATTTCAGAATAAATGCAAAAAAAAATTTTTTTTTAAAGATTTTATTTATTATTTGACAGACAGAGATCACAAGTAGGCAGAGAGGCAGGCAGAGAGAGAGGAAAGCAGTCTCCCTGTTGAGCAGAGAGCCCGATGCGGGGCTCGATCCCAGGACCCTGGGATCATGACCTGAGCTGAAGGCAGAGGCTTTAGCCCACTGAGCCACCCAGGCGCCCCGCAAAAAAAATTTTTATAGAAAGAAGAATTTTAGGGGCGCCTGGGTGGCTCAGTGGGTTAAAGCCTCTGCCTTCGGCTCAAGTCATGATCCCAGGGTCCTGGGATCAAGCCCCACATCAGGCTTTCTGCTCAGGAGGGCAGAGAGAGCTCCTGTGCTCCCTCTCTGCCTGCCTCTCTGTCTACTTGTGATCTCTGTCTGTCAAATAAATAAATAAAATCTTTTTAAAAAATAAAAAAATAAAAAAAAGAAAGAAGAATTTTAGAGAACATTTATTCCAGGGATGCTCAGATGGGTATCATTCATTCATTCATGTGTCCAGGGCTAACCTTGTTGTGGAAGTTTTTTGTGTTTTTGTTTGTTTTTCAGAGACAGAGAGACAATGAAGACAGAGAGACATGAGAAATGCACAGAGAGGCAGAGGTGGAGGGAAAAGCAGGCTCCTCACTGAGCAGGGAGCCGGACACGGGACTTGATCCTGCAACCCAAGCTGAAGGTAGACATTTAACCGACTGAGCCACCCAGGCACCCATGTTGTGGAAGTTTTAAAAGAAGGGCGCCTGGGTGGCTCAGTCAGTTGAGTGCCTGACTCTTGGTTTCAGCTCAATCCATGATCTCAGGGTAGTGCGATGAAGCCCTGCATCTGGCTTCACACTCAATACAGAGTCTGCTTGTCCCTCTCCCTCTATTCCTCCCTGCTCTCAAACAAACAAACAAACAAACAAATAAATAAAATCTTAAAAGAAAAAAAAAAAAGATAGCCACAAATTCTTTTCACTCTCCTCTTAAAGTGGTGGGGTCTAATTCTCCCCTTCTACCGTCTTGAATCTGGGCTGGTCTTACTCAGAAGCAATAGAATGTATCGGAAGTGATGTTATAGGACTTTCAAGTCATTGTCAGAAGAGGCCTCGAAGCTTCTCCCTAGTTATCCCTGAATGGCCGCTCTCCAGGTACTCAGCCAGCACGCTGTGAGAAGTCCAGACCACATGGAGAGGCCAGATGTAGGTACTCCAATAGATCCCTAGTTGTTCTCTCAGCTGACGGCCAGGATCACGTGCCAGACCTGTGAACGAGCCATGGTGGATGTCCAGCCCAGCTGAGGCTCTGATCACTGTGGGCACACAGATATCCGAACGTACTCATGTGCGAGACCTCAGTGAGGACCATTCCGCTGAGCCTTCCCAGAACTCCTGACCCACAAATTGGTGAGCAAAATGAAATGCTTGTGTTCAACCCCTAAATTTGGGAGTAATTTGTTACGAAGCAATTGAGAGCTGGAATATTTGTGATGTTCATTTTTCTCTTCTAATCTTGTCTTTTAAAAAGACGCAGTTTTGTTTCCAGCAAAGACTACACGGCTTCTGACCCCATAACATGTTCATATCCTTTCAAAACTTTCTTCCTCGGGAGGGTATGTGCTTTGGTGAGTGCTGTGAAGTGTGTAAACCTGGTGATTCACAGACCTGTACCCCTGGGGATAAAAATATATGTTTATAAAAAATAAAAAATTATAAAAAAAAAAAAAAAAAAACACTTTCTTCCTCAAGAGAAAGAGAAGAGGCAGGTTCCAGCTGATGATCGATCCAAAAACACAGTCCTTGATTTCAAATTTTTACCTTTCTTCCAATGTCTCTAAGTAGTGACCATGAAGTAAGTCAAGACCCTTGTATTCTCTTAGAAGTCATACTTTGGGGATAGGAAAGGAACACCTAATTTCAATGGAATAAAACAGTGTTTGAATGACCTAGCAAAACATGTTATAAAAGAAGCCAATTAGTTTTTCATTGAGCAACCCACCATTTTTTGGCACATTTTAAGCATACCAGACCTGTAGTGAAGCAGAGTGTATCTTGCCAGCAGAGAAAGTTCTCTTAAGAATAAGAATTTTCTTGGGGCGGGTTCCTGGGTGGCTCAGTGGGTTAAGCCTCTGCCTTAGGCTCAGGTCATGATCCCAGGGTCCCAGGATTGAGTACTGAGGCGGGCTCCTTGCTTAGCAGAGAGCCTGCTTCTCCCTCTCCCTTTGCAGCTCCCCCTGCTTTTGTGCTCTCTCTCTGTGTCAAATAAATAAATAAAATCTTTTTTAAAAAAGAGTAAGAATTTTATAGATTGATGGGGCCTAGAACTTTTATATAACAATCAGGGAAACAAAATAAGAGAAAACATAGTATCTTTTGAAGTTCCAATATTTATAATTGGCTGCTAAATTTCCTCCCAAAAATGCTCTTCATTGTGCTTTTTTTCAAAGTAAGTCTGACCCAAAGCAAAGGATATTGACAAAAGAGTTCAATGAAAGAAAAGAACAGAACATGAAACCTCACAGCAGAAATTTTCATGCAAGAGAATAAAATTGAAAAAAACATGGCCATTTAAATGTGAGAATTTACAAATATGGGAACTAGATCCTACCCCAATTAAGACACAGGACTCTTCATGTTGTTTCTAGTACAATGACATGGATTCAGAAATTGTTATTTCATTAATTAAAACTATAGGTGTCTTCCCATAATTGATATGTATTTATTGTCAGGCATTATGCTAGAGACCAGCATAAATTCTATCCTCAAGAAACATATAGTCTATGGGGCACCTGGCTGGCTCAGTTGGAGGAGCATGTCAATCTTGATCTTGGGGTTGTGAATTCAAGCCCAATGTTGGGTGTAGAGATTACTTAGAGAAAGAAAGAAAAAGGAAGGAAGGAAAGAAGACAGAAAGTCTATTGGGTGAAATGGCAAGTTAAAAAAAAATCATGTGTTTAATATGCATAAAATGTTTGGAACATTGTCAGCCAGGCACATGGTAAGTATCATGTACCTGCTAAATAAGTAAATATCCATTCATTTGTTTATTCAGTTGATATTTATCTATTTGTCTATCCATCTATCTATTTATTTTGGGACTGACATCATGAGGTTTATTACAAGAGGTTTCTCCATGAAATTGTGGAGATGAATGCTTATTTTTCTTTACTTTTAATACTTTCTTTTTATCACTGGTTGAAGCAAATTGATTATGACATGGTTTTTAATTGAAGTATAACTGATCAACAGATATTTATTGATACAAGATACAGGGGATAGAGTGGTCCATGAGTTTACATTCAGACCAGAGGACAGATAAGGAACAAACAGCAAGCAGGGCATCCCAGAAGTGTTCCTTAAAGACTCAGGAAGCAAGTGAAGGCTGCTGGCCCCAGTGGCCCCAGGCTAGGCCAGCCAGGCTCAGGCTAGATGGACTCAGCAGCATTTATCCTAAGCCAACGTGAAAAATCTAATGTGTAGCATCAAACTTGGGAGAGGCTTGAAGACCAGCAAGCCAATCAAATCTGTCCCCAAATTCCACACTGGATCAGAGGAAAAGTCCAGGTGCAGAAACATGCTCTGGACATCATGCACTGGCCCTCACACGAGAGAGCGAGAGCACAGTGTAGTTGGACTGGAAGACAAGGCATAGACCTTGAGGCTCCGGTACTCTGGTGGCAGAAGTGGCGTCTGCCATCCATAGCGCAGTCTGCACCAAGACATGCTGGAGCTCAAGGCAGAGCAAGAATTCGGTGTACTTCAAATGATTGCCTTTCGATATTAAGGCAACAGTCATTCAGTCGGGGAGCAGAGCTGGCACCAAGATCATTGTTTTCATTTCCATTGTCTATTTGGTTGGAATCGGACCAATGTATATTTTGATGGTTATAAAAGTAGTCACATGCAGAGATCTGAGTTAAGTGGTACGGTATTTCTGATTTCCATTGGCAATACTATTGCCCTTATAGATTGTTGTTGGGAGCACTTATCCAGTTGGCTTATCTTTTTACTTGGCTCTGAGCTCAAAGGATCCCAGAATAGGAGTGTCTGCTGACTGCCCTGGTGTGAATGGCCAAGAGCTATTGTGTGTGCGCACATGTATAAAAATGTATCTGTGTGTGTGTGTGTACGTGTGTATGTCCCTCCTCTTGAACAAGGTGGGTTCTGACACGTTTGGAAATGCAGCAGAAGGACTGGTCTTATGAGGATCATGTAGGTCTTACCACTTGAGAGTTTAGAACTCAATGATTTTTATATGGCCTTTTCCCTTTTTCTTCAAACCCTAGGGCCTAGATTTTGGAGTCTGCACACGTGATACAGCCATTCCTCTGTTCCTTAATGGGTGTGAGATCCTGGACAGGTTACTTAATCCTGTTAAATGGTGGTTTCTTGGTCTGTAAAACGGGAATAATGACATTTAGCTCGTAAAATGGTTGTGAACATAAAATAGCATATTGACAGCATTTGATGTGATTCCTGGGTCATAGTAAGCACCGAGTGAGTGGGAGTTCTTACTGTTAGAATTAAAGGTACTGAGCAAGGGCAATGCACAGCCAGATGCCACCAGAACTACAGTTTATGGGGTGCCTGGGTGGCTCAACCGGTTAAGTGTCTGCCTTTGGCTCGGGTCATGATCCCAGGGTCCTGAAATCCAGTCCCTCATCGGGCTCCCTGCTTGGTGGGGAGCCTCCTTCTCCCTCTCCCTCTGCCTGCTGCTCCTCCTGCTTGTGCTATGTCAAATAAATAAACAAAATCTTAAAAAAAAAAAAAAGTGAACTACAGTTTATGCTCATTTTACATGATGGGCCAAGTCCATAAATAATTAAAATATTGAGCAGGCTGCAGACTTAACTAAACCAACCCACTTAAAATGGTCCATCACTTGCTACTTCCCAAGGTACTCAAGAGCTAGTGCATTCTCTTCCGGACAAACAGATGGTCTTCCTGCATCTTTAAAACAGGCAGAACGATTTTGTGGACCCAAGCTGAGCAAGCTTAAAAACCCCAGCATTTCTTATTTCTAAATAAATTAATAATTCAAAACAAACTTTCTAAATAACAAACTTCCATTTCGTTAAAAACAAGAGTCCACTAATGGAGGCCTCTAAATTTAGCCACCACTCCAGATGTACTGTCAGTGGGTTTTTGCTGTCTCCCTCATGATGCACACGGACAGCCAGGCATGGGCAGCGCTGGGTGGTATCAGCTGAAGCCTGGCCCCAGTGAAGAGCCACCTTCTTCCTGGGTGATAGATTCTAACACTGTTATAGTGGACTTTTAATCCATTAATTAGCAATGAAAAAATAAGAGGGCTATGTTCTGGCGTTAATAGTTTTTAAACATGGGCGCCTGGGTGGCTCAGTGGGTTAAGCCTCTGCCTTCCACTCAGGTCATGATCCCGGGGTCCTGGGATCGACCCTCTTATCGGGCTCCCTACTCAGCTCCCCTGCTCCACAGGGAGCCTGCTTCCCCAACCCCTCTGCCTGCCTACTTGTGACCTCTGTCAAATAAACAAATAAAATCTTTTTTTAAAAAATTGTTTCAAACAGCATAATGAGATATAGTAGGATGCCTTCCAAACTTGATGAGGTCAGTCGCTGATGGGAGTAACCATAAAAATTATTCAGCACAGCTGAGATAACCCAACCGTTCTTTTCTGAGCTACTTATGAATCCTGAAACTGAATTTCATTTGGAGTTTTTCAGTTTGTTTTCCTTTTGGATTTAGAATGGGAAATGCTTCTAACTCTCTCAGAGCAGAAAGTCTTTTTTTTCTTTTTTTTCCCCCTCCCACTGTCTGACATCAACAGGTTCCACTCAGGCTTGTCCAATGAAGTGTGTGTTTTGGTTAATTGTTAGATCAATGATCAGGTTTCCATTTCTACACTTGGAGGGGAAAAAAGGTAGTTACTATATACTGCTTTACAAATGTGTTGCCTTTACTCCTTCTTTTCCCTCTCCACCAAATACTACTCCAATATGGCAATTCAGAGAAGTCTTAGAACATCCCTGTCCTGCTATTTGCTCCATCTGTGGAGCAAAAACCATTTAAAATGAGGAAGTTTTGCCCATGCCTGAATGTTAGCCTGTATGTTTCAGCCAGCTTGGAAGGTGGGCAAGGCATATGCAGGAAGGCAAGAGCGAGCTGGAGAGAGCCCAAAATGGTTTAAATGCAAAATAACAAGATTTAGAACTTTGGGGTAGGATCAGGACCGGCAACCATTAAACTACAAATCTTTACTCCTGGGGCACCTGGGTGGCTCAGTCAGTTAGGCATTTAGGCATCCAACTCTTGATTTCGGCTCAGGTCATTCACTGGGTCCTGGGATCAAGCCCCATGTTGGGCTCAGCAGGGAATCTGTTTCTCTCTCTGTGTGTCTATGTTCCTCTACCCCAACCACTGCCCTCTTTCTCTCTCTCAAATAAATAAATATATCTTAAAAAAAAAATCTTGCTCCCACAGCCTATAGGAGCAAAGCATATAAGGGTGGGCTGAGAGGGGCCACTTATGTGCTTAGTGGACATGTGGACCAGCAGGCACTGTATTACTGTCTAGGCCAGCCTGTGGCAAGATGGTGGACCCGGCTCCCTTTCTTTTTATTTTAACTACTGAAAATATATTCTGTAGTCTAAGGCCAGCTATATAATTTGCTAGACCTAGGGCAAAATAAAATGTAGGGCCCTTATTCAAAAAGCAGGAAAAAAGTACTGTTTAGGTCCTGAAACATAAAAATCTGTCCTCTGCTCAACAGTGCTTTTTGATTTATTTTTCCTCTCTCTCTCAGTTTAGTTTCTATTTAATGTCACACTAAACTCCCACAGGCACCTGGCGCTCTCGTTCTGTGATGGGGCGCATGTGCTCCAGCTGGCTGCCAGGTGCACCTCCCATCAGCCACTAGAGCCACGTTCAGTGTCCCAGCCCCAGCCAGGGAGTCAGTACCCCTTCTGACAGCCTGTGACAGACTCCCCCAGGGATTGCAACTTCCACATGCAGAGCAGCTAGAGGCTCACACTTAACCAACTGTCTGCTGATCCCACCAGAGTGCTGCCAGCCCATGGCTGGGTCAGCTCCCACCATGCCCCACCTGAGACTCCATGGGGGAGGCATGTGGCCAACCCGCCCCCTACCCTGACATTCCTGCACCTGTGCCAGGTAGAACAAGCATCTCCTCTCCCCACTTTCCCGCCAAGTCCCCTATCCCACTCGACCCACGTCATTCTACCCCCTCCCCACTGTGCTACCTGGACACGGTCTGGGTTAGAGGGTGGTAGTGGTCGCAGCGCAGAAAGGAGAGGCCAGACAGGGCTGGGCTCCAATGGGTGGAGGACTGGGGTTGGTCAAGAACCCACTGGGAGGGGCGCCTGGGTGGCTCAGTGGGTTAAGCCTCTGCCTTCAACTCAGGTCATGATCCCAGAGTCCTGGGATCAAGCCCTACATCAGGCTCTCTGCTCAGCAGGGAGCCTGCTTCCCCCACTCTCTCTGCCTGCCTCTCTGCCTACTTGTGTGATCTCTCTCTGTCAAATAAATAAATAAATAAATAAATAAATAAATAAATAAAAGAACCCATTGGGAAAGGTGGGAAGGTGGCACGAGGCTGACTCAAGGTGGACCAGTCTCCAAACCCTGGCACCCCACATCCTCCAGTGTCCCACAGGACTTCACTTACAAAACAGAAATTCAAAGATAGAAGTATTAAGAATGTCAATGTTTCAACAGTAGAACATGAAGCCCCAGTCAGGGCCCTTCGGCGCACAGGGCCTGGTGTGATCAGGCACCTCCGGAGCCCTCTGGGCTGCAGTCTCCAGACACGTTCCCTGAGGAGGTCCTCCAGGGGTGACACTAACAGATTCTCTTAAAGCCCCTGGCTCATCAGCTAGCAGCCAGAGCTGAAATTCAGAGTTGAAAATATTGGGTCCCAGCACAGCTCCATTTTCTTTATACTTATTTATATGTTTCGACTGCTTTTGACTTTCTACTTAAGTGGGTTTTTGCTTGCTTAATGAAGAATAAATTCTCAGCAGATATGGACTGTATCCTTCACAGTAGCATTTTATAAGTCTGCACAACCCAAATTCATACTTTGGGTCTAAAACTACCTGGCAAGAGTGAAGGGAAAGAAAATCATACACTGACAGATTCTCAAATGTTTTGAATCCTCTTCATGCAGAATTTTCTAGACCATAATTAACACTTTTCATAGGCCTTTGAAATGGAGAGCTCTGGCTTTTGATTTCATTGGTTCACAGAAAATTTTGACAACTCAAAACCTCCAGCACATTTGCTGATTTCCCAGCCCAGTATTCCATGGTGGAGAGGCACTAGGACCCTCGTGGCTGCTACTTTTACTTCTGTCTCTACCCCCCCACCCCCACCTATATCCACAAATCTCCCCCACACCCTCCTTAGTCTCAGGGCACAGCCCCTAGCAGGTTCTCAAATACCACCATTCTCTCAGTCATCATCGAAGGCATTTTAAAAGCATCGATCAAATTCTGTGGTAAGTAAATTATGGAATAAAATAAACCTGATGTTGTTTACCGACTGCCTGGCTCTTCTCGAGCATTTGACAGTCGATTGTCCTAGCTTTCAAAGACAATGAACTTGACAGAAAGAGAACATTTATCATTTGAAACATGACATCACATTGCAGAGAGCGCATCTGGAATACAGTTAAGACAAAATACATTCATTTCCTGCCTTGTAAAAGTCATTTGAGCTCAGCAGTATTATACATATTTTCTGGGAATTCGTTTAATTAACACCAGCGTGGTCATGAAGTGCTTGATACAATTTTGTAAAATCATCATGGAAGTAGGGTGCGCTCCTTCACTTATCTATGTGCTCATAATTTAGAACCAAAGAGGGTCGTACAGCCTTGGGGAGCTATCCCTAATCTGACGTTTCTCTATCATTGTGTGTGTCACTCAGGTGTAGCCGCCCACTTTTTCTGAACCTCAGTTTCCTTATCTGTAAAACAAAGGTAAGACTTACCCATCTTGCAGTTATTTTCAAGATGTAAGGAAAAAATACAGTGAAGGCACACTGCAAACTCTAAAATCCACTTCAAATGTAAATGATTCTCCTTGCCCAAGGTCACATAGGGCGCTTACATCAAACTAGATCAGATCGGAAGAGCCTGACTCTGGGTCCCATGCTCTTGACATTACGTTTACAGAGATCCTGAGCCATGAAGAGGGAAGTTCCGCCTATCCATCTGTTTCTCCATTGTTTGTCCATCCATTCATCCATCATCCAGCCATCCAGCCATCCAGCCATCCATTCATTCATCCGTCTGAACCACAAATACTTACTGAATGTTCCTGCTCTCGTGGGCCTTACCAGGTCTTAGAGAGTGAAACATGAAGATACAATATGGATATGGAGAAAAATAAATGGGGGTGAAGGGATATAGTGGGGCGCATGTGCAATGTCAAATGGGAAAGCAGAGAAGGCGTCAGTGAGCTGGTAATATCTGGGCGAAGACCTGAAGGGGGTGAGGGAGTAAGCCCTGCACGTGTGTCTGCAGGAGGGATGTTCCTTGCTGAGCGTGTTCTATGTGAGAGGGAAGGAGAGCTAGCTAGGAGGCCTAGGAGAGCAACTCCACTGGTCCGTCTAGGAGACCAGAAACCTCTGATATTTACCCACACTGCTTATTCCGGGGGCCCTGGCAAACAGAGCCTGAGGCAAGGCTGAAATGCTAAGGCTTTCACAGGAGGAATAATCCAGGGCAGCCAAAGTGAGGACAGAGAAGCGCGAGACTCAACCACGAGATTATACCCGGTGGCACCCGCTTCCCAACAAACTACAGGAGAAACACGGCTGGCTCCTTCAGGGGTCCCCACTTGGCCAGCAGCGACATGGAAGAAGCATGCCTCTTTACAGTCCAGCAGAGGGGATGCAGATGGGGAACTTCTCTGTTGACTCTCTGCCACTTCTTATCTCCCCGCCAGGTCCACGTTCGTCCACGGACATTAACCTCCCTGCCCTTCTATATTAAAAATCATATAAATTTTAGGATTATTTGCTCCAGCTCTTTGAAATACCGGTGGAATTTTGATTGGAATGGCATTAAAAGTATAGATTGCTCTAGGCAGTATAGACATTTTAACAATGTTTATTCTTCTGATCCAAGAGCATGGAATGGTCTTTCATCTTTTTGTGTCTTCTTCAATTTCTTTCATGAGTGTTCTGTAGTTCCTCGAGTACAGTTTCTTTACCTCTTTGGTTAGGTTTATTCCCAGGTATCTTATGGTTCTTGGTGCTATAGTCAATGGAATCGATTCTCTAATTTCCCTTTCTGTATTTTCTTCGTTAGTGTATAAGAAAGCCACTGATTTCTGTACATTGACTTTGTATCCTGCCACATTGCTGAATTGCTGTATGAGTTCTAGTAGTTTGGGGGTGGAGTCTTTTGGGTTTTCCATATAAAGAATCATGTCATCTGTGAAGAGAGAGAGTTTGACTTCTTCATTGCCAATTTGGATACCTTTTATTTCTCTTTGTTGTCTGATTGCTGTTGCTAGGACTTCTAATACTATGTTGAACAAGAGTGGTGAAAGTGGGCATCCTTGCCGTGTTCCTGATCTCAACGGGAAGGCTGCAAGCTTTTTCCCATTGAGGATGATATTTGCTGTGGGTCTTTCATAGATAGATTTTATGAAGTTCAGGAATGTTCCCTCTATACTAAAATTTGTATGCAATCAGAAGAGACCCTGAATCGTTAAGGAAATGTTGAAAAACAAAAATAAAACTGGGGGCATCACATTACCTGATTTCAAGCTTTACTACAAAGCTGTGATCACCAAGACAGCATGGTACTGGCATAAAAACAGACACATAGACCAGTGGAACAGAGTAGAGAGCCCAGATATGGACCCTCAACTCTATGGTCAAATAATCTTCGACAAAACAGGAAAAAATATACAGTGGAAAAAAGACAGTCTCTTCAATAAATGGTGCTGGGAAAACTGGACAGCTATATGTAAAAGAATGAAACTTGACCATTCCCTTACACCGTACACAAAGATAAACTCAAAATGGATAAAAGACCTCAACGTGAGACAGGAATCCGCCAGAATCCTAGAGGAGAACATAGGCAGTAATCTCTTCGATATCAACCACAGCAACTTCTTTAAAGATATGTCTCCAAAGGCAAAGGAAACAAAAGCGAAGATGAACTTTTGGGACTTCATCAAGATCAAAAGCTTCTGCACAGCAAAGGAAACAGTCAACAAAACAAAGAAGCAACCCACGAAATGGGAGAAGATATTTGCAAATGACAGTACAGACAAAAGGTTGATATCCAGGATCTATAAAGAACTCCTCAAACTCAACACACACAAAACAGACAATCATATAAAAGGATGGGCAGAAGATATGAACAGACACTTCTCCAATGAAGACATACATATGGCTATCAGACACATGAAAAATGTTCATCATCACTAGCCATCAGGGAGATTCAAATTAAAACCACATTGAGATAGCACCTTATACCAGTTAGAATGGCCAAAATTAGCAAGACAGGAAACAACATGTGTTGGAGAGGATGTGGAGAGAGGGGAACCCTCTTACATTGTTGGTGGGAATGCAAGTTGGTGCAGCCACTTTGGAAAACAGTGTGGAGATTAAGAAATTAAAAATAGAGCTTCCCTATGACCCTGCAATTGCACTCCTGAGTATTTACCCCAAAGATACAGATGTAGTGAAAAGAAGGGCCATCTGTACTCCAATGTTTATAGCAGCAATGGCCACGGTCGCCCAACTGTGGAAAGAACCAAGATGCCCTTCAATGGACGAGTGGATAAGGCAGATGTGGTCCATATACACTATGGAGTATTATGCCTCCATCAGAAAGAATGAATACTTTTGTATCAACATGGACGGGACTGGAAGAGATTATGCTGAGTGAAATAAGTCAAGCAGAGAGAGTCAATTATCATATGGTTTCACTTATTTGTGGAGCATAACAAATAGCATGGAGGACAAGGGGAGATGGAGAGGAGAAGGGAGTTGAGGGAAATTGGAAGGGGAGGTGAACCATGGGAGACTATGAACTCTGAAAAACAATCTGAGTGTTTTGAAGGGGCAGGGGGTGGGAGGTTGGGGGAACCAGGTGGTGGGTATTAGAGAGGGCACGGATTGCATGGAGCACTGGATGTGGTGTAAAAACAATGAATACTGTTACACTGAAAAGAAATTTTAAAAATAATCATATAAAAATCTGTGCATTTTATTATAGGTAAAAATAGAGTATTTCCCACAAACAAACAAAAACAAAAAACAGTCTGTTTCTTCAGCCTGGGTGAAGCCTGCACATACGAAGTCGATGTGCAGAAGAGCCAGCAAGGAAGAAACTGTTGCTGATCTACGCAACCGAACTTCTAGAATCAGTTTTTATTGCAGGATAACCGAGCCTCTCTTGACCCATGCAGGGAATCACTACCCCATCAACACATTCAAGGAGAGAAGTCTTTTAGTAAAGGAATCAGTTTGACTTTATTAAATCGAGTGTTTCTCGAACTATTTTGACTATTGGATCCTCTTGACACAATCTGTATTATCTTATTCAACGAGATTGGGAAACATACTCTTTTCTAGAATAATTAAAAATATTCCTAGCTCTTAGCAGTTTGGGGTATGAATGATGTCACATGAACATTTATGCTCAAATTATGGACTCCTAGCATATCACCAAGCACCCCCCACCAATCCCTCTAATTTCCCCCAGGACTTCATGAGACAAGCATCTTACAGGTATTCAAGAAACATCCACGTTCTTCTAAGCCATGCTTGCCGTCGAATATCTAGTTCTTAACAGTTGCCAAGTAAGTTCCCTTTTCTCTTCTGGGAACTGCATTCTCCATTAGTGGCCACTCTAGGCCCTGTAGTGCCAGTGCAGAGTAGGGCTGGAGGAACATGAGCCCTTCTTGGGCCCAGCATGATAAGAGAGTGTCTAATGAATGGAGTCCCTTCAGCTCTAGGCCCGACTCCTTTATTTCTAAGTTCTCAGATGCTCATCAGATCAGGCACAGGGTAGAGACCAGCCCAAGGGTCTGTGTTCCTTTGCCCCTCTTTCCAGGGTATTTTCCTCCTCTTTTTGCCCCCAAATGAAAGACACCTTAAATCGACTCGAGTAAGACCAGGATGGCAGGAGTCGGTGGATCTGCTGACACTGACTCCTGGTTTGGGGCTCAGCAGGGACACCTTCCTTCATATGAGGACCCTTCATGCCTCCGCTCTAGCTCCTCAGGAAGTCCAGTCCATAGTAATGTTGGGAGTTGAAAGCCACAACTCTGTTGTCACAGGGGCATTGAAGCTTGGCGATGGTTCTCATATCCAACCAAACCACTAGGCTGAGGAGGTGAACAATGTTCCCAGGCAATAGCTCAGAAGGGACCAGAGGACTTTTAACAGTATTTGAGTATCCAGACTCACCTACAAGGAAATCTCTGGACTTCCTCCCACCACAGAAGCCATGTTGGAATTCTCAGCCTCATCCTACTAAGTCCTTGTGGGAAAGAAAGACTTCAGGTGGGCAGTGCTGAGTCTATGATGGAGAGAAAGGGATATGGATGGGAAAGGTGAGGAGGCGAACGAAGGGGGACTAACCCTGATTCTGAAAACAGCTTGAGATTTTAAATGCAACTGGAAATCAAACCTGGAGGCAAATTCACTAAATGATTGATGAGTGAATTCAGTAATTAAATCAAC
Source organism: Mustela erminea (assembly GCF_009829155.1). Taxonomy (NCBI): domain Eukaryota; kingdom Metazoa; phylum Chordata; class Mammalia; order Carnivora; family Mustelidae; genus Mustela; species Mustela erminea. The sequence goes on along the minus strand of NC_045635.1, from coordinate 15,012,127 downwards.
GTAGTTCCTTTTAATATGATTTTCCCTAGAGAATAATCAAGGAAACTCTAAAAAAAGTGTTTGCCAAAGCGATCTCATATTTAATTATCCCTAATTCTACGCCATGCACAGAGGAAGAGAAGGAAAACAGAGGCTTTGACTTTATGGCTTCTATTTATCCAATGAGGTGGCCGGATTCACTGCCTAGGAGGAGAGGAACCATTGTCTTGCCTATACTGAGGTAAATTTTGTGGCTGTTTTGATTATAATTTTTGACCCAGCTTCAAAATTTCTTCTCTATGGAACTTACTCGAAAGAACTTGGCCCAAGGCATCTGGAGTGATGAAAGTTTTTTATAGGCATGCTTCTTAAGCAAACAAAAGTTACTGCTTTCACTGGCAAAGCATTGCCTTTGTGACAGTGGATGAGGTCTTTCTCAAAGGCAGAAGTGGGATAAATGGGGCATTGTGGATTAGACTATCCCTCTCAGACGTGTAGGGGTGGCTGATTGAGTCCGTGGGGGGTACGGGAGTGGTGAGAACTCTTAGGGTAAGTCCTTTCCATTGAACACTTCCCAGAAGGGATTGCCCTTTGGCAGAATGTCACATGCACTTGCTTCTCACTCTAGATCTCAATTTCCTCATTCTTGAAGATTTCTAAAGAAGAAATCCATCTCCTGCTTTCGCTTGCTCTCCACAACCCCCCCTTAAATGGGTGCTCCAGAAGAAGCAGAGGCGAACCAGCCAAGGACACTTTGTTCTGACACCTCCTACCTCCTGCACCCTCATATAATACTCATTAGTCAGTCTGCCTTTGAACTTCTGTCTGAAGGCGAGCAGAAGTACACTGAACCCATCTAATATGCCTGAGTGAGCTGATCATTTTCTGTTATTGTCGTTAACTCATCAGGCTGGCATTTGTGATAAGAAGTAGAAAACCATGGAAGACCGCAGACATTAGAAAGTTACTCTTTGATTGCCTGGAATGACTGTTTTTCTTTAAGTATGCATTGTTTATTTGAAAAAAAAAAATTTTTTTTAAGATTTTATTTACTTATTTGACAGACAGAGATCACAAGCAGGCAGAGAGGCAGGCAGAGAGAGAGAGGGAAGCAGGCTCCCCGCTGAACAGAGAGCCCAACGTGGGGCTCGATCCCAGGACCCCGGGACCACGATCCGAGCCGAAGGCCGAGGCCCCAACCCACTGAGCCACCCAGGTGCCCCTGTTTATTTGAAAATATTTACCTAAATCTCCTAACTCTAGATACTATTTGACCACACTTGGTGCCCTTCCAAACTGGTATCCAACCAGAAAAGCTTAAATTCCTGCTTTATTATTTAGTAAGGTAGTTACCTTGGGCACCTTACTAAACTTTTCTGTGCCATCTATAAAATGGGGACAATAAATCACCTACCTCACAGGGTTAGGAATTAAGTGGGTTAATGCATATAGAAAGCTATAAATAGCTGGCACATAGAACATAAATGTTAGATAGTATTTTCTGTTATATGTTAGATAGTATTGTTAGATAGTATCTAAATGTTAGATAGTAATTGTAGATAGTAAATGTTATGTTAGATAACGTAATGTTATCCGTAATGTTATGTTAGATAGTATTTTCCGTAAATGTTAGATAGTATTTTCATTCAAATGTATTGAAATTAATTTAAGCCCCATGTTGGGTGTAGAGATTACTTAAAAATGGAATCTTACAGGCACCTGGATGGCTCAGTCATTAAGCATCTGCCTTCAGCTCAGGTCATGATCCCAGGGTCCTGGGATCAAACCCTGCATGGGGCTCCCTGCTCAGTGGGAAGCCTCCTTCTCCCTCTCCCATTCCCTCTGATTGTGTTCCCTCTCTCACTGTCTCTCTCTCGGTCAAATAAATAGAATCTTTTAAAAAAAAATCTTAGGGGAAAAAGAAGTAGAAAGTTTCCCACATAACCCAGGGAAGCCATAAGATAAGCACCATGAGGGGGTCTCTGTATAGGAGCAAGTTAGCATATGGGACCTCAGTCTCTTACTATGCAAATCAAAGCTAATTCTTGGGAACTCAAATGTGCAAATTAAATCAGAATTTCAGTGCTCTGAAATATTTCTAGAAGAGTGTGAGCCATACATAGACTCAATATAAATGACAATCGTTGCTTCCACTTATTTATTTGGCTAGTGATATCTTTTCCATTAAATTAGCTGATCTCAGTTGTAGTGAATTTCTTACAAACTCTATAGATTTTTATAGTCCAGCTCTTGGCAAATACTGTTGTAGAAATGGACATGGATGTGGATGTCAGCAACTAAGTCTGGATTCAGTAAATACTCAGCAAAGGAAGAAGAGATGATAATAGAGGAGTCACTGTGAAGGAAGTTTAAAGACATGCAAAGTTGGACCTCACTCCGATCTCCAGGTGTGGGCCACTGACTGGAATTTTTTTCTTAAAGATTTATTTATTTGAGGGAGGAGGGGTGTGGGAGGAGGGAGAAGGACAAGCAGACTCTGTGCTGATAGCGGAACCCGATGCCAATGCCAGGGCTCAGTCCCATGACCCTGAGATCACGACCTGAGCCAAAACCAAGAGTTGGACGCTTAACAGACTGCGCCGTCCAGGTGCCCCTGGAATTGTTTTTCTTTTTTTTCTTTCTTTTTTTTTTTTTAAGATTTTATTTATTTATTTGACAGACAGAGATTACAAGTAGGCAGAGAGGCAGGCAGAGAGAGAGGGGGGAAGCAGGCTCCCCGCTGAGAAAGGAGCCTGATGCGGGTCTCGATCCCAGGACCCTGGGATCACGACCTGAGCCAAAGGCAGAGGCCTTAACCCACTGAGCCACCCAGGTGCACCTGGAATTGTTTTTCAATGTTAAATGTTGGCAAATACATCTTCTGTGTCCCATCTTCTAGTTCAGTGCGACGCGACGCTGGCTTATGTATTAGAATCACCTGGAGAACTTTAAAAACCAGCAGATGTACAGAATACAGAAATTCTGATTGAGTTTGTTTGGCAGCAGGCGCCAGATGTTTTTTAAGCCCCCCAAGTGACTCTAATGTGCAGCCCCAGTTGGAAAATATTGTTCCTTCTGAGAGTCAACAGTGACCATACCAGTGATACCTTCTGCGTCGCTGTCTCCTCCAGTGTGGTCAGAGGAAAGGTCCTGAGTAGTTTCTATGGAGTCTGTCTGCTTTGTTCAAGAAAGGCTCCAAACACTGGCTCAGCTGGTTTTTATCTGGTATATTTTCTCTCATACCTATAACCTCAGAATATTCCAGTCTATTTTAAGCCTTCCTGTGGTTTCTAAAGCACAATACTTTCCAAACTGAAGATACCATTTCAAATCTCACGACTATGTTTCAATCTAGAGAAGTGCTAAACAGAACTACCCTGATTTGTAATGAGACATTTTGTTGTTAATATAAAAAGACACATAAAAATGCATCAAACTATAAAGCCCTTCATAAAAGAGCAAAATTGTTTCTTATGTTGCTACAGCCTTTGGTGTAAACGCAGGAAGGTAGGAAAGAACCATGAAATAATCACTGTATTTGGACAGTGGAACATGTAAATTTGAATTTCTGGCCCAGCCAGTTCTTAGCTGCAGGTCCTTGCCCTCTCTGGGCAGATGTTTCATGAAAGATGGGAGCATCAGTAGACCTCATAGATTTTGTAGATTAAAGGAGTTAGTGTAAATGGTGCTTGGCAAGTACTGAATCCTCAGTAAACGACTGTTCCGCTTCTGTATTAGTCAGCTAATGCTATGATGCTGCTGCGTAACAGACAGGCCCCTCCCCCGATCATAGTGGCTTACTAAAACAACACGTATTGTTCCCACTCATGTGTCTATGGGCCAGTAATGGAAGTTCTGCTTAAGGCTATGGCTCAGATTGAGGCCTGTTCCACATGTGTCTTATTCTGAAATCCACAGCTTCCAGGGGCACGCCCTTCTCAGGGAGATAACAGAAGTTCAAGAGAAGTCTAGCAGAAATTTGCAGTGCCTTAAGCGTCTTGGATCAGAACCCATTCATGATCACCTCCGTCCACTTGCCCTTAGCCAGAGCAAGTTGTATGGCCAAACTCAAAGTCAATGGGACAGAGAAGCATAATCTACTGAGTGAAGTATAGCTCGGGGAAGGGAATAAAAGGAAGAACTGTGAATCAACAATACATTCTACCCCACTTCCTTTCTTTTCTGCAGGGTGCCAGCAGAGGAAAGAGGGTGCCAGGAGAAAAGAGGGGGAAGGAAGTATAGTTGGTTCCCATAGGAACTCTGTCTTGTACCTGATTTGTGAGAGCTTGTCTGGTCTCCTTTGCAGAGATGGTCCAGCATTCACCCAAGGGAAGAAAAGCCATTCTCTGGCGCAGCTGCCTCCTGACGCCTCCCTGCCTCCAGGTGCTTGTGATGGGGGATAAACTCTTCAGAGGCAGTCTAGAATTCGCCAGAAGCCTTTTCAAATATTGCTTGAGTCAACACATCTAAATTGATGTAGGAAGATAAACAGAGGAGTATATGATGAAATTCAGCGAAACAGACCATACTATATACCAGATGTCAAAATAGCCCCGTCTTTGTTGTAAATCAAGCCCTTTTCTTTACCCTTTTAATATCTCTGTAATGTTTAGGCACCATCTCTGAGTACCTGCTCTAAATGACACAATCACTTTTCCGATATATAATGGCGGTAGGCTAAGAGTCCTTTGTTTGAATTCTAACATTTCATTTGGATTTCAAAACTGGGCGACTAGGCAGCTCCACCTCTCTTATCTAACCAGAGGTTCTGGCCAAACATGTAGTGTGGTTAATAGCGTTACCAGATATGCCCTTGGGAATTCACTAATTGTAGAAGGATTTTAGTGAATAACTCAAAAGGGTTTAACCAAACATAGTTGTTATAACTGAGGATAATTCAGAATGTATTTCAAGATATTGAAACTGTAGGAAAGTCACCCCACCAAAGAACTTTGTCAAGGGATATTTAGTAACAGCGGTGTGAGCAGAGGGTGCTGGGTAGGGCTGAGTCGCACCATTACAATCTCAGACAAACTACAAAACTGCCATTCTCCAGGAATGGCTTCCGGACCACGAACATCAGAATCACCCTGGGCTGTTTGTAAAAGTGCAGATTCTCAGGTAAACCCCCGGACTTAATGAATCAGAATCTGTAGTTATAAGTGCAAGACCCAAGAATCTCCATGTCTATGCATGCCCAGGCTTTTGTATAACATCAGATGTAGACAGGATGTCTTTGATTCCAAATATCAGTTATGGAAAATGTGAGGTTTTTATAATACCAGATTAATCACTCTCACAGATGAACACAGCCAAAGGATTTTCCCCATTATTATTATTACCAAGCTTTTTTTAAAAACCAAGTTTGTTAAAACTTTCAACTAGGATGCTACTATAAGAAGATTTTTGTGTTTTTTTAAAAATACAACCTGAGCACTAGAAACCTTATTTTTCCCTATGACCTATATTTTGATAATAGAAGAATCATTTTCCTCATGTTTTCTCAAATACTGATGGCTTACAAAACTTATACAAACACTGTTGGATGAAAGAAAAGCAAATTAAGATAATATTATTGTGAAAGATAAGAGAAGGTTTTATCTGTGTGCTAAATATGGCACTTTTTTTCCTAAAGGATAAACGATAAACTGCCTTTTTATAGTGCTTTAGACACAAGAATTATCTATAGTGAAGGTTGTATAACCACCCAAGTCAGAATTATCCTTCGTTTTCCACTTAGTAAATGCATTTTTTATTTTTCTCTGTATGTATGAGATCATAAAAATCATTAGCTGCTCCAATAAATGAATGAAACGGGAGGATGACTTTGAGCAGCGAGAGAAATCTAGAAATCACAAGTAAGAACAACTCGATGGACTCCTTTCTCCCTTTTCTACCTTCTTCCACCTCCTCTTTATTGCCTTTAAGGTTCAAGACCTTCGTCTTGATGGCTTCCCACTTCCAACTGTGTAGAAAGTGAATTTGAACCATTTGGAAGATTCTGAAAGCTTCTTACTGCAATCACTGAACACAAAGATGCAAAAAAGTATAGAAACATTCATTTCCCAGATTAAGAATGTTACTGGTATATTGAAAAACAAAAACAAAAACAAAACCCTCTTCCATTATCTCACCTTTAGTCCAGTTAGCACATACGAGTCATTCTATTCTAGAAGACTCTGGTACCCATTGCTCAGAGAGGGAACAATCCAGAAAAGAAATGCAAAAGGGACATTTTTAGCACCTTCTGTGAAATTTCAGGACTAATTTCAGAACTGCAGTAGTGAAGATCATTATAAGGCTCATGCATTTAAGCCTTGGGCTTGGAGGTTTTTCACTTCATTTTATGACCAGTAAAGATATTTTTTGAGTAGCAAAGGAAAAATCATGTTACCTCCAAAGTGATTTCAAGGGGAAAAAGATCTTCCCTGAGCAATGGGGCTAAAATGTCAAGGGGTCAAATACGTTCATCAAACACTTATTGCTATTTTGAACTTTCCTAAACTATTTGCCTCGATGTATCCTCTAGCATTTTTCAGAGAGGTCAAGGGTTTAAGAGGCCCTGTGGTTTAAGCTAACATTTCTTGGTTTACAAACAGATCTCATGTCAAAGGTTGAGTGTGCTCTAGCTGAACATAAAAGGGCCACATCTGTTCGGCTACCCGGTGATTTCACCTGCAGCATTCAGCCAATTGGGATATTATTACAGTGCTCCTGAAGTAAGGATCTGATTGTAACCTGACTCTATTTTCTCTTGATAGCAATTAATACTCTGAAAATAGAATGAGTACCAATAAAGTGACACTGGAACCATTCAGACAGGCCACAAACTCTGCTTTAATGGCAAAAGGTATTGAGAATCATTTCTAGTTTTGGTACACATCTCCGCATAACTAAAAACCATCTAACTATCAGATTTCTCCACCAGTGTCTTGATGTCTGTCTGTATTTCTTTTTTTTTTTTTTTTTTTTTTTAAGATTTTATTTATTTATTTGACAGAGAGAGATCACAAGTAGGCAGAGAGGCAGGCAGAGAGAGAGAGAGAGAGAGGAGGAAGCAGGCTCCCTGCTGAGCAGAGAGCCCGACGCGGGACTCGATCCCAGGACCCCGAGATCATGACCTGAGCCGAAGGCAGCGGCTTAACCCACTGAGCCACCCAGGCGCCCCAGTCTGTCTGTATTTCTTTCTTTCTTTCTTTCCTTCCTTCCTTTCTTCCTTCTTTCAATATTTTATTTATATATTTGACAGAGAGAGAGAGAGAGATCATAAGTAGGCAGAGAGGCAGGCGGGGGGCGGGGAGCAGGCTCCCCACTGAGCAGAGAGCCGGATGTGGGGCTCAATCCCAGGACCCTGGGATCATGACCTGAGCTGAAGCCAGATGCTTAACACACTGAGCCATCCAGGTGCCCTTGATACCTCTTTTTTTTGTTGTTTTTTTGTTTGTTTGTTTGTTTTTGTTTTAAGATGTATTTATTTATTTATGTATGAGAGAGAGAGACAGAGAGAATGTGTATGCACAGGATAGAGGAGCAGAGAGAGAGGGAGACAAGGAATCTCAAGCAGACTCCCTGCTGAGTACAGAGCCCAAAGTGGGGCTCGGTCTAAGGACCCTGAGAAAATGACCTCAACCAAAATCAAGTCTGATGCTTAACTGACTGACCCATCCAGGCACCCCAATACCTGTTTATAAAATGAACCCTGCACCTTGAATTTGGCAGACGCAGATACTTTACTTAATCAAAACAGTGTAAGATTTTTACCCTAATGTATTCATTTTAGAAAAGCTACTGCCCAAAGCACTCTGGACTTGAGCGCACAACTGTGACTGGAATAGATAGGGCACAACTCCTAACCCTTGTAATATGCTCTTGATCAATATTTGTTGAATAAATGGGAAAAAAAGAAAAAGTGTGCTTTTAGACTGCACTAGGGCGCAAACTTTTTTGGCCATTGTATGAATGAACCAGAATTCTTTAAGATATAAAGCCAAGGGGCACCTGGGTGGCTCAGTGGGTTGAGCTTCTGCCTTCAGCTCAGGTCATGGTCTCGGGGTCCTGGGATCGAGCCCCACATCGGGCTCTCTGCTCAGTGGGGAGCCTGCTTCCCCCTCTCTCTCTGCCCGCCTCTCTGCCTACTTGTGATCTCTGTCAAATAAATAAATAAAATCTTTTAAAAAAAGATATAAAACCAAGTTCTAAATAGGGACACCTCAGGTGATATTTAATTATTACGACAGCACTTCAAAAACCCCAGTGGCCTTCTGAATCTACTGGAGCACTTGTCCTCATCCGTCCTCATCATGAGACACAGACACTTGATCTCTGGTGTAAAATCTTTGAGGGCAGACACCTTGTCTTGCATCATCTTTTAAGTTTTCACAGCACCTAATTTGGGGCAGTGGCTCTGAGTACACTTGAACATTGGTTGACCTGGACAGCACAGGGTTTTAGAAAATCAGACACTAAAAATAAAATCCAGGGTTGTAGTATATTAGTGTAGTATACAGCAATCATCAGTGTGGGGCATTCAGCTTTGCAAAGCATTTTCTTTTTATTTTTTTTTTAATTTTTTAAAACATTTTATTTATTTATTTGACAGAGATCACAAGTAGGCAGAGAGAGAGAGGAAGAGAAGCAGGCTCCGCGCTGAGCAGAGAGCCCGATGTGGGGCTCGATCCCAGGACCCCAGGATCATGACCTGAGCCGAAGGCAGAGGCTTTAACCCACTGAGCCACCCAGGTGCCGCTGCAAAGCATTTTCATCACTTCTGTTCTCAATCAAGCCCTCATGGACTGGGAGGGTGGGTAAAAACAATACATGTGTTAAAAACAAAACAACAACAAAAAACAATACATTTGCTATCCTCTGATGTTGTAGGCACACATGACTGTGTTGTCACACCACCAAACCATGGGACTGACTTAAAGCAGACAACTGATGAGCTGGTTTCAGAACTACATGGAGAGAACCCAGTGGTAGGTTATGTGGCCATGATCCATGTTGGGCATTTTGCAGTTAATCGAGCTGAATGGGACTAAAACAGTAGGTAACCTTCATCAAGCAGTTTTACTGTGCCAGCTAGTATTCTTTCAGACTCCCTCTACAGTCTTCATTATCTCCATTTTTCAGGTGAGCAAACTGAGGTTAAATGACTTATGTTGTCTTAAGTCAAGGTGAGACAGTTAGAGATGAAGCAATGCTAGGGTCTGAAACCAGGTGATGTGGTACCTCAAGTTTCTCTATCTAAGGTAAAGTAGCAGAAAGGGAGCTACTACTTTTTGTTTTTTAATAAAAGTAAGGGAAATGGTGAACTATGAAATTACAGTTCAAAGAAAGTCAGGCACACCTGGATGGTTCATTCCGTTAAGCGTCTGACTCTTCAGCCCAGGTCTTAACCTCAGTGTTGTAAGTTCGAGCCCTGCATTGGGCTGCACGTGGGGTGTGGAGCCTGTTTAAAAACAAAAATAAAATTGAAACAAAGAAAGTCACCTACAGATCTCCCCTATTAGAGTAATGAAAAAACTGAACGTTCTAGATCTGCCAAGACACTGGAATGACTTCGGTGAAAATTGTGAAGTTGTATTATTTCTGTCTTGGGTCTACAAGATCTTGGCAAATGAACGTAATCCAAGAGAGACATTCAGTGGGAACCATTTGCTTTTCCCTCTCTGCAGACCCCACATTCTTTAAGTGACAAGAAAGATCTAAAAGGGAGCGGACTCCACAAAACTAAATAGTGATGTCAATCTGAATGTGGCCAGTCCTCCGGAATCGCCTGAAACTCTCCAATGAATAGGAACGGGAATTTTCTTCCTGCCAGCTAGTCCTCCACCAGCTGATGCCCTCTCCCCAGTCTCTCTTAGCCAGTGTGCTTCTGGGAGCTGGATGGAGCACCCTTAAAGAAATGGGGTTCCTCTACCTCACTACTTCCAATTATTAATATTAATCAACAAATTTGGGAAAGTTTCTGTAATCTGTAAAACATGGGCCAATTATAAGAGAGAAATTGAGAGAAAGACAGAGAGAGTGAGAGAGAGAGAAGATATAAAGTGACCTTGAAGGTCCTTGGGAGTGTATCACCATTAGAAAGGCTTTTAAAAACCAATCACTAATTCAATATGATTAATTCTTTTAAAGCAGCTTGTAGAGTGTTTCCTGAGCAGCACTGGAGGTCACTTCAAACGAAGTAAATAAACCACAGCTCTTGTGCTGACATTTTAAAGAGAAAAAAACAATTGCTAAAAATGTCCATCCAATTTCCAGTACTTATTCCAGTCCTTAGAAACAGGGAATGTGTTTATTGATCTAAAGTAGCTCAAACAGTATTTTCTTTATTCAAACAGATTTAGCCAGAGGGAAATTCAAGAGTTTGTCTCACAAGAGAGAAAGAGGAGGACAGAAGGATTCTTCAGGTGAGAAGCTGTTGTGTCTCAACCCTAGGAGCAGCCCGCTTCAAAGGGATAACGGGTGTTCTAATTGCAGCCAAGCCAGTTTGCCTCTAATCACAATTAGTGCAGTTTTAGGTCCTTGAGACTCAAAGTAGATCTGGAATTTGAAACACCAGCATCATGTGGACACGCGTCCTAAACGTAGACTCTCAGGCCACACCCCAGACCTAAATGAATCAGAATCTGCATTTTAATAAGACGTTCCACGATCCCCATCCATATTAGTGTTCGAGAAGCTCTGGTGGAGGCAAACACGAATGGTTATTGACACATTTGATAGAGAAGAGAGCTGGTTAAGCAAAGGAGAAAATGCTACGGGATGAAAGCACCATTCTTCAAAGATGTATTGGCAGTGATAAACTTGCTCGCAGTCCACTAATCCAGCCTTGAAGTAGAAACCCAGGGGGCCCTGTGGCCACAGGGCCCAATGGATGAACACAAAAGCCGCGTGTGAGCTTGTTAAGTGATATCCAAAATGCCAAGTGGAGGCGGACTTCAAAGAACAAATCTTAATCTAATTATTATACAGAAATGATTTAAAAGCATTTTTAACGGCTACGGTTACCAGCCACACGGAGCTTGCCAAGGCGGTAGGAACCCTAAGGACTACGATGGATTTGCTCTCGGAGGGACAGAGTTTGGGGAAATTGAGCTGGAGTGAACAGCGAGTTTCTGTCAGCCTAGGCAAAGATGCCATCTCAGAAGACTGATGTGACACATCTGGACCAGCTTTGGCAGCCACGGTGCAAAACTGTTCTGGGGGCGGGGGGAGGCTGTGTGAAAACGTTCACACCCACAGCATAATTGGGATAATTTCCCTCCACTCGTCTTTGTTTGGTATCAAGTGGCCCCATTTCATTTCTCTCTTTGGAGAGTTTTGCTCAACTGCCCTGTACGAGAAAATTGTTCTTCCCCGCTTGCCAGGTGCGCTCCCCTCCAACACCCAATTGCTTATTTCGAGGTTTTATCTGGAATTGGCGAGAAGAGCCTCCTCCTGCAGGATGAAGCAGGGCAGGCACTGGCTGAGGCTGCACAAATACTGCATGGACAAAGGAGGAGCACCCGGTGGCTCGGTCCGTTAAGCATGGGGCTCTTGATGTCACCGGGGGTCGTGGGCGCCGGGTCGGGGGATGGAGCTCAGCGTCTGCCCGCGAGGCGTCTGCAGAGACCTTCTCCCTCTGCCCCGCCCCCTGCCTGCTCACGCATGCGCACACGCGCGCTCTCCTCTCTCGAATCTTTTAAAAAATAATAAAAATAAAAATAGACAAAGGACCCATATCTCTAACCCTTCAGTTGACCATACAGGCTTGCCAACTAGAAAATCCTCCACAGGGGACTCCTTTTTGCCTCCGGCAAACTCAGCCCAAACCTCTGCAGCAAATTCACTTTAGATTTTTTTATGAAAGAGAAAGCGTGCGTGTTTTAAAACCAAGGGGGGAAAAAAAATATTTTCCTTCCCTGAAGTAAATGCACATTTTGTTCTTTGGAAAACACTGAGCACTTTCATTTAAAAATTCCTGACTATAAGTGACACTTTGCTTGTCTTTTCAGGCCATTTTAGAACAAGGGTTTAAAATAAAATGGACTACGCGAGGCAATACTTTTTTTAAATGCTGAAACTGGTGTCTGGTTTTGCGGGGTTGATGGAGACGGGCTTAGGCTTGAGAAATACAAACCCAACTTTCATTCTAGTCCAGGGACGACCTCGAAGAGGCAAACAAAAACTGCCTCAAGGTAATTCATTGGCGCCAACCTGGGATCTTCGTGATGCAAAGGTAGTTGTCCTTACTGTCCATTTACCTGCTGGAGTGCCCTTTGCATTTGAGGAGCAAAGAAGTGATTGTGTTACCATGTTTGCAAAACTCTGAGGGAAACGCAGATGAATAATTTATAGCCACCTTCACAGCAAAGAGCACATTTGTGGGAGCATCTGGAGGCTGCTGTTTGCACAGTCGGTTAACAATTCACAAGGTATGGTAGATTGCCCCCGGGAGGGTCCCCAGGGATCCCCCGATATTGTGCAATCCTTTTCCCTGGAGTGGTGGCCTGCCTGAGCAGTGACTTGCTTCTGATGAACAGAGGAGTGCTAGATGGATGATGACTTGAGACTTGGTGGTAAAGGGCAGTGAGGCCTCTCTCTCTGCCTCCTCCCTCTCCCCCTCTCTCTCTCATTCACCATCACCATTACCATCATCCGCTGGCTCTGGGGCTGCCAGGTGTGAGCGGCCCTGGGGAGAGGTCTGTGCAGCTGGCCAACTGCCTGGTAAGTGTTTTTGGAAGGGGCTGCTCTGGCCTCCTCAAGTCTCAGATGCCTGTTGTCCCAGCTGACAACTCGAGGGCAGCCTTGTGGGAGACCATGAGCCGGAACCATCCAGCCAAACGATCCATTGGCTGATTCCTTACTCACAGGAACTGTGAGATAATAAATGTTCACTGTTTTAAGATGCTAACTTTTGGGGTGACTGGCTACACAGCGGTGCATAACTAACACACAGGGGTGTTAGGTTTAGGTTTTTTTCTAGATGATTCAGCTTATAATTTATTGAGAAACTATCCCAGGCCAGACACTGCCTAAGCAGAGGTTAAAGATCCACTGAACATAAGAAACCTATATTAAGGCACACTTGGTTTCTGGGCACTATATACAAGCATACAGAGAAGGATTTTACCTTTGGAAATGTGTGTTCGTGGTAGTCATCTTTGGAAATTCAACCTACCACCTATGGTTACTACTATCAATTTGCTATTTATATATTCATGGCTCAGTAAATACTCATAGATTGAATGCTTCTCTATAAATTGTGTCCACTTATGTGCTTTGAAAATGGAGATGACAGTACAAGCCTCTGTCCCTGCCGTGGACTGAATACTTGTGTCTTTAACTGCCCCCCACTCTCCCCGATTATTATAGTGAAACCTAACTGCCAAGATGATGCTATAAGGAGATAGGGCCATAGGAGGCAATTAGGTCACGAGGGTGGGAGCCCTGGTGCATGGGATTAATGCCATTATAAAAGAGACCCCAGAGAGCTCCTTAACCTCTTCTACCGTGGGAGGGCACAGGGAGAAGACAGCCGTTATGACCTAGGAAGTGGGTTCTCACCAGATACCGAATCTGCTGGCACCTTGAGGTCAGACTTCCCAGCCTCCAGAACTGTACGAAATAAATTCCTGCTGTTTATAAGCCTCCCCGTCTAGTCTATCGTGTTATAGCAGCCTGAATGGATCAAGACACTCCTTTACTTCATATATCCACTCAATCACTAGGTCTTTCCAAATTCTCCTTTCTGAGCATCATTCATGTTCTTTCCTCTTTGCCGTCTCTTTTCCACTGTTTTAAATCAGACCATTTCATGAGCAGCAGTGCCTTACTTTCTTGGTACCCCTGCCTCTAGTCTTGCTGCCTCCCCCTCACACTCTCCCCACACGGCCAACGAAGGCATTTTTCTAATATTCAAATCCTATTCTGTTTTCATCCTTCTTAGAACCACTAGATAGTTCTTAAATTTTTGTATGGATTTGTGAGAGCTCCCTGTCCTGATATCTGCTTTTATCTCCCACCATTTCTCCTGTTGCCCTTTATACTCCAGGAATATGGAATGATTTATAATTTCCTGAATGTGTTCATCAGGCCTCTGTGTTTTAGTCCATGCTATTTCTATTGCCTAGAACATTGGTTTGTCTACTGTTAGTGGAGAACTCTCATTCCCTACTACTGAGCTTCCTTTCCATGCAAAGGGACTTTTAAAAAATATGTTTTGTTTGTTTATTTGGGCAGAAGGACAGGGAAGAGCAGGGAGCAGGGGGCCCAACATGGGGCTCAATCCCAGACCCTGAGATCATGACCTGAGCCAAAGTCAGATGCTTAACAGACTGAGCCACCCAGGCGCCCCTCCGTGTGAAGGAACTTCTATTAGTATAACACTCCTGCTCTCTCCACCCCTGGGGTTGGGGAGGGGTTATTTACCTGATTAATGAGTTTGGGAAGGAGGAATTGAACTGACCCAAGCCAATCTGGCCTTTTGTTTTGTTTTGTTTTGTTTTTAAATATTCTATTTATTTGTTTGGCAGAGAGAGATCACAAGTAGGCAGAGAGGCAGGCAGAGAGAGAGGGGGAAGCAGGCTCCCTGTTGAGCAGAAAGCCCGATGCCAGGCTGCATCTCAGGACCCTGAGATCATGACCTGAGCTGAAGGCAGAGGCTTAACCCTCTGAGCCACCCAGGTACCCCCAATCAGGCCATTCTTTAGTGGTCAGGTTCTTTTGGTTCTAGCTGAGAAAAGTAGGAATGTGAAATATACATCACTGCCACCACAACTTAGCTACTACATGGCCTATTATAATGAACAAGTCTTGGGACACCTAAGTGGCTCTGTCGGTTAAGTGTCTGCCTTTGACTCAGGTGATGATCTCAGGGTGGTGGAATCGAGCCCTGAGTTGGGCTCCCTGCTGGGCGGGGAATCTGTTCTCCCTTTTCCTCCACTTGTGCTCTCTCTCTCTCAAACAAATAAATAAAATCTTTATTTTAAAAAAGTCTTACACCAGATCCTAGCAGATGTATATGTATCAGCAAGTAGACACAAAAACAGTCATGCCTCCTGTTCTTGTAAACTTGTGCGGAAGTTCCATTCTCGGTCCTTGCACATTCCAACAAGCACCTCACAGGAAAGACTCACTCTTAAGATGAATACAACAAAATTCTGATGACGGGACTGGCCAGTCCTACGGTTTATCTCCAACTGAGTTCTCTGTGAAAAAGTGGGCATAGAACCAAGGAGGCTTTAGACCCAGGGCACTGTTCTAACAATATCAGACTGCTCGGCTTGCCAGATTCTTATACCTCATTTGTGCAAAAGCAGAAAAGCAGTTGGGTCAGTATCATCTTTCTAATCTGTCATATAAATATCTACAATCAGTCCCTTCATCAATGAAAAATTATTTCTATTGTATTTGTTAACAAATCCTCTGGATATAGCTTTAGATAACAGTATTTGTAGTACTTAAACCTGTTCGGAATGTGCATTCCTGATTAGGTGTTTAAATGTAACCAGCCACCTCTAGGGATTACAGTTCATTTATGCATCTCTCTGTTTATACCATATAGGCAATAGTGGACATGCTTCATCCAATCACTACTTCTTGGAAGCAAGCTGCCCCGAGGGAGCCCCCATTCTCTTCCAAACTCCAGACGCAAGTTCTGTCCCTGCAGCGGCCACGGTCTGCCTTGGTCCAGGGATGCTGGGTGGGTGGGTCCGTCTAATTCCGGTATTCAGCCCTGGGAAGGCTGTTTGTTGGCAGGTGTAAGCCACATTCTCCAACATCCATTGTGCCAGGGATAAAGTTAATATTTTGGTCTTTAACTGCCAACTTCTTTGTCTTACTTTACAAGGAATTCATATCTCAAGTTGGGGAAAATTATTGACTGGGCCCTTTCAAACACTCTAACTCCAAACTGACGCGCTCTTGGCCCCCTCTGAGAAGCCTTTCATGAGTCGTCTGGGGAGACCTATGAACTCCTGCCTATTGACGTCTGACAGAAACCTGCTACAGGGTAGGTACTCAGTGAATGTTTGTTTAATGAATGAGTCATTGTTAGCAGGTCAGGCTCCTCAAGAGGCTTTTTAAGAGGATTGGTCAATGGTTGTGACCTCATTAACAACCTGCTTGAAACAACTGAGATAGCCAACCTCCGATGATTCAGACAAACACGAAGAATTTCCTAGAAACAATGTCTCCCACAACTTTAGGCTTTGTTGATTTAACATTTGTTTCCATATTTGTCTTTTCCATTATTCATTGAATACCAACTATATATATTTTTTCACCTGCAAAAGGTAGATACAGCATGTGAACTTCACCATTTATTCAATTGTGCATGGGGCCTGGACAAGGATGAGGCCAGTGAGGCACTCACCTCAGGAGGAAAATTTAAGGGAGAGGGGAGGAGACACCAAAAAGTTCAATAATCAAGAAAAATAGCATTTTAATGTAATAATCTTAAGAAATCAAAATTAACGCAAAAAATCCATGATGACTACTAAAATATTTGTTTGTTTGTTTACTTATTTAGTTTTTTTAGAGATTGCACGTGCATGAGTGGGGAGTGGTGTGGAGAGGGAAGAGGGAGAGAAAGAATCTTAAGCAGGTTCCCCGCCCAGTGCAGAGCCAGATGTAGGACTCGGTCTCACAACCTTGAGATCATGACCTGAGTTGAAATCAAGAGTCAGACCCTCAGTCAACCGAGCCACGTAGGCATCCTAAAATATCAATATTTTAAAGACTGGATCACTACCTCTGACCATTCCTTTTGCCTCAGGCTCCAACATAGCTCGGCAGGGCATTGCTACTGACCTTGATTTTAATTTTTCAAAAAACATTGCTTTAAGGTGTTATCCATCTTGATTGTTGAGGCTTTTTTTTTTTTTTTTGAGCCCTCTTAAATTTTGCACTGTGGGTGAGTGCCTCCATCTCCTCACCTAAGCCCTGGTCCTGTCACATACATTGAGTGAATGTCTGTCCTTTGCTAGATACACACGGTCAGGACGAAGCAGCCTTTTCTTTCAAGGAGCTCACAGCTTCATTTGGAAAAACAAGCAGAAATTAATTCGGACTGTGTGAAAGTGTTGGGACAGAGCTACACAATGAAAGCAATGAGATCAGATGCGATCATACGTACAAAAATCCCAGCATTTCATCCCAAGCTAGATGCCCTGGGTTCAAGCCCTGCGTCTGCTGGCTATAACTAGCCACGTAATCTTGCACAACCTATCCTCGAACTTCTCTGTCCTTTGCTTTCCTCATTTGTAAGAGCGAGAATAATAATCACGCCTACTTTCTAGGGTTGTGGGGACGAACTAAGCTAAGCCACCTTGAGTCTTGAGAATGGAACCTGGCATGTGATGAGAAGTCAGCCTTATTAGCTATAACTAGAAAAGGCTCGTTTTGCAGCATGGAGAAGCTGTAACAGATAAAAATTAAAGCACAGTCTCTTCTAGGCAAGCTGGTAGGGATTATGGTGATTTTTATCTTTGTCTGACTGATCACTTACTGTCCCAAGCCACATTTCGTTAGTGCCAGGTGAGCAGGAAAAGCTTCTTTCATCTTTGGCAGTTCTTCCAAATTCAGTAGACTGTGACTGGATAATTTGGAAAGTTAATGGACAACTCCTGGCTCAAGTACAAATATACAAGTCCTCATCATTTTTTTCCCTGAGCCTTTGATACAAAGAACAACAGGTGGACGCTGTAATATTCCCCCCCCCCCCCCTTAGAATATACAAGGAGAGGCGTCTGGGTGGCTCAGTGGGTTAAGCCTCTGCCTTCGGCTCAGGTCATGATCTCAGGGTCCTGGGATTGAGCCGGCATCAGGCTCTCTGCTCAGCAGGGGGTCTGCCCCCCCACCCCCGTTCCGCCCCACGCCTGCCTCTCTGCCTACTTGTGATCTCTCTCTGTCAAATAAATGAATAAAATCTCTTAAAAAAATATATCTACAAGGAATCTTTTATTCACATTGTTTCAGAGGGAGACTGATACGAGCCCTTTGAGGTGGGTAGAAATGGCTTTCTAGCACCTTACAAAATCCTGTGAACAGAAGCACACAGTGAAACTGGGAAGAACACTTCTACTTTTTATTGAACTGAAGAAGTACAAGACGATAATTTGCTTTTTCAGCTTATCAAGACTCCACAACCTCTAGTTTGGGCCAACTGGATGTTCTGAGGGGGTCTAAAAGGGCACAATTTCTGCTTCCCAAATTTTTTAATATAAACCTGTCTACTCTGGTGTTGTAAAAAGGTCCCACTATCTAAAAAGTACTTCTGTTTTCCCAATTATCTAGAAATCTACATATGGACTGAGTGATAGATAAGGTTTATGAATTGTTATTCATTTTATTAACTGTGATAATAGCATTGTGGGGTATAAGACAATCTTTTCCTTCCTTCCTTCCTTCCTTCCTTTTGAGATGCACATTAAAGTGAAAGGATGAGAGATTTGCTTTAGAGAAAACTTGGTGGATAAAACAAGATTAGCAAAATATTGGTTGTTGCATCTGGGGTAAGTACAAAGTGATCACTTGTAGTCTCCACTTGTATGTAGTTTTGGAATTTTTCCCAATAAAAAGCACATTTTTCTGTTTTTAGGCACTTGGCCAGCTGGGCAACAGGCTGGCACTCTCTCTTCCTCAAAGGTGTAAGGTGGTTTCTCCTGACTGTCCACAGGTGTGGCTTCTCCTGACTGTCCACAGGTGTGGCTGAGATAAAGACCCCTCCGCCCAGGAAGCGCCCAGCGGGGCCCTAGGCAGAGGGCGGGGCTCTCAGAGTGGCCAGAATTCCTGCACGGGTAACCTACCAGTGCCCCCCACCCCGCCCCCAGCAGTCTTATCTATCTACGCTAGGGTGCTGTTCAGATCATCACCTCTACTCTGAGAATCCAGTGGAGAAAAAACACCTGTTCCAGATTGTTCCCATTAAGATGT
This sequence comes from Mustela erminea, assembly GCF_009829155.1. Lineage (NCBI taxonomy): Eukaryota > Metazoa > Chordata > Mammalia > Carnivora > Mustelidae > Mustela > Mustela erminea. The sequence goes on along the minus strand of NC_045635.1, from coordinate 14,993,227 downwards.
AAATATCTCCTTCGAGTGGTTAACTCAGGGAGCTATTATGAACACTTAACACCTCAGGTGTTTCAGTAATAAGCTCTGGTGACTCTGACAGCTCGGTGACACCTCCCTCAGCTGCTGAGTGAGTTTTAGACCCTGGCTGAGACTGGGCGATAAGGCCTTGGGGTGGGGGGGGAGATAGGTCAGTGGGGGGGGGGGGGGGGCAAGAAGCTGGTTGCTGGGCTCCAGAATGAGGAGGTCTGAAAGGAAGAGGGAAGAAAGAAGCCCAGAAGCTAGAGCCTGGTGGTGGTGGTGGGAGGAATCATGGGCTGGGGTGTTCCCGGGAAACCCAAAAGGAAAAAGTCACACCTCTGATCCCCCTCAGAAGCAAGCTTTTTCTAGGCACCACATAGCTCTGTGGTGTCATAGTTCCACACGTAGAAGGGATTTGTTGAAAACCTGCCTAGGGCTTCTTTATATACACCTGAAATTAACCAAGTTTTAAAAGAACTGTGCTCAGGGGAATAGTTACTTTGAATCAAATACCCCAAGTGAATTTTTACCCCTTTGTCATAATTTCACTGAGACCCAGGGGTGGTGGGAGGCACACCAGCTCTGGACTGATCTTCTTTAGAGATTTTCTTTTGATATAAGGAAGGAATACATTTCTAGCCCTTCAAGCCCCAGTTGTTTTTTATTTCAGTAATTCACTACTGAGCTGGATCCTAACTGATTCAGAATTCTACCAAGACTGGGAAGATCCTGGCGTTGAGTCCAGCTCTAAGGCTGCACCAGACACTTTGAAGTGAGCCAGGGAAGCTGAGGTCTTTCTAAGCCAAAGGACACAAACGAAGTCCACAAAGTCTCAGGAATTGGAATGAGCCCAAAAGGAGCAAACGGAAGGTTGGGGGGTAAGCTAAGAGTCCCTTCTATACCTTGCCTTGTTAAGCACAGTGCGTGAAGGTAGTTTGCCTTAAAGGTAGAGAAGGTAGGAAAGAGATTAGAAGGTAGGATTGTGAAGACTTTATGACCAATTAGGCCTCAGAGGTGAAGAGGAGGAAGAGTGAAGGAAGGATCACCCTAGATTTCTGGCTTGGGAACCTGGATGGATAATGCGCCATTTTGAGGGAGGGCACTCAGGGGAGAGAGAAATTTAGAGAGAAGATAATGTTTGGAGAGGTAAGTTTTGGACCTGTTGGGTTAACATGCTCGGGAGACCCAAATAGAGATGTTCATTAAGCTTTTGGGTCTAGAATCCACCAAAAAAAGAGCAGGACTAGAAAAGTCAATCCAGATTAGTCCGTCCATGGCTGGAATTTGGTGGCCAGGGTGTATTGAGGTTGATGAGGAGATTGTGTGGGATGAGAAAACCCCAGCTGACAGATTACCAATATCTAAATACAGGAAAAAAGATGAGAAGAAGAATGGGAAGAAGTGGCAAGAGAAGAGGACAGAAGACAAGTGGGGTGGTATGTTCTAGAATCCAAGGGAAGAAAGAATTTCAAAAAGAGTCACAAGTAATGTGAGACAACCCACAGAAATGTCTAATATAGCAAATGCTGTTCACGCCAAGCCCATATTCCCATAGCCCTTATTAGTATAAGCAGCCGCACTTCCAAGTACCAGACCCGCATCCCTTTGATTCTGGACTTTTTCTGGTTTCCAGAGCCTGCTCTGCCCACCGACAGCAGGCTGGGAGTGCCAGGGAGTTAAGGCACCCCGCTCCCCCTAAGCGACCTTCCACCCATGATTGACAGAAGTTGGTGTATGACTTACTCCAGCTCCTTGACCCGTGGGCGACAGAACTCTGAGATGCATGTTCTACGCCATTTCCCAGAGTTCCCTGGAGCGAGAGTAAACTCTGGTTGCCCATAGCGCTAACTGGTGTGATAACGCACACTCTGTTGAAGCCCTTCCCTTACATTTTCACTTCTTCGCTCCTTTACCTATATTTCCTGGGCTCATCTCCCAAATAAACTACTTACGCTGAAGTTCTTGTCTTAGAATTTGCTGCCAGGGGAACCCAAAATAAGATATCTAGAAAGATAAGGCCTGAGAAACATCCACTGGATCAGACCGTTTGATTGGTGACTTGAATGAGGTATTTGCAAAGGAATAGAGGGGGGCCTGATGCCGCATTTCAGGGAGGTGAGGAATGAATGGGAGAGGAATGGTGAAGAAAGCAAGCCAGAAGCTAAGCTACCAACAGAAGACGCATAGTCATGACATTGTTTCAGTTCAATATGATTTCATGCCCCTCCCTAACAGGACTCTCCTAGTTTGGGGGCTGTTCTTTCTCCCACTCTGTCTTGTATTGGAGAGTGGTCGTGCCTGGCTGCCCCAGGAGAAGTTAACAGGCCAGCTCCCTCCCCCTGATGGAGGCTAGACCTAGGCTAGATCATGGAATACCCTCACCCAGGTCTTTGAAACCTCAAGAATTTGAAGACTGGTTAGGGACCAGGGTTTTCCAAGCCTTCTTTTTGTCTCCCAAATCCTTGCAACAAATTAACTTTTGTTCAAGATTGCCAGAGGCAGTCTCCACCGCCAAGAATCCTGATTAATACAAGAGGGCTCTAAGTAAAGATTTTGGCACAGTGAGAGCAATTTGTTCCTACTCCGATTTTTTCTTTTTTTATGATTTATAATCTAAAGCTAGTTTTGTTGTACTTTAGTGTTTTTCTCTTTTTTCCAGCTTTATTGAGAGATGATTGACATGTAATGTTGTGTGAATATATATAGTGAAATGATGATCATAATAAGGTTAGTTAACACAACTGTCACCTCTCCCAATTATCTTTTGTGTTGTCTGTATGTGTGTGTCTGTGTCTGGTGAGAATATTTGTGATTTACTCTTAGCAACTTTTAAGTATATAATACAGTATTATTAACTATAGTCACTAGGCTCTGATTAGAACCCCAGAAATTATTCATCTTATACCTGTAAGTTTGTACCCCTTGACCAACATCTCCCCATTTCTCCCACCCTTTGTAGCCCTTGGCAACCACCATGCTCTACTATTTCTGTGAGGTCAGCTTTTTTAGATTCCACACGTAAGTAAAGTCATACAGTATGTGTCTTTCATTGTCTGTCTACATTTCACTTAGCATAATGACCTCAAGGTCCATCTGTGTTGTCACAAATCGTAGTATTTCATATAGATAGATAGATATAGATATAATCACATCTTTACCCATTCACCATCCATCAGTGGACACTCAGGTTATTTCCAAGTCTTGGTTTTTATTAACAATGTTGCCTGAACATGGGGTGCAGATATCTCTTTGAGATAGTGATTTAATTTCCTTTAGATAGATACCGAAATGTCAGATTGCTGGGTCATAGGGTAGTTAATTTTTTTTTTTTTTTAATTTCTTGAGGAGCCTCCATATTGTTTGCCAGAGTGGCTCAACGAATTTACATTCCTACCAGTATTGCAAGAGGGTTCCCTCTTCATATCCTGGAAACGCTGTTATCTCTGGTCTTTTTGATAATAGTCATTCTGACATGTGTGAGGTAATATCTCATTGTGGCTTTGATTTGCATTTCCCTGATGATTTGTGATATTGAGCATCTTTTCATGTACCTGGCTTCTTTGGAAAAATATCTGTTTGGGTATTTTGCCCATTTTAAAATCAGATTATTTGTTTTTTTATGCAATTGAGTTGTATGAATTCCTTATATATTTTGCATGTTGACCCCTTATCAGATGTTTTGCAAATATTTTCTCCCATTCCACAGGTTGTCTTACCATTTTGTTGCTTCTTTCTTTCCTTTTTTTTTTTTTAAGATTTTATTTATTTGGGGCACCTGAGTGGCTCAGTGGGTTAAAGCCTCTGCCTCCGGCTCAGGTCATGATCTCGGGGTCCTGGAATTGAGCCCCACGTCGGGCTCTCTGCACGGCAGGGGGCGTACTTCTTCCTCTCTCTCTCTCTACACCTGCCTCTGCCTACTTGTGATCTCTGTCTTTCAAAGAAATAAATAAAATCTTTTTACAGAGAGAGAGGGAGATCTCAAGTAGGCAGAGAGGCAGGCAGAGAGAGAGAGAAGAAGGGAAGCAGGCCCCCAGCCGAGCAGAGAGCCGGACTCGGGGCTTGATCCCAGGACCCTGAGATCAGGACTTGAGCGGAAGGCAGAGGCTTAACCCACTGAGCCACCCAGGAACCCCTATTTCTTTTGTTGTGCAGAAGTTTTATAGTTTGATATAGTCCCACTTGTTTATTTTTGTTTTTTATCCTCTTGTTTTGTTGACTATAGTTTTGGTGTTCTATCCAAAAAGTTCCTTGCTAAGGCCTATGTCAAGGAGCTTTTCCCCTATGTTTTCTTCTAGGAGTTTTATGGTTTCAGGTCTTACATTTAAGTCCTTAATCCATTTTAAATTAGTTTTTGTGTATGGCATAAGATAGGGGTATAATTTCATTCTTTTGCATGTGAATATCCAGTTTTCCCAGCACCACTTATTGAAGAGACTACTCAGATTTTTTTTTCTTTTTCTTTTTTAAAGATTTTATTTATTTATTTGATACAGAGAGAGAAAAAGAGAGAGCACCAGCAGGCGAAGTGTCAGGCAGAGGGAGAGGGTGAAGCAGACTTCCCACTGAGCAGGGAGCCAGATGTGGGACTCAATCCCAGGACACTGGGATCATGACCTGAGCTGAAGGCAGACGCTTAACGACTGAGCTACCCAGGCCCCCTTCTATTTAATTTTTCAGATGATGGTTGAAGTTCACGGAACCGACTTCATAATCCACTACTGGACTCCAGTGTGCCATTCGAAAACACTGAATGAGGAACTGTACAAAGCCATGTGCTTTGAGAGTTGGAGTGAAGAGGGGTGATGTGGGAGTGCCTGGCTTCAGACACAGGCAGAGATGAAGGCTGTATCAGTCCTCTCGGGCTGCTGTAACAAAGTACCGCAGACTGGGTAGCTTAAACGACAGAAGTTTATTTTCTCACAGTTCTGGAGGCTGAAAGTCCAAGATCAAGGTGCCAACGGGGCTGTTTTCTGCCAAGACCTTTCTCCTTGGCTTGCGGATGACTGCCATCTTGCTGTCTATTCATAGGGTTGCCCATTTGGTACCTCTTCCTCTTATGATGATACCAGTCATAAGAGAGGAGGGCCCCACCCTAACAGCATCATTTAAACTTAATCACCTCCTTAAAGACCTTAACTACAGTTTAATATCATCACATTCTGAGGTACAAGTGATTGGGATTTTAACAGGCATTAACTGGGGACCCAATTCAACGCATAACAGAGAGAGGACAGGAGGGCATGAGCCTCGATGGTCTTCAAGGTAATGGTGAGGCTGTGAGTGTTGGAGGAGGAGGGTGGCTCTTGTTGGCAGCACTCAGAGTTTGAGGGCCCCTCTTCTCTCCCACTCTTTGAGATTTAGAGGCCAGCAATGTACTTGTCCTTGGCTTATCACTATCTGGTCTCCATTTCAAGCTGGACGTGTTTTGTTGTATTGTTTTTTTAAGATAGTAGAAGCATGAATGTGTTTATGTGCTGGCATAAGGAGCCTATGAGAATTTTTAAAAATTGCTTTTTTGGAGGATTTTAATGATTTTATTAACACAAATGTGACATGCACAGAAGTTGTCTGTTTATTCATTTTCTTCACTGAGTTGCTGACGTTGGGACTGGTGACTCTGATGGCCAGCTGGGCTACTCTTTCCACAATGGCTTTGTGGTTCTTACAGGAGACACTGTGAGCAATCTCCGCACAGTGAGATTTTTCACACACCAATGGCACCTCAAGCTCCTTGACATGGTGGACTAGGGACTTCCAGAAGCCACTGGGCCTCATGTGCTTTCTTTCTTGTCACTCCCATAACCACTTTTGGGCATCAAGATCTGGCCCTTGACTCTTTTGCGTACCCTGTTGTCGATGCCTCTGTGTTTTCATCTGTTGCACTTGATTTTGACACATTGGTCACGGTGGTGCCAGATGAACTTCTTGGTCCTCTTTTTTATACACACACACACACACACACACACACACACACATATTAAAGATTTTATTTATTTATTTGACAGACAGAGATCACAAGTAGGCAGAGAGGCAGGCAGAGAGAAAGGGGGAAGCAGGCTCCCTGATGAGCAGAGAGCCCGATGCGGGACTCGATCCCAGGACCCTGGGATCATGACCTGAGCCGAAGGCAGAGGCTTTAACCCACTGAGCCACCCAGGCGCCCCTTGGTCCTCTTTTTTAATGATCTTGGGCTTCACCAGCAGTCTGAGGGCAGCCATGATGCTGAATAGGAGACGGCTGCCATCTCTGTAGGCAGTGCCAAGGAACACAAAAATTACTTTTCTTTGTTAGCTATTCAAGCTACAGCAAATGAAACAATTTGGGGATTGGGAGATGAAGGGAAACAAAAATTCAGGGAGGAGAAATTGTACCATAAAGCTGGAGATGCTGATGGCTGTGCCCCAAATCTTTTGGTTCTTATATATTTAATAAGTACCTATGAGATACAGTGTACCTTTATGTTTAGGCAGGGGGAAGAAGTGAATGCAATTAAAGCCATAACTGCGGGTGCCTGGGTGGCTCAGTGGGTTAAAGCCTCTGCCTTCAGCTCAGGTCGTGATGGGATGGAGCCCCACATCAGGCTCTCTGCTCAGCAGGGAGCCTACTTCCCTTCCTCTCTCTCTGCCTGCCTCTCTGCCTACTTGTGATCTCTGTCAAATAAATAAATAAAACCCTTAAAAAAAACATAATTGCAATAATAGTTGAATGGAAAAAAATGCATTATTTTGACTTTGTGCAAAGCAACAATACAAAACTTAATATGTGCGTGGTAATGGTTTTTAGACTAAAGAAAAAATGAGAGCATAAATACGTTACAAATAAATTCCTGCTTTAGAGTGAAAAGAAGTTGATTAGGTTCAAGTAGCAGATTCTGAATTTAGACTCTAAATGTATACGCTTGCGTATATTCATATCTAACAAAATCCTCACAGTTGCACTTGGCTTATAGATCAATTTTTGATTCAAGGTTCACTTCCAAATGAGAACTGCAAGTTCTTCTGCAACTGGACAGGGAGGCTGTCTGGTCTCAATAAGCTATTTTGAGAACATTTGAAGACCAGAACAGCATTTTTTTTTGCAAACATTAATTTGCCACATCATACAAAATTATTCCTCTTGGACCACCTGTATCAGGATGGTACCATCTCAGTTTTCCAGATATGAAATAGCTCAGTTCTCTCCCTGAGGCTGTGTAAAAGCACCAGTGGCCCAAGCTGACGCCAAATTAAGCAGTCCACTGGTTCTCATCCAACACAGCTAAACCAGATGGGCCGCTTCAGCGACTTCCAGGCCAATTCCATCTATTTTTCAACCCACATTTAATAGATTTGTGCATCGCCTGCCTTTTAGGAGGGAGAAAAAGAGCACATTTTAAATACCTCCCTCTTGTAACTATAAAATAAGACCTCCAAGTTCATAGAAAATGGAAAAGAAATAAAAATGAAATATAGGGCATTCATAACCCTGCTTTAAGGCTCTAACATATTTTTTTCCAAAATCTGGAAGGCATTTTTTTTTAAGATTTTATTTATTTATTTGACAGACAGAGATCACAAGTAGGCAGAGAGGCAGGCAGAGAGAGGAGGAAGCAGGCTCGGGGCTGAGCAGAGATTCCCATGCGATGCGGGGCTCGATCCCAGGACCCCAGGATCATAACCTGAGCCGAAGCAGAGGCTTTAACCCACTATAATGAAAATCGTCTTCTATATACACAGATTCTTTTCATCCTTCATTACTTAAGATTATATCTAACACGATTAAAACTCTTCCCAAGCATTACTTTCATGGCTACTAGATATTTCTTTGTATGAATCCAGTAGAAAGAGGGAGACAGCTCCCTCTTTCTTAAGCTGAGAAGGTAGTCCAAAAACAAGCCAAGGTAGATGAGTGATATGTCAAAAGGCCAAGCTAGTCATCAGGACAAGAGCCCAGGAGAAGGTACAAAGCTGGTGGTTGATAAGCCATGGTGAAGAATGTCGGGAAGGAGAGAATTTGTTCTACTCCTCTCAGAATCTCTCTCTCTCTCTCTTTTTCTTTTTAAGATTTTTAATTATTTGTCAGAGAGAGAGATTGAGCACAAAGAGGGGGAATGGCAGGCAAAGGGAGAAGCAGGCTCCCTGCTGAGCAAGGAGCCCAATGCAGGGCTCCATCCCAGGACCCCAGGATCCCGACCAAAGTCAAAGGCAGATGCTTAACCGACTGAGCCACCCAGGCACCCCTTCTCTCTTGGAATCTCAAGCTGTGTTGCTGAAGCCACTTTATCACACCAAATGCTTTCTTCTCTAGGATCAGTTATTTTTCAGGGGCTGTATGATCTCTCCCTACAAGCTGGCTTATGTTGGCATCCTCTTTCTCCCTACCACGTCTTCCTGTATAATCTAAACTGCAGCTGTGGGCTTGAGTTAATGCTTTTTCTGCTCCAGTACCCATGAGTATGAGTAAATTCAGACCTATCCTCCAAGGATGGGAACATGCCACATATTTGCATTTCTGTTCTGGCCCAGCCAGGGTCTCTGCTGCAATGATTTAGCTGTTTTCCTGGAAAGGGAGTTTAGAGCATTTCATGATTATAAATAATACTGTAGTAGCATCTTTTTTTTTTAAGATTTTATTTATTTATTTGAGAGAGAATGAGTGAGATAGAGCATGAGAGAGAAGGTCAGAGGGAGAAGCACACTCTCCAAGGAGCCGGGAGCCCGATGCGGGACTCAATCCTGGAAGTCCGGGATCATGACCTGAGCCGAAGGCAGTCGCTCAACCAACTGAGCCACCCAGGCGCCCCTGTAATAGCATCTTTTTGCATTAATCTCTGGTAGTCACCCACATCTCAGGTAATTTCTTTCAGGAAGATTCCTAAAAGTGGAATCACACAGTCCAAAGGTATAAACTTTATTTTTTTTTAGAGAGATAGAGGGAGAGTGCACGTGCACATGAGCAGGGGTTAGGGGAGTGGGGCAGAGAGAGAGAGAGAGAGAATCTTAAGCAAAACCCCATGCCCAGCTTAGAGCCTGCTCCAGGGCTCCATCTCGCCACCCTGAGATCATGATCTGAGCTGAAATCAAGAGTTGGACACTTAACCAACTGAGCCACCAAGGCACCCCCAGAGGAATAAACATCTTAAAGGGTCTTGATATATAACACTAATTGCTTTCCACCAAGGTGGTTCCAGCATTCACTCCCACCTGCCACATGGGACAGAAGAAAAGGCACATCTTGGGAATACGTTCCTGTGTTTCTTAGGGTAGGAAGTGTGGTGGCTGTACTGACTGCTGGAGGTACAGGCAGAAGCCTTGGTTTAAATTCTGACTTGCAAACTATGTGACCTTGGTGGGTCACTCACTAAGACCTGGTTTCTTCATATGTTTACCAGGACTTATGACACCTTCCCAAAGACGATTGGAATGAATATGTGAGAAGCTGCACACAGAAGGCTTCATTGACATCCCCTTTCAACTCCCCTTGGAGACTAATCCTGGAACAGAATGAGAGTTTAGAATTTAATGGCCAATCATGGTCTAATGGACAACATTTCCCAGCCACTTTCGCCAGAGCTAGGTAAGTGAGAACAGTTCTCTTCCTTCCTTTCCTCTTTTTTTTTTTGTGACTGACCAGGCATGGAGGCTGGAAGTGGGGGCTTACCCAGAACCCCCAGACAACACGGCCCCAACACTGCCGGCCCTGCTTCCCAGATGTGGAGGGCCTTGCCAACCCACCTTGGTAGAATAATAAGCCACATGGCGAATGCAAAACTTTGGACTAATATTTCTATTTTACAAATAATTCCACAGTTTTGAATTCAGCCGAACACCACACTTGCCAACAATAGCAGAGTAAGAATACAATTCAGCACCTCATTAATCCCAACATTATTACGTGTGTGGTTTTCATTTCACATTAATATTTATTATCTCAAAAGAAAGCCAGAACCAAGTTAGGCATGTTATAGTCATCCAGCCTTAAGGTCAGGAAGGTACTGGGGGAAGGGAAGAGACAGGAGTTTCTGGGGGAAGCAAAAACTACAGCTGACTTTAGTCCATGTCCTGTTGGGTAACACTCATTGATCTTTTTTTTTTTTTTTAAAGATTATTTATTTATTTATTTGACAGACGGAGATCACAAGTAGGCAGAGAAGCAGGCAGAGAGAGAGGAGGAAGCAGGATCCCTGCTGAGCAGAGAGCCCGATGTGGGACTCGATCCCAGGACCCTGAGATCATGACCTGAGCCGAAGGCAGCGGCTTTAACCCACTGAGCCACCCAGGCGCCCCTCATTGATCATTTTTAAGGCCTTAAAAAATTAGGTGAATTTTTGGACCAATTAAACTAAAATTATGAGCTGCTTGAACAAATTTAGAGTAGCCTCTGAGCCTTCGAATCTACCTACCTATTCATTCCCAACAAGTACAACTTCAAATCATGATAGCTTGTTAGTAGCATCTTAGCTCTAGAGTGGATCTCAGGCACAACCTCCTGGTTTTTCAGATAAGGAAGCTGAGGTTCCGAGAAGTTCCCTGACTTGTTCAATGTCACCTGAGCTCTTACAGGCAGAGCCAGGCTACAGCCGAGGCCTGTTACGTTGCTCAGTCCAACATAACACACTCCTTCCTTCTGTCTCTGCATCTGTGAAATATTTATTATTACAGTTCCTATTGTGACTTCAAAACAGAAGAGCGATTGGAAAATCAGGGGTTTAATTTTCCTGGAATTAAAGTTAATTCCGGTATAAGAAACTGCAGTAGGACTCACTCAATAGAGCATGCAACTCTTGATCCCATGTTGGGTGTATAGCCTACAGGAAGGGAAAAAAAGGAAGGAGGGAAGGAAGGCAGGAAGGAAGGAAGGAGAAAAGAAAGAAGGGAGGGAAGGCAGGAAGGAACTACAGTAGGGCATTCACATGCAGCGTCTCCTTCTAACAGAACTGATAGGAGCCCTGTATCTGGAATGAGAGAACTGGGGGAGGGGAGGGAAAGCTGTTGCTAATCTATTTACAGAAAATGCATAAATGCAAAAAGTACTTGGAAGTTCTCTTAAGTAGGATAAAGATACAAATATAATACCCAGCTGACTGTTCTCACCTTCCCTTAAGCTTTCTGATTCTACAAATATTTAGAATCTGTGAGCAGGATAGGTCAGCAGAGCCCCCTACACATTTAAGGGTTTGTGGGTCAGAGGCTAGGGAGGGGTATGGGCCAGATAATGAGAGGGGTTTGGATTTTGTTGTTCCTACTCAGAACATGGGGTAATAGTAGAGGACTTGGAGCAGGGGGAGCAGTACATCTGTCCATTGCTTTAGGAGGAAGGAAGATCTAGGAGCAATGTGGGGTAACAAAGGGGGAGAAGAGATTTCAAGCCAGAACCAGTTGGCAGATGTATAAAACCATCAAAGAGAGAAGCAGGAAAGACAACTAGGAATTATCTTAGTTTGGGATCCTTCCAGAAGCAGACCCGGAGGATTCAAGTACCAATAGTTTCTTTGAGAGGTGATTCCAGGGAACACTGGTTGAGGAAAGGAGAAACAGGGAAAGAAACGAAGACAGTAATGGGTGTGATAGCAAGCCAGTTTCTAGTGTGGGTGACTAGAGGTCAATCAAACTGTGAAACTCTGGAAGACAGAAGAGAGCACGCATCAGAGTTTTACCCTCAAGGAACCAGAAAGGTGAAGGATTTACTCACCAATTCCCCAACCGCCCTTGCTTTAGAACTGCTTCCAGAAACACTAACTGGGGCTTGCCTTGCCCATAAGCCCAATGTACTCTAACAAAAAAGATGCTCTCAGGAACAGAGTCACTGGAATCCATGGGGGAAGGGTCAATGTCAAGGGAACATGGGTAGAGCACTAACAGTCTGATATGCAGACACTTGTTTCTCTCTGGAGCTACTCAAGCAGTCCTGGATCCTGTTAACAGGACTTAGTACTCTAGGAGTAACTGGGTGGGAAGACCTCTAACCCTACCTCTGAGCACCTTGTGCATTGTTGCCTGTGCCCGATTAGAGTTTTTAACCAATGCCCCTTTTAAAATTCTCCTCCACAGTACAAATTTACTTGAGGAACCAATGATGAGTGTGCTATGCATCTTTTAGGCAATTATATTTTTAAAACACTTCTCTAATGAGATTACAGAAGACTGGGAATTATAGTAATGAAAGTATTAGGCATGTGATACCCAAGGTAGGAAAGAAAAACATATGAACTCAACTTGTCTTAACTTACTTCGGTGAAGCTGGCAACAAGCAAGCTATCCATCTCCATCATTTACTAGAATTAATTCGAAGTCCGTCTAGGGTTCAATCCAGAATAGACATTTGCCAGGACTTCAAATTGGAAGCCATTTGAAATTAAAACCAGCATGACATATTTTCTTTTCAGAACTACATGACTCAAAATTGAAGAAATTTGAGGAATTTCTGGAAAATTCCATAATGGGTTAATGATGATTTCCTTCAAGAAGAGAGAAGCAACTTTCTTAGGGAAATGGTAAGTTGCTTACATTTGCGAACCTTAAAACTGATCTTTTTGTCCTCTTTCAGTTAGTTTATTAAGGGGATAGGGGTGGGAAAGTGCTAACAGCTCCCAGGGTAGATTTTTGAGTGCTGAGGTCCACCCAGTGAACTCCAGAGCCAAGTAACCAACCCTTGAAAATACATTTACATCATGGAAGTAGAAACGCCAAACCCCAGATGGCTTTCATGGGAAGGAATAAACGTAAAGCCCAGGATGAAAACATAGCATCTCTGGGTGAGACAACTTTTCCTTCATTTTCCTTTGCCCCTTTGCTTTGATCACAGACCCTTGCATACCTCAGGATTTGGTCTAGAAGGCAGGAGGCAGCTCCGGTTACTTGTACACCCAGTTGGAGGTACTAAGGGGCTGACCCAGATCAGGGCGAATCCATTTCCTTGAAACCAGTGGATATTCATGGAGCCCCTAGTAAGAGCAGGAAACCCAGTCAGAGCTTATGCATTTTGTAAATATGTCTGCCCTGGAAGACCTTAGAATCTGGTAGGGGAAATTAGACTCACAGATAAGAGGAGGATTAAATGCTTCCCCCCTGCTTCAATTTCCCTTCATACTTCTAATGGTTTAAACGATCATAACAACAATTATAACAGGAACCCATTTGCAGATCACGCTCAGTAGTCTAGACTCTATGAGGTAATTATCCTATTTTAGAGATGTAGAAACCAAGGCATTGGCTCAAGTTCACACAGCCAGTTAGTGGTGGAGCTGGGATTCAAATCCAAGCAATCTGGGGTCAGAGTTCACATTCTTAACAACTGTACTATCTACCACACAGCAATTTTTTAATATTAAATTGTTCGTGTACACAGCTGTTTCCCAGTTACTCCAGAAAATTCTATGAGGTAAGAGACTTGTGTTTTTATTCTTGTGTTCTAGCACTTGGCACAGAGTCTGGTCCTGGAAGATGCTCGATAAATACTTATTAAAGAATGAATGAATGATCTGGAAGCACAGGTGAGACTGTGGCTGTTTAGAGAAGGAAAAAAATGACATTTACTCACAGGTATGAAGGAAGGCGGCACGGAAGAAGTAGCATTTAGTCTACCTCAACTGGTCAGTAGGACCCAGGGTGGTGGAGAGATATTTTTCAATTCTATGAGGAAAATGCAGAGCTTTGGTCACTTGGGAAGTAACTGGCTGGTTGGAGGGTCTGAGGCGCGTGACCTAACAGGCCTGCTCTCTGGAAGGAATGGAGATCCCATTGCCAAGTACCTAGAGCCATGGGTCCGTCTGCCATGTTGGACGCAGAGATTTCTTAAAAAAAAAAAAGCCTGGTTTAGGGATTTACAACTCTGTAAGGTTGATACAGGGGGTGGGGGGGACTATTGGGGTTCCGCTTGGTTGTTTACCACTCCGGTGCCAAATGTGGATTGTGTGAGCTCCTGTGGAGAGCTGACTCTCAGTGTTAAATGGCTGGCCGTGTGTGCGTAGGAGGCGGCAGGGAAAGGAACGGGAAAATCCCAGGCACAGAACATAGGCTACCTAGTTTGAATTCCCTATTTGAGGACATCCCAGCTTGGCAGGATCCGTAAACCCAGGCGGGGTAGCTGGAGAGAACTAGAGGCACTTACTCAGAATCTTAAAATCTTCACCTCCATGGTCCCACTGTCCAACAGCATCCCCCCCCGCCCATCCACAGCAGCCCTTTCAGACCTTCACAGCACCCTTTGAGTTGTCTACACCGGCCGGTGACATCCCCACACAGCTCAGGGAATACAGACGCCCAGCAGAAAGCCCTCTCCTTCAAGCTTCCCTCCCAAGTCCCACACATTCCCTCTCTCCCTCCCTCGCAGCCTGCCCTCCATTTCTGACAGGGGATGTCCACCTTCCATCCGCCTGGGCAGGGGTACCCCCCCTTCCGGTGCTTCAGTCACGGGATTCTCCTGAATTTTCAACCCCCACAGCTCCCCCTGCCTTTTCTTGTCTAGGGTTAAACACTTTCCAATCAAACCCTCTTATCAATCCCTTTCTTATCTCACCACCGCCCATTTGTTTCCTTCTCACCTGCCATCCATTATTCAAATCACTGGGCTTTTTCTTCTGTCCCCTGCAAGCACTCACCCTAAGGCAGTGAAGGGCCTCCTGGCCAAACCCGATTCACACACATTGGCAACTGCCTCCTTTTCAGAGCTCTCTCCTCCCTGGACTCTCCTCCTGTCCCTCCAGATCTTGGCTTGCTCCTTCTTTGTCTTCTTCATGGGCTTCCTGTGGTGGCCTCCTCTCTCCTTAAATGTTGCTGTTCCCGAGGGCCCTGCACCTGGTCTTCTCTCCATAGATCTTGAGTCCATTCCCAAGATTTCAACTACCAGCCATATTTATGTTTTGTTTTGTTTTGTCTTGTCTTTAACTACCACCCATAGTTAAGGGGCCCGCTCTCTGGAAATCTATATTCTCCTGCCTGGAACACTCTCCTGAAGTCCAGACCCATGGAGTCCAGATCCATCTGGACATTCTCCATGGATATACCCATGCTCAGCATGTCTGACACTGAACTGAACTTCCACAAAATTCTCTCTCTCTCCTCCTCAGTCTCCCTTCTTGAGGAATAGTGCTAGTGCCCAGCCAGTACCCCAGGCCAGAAAACCCAGAAACCTGGCAGTCTTTCTTGATGACTCCCTCTCTTTCCCACCTACGTACATTGAGCCACCAATGTCTAGAGGGTCTACCGGTCCCCTCTGTCATTTTGACCCCCCACTCTCCATAGCTTCTTTTCTGGCCTGGATCCCAGCATTGATCATCAAGCCAGCTGTCAAGGACTCTTGGAAATGGACATCTGGTTATATCATTCCTCTGCTTTCTATCTTTATGTGGTCCCAAATGGCCCTCATGATGAAATCCAAACCTCTCACGATGACCTCTGAGGCCTCTCATCTCTGCGCAGCCCAAAGAGGCCACACTTGCCTGCTTCCCTCCTCACTCCCCTGCCATTGTTTCTACCTGAAATGCTCTCACTCCCCATTCTTCCAACTTGATATCCTCTGGGAAGTCTTCTCCAGCCTTTGTCCCCTCCCCCTTCCCAACTACACCGTCCTGCCTACAGCATCCATGCCCGTTTCCAGGGTGATACTCAGCACCCCGTACAGTTCCCTTGTTTGTCCTCCACCATCAGTCTATGTGTAACTTGACTTTCTTAACTTGTGTACTGTAGCGGCAAGTACAACACTTGACACATACCCCATTGTTAGATCCATGGAAGAAAAATCCCAGACACCGTGCCTGGACACCACTGTCAGGAGGAATCCAGGGCTCAGCCTGGCACAGCGCGCTCTGTGACCGAAAACATTTACTCTCATGACTCATCCCTGGTCAGGCTCCAGGGAAATGCTTCTGCACACCTCTCACCCCACGTCCTTCACATAAAAGGCATCTGTGTCCCACTGCTGGAAGAGTTCGTGGTTGTGCAGCAATCTACCTAGAAGAACAGCTATAGCATTGGAGTACAGAGAAGATTTCAGTTGTGGAAGTGCTTGGATAAGAGAAAACCCAAGTACAATCCATGAATGTACTAGATCCTTTCGTAACGAGGTATCTCTCCCAGTACTCAACCCAGGCATCCACTTGTCCCCTTCCCTTCTTGTCACAACTTGGAGTTCCAAAGATACTCATGAATTACTGGTTGTACACAGTGGCTGGCAGACATTTTGCAATATTGAACAATTCATTAATCTTAACTTTGTGTGTGTGCGTGTGTGTGTGTGCGCGCGCGTGTGTGTATAGACAGATGAAAAATGTGTGAAGCATGAATCATACTGAGTCCTTATATTAGCATGGCTGAATTGCACTTTCTTTGTGGAGCACTCTGCTCTTTAGAAAAACCATTATTTTATTATTATCCTCAAAGCACTTAGTTGCAATGACTTCTAAATAATTCCGTTCATGTGCTGGTTTGTTATTAGTACATTTTTAAAAAAATCTTATTTATTTGACAGAGAAAGACACAGCAAGAGAGAGAACACAAGCAGAAGGAGTGGGAGAGGGAGAAGCAGGCTTCCTGCAGGAAGCCCGATGTGCGGCTCAATGCGGGGCTTGATGCAGGGCTCGATCCCAGGACACTGGGATCATGACCTGAGCCGAAGGCAGATGCTTAACTGAGCCACCCAGGCACCCCTTGTTGTTAGTACATTGTAATGTGCATGTGGTTAATGTGCATGTGGTTAATGTGCAATGTGTTGATATTAATAAATTCAAGAGTTTTTAGAGAATGGAGAAACAATAAAATCTGGAAGTTTCTTAATGTTCTTTTAAAACATCTTCAACATGAATCTTTTTGAATCTGAAAGAAAACAAAGAAACAATTTCAATAATGAACTACAGCTTGTTACATCTTCTAGTAGTGACGAAAATCACAAACAGCCTGAAACATCCTTAGATACTGTGCAAGAATCCCAAGTTCAAAGTAAAATAATTTGTAATTCTACAATTAAAAACCAGCTTGATGGGACGCCTGGGTAGCTCAGTTGGTTAAACATCTGCCTTAGGCTCAGATCATGATCACTAGGATAGAGTCCAGCTTCCAACCACTTCTTTGTGGAGCTGCACTGCTGCACTGCTGCACTCATACCCTCCTCCCTCGGCTTGTGCTCTCTCTCTGTGGCAAATAAATAAATAAAATCTTCAAAACAAAAAAAACAGCTTGACTATTTCAACAAAAAATACCAGTAGCCTATTATTTCTAATGACATAAATGTTAGATGCAAATGGACTCAAAGTTGTATCACTAAAATCTGAAAGTGCCAAACATGTGTTTTTGTCAAAATGGCAATCATACTCTATTCAAACTCTTGGTTCAGGGAAAAAGTTCGTCATTATCAATGAGGAAAATTTTGAAATAATATCAAGAATTATTCCCTAAATAAAGCTTTTGAAATAGCAAAAGTGTCCCCCAAATAGTCTATAAAAATAGCAAAAAAGCAAATGAAAACATCTGGGAAACACCATCAGAATTTTAAACAATGTCACTGCGTAGTTAAAAGTAATCAAGCTTTTTCAGGAAGGAAACTTTTATGAGAACCTCAAGGAAAGAATAATATTGATATGAGCATATCAATGCAATCAAGGCTCCAAGCTCTTCTTATTATAAAACTGATCTAATAAAATGAGGAAATAATTCTCAAGAAAACATATGAAACAGAGACACAAATCTCAATAATCATCTAAGAAAAAAAAGTCATCTAAGATTCTCCAACTGTTTTGCCTAAAAGTATTTTAATAATGTATTTAAATTATGAAATTCAAGTCTGAATAGAGTTTAATGTGTTTTGTTGATATTATAGAACCAAAAGGAGTAATAATATTAAACTCCATTGTTGGTGCTCCCAAAGAATGATTTAAATGACAACTATTTACCAAAAAAAGCTTATTGCCTGATAAAAAGAAAGGAGCTTCAGCTAAAATTTTAAGAAACTTTCTAGATATTTTAATTTGGAAGTAAGTCACTGCATTCAGTTATCTTTGGATGATGCAATAAAAACGTAAATCGGTAAAATCTGGCTGATTTTGTATGGCCTACAAACTACAGAAGAAAAATATTTTGTAACACATGAAAATCACATAAAATTCAAATTCCAGTGTTTATAAATAAAGTTTTATTGGAACCCAGCCACACCCATTTATTTACATGTTATCCAAGGCTGTTTTCCCGCTACAAAGCAGAGCCAAATACTTACTACTGATGCTCTGTGTCCTGCAAAGCCTAAAATATTTAACATTTGGCTCAGTACAGAAGAAGCTTAACAACCTCTGAAGCAGAACATTTAAAATCCTTTCTCCGTAAATTTTATAATGTACTACCATACCAAAAATAATAATTGAAAAGAATTAAATGAAATAGCTGAAAATCTGGGGTGCCTGGCTGGCTCAGTTGGTGGAGCGTGCTACTCTTAATCTCAGGGTTGTGACTTCAAGCCCCATGTTGGATATAGAGATTACTTAAAAATAAAAATTGGGGGTGCCTGGGTGACTCAGTCCTTTAAGTGTCTGCCTTTGGTTCTGGTCATGGTCCTGAGGTTCTGGGATTGAGTCCTGCATTGGGCTCCCTGCTCAGTGGGGAGCCTGCTTCTCTCTCTCTTACTTCCCCTGCTTGTGTTCTCTGTCTCTGTCTCTCTCTCTCTTTCAAATAAATGAATAAATTCCTTAGAAATAAATAATAAAAATAAAAATTGGGGCACCTGGGTGGCTCAGTCAGTTAAGCGTCCAACTCTTAATTTTAGCTCAGATCATGATCTCAGTGTTGTGAGATCAAGCCCCTCATCGTGTCAGGCTCCCAGCTTAGCAGGGAGTCTGCTTTAAGATTCTGTCTCTCCCTCTCCCTTTGCCTCCCCACTCCGTGTTCCTGTTTTTGCTCTCCTTAAAATAAAACCAAAGCTTTAAAAATAAATAAATTTTAAAAATTAAAATTAATATATAAATTTTCTTTAATCAGCTGAAAATCTGGAAATTGAAGTAATGAACATGAGAATATTTGGATCTCCTGAAGCAGTCTGTAGGATTAGAAGCTGTAAAAGCAGTTTGGAGACAATATCTAGCCTTGTACAGTCACTTTCATAGAAATTATTAAATAGGATTAATTAAATATTTGGAAAATATAACATTTTTGGGCACCTGGGTGGCTCAGTGGGTTAAGCCGCTGCCTTCGGCTCAGGTCATGATCTCGGGGTCCTGGGATGGAGTCCCGCATCGGGCTCTCTGCTCAGCAGGGAGCCTACTTCCCTCTCTCTCTCTCTCTGCCTGCCTCTCTGTCTACTTGTGATCTCTGTCTGTCAAATAAATAAATTAAATTTTTTAAAAAAGTATTAAAAGAAGTGGATGATATTATTAGAAGTGGAGAATAAGAGCATACCTTTTGAAACTAAGCAATGATGAATTCCAAGAAGTAATAGTATTCATTTGCCTTAAAAATTATTTAAAAATTGATTTGTTGCTCAATGACAAACATGAAGGAAAAAAACACATAATATTTGAAATCAAAAATTTGACCAAATGATGTTTGTGAATGTCTTTGGATTGAAGGAGAACAAAATTTTTAAAAATAAAACAACCAGGGCGCCTGGGTGGCTCAGTGGGTTAAGCCTCTGCCTTCGGCTCAGGTCATGATCTCAGGGTCCTGGGATGGAGCCCCACAGCGGGCTCTCTGCTTAGCGGGGAACCTGCTTCCCCCTCTCTCCACCTGCCTCTCTGCCTACTTGTGATCTCTGTCTGTCAACTAAATAAAATCTTCAAAAAATAAAATAAAACAACCAATTTTATATAAAATTACAATAAGTGATTTTCAGGACTTAGTCATGAAGATAAGAAAGACGCTGAATCTACAAAATTCTCAAACAGAACAATAAGAGGCAGGAAGTCTTCCAATGTCAATGCTATAGGTTCAGCAGAAGCTGAAAGAAGCATCAGCACTATGAAAAATATGATATTAAGATAAATTATCTATGAATTGAGACTACAAGCTACCTAATGACTCTCAAGTTAATGGCATAGCTGTTAGCAGAATTTGATGTTTCTCCCTGTACCAAATCACCACTCCCTTGGAGGGATTATTTGGCAGTAACAGACCATGTGAAACAAAAGATGACATAAAGATTTTCTAAATCTCAACAAATAACAGAAATTGTTAAAACTATTTGACAAATGATTTTTTTTTTAAGATTTATTTATTTGAGAGAGAGTGAGCGAGGGAGCGCTCGATCGACGGAGGGGCAGAGAGAGAGGATCTCTAACAGACTCCCCACTTCCTGCAGAGCCCGACACTGGGGCTCCCTCTCGCCACCCCGAGATCACCATCGGAGCCAAAATCAAGAGCCAGATGCTCAACCAACCGAGCCCCTCAGGTGCCCCTTGATGAATGATTTAGAAAGCAGTTTTATAATATATAAACATATAGAGTTAGAGAATAAAAGGATTATATGACGTTAATTTTTGATTAATATATAGTATGTATCAATATATCCAAATGTCTCTATCTCCATCTACAGATGTTGTATTTCTGTATCTGCATCTCTATATTACCTACCTGTTGTTAAGTATTCTGACCATTGCCCTTGGGCATGACTCACATTTCACGCTGGTGTTCTGTCCTGGCTTCACCTTTTGGATGGCACACATGGAATTGACTTCCCAGCTCTGACCTTGGCTCCGGGTAGGAACTATTCTGGTTCTCCCCAGCAGCTGGCTGCACTGCCTCAGACTGCCTTGAGTCACACCCCTTTAATTCAGCCCAGGCCTGGGGAAGCTTCCTTCCCTGGCACAGCCAGTGGCGAGCATTCCCACTTATCTTGCCTCTGTCCGTCTCAGCACGGCCTGGGTAGTTCAAGGGAGACCGTTCACTCCCGTTCTGCATCTATCAAAACTTGCTGCCCGGGAAGCAGCCAAACTCCTGGCTAATATGCTCTTTTCCCTAGGGCCATTTTTATTTCATGTCTTGACTTCAGTTGCAGAAGGAAAAGCTTTATTCCTTTGCAGAAGAATTTCAGGCATCAGAGGCAGCTGGGGAAGAATTTTGGGAGCTGAAGAATTTCGAATACTAATGTTTTATGAGTCCTTCTGCAAATCAAAAGAGAAAAAACTTGGACTTTTAACATACGATTTTTCCAGAGGGGGAAAGAAAAGTTCCCTGCCTTCTTTGGTTTCTGTTTTATCACTGAATGGATCATGTGAGTACACAGGCTTAGATGAGATGAAGTTACTGTCTGATACATCACTTGTTATGTTATAAGATATAAAGTTATGAAGTTTAATAGTAAAAGACAACTCATGGATGCCTGGGCGGTTCGGTTGATTAAGCATCTGCCTTCGGCTCAGGTCATGATCTCTGGAGCCTGGGATCCAGCCCTGCATTTGCTCCTCGCTCAGCTGGAAGCCTGCTTCTCCCTCTCTCCCTGCCCCTCCCTCTGCTTGTGCTCTCGCACACGTGCTCTCGCCCTATAAAACAAAAAGATAAAATATTAAGGAAAAAAAGAGAGCTTAAAAAGATATCTGTGTAAGCCAGTTCTCAGAATCATGTTCAAGAGGTCTTAGATCTTTTTTTTTTTTTTTTTTTTTTTTTTAAGTAAGCTCTATCCCAACATGGGGCTCAAACTCAGAACCCTAAGATCAAGAGTTGCGTGCTGTACCCACTGAGCCAGCCAGGCACCGCAGGTGGTTTTAAATTTTTTTTTTTTTTTTTAAGATTTTATTTATTCATTTGCCAGAGAGAGACACAGTGAGAAAGGGAACAGAAGCAGGGGGACTGGAAGAGGGAGAAACAGGCTTCCCACCAAACAGGGAGCCCCATGCGGGTCTTGATCCCAGGACCCCAGAATCATGACCTGAGCAGAAGAGAGATGCTTAATGAGCCACCCATGTGCCCCAGGAGGTTTTAAATCTTAACATCGATTGATCAACTGAATTTGATGATGAATTTGATGCTACCTCTATGCCAGGCATTGTATTAAGAATTACACACTCGGGGCGCCTGGGTGGCTCAGTGAATTAAGCCTCTGCCTCCGGCTCAGGTCATGATCTCAGGGTCCTGGAATGGAGCCCCACCTCAGGCTCTCTGCTTAGCAGGGAGCCTGCTTCCCCCCTTCTCTCTCTGCCTGCCTCTCTGCCTACTTGTGAGCTCTGTCTGTCAAATAAATAAAGAAAAATCTTTATTTAAAAAAAAAAAAAGAATTACACAAGCACTGGAGTGGGGTGCCGCTGCCTCCCTTGCCAATGACAGCCTCTGTCAGTCATCCCCTCGCCCGACTCCAGCTCTCACTGGGAGCTGGAAATACCACTTGTTTTCCTCTTCTTTCCAGCCCAGGAGTCCTAAGAGCTTCCCACTGCTGCTGGTCTCTGTGTGTCCTGACAGCAAGAGCTGGTTCCTTCAACCCTGTCCACACATACAGAAATAGTGTCTTCCTTGAATTATCTCCACAGATTCCAGCCCAGTGCGCTTTCTGTTTCCTGCTGGAACTCTGACTAACATGTTAAATCTGCCAAAGATCCTGGTCCATTTAATTTCTTTCCTTAATACCTTCTTCTAAATGCTATGTTTTTGTTTGTTTTGAAATGACTGTTTGGCTTTGATTGAAGAGAACTAGCTGGTCTTACGCATGAAGTTACCTGTTTCTCAGGTGGGCACGGATTCATTTGACCTTCGACTGTAGAAACTGTCTCCTAGGGGCGCCTGGGTGGTTCAGTGGTTTAAAGCCTCTGCCTTCAGGTCGAGTCATGATCTCGGGGTCCTGGGATCGAGCCCTGCATCGGGCTCTCTGCTCGGCGGCGAGCCTGCTTCCTCCTCTCTCCCTCTCTGCCTACTTGTGATCTCTGTCAAATAAATAAATAAAATCTTTAAAAAAAAAAAAGAAAAGAATTATAAAACACAGCTGTTAATTTTATAGATATTAGGCTACATTAGAGAGGGGATCTCAAAGTCCCAAAGAAAATCTAAGACCTCAAAATCCTATCTGCTGATTTCTGCCTGAAACTTTGGGATAGAATCTCCTTTTAGGTTAAACTCTCAATGCCTGTTGAAATGCAAATACCATCATGGGAAGGTGGTAGTTTGTACTAGATTTGGCTGCAAGTAACAGAAAACCCAAAATAGGGACGCCTGGGTGGCTCAGTTGGCTAAGCAGCTGCCTTCGGCTCAGGTCATGATCCCAGCGTCCTGGGATCGAGTCCCACATCGGGCTCCTTGCTCAGCAGGGAGCCTGCTTCTCCCTCTGCCTCTGCCTGCCATTCTGTCTGCCTGTGCTCGCTCTCTCCCCCTCTTTCTCTCTGATAAATAAAAAAAAACCAAAAAAACAAACAAAAAAACACCCAAAATAGCATTGCTCAAACACAGGAGTTTACTTTTACCTCATATATAATACTTTTTGAAGGAGGTAGTTCATTTTTTTTTTAAGATTTTTAAATTTATTCATTAAAGAGAGAGAGAGCACAAGCAGGGGTTTAGGGTCAGAGGGAGAGGGAGAAGCAGACTCCCTGCTAAGCGGGGAGCTAGACTTGGGGCTCCATCCCGGGACTCTGGGATCATGACCTGAGCTTAATCAACTGAGCCACCCAGGAGCCTAAAGTAGGTAGTTCAGTGTTGGGAAGGAAGTCCCGTGGTCATCAAAAACCCAGTCTCCTTTAGTCTTTTTACTTCACCATCTTAAGCACTGCATTCTGCCTCCAAGTTCCACTCAGGGTCCAAGATGGTTGCTGGAGCTCAAGCCTTATATGCACCTGCGTGGCTCAGTCGGCTAAAGCATCTGCCTTCAGCTCAGGTCATGATCCCCTGCTCCGCAGGAAGTCTGCTTCTCCGTCTCCCTCTGCTGCTCCTCCTGCTTGTGCTTTCTCTCTGGCTCTCTCTCAAGTAAATAAATAAATCTTTAAAAAATAAAAATAAAAAAGATAAAATTCACAAAGCATACAGTTCACCTATTAATGTGTAAAACTCCTTGTTTTTATATATTCACAGAATTGTGCAACTGTTCACCATTATAAATTTTAGAACATATCGTCACAGTAAAAACTAAACTGCATCCCCACTAGCAATTAGTTCCAATTTTCCCTCCCTGCTTCTCTCAGCTCTAAACAACCACTAATCTACTTTCTGTCTCTATAGATATGCCTATTCTAGACATTTTGGATAAATGAAAATATGCAATATACAGTATGTAGCCTTACAACTGACTTTTTTCATTTAGCGTCATGTTTTCAGGGATCATCCATGTTGTAGCATGTCCTAGTCCCCTGTACCTTTTCAAGGCCAAATAATGCTTTATCCACTCATTTTGTTTATCCACTCATCGGTTGATAGACATCTGGGCCCTTTCTACTTTGGGGCTATTATTAATAATGCTGCTATAAACATTCATGTGCAATTTTTTTTGTGTGGATTTATGTTTTCATTTCTCTTAGGTGTATACCAAAGAGTAAAACTGCCTGATCATATGATGACTCTACATGAAACTTATTGAGAAACTGCTGCACTAGTTTTCCCAAAACAGCTGCACCATTTGCCATTCCCACTGGTGGTATAGGAGGGTTCCAGTTACTCGGTATTCTACTCACCATTATTATTATCTATTCTATTAAGTTCAGCCATCCTATGTGAGTGTGAAATGGTATCTCATTGGGGTTTCAATTTCCATTTCCTTGGTGACTAAGGATGATGGGCAAATTTTTATGTGCTTATCATTGGTCATTTGTAATTCTTTAGAAAGATGTCTATTCAGATCATTGGCCCATTTTTTAATTGGGTTATCTTTTTATTATTGGGTTTAAGATTTTTCTATATTTGGGGCACCTGGGTGGCTCAGTGGATTAAAGCCTCTGCCTTTGGCTCAGGTCATGATCCCAGCGTCCTGGGATCAAGCCCCAGATTGGGCTCTCTGCTAAGTGGGGACCCTCCCTCCCCCTCGCTCTCTGCCTGCCTCTCTGCCTGCTTGTGATCTCTATCAAATAAACAATTTTTTTTGAAAAAGTGTTTTCTGTATCTTCTAGATAATTTTGCCACCCCAAAATATGCATCTTTGACATACTGATTATTTGGGGCTGATTATTTTTGAGAGACTGCAGACCCAGGAGAACATCTAGAATCAGAGTGGAAGTTGCCTTTTTTTCTTTTTTCAAAGATTTTATTTATTTATTTGACAGAGAGAGAGCACGAGTGAGAGCGCTCAAACTGGGGGTGGGGTGGGGAGGCAGGCCGGTGTGGGGGGGGGTCGGGAGGCAGGCAGAGGGAGAGGGAGAAGCAGGCTCCCTACTGAGCAGAAAGCCCAATATGGGGGTGGATCTGGGGACTCTGGGATCCTGACCTGAATGGAAGGCGGACACTTAACTGACTGAGCCACCCTGGGGCCCTGGAAATTGCCCTTTTATTTATTTATTTATTTATTAAAAAGATTTTTTTTATTTATTTGACAGAGAGAAACCACAAGTAGATGGAAAGGCAGGCAGAGAGAGAGAGAGGGAAGCAGGCCCCTGCTGAGCAGAGAGCCCGATGCGGGGCTCAATCCGAGGACTCTGAGATCATGACCTGAGCCGAAGGCAGTGGCTTAACCCACTGAGCCACCCAGGCGCCCCGAAATTGCCCTTTTATAAGAAACATTTACATGTATCGGGGAAATCTCCATCTGTAAGGGTGTTTCCTTCTCTGTATGAGGAAGAGGATGACTAAATCCCTAGAAACTCTTATCAGTGGACAAGGTAAGGACTTGGGTCTGCATAACAGCCTTACCCTTGTTTACTGTGCTTTTTCTGGTCACCTCCCATTACCAGGTCTTCCCACTGACAGCCCTCCCCCACCAACATCTTTGTCTTTAGCTGAACATGTTATTTATTTTAAGATGGTTGCTCCGGCCATTTCTGGGAGTTACTCAGTTGTCTTGGGTTTCTCCTATGTGTACAGGAGGCATAAATGTTATTAAATGTCTGTTTGTTTTTCTCCTGTTAATCTATTTTTTATTACAGAGGGGGTCTCAGCCCTCTGTAGAAGGGTAGAGGGAAAATTATTTTTCCTCCCCTACACAAATATTTTCTATTGCTCTGTTGTCTTATTATTTTCTTTCTTTCCTTTTTTGTTTTTAAGATTTTTTTATTTGTATTTGAGAGAGAGAGAGAGCACGAGCAGGGAGAGAAGCAGAAGGAGAAGCAGGCTCCCCACAGAGCAGGGAGCCCAGTGAGGGACTCAATCCCAGGACTCTGGGATCATGACCTGAGCTGAAGGCAGACACTTAACTGACTGAGCCACCCAGATGCTCCTCAATTTGTTCTTCTGTTGCATTTGCTTTTAGTATCATAACTAAGCCATTGCTTAATCCAAGATCAGAAAGATTTAGGCCTATGAATTCTTCCCGAGTTTTATAGTTTTTTCTCTTATATTCATGTCTTCCATCATTTTCAGTTAGTTTTTGTATATGTTGCAGAGTAGGGATACAACTTAATTCTTTTGCATGTGGGTATCCAGCAGTCTTGGCACCACTGATTGAAAAGACTATTCCTTTTTTTTTTTTTTTTAAGATTTTATTTATTTATTTGACAGAGATCACAAGTAGGCAGAGAGGCAGACCCGGGTGGGAGGTGAGCAGGCTCCCTGCTGAGCAGAGAGGCCCACGAGGGGACTCAATCCCAGGACCTTGAGATCATGACCTGAGCCGAAGGCAGAGGCTTAAC
The DNA here is from genome assembly GCF_009829155.1 of Mustela erminea. NCBI lineage: Eukaryota > Metazoa > Chordata > Mammalia > Carnivora > Mustelidae > Mustela > Mustela erminea. The sequence goes on along the minus strand of NC_045635.1, from coordinate 14,966,577 downwards.
CCACTGAGCCACCCAGGCTCCTGTGAAAAGACTATTCTTGCCCTGTTGAATTATTTTGGCACCTTTATTGAAAATCAGTTGACTATAAATGTGAGAATTTATTTCTGGTCTCAAATTAATTCTATTCCATGAATCTATACATCTGTCCTTACGCCAGCGCCACACTATCTTGATTAATGAAGCTTCGTAGTAGGTTTTGAAATTGGTAAGTTTGAGTGTAAATTCGTTGTTCTTTTGTTTCTTATGCTTTTTCAAGATGGTGTTATCTATTCTGAGTCCCTTTCATGTTCATATGAATTTTAGGAACAGCTTGTCAATTTCTGTAAAAAAAGCAGCTTAGATTTTGATAAGAGTGCATTGAATCTGTTTGGGAACTACGGCCATCATAACAATATTAGTTCTTCTGAATAAGGATAGCTGCCCATTTATTTGGGTTTTTAACTTCTTTTGACAATGTTTTGTATTTTAGAATATAAATTTTGAATCTTTAATTTTATTCCTGTGTTTTATTCTATTTGATGCTATTGTAAAAGAAGTTTCTTATTAAATTTCATTTTCTGAATGAAATCTTTTTAAAAGATTTTATTTATTTATTTGACAGACAGAGATCACAAGTGGGTAGACAGACAAGCAGAAAGATTGGGGGTGGGAACCAGGCTCCCTGCTGAGCAGAGAGCCCGATTCGGGGCTCGATCCCAGGACCCTGGGACCACAACCCGAGCTGAAGGCAGAGGCTTAACCCACTGAGTCACCCAGGTGCCCCTGATTGTTCATTGTAAGTATACAGAATTACAACTCATTCAGGGTGCCTGGGAGTGTCAGTTGTTAAGTGTCTGCCTTTGGCTCAGGTCGTGGTCTCGAGGTCCTGGGATTAAGCCCTGTGTGGGGCTCCCTGGTCGGCGGGAAGCCCACTTCTCCCTCTCCCACTCCCCCAGCTTGTGTTCCCTCTCTCGCTGTGTCTCTCTCTGTCAAATAGATAAATAAAGTATCAAAAAAAAAAAAAAGAAATACAACTTATTTTTGTATTTTGATTTTATATTATGAAGCCTTTAAAAATTTTTCACTTATTATTTATTTATTTATTTAAAAGATTTTATTTATTTATTTGACAGAGATCACAAATAGGCAGAGAGGCAGGCAGAGAGAGAGGAGGAAGCACACTCCCTGCTTGATCAGAGAGCTCAATGCATGGCTCTATCCGAGGCCCCTAAGACTATGACCTGAGCGGAAGGCAGAGGCTTAACCCACTGAACCACCCAGGTGCCCCCATTTGATTTATTTTTTAAAGGCAAAGTTCTTTTTTTTTTTCTTACAGATTTATTTATTTATTTGAGAAAGAGAAATCACTCAAGGAGGGGGAGGAGCAGAGGGGAAGAGAGAGAGAGAGAATCTTAAGCAGACTCCCCGCTGACCGTGGAGCAGATGTGGGGCTTGATCCCATGACCCTGAGATGATAACGTGAGCCGAAACCAAGTCACATGCTTAACAGACTGAGCCACCCAGAGGCCCCAAAACTTTTTTTTTTTTTTTTTAAGATTTTACTTTATTTTTGTATTTCTTTCTTGTTTGTCATTGTTCTTTGGTATGTTTTAAGTAAACTCTACCCCAGATACTGGGCTCAAGCTCAATCTCATGATCCTGAAATTGAGAGTTTCATGCTGTATTGACTGAGCCAGCCAGGCGCCCCATATCCTAAAATCCTTTTAACTGGTTTATGGGTTCTAGCAGATTATAGAGGATTATTTGGAATTTTCTATATGTACGGTCATATTTCTGTAAATAGAGATGGTTTACTACCTCTTTCCTGGTCTAGCTGCCTTTTATTTTTATTTATTCATTTATTTTGTCTAAATTTCCATGGCTAGAACCTCCAGCGCAATGTTGAAGTATTGAGAGCAGACATCCTTGTCTGGTGCCTGATTTTAGGGGATGCCATTAAGTATAATGTTAACTGGATTTTCCACAGATGCTCTTTATCAGACTGAGAACATTCCCTTATATTCCTAGTTTGTTGAATGCTTGTATCATAAAGAGGTGTTGAATGATTTTGATGATTTTTCTGCCTCTTTTGAGATGATTATGTGGTTGTTTGTCATTATTTTATTAATATACCGGGTTAGAATAATTAATTTTTAAAAAAAGATTTTATTTCTTTGACAGAGAGCACAAGTAGGGGAACAGCGGGCAGAGGGAGAGGGAGAAGCAGGCTCCCCACTGAGCAAGGAGCCTGACATGGGGCTCCATCCCAGGACCCTGGGATCATGACCTGAGCAGAAGGCAGACCTCTAACCAACTGGGTCATCCACATAACCCAGAGTAATTAATTTTTGCATGTTAACGAACCTGTGTTCCTGTGATAAACTGCTCCTTGTTGTGGTAATATAATACTTTTTTTATGTTGCTGGATTTGTATTTTTTTATTTTTATGTCTGTATTTATGATAGATAAATACTCTGTACATTTTTTTCCTTATGATATCTTAGTTTAATTTTGTTATCAGGGTAATTCTGGCTTCATATAATGAGTTGGGAATTTTTTGGAAGAGTGGGTGAAGAATTGGTATCAGTTACTCTCTCAGTTCTTGGTAGAATTCACCAGTGAAACCATCTGGTCCTGGATTTTTCTTTGTGGGTAGGGTTTTTGTGTTTGATTTTTTTGTTTCATTTTGTTTTACTTATTCAGCCTCATGTTGTGAGTGGCTTAAATTTTTTATTTCTTCTTTAAGCTGAAATGTAATTGACATCTACTTCTTGAGTCAGTTTAAGCAGTTTGTGTCTTTCTACAAATTTGTCCATTTTATTTACGTTATTAATTTGTTGGTATATAATTGTTTGCAGTATTCCTTTATAATCATCCTTATTTATTTAAAGTCAATATAATGTCCCCTCTTTTATTTCTGATTTCCTTAATTTTATTTTATTTTATTTTATTATTATTATTTTTAGCAATTTGATATTTTTAAAAAAGATTTTATTTCTTTATTTGACAGAGAGAGAGACAGCAAGAGAGGAACACAAGTAGGGAGAGTGAGAGAGGGAGAAGCAGGCTGCCCACTGTGCAGGGAGCCTGATGTGGGGTTCTATCACAGGCTCCTAGGGTCATGACCTCAGCTGAAGGCAGATGCTTAATGACTGAGCAACCCAGGAGCCCCATGATTTTAGTAATTTGAGTCTCTTTTTTTCTTGGTCTATATAACTAAAGATTAGTCAACTTTTGCTGATCTTGTCAAAGAACAAACTTTTATTTTCTCTATTCTTTTATTTTATTAATTCATGCCCTAATATTTGTTATTTCAATGTTTTCTTTTATAGATGAAAAAACTGTGACTCCAAGAGACAAAGAGCTTTGTCCTAAAATATTAACCCTGGTTAATATAATAATTTAACCCTGGGTGGCTCAGTCAGTTGGGTGTCTGCCTTCAGTTCAGGTCATGATTCCAGGGTCCTGGGATGGAGCCCCAAATTGGGCTCCCTGCGAAGCAGGGAGCCTGCTTCTCCCTCTCCCTCTGCTGCTCCTCCTGCTTGTGCTCTCTGGATCTCTCTCTCTCTCTCTGTCAAAACACAGAAAATCTTAAAAAAAAGAAAAGAAAAGAAAAGAAATTAACTCATACATTTTATCCTTCCTTTTAAACATAAGTCTTAAGCTTTGGAAGAATAAAATGCATCAAGTATCAAGGTTCAAGATGCACCATTAAGGGTTTTCATGTAACTCTGTCCACCATAGTTAATTAACCTTGTATGAATGAGTGTGTTAGAGAGTCGCTAGTTGGTCGCTAAATCTAGATCCTCTCCCTCCTGCGTACCTAGGTAGAATACATTTCCCAGCCTCCCTGCAGTTAGGTGGCTATATAATGCTAGCGTAGCCAATAAAATGCAAGCTAAAAGACAAATGCACCATTCAGACCTGTCCCAGAAATACCCAATCTCTTCTCTCCTTTCCTACCATCTGCAGGGTGGATGTTTGCCCTCAGGGCATTCTTGAAAGCCCCAGATTGAAGATGGTAGAGTATTTCTTACTAGTTGTGTCTACTTTATTCAATAATACTCAAGAGACATGTAACCAAGTTCCTTGGGGATTTTTGTTATAAAGAAAGAATTGAAATTTTCTAGAATTCAATCTAGAATTTCGATGACTCTAAACACTGTAGATGCAAAGTCCTCACACTTGAGTCTGCTGTAGCTGCTGTGTGCCTGAATCTTTAAAATCTGCCTGGTGTTAGGAGGTTTAAAGGGCTGTCATATATTATCTCATTTAATCCTAAAAACATTCTTAGAATATAGCATCAATGAAAATGGCAAATGTGTATGTGCTGGTCACCTTCTTATCCCCAGCATCTCCCACAGTATCTGGCTCATTACCTACTCAGTAAATACTTGCTGAATGAATGGATAGGCAAACTTGAGTAGGCTGAGAGCATGGAAAAAGAGGTTTACAAGAACCCATCAGCAATTTAAACTACAGTTCTTATGTCTAGAGCAATATTGAATGTAAAACATTAGTGCCTGGTACATGTAGGCATTCAATAATATAAATTATTTATATATATATATATATAATATGTATGTGTTACATATATCATACATTCTATATTATATATAGTAATATTAAATAGTTTAATATAGCATAATTTTACTAAATTATTTACATAAATATATGTTTCTCATCATAATTGGCATTAGAATAACTTTAGAGTATAGCTAGAGTAAGCCTGACAAATACACAGAATCCAATAAGAGGCATTTCAGTGTTTCAGCCTTCTGAGCTAGGATAACATTTGGTAGAAGAGTGAAGCTGTAACTAGATTGGGTAAATCCAATCAGATGCATCTCAGATTTTCTATGACTTATCAGATGAAAAAGGTAAAAGCAGTTACAAATATAAGTAACCCTTGACTTGAATTTACTCAGGGGATTCTGAGAGCAAAACTAACCACACTTATGGAATCTGAACTTGGAGTTGCCCATTGAGATAGCCACTATGAAAAACTATGTGTGTAGCAGGAGGCACTGTAAGGCAGCTTGGGTTGTAAGAAAGATGCCTCTGAATGTCTGTAGCTCCAATTCTCACATTCTGATAAATTTCAGTCAACTGAGAAGGTAACCTCAAAATTCACTTGGGGAGTAATTCTAAATTGCTTGTTACCATGTAATTCTCTTCTTCTTCTTTTTCTTTCTTTCTTTTTTTTTTTTTTTAAGATTTTATTTATTTATTTGATGTACAAAGATCACAAATAGGCAGAGAGGCAGGCAGAGAGAGAGGAGGAAGCAGACTCCCTGCTGAACAGAGAGCCTGATGTGGGGCTCGATCCCAGGACCCCAGGATCATGACCTGAGCCTAAGGCAGAGGCTTCAACCCACTGAGCCACCCAGGTGTCCCTCTTCTTCTTTTTCTTCTTCTCTTAAATGGGAGTATAGTTGATATGTGATGTGTTATTAGTTTCAGGTGTACAGCATAGTGATTCAACAAGTTTATAGGTCATGCTGTGCTCACCACAAGGGTAGCTCCCACCTGTCCTCAGGCAACACTATTACAAAACCATTGACGATAGTCCCTGTGCCGTACCTTTCATCTCTGTGACTTATTCATTCCATAACTGGAAGCCTGTACCTCCCACTCCCCTTCACCCCTTCTGTCCATGCCCCCACCTCTGGCAACAATCAGATTGCTCTCTGTATTTGTGGGTTTGTTTTTGCCTTTTGTTTGTTTATTCATTTGTTTTGTTTTTTACATTCCACATTTAAATAAAATCATATGGTATTTGCCTGTCTCTGACTTATTTCACTCAGCCTAATACCCTCTAGGTCCATCTGTGTTGTCACAAATGGCAAAATCTCATTCTTTGTAAAGGCTGAGTACTATTCCCGTGTGTGTGTGTGTGTGTGTGTGTGTGTATGCCACAGTTCTTTATCCATTCAACTATTGATGGACACTTGGTTGGGTTCATACTTGTATCCTTTTTTTTTTTTTAAGATTTTATCTATTTATTTGAGAGAGAGACAGTGAGAGAGAGCATGAGAGGGGAGAAGGTCAGAGGGAGAAGCAGACTCCCCCGAGGAGCTGGGAGCCGCATGTGGGACTTGATCCAGGGGTTCCTGGATCATGACCTGAGCCAAAGGCAGTCGCCCAACCAACTGAGCCACCCAGGCGCTCCATACTTGTATCCTTATATACTTGTCTCCTCGTCTTTAACCCAGGGTTTCTCCCCCTTGGCACTGTTGATACTTTGTACTGTGGGACTCTTCCTTGTGAGGGACTATCCTACACATTGTAGGATTATTTAGCAACATTCCTACTCCTTGCCCACTAGATGCCAGCAGAACTTCTCCTCTGTCCCGGTTGTCACCAAAAAGATATATATATTTCTGGACATTGGCAAATGTGCCCTGGGAGGCAAAAATCACCCTTTACTGAGAACCACTGCCTTAACCCTAAGAAGATTTATGGTTAAGTATAGGGATAGATGAATAAATCAAACCCATAGTATTAGTATTTTTGCATTATGTGTGGGAGTTCTCCGTATGTATCTACTTGGCAATATTTAAGGTAATTTTGAGTATTTAATTATATAATAGATTAGCTTTTATGTTTCTAATTTAAAGTATGCACAGGAGAAATTGATTCAGGCTTGAGATGATCAGCTTACTAAGTTTGCAAACAGTGTTAGTGATGAGATGGTGGAATACAGGTAAGGTTCGGTGGGGTGGAGTCTGGAGCCGATGACCAAGAAAGAATTCTCAAGATGTCTTTGGTGCAAAATGGTGGTTTATTAAAACATAGTAGCAGGACCCATGGGCAGAAAGAGCTGCTGCACCAGGGTTGTGAGAAGTAGAGCTGATTATATACTTGGGAGTTGGGGAAGATAAAGAAAAGGGAAGTTTCAAAAGGATTTTTGTATGTTAAAGAAGGCTCACAGGATACAGGAGGCCTTGTTATTGTCAAGTTAGGTTGTTTACCCCCTTGTAAGGCATTAACAATAAGATGGTTGGGAGCTTCCAGGAGGAACAGTACAGGCAGCTCAATCAAGTATCTGTCAATGGGCTGCAGATTATAAGGACATTAAACTGTATCTACATTCTTTTCGGGAAGGAAGGCCCTTGATAGAAATGCTTTGTTCTTGTAAATTGCTAAGATTTGTGTAAACTGAGGGAGTCCCATGTCTTGTAGGATTGTGATCTCTGTAAGTTAACTATTTGTTGGGGTGCCTAGGTGGCTCAGTGGGTTAAGCCTCTGCCATGAGCTCAGGTCATGATCTCAGTGTCCTGGGATTGAGCCCCAAGTTGGGCTCTCTGCTCAGCAGGGAACCTGCTTCCCACCACACCCCCACCTCTCTGCCTACTTGTGATCTCTTTCTCTCTGTCAAATAAATAAATAAATAAAACCTTTAAAAAAAAAAAAGTTAACTATTTGCTTTTCCTTTAAGACACCCAGGAGTGGGGTACCTGGGTGGCTCAGTGGGTTAAAGCCTCTGCCTTTGGCTCAGGTCATGATCCCAGGGTCCTGGGATCAAGCCCCACATCGGGCTCTCTGCTCAGCAGGGAACCTACTTCCTCCTCTCTCTCTCTGCCTGCCTCTCTGCCTACTTGTGATTTCTGTCAAATAAATAAATAAAATCTTAAAAAAAAAAAAAAAAGACACCCAGGAGTGCCTGAGGAATGTCACATATATCCCATCTTGGGGGTAGGAGGTTGTGGGATGTCAGCTTCTGCTTTGTCCTCAGCTTGCCTTCTGTTTCCTCATCAGTAGAACATTTGAAAGGACTTACTTAGAAGTTTTTTAATTACATTTATTAGAATCAGTGGCATTCATGAGGAACTTGTTTGGTAGGAAACAACTGATGCACTTAAACAGAAAATAAAACATGTTAGATGTATAAAATTGGTTTAAAAGTATTTAAAAGGACTTCATTAACAAATTGTAAAAGTACCTGTAAAATTATTGATAAAACGCTGCTATATTTATAAAGAAAACAAGATTTGTAAGTTGAACTTAAAAGCTTAAGAAAGGGGCACCTGGGTGGCTCAGTGGGTTAAAGCCTCTGCCTTCGGCTCAGGTCAAGATCCCAGGGTCCTGGGATCAAGTTCCACATCAGGCTCTCTGCTCAACAGGAAACCTGCTTCCTCCTCCTTCTCTGCCTGCCTCTCTGCCTACTTATGATCAGTCTGTCAAATAAATAAATAAATAAATATTTAAAAGCTTAAGAAAGATGTTAAGTTTTAAATTTTGTTAATTTAATGTGAATGGAATATTAGTTCCAAGAACCAAATTAGCCTCTGAATAATATTTTCTGTGTGCAAAAGCCATCCTTGAGGACACACATCCTTCTCACACTGACAGTGAGAAGTTAGTTGCCTCATAAGGGGTGCGACGGATGCTTTTACACATGGTCCCTGGTGGCTCTGAGGAACAGTCTTATGTCCCTGTAAGGACCTATTTAGAAACTGTGCCTGCTCCCCTTCCCCCAGGGGATTTACTTGGAGACATGTCCCAGAAACCAACTTCAGGTAACAAAGCCCAGATACAAAGGCTCAGTGAGTTAAAGCCTCTGCCTTCGGCTCAGGTCATGATCCCAGAGTCCTGGGATCGAGCCCCACATGGGGCTCTCTGCTCTGCAGGGAGCCTGCTCCCCCCCCCAACCCCCGCCTGCCTCTATGCCTACTTGTGATTTCTCTTTCTGTCAAATAAATAAAATCTTTAAAAAAAGAAAGAAAGAAAGAAAGAAAAGCAGAAGGAAATGTAGATAAAATTAAATTTCCTTAAAATCTGCAGCCATTGACAAATACTTGAGATAGGCAGTTTAACATTCCTCTAGGAAGCTCCCAGCAATCTTAATGTCAATGCCTTGTTAGAGGGAAAAACAACCTGAACTTGACAATAACTATGCGTCCAGAGTCCTGTGTGTCTTCTTTAGCATTTGAAAGTACTTTTGGAAAGTTCCCTCTGTCTTCACCTCCCGCAACTCAGAAGTATTCAATAGCCATTCCTCACAACCCCAGAGCCCCTCTTTCTGCCAATGGATCCTGTCCCTGTTTTGCACCAAAGACATCTCAAGAATTCTTTCTTGCCTGTCGGCTCCGGACCCCAGCACTCCAAACCACATCAGTAATCATTTTGCGATATACAGATGTGCGTCTTAAATTTACACAACGTTATGTATCGATTATATCTCAATAAAGCTGGAAAAATGTAAAAATAAAGTTTACAAAAGTAGCACTGATAAGGGAACAGAAGGCTGGCTGAGGACAAAGCGAAAGCTGACACCCTCCAACCTTCCCCTACCCCCACTCCCAGGTGGGACAAACGTGACATTCTTTAGGAATCTTCCACCCATCTTAATGTTAATAGCTTGCTAGAGGGCAAAACGACCTTGGCATTGGCACTGAGTCTGGTATCGGGTATCTGGTAGGTCCTCTTTAGCATATGAAAGTTCTATCGAATCCTCCCTTTTCCTTACCTCCCCCACCCCCATGGTGCACAACCTGCCACCCCTCACAACCCCGGGGCAGCAGCTCTTTCTGCCCACGGGTCCTGTCCAGAACCACCATTTTGCACCAAAGATTCTTTCTTGGTCATCGGCTGCGGACCTCACCCCACCGAACCTCACCTATATTCTAAAACTTCATCAGCACAACCAATTTTCAAGAGCGCTGTATTTATAATTAAAATTGCTGGTTTAATTTGAAAGATGTGTATATGTTGTGCTATAAAAAAAAAGAAAGTTCTGACTCAATAGGTTTGGAGTGGGGCCTGAGATTCAGCATTTCAAGTCCCCCAGTGACGGTGCCAACAATACTGCTCCCAGAACCGCACTTTAAGAAGCAAGAAGTCATCAGATTGGGCATTATAATTCTGTCTCTAAAAATGAGGTAAAGGGGAGCAAATATTGCCATCCCAAGACAGCTCTCCTTGCCAAATTGATCATTTTAAGAAACTGCAAACACAGGAGAAACTCGGAAAACCCAGTAGGAGCGATGCGTTCCTAAGAGATATTTACATTTATCTCCATTTGAATGGAGGGAAACCTCCGTTTGTAAGGATGTCCCCTCCCCTTACCAGGAAGAGGAGGTTTACTCTCCATCTCTAAAAATTGTTATTGATGCAGAAAACAATGATTTAGATCTGCATAACAATCTAACCCTTGTTTATTGTGCTTTCCTGGTAACCTCTCTTAACTGATTCTCCACCCCCAAAATCTCCTTTAAGCCTTAGCTGAAGATGGTGTTAAGTTGATGGCTTTGGGTCTTTTGGGGGAGTTATTCAGCTTCCCAGGTCTGTCCTGAACAGGAGGTATACATGTTATTAAACTTCTGTTTTTCTCTTGTTAATGTGCCTTATTGATGAAGTTCTAGAACCTAGGTGAGGTTCGGTGGGCTGAGGTCCGGAGCCGATGACCAAGAAAGAATTCTTGAGATATCTTTGGTGCAAAATGGTGGTTTATTAAAGCCCGGGGACAGGACCGTGGGCAGGAAGAGCTGCTGCCCCGGGTTGAGAGGGTCGGCATGTTAAATACCTCGCGGTTGGGGGAAGGTGAGCGGAAGGGATGGGAGGTTTCAATAGAGTTTTCACAGTTAAGGACGGCCTGCAAGGTGCCGGGGGAGGCCTTGCCCTTATGGCCTGATCAATGTCGTCTTTAGGTCAGGCATTAACATCAAGATAGTTGGGAGATTCTTGGTGGGGTGTTATGATCCGGCTATCATTTACATTCCCTTCTACCTCAGCCTCCTCCAGTTTACGGTGGGGAGGGAGACATTAGGGCTTCAGGAACCGAGAGTTATTTGCCTCTGGAAATTTGTGCTATTGATAAGGTAACCTCCCTGTTTAGGTCTCTAGGACATCTGTAGAGCAAGGGAGATTCCTGTTCTGCAGGATTGCGATCCCTGCAAGTTAACTATTTATCGTTTTATGGCAGTCAGGGGTGCCTGAGGAATGCTACACCTATGGAGGGGGGCAGGTGGAGAGGGGTGCAAGGCGCCAGCTCTTGCTCTGTCTTCAGCCAGCCTCCTGCTCCCTCATCATTATGGCAATTCAGTTGTAAGACTGGCCAAAGGAACCAGAAGGGAAGAACGGGAAACTTTTCTGCTCCTACCGAGGACTTGCCTTAACTCGTAAGTCTATACCAAAAGGATCTCTGCCCTTGTAAGTGAGGGCAAAGGAGTGAAGAGGGTCTTAGTTGGTGACCTTCATTCCCAGGGGTGCCCACAAAGGCTCCCTTCCTTCATCAGAGTTGTGAGTATCAGCAGCCAATCTCAACTCTCTTCCGTTGGACCAAGATTGCTAAATATCAACACTTTTAGGTCCTGAACTTTGAGTGTTCCAGAATAGAACAGTGGTAGGGGGTTAGGCCAGCAGGAAAAAATAGGGGGTTTCTCTTCTACCCACAGAACATCAAGGTCTTTGCTTCTCAGTGTTTGACTTCTCTTGCTGCTTATTAGGTTCTAACAGGATACCTGGAGATGTGCAATGAGGAAGTCAAGGCTCGCTTTTGGGAAGGTCAGAGGCCCATCCTGGCAGCACTCCACGATCAAACCGGACAGGCCCAAGATGGCAGAAGCCGTGGCAGGAAACGCCCGATCAAATTAGGAAGAGAAAGCGTGAAACCCTGCTTACCAACCCAACTGATAAAACTTCCATCCCCTAGTTAACACAGTCAATAAAAGATAGAAACCCAAGCCTCAGGGTGTGCCCTTCCCGGATCTCCAGAGAGTGCTTTAGACTTTAATAAACTTTCCCACTCATGTACTCATCTTCTCTGCTGCATGTCTGTCCCCAAATTCATTCTTATTGATGAAGTTCTAGAATATAGGTGAGGTTCGGTGGGGTGAGGTTCACAGCCGATGACCAAGAAAGAATTCTTGAGACATCTTTCGTGCAAAATGGTGGTTCTGGACAGGACCCGTGGTCAGTAAGAACTGCTGCCCTGGGGTTGTGAGGGGTGGCAGGTTGTGTACCATGGGGGTGGGGGAAGTAAGGAAAAGGGAGGTTTCGACAGAACTTTCATATGCTAAAGAGGACCTAACAGATACTATATCAGAGGCCTTGCCATTTCCAAGGTCGTTTTGCCTTCTAACAAGGTACTAGCATTAAGATGGGTGGGAGATTCCTAAAGAATGTCAAATATGTCCCACCCAGGATGGGGGGGGTTGCAAGGTGTCAGCCTTTTGCTTCATCCTCAGCCAGCCTTCTGTTCCCTCATCATTATGACAAGACCAGGAAACTTCGGGGCTCCTGGGAGGCTCAGCTGGTTGAGTGACTGCCTTCGGCTCTGGTCATGGTCCTGGAATCCTAGAATCGAGTCCCGCTTCAGGCTCCCAGCTCCACGGGGAGTCTGCTTCTCCCTCTGACCTTCTCCCCTCTCATTGAAGCAGGCTTTGTTTCCAAAGACGAAGCAGGATCAAAAGGATCCTCAGAAACCCAGAAGCATGTAAAGGGTAGAGGATATGCTGGGTCTTTGCAAAATTCTAATCTCTGCTGAGAAAAAAAAAAAAAAAAGAACAAGGAAAAGGAAAGGAACAAAAAGTACTTTGGTTGGATCCAGTAAAATTGTGTGAAAATCTCAAGAAATTTCACTTCTACCCCAGAGAGCATAGGATCACCAATTTTGGAGATTCTGGGTTCCCTAAGAAAAGTTGGCAATATTCATGAAATGACTCATCCATTCACTCAAACAAAATTTGTTCATCACCCGCCATGTGCTAGGTCCCAGATCCTGAGAGTACAGCGATGAACATGACAGAGACAGCAGTTATACCTGAGAAGGGCGCTGCCCATCCTAACGCTGTAGAGCTCGACTTCAAGAGAAGGCACGTGACATAGGCTTAGCCAATCATAACACTTCATCCTCCCTACCATACAGTGGTCCAAGCCAGGCCAATGAGAACCTGTCCCTGGCGTTATTATCTGCCAAACGGGAAGTTCTCTTTCTTCTCTGTGATTGTTACCTGGGCTGATGATACTCTGCTGGAAGGGTCTAGCCATGCCTCATGCCGCTTAGTATGGAAGAAGTCCTGTGCAGAAAGATGAGATTGGAACTAACTATTGAGAGAGGGAGAGAACGAAAGGGAAAGAGAAAGAGAGGGGGGAAATCTGATGACATAATTCGAATTCCTGTATGCAGAATCAACTCCACCTCTGTCTATCCCAGATATGCGAGCTGATAGATTCCCTTTTCTTTTTCCTTTTTTTCCCTTTTCTTACTTAAGCTGATTTGAGTCAAGTTTCTGTCATTTGCAACCAAGAGAGCCCTGACTCAGACTTACAGACTCATTATATGAACAAGTACATAAACCTCACAGTTCGTCTAATACTGTGACTCTCAAAGTGGGGTCCCTGAACCAGAACCTTGGGGCCACTGACAACAGGTTAGAGATACAAATCCTGGAATTCTACCCCCACCCCAACCTCCTCAATCAGTAAGTGTGAAGGCAGAGTCCAGCCATCAGTTTTAATAGGCCCTCCAGATAATTTTGATCCGTACTGAAATCTGAAAAACTCTGTCCTAATACGTCTCTTTCCATGAGATGGGAAAACAGAAGCTCAGAAATGGGAGGTAACTTGCTAAAGATTATCAAACTATTTAAAAGTGGTCTCAGACCCTCATAGTAATCCAAGGGCTATAGAGTTTGGAAAAGGAAGGTCACTTGGAGTTTTGAGGGAAGTAACACATGGATTGGCAAATAGGAGGGGGGAAATATTTTGGGTCAAATAATACAGTACGGTTGGAAACACTTGCTGTGTGTTTCCACAGGAGTTTGGAGAATATTTTACTCATCTTGGCTCCCCAGCTGAGCCAACAACAATGTGTTAAAGCTCCATGGCCAATGGCAGGAATCCAGGAGAGTCCTTTTTATGTGCCAGCAAAGAGGAATTTCTTAGAAAAGCTACAGAAATTACGCTACTATCACATTTCACGTTGTGGAGTGAGGGAATGAAGAAGATGAAGCAAAAAACAAGGGACGACAGTTTTTCCCCAGTCCCACCTCTCCAGATGGGAGAAAAGGGTTTTATCGTTGTTCTGGCCCAGGCAGAAGTTCCTCGGAGGGAAACTGGGCACCTAACCTGGTGACTTGGAGAACAACTTGCATTTCTTGAACTTTCTTTTTCAGGTGGAGGGAGAGATCAACAGCGTTCCACAGTGTCCCTGGAAATTCTATTTAGTACCTTACTTTCCGATGATTTGTCCAGCCTGCCCTGGGGACTTGGTCTATCCAGAGGCAAACCTAAGAGAAGAAAGGCCTTGGCACCAATGTTTCTGAAGCCTTTCTTAGTCTCTCCTTTGCTACTCGTGAGTAGACAGATGGTCATGGAAGGTAGCAGCGCAAAGGATCAAGGGAGATTGCTGGTACTACCAATTGTAGTGAGGACAAGCTTTTATAGTCACTATATACTTTTCCTTTGGTACATCTACTCGGGCAAGGCCAATGCCCTCTAGGAAGATACCTGTTAAAAAAAAACAAAAGCATCACCTCCTCTCATATAAACCCGTGATTCACACATTCATTCCTCCATCTGTTCGCTTGTTCATTCATTATTTGTTGGATGCAACCACGTGTCAGACACGTGCTAGGCACTGGAGACACAGCAACAGAAATAGTAACAAGCCAAGATGAAACATCCTTGACCTTATGGAGCTTGCTTTCTGTTTTTTGGGGGGAGACAGTTAATAAACAACACAAGAAAGTAACATAAGTTGGTTGGCAGGGCATCTGGGTGGCTCAGTGGGTTAAGCCTCTGCCTTCGTCTCAGGTCATGATCTCAGGGTTCTGGAATCGAGTCTCTCATCGGGCTCTCTGCTCAGCAGGTAGCCCGCCTCTCTGCCTACTTGTGATCTCTCTCTCTCTGTCAAATAAATAAATAAAATCTTAAAAAAAAAAAAAGAAGTTGGTTGGCAATTAGGGCTATGGAGAAAAAAATAAAGCAGGGAAAGGGCAGAGAGAGAGAGAGAGAGAGAGAGCTGGGTGTGGTGAAAGAGGAAATTTAAAAATGTAAATAAATAAGGTAGTCAGGGAAGGCCTCACTGGAATCCAGTGTGGTCTTTGTCATCAGTCCTCGGGAAAGGCCTCTTGAAGCTGGAAAAGACCCTGAGAAAAAGATTTAAACTAATAATTAAGAAATAACGGCGAGCGGCACCTTGCTGCTTCTGTCCATGGAGCATGTGATTCTTGATCTTAGGGTTGTAAGTTCAAGCCCCACATTGGGTGTAGAGATGACTTGAGAATCTTAAAAGAAGAGAAAGAAAAGAAACTACTGATAACTACTGTGGTATAGACAAATGTCACCAAATATTCCATACAGTTAGGCTGGAGTCATAGGACTAATACTGGTCAATGAATTTTGAGCATCAATGACATGATCACTTCTGGGCTGTGGCATTTAAAAGCCCAGGTGCCTCCTTTCCCCTCTTCTTTCCTGCCTCTCCCATCTTGGTGACATGTTCCTGACGGTTTCCCTTGAAATGGAGGAGGGTATCCTGTCCTGCCTCAGACTTCACATGAGGGAGAAATAGATCTTTATGAAGTTAAGCCATCGAATTTAGGGCTGTCACTGCAGCCCAGCCCAACTTCACCTGACAAACACATCTACTACACACAGATTCGGGGGTGAACACTCTAGGAGAAAAAGGAAATACCAGGGCATGCTCTTAAGGAACTTCTATTCCAACTGGCAACTATAACTGCAACTTAGCTTAAAAGTTCAAGGCCATGAGTCATCAGAGCTTAATGAATGGTGCAAACAATGAGGATTTGGGCATTCAGGGGAGGGAAGGACAGCTGAAGCTGCCTGGCACCCTGGGGATGGGCAAATAATTGTAGAATCCATAGAAGGGAGGGCAGAGGAGGCTCTGAAGAACTTGCTCTTGAAAGAAGAGTAGGATTCAAAGAAACAGAGCATGAGGAAAGACAATTTAGGGGAGAAGTAGAGCAAGTGCAAAGAAAAAGTTATGGAAATGGGGCAAGGCACATTCTAGTCGGAGTGTGCAGGGATTCTAATCAGAACTGAGCATTCACATAGAAGACCAAGGTTGAGGAAAGAGCCCAACTGGGCTATGAATGACCAGTGAAGGATTCTGAGCTGGATTCTGCAGATGGTAGGGAATGCTGCGGACTGGTTTAAGAAGTCATTTGGACTGTTCACAGTTGAGACAAAGGAGAGTCTGTTAGGATGTTCCATACATTGCATATAGCTATGGGAGGTCTGAAACAGGGAAAGGGGGTGTAGTGTCTTCTTTAGAGTGAGGTCCGTGGACAAGCAGCATCAGCATTGCTTAGTAGAAGTGCAAACTCAGGTCCCACCCCAGACCTACTGAAATAGAATTTGCATTTTGACAAAATCCTTAAGCGATGCTCGCACATTAAAGTTGGAGGAACAATAGTTTGGCAGACAGCAGCTGATGGTCCGCCCTCAACCCATTCTTCTCTTCGCCTAGTTTCTTTAAGGCATTCATCCGTCCTCCATGCAGCTCATGTGATAAAGGGTACACGGATCCTTCCCCCAGCTGTAGAGTTAGTCTTGTGGATCTACCCCTTGGTGCTCTAAGTGTCGTTCCCGGCATCATTTGGGAACTCGTTAGAAATGTACAATCGGAGAAGTAAAATCTCAGGCCCCACCCAAGATTACTGAATCAGAAATCCTGGGGCTGTCAGCCCAGCAATCTGTATTTTGGTAAGCTCTCCAGGTGATTCTGATTCAGGCTTATATTTCAGAACCACTTGTCCTCACCAGTCATGCTGATCGCATTCCCGACGAGAGTGATTGGTTCCTGAATTCAGGCTTAAGCCAATCAGTTTCTGGCATTCTTCCGGCAGCTGAATCGGTCCAGAGACGGTCATATAACCTAAGCTGGCTCCATCCGACTAAAGAGAAGGCTATTTATGTCGTTGTTTTGTTTCTTGTTTTTGTTTTTTCCTCTCCTTCCTTCCCTTACCCCTCCTGATGGGCACGAGTGAGGTAGCCCGTTGCCTTCTTTGCTGCTGACTGCCAACATACAACCACGAGAGAAACCAGGCTGAGGGCAGAGCTCAAAGGATCACAGCGAAGAGGAGCCAGAATCCTTGCACTGTGCATCTGATCTTCCTGTTTCCTGAAATAACACATTTTCTTATGGTTTAGTCCAGTTGGATTTGTGGTTTCTTGTACTTATGGCCAAAAACGTTATAACTACAGGTGAGGTCAAGGAAGTATGGGGCCAATAGGCATACCAAAAATATTCTAGGATGAAGGATGTATTTACTTACAATTTTTAATTTTTGTATTTACTTACAATTTTTACAATTTACTTACAGTTTTTTTTTTCACTAAGTTCCCCAAAACTAGATCCAGATAGATTAACTGTTGTAACTTGTGAAAAGCAACTTGGGACAAATAAAATGGAGGATTACTTCATGCAGAGGATCCCCAACTGGCGAATTGGCTACAAATAAATAGTTATTTTTCTTTTAATTTTTAATTTTAATTTTTTAAAAAAGATTTTACTTATTTATTTGACAGAGAGATCACAAGTAGGCAGAGAGGAAGGCAGAGGGGAGGAGGAAGCAGGCTCCCCGCTGAGCAGAGAGCTGGACTCGGGGCTGAATCCCAGGACCCTGGGATCACGACCTGAGCCGAAGGCAGAGGCTTTAACCCACTGAGCCACCCAGGTGCCCCAAACAGTTATTTTTAAATGAGAGGGGGACTTAAGGTGTTTTCTTAGGTGAAATTAAAAAAAAAAAAAAAAGGAGTAATATACAAGATGAGCCTGAAACATATCGTGGTTCCAGAAAGGAAGGAAGTGCTCAAAAAAGGAATGGACACAGGAGCCGACCTGAAAGAGCTGACAAGTGATCCATAAGCCAAGAGAGTTTGACAACAAAATGGTAACATTGGATTATAACCCGAAGGCTAAAATAATTATCTATGAGTCCATAGTGATATAAATAAATTGAATAATTGAATACATAAAGAAACAGGAGAGAAGGCATAGCTCTGCCCTATAGAAGAATCCCAACCTGTACCCCTGGGGATAAAAATATATTATATGTTTATAAAAAATAAAAAATAAATAAAAGGAAAAAAAAAAGAATCCCAGTGAATGCATGTAGAAGCTATGGGGGAAAGAGGAAGCTACCATGAGCACACCACAGTGGTCACTCTAGCGAACATGACCCACAGATGGATGCTAACATTAATAAGAGAAGGTTTGAGGAAAAACAGGGTATTGGCACAGTCTCAAAGTATCTTCCCCAAGAGGGAACATGGACATGTAAGACAGACTAGGGGGCTCTAGGGGTGTATCTGTCCTGAGTTTTCTCCTGAAATATGCCCTGTGGTTTCAGAGACAGGTAAACCAGAGGCTCGGTTTAAAATTGCGTGGCTGGCAGGCACCTTGCTGGCTCAGGCTTGATCTCGGGCTTGGGGGTTCGAGCCCTATGTTGGGTGTAGGGATAACTTAAAAATAAAACTGTTAAGAAAGAAAGAAATTGCACAGCCAGGACCTCATGCGTTCTTCCAAGAAACAAACAGGGCCATCTTTGTTCAGAGAACTTTAGTCACGGCTGAGCCGAAGGTGGCCTGGCCCAGAGACTTGTTCCCTTGTATCACTTCGGAAGAGATGGGCTCATCCCCCACCCCCCGGTCTCTACCCCAAGGCCCCGGATTGCTCATTGTCGCCAGGGTTGTGGTGAGTTACACAAGCGAATGCCAGCGTGCAGATCTACTGGGATGCGTTTAGTTTCCTCTTGATTCTGGGATTATTTGTGTTGGCACGGGGCCATCCTCAGCTCTTCCCAAGTTGGGACACATTCTCAGAAAGGGCTGGTCCCACCATCCTCATCTTGCTAGAGGCCAAAGTCTGGTTTCATTTTTCATTAAACTGCTATTTGTAACTTTCATCGAACAGAATGACAACATGTCCAACTGTCTTCATTCAGTATTTTCACAGGAGAGAGCCTTTTGCCTCCCATGAGAACATGTGATTTATTTATCTCCTCCATTGTGCAATCGGTTCACCATCATGACAACTAACGCAATGTTCTAGAGAAAAATTTTGCTGTATCACATGGTGACATCACTCACATCGGCAGTGATTGGCTTTTCACCTAGATCCACCAAAGCCTGCACTACAGGGATGGAGTAGTGGGACCAGGGGCTTCTCTGCTTTGACTGTGAGTGCCTAGGGGGCTGGGATCACGTCTTGCTCACCTTCATCTGCCCAGGGGTCAGCCATGGTAGGTATGGTAGTATTTCTATCTCTCCACTTCCTGGGTCCTTAAGGGACTACATGCCTAGCCTTTTGTGCCTGGGGTCAGCTCTAAGAGTGGTTCCAGCTGATGAGTAGGAAGCAGATGCGTTGCAGATCAAGCCTGGGCTGAAGCTTGTGGTCCAGGAGCTCTTTCCCTTCTAACTGAGCAACCAGGAACATTTAAGAGAAGGCCCCTCAGTCAGCCTCTGTCCCTGAGCGACTGTGGTAAGTAGAGCTCTCCCTTCTAACTTATAATGAACACGTAGCATGAGTAAGACATAAACGGTTGTGTGGACTGTGGAGACTTTGAGTTGTTTGTTACTGCAGCAAAACGTAGGCTGTGCTCACTGACACTGTAGGCCTAAAATAGATATTTGTTACTGAATGGATGAATGATTTAAGCCAGAAAGGCCTTCTGAACAGTGGTAGCTCTAGAATTTCTAGAAAGGAGAAATTCAGTCCTGGTAATCAGGTGACACTTGTGTGGGAAGTAGGGACCATGCTGGCTAGAGGACTTTTCATGTTTCGTTCATAGAGTACACTGGTTTTGTTAGATGCTTTTTATTTGGGGTGTTGGAATGTTGATGAGGTTATGAGGAGCCCAAAATACCCCAAAGCAGTCCTTGGCACTATCATTAGAGTTTAGACTGAACTTGTCACCTCCTATGTGTTTTACAGATGGGGAAACTGAGACCCAGACTCAGTGTGGTGTCGTTTCCTGATTCTCTATCTAGTGCTTTTTTTTTTTTTTTTTAAGATTTTATTTATTTATTTGACAGAGAGAGATCACAAGTAGGGGGAGATGTAGGCAGAGAGAGGAGGCTCCCCAGAGAGCAGAGAGCCCGATGTGGGGCTCGATCCCAGGACCCTGGGATCATGACCTGAACCAAAGGCAGAGACTTAACCCACTGAGCCGCCCAGGCGCCCCTCTACCTAGTGCTTTTGCCACCCCATCATTGTACCTTTTGTACCTGGCCTTTAGATAGCAGGAGCTTGAGAGTCACACTCTGACTGATTCTCCTCCTGGCTCTACCACTTACTAACTGTGGGTCTTGGGAGAGGCTGCTTATTCTCTCTGTGCCTCAGTTTCTTCAGCTGGACAATCCTGAGTGGGTTGCCATGAAGATTTGGTAACAAAGTATAGACTAGGGAAGGACCTGAGGTGCCTGGCATGTAGCAAGTATAATAATGTTTATCCCCATCAAGGCCATTATTGTCGTTGTGGTTTCTCATCCCACCGTCTTGACTTACCCCGAAGTCCCATGTTCTCTTTGTGCTCCTTTCCCTTGGAAAATAATAAATCTGTTAGAGACCATTGTGTGGTATCTTTGTAGACTATTTGGCCCCAGGGGAAGTTGCAATTGAATTTTTTTTTTTTAAAGATTTTATTTATTTATTTGAGAGAGAGACAGTGAGAGAGAACATGAGCAAGGAGAAGTTCAGAGGGAGAAGCAGACTCCCCAAAGAGCTGGGAGCCCGATGTGGGACTCGATCCCGGGACTCCAGGATCATGACCTGAGCCGAAGGCAGTCGTCCAACCAACTGAGCCACCCAGGCGCCCCACAATTGAATTTTTTTAAAATAAAGATTTTATTTATTTATTTGACAGAGATCACAAGTAGGCAGAGAGGCAGGCAGAGAGAAAGGAGGAAGCAGGCTCCCTGCTGAGCAGAGAGCCCGATGCGAGGCTCGATCCAAGGACTCTGGGATCATGACCGGAGCCGAAGACGGAGGCTTTCACTCACTGAGCCACCCAGACACCTCTGCAGCTGAAGTTCTAAGGAGAGAACTGGGCCTTGAGCCCTGGTGAGCTGTCCCTTTCTTCCTGCCACCTCCCTCTGCCGAGAGCCCATACTCTGGGGTCCACCAGAGGGAGGGGATGAGGAGGACGAGGCCTTGCGTCCTCCCTACTCAGGCTCTGTCGTGTTTCCTGACCGACTGATGCTGGGGCTTAAACTCTATCACGGGCTCAAATATCCTGTGGGGCAAGATCCAAATCGCCCACTCTCCAGTCGCTGGGACGGCAGCCTCTGGGTTGTGCTCCCATAGATTTAAGATTGGACTGCAGATCGTGGGCACCCTCAGCCTTCCTCCATGTCACCAGACAGTGCCTTCGGAGGTGTGTGACCAGGGCCCTTCTCACGGAAAGGGCAGAGTGCCCCTTGGCTGGAGCGCCGGCCACCTCTTTAGTCCCAGCCTCTTTCTTCTTCCTTCGGTCAGGACGGCAGAGTTATGTTGACCTGACAGCGTGTGCCAAGGGGAATAGAATTTCGGCTGAAAGTGCATCAAAATCTGAATTTTAATTTCAGGCAAAGAAGTCTCTTCTCTCATTTTTGTGTTTTAGACATACTTCCTTCGAGTGTCCTTTTTTTTTTTTTTTTTTTTTTTTTAAACAGCAAGGTTGTTTAAAGGAAAATCATATTCTGGCATCACACTTAACTTTAGAAATTTAAGCATCTTTTAATATGAGGTAAACAGAAGTCCTTTCTTGAAGTAAAACCTACATAGGGAAAGTGCGCATATCACAGGCGAGCAGCTCGATGAATTTCCACAAACCTAATACATCTATGGAAGTTAACACCGAGATAAAGAACAGGACATCACCTTCTTATCCCCCTTGTAACTTCCGCCAGTCACTAACTTCTCCAAGACCGCTAATCTGATTGTTGGTTTGGCCTGTTTTACACTTTGCATAAATGGAATCACATTGTGTGCATGCTTTCATGTCTGATTTCCTTTGCTCAGTATCGTTTATGAATTCCATCTGTCCTCAATGGTTCATGCTTTCTCCTCGCTGTTTGTCATTCCGTTTTGTGACTACACCACCGCAAAGTTTTCAATCCATTCTACTGCTGATGGACATTTGAGTAGCTTTCACTCTAGGGCTGTTAGAAAGACCCTGCTT
Organism: Mustela erminea; assembly: GCF_009829155.1. Classification (NCBI taxonomy): domain Eukaryota; kingdom Metazoa; phylum Chordata; class Mammalia; order Carnivora; family Mustelidae; genus Mustela; species Mustela erminea. The sequence goes on along the minus strand of NC_045635.1, from coordinate 14,944,462 downwards.
TGAACACTCTGGTTCATATCCTTTGGCAAACATACGCACTCCTTTCTGTTGGTTATACACCTAGAAGGGCAATTGCCGGCTGTGGGGTTAGTTGTATGCCCAGTTTCAATCCATTCTGCCAAATAGCAGTGTATGAGATTTTTGGTGGCTCTGCATAATATGAAGTCTATTTTCTAGTAAGTCGAAGATATACAAGTGTTAAGTTAATGCAAACAGAAACAATTAAGTCCTTTGGCATATCATTAAACCCGTTTATTGAAACTGTTTCCCCCTTATCCTAATTGTGCCTTCAACTTGTTATGTAACCTGGATGAGCTTCCTGACCTCTACTCTTTCTTAATCCAACCAGTCAAAAGTCTCTCTCAAAACACTTTCCATTCATTTATCCACCTAGAATGTTATGAGTGTTAATAAGCCGGAGTTTGCAAAACAAATTCAACCCCTCCAGCAAAGCTGAGTCCCTCTTAACCTGGGGTTGTGTTTAACAGGGCAGAGTCAGTCAGGATGTGTTCTGCAGACCTGCATTTTATAAACAACCTTCTCCAGAGCTGTGAATGCAATTCAGACTAGAATCTTGTTTTGGTGGTAAAGAACAATGGAATATTCTCCTGCGGGTTTTAACAAAGGAGAATGGTGCCTTTAAAGTGATAAAGCGTTTTGCAAATATAGGAACTATTTGACTATAAAGGGTAGGGTGGAAGTGAATGGTTGGACAGCAGTGGAAGGAAACAGGAGGGAATTCAGAGTGCTTATCCCCCCCCTTCCAAGTCTCTGTCTCTATAAGTAATTAGAATTGTACAACCGTGACCAGGCCCTTAGTCCTCCATTTCTCCATCTGTAACATAGGGGTACTTCGACAAGCTGGTTAGGTGATTTGTAAGTCCTATCTAGATTTAGTTCTTAACTCTGTGAACGTGCACAGGGAGAAGATGCTAACAGAAAAGACAGAAGGGACCAGAGACAACTCACTCCATATACTCTCCAGCACACACGCACACACTCAGCAAGTAGAGTGCTGGGGATCCCAGTTTTTAGGTACCCGGTGTAACCTGTCATTCACCAAATAGCCGTGGACCTAAAATCTTTCCCAGAAAATTTTCCTTTTACGGGATCTCTCCGAGTCCCCCTCCAGTGGATCTCTGCATTGGGAATCCTGTGGCAGAGGGGAGACCTGGGGCTCCCATCCATCACAGTGCACGGTGCCGAAAACAGTGAACCAGGCATTTGGGTACCAGGGCGACCCCTAAAGGTGAGAGGATGGGTTTGGAGGTTTGGGGGGGTCTCCAAGGAGCGCGCCGGACCCGCCGCGGGGCACCCGAGGGTCGCGCGGTCCGGAGAGTCCCGAAGCGTCGCGGGGGCCTCTGCAGGGGTGGGGTGGACCGCCCAGCCCGCGGGCCGCGATTCTCTCCCCGCCCCCCTGCCCCGAGCTCCCCGCCGGGCTTCGGCCGGCCGCGCCACTGGCTCACACCCTCCTCCCCTCGGCGCCCCGCCCGCTCCCCACCTCCGAGTCCAGCCTCCGCGCCCAGCCTCGCCGCCGCCGAGCGCCGGACGCGCCACGCCGCGCTGGGCTGCTGGAGAGCAGGCGGGCGAGCGGTCCCGGAGCGGCGGGGGCGGCGCCCAGCCCGCGGGAAGGGGGAGGGACGCGGCCGGAGGGAAAAGGAGGGCCGGAGGGCGCCAGCGGCCAGCGGGTCTGCCGGGATTGGCAGGTAAGCGCGCAGCGCCGGCATGAGGCTGTTCCCCCGGGCTGCTCAGACCCAGCCCGGGAGCCGGTGGCGGGCGCGGGCGGCTCGGGCGGAGCGCCTGGACCTGGAGGGCGACGGGACAGCGGGGCGAACGCTCCCTCCGCCCCGCTGCGGCTCTGAGTCGGAGCCGGGGCCGCCCTGTGAGGCAGAGGCCGAGCCCCGGGGGCCGGCACCCCGACCGTGGGAGAACGCGCGCCACGGGAGAGGGGGCTCCGGCGACGCGTTCTCGGAGGGGTGAGGGGGACGGCGTGTGTATCCAAAAGCTTCAAGCGGACTCCAACTCTCCCCGCCCCTCCGGGAGACGGACTCCCGCGTCTCGTTTGCGCGGACGGCCCTCGAAACCGGACCCTTGGGGGACTCCGTTTACCGCTCCGGCCGTGGGGTGCGTTGGAGCTTGCGGAGCGCGAACGCGCCGCGGGCCCCAGACGGCTCGGCTCCCCGCCGTCTGGCGGGACCCAGAGCAGGTGGCGGGGGCCGGGGGCGCGGCGGGATGGAGCTGCAGCTCGAAGCCTGGGGGTGAGCATGGGGAGCAAGGAGGAGGCTGGAGGTCTCGGGCGAGCTCTTTCCGGCTGGGACTCGCCCTTTCGAGACTCCAGAACTATATACAAGGTGAGGAGGAGACGGGCTTTGCCCGCGTCAGATGAGGCAGGAGGCAGAGGTTTTCCGTGGCTGCCAGGATAGTGACACTTCTTAGTTTGTACTCTCCACGAATCCCTTGGGAGTCTTGCTAAACTGCAGATTCTGATTCGGTAGGTCTGGGGTGGGACCCGACAGCCTGCATTTCTAACAAGCCCCCACGTGATGCTGATGCTTGTGCTCCATGGACCACATTTTCTACGGTAGGCACAGCAGAAGTACTTTTTTCAGCCAACAGGCTGAAAACCTAAGAAAGTGAGAGACAGGGGGAAGAGGTCCCAAGACTTTACCAGTCCCAGCTCCACCCCAAACACACACACACATGAAAATGATAGCTACGCGTTAGGAAGCTAAGTGCTTTACTTTTCTTACTAACTTACTACCCAGATACATTATCTGTTGGTCGAGCTGGCTTCGTGGGCATACAACCTGTATTTTGGTCTTCACGCTTTGCTGTCACTGTTGAAATTCTTACTCATTTTTTGAGCGAGGGGCTTCGCATTTTCATTCTGCCCTGGGGCTCACAAATTATGTAGTGAATCCTAATAGTCCCCGTTGGCGGAAGTAGCACTTGTTTCTTTGATCAGGGTTGGGAGCTGGTGGGTGATGGAGAGTGAAGCTTTATTAAGCCGAAGTCTAGCCGAATGTTGCTGTTCCTCCCGTCTTTCTTCCTTTCTCTTTGGCTATTTTAAGAGATAAGCCTGGGAGTGTAACCTCAGTTATACATCGTAAGCCAATATGTATTGCTTTATTAATATTAATAATTAATGGTTTATTAAGAGCTTTGTTATTAATAGGCAATACAGTTTTAAGTTCGACCTCATAATAATTTGTAAATTAAGTGACAAAATACATGTTATTCCCAAAATATTTGGGGAGACCTGTTTAGTGTCTCAGAGTTTTGCTTAGTTAAGATCTGAAACGAGCTGGACATTGCTTGGTTTGGCTGCTTTCACATCTCAAATGCAAATCTAGAAAACAAAAAGTGGCCAAATTTTGTAGCTGTTCAGGGGTATTGTTTTACAGGGCCTCAGCGCGATGCCAGGCCCTGATCGGATTCCCACCGCTTTTACATTCCCACATCCCTGCAAGGTGACTTTCCTTACAAGGGGGATAGAGTAGATTCTGCTATAGACAAACACTGAAGGAACGCAGCGTGTTTTCCGTGTGAGTAATTCTTGCCCACAGACTCCAGGTGTGTTTGATTTTCTAGAGGTTGGAAACACAGAAAAGAAAAAGAAGCTGAACTTTAATTATGGATATGATTTTGTTCAGGGGGAGAAAACATCTTGAGAACTGGAATTTCATTGGCAGGTTGGGCAGGGAAAAGAGAGCTGCTGTGTTTTTAGTACCATGAACAGCCTTCCAGAAATGGCAAAGCAAGTTTGCTCAGGTGTTAGGGAGCTGGTTAAGAAGCTGCTTTTGTGTGGCCTACGTGTTGGTTCCAGGGGCTCTGGTGTGGTTGTGGCGTGGCTGAGTCTGACTTAGGACTCCGAGGGGGGCATCACTATGTAGGTTCCTGGTGCTTTCACTGCTCACAAGAAACTGACAAACACATTTTTCCATTTTGCTGCCTGAGAGTGCCAAGTCCCTTTCAGATACTCCCTACAAGTTGGGAAGAGCACCCTTAACAAAAAAAAAAAAAAAAAAAAAAAAAAGGGTGGGCAGAGAATGTGTTTCCGTGATGTTAATAATTTGGAAGCTAGAAAAGAGATTCTGCCTTTAGCCAAAACCTAGGAACTGGTTTTGAGGCCTTGCTGAGAAAGGCCTTCCCTACCCCAAGATAGAGGGCAAAAAATTCTTTTAAAATGTGTATGGTGGGGCGCCTGGGTGGCTCAGTGGGTTAAAGTCTCTGCCTTCGGCTCAGGTCATGATCCCGGGGTCCTGGGTCGAGCCCCGCATCGGGCTCTCTGCTCAACGGGGAGCCTGCTTTCTCCACTCTCTCTGCCTGCCTCTCTGCCTGCCTACTTGTGATCTCTGTCTGTCAAATAAACAAATAAAATCTTAAAAATAAATAAATAAAATGTGTATGGTTTTTAAAATATGTGGGTCTTTAATCCACATGGAACTTGTTTTGGGAACATGGTATGAGGTGGGGGGGCACTGGAAATTAAGAAATGGGCTCAACATTTGGTAAAAATTAAAATAAATTCTCTCAATCAAGTAAGAGTCTCTGAACACTCTGTTCCATTTTATAAATCTACTTAATTAATTCTTGAGTTGACTCCATGTTTTTGAGATTGAGGCATAATTTACGTATAATAATATTCATCATCTTTGTGTACAGTTTTAAAAGTTTTGACAGATTCATATGGCCATCTAATGAGCACCATAGCAAGACAGAAGAATTTGGTCACTCCAGAAAATTCCTTTTTGACCCCTCTGTAGTCAGCCGCCTCCACCATACTCAGCCCCTGGCAACCATTGATTTACTTTCTGTTGCTGTAACTTTATCTTTTCCAGAATGCCCAGCGACTGGATTCATAAATGATTTGGCCTTCTGAGCGTGGCTTCTTTCACCTCATGTAATGCATTTGAGATTTCTCAGTGTCCCGTGAATCAGTAATTTGCCTTTTTATTGCTGAGTACTATTCCACAGTTTATCCATTCCCTGACTTTCTGTGCTTATGGATAGGGCCACTGTGAACGTTCACAGACAGCTTCCTGTGTGAACATACACTTTCATTCAGGTAAATACCTCCAAATAGGATTGCCACTGGGTTATATGGTAAATCTAACTTTGTAAGAAATGGCCAGACTTTCCCCAAGCGGCTACATGCCAGCGTGCCGCCACCGGCCATGTATGAGAGGTCCAGCTGCTTGGGCTGCTCACCGCCGGCACTTGGTATAGTCAGTTTGATTTTTGTCTTAGCCGTTCCAGTGGGTTTGTGGTGGCCGCGCTCTGTGGTTTCAGTTTGCACTTCCCTAATGACTAGGGATGTTGAGCATCTTTTCATGTGCTTTTTGGTCATTTGTATATCTTATGAAATGTCTGTTTTTCTAGATTGTATTGGCTGAGTGAGTCACAAGAGCTCTGCATATATCATATATCTGGATACAGGTCAGATATCTATTGCAAACATTTTCTTTAAGTCTGTGGCTTGCTTTTGCATTTTCTTTTTGTGATGTGAGAACTCTTAACTTGAGAGCTATGCTCTTAAATTTTTAAGTGTATAGTAGAGGACTGTTCACTATAGTTGTCATGGCAAGCGGCCGATCTAGTAGAATGGATTCATTGTGCATAGCTGAAGCTTTATGCCCATTGAATGCTAACTTCCTATTTCCCCCTCCCCCAGCCCCCGGCAACCACCATCCTACCCTTTGTTTCTATGAGTTTGAATATTTTATTTGACTTATACATCATAAAAGTGGAATTAATGATGTTTTTTTGACAAGTATAAGATTTCTTTTTTTTTTAAATAAGAATAGCTTTGATCTTTTTTTTTTTTTTTTTGAAGATTTTATTTATTTATTTGACAGGTAGAGATCACAAGTAGGCAGAGAGGCAGGCAGAGAGAGGAGGAAGCAGGCTTCCTGCTGAGCAGAGAGTCCGATGCGGGACTCATTCCCAGGACCCTGAGATCATGACCTGAGCCAAAGGCAGAGGCTTAACCCATTGAGCCACCCAGGTGCCCCAGAGTAGAAGATTTCAATTTGATAAAGTCTAATTTATCAGGTTTTGTTCCTTCTATAGATAGCAGTTTTAGTAACCTGATAAATCTTTATCTACTTCACCTTTACCAGGATTTTTTCTGGACATTTTATTGTTTTATCTTTTTATGGCTTTATTTCGGTTAACTTTTGTGTGGGTCAAGATTCACTTTTGTTCATATAGATAGCCAGTCCTTCCAATACGATTTGTTGAAAAGACCATACTTTACTCCTTATATTCCCTTGGTCCCTTTGTCAAAAATTAATTGACTGTACATGTGTGGGTTTGTTTGTTTATGTATTTATTTTAGAGACGGGGTAGGGGAGGGGATGTGGTGTGATAGAGAGGGGAGGAGAGAGAGGGAGAGAGGGCGAGAGAGAAGAGCATTTTAAGCGGCCTCCACGCCCAGTGCAGCCTGACATGGGGCTCGATCTCACAACTCTGAGATCATGACCTGAGCCCAAATCAAGAGTCGGACGCTTAACTGACTGAGCCACCCAGGCGCCCCTGTGTGCATTTATTTTTGAATTCTGTTCTGTTTCATTCATCTGTATGTCTGGCCTCATGCCTATACTACATTGTAGGTCTTACACATTCTTGCAAGGTGAATTCCTAGATTGTTTTGTGGGTATACTTTTTATTGCTTTTAGAAATTGTTATCATTGGGCGCCTGGGTGGCTCAGTGGGTTAAGCCGCTGCCTTCAGCTCAGGTCATGATCTCAGGGTCCTGGGATCGAGTCCCGCATTGGGCTCTCTGCTCAGCAGGGAGCCTGCTTCTCTCTCTCTCTCTCTCTCTCTCTCTGCTACTTGTGGTCTCTGTCAAATAAATAAATAAAATCTTTAAAAAAAAAGAAATTGTTATCATTTATTCCCATTTCATTTTACACTGCCAGTACTCTTGTATAGAAAGGTTATTTATTTTTTCGTAGGTCCATCCATATTCAAGCCATGCTACTGAATTTTTATTAGTTCAAAGTTCTTCTAGTGAGTTTTCTTGGATTTCTAAGGTAGACAATCAAACTTTCTGGAAATGAAACAATACAGGCATTTCCCCTCCCCACTCTCCATATTTTCTTTCATTTTACTTGCTTGCCTTAGTGGCTAGGCTTCCTTCTAGGGCACTGTTGAGGAGTATCTGATTTGGGTGGGAATGAGTCTGATGCTTTCCTACTGGGTATTGTGCTTGCTCTAATGTTCTGGTCCTTATTCTTACTATTGTCAGGAAGTTTCTTTGCATTTGGAGCTTCTAAACGTCTCAAGTTTAATTTTAAAATTTCGTGGTCTGCTTAGATTCTTTTTTTCCATTGAAAAAGCCTAACAGTTTAGAGGTGAGTCACTCTTCCCAGCTTCTACAGAGGGTCATATTTTGATCTCCCTGGAGGAGAAGGTTAAAGTGTAATACAAGTCAGTTGTTTCATTTAGACTATGAAGATACTACCTTTGGAGCTTTTTATAATGTCCTCATTTGGGAGGATGCCAGGTACAGCAAGAAAGGGAGAAAATAAAGGGACAGATTATATAACCTACTTATGAATAAATAAGCTAACTTTTGGTAGTGTTTTCAAACTTTCTTGCCCGCCATCCATAGTGAGAAGTACATTTTACATCTCAACCTAGTATGAACCTACCTATATAAGACTGAAATAGGATCTTACAAAGTCTTATGCATTTTGGCTTCGTGCAGTGTACTCTGACAGTTTCATTTTTCTTCCGTCTGTTCTATTTCATCTAAAAATGATGATCATTTCCCTGTAAAGGGATGCAACCACTCTTTCATAAAACTCTGGTTTATAAACCTTCCCTTTAGTGTCTAAACCCCCGACTGCTGCCCGGTGTCCTAGACAGATTTATTTCATATTAGGTCCTGCTGTGCTGCAAAGTGAGACATTTCACTGTTGAATTACTGCGTCGCCTCTAAACCAGCATCCACCCTTGACCCCAAAGAACAGCTTGCAAATGCAGCCTCTGGAAACCCACTGCCCCAAACCCTCTAATAACCTCCACCACACTTCAAATAAGACCCCGGTTCCTCACTGTAGCCTCCGAGGCCCTATGTGGCCTTCACCCCCATTCTCACACTTCCCCCAAACATACGGGCGCGTTTGCTGTGCTGCCCTTACAGAGCACCATTACGTCAAATGTTCATATAATTTGTTGCCATCCTTCCAAAACAACATTCCCTGCTAACTGCTGTGAATGGTCTGTGAATGGCCATCCCCACATCCTGCTTTTGTTTTCTCCCCAACGACTTGTTATCTGCAATTGTGTCATTTAATTATTGGTCCACGGATTCCTTGTCGTCTTTCCCCTGCTGGAATATAAATTCCCAGAGAGCGAGGATTTTGTGTGTCTTGCTCAGTGCTGTGTTCTCAGGACCTAGAATGGGGGATATGGTAGGTGCTCAGTAAGTATTGGTCCACCGGATGAATGAGGCTGCCTGGAAGCTTGAAGAAATCAGGACACTAATCCTAAGCGCGTTTCAGTGTACTCTCTGCTTTTCTGTTCCATTTTAGTATAGCACTTTCTGTTGGTTAAGGATGGAGTAGATTCTAAAATAAGCTGTTCGTTAATCAACAGACATCTGGTGTCTACTGCATTTCTGATTCTTCGATGGTAATAAGGATAGCTAATAGCTAATATTTAATGAGCAGGCACTGGTCTTCCTGCTTTACACATATTCCCTCATTTAATCCTTCCAACTTGAGGCACGTGCTGCTATCATTTTTACAGATGAGGAAACCGAGGCACAGAGGTTAAGTAACTTGGCCAAGGACATACAAAAGGTAACTAATGGATGTAGGCTTTGAACACCAACCATGTGATTTCAGAGCCTACACAGTGCTCATGGCAACAGGGAGCATACACAGTTCCTAACTTTTATCAACACGTCATGTTTATGGCCTTTATTCTCTTACGGAGCCTTTTTTTTTTTCCCCCTAAAGATTTTTATTTATTTATTTGACAGACAGAGATCACAAGTAGGCAGAGAGGGGTGGGGGAAGCGGACTCCCTGCTGAGCAGAGAGCCCGATCCCAGGACCCTGGGATCATGACCTGAGCCAAAGGCAGAGGCTTTTACCCACTGAGCCACCCAAGTGCCCCGTTAAGGAGGGGTTCTTCACCAGGGCCGATTTTGCCCTACTGGAGACATTTGGCGAATTTTGCCTGTTGTGACTGGCAGAGGTGGGGGTGCTTCGGACATCTGGTGGGTAGGGGCCAGGATGTTGTTAAATATCCTGTGATGCACGGAACCCCCGCCCCCCATAATCCCCCACCGAGAATGATCTGGCCCCAAAGCCCAAGTGTTGGACTTGAGAAATCCTGCCTTAGCACAGTAGTTCTGAAAGCTGGCTGCCCGCTCAAATCACTTGGGGAGTTTTCAGAATCCATACGGATGTCTAGGTTCAGGTCCTGACCTTAGCAACCTCGACGGCGCTTTCAGCAATGCCCGGCAAGCCTATTCTGCCTGGGTGGTAGGTTTCCTTGTCTCTTCGCCAAAACAGCTGTTTGGCCCCTTTTATTGTGTCAGTCCTCCTGCACCAGCCGCTGACCCAGCCTCCTTAGATCCTCCGCCTAAACTCCCAACATGCCCACTTTTTGTACAAATGCTAGCTACTCCTGGTGCTCCCCACTGGGGCTGTGAAACAAAATGAAACGTGCCTGGTGTGTCAGAGACTGGCTGCTCTTCTGGGCTCTGGACCTCTTACCCTCTTTGCCTTCTCAAGGACATATTCTTCCCTTCCCCCCTTTTAAAAGCTTTTTATGTGGAAGGGCACCGGGCTGGCTGAGTCAGTAGAGTAGAGCACTCGACTCTTAATCTTCAAGGTCATGAGTTCAAGCCCCACTTCGAGTGTGGCACCTACTTAAATAAATCAAAGCTTTTTATTTGGAAATAATTTCAAACCTTGTAAGTCAGTTGCAAAAGTAAAAATTGTACAGCAAACAGCCATATGCCGCTTGTCCAGATTCCTCCCTTCTTACCCAGTTGGCTCTCTCCTCTGCACTCCTGCATGCCCACATCCCCTGTCTGCGCTGTTTGGTGGTGTTAAATGCAGCGTGGCCTTCACTCCTAAGCCCTTCGGAATGGGTTTCTGAAGAATAAGAATATTTGCTTACATAAGCACAGCGCTGCTGTCAACTTTGGTAAATTTAACATGGATATTATGCTGTTACCTAATCTGCTATTTGTTTTTGCCTGTTTGTTTACCTAATCTGCTATTTGTCTTCCAAGTTAGACAATAGACAGGATAACATCCTTTACAGCATTTTTTTCCTTCTGGCACAGGATTTGCCCGAGGGGTGTTCACAGTGGTCTCCTCTCTTAGCATCCTTTAGTCTAGAATGTTTCCACAGCCTTTCTTTTTCTTTGTCTTTTATGACATTGGCGGTGTGGGGAAGGAAAAGTAATTTTTCCTCTACAAAACCCCCCTCCCCTCCAATACAAGACAGATTAACAAGAGAAAAACAAAGAACTTGAATAACATGTGCACCTGGGACAGCTGAGTAACTCTGTGAAATGGCCCAAGTCACCACCTTAAGCACCATCTCCAACTAAGGCCCAGAGGAAATTTGGGGGCAGAGGGTGGAGAGGCGGTTGTAGAAGGTGAGCAGGCAAAGCCCAGTAAACAGGAGTAGGACTGTGATGCAGATTTAAGTCCTGCCTTCTCTGTTGGGGAGAGATCCTGGAGATTTAGATTTACCCCCTCTTCCTGGGGCAGAGAGGAAGACACCTTTAAAGATGGACATTTCCCTTATACATGTAAATGTCTCCTACAAAAGGGTAATGTTGGTGGGTTTTCTGAGCTTCTCTTGCATCTGCTTTTCTTAGAAATAATCAGTTTAAAATAATCCTTAGGCCAAAGAAGCCCGTTTTGGGGGTGGCAAATGCTTCTCCCCTTCAGCATTTAGGATGCAGGCAGACCACTCCCTGTCTTTTTAAGAAACATTGGTCAATTTGGGTTTGTTTGAGGTATCTTTTCCTTTTTTTTTTTTAAATTAAGATTATTTATTTATTTATTTGAGAGAGAGCATGAGCGAGGAGAAGGTCAGAGGGAGAAGCAGACTCCCCATGGAGCTGGGAGCCTGATGTGGGACTCCGTCCCCAGACTCCGGGATCATGACCTGGGCTGAAGGCAGTCGTCCAACCAACTGAGCCACCCAGGCGTCCCTGTTTGATGTTTCTTGTGATTAGATACAGATTATGCATCTCGGGTCAGAATACTGCATAGGTGATATTGTATCCTCAGGGTATCACATCTGGAGGCCCACAGTCCCCAGAATCTGGTGCCTAAATGGGGTATCTCGATGGAATGGCATCTGACCAATGTGGGGCCACAATCAGGTGGAGGCCAATGGGGCAGGAGGTGAAAGGGTTCACCTGAGGCAGGACGAAGGAGATAGAAGTTTACTGGTTACACCCAGGGGTGGCGGGCAGGACAGCAGAGGGGAGGCTGTCTGCAGTGAGGCAGTGGGTGGGGCTGTTTTTAAAGGGGGAAGATGAGGAGGTGTGGCCACATATGGAACCTTCCCCTCTTCTGGGAACTGTGCCTCGTTGTAAGTAGCCCATTGGCTAGTTAGGGCCTAGGGGTATTTTGAGGTGTGTGGCCTGATGGGCCTGTTGTATGCAGCGAGGGCGTCACTGTGACCCTGTCTGCATCCTGTTGCTCAAGCCTCTTTGCCTAAAAGTGGCCTCCACGCAGATGTCCCTCTTCCTCGTTGGCGATGTTAATTTTGATCACCTGGTCAAGGTGTTGTCTAATTTCTCCAGTGTGTGGTTACTCTTAGTGAGCCATCTAGGGGAAGACACAGATAGCCCGCTTCTCATCAGTATTTCTCTCTAGATTCAGCATTCAGTGGTGATTTTTGCCTGATCCAATCCTTAATGTGAGTTTCCAACTCCGATATTCTCTCCATATTTACCAGTTGGCCCTCACCAAGACCCCTTCCTCTCTTCCCCATTTTTTTTTATTCGTGTATTTATTATTGGTATGGACTCCAGAATTCCTATTTTTTCAGTGGTTTGTAATTCATTACTGTACTTAATTGTTTTTGTTCTCATGTTGGGAAGGACGTAATTCTTAATCCTGTCCTCCTCATTCTTCCCTGCTTCAGTGCACCCCTCTCTCTTGTCTGGATCATTTCCACTAGCTCAGTCATGTTCTAATAAAGAATATCTCTCTTGTCTCCGCAGCCCCCTCCTGTCGTCCCCCCATTACTGGTCACCCCTTCTCAGAGGAGCCTCTTAAAAGACTGTACATGCTTCATCAGCACACATTCATCCCCTGTCTGATCTAATCAGGGTCCTGGCCTGATTCTCAGTGGACGCCATGTTGCCAAATACGGCAGCCGCCATTTCTCTGACTGACTGTCCTTGACTCTGCAGCAGCATTTGACAAGTCGGTCATCCCCTCCTTCCATGAACACCTCCTCCTTGTGGCTTCCATTGTTCTACACTGTCTTGTACTACACTTTCTACTCTATCTGGTAACTTATTCTAAGCCTTCATTTCAGACTCCTCCTCCTCTGCTCAACCTACAAAGGCTGGTGTCCCTCTAGGGCCGGGGACTCCTTTTCTTCTCTTTACAGCCTCTCCTTAGATGACCCCACCAGTCTCATGGCTTTGCATTTCATCCAGGTGCCAGTGCCTGCAGCCATGACCTTTCCTACCACTCAAGGTTCACTGATCCATACTTTTAAAAACGTTGTATATACTCTTCCCCTCTCCCAACTTCATTGACGTATAATTGCCGAATAGGAGTTGTGCATGTTTAAGGTGTATAATTTGCTGTTTGTTGTAGGTATACATTGTGAAGTAATCACCACACTCAAGTTAACTAACATCCACCACCACACACCTTTGTTTTAGTGTGTGTGTGAAGTTAGGATCTACCCTTTTAGCAGACTTCAAGTATACAATACATAGTTATCTGGAGTCCCCACGCTGTACACTGGACTCCAGAACTCATTCATTTGCACTGATTTTAGAACGTGAACTCCAGCCTCCTTAGCACGGCATTCATCCTGCACTAACCTCTGTGAGATTAAAATGTAGAGTTGATCTCATGGTCTCAGAAAATATCTGAGATTTTTATACTAGCTCAAAAATATCATTGAGAAATATTACAAAACAATGATGATAAATTGACCAGTTCTAAGAATGTTGAAAGTTTTGGAGGTAACTTAAAACACAAAAAGGCTCAGAAATGAGAAATGGGAGCTGTAGAAATGAAAAAGGGGGAAGAAAGCACAGAAAAAGTCATGCCTTAAACACCTTGTGTTTTTGAAATATTAAAATTAAAAAAAAAATCTTGAAACAAAAAGACTTTCTAATTCACATGGATATCTAATTGGAGTCCCGAACTCCCATGTTTCCTCAAACTCCGCCTTTCCAAAGCAAAATCCTGATTCTCTGCCACTGCCCCCCGCCCCCAGCGCCCGAGACCAAACCTGATTCTCTTCCTCATGTCTTTCTGTGGCACCACCATCCACCCACTTGCCCAAGCCCCAAGCCTACAAATTTCATGCTCCACGTCCAAAGCGCATCAGCAAATCTTGTCAATTTGGCTCCCAAAGTATATCCCAGGTGTTCCGGCTTCTCTGTGCCTTCACTCTGTGTCTGCCACTATCTTGTTCTTGGATAATTGCAGTGGCCTCCTATAATCGGTTTTCCATAGAGCAGCTAGAGAATCTTTTTAGAAGCATTAATTGGATGTCACTCCCTTACTGTTGACCTGTATGTGTTGAAGACCACTCTCCTCCTTTTCATTCTTGCAGCCCATCAAGCTCCTTTTGGTCTTTTGTACTAACTGTTGGCCCTGGAATGTTCTCTTTGTCCCCTCCCCAATCTTTCTGTGGCTGGTTTCTCATCATTTGTATCTCAGTTTAAATATCACCTATGATCACTTGATCTAGAATAGCCAACATGTTACCCTCTGAATCCTTCTCATCTTACTTTATTTTTTTTTAAAAAGATTTTATTTACTTATTTGACAGACAAAGATCACAAGTAGGCAGAGAGGCAGGCAGAGAGAGAGGAGAAAGCAGGCTCCCTGCTGAGCAGAGAGCCCGATGCGGGGCTCCATCCCAGGCCCCTGGGATCATGACCTGAGCCGAAGGCAGAGGCTTTAACCCACTGAGCCACCCAGGCGCCCCTCATCTTACTTTAATTCTCAACATTGCACTTTATCATTCTATTTGTTTTCTTATTCATATATTTATTGTTCCCCCTTCCCTCTCCTTCTCTCCTTCAGCTAGAATGTGAGCAGGAATGACACTTTATCTGTAGTGCCTAGAACAGTATTTGGTATATAGTAGGTATTCAATAAATATTTGATGCATGAATGATACATTTAAATTGCCTAACATAATTTCCAGCACTTTGAAGACACAAAATGTTCTTTTTCTAACATGAGTGTCCATCTTCTTCTGGGGCTAAGTCCAGAAGCTTCTGGTGAGAACAGTGATTTGATAAACAGATGCATATGTGTTAGGATCCTAATTATTAGAGATTCCAGACAAAGGGGAATTACATTTTACCAAGGAGGGGGGACAAAACAGTGCTAGAATTCCAGGAATCAACAATGTCACATTTTTCAATGTGGGACTTTCCTGGCCTTCCTCACTGTAAGACTGGGTCTCAGATTTTTAAGTTGACATGTTTGGGGTGCCTCAGTAGCCCAGTCAGTTAAGCATCTGACTCTTGATTTTAGCTCAGGTCATGATCTCAGGGCGGTGAGACAGAGCCCCGTGTTGGGCTCTGCGCTCAGTGTGGAATCTGCTGGAGAATCTCCCTTTCCCTCCCCCCTCCTCTCTCTCTTTCTCTCTCTCTCAAATAATAAATAAAACAGATCTTTGAAGAATTGACATGTTTACCTTGTCATTTAGACCTGTGAATTTTCTAAACTCTCTGGATATTCATGAATTGAATATGTGGGAGACGGAGAGAAAGATTGGGAAGATATGTGCTGAAGTAGTTTACCTTTTAGGCATTGTTTGAAGATTAGCTGTGGGTCTTTTGTAAACCCCTGTAGTTTGTAAACTCTTGTAGTTCTGTATGGTACTAAAGGTTCCAGGAAAAATCAGTACAAATGAACTCTACTAGTGATTTTGTTATACAGATGATTAAATTTTTGTTAGAATGTATCACATATTTTAGGCTATTTGGAGAAACCATTACCCTTGACCCAGTAGGATTTACATTTTTTTTTTTCTTAAAGGATTTTATTTATTTATTTGACAGACAAGAGATCACAAGTAGGCAGAGAGGCAGGCAGAGAGAGAGGAGGAAGCAGGCTCCCTGCTGAGCAGAGAGCCTGATGTGGGGCTCGATCCCAGGACCCTGGAATCATGACCTGAGCCGAAGGCAGAGGCTTTAACCAAACGCTGAGCCACCCAGGCACCCCTAGGATTTACATTCTTTAAGTGAATCAATGCTCATTGTACTCATTGTTCATACATGAGTCTGAAGCTGTGTACCGTTAGTCACTCTTGTGATATTTGTCACCTATGCATCATTATTAGTCATTTTCTTTGACTAATCAGCATCCATCTTTAGTGAGAGGAGACAGTGTGTCAGGTACCATTTCATGGATATGGATATATTGGGTCTTACCTTTTTTTTTTTTGACTCATTTGTGAAAATGGATTAAGTGTATATGCATATATTTTTAATGTATTATTATTTTTAAAGATTTATTTATTTTAGAGAGAGGGAACAAGAGAGGACACAAACAGGGGGAGGGCCAGAGAGAGAGAATCTCAAGCAGACTCCCCGCTGAGTATAGAGCTGGATGCGGGATTTGATCGCACGGCCCTGAGATCATAACCTGAACCGAAGTCAAGAGTTGGCCGCTAAACTGACTGAGCCACCCAGGCACCCTTACATATATTTTTAAAATTCAACTTTTAATTGAAATACACATTATACGTATTATAAATGAGCAGCTCAGTGACTTTTCACAAACCGCACGCACCTGCTACCAGCCCCCCACATGAAGAATTAGTACATGACCAGCAACTGAAAGCTTCCATTTCTTCTTCTGGTCACTACCTCCCCAAATAAACTGCTCTTCTCATTCAGATGTTACAGATTGATTTTGCCCATTCTCCAATTTCATATATATGGTACCACCCGGAACATCTGACTGTCTTCACTCAGTGATTGTGAGATTCATCTGTATTGTTGTGTGCACTCAAGTTGCTGTATTCTGTTACGACTGTACCACGATTTATCCTTTCTGCTATCAGTGGACTATTGGCTTGTTTGGTCTTAGGCTTTTATAAATAGTGCTGTGAGAAACACTCTTGGACATATCTTTTGATGAACACCTGTGTGCATTACTATCTAGTAAATACCGTAGGGGAGGAAAGTAATTTCCTGTCTATACTTTCAGATTCTTGGCTGAGACCTCCCCTGCTCCTCACTGGAATAAAAGACAGATTAACAGGAGAAAAACAAATTTAGTAACATGTATACCTCCTGCCTGCGTGGCAGAGACACAGGAAAACTGAGTAACTGCCCCAAATTGTGCAAGACATCATCTTAAATGCCATCCCCAGCTAAAGACAAAAGAAGATGTTGGGGTGGTGGGGAGTCAGTTAATGGGGGGTTACCAGGAAAACCACAATAGACAAGGGTAGGGTTGTTATGCAGTTCTAAGTCCTTACCTTCTCCATTGACAAGAGCTTCTAGAGATTGGGGTATATTCCTGGTACTAGAAGGGAAACTCTCTTATAAATTGATAATGCCTTTATAAATGTAGATGTGTCTTACAAAAGGGTAACTTGGGTTTTCAGAACTCCTCCTGTGTCTGCTGTTTCTTAAAAATAATCAGCCTCAAGGTAATCCTTATGCCAAACAGGCACATTTTGGGGTGTCCTATTCTGCTTCCCTTAAGTACATAAAAGAATGCTTTAAATATATAGTTAACCCTTGAACAGTGTGGTTTTTTGAACTGTGCATGTCCACTTAATATGTGGGTTTTTTGCAATCTAGTACTGCAAATGTGTTTTCCTTTTGATTTTCTTTCCTTTTTTTTTTTTTTTTTAAGATTTTATTTATTTATTTGAGAGAGAGAGAGAGTGAGAGAGCATGAACAGGGGTAGAGGTAGAGGGAGAAGGAGAAGCAGGCTCCCCACCGAGCAGGGAGCCCAACATGGGCTCAGTCCCAGGATCCTGGGATCATGACCCCGGCTGAAGGCAGATGCTTAACTTGCTGGGTCTCTCAGGTGCCCTGATTTTCTTTTCGTTTTCTTTAAAGATTGATTTATTTATCTAAGAAAGCGGGAGCGGGGGAGGGGTGCCATGGGGAAAAGAGAGAGAGAGAGAGAATCTCCAGCAGACTTCTGGCTGGGCTCACAGCCTGACACAGGGCTCGATCCCACAACCCTGAACTCATGATCTGGACTGAAATCAAGAGCTGGAGGCTTAACCAACTGAGCCACCCAGACATACCACCACCCCCTTATCATTTTCTTAATTTTTTTTCTCAGCCCATTTTATTATAAGAATATAGTATATAATACAATATAGCATACAAAATATGTGTTAATTGACCATTTATGTTATCGGTAAAGTTTTGGATCAACAGCTAGCTATTAGTCATTAAATTTTGGGAGAGTCAAAATTATATGCAGACTATGAGCTGTGTGTGTGGTGGGGAGGGGAGGGCCAGATACCCCTAGGCCAGGCATTATTCAAGGGGCAACTGTTTCTAATAATTTTCACAGTTGTCAATTATTTTTTCCTCTGCATGCTGTTAGGATTAGTAGCCACCTTTGGACATACACGTCTGTATCCGTATACAATATTGAAGCTTTTTTTTTTTTAAAGATTTTATTTATTTTTTTGACAGAGAGATCACAAGTGGGCAGAGAGGCAGGCAGAGAGAGAGAGAGGAGGAAGCAGGCTTCCCGCTGAGCAGAGAGCCCGACATGGGACTCGATCCCAGGACCCTGAGATCATGACCTGAGCCGAAGGCAGCGGCTTAACCCACTGAGCCACCCAGGCGCCCCAGTATTGAAGCTTTTTATTTGTAACTTGAATTCAGTTTTAGCATCAGTTGTTTTTCTTCTTCTTCTTTTTTTTTGTTCTAAGAAGCCTGTTTCTGTGCTCGCTTATTCCTTAATTATCTATATGCAATGTCATTTAAAAAAATATCCTAAGAATTTTTGGCGTGCTCTTTCTCTTCCTAACACACACACACACATACACACACACACACACATATTTTGAAATGGAAAACACTCCTGAAACTGTTGAATATGTTTTGCAGATGTTGAGGCAAAGGTTTACGCACCTGAATAGACTTGGAATGGTACAGGCTTATTAAGCACTGATTCCTAATTTTGCGAAGAATAAAAAAGGAAGGAAGAGCAGAAAGAAGTAATTGAAAGTTTTTGGAAAACTAAAGTTTGATTTATTTCGTTGCGATTACACCCAGGTCGGCAGGTTTTGCCCCTAGTTTCTTCCACTGTCCCAAGTTGCATTAACTTCCTCCCTTCAGCAGATCTGAAGTTTATTCCACAAATTGGAGAGAGCGAATATACACTGAAGGCACTTACCGTCCACTTGATTTTGGTGGGAGACACAGACATTGAATGGGCTCTGTACGGAGAACAGTTAGCGAACAGTGTTATTTGTAGCAGTGCTTTCCAAATACACAAACTAATCACCTGCAAATGCCGATTCTGTAGCTCTGGGATGGGGCTGGAGATTTGGGGAAAAGAGGACCACACTGAATAGCAAGGCTTTGGAGCACAGTTGGGGATTATGTGGAACCTTTGTCCATTGCCCATTTGCAGATGATGAACATCCTGGCCCAAGTGCCTCTCTGCTAGTCCTTCCAGTGCTGGCCCGAGAACAAGCTCTGCGCAGTCCCTTTCAGAGGGGCAAAGCCAGTGCTCTTTGAATGCTTCTTTTATCCTCCAGTAGAAATTAACCTCCCTCATCTAGTCTCTTCTCAAATGTTCCAGACACCCGAAGAGAAACTGCTGAATGCCTCAAACACACGCCAAACTAAAGGCGCACACACACACACACACACGAAATCCCGGCTACCGACCTGAAGAAAGGTGTGAAGCAGGGCAGGCATCAAACCAAGCTCCTCTCTCCTGCCTTCAACATCTCGTACTTCCTTGTTCGTTCCCCAGAGACCTGGTGTCCATGTCGACCTCCCCGGCCCCCCAACTGCTTCGGTGCACAGCAGCCTCCTTCCAGACAGCAGCTGTGCGTCTCCCTGCCCCAAGTGCACTCTGCTTGCCCCTGGGGTTGGGGGGGGGGGTCGATGGGAGAGCCAGGGAATTAACACTCCCCATCCCACCCCTGGAGCCACCCTCCACCCCTGCCTGATGACAGTTGTAGATAAACAGTCCAGCTCCTTTGCCCGCAGGTGGGATAACGGAGACAGAAGGGTGTTCTCCACCGGCCCCCCGAGTTTGCTAGGATTGAGGTTCAGTTGACCCGGTCGGTAACGGGGTGGGTACTGCACCCGTATTCGCTGGATTCCTGCTCCCGTCTCACTTCCCAATTCTCCTGTTCACTGGGATCACATCCTAAATCAACTAACTACATGCCCTCGAATCCTTCCGCAGTCACCTCCTGGAGGAACCCCAACTATGGCAAGGTTCTTCGAGGCCAGCAGTCAGGAAGTACTTTCGTTTGTTTTAATAAAACTCCCATTATAAGAAGACCGCATGGGAGCCCCATGGGGTTCACTCAAGGAGGTTTCACCAGGGTCTAGTTCTTTTGTTGGCCTGACACTAACCATTTCCATGGCTGGAAATACACCCGATCATGGAGAGAAAGGGTCTGTGTTTCTGGGCTGGTGGGGATCATGTCTGCTGAGCTCTTGACTACATCATATCGCCCCCGCAAACCTCATCCTGGCTGTATCCTCCTCCACGCTCCTCTCCCTGCGATATTCTGTTGTGGGCTCGCTCTCCAGTCCCTTGGACAAGAAACTCTTTCTTGGACCTTCCTTTTACCGTGAGGTTGTTAAATTCCGGATGTTAAATTTCAAGGATGTACCCACACCTGTTTCCCAAGCTTTGCATCAAGGATCTGTGTTCCTTCTAGCCACGCCTTCAGCTGCCCCACCCCACCTTCCCCAGAACTGGGTTTGGGTCTGAGCCTTGGTGTAATTCAAGACCACAAGGTATGCGATAACCCAGCCTTTCCCCCTCAAGACCTTGTAAGCAGAATCTCCCTTTCCGTGTGACTCGTTGCCTGGTTGGAACTCACAATGTGCTGGGATGCTCAGGAGGGTAGTCTGACTGCCGCTCTGGACTGGATTTCTCACAATCTTGCTGTACCTCTGCCAGGGGCTGCTGCCTACCAGGGGAACACCCGTGTATTTGTTTGGGTCTCTTGGGGTTCCCTTGGTCATTTAGATTTTTTTTTTAAAGATTTTATTTATTTATTTGTCAGAGAGAGAGAGAGAGCGCGAGCGAGCGAGCGTGCTCCCACAAGCAGGCAGAGCAACAGGCAGAGGCAGAGAGAGAAGCAGGCTCCCTGCTGAGCAAGGAGCCCCATGCGGGACTCGATCCCAGAACCCTGGAATCATGACCCGAGCTGAACGCAACGGCTTAACCGACTGAGCCACTCAGGTGTCCCGGTCCTTTAGATTTGATATTTTAAGGGTACATGCTATATCAACGGGGCTAGCTTTGTTTATTTAAGTAATTTTTAAGACTTTTTTAATTAAAAAATTTTAAAAAATTTTTTTATTATGTTCAGGTAGCCAACATAGAGTACATCATTAGTTTTTGTTGTAGTGTTCAGTGATTCATGACTTGCATGTAACACCCAGTGCGCATCACCACATGGGCCCTCCTTAATGCCCAGTTGCCCCATCCCACGCACGCCCTTCTGTAATCCTCAGTTTGATTCTAGAGACTCTCATGGTTTCTCTCCCTCTCTGATTTCTATCTGTTTTTTAAGATTTTTATTTATTTGAGAGAGAGACAGAGGGAAGAACAGGAACAGGGGGAGGAGAGGGAGAAGCAGGCTCCTCAGGAGCAGGGAACCTGATGTGGGGCTCGATCCCGGGACCTTGGCATCACAACCTGAGCCAAAGCAGACGGATGCCTAACTGACTGAGCCACTCGGGAGCAGGGCTCCCTTCAGTGTAAACGTTTGTGAAAACATCAAGGAAGGATGGCTAGGCGACTACTTCCCTGTGACTTTAGGCTCTCTTCCTGGCTTGCCAACTGCCACTTTCTTGCTGTACCCTCACATGGTGGTGGGGGAGGTGGAAGTTTGAGAGAACGAGAGATCCTTCTCTCATAAAGCCACACCCAACTGGGTTAGGGCCCCACCCTTATGAGTTCATTTAACATAATTATCTCCTAAAGAGCCTATCTTCAGATACAGTCACGGGGGGTGGGTGGGGGGTGGGGGGTGCGGGAGGAGGGGGGTGGTTAGGGCTTCAACAGAAGAATTTTGAAGGTACACAGTCTGGTTCGTAGCAAAAACTGTGCCCAGCTCCACCCATCCCCCCCCCACCTCAGCATTTCTCCTGGTCATCTCAAAGGATCCTGAAATTCCACAATTCGGGAGTCTTTCTTTGGTTTAAAGAATTGTTAAAATGTAAATGGACATAGCATTTGATTTATGTGCTTTGCTGTGAAGTCTTCTAAGAGCAGGTAGGGGCTCAGAAAGTATGAGGTCGCTGGACACCTGTAGACGAGGGATGGGCCCCACCGAGAGGACAGAAAGGGTACTAAAAACGAACTTGGTTTTCTCCAAGCAGTGTCTGTCCATTGATTTTTGCCAAGGCTTGTTCAAGTCCTTAGAATTATTTTCTTATCAGTTCCTGTAAAATAACCTTAAGATAAGAGAATTGAGTATTTGACCCTGCTTTCTTGGATGTGTGAGTGATTTGATAGATACTGCCTTTTATTTATTTATATATATATATATTTTAAATTTAGAGAGAGAGAGCAAGAGAGAGAGAGAGAGAGAGAGAGAATGTGTGTGAGGAGGGGCCTGAGAAGCAGAGGGAGAGAGAGAAAGAGAACGTTACGTAGTCTACTTCCCCAGTGTGGAGCTAGCCTTAGGGCTCAACACAGGGCTCGATCTCACAACCTTGAGATCATGACCTGAGCCAAAGTCGAGCATCATTTGCCTAACTGACTGAGCTACTGAGGCGCCCCAAAAGACACTGTCTTTTTTTTTTTTTTTTTAAAGATTATTTATTTATTTATTTAACAGACAGAGATCACAAGTAGGCAGAGAGGCAGGCAGAGAGAGAGAGGAGGAAGCAGGCTCCCCATGGAGCAGAGAGCCTGACGCGGGGCTCGATCCCAGAACCCTGGGATCATTACCCGAGCCGAAGGCAGAGGCTTTAACCCACTGAGCCACCCAGGTGCCCCAAGACACTGTCTTTTAAAGAAGGAGTTCTATTGACTCTGTGCAAAGGGAGAGGTGGAAGTACAGCTTGGCATTGGTTTATCCAGCCTTCTATCAACACCGATGTTCTATTAGCCAGAAAATTATGTCTGATGACAATAGATGTTTTCATAAGGCCTCTTAGGTGCTCCTGGAGTCTGAAGTACTTTTTGAGTTATTGAGGATTAAGTTATGTATGGGATGATTGTCATATTAACTGTGGTTTTGATGATCTTTGTTAATGTTTGTTACTAAATGGTAATCCTTTATTTATTTTTAAAAAGATTTTATTTATTTATTTATTTAAGAGAGTGAGAAAGCACGAAGGCAGAGGGAGAAGCAGGCTCCCCACAGAACAGGGAGCCCAGTGTGGGGATCGATCCCAGGGTCCTGGGATCGTGACCTGAGCTGAAGGCAGACAATTAACCCACTGAGCCACCCAGGCGGCCCTAAATGGTAACCCTTTATTAACCAGGATATTTCCACTTCGATAGTCCAGTTTCCTCCCTGGCTAGAACCAGAATGGTACCAGAGGCGAACTGAGCCCTTCTTGTGGGTTATTGCTGGGGTCAGCTGCTTATGGAAAATTGGCTCAGGTCCTCAGAACACTGTGTATATCAGTCAAGCACATGGCTGTGACTGCTATGTGGCCTTTGCTCCTCTGGGAACCCACTGAGGGCGGGTCAGTTCTCATTCAATTCTGCTGAGGAAACTGCATAGTTTGAACCTATTCTCCTTTGAACCTCTTCCATCAATGGTGTCATCAGGGGGTCCTCAACCCTGGCCATCCACTGGTCTCAAAAAAGCGCACAGAGGTCAGCACTATCCTGAAATTGGTGTTTATCTTCTCATATATTATCTCACACTTATCCTACGTAGGTATACTTCCCTAAACAAAAGAGAATGCTACTTGTGTGCTTTTAAGCTTTATTTTTTAAAAAATGTTTTATTTATTTATTTGGTAGAGACACAGCAAGAGAGGGAACGCAAGTGTGGGGCGTGGGGTGGGAGAGGGAGAAGCAAGCCTCTCGCCAACCAGGGAACCCGACACAGGGCTCGATCCCAAGACCCCAGCATTAGGACCTGATCCGAAGGCAGATGCTTAACAAACGAGCCACCCAGGCGCCCCACTTTTAAACTTTATATGACTGGTATCTTTTTACTGACCCATTCTCTGCAGTTTTCATTTTCAAACAACATGTTTTGTGAGCTATATCTTCGTTGTTACGTGTAGCTCTAGGTCATTTCTGTTTCTCTGCTCTATGTTATTCCGTTATGTAAATATGTATTTATACATATTCTATTGTATGTATTATACATATTCTGTTGATGGTTATTTAGGTTGTTTCAGATTTTGTTATTAAAAATGAAGCTGCTGGGGCGCCTGGGTGGCTCAGTGGGTTAAAGCCTCTGCCTTTGGCTCAGGTCATGATCTTGGGGTCCTGGGATCGAGCCCCGCGTTGGGCTCTCTGCTCAGCGGGGAACCTGCTTCCTCCTCTCTCTCTGCCTGCCTCTCTGCCTACTTGTGATCTCTCTCTGTCAAATAAATGAATAAAATATTTTTAAAAAATGAACAGCCTTGAACATATTTCCTTGTATTGATATATGAATGTTTCTCTAGACTTTATATCTAGAAACGGAAGTGCTGGATGGTAGGATATATGCCTCGTCACCTGTACTAGATATTACCAGATTACTTTCCTAAGCAACAGAATCCTTGCCAACACTTAGCATAGTTAGACTTTTGAATATTGCTAAGATGGTAGGTACGATATTGTATATCTTTTGGTTTTGATTTGCATTTCTTTTTTTTTAATATTTTATTTATTTCTTTGACTGAGAGGGAGAAAGAGAGAGAAAGAATAAGCAGAGGGAGAAGGAGCCCGTTATGGGGCTCGATCCCAGAACCCTGGGATCATGACCTGAGCTTTGAAGGTAGATGCTTAGCCAACGGAGCCACCCAGGTGCCCCCTTGATTTGCATTTCTTGAGTACCGTTGTTCACTGGCTGTTTCAGCTTCATCTTTATGAAATTCTGGTTCCAGTTTTTTGCCTGTGTTCTATCAGGTTGTTAGTACTCTTTGTATTGATCTGTACACAGTCTTTATTCTGGGAATTAATTTTTTGTGATATGTGTAATTGACAGTGACCCCCAGGCTGTGGCTTATTTTGTCACTTTTTATGGTGTGTTCTGATAAAGTTCTTACTTTTAATGTAGTTTCTGCTTTTTTTTTCTTTTATGATTTGCTCTTTTTTTTTTTTTTTTGAGATTTTATTTATTTATTTGACAGATCACAAGCAAGCAGAGAGAGGCAGGCAGAGGGAAAGGAGGGAAGCAGGCTCCCTGCTGAGCAGAGAGCCAGATGCGGGACTCGATCCCAGGACCCTGAGATCATGACCTGAGCCGAAGGCAGCGGCTTAACCCACTGAGCCACCCAGGCGCCCCTGATTTGCTCTTTCTGTGTTCCTCTCCTGAATATCTAAATATATTGTTCTGTATTGTCTACTGAAAGTTTTAAATGTTGGCTTTTACACTGCATTGTCTAATTGAAATTGAGGGACAAATCTGGATTGTTCTTCATTTGGAAAACTAGTTGTCCCAGGATCCTTGCCCTCCTGAGCTGCATTTACCCTCGCACTTCCTTTATTAACCAAGTGCCCTTATATGTGTGAATCTGCTTCTGGGTTTGCCCAAATTTGCCTTCCCCGCTGTATTTGTCTAATTGTGAGAGAATACTACACTGCCTTGATTGCTACAGCTTTCTAATGAGTCTTAGTGTCTGGTAGGTGAAGGCTTCCTTTCTTGTTCTTTGTTAAGTCGTCTTGGGCATGCTTTTATGTATACACCTTAGAATCACCATAGAGTTCCATGAAGAAACTCATTAAGATGTGAGTGAAACTGCCTTGAATTTGTAGCATTATACATTTTTAAAAAAAATTTTATCTTTTTTTTTTTTTAAAGATTTTATTCATTTATTTGATAGAGAGAGACACTGTGAGAGAGGGAACACAAGCATGGGAGCAGCAGAGGGAGAGGGAGAATCAGGCTTCCTGCCTTCCAGGGAGCCCGACGTGGGGCTCGATCCTAGGACCCTGGGATCATGACCTGAGCTCAAGGCAGGCACTGAGCCACCCAGGCGCCCAAGATTTTATCTTTAAGTCGTCTCCACACCCAAATTGGGGCTCAGACTTACAGCCCTGAGATCAAGAGTCACAGGTCCTTCTGACTGAGCCGGCCACATGCCTCTGTGGCATTAGACATTTTTTCCAAAATTACTTTGACATAATCTCATCTGCACCTTGCAACCACTTGGGAGGTAGGTTAATATTACCCCCATTTCTCAGAAGAGGAAACATACTACAGAAATTAAATGCCTTGGCCACAGCTCACAAAGGTTGTGAACAGCAGAGCCAGGCCTTTTTTTTTTTTTTTTAACTTTTTCTTCTTGTCTCCCCTATTTTGGTTGAGAAATAATTCATATACTATAAAATTCACCCTTTTAAAGTGTATCATTCAATGATACTTTTTTATCATTCAGTGAACTTTTTTAAAGTTCTGTTTTGTTAAGTAACTTCTACACCCAACATGGGGCTCGAACGCACGGCTCTTGAGATCGAGTCGCATGCTCTTCCGACTGAGCCAGCCAGGTCCCTGCAATTCAGTCTTTTTAAAGTGTATTCACAGGGTTGTGTAACTATCACCACCATCTAATTCCAGAACATTTTCATTACCTTAAAGAGAAGCCCTGACTCATTAACAGGCACTCTCCATACCCGCGCCCCCCCCCCCCCCCCCCCCCCCCCCCCCCCCCCCCCCCGCCAATTCTGCCGCCTCAGCCCCTGGCAATCACTCATCTACTTTCTGTCTCTAAGGATTTGCCTATTCTGGACATTTCAGATGAGTGGAGTCATGCAGCGTATGGCCTTCTGTGTCTGGCTTCTTTCGCTTCGCAGCATGTTTTCGAGGGTCCTCCCTGTCATGAATCAGAACCTCATTCCTTGTTCTTTTCCTTCTTCAGTTTTTCCTTTCCTCATTCTCATCATCATCATCATCATCATCTTCTTCTTCTTCTTCTTTTTTAAAAAGATTTTATTTATTTATTCGACAGAGATCACAAGTAGGCAGAGCAGCAGGCAGAGAGAGAGAGGAAGGGAAGCAGGCTCCCGGCTGAGCAGAGAGCCCGACATGGGACTCGATCCCAGGACCCTGAGATCATGACCTGAGCCGAAGGCAGAGGCTTAACCCACTGAGCCCCCCAGGCGCCCCATCTCATTCTCATCTTCTTTCCTTTTTCTTTCTATTCCTTTCCTTCATTCCTTCAGTCCTTCAGCCAAGTCTTTTGACTCTGGGTGCAGCTCCTTTCACAGTTGCCATATTAAACCAATCAGTACGTGGAAATTTATTTCTTCAAGAAGTTAAAGGCCACAGTGAAGTGATTACTCATGAGCCGAACAGTAGAGTCCTTTAGCCTCCCCGTGTGCTTGCAGGGTGCGCCAGAGTAGGGGATCAGCGTCAGAGCTCTTTTAGAAGCATCTTGCCAGTTTGTTTGCTCTTTGCCAGGCCAGACTTTCGCTAAACAGCGTGTCTGGGCAGCTGAATACCGTTCGGGTCGTGAGCTGTGCACAAGACATGCACACTTGGTTTGGGCGCTGCGCAGTAGCACTTTCTTCTCGAGAACATCGGGTAGCGCCTTCAGTGCTGCCGTAAAGCTTGGTTAGAAATTCAGGCATGAAGCGCCTCATGCAAATTATCCTCTCTGTAGGGGCGCTAGGGTACTCAGTGGGTTAAGTTTCTGCCTTCGCCTCGGGTCATGATCTCAGGGTCCTGGGACTGAGTCCTGCATCGGGCTCTCTGCTCAGCAGGGAGCCTGCTTCCCTTTCCCTCTCTGCCTGCCTCTGCCTACTTGTGATCTCTGTCAAATAAATAAATAAAATCTTAAAAAAAAAAAAATCCTCTCTGTAGAAACGTGCCTGTTCAGTGAAGCGGCATTTTGCTGCTAACTGGAACCATGAGCTTGAACTGAACTATGAAGAACAAGCAGAACAGATGACAGCACCACTTGCCAAGACCTGAGCCAAGCTAAGGACAAATGTGTGTGTTTCCCTGCACGGTCCGCTGAAGCGATTGCTCACTGCTCCCGAGATGGCTCCCCGTGAGCAACTGACGTGCATTTGCTAGGGTTGGGGGAGAGGAGGGTTTACACACACACACACACACACACTCACAATCAGTTGAGCTCCAACAAACCTTCAGCTATTCTCTTAACTAAACCTAAATCAAGCCAAGAATTCATTCAGATTTTAACTAGCTGTTTTGGAGATCCTTCTGGAAGGCTTCAGTTCCTCCAAATGTTCACAACCCACAAAATTGGTTTTGGAAGTACAGGTTTCTTGGGCTGTCCGAAAGCAGAGCATCCCCGTGAAACCTTTTATACGTCGAAGTGGTATAAAGCCAAAAGGGGAGAAGCAGCTAGCGCGACAGAAAGTGAAGTGGTGGAACTTTCTCAGAAACCAGAATCCTGTTATTTCCTTTTGCCTGCGAGGAACAGCAAACGGGTTGGAGTTGAGTTACTGTAGTTTTTCTTCCCCTAGGCTTTCAGATATTCTTTGTTTCTTTTTTTTTCACGTGCCGTGGATTTTTCCCTTTCCCCCAATAATATGTCCAACTTCTTCAAAATCGCTGTGTTCCTTCACCCATGCTTTCTTTCAACAAATACTGATAAAGTTCCTACTATATGCCAGGCACTGGGGACTCAACAGTGAGCCAAGCAGACAAAACCTCTGCCTTCAACAAAGCTTATTTTTTAGTGGGGGAAGCAGATAATAAATAAGTAAAATAGACATTATGTTAGATGGTGGAGGAAAATGAATCAGAAAAGAGGCACAAGGAGCATGAGGGATCGCAATTGTAAATAGCATTTCTCTAGATCAGGGGTTGGCTAATTATAATGGCCTGTGGCCCTCTACGTGTTTCTGTAAATAAAGTTTTATTGGCACCAGCCACACCCATTCATTTACGGCTTGTCGTGACTGCTCTCTTGCTATAGGAGTAGAGTTCAGTAGTTGCAAATAGAGACCAGATG
Organism: Mustela erminea; assembly: GCF_009829155.1. Classification (NCBI taxonomy): domain Eukaryota; kingdom Metazoa; phylum Chordata; class Mammalia; order Carnivora; family Mustelidae; genus Mustela; species Mustela erminea. The sequence continues at coordinate 14,915,964 of NC_045635.1, read as the reverse complement.
GACTAAAAAGCTGAAAATATTTACTATCTGGCCCTTTGCAGAAAAGATGCTATTTTTATATATTACAACTTTTTAGAATTCATGTCCATGGTGTGCTCCTTAGCTTCCAAACATTTCCACAAACACTGCCTCATCTGCGCGTTGCACTGGTGTCGTGAGGTGCGAGTCAGTAGCTTTGTTTTGTGGGTGACTGACTCGTGCTTGGGGAGGTTACCGCGGTTGTCAGGTGGTGGTGGTTGACTCTAAAAGCTGGTGCTTTTTCCGGCTTAATTTCCTGCTCCTGATGATAAACACGACCTAGGTTCTCAACACCAGGAGCTTCCTAGCTTACAAAACACAGAAAGGCAATACAGAAAGGGCATGAAGAGTGACGGCTCTGCAGATTGGCCGTCCAGATTCAGATCCTCACTCTACAACTTACCTCTGTGGCCGTTACTTACCTTTTTTAGATTTTATTTTTGACAGAGCTTGAGAGCACAAGCAGGGGGAGTGGGAGAGGGAGAAGCAGGCTCCCCACTGAGCAGGGAGCCCGATGCGGGCTCGATCCCAGGGTCCCAGGAACATGACCTGAGCCGAAGGCAGACGCTTAACCCACTGAGCCACCCAGGCACCCCTCAGGCAAGTTATTTAACTTCTCTGTGCTTTGCCTCAGTTTCCTTTTCCATAAAGCAGTTATAATTAATTGTATGCCTTCTGGCTGGCATGGTGATACCTCCCGGTTTGCCTGAAGCAGCCCTGATTTAGGCCTGTTTTTCTTTGCGTTAATAACATCTCCTTTTCCTCGTCAGCACCCCAGTGTGGACAGTAAATTATGTATGTTCCTTACTAGGATTGCTAAAGGGATTGAGTTAGTACCGATACAGCACTTAGGATCCTGCATTCACTAGACGTCGGCTGTCATGTATCTTAGAGCCAGAACAACCCATCACTTCATTTTCCTCTGACTCGCTTGGCTCCCTTAGGTCCAGGCTGATTCAGGTCAGAAGTAATGCTGCCTGTCTGGGGAGATCACCACGCAGGGAGTCTGCTCCCAGGGCCCCGGGAATTCTGTCTGCAGCGCTCAGCCCCCAGTGGGGGCTCCAGGCATCTTTTGCAGGCCACCTCTCAAAAACTGTCTTCCCCTGCTGCATCCACTTTATACCCCTCCCTGGCTTTGATTTTCTACTTGAGACTTACTCCTAATAACTTGTAGATTTAAATGAACAGTTAATAATGTTTTTAGTGTAGTATTGTTTTGCTGTTACTGGGATAAGACCCCCCCCCCCCAAACACAGTATTCCTGGTTTTATTTATTTATTTATTTATTTAAAGATTTTATTTATTTATTTGACGGAGAGAGGGAGACAGTGAGAGAGGGAACACAAGCAGTGGGAGTGGGAGAGGGAGAAGCAGACTTTCGCCTGAGCAAGGAGCCCGATGAGGGACTTGATCCCAGGACTCTGGGATCATGACCCGAGCTGAAGGCAGACGCTTAACTGATGGAACCACCCAGGTGCTCTGACTTTCTTTATAATACGGAGCAAGTTGCACATTCTCTTGCTGTCCCCAGCTCCTCTAGGACTGTGATCCATCTGCTGTGTTGGTTCGCAGTGCTCTTTGAAACCTGTCATTGTTGCATATATTTGTCTATTTCCATTTTTATTTGTTTGAGTGCCCCACTGGCATGTAAGTTCTAGAAGGGCACAGTTGTATCTGCCTTGATTACTGGTGTGTTCCTAGTGTGTCAGGGAGTGCCTGGCACGTGATACTTACTCACTAAATATTTGTTGAATGGGAAGGCTCCTGAGGAGGGCCTCGCACGCTTGCCCTCCGTGCGGTGCGGCTGTCCTCCACCAGCATCAGGGTGGGGACGACCCCATGGGCTGCGCAAGAGTGAGGCCCCCCACAGTGGCCCTGGCCCCTCAAGTACACTTCTCTTCTAGTCTCCGAATGTCTTTAGCGAACGACAAAGTCCACAATTCGACCATCGGAGTGGGCTTAAAGTGCCAGTGCCTTTGTAGCCGGGCAGCCCGTTAGGCTTTCACACTCGGGGTGGAGAGTGGATGTCGACTAGGTTCTGGGGGTGGCTGGAGCGGAGGGACTGGGCGGGGTGGGATGGTCTGGGAGGGAAGCGTGCAGACAGGGCAGCGGGCCCACCGCTGACAGTCTCTTCTGCAGAAGCAGATGTGGTTTCCCCAGGCGTGTGATGCAATTCGTGGGGTGCCAACACACCCCAGCCGTTACAGCCCGTTCGCACACTGAGAGCTGATATTCTTGAGCACATGCTGTGAGCCGGGTTCTACGCTGAGCGCTTTTCCTGTACTTACTCACTCTTGGATACGAGGACTTCAGGACACAAATACAGTGGTTATCCCTGGTTTACGGGTAAGGAATCCGAGGTAGAGAGCTGTTGCATATCCATGACCACTGCGTCCTGCGACTTGAGATAGGCTGACATTAAGTACTGACCATTCTTCTCATGATGCAGTGAAAGCATCTTGCTGTCTCCCTGTGCCTCCCTTTTTTCTGCAGTATCCTACATGTGAAAATGCTTTGTCAAGTTTGTCCATGATTTGGCATTATTACTATAGAATAACTAAAGGCAGTTTATAATACTTCTGAACGTGAGTTTTAACAGCATACACATGTTTTTACTTGCATGAGCATACTACCTCTTTATTCAGGCAAGATCATTTTTATATCAAGTGTTACTTTTCAATCCATATTTTTTGAAAGATTTTATTTATTTATTTTAGAGAGAGTATGAGCAGGGGGAGGGTAGGAACAGAGGGAGAGGGAGAAGCAGACTCTGTGGGGCTCGATCCCAGGACCATGGGATCATGACCTGAGCTGAAGGTAGACACTTAATGACTGAGTCACCCAGGTGCCCCTCAATCTATATTTCTAACTATAATGACGGTAACTACTCTTTATTGAACCATTGTTATGTGTTAGGGGTTGTTTTAGCTGTGTTTTTTTTTTAAGACATATGTACTTAGGGGGCGCCTGGGTGGCTCAGTGGGTTAAGCCTCTGCCTTCAGCTCAGGTCATGATCTCAGGGTCCTGGGATCGAGCCCCGCATCAGGCTCTCTGCTCAGCAGGGAGCCTGCTTCCCCTCCTCTCTCTCTGCCTGCCTCTCTGCCTACTTGTGATCTCTGTCTGTCAAATAAATAAATAAAGAAAATCTTTAAAAAAAAAACTTATTAAAAAAAAAAGACATATGTACTTAGAATGTGAGCACAGGAACAGGAGTACAGAGGGAGAGGGAAGGAGACTGTCAAGCAGATGCAGCGCTTGCTCTCCCCACCCTGAAATCAGGACCTGAGAGGAGTGAGACCAGGAGCCCCCTTGCTGTTGTTTATGTTTACACATTTATGTGTCCCAACAAGTGTGAGATGGGCACTACTGGTAGTCTCTCCATTGTACAGATGTGGAAACTGAGGTGTACAGAGAGACTGACTGACTTACCTGTTCTAGGGGCAGCAGGTGGCATCTCGAGAATTCAAAGGCAGGGGCTCATGTCCCTTGAAATGACTGCCATTTACTTCATGAGTGAGCATGGTTACCTTTTTTCACTATGGTTAACATTTCTTGACAGTTTACAGGGAGTTAGTAAGTTAGTGAATATTCCTGATGAAGCCCACCAGCTATAACCTGACTTTGCCGTTTTGGTCCATTTCCTTTCAACCTGACCCTTTCCAGGAAGAACCTGGGAGACTGTCTGAAATACTGTTTTGTATTCACCCTGAACTATTTTTACTGTAAGATTTTCCATCCACCTCCGAGACTAACCTGTGTGACTGTTACACTTCAGATGAGAGAAATAATGTTTGCTTTTTCCCTCTGCATCGTATCGTATTCATCACTTTGTTGAGTCACTACTTTTACCAGTAGGTTTTTGGCATTCCATACGCTGACGAGTGAAGTGTGGGTTATTGGTCAACGTCTGGATGCAGAAGGACTTGGAGTTGTTTTCTTGGGGGAGTGGCCTTTCTGCAGTTAAGTTTACCCACCCCTCCTAAGAGTTCGAGGTCAATTGGGGAGCCTGGGTGGCTCAGTTGTTAAGCATCTGCCTTCAGCTCAGGTCATGATCCTGGGGTCCTGGGATCAAGCCCTACATCAGGCTCCCTGCTCTCTGGGGAACCTGCTTCTTCCTCTCCCAGTCCCCCTGCTTATGTTTCTTCTCTCCCGGTTTCTGTCAAATAAATAAATAAATACATAAATCTAAAAAAAAACAAACAAAAAACTTAAAAAAAAAAAAAAAAAGGAGTTCGAGGTCAAGCTAGATGGCACATCTGTTACCACACTGCTTTCTCTGCAGTGTATTAAAGTGACTTACAGACCTTTTAACCAGTGGGCTCAGTTCATCTCATAGTTCATGGAGACTTTGGGGGTCTCTTTGGTGCTAGGTGATTAGCTTTGAAAGTCGCTTCATTCATGACTTATGCTCCCATTTTCCCCAAATATCTGGGGAGTTTAGACTCGTACTGCAAGGGAAAAAAAGTAATACTCTCACTTGGAACACCTCAGTTTTGGAAAAATCATTAAAAAAATACTGTGAAGCCACCCATGCTGCATCAGTGCTGGAGGGTCATTTGGGAAAAGGCAGTGTTCAGACACTTGTGGGAGGTAGGATTTTTATGGGCTATTTGTGTGTCCACTTTCGCAGTCTAGAGAGGACTCCGTCGGGGCTGTCAATGAAAACCATTGAACCTGTCAAGTTGTTTGCCAGCTCTCCTGGAAAAACACCCCGACAAATCACAGCACTGGGTGGGTCAGAGAGGATAGTACTAAAAAAAGAAGAAGAAAATGGATGGCCTGCTCTGGTGTGAGGCCAGGGCTTGGTGCCACAGCCAAGTTCACTGGTGAGAGAGGAGTTTCCACCGTCGCCGGCTTTCCCCGCCCTATCTTACACCATCCAGTCTGCAAAAATAACTCCACTTCCGGAGGAGCCAAGTAGTCATTTGAGGGCCCCATGAGCAAAAGGTAGTGTTGATGCTTTGAGAGACATCCTGATGAGGGAGGAAACAAAATAAAACTAGAAGGCCAGTCTCAAATGGGAGATTTTCCTGGATGGACAAGAGCTGCTTGGAATGGCATTGACTTCCAGTTTCTTTCTTTCTTTCTTTCTTTCTTTTTTTTTTTTAATTTTATTTATTTATTTGACAGACAGAGATGAGAAGTAGGCAGAGCAGCAGACAGAGAGAGAGGGGGAAGCAGGCTCCCCGCTGAGCAGAGAGCCCAGTGTGGGGCTCGATCCCAGGACCCTGAGATCATGACCTGAGTCGAAGGCAGAGGCTTTAACCCACTGAGGCACCCTGTGCCCTGACTTCCAATTTCTAAGGAGCAGCTGAGCACACCTGTACTATAGGCAAGGCCCCTCCTTGGGAATCTCTTCCCCATCCCTCTCCTTTTGCTCTCTCTACGTCAACAGGATGTTCCCATTTCAATGCTCCTGTGTTGTCCATGCCTAACCCCGCTGGGCCCTCCCCAATCATTGGTGCCTGTGGTATCCCTAGTCACCATCGAAGGTGACGTGATCAGATGAGTCACACTTACCTGTTGGTGACCATAGTAGTTGACATTAGTGTTCTGTCATGGGTTGCAAGGCCTTACAAAAGAGTCCTTGAGAGGTGGTGTTTCAGACCGCAGTTAAGAACTAAGAACTTTTAGGGTAGGAGAGGAGTCCTGCTCCTAGCCTTCCAGCTCGCTGTCATCTTCAGTCTCTCTGATGTGTACATCTTGGCGTCCTCACAGCAGTGTTCTGTGACTGCGAGCATGTGGTATGACACCATGGATCCATGCGGAGGAGCTGACTGGAGATGTTTCTTCCCTTCTCAGATCATGTCCCTCTGTCCTTTCCCTGGGCAAACACACGCTAGCCTCCATTTTGAAGAGTCTTAACTGGAAGCCACAACCAACTGCGATGATGTGATCAGCTGTCCAAGGCTGCTGAAAGCACAGGTGGAGGGCTGACGGCTGGGTTTGGTGAGGTGGAGGTCATGGGCGACCTTCCTAGGAGCGGCCCAGAAGCCTGACTGAAATCCATTCAAGAGAGGCTGGAGGAGAGAAGTGGAGAGACTGAGTATGGCCCCTAAGTGGGTTCTGTTTAAGGACTAGCTTAGGAAAATCTTTGCTTCCTCGAAGGATTAAAAAATTTTTTTTTTAAATTTTTGAATAATCTCTATACCCAATGTGGGGCTTGAACTCACAACCCTGAGATCAAGAGTTGCATGCTCTACCGACTGAGTCAGCCAGGTGCCCCAACCTTGAAGGATTCTTTTGTTTACTTCTCTTCATGGGTAAGAATTCAGAGGGCAATATGATTGATTTCTTTTTTTCTATCTGGGCACCAAAGAGCCACCATTTGTGGTTTGATAATACAAAGAGGAAGGGCTTAGGACCTAGTTATCTGTTTTCTAGTTCCCCTCCTTGGTTGACATCCTTCTCTGATTTTTTTTTTTAAGATTTTATTTATTGAGAAAGAGAGAGCAAGCCAGAGAGAAAGCGGGGTTGGGAGAGGGACCATCAGACTCTGCAACGAGCATGAAGCCCAAGGAGGGGCTCTGTCCCAGGACGCTGAGATCATGACCCTGAGATCATGACCCAACCTGAAATCAAGAGTTGGATGCCCAACCAATTGAGCCACACAGGCACCCCCTCCTTCTCTGATTCATATATTTTCCTTGAAGCTGCTGTTCTTTGTGGGGGGTAGGGCAGACAGAGTGTCATTTTGTCATCTGTGGTCTTGGTTGTTAATTACCTCTTGGCCTCTGGCACAAGTAGGGTCTCTAAATAAAAATATTACTAGAGGGGCGCCTGGGTGGCTCAGTGGGTTAAAGCCTCTGCCTTTGGCTCAGGTCATGATCCCAGGGTCCTGGGACTGAGCCCTGAGTCGGGCTCTCTGCTCCGCAGGGAGCCTGCTTCCTCCCCTCTCTCTCTCTGCCTGCCTCTCTGCCTACTTGTGATCTCTCTCTCCTTGTCAAATAAATAAAATCTTAAAAAAAAAAATATATATATATATATATATATAAAACTAGAGATTCTAAGACACAAGCCCAATGTGAAATTCTTTCTCTGCCTCTCCAGAGACCTCCTGGGTTTGTGTAACCCCGGGACAGGTGCAAGGACAGAATTTTAAGATGCCAGGGGTCAGGGGACAAGGCCAGAAGGCAAGAGCAGAAAAGTAGGGCTCCAGAACTGGTTTCCTGCTCTTCCCACATCAGTGTATGCGCCCTCCCTGGTGGCATTAGGAAGTGTTGGTTCTCAAATCCCCCTCACATTTGGGCTTGACCTTCCTCCCCTTGCCTTTGCCCCTCCTCATCCTTACCCATCGCTTGACTGTAAACTCATTATTTTTGAAGATTTATTATTTACTTTAGAGAGAGAGCATGGATGAGTGGGAGGAGGGGCAGCAGACCGCCCCCCCATGCGTGGAGCCCAGTGAGGGGCTTGATCTTAGGACCCTGAGATCACGACCTGAGTTTAAACCAAGAGTCAGATGCTTCACCAACTGAGCCACCCAGGTGCCCCGAAGCTCATCTTTTTAGTGCTGGTTCCTGGTTAATTCTACCCACTCTGGTTTTTTCACTCTGTGCCCCTGCCCCCAGTTAGGCCTTGACTGTCTACTATGCTGTTTTTTGTTGTTATTGATACCTTAACTCAATTCACAGGGACTGATGTGAGGGGAAGGGCTGGGGATTGATGTTAGCCCTGTAGAAGTTGGATGTGAGCACAGAAGCCAAAAGCACTTAGAGGAAGCCTCCTATACCCTTGTAAGCTAGCAGCAATGGAGCCGGGAGGGGGGCTGTGGATGGGACTAGGAGAGGGGCTGGGGTAGGAAGGCACACTGGGCCAGATGTACAGAAGGCCGAGGAACTGGGTTCTAGTCCACACTTGGCCGCTTACTAACTCTGAGCCTCTCTTGCCTCAACTGAAACCAAGCCTGTGCCTTCCACTGGCTCACGCTTAATAGCCAGTCCAGACATGAGGCCCGTCAATGCTCCTTTCCAGATACTTCTCAGATATGTCAGTTTCATCACCACCACCACCTTCCTTGGCCAAACTAGCATCTCTCTTCTCAGATACAACCATCCCTTCCTCATCGGTATAGAGCTGGACCAACTACCGCCCTTGGGCCAGATCTCACTAGTCCCTTGATTTTGAAACTAAATATTTGTGTAATTATTTTGAATCTTCCTCCTTTTCTGATCTCTTAATTCCGTTTGTGTGTGTGTGTTGATGACATAAATCTGTAGTTTCCATTTCCTTGATTATGCATCTTACTTTGGACTTTTGTTTTATTGGATTGTTCAGACTTTCAGAACAGTGTTGGAGATGGAGAGCAGAAATCCCAAACTGGAACCCCCACTTCCACTCTGCCCCCTGTAATCCATTTTCCACTCAAAAGCCACAACCATCTTGTCAAAATGTGAACATAGCATTCTCAGTTTAAAATCCTTAAGTGCCTTTCCATTGCTCTGAGAACGAGACACGAATCCTCACCTTGGCCACCAAGAGCCACTCGAAGCTGAGTGCTGCCTGCTCCTTCAGCCTCATCCCTGAGTGCGCCCTCGGCCCTTTGTGTCCTGGCCTCTCTGACATGGTCTTAGTTCCTCGCATGGGTTGTATTCTCTCCAGCCACAGTACCTTTGCACACACTGCTTTTACTTAAATGTTCATTTCCTGCCTCTTTTCTGGGTTAAGTCCTCCCACTTATCCTTCGGGTTTTAGCATCACTTCCTCAGGGAAGCCTTCCTGACCCCCTAGGTCAAATCCCACTGTCTTCACTCAGAGAGCCACAGGCTTTTCTTGGTGGCACTTACCACAATTGCAGTTTTGCATTTCTTGGTGTTAATTTTTTTTTTTTAAGAGTTTGTTTATTTATTTGACAGACAGAGAGCACAAGTAGGCAGAGAGGCAGACAGAGAAAGAGAGGGGGAAGCAGGCTTCCTGCTGAGCAGGGAGCCCAATGCGGGGCTCTATCCCAGGACTCCGGGATCATGACCTGAGCGGAAGGCAGAGGCTTTAACCCACTGAGCCACCCAGACACCCCCTTGGTGTTAATTTTTGGTATCACATCTTTGTTTCCCTACTGGACAGTACACTTCTTGAAGGCAGGACTTAACTTAGCTTTGCAGTGTACCCCACTACCTAGCATGGGATTAGGAGTTTGCCTGGCATCTACTCCATAAACGTCTATGGGTCAGTTGGAATAATGTTTGTAAAAGCAGCTTCCTTATCATGAACCACTGTACAGATGGAAGGGGTTATTACTATTAGCAGATGGGAAGGAGCAAAACTAATTCTCTCTAAATGGGAAGGCTCTATAGACAGTTTTAGAACATAGGAAGGGAAATACTGCAAGACGTTTGAGGCAGCAATATTCCTCTGTTCTGCCAAGAGCAGCATTAAGAAATTAAGAAAAATCTTAGGAATCTGTACCGGAGGGTCTGCTTCCAATTTACACTCATGGATGGAAACCATTAAAATTCCCATCCACCTGACATTTTGGTGCTCATTTCAGAAGTACATTCACGCATGCACCTAGAGAAGCACACACACACACACACACGAATATTCATGCAACCTGACATCTAATTTGACCTTTCTAAACATTAATGTTGTAACCACAAACAAATGGTAGGTTCCAGGCCCACAGGGAAAAGTAAGCTTTTAAAAAGTCTGAAAAAACATCATTCAGGGGAAAAATAAGTTAGAAAGGGAATAAAGTGCACACTATAAATATGGAAGTGGAAAAAAAAGCATTTTAAGAAATGACCTTCTGGCTTCTGGGTTGTACTGAGTGCTTTGATGTCATTAGCAAGATGATCCTATTGATTGTCTTTTATTCTTATAGTAAACAAATGGAAATCTAAGCATTTTACCACTCACAACACGGTGTTTCCTGTAGTTATAAATATATTTTCTGCTTACTTAGCCTAAGCAGCCATTTGGGAGAAGGGGTCTTGGGCTATGCCCTGTAACTGTTGCGTGTCTGGCTTGAGAGATCCTTGTTCTTGTTCTTTCTTTCTTTCCTTCCTTCCTTCCTTCCTTAAAGATATTCATGAATTTATTAGAGAGAGAGCAAGGGGAGGGGCAGAGGGGGAAGGAGAGGGACAAGCAGACTCCATGCTGATCCGTGGAGCCCAACATGGGGCTCGATCCCACAACCCTGAGATCATGACCTGAGCCGAAACCAAGAGTCGGATGCCCAACACACTGAGCCACCCAGCGCCCTGAAATGTCCAGTTTCTTATGACACTTCCGCTCTGGTGGGTAGAGGGGAGGGCTAGAACTGAAACTCCATAGCCCACTCAACAGGTCACAGTGACAGATGACTCTTGCAGGGAGATTATCATCATCAAGTGTTCAGAGATGGGCTGGAGGCTCTGCCAAGGGTCTGCCTTATGGCCTGCTGGTCCCTAGAAACATCTTGCTGAATCACTTTCTGAGAGAGTGGGGCCATCAACCTTGCAGGGTCTGTGGAGTCGGCTTGGTGGGTTTCAGAAGGAGTGAGTTAGAGGAAAAAAGGAGGCAGGCTGTGAATTAGAACTAGCCCAGGCCAGTGGATAGTACCAATGGGTCCAAAATGGGTACTTTGTAGTACTTGTATCAGGAAAAGAAGAAAGCAAGAAGCGTGGGGGGAAATGATGAAAGGAAGGAAGGGTAGAGAAAGTAAAGAAAGAATAAAGAGGAAGGAGAGGAAGAGAGGATAGGTACATAAATTAGCTTTTCCTGTGTAACAAAATGCCCCCAAATTTGGTGGCTCAATAGAGCCAGGTTTCAGGAGCAGCAAGACAGCGCAAACTTCTATGCTCAAGCACTTTTCAAGCTCTTGCTTGTATCACATTTGCTAATGTCCCATTGGGCATAGCAAGTGGCAAGGCCAGCCCACGTTCAGGGGCTGAAGCAAAAGACTCCACCTTTTGATAGCCGGACCTGTGAAGTCACTTTGCAAATGGACAAGCGTACTGGGATAGCAAGAATGCATGGCTAGTTTTATAACCTACCACCAAAGGGAAGGACTAGAAATTTCTTTTGTGGCCATAGTTGGCAGAGAAACAGCAGCACAGAGGTTGAGTGTGAGGCTCTTGCATTGGATTGAAAAATGATATTAATGAATCACCAGGTTCCCATTTTCCACACTTTATATGTCAGTTAGGGCTGGATAATAATGTAAATTCTTACTCATTTCCAGTGGGAACAATGAAATCTTTATGGGCAAAAAGTTTCTTTGTCTTTTACTCCCCGAAATTGGACTAAGGAACAGTTATGTGTTTAGTGCATCTCATGTGGCAAATATTTTTGGAAACAAAGATTTTAATGCACTAGACTTTATTTCTAGCCCCAATGTAGTATCAAGTGTACAACAACTTAACAAAGGAGAAATTAATGTGATAGTTTTCTTAGTTGCTTGGTGGAATCCCTCCTACAGGCAAATTATTTTGTTTTTATCCTCATTTATGTATGTTTTTGTTGTATTTTATTTCATTACTGAAAATACAATATCAAAACATAGTTTAAGTAGAGAAAAATGTATGTTTTTGTTGTATTTTATTTCATTACTGAAAATACAATATCAAAACATAGTTTAAGTAGAGAAAAATGCCCAGCATTTATCACTACCCAGTGGGAAGAGAATTTAAGAGACAATATCAGGTATGACAACTGGGATTGATTTAAGGCTGTGATAGTTACCTAATTTCAGTTTTCATGGTGACACGTTTTCAAAGAAAGGGATTACATGAAATGCGTAGATTGCTCTAGGCGCCGTAGATATTTTCACAATATTTGTTCTTGCAATCCATGAGCACCGAATATTTTTCTATTTCTTTGGGTCTTCCTCAATTTCATGAGTATTCTATAGTTCTCTGAGTATAGATTCTTTGCCTCTTTGGTTAGGTTTATTCCTAGGTATCTTATGGTTTTGGGTGCAATTGTAAATGGGATCCACTCCTTAATTTCTCTTTCTTCTGTCTTGCTGTTGGTGTATAGAAATCCAACTGATTTCTGTGCATTGATTTTATATCCTGATACTTTACTGAATTCCTGTATGAGTTCTAGCAGTTTTGGAGTGGAGTCTTTTGGGTTTTCCACGCAAAGTATCATGTCATCTGCAGAGAGTGAGAGTTTGACTTCTTTGCTGATTCGGATGCCTTTTATTTCTTTTTGTTGTTTGATTGCTGAGGCTAGGACTTGTAGTACTATGTTGAATAGCAATGGTGAATAGTGGACATCCCTGCCGTGTTCCTGAACTTAGGGGAAAAGCTCTCAGTTTTCTCCCCTTTGAGAATGATACTCGCTGTGGTTTTTTGATGATATTGAGGTATGTACCCCCATCCCTACACTTTGAACAGTTTTGATCAAGAAAGGATGCTGTATTTTCGTCACATGCTTTTTCAGCATCTATTGAGAGTATCATATGGTTCTTGTTCTCTTATTAATGTATTATATCACATTGATTGATTGATTTGCAGGTGTCAAACCAACCTTGCAGTCCAGGAATAAATCCCACTTAGTCATGGTGAATAATCCTTTTATTTTTTTTTAAGATTTTATTTATTTATATGACAGAGATCACAAGTAGGTACAGAGGCAGACAGAGAGTGGGGGGAAAGCAGGCTTCCCGCTGAGCAGAGAGCGTGATGCTTGAGATCATGGCCTGAGCCAAAGGCAGAGGCTTAACCCACTGAGCCACCCAGGTGCCCCAAATAATCCTTTTAATGTACTGTTGGATCCTATTAGCTAGTATTTTGGTGAGAATTTACACATCTCTGTTCATCAAGGATATTGGTCTGTCATTCTCCTTTTTGGTGGGGTCTTTGTCTGGTTTTGGGATCAATGTAATGCTTGCCTCATAAAATGAGTTTGGAAAATTTCCTTCCATTTCTATTTTTTGGAACAGTTTCAGGAGAATAGGAATTAGTTCTTCTTTAAATGTTTGGTAGAATTCCACCGGGAAGCCGTCTGGCCCTGGGCTCTTGTTTGTTGGAACATTTTTTTTTTAAAGATTTTATTTATTTATTTGACAGAGGGAGATCACAAGTAGGCAGAGAGGCAGGCAGAGAGAAGAGAAGGGAAGCAGGCTCCCTGCCGAGCAGAGAGCCTGATGCGGGGCTCGATCCCAGGACCCTGAAATCATGACCTGAGCTGAAGACAGAGGCTTTAATCCACTGAGCCATCCAGGCACCCGTGTTGGAACATTTTTGATGACTGCTTCAGACTCCTTACTGGTTATGGGTCTGTTCAGGTTTTCTGTTTCTTCCTGGTTCAGTTTTGGTAGTTTATACATCTCTAGGAATGCATCCAATTCTTCTAGATTGTCAAATTTGCTAGCATATAGTTGCTCATAATATGTTCTTAATAATTGTTTTTATTTCTTTGGTGTTGGTTGTAATCTCTCCTCTTTCATTCATGATTTATTTGGGTCCTTTCTCTTTTCTTTTTGAAAGTCTGGCTAGGGGTTTGTCAATCTTATTAATTCTTTCAAAGAACCAGCTCCTGGTTTTGTTGATTTATTCTACTGTTCTTTTGGTTTCTATTTCATTGATTTCTGCTCTGATCTTTATTATTTTCTGCTAGGTTTAGGCTTTTTTTGCTGTTCTTTCTCCAGCTCCTTTAGGTATAGGGATAGATTGTGTACTTGAGACCTTTCTTGTTTCTTGAGAAAAGCTTGTATTGCTATATACTTTCCTGAGGACTGCCTTTGCTGTGTCCCACAGATTTCGAACAGTTGTGTTTTCATTATCATTTGTTTCCATGAATTTTTTCAATTCTTTAATTTCCTGGTTGACCCATTCATTCTTTAGTTGGATGCTCTTTAGCCTCCATGTACTTGGATTCTTTCCAACTTTCCTCTTGTGATTGAGTTCTAGCTTCAGAGCATTGTGATCTGAAAATATGCAGGGACTCATCCCAGTCTTTGGGTACCAGTTGAGACCTGATTTGTGACCCAGGATGTGATCTGTTCTGGAGAATGTTCCATGTGCACTAGAGAAGAATGTGTATTCTGTTGCTTTGGGATGGAATGTTCTGAATGTATCTGTGATTTCCCTCTGGTCCAGTATGTCATTTAAGGCCTTTATTTTTTTGTTGATCTTTTGCTTGGATGATATGTCCATTTCAGTGAGGGGGGTGTTAAAGTCCCCTACTATTATTGTATTATTGTTGATGTGTTTCTTTGATTTTGTTATTAATTGGTTTATATAGTTGGCTGCTCCCACTTTAGGGGCATAGATATTTAAAATGGTTAGATCTTGTTGGACAGACCCTTTAAGTATGTTATAGTGTCCTTCCTCATCTCTTATTATAGTCTTTGGCTTAAAATCTAATTTATCTGATATAAGCATTGCCACCCCAGCTTTCTTTTGATGTCCATTAGTATGGTAAATTGTTTTCCACCCCCTCACCTTAAATCTGGAGATGTCTTTGGGTCTAAAATGAGTTTCTTGTAGACCTCATATTGATGGATTTTATTTTTTTACCCATTCTAAAACCTTGTGTCTTTTGATTGGGGCATTTAGCCCATTTACATTCAGGGTAACTATTGAAAAGCTATGAATCTAGTGTCATTGTATTGCCTGTAAGGTGGCTGTTAATGCATATTGTCTCTGTTCCTTTCTGGTCTACTACTTTTAGGCTTTCTCCTTGCTTAGAGGACCCCTTTCTCCTTGCTTAGAGGGTGCAGTATTTCCTATTGGGCTGGTTTGGTGTTTGCAAATTCTTTTAATTTTTTTTTTTTTTTATCTCCTTCTATTTTCAGTGATAGCCTAGCTGGATATAGTATTCTTGGTTGCATATTTTTCTCATTTAGTACTCTGAATGTATCATGCTAGTTCTTTCTGGCCTGCCAGGTCTCTGTCAATAAGTCTACTGCCAATCTAATATTTCTACCATTGTATGTTACAGACTTTTTGTCCTGAGCTGCTTTCAGGATTTTCTCTTTGTCGCAAAGACTTGTAAGTTTTACTGTTAGATAACGGGGTATGGATCTACTTTTACTGATTTTTTTGGTGGGGGGTTCTCTGTGCCTCCTGCATTTTGATGCTCGTTTCATTTGCCATATTTGGGAAATTCTCTACTAGAATTTGCTCCAGTACCTTCTGCCCCTCTCTCTCTTTCTTCTACTGGGATCCCAATTATTCTGAATATTGTTTTGTCTTATGGTATCACTTATCTCTCGAGTTCTCCCCTCATGGCCCAGTAATTGTTTGTCTCTTGCTCAGCTTCCTTATTCTCTGTCATGTGGTCTTCTATATTATTAATTCTCTCTTCTGCTTCATTTGTCCTAGCAGTATGAGCCCTCATTTTTTTATTGTACCTCATTAATAGCTTTTTTGATTTCAGCTTTGTTAGATTTTAGTTCTTTTATTTCTCCAGAAAGGTATTTTATTTGTCCAGAAAGGGTTTCTCTAATATCTCCCATGCCTTTTACAACCCCGCTAGCTAGCACCTTGAGAATCGTCATTCTGAACTCTAGTTCTGACATATTACCAATGTCCATATTGATTAGGTCCCTAGCCGTTGGTACTGCCTCTTGTTCTTTTTTTTGTGTTGAGTTTTTCTGCCTTGTCATTTTATCCAGGTAAGAATATATGAAAGAGAGAATAAAATACTAAAAGGGTGGCAAAGACCCAGAAAAATGTATGCTAACCAGATCAGAAGAGACCCAAAACCGGGGGGGAAAAAAGGAGGGGAAAAGATATTAAAAAAAATTTATATGTGTGTGTGTATGTGTGTGTGTGTGTATGTATAACACACACACACACACATATATAGGTGCGTAGAACAGAGCCACCCACTTGATTTTGGGTGTATTCTGGTCTCTTAGAAGAAACTACCTCCCAAAATTTTAAAGAAAGAAAAACTTATATACATACAAAAACAAGGGTGAACATGATAAAGGGATGGAATATGACTGTAAAGATGAAAATTAAAAAGAAACTCTAAACAAGGAATTGATAAGTTGGTTGGAAAAAGAAAAAAAAAGACGAGAGAATGTGCTCAGGCTGGAGAGTAGAACAAAGCCATGTGCCAGATTTAAGGTATATTTTGATCTATTAGGAGAAATTGTATCCCAAAATTTTTTAGGGAAAAAAAACTATATAAAAAACAAGTTTAAATATAATGATGAGATAAAATATGACTGTAACAATAAAGGTTAAAAAGTTTTTTAGAAAGGTGTTGTTAAGATAAACCAGTTAGAAAATGTTAAAAGAGGAAAGAGGGATAATTAAAAAATAGAATAAGAAAAAAATTAAATTAAAAAAAATTTAACTTTGCACGAATAAAGGATCCTGGGGGAAAAGCCATGAATTCTGTGCATTGGTTTCCCCTAGCTCTGGAGTACCACTGTTTTCCTTGATAAGTGAGGTTGGTCTTGGCTGGATGTTCTTGTTCATCATCTGGGGTAGGATCTGTTGCCATGATTCTGAAATGTCTTTGCCCAAGGCGGAATTACGCCATGCCACCCTTGCCAGGGGCCAGACTGAGTAATCTGCTCGGATTCGCTCTTGAGGAGTTTTTGTTCCCTGAATGCTTTCCTATGGCTTTGGAGGATGGGAATGAAGATGGTGGCCTTCCAGTCTCTCGGCCAGAGGAACCAAGAGCTTGGGGCCCCACTCTGCAGTGCGCCCTCAGAGAAGAACAGTCAGTCCCTCCTGTCTCCCTGGTCTCCAGCCACACTCCAAGCTCACCTGGCCTGTGACCGAGCATTTCTGTCTCTGGCACACAGCCCCGTTTGGAGTCTACAAGCCCGGCAATTTCTTGCCACACTGCTCCTCCCCCTGATGGAAGGTGCATCTCCCCAGATCTGCCACTTGTGGGGTCCCTGCTTAAAGAGCAGTGGCCTGGCTGTGCCTTAGATCACGGTTTAAGGTAACCCCAAGCTGAGAGCTCACTTCTCGGCTCCATCTCTGTAGCTGGCTTCCCCACTCTGATACCTGGCAGCTCTGCCACACTCACAAACCCCTGATCCTTCTGTGACCCTGTGGGTCCTGAGACCACACTATCCCTGCAAGGCCTCCACTCCTGCTTAGCCTCTGGAGTGATGTCCCTCAGCGGAGCTGACTTCTAAAAGTTCGGATTTTGTGCTCTGCTGCTCTACTGCTTGCCAGGATCTGGCCCCTCCCCCCACAGTCTATCTTCCTGTGGCTTTGGATTCCCTTCTTTGCATATCCTACCTTCTGGAAAGTGGTCGATTTTTTGTTCTTAGAGTTACTGCTCTTCTTCTCTTCTATCTCCTGTTGAGTTTGTAGGTGTTCAGAATGGTTTGATAACTAGCTGACCTCCTGGGACCTGATGTCATTTCAATCTGCTACTCCTCTGCTATCTAGCTTCTTACCAAGTTCCCTTTTGAAACACCTTTACTCCACCATGTCTGGTGGAGGTCTGTGGGCTTGTCCCTCAGCAGGTTGGGTCTGGTTATCGGGGAGTCATTCCAAGATGGGTCTTTCATCATGTGGTCTTCAGTACTGTTTCTCCAGCTCTGGACAGAGGTAACCATCCACATTCTAGGCCCTGGGATAGTTGGGCAAGTGTCAAGCTAGGTAAGGGGAGAGAAGGAAAAGAGGGAAAACCGTAGGATGAAGGAGAGAGAGAGTATTGGGTATACATCAGAGATACTGTGGGTTTGGTTCCAGACCCCCACAACAAAGCAAGTCAAATGAAGTTTTTGGTTTCCCAGCACATACGGACATTATGTTTCTACTCTAGTGTATTCTATTAAGTATACGTTGGCGTTATGTCTTAAGAAACAATGTGTATACCTAATTCCACAATACTTTATTGCAAAAAATGCTAACCATCATGTGAGCCTTCAGCAACTTGTAATCCCTGATCACTATAAAAAATACAATAATAGTGAACAAGTTTGAAATATTATGGAAATTACCAAAATGGGACATAAAGACACAAAGTGAGCAGACGCAGTTGGGAAAATGATGCTGAGAGACCTGCTTGCTGCAGGGTTGCCACAACCCTTCCATGTGTTGAAAAACAAAAAACAAGGGTGCCTGGGTGGCTCAGTGGGTTAAGCCACTGCCTTCGGCTCAGGTCATGATCTCAGGGTCCTGGGATCGAGCCCCACATTGGGCTCTCTGCTCAGCAGGGAGCCTGCTTCCCCCTCTCTCTCTGCCTGCCTCTCTGCCTACTTGTGATCTCTGTCAAATAAATAAATAAAAAATCTAAAAAAAGAACAACAACAACAACAAAAAAAACCAAAAAACAAAACCCACCACAACAAAGCCAAAAAAACCACAAAAAACTCCCACCAAACCCCATTGTATCTCTGAAGCACAATAAAGAGAAGTGCAATAAAACGAGTTACGCCGGTAGAAGGGACGAGCAGAAGAGAACAGTGGGGGAGAGGGGAGGAGAGAAAAGAAAGCTCTAGCACTGCAGAGAAAAGTGGCCCAGTGCTAACGGTTGCAGGAGGCCCACCAGGTACTTTTCCAAGCCCGGTTTGTTCTGTCTCAGCATGAGGCCTCACCGCAGGGACTATGAGGTCATCTTTTTAGATGTTTCAGAAAGCAATTCCAAAAGTGCTCTCATAGTCACTTCTACAATAGAACAGTGATCAATACGAGGACATTCTTCCTCCTGCTTATCTTATGTCTAGGGTTATGGTTTAAGCCACCTTTTCGACATCCTCTCTGCCCATGATAGAGCTGGAGAACACCTCGCCGCCATTTTCTTTCTGTGAGGGCCCGGTGTACTTAGCAGCTGTTTTTATAATCCACCACAACCTCCACGTGGATGTGCAGTATGACTTTTCTGCAGCCTGGCCAGATTATATTTTTAATACGTTCCATTGCTTTTCTCTCCATCTCTCCTGGTCCTTCCTGGCCACCCTCTCCGCTTCGCTCTTCATGCTTCACCCACATCCAGTGGATTCCAAGTCCTGCCCACTCCATGCCGGTTATTGGCTCTGTGTCTTGGTTTAAGCTATTTTTTCTCTGGAATGCTCTTTCCCATTTCATCACATAAAGGGCATTGTGTATCCTTTGGGATGCAGCGTGACTGTTACCTCCTTGAGGAAATGCTCCTAGATCCATTTCCCTGCACTGGTTTACTGCCCTTCCTCAGAGCTCCTGCAGTGTCTGTGACAGAACCCACAGCTGTTCATATGGCACTTCCAGAAAACTCGACATTCTGGATTCAGGCTCTGTTGATTCTCTTGGCCACGGCGCAGGCTGCACAGCCATACGGATTGGCCCTGTTAATGGGCATGTAGGAGGCGTTCAGTAAATGTTCACTGAATGAAGTATCTTTAGAGTTTCCCAAAGCCAAATGGTGGCATCCAGAATGGAACACATCAGTCTGTGTAGCTAAAGATCTTATTAGGTTGGGTCTGACTAGCAAAGGGGCCACCAGAAAGTTCTAGAATCACTCCTGTTTGTTCCTTGAGGGTAATGTGTACTACTCTACAGTCAAGAACTTGTATATCCCTGACTTCTCCTGTATATGCCTACAAGCCTAATCTTCACCATCATCTCTGTCCACGCAATTTGCTTTTCCTACTAGCATGGAGAAGGTTCTCTTTGTTTCTTTCTGCCCTTGTTCCCAAATTATCAAAGCCTCTTTGTTCTCTGGTTGTTTCTTCCATGGTAGTGTGAACACCAGGAACTGTCGGCCACTCTGCCCCTCAGTCTGGGCCACTCGTTAATCATTAGGCTTCAGATATAGTGCTGAGTCTTTCAGGATGCTGTATGTCATCAGCATTTGCTTTTTGTTTTATTTTTTTGATTTTTTGGTCTTTTTTAAAAAAATCATTTTTGGACCAGCATTGTATTACCCCAGAGGGCAGGGGTATAACTGCCTGGGGCTGGCTGGCCATTACCTGTGTACTTGGCCTGTTCTGCTGATTATCCCCAGGATGCTTGGGCCCTGTGGCCAGCACCGGGGCCTCTGAGGAGTGTCCAAGCACAAGAGTCCTGGTTCTTGGGGAGCAAGGCTTGAACTGCACACAGAGACCATTTACTTCCCACCCAAACCACTTGTACAGTCTGCTCCCCCCCCCCCCCCCCCCCCCCCCCCCCCCGCCCCCTCTGGTATTACCCTGGCTTTTAGCCAGCTTGATAAATAGAGGAAGTTGGATGCCTTTCCAGCCTCCCTGATGTCATGATTTGGGGCAGTCTGCAACTGGGGGAGGTTTCAGTTAATCCTAGCAATTGGTGAATTTGCTATTCTCCTCTGAGCAATTTCTCTGTTCTGTGCCATGTCTTACATAAGTCAATACAGTTCCTTTTGCGACTTGCCCTTTTCTTTCAATGATGTAAGAAGCCCAAACATTGGAGTCACTAATGTTTTGTTCCTGGAGGCCGGTGCTCTTTGGGTCCTGATTCCTGTTTAATTTCTGTGGGAGATAAAGGATGGTGCGTGTGTGGTGACCGTGCCCAGGAGGGACCCCAGGGGCTGGAGCTCCTTCATTAAGTGTAGGCCTCTCTGTCCATCAGGCATTGCACATCATTGCTTTTGACATTCCTTTCCACAACTTGCTCAAGTGAGTTCTTGCTCCCCAGCTGGGAAGCTGGTTTCTTGGCTCTGTGACCAGAAGGCTTTGTGCTTTCATTGGGGCCTTTCTAATTGGATTAGGGCAGGGCCAGGGGAGATGGCCTCCCGCTGAGCCAGGGATGGCTTTACCTCCTAGTATGTTTCCTTCTGACCTCAACTTGGGCTCTTTTTGGAGAACCTGGATGGCTTGGCCCTCTTTCTGACTTCTGCTTTTCTTTGCTAGAACAAATATATTTAATTGCACAAGTAAATACACAGATATGTGTCTTGTGTTCTCTTGGGCTTCATATCCAACACCCCCCCCCCAAAACCTCCAACCACCCCCGCTCTCGCTTTTTGTGGACACTGGTGGATTTCCTTCCAGGCTTTTTTGTGTGCATTCTTACTTGTCATTATATACACTGGCATGCATATGTACAGCTTTGCTTGTTTCTTAACAGATCTTACTATACGTATTATTAAGAAACTTGATTTTTTTCTTCTGGCTTACATGTATTCACAATCTCTATGTCAGTACATGTAGATCAACTTCATTTTCTTAAGCATTGCATAATGGTCCATAATACGGATGGACCATCATTTATTTAACTATTCATCTATTGATGGAGACTTGGGCTTTTTTCCCCAGTCATACAAAGCTGCAGTTATAGCTTTTTTGGTGTGTATTTCTGTGGGGACACAACTTCTGGAATAATTTCTGGATCAAAAGGTATGCACACCTAACATTTCAAAACCCAGACTATTCTCTCAAGGTTGAGGTTTCTGTTCTGTTCTGTTCTTTTCTTTCTTCTTCTTTTTAAAGATTTTATTTATTTATTTGACAGAGCAAGTGTGAGAGCATGAGCAGAGGGAGCGGCAGAGAGAGGGAGAAACAGACTCCCCACTGAGCAGGGAGCCTGATGTGGGTCTTGATCCCAGAACCCCAGAATCATGACCTGAGCTGAAGGCAGATGCTTAACCAACTGACCCTCCCGGGTACCCCAAAGCTGATGTTTCCACCAACAGTGTATGTGAGTGTTCATTTCCCCACATGCTCTACAGCTTTGGATATTAGTAGCCTTTTACATTTCTTTATCCAGTGGGCAAAACAAATTTCATTGTGGTTTGACTTCTTTTTCTACCTGAAAGTACTCCAAAGGAGCAAAGAGAGCCTCGTGTTGTTTATTAATAAACTTGGTGACCAGGAACCATGAAGTGTGCTTCATTGTGGCTGTCAGGTTTTGAAAAAGTAATGTGTTTGAGGTGTGAAATTTCATCAAAAATCCCGAGGTAGAAAATCTTTGTTTGCACAAATATGAACTGAAATTATTTCCATACTGAAGTCACAATCAATTTGTATCTTTGATAATTTGGATGTTTTTCAGTTGTTAATCCTACATTCGTTCCACATTGAGCTTTGGGCCATGTGTTTGTAATTTGTTCATCCTAGGACAGGACAACTTGGTTGGCCTTCATTTTTGTCTTCTTTAAACATTGGTTAATGAAGTTTTTCTGACATATCAGGCTTTATTAAGAACTTTTAAAAAGATTTTATGTTTAAGTACTTTCTACACCCAGTGTGGGGATTAAGCTTACAACCCCAAAATCAAGAGTCACATACTCCCAACTGGGCCACTCAGATGTCCCAAGAACTTTTTTTTTTTTTTTTTTTTTGTAAAGAACTTATGAGGGTGTCTAGGTAGCTCAGTGGGTTGAGCGTCTGCCTTCTCAGGTCATGGTCCCAGGGTCCTGGGATCAGGCCCTATGTCCCAGCTCCCTGCTCAGGAGGGAGTCAGCTCCTGCCTCTCCCTCTGCCTCCCTCCTCATGTTCTGTCTCATGCTCTCTCTAAAATAAATAATCTTAAAAAAAAAAAAGGACCTATCATGATCAGTAGAAACTCATCATGACTTATTTCTTCTTTGAATTCATATCTTAGATTCCTCCTTGAGAACTGACCTTCTGTCTATTGACTGAAGCCAAAAGTAGGTCATTTGGTTCCAAAATCAACTATGGACTGTTTTCTTTCTCAAGTCTTGATTTGAAAATCGTTACGTCTGTATTTCACATTAGGGGATACCATTGTGTGATGGGACTGTCCTCTTCGAGTCAGTAGCTATGCCAGTGTTTCGGTTTCGAAGTAAAGCACAGTGGAATATTCTGAAAGATTCAAGTCGGGTTGTCAGCAATGTGCTCCTCCTCCGGTGGGCAGGGTCTTCCCTTTCACCGGTATGCACCCGCCTTGACCCTCACTCTTGTCATGCCAGTACCCCCACCATCCCCTTGCAACTCTGAGCCAAACTTAACACTCATTAGAGTTATTTATTTGTCCCCTCTGTGGAGAAAGAATTCTGCCTCTGGTTTTAGGGGCATAAGAGACATAAATGACCCGATTGTTGCTATCAAGGTGTTTAGGTTCTAGGGAAGTTAAGTCCCAAAACCATGTAGAAGTGTCTAACAAAGCATGGTCTCTCAAATGGTCTCCCTCGTCCCCAGATCCGATCATTGCACTGTCCAGTGTCGCTGCCGTGCTGTGAACGTGCTCTGAGACTGAGCAGTGGTACACGCTCCTAAAACACCAACACCTTCAGCCCCGACACCGGCTTCAGACTGGTCTTCCGGTTAAAATGAGTTCCTGAGGAGCAGGGTTTGCTTCCTCCATTTCTGTTCTTATCTCTGCTTCCACGTCCAAGTCCTCGTACCTAGCAGGGGGGTCTGCGGGCCACAGTCAACAGGCTGACAGTAGCTTGAAGCATTATGGTACCAAGAAGGGCCACTTTCCATTAATCTAATTTTTTTTTTCTCATTTTCAGATTTGTACAGAGTCTCTCCATCTTCTCTTTTGAATTTCCTGCTGCAGGTGAGTGAGGCTTTTTTTTTTTTACATGATAATGTAACAATAACATGTTTGGTTGTCGCCCCCCCCCATCTCTTTCTTTCAAACCCCTATCCCCTTAACCATTGTGTGTTTTGTTTCATTTTGTGTTGAGCTCCTCACAACTATTGGAGCCTTCTTTCTTCTTTAGACATTTTCTTTTCCTTGCGATACTATCATGGACCCATTTCTTCTTGCTAATCCAATTAAGAACTTGCAGAAATGGTTACACATTTTGAAGTGCAGTAAAATCTGGGGAAGGAAAGTGATCGTTTCCAGAGAACTCTTTGGGATTTGGTTTCACTCTTCCTCTTTCCTTCTTTCTCCCTGGACTGGCTTCCCTGTCTCCAACAGCTTTTCTCATGCTTTGAAATGGACTATTTAACTCTCTTTTTCTCCCCTCTCTCTCTTTTTTTAAAATCACATTTGGGTTCTTTTTTTTAAAAGATTTTATTTATTCATTTGAGAGAGAGAGAGAGTGAGCACAAGCAGGGGGAGTGGCAGACAGGGGAAGAGGGAAAAGCAGGCTTCCTGCTGAGCAGAGAGCCTGACAGGGCTCGATCCCAGGACTCTGGAATCATGACCTGAGCCAAAGGCAGACGCTTAATTGACTGAGCCACCCAGGCGTCCCTGAATGGTCTCTTTTTTACCTAAAATGCTGTGCCTCTGCAGCTTCCAAAGGCTGCTCCTAACCATATTTCTGCTCCCAACTCTTCTTCTACACAGAAATTTTTAAACCACTACTAACTTATACTTCCTTTTTCCTTTGAGACTCATAAATATTGGCTATTTCTGGACTTAACTGGTATAAACAATAGAAATCTTGTAACCAATGCAAGTAGTTATTGCAATTAATACAAATTATAAGAATCCTATCATAATTTAAATGATAAATAACAACATAGTTATTAAGTTAAATGTCGACACATTATTATTATTATAGGTAAGGTTAAAATATCAGAGCAGTGTCACGCAGCTAGTAAATGGTCAAGCTGGGACTTGAAGCAAGAGTTGACATGGTGCGGGCACCTGGGTGGCTCAGTGGGTTAAAGCCTCTGCATCGGGCTCTCTGCTCAGCGGGGAGCGTGTTTCCTCCTCTCTCTCTGCCTGCCTCTCTGCCTACTTGTGATCTCTCCCTCTCTCTGTCAAATAAATAAATAAAATCTTAAAAAAAAAGAGTTGACATGATGCAATGACAAAAGCAAGGAAGGGCACAGAATATTGGTGGGCAGTTTGCTTTTCTTTATACCTCACTTTTCATCAAATATGATCTTCTAATTTCACAAACGATGTACTTCTGCCTCATCCCTGTCCCCATCCCCCAGTATAGATCACCACCTCGAGGATGCTTTTAAGGAGTTTCCTATTTTTCTCCTCTACATATTGATGGAATTATCCTGCAGCAAGAGATTCCAGACCAAATCAATTAAAAAAAATCTTTTTTGAGTGCTTGCTGTGGGTGGAGTTGCATGCTGCTGGCTAGGGGTGAGGCGGAGACCAAGTCCATCGAGGCGAGGATACTGTGTTCCTGTGCCTTGGTTTTGTTTTTAGGCCGAGTTGAGTCTCGTGGACCATGAAGTTAAAAAGCTTAAAAAAAGTCACTATTTATTTGGCTACACCAATGACCAGTGGCTGTAAGTTCTCAAGGGCAGGAAAGATACCTGTCTTGTTCATTGTATCCTAAGTTCCAAGTATAGTACCTTGCATGTAACACAACCTCAACACAGTTTCATCAACTAGGTGAATGAATGTGGGAAATAATTCTCAAATCTGTTTACATTTAGCACCAGAGTATACTGTAATCTTGTCTTATAATTCTGCTTGTAAGAACACCTAACACTTGCTGAGTATACTAAGATCTTCATTATAGTACTTTCTTTCATTTCTGCAGAACCCTATGAGGTAGATGCTCTCGTGACCTCCAATGTTTAGATGATGCAGAGAGCGTAAGGAACAGATGAAAGTTACACTGTAAGTGGTAGAGCCTGGGTTTGAAGGCAGGCAGATGGCTCTACCAGGCATGTTCTTATCCAGCATATTTACCATGCACTGGGAAAGGAGCCTGAAGAATGAGGGGAGAGACGAAGCGGGCTTTCGCTTGGCCTTGAGTATTCACACGCTGGGGAATTAAGAGGCTGGTCGATTACAGGTGGACAGGAGAGGAGTTTGGACATGAGTGATGGAGTTGGAAAATATCAGCCCTTCCACAGAGTTTTGTGAGTATTTGTTTACTTTGAGTGCATGATTTATTTCTAATCTTGCACATCTGATATTGATTCTCTTTTTTTATTGAATAAAGCTTTCCCCACCCCTGCATTAGAAAGCACTTAATGCTTATTAAGAAAATCATTTTGCCCTGCAAAGACCAAACAAATCAGGTCCTTCCATTTGCTTCCAGAGACATGAAAGCTTCATATTACCGTCATGCTGGATGGTTCCCTGTTGACCTGACCTTGTGCTATGACAAATGATACACAAAGCTGCCATTTTGGAGTTCATATGCAGCACTTACCACTTAACCCAGTTTGTCTTGTCGTTAGGACATGGGCTTTTGGGGCGTATGAGACGTCATTCTCTTACTACAGCACTGCTGGCTTTAGTTCTTGGTGACTTCATCTTCAAAAAATTTTGTTGCTGAGGTTCAGAATGGTTCCTTTTGTCCTATATTTATTCACATTACCCCCGTTTACAAGATTTGAAATTGCTGCTAGACATTTCTGTGGGCATTCCAGAGACTGCTGTAGTTTCATTTGGTTTATAAAATGGGTAAAATGTGAGGATTTTACTTGTCAGGTTTTGGCACCATGGTTATCCTAGCTGGTAAAAATGAGTTAGGTTGTGCTCTCTTTCTCTATTCTTGGAGTTTTTGTGAGATTGGAATGCCTGTTTTTTAAATATTTGATGGAATCACCAGTGAAAACATCTGGGACTAGACTTTCCTTTGTCTTTGGGAAAATTTTTGAGACTTTTAATGATTATACATCCATTCCTGTTCAGGATTTCTTCTTGATTCCTTTTTGGTTAAGTTTTATGTTTTGCATAGGGATTTGCCCATTTCTATCTAGATTTTTAAAATTATTGAATAAAGTTATCCCTAAGATCCTTTTATCTTGTATGCTTATAGCATTTTCATTTATGTTGCTTTTTAAATTCTTTCCATTGGTTAATTGCTGAGACTCTCTCTCTTTTCCTCCCCCTTTCCCTCCCCCTCCCCTCCTCTTAGTTTTGCCAGAATTGTCTCTCCAAAGAACACCCTTGACTATGTTAATAACTTCTATTTTGTTTTTTTCTATATCCTTATTTTATGCTTTTGTCTTTATTATTTCCTTTTTATTTTTGTAAAGATTTTATTTATCTTGAGAGAGAGAATGAGTAGGGGTGGGGTTGGGTGAGTAGGGGCAGGTTGGGTGAGTAGGGGTGGGGTTGAGTGAGTAGGGGTGGGTTGGGTGAATAGGGGCAGAGACAGAGGGAGAGAATCTCTAGCACACTCCCTGCTGAGTGTGGAACCCGAGGGAGAGAATCTCTAGCACACTCCCTGCTGAGTGTGGAACCCGACACGGGGCTCCATCCATCGTATGACCCTGAGATAATGACCGGAGCTAAAATCAAGAGTCCATTGCTTACCCAGGCACTCCTAAAAGATTTTATTTTTAACTAATCTCTACACCCAGTGTGGGGCTCAAACCCACAACTCCAAGATCAAGAGTTATATGCTCTACTGACTGAGCCAGCCAGGCACTCCTCTAATGTGTGCATTTAAAACATAAATTTCACTCTAAAGATCTTTAGTTCTATCCTACATGCTTTGAAATACAGTCTTTATTATTGATCAAGTCAAACATGTTTTAATATATGTTATGACTTCTTCTAAATGTAAATTGTTATACAGTTTACCTTTTTATTGTGCTTAAATTATCTTGTGGTCAGAGAACATGCTCCTTTTTCCTTCTCTAATTCTGTAAAACATTTTTGAGACTTGTTGTATGACTTGGTTTTAATAAGCACTGCCAAGTGGAATGGAGGGTTTATGCCTGATCTCTAGGTCAGGTTGGTTAAATGTGTCATTCAAATATTCTATATCCTTAGTGACTTTCTTATTTGAATTTTACCAGTTGATGATAGAGATATTAATTTGTTATCTTCCTGTTGAACTTAACCTTTTATGAATGAACCATTATATTTACAGGTAATGCTTTTTGCTTTATTTGTATAATAATATATATATATAATATAAGTATAATTTGTCTGATATTAGTATAAACATATTTTCTTTTGATTAGTATTGACATTGCATATCTTTCCCATCCTTTTAAAAAAGTGTATAAAAATTAATTATTTTAATTAACATTAATGTATTATTTGCCCCAGGGGTACAGGTCTGTGAATCATCAGGCTTACACATTTCACAGCACTCACCATAGCACATACCCTCCCCAATGTCCATCACCCAGCCGCTTTCTCTATGGCCCCCTCCCCCCAGCAACCCTCAGTTTATTTTGTGAGATTAAGAGTCTCTTATGGTTTGTCTCCCTCTTGATCCCATCTTGTTTCATTTTTTCCCTCTCTACTCCCCAAACCCCCCATCCTGCCTCTCAAATTCCTCATATCAGGTAGATCATATGATAATTGTCTTTCTCGGATTGACTTATTTCGTACAGTGTAATACCCTCTAGTTCTATTCATGTTGTTGCAAATGGCATGATATCATTTCTTTTGATGGCTGCATAGTATTCTATTGTGTGTGTGTGTGTGTGTGTATATATACATACACATACACACACACACACACACACACACACACACACACACACACATATACACCCCATCTTCTTTATTCATTCATCTGTTGATGGACATCTAGGTTCTTTCCATAGTTTGTCTATTTTGGAGATTGCTTCTATAAACATTTGGGTGCACGGGCCCCTTTGGATCACTACATTTGTATCTTCAGGGTAAATACGCAGTCGTGCGATTGCTGTGTCATAGGGTACCTCTATTTTCAACTTTTTGAGGAACTAAGATCAAAAGCTTTTGGACAGCAAAGGAAACAATCAACAAAACCAAAAGACAACTGACAGAATGGGAGAAGATATTTGCAAATAACATATCAGATAAAGGGCTAGTATCCAAAATCTTTAAAGAACTTACCAAACTCAACACCCAAAGAACAAATAATCCAATCAAGAAATGGGCAGAAGATATGAACAGACATTTCGGCAAAGAAGACATCCAGATGGCCAATAGACACTTGAAAAAGTGCTCAACATCACTCGGCATCAGGAAAATACAAATCAAAACCACAGTGAGATACCACCTCACACCAGTCAGAATGGCTAAACTTAACAAGTCAGGAAATGACAGATGCTGGCGAGGATGTGGAGAAAGAGGAACCCTCCTACACTGTTGGTGGGAATGCAAGCTGGTGCAGCTACTCTTTCCCATCCTTTTACTTTCAAACTTACTGTATCATTATGTTCTAGGTGTGTCTTTATAAATAGCATATTTGGATTTTGCTTTTTTTTTTCCCAGTCTGATGATCGTTGCCTTTTTATTGAATCACTTAGTCCATTTATATTTAATGAATCATTTATTCATGTGTGTTTACATTTACCACCTTCTATTCTTCCTAATCATTTTTGTTTCTTTTTCTCCCTTTTGGAGCCTCCTTTCAAATTGACTGAATATTCTAAACACCCTCCCCCCTCCACTTATTAGGAAGTTACATATCCCACTTCTATTTTTTTTAGTAGCTGCTATAAAAATCACAATGTCTACCCAAATTTTCAATGTCTATAGATAATCCATATTAGACTCCTCTAATATAAGGACTTTGGAAGACTTTAATTTCTTAATTTCGTTTCCTAATTGAGATATATATATATATATATATATTTCCTATATTATATAATGTATATGTAAATAATATAGTTGTCATTTTTGTTATATCTCACTTATCCTTGCAAGATATTATTATTAATGTTTTATGTAATCAACATTCATTTGTTATGCTAAGTAAAATAATTCAGTCCAAGCAAGACAATTATATGATCTCACTCACGTGGAATTTAAGAAACAAAACAGGATCGTAAGGGGAAGAGAGGAAAAAATAAAACAAGATGAAATCAGAGAGGGAGAGAAAGCATGAGAGACTCTTAATAGGAAACAAACTGAGGGTTTCTAGAGTCTTCGGGATGGGGTAACTGGGTGATAGGCATTAAGGATGGCACATGATGTAATGAGCACTGGGTGTTCTATGCAACTGATGAGTAACTGAACTCTATATCTGACACTAATGATATACTATATATTAATTGAATTTAAATAAAATTAGATAATTAAAAAAAAACATTAGTTTGAATTTACCAGTATAGAGTGCCACCCTTAGCTCTGGCAGTTGGGGCCTTTGGCCTGTGTCTCATGGTTTAGAGGTCCTCTCTCTGGCCTTTCTCTAGTCATACCCTTCTCTAAGGGTGAAAAGTTTGTGACACAAAGAAATGATGCCCACCTGGAACCTGCCTCACTCTGCCCCCAACCCTTACTCCTAGATCTTGCTATGGGGCCCTGGGACCCTGTAGTTCCCTACTCAGGCATTGTGTGCCTATTTCCAGGACCTGAGCAGGCCTCTTCCCCACAGGCAAGTCATGCTGCAGGTGTCTTCATTAGGCCCATTACCTCAGGCATAAGTGGTTCCTTTGTTTATATTACCTCCCTGAGTTCCTGCTTTACTTTACCTTTGGCCTGGTGATTCTTTTCTATCTTGTCATCTCTTTGATATATGTAAGAAAATGTTCTTAATATTTCACTTGCAATTTTTGATTGTCTTCAGCAGAAGGTTTGGTCTGAATAACTGAACCCAACATATTCTTGGAACACTGAAGAAATTTTTTTTTCTGAGGTGTTTGCATTATCGGGGTCTTTTAGTAGAGTTCAAGTAAAATTTAATTATGCAAAAAATTTAATTATGCTTTTACTAACAGTTTCTGGATTCCTTTTTTAGAATAGTCAAACACATGGCCAGAGATTCCAGGGGTGGGGAAAAAAGCAACCTTGGGATTCTCTGACTTCTTTGACAGTTGAATGATCTAAGTCAATTGTTTCACTTGCCCTGAGAACCTCTTCAGTACCTCCTTTTTAAATTTCCCCTTGTGCAAGTCTGGTTAACCAACACTTAGATTCAATGTAAATGTCTCAAAATCATAGAGTTTTCTATGAGACTGAGGGAACAATTACCACACCTTATTACTTTGGTCAAAAATATCTATCATTGCATATATCCCAGCCGCTCTGGTATAATCAAATTATGCCAGTTAATCAGAGGTAATAGATAATAACCTTTACCCAGACCTGCCCTGAAGTGATACCACGCTATTATCCCGCCTTTTAAATTATTCTTTAATTATTCTGTATTTAGATAATGATAAATTTATTGTGTATTGCCATTCAAGTTTGCACTGATGACCTATGTGTCTTTAAAAATATGGTAAGTGATAGCATATTTAAAGAAATTGAAGAGATCTGGAACAACTTCTTGGAGGGTTACAAGCAAGGCCATGGACTACAGTCGTGTTGCTTGTGTGCCATACAACTCCAGAGGCTGCCAGGTACATCAGAGTTCACAACCATAAAAGGGGGCCCAGAGCCATGATGAACCTTGGGAAAATCTTCTGTGAGTGGTTGTGTAGCATCAAGGGCTAGGCTTTACTGTTCAAAGGCTTGCAGATGGTTTTCTTTGTAATTGATGTGATTTTACCAACCATCCTCAGCACCTTGGAAATTTGCTAAGAATCAGTGGCTGTTTAAGTTCTCTTTCTTGATAACCTGGTGAGCATTGAGCTAAGCCAAGTTACCCTGGAAGGTGAGGAAAATTTCCAGCTCAGAAAGGTAGAAATGACTTTCATGGATAATGAATAAGGCTTTCAACAAAATCCACTGACCTCTCTCTTTGATCAGTGATGGTAGGACTTTAAGGCTTAGCAGGATGTCCTCTAGCTTATATAGAAGCAGTGGGAGCTGCATTATTTTAAATACCATAAAACTTCTCCTATTAGGAAATATATATTCAGTCTTTTTTTTTTTTTTAAAGATTGTATTTATTTATTTATTTAAGATTTTATTTATTTATTTGACAGAGATCACAAGTAGGCAGAGAGGCAGGCAGAGAGAGAGAGACGGTAGGAGGCTCCCTGCTGAGCAGAGAGCCCGATGCGGGGCTCGATCCCAGGACCCTGAGATCATGACCTGAGCCGAAGGCAGAGAGGCTTAACCCACTGAGCCACCCAGGCGCCCTATTCATTTATCTGAGAGAGACAGTGAGAGAACATGAGAGGGGAGAAGGTCAGAGGGAGAAGCAGACTCCCCATGGAGCTGGGAGCCCGATGTGGGACTCGATCCCGGGACTCCGCAATCATGACCTAAGTCCAAGGCAGTCGCCCAACCAGCTGAGCCACCCAGGCACCCCTCAGTCTTAAGGAAAGACACGTCAGGCTTGATAACCTAAAGGTCAGTGGCGCCTGGTTTGTAGTAAGTCCTTCTTGATCCATACTCTCTTTCCAGGATGACTGCTTGCATTGCCCTTCATTCTGGCCTTTCCTCCTCTCATTTGGGAGTTGAGTACAAGCTCTCTTCAGTGAAAAGGCATGGTTTATTTTGATCAGAGGCCCAAGTTACAGCACATAATAACCAGTCACTGTATACTGTGACTAATTTAACTTTGACCATATCTTATATACTACTCAGGAAGCCTTGCCGTAGGAGTTAGCAAAGCTTAAGAATGAGTTTGTAGAAATTTCGGTATTATATAATAGCATTTTGAATTTGTTGATTTATTTCACCTGATGGACTTAGAGGTTTACTCCTAAGGAGACACATTCTCAGGAGGCCAGTACTGTGGCCTGGTAGAAAGAGTAGGAGTCCCCCACACAGCCAAATGACCTTGACCCATCTCTTGGAGCACGTTGGACCTCTTCCTTCATGTGTAGAATGAGGGTTTGAAGCTGGGTGAATTCTGAGTTCCTTTTCAAAGCTAAACTGCTCTGATACTCTTTCCAGATCTAAAAATTAGGGATGTATACAGTCAGTCTTCTAAATCAGTTCTGCAAATTCCAGGTAGAGTCAAGGCGTTTGTATAGGAGAGAGGTTTATTTTGTTTGTTTGTTCGTTTGGTTTTTGTTTTTGTTTTTGTTTGTAGAGGTCTGGTTCACTAGATACAGATTTAACAAAAAAATAACAGTGCTTTTGGAGGGGGAACTCAGTTCAGAAATAAAAAAATAGATTGAGTTTTAAACTTTTAAATGAAACTTCTTGTGGCATACACTCACTTGTATAATAAGATGAGTTTCAGGAACCAAACACACCTGTGGAACCGGCACACAGAATGTTACCTGTACCTCAGAAACCCCTTCGTGCCCCCTTCTAATTATTATTATTCTTTTTTTTTTTTTTTAAAGATTTTATTTATTTATCTGACAGACAGAAATCACAAGTAGGTAGAGAGGCAGGCAGAGAGAGAGGAGGAAGCAGGCTCCCTGCAGAGCAGGGAGCCCGATGCGGGGCTTGATCTCAGGACCCTGGGATCATGACCTGAGCCGAAGGCAGAGGCTCTAACCCACTGAGCCACACAGGCGCCCCTATTATTATTATTCTTAAAGATTTTATTTGATCCCAGGACCCTGAAATCACGACCTGAGCCGAAGGCAGAAGCCTAACCCACTGAGTCACCCAGGCGCCCCCCGCTTCCAAGGATAACCACTCTCCCTACTCTTCGCTCCATTGATTGGTTTTATCTGCTTTTATACCTCGTATGAATGGAATTCTGTGCACTCTGCTTTCTTTCATATTGGCTGCTTTCTCTGACTTTATGTCTCGGAGATTCATCAATATTGTGGTATGTAGCTGTAGCAGACGCTTACATTTTCCTCCAGAGACATTGTTACATCTTTGCATTCTGGTTTGAGTGACTCATTTGGGAGGGTCAATAATCCGCCATTATGAACAGAGAATAAAAGTGCTGAAGAGGAGAGCCAAACCAGAGGCATGTGATAACTTATTAACATAGTGTATTATTAATATATAATACAGTTTATTGATTGAGAAAAAAGAAGCCCTCTTTGGAAGAAGAAGGACTTACCTCCTGCCTAAGACATTATCAGGACACATCCAAGGAAAGAATTCCCAGGTGATGGTACTGGTGATGGCTGTTAAGTTATAGGACCCTTAAAGTTTGCCAGTTTTTCCTTGAGGTTGAGAAATTGTGTTTTATCCCCATCTTCCCGTGCCCTTGTCCCCATAGTCCCTGCTCTGTTCTACCCTGCACGTGCTGGGTGCAAAAGACTGTCTACCGAAGGAGGGAAGAGTACAGCTAGCGTTCACAGTGGCTTCACAGGGCTTACTCACCACAGCAATACACTCTGGTTGGTGCTGTTGTCACGGTTTGCTAGATGGGGAATCCTGGCCATTGGAAAGAACTTGTCCCAAGTCACTCAGACATTGCACGGCAGAGCCAGAACCTGGCAGCGCCTGCTCGCTCGTCTTCGCCACTGGGCATGCGCACTTGATCGTTCTGAGGCTGGCAGAAGCCGCAGTGATGGCTGGGTTCGTGGGTGCTCTGTGGTCAGGAGTTCTGCCAGCTGAAAACATACAGCCTGGTCTGCCTTGGCCGCTCGCCCTGGGGCTGTGCAGGGGGAGCCTGCTTCGTGGGATCTCCCTTCCCCATGCTTGTGCCTGCGCCCGTGGGCTGATTGTGATTTCCTGGCTGGCTTGTCCTCCCTTGGCATCCCGTGCCAGCCGCTGCTGCTGGTGCTGACTGCCTGTCCTGGGGCTCTGTTGGCCAGTTCTCCACCGTGAGAGGAACAGACAGCTTCAGGATTTACCATTCTGTCTGGGTTCCGGGCTCCTTCCTTATTTTTTTTTTAATTGCCTCTCAAGAAATATTTGTTGGATGAATAAACCCATGAATGGCAAATGGGGCTTTGAAATTCAGTTTTGATGTGAACTTTGCTTTTTAAAAAATGTTGACTCTGTTGTCCTGACCATTCAAGATCAAGCAATGATAATGGATTTGTGTGTGATAAAGAGGAAATTCTTCTGCAGAATAAGACAGAAACAGGAGTAGAATGATTTATGGGATTCTCTG
Organism: Mustela erminea; assembly: GCF_009829155.1. Classification (NCBI taxonomy): domain Eukaryota; kingdom Metazoa; phylum Chordata; class Mammalia; order Carnivora; family Mustelidae; genus Mustela; species Mustela erminea. The sequence goes on along the minus strand of NC_045635.1, from coordinate 14,881,488 downwards.
ACGCCTTCTGATTCTTAGCATAGTTTTGAACCAGGCTTTATATAGTGGTAATAATTATATGTGCAGCGTTCACGTTTTTCATTTCTTCTCTTGATATTTTGCATTTATTGATGTTTTCCGTAAATTCACAGGGACCACCTTGCTTATCTTTTTATTTATTTATTTATTAAAATTATTTATTTGATAGCAAGAGAGAGATCACAAGTAGGCAGAGACAGGCAGAGTGTGGGGGGGTGAGCAGAAAGCCCGATTCAGCGCTCGATCTCAGGACCCTGAGATCATGACCCGAGCCGAAGGCAGAGGCCCAACCCATGGAGCCACCCAGGCGCCCCCTTGCTTATCTTTTTAAAAAATTTAATTTTAAGTGAAGTATAGTTGACATACAGCATTACATTAGTTTCAGGCGTACAACAAAGCAGTTTGACAATTCTGTATGTTACGAAATGCTCACCACGATAAGCATAGTTGCCATCAGATGTCAGATGAATTTAATGCCATCTTCCTGACTGTAGTTTTGATGCCGTACTTTTCATCCCTGTGACTTACTTGTTTTGTAACTGGAAGTTTGTACCTCTTAAACCCTGCCACCTGTTTTGCCTGTCTCCTCTTTGGGCAACCGCTAATTCGTTCTTTGTATATGTGAGTCTGTTTCTGTTTTTTTTTTTTTTTTTTTAATAATTTTCAGTGTAATATGATACCCCACTGGGTGGTCCTCCCATAATAAACAGAGGTTTTGCTTTTAGTAAACACCCGTGTCCCATCTGGCATTGCCAGTTCTCTGGAACCAGAGTAATTTAAAGGAAGCAGGAGTGCAGGTTGCCTTGGTAAAGTGACTGACCTCTTGGGTTTTGCTGTGTTGTGATTATGGCGTGCCATGATGATATGTTTGCCCTTATTTTATTCCAGGATGTTTTTCTATGGCAGACAGTGTGGCCATGTTGGCAGACCTGAAGAAGTTTTACCGCTGTTCAAGATATTTCTTATCATCATTTGTCTTCATGTTATCCTGGTTACATCCTTAGAAGGTAAGGTGCCTGCGTTTTGTCTTGTCTTGTTTTTTTTTTTCATTCTTTCCCCTGTTTTATCTCTGTGTACAGGTATTTATTTAGAATTTTTTTTTTTTTTAACACTGTGAAATAAGCACAACACAAAACTTACCATTTTAACTATTGAACTGCTGGCATTAAATATATCCCCAATTTTGTGCAACTATCACCACTACCCATTTCTAGGATATTTCATCATCTCAAATAGAAACTCTGTACGTGTTAAACAGTAGTTCCCCGTTCCTTCTTCCCCCTAGTCCGTGGTATACTCTCTGCTTTCTGTCTTTATGAATTTGCCATTCCAGGTACCTCATATAAGTGGAATCATACAGTATTTGTCCTTTTGTGTCTGGCTTCTTTCACTTAGCATGTTTTTAGGGTTCATCCATGTTATAGTATCTATCAGCATTTCATTCCTTTTTTAGGCTGAATAATACTCCGTTGAGTATAGAGACCACATTTTGTTTATCCATTCAGTGTTGAAAAACGTTTAAGGTATTTCCACCTTTTGGCTATTGTAAATAATTCTGCTGTGGATATTGGTGTACAAGTACAAGTTCAAGTCCGTGCTTTCAGTTCTTTTGGGCACATATGCCTGGGAGTGGAATTGCTAGATCACATGGTGACTCTGTGGTTAACTTCTTGAGGATCTGCCACACTGTTTCCCACAATGGCAGCACCATTTTATATCCTACCAGCAGGGCACAAGCATTCCAGTTTCTCACCAAGACAACTTCTTCTTCTTCTTCTTCTTCTTTTTTTTAAAAGATTTTATTTATTGGGATGCCTGGGTGGCTCCGCTGGTTGGACGACTGCCTTCGGCTCAGGTCATGATCCCGGAGTCCCGGGATCGAGTCCCATGTCCGGCTCCCAGCTCCACGGGGAGTCTGCTTCTCCCTTGCGCATGCTCTCCCTCACGGTCTCTCTCTCAAATAAATAATAAATAAATAAATAAAATCTTTAAATAAAATCTTTAAAGATTTTATTTATTTATTTGACAAACAGAGATCACAAGTAGGCAGAGAGGCAGGCAGAGAGAAGGGGAAGCAGGCTTCCTGCTGAGCAGAGAGCCCAGTGTGGGACTCCATTCCAAGATCCTGGGATCATGACCTGAGTTGAGGGCAGAAGCTTTAACTCACTGAGCCACCCAGGTGCCCCTCTTAAAGACTTCTTATTTTCAGTTGTTTTGATAATGGGTGTGAATTGGTACCTCGTAGTGGTTTTGATTTACATTTCCTTAATGATTAGTGTTGTGGAGCATCTTTCATGGACTTATTGGACATGTTTGTCTTTTTTTTAGAGATGTGTCTACTCAAACCTTTGGCCTATTTTCGAATTGGGTTGTTTGGGTGTTTTCGTTGTTGTTGTTGAGTTTAAGAGTTATTTATATATTCTGGATATATTAGATCCTTTACCAGATAATGTGATTTGCAAATATTTTCTCCAATTTTGTGTTGTCTTTTCACTATCTTAATAGTGCGCTTTGACACACCAAAGTTTTTATGTTTGAAGAAGTCCAATTTATCTGTTTTTACTTTTTTGCCTGTGCTTTTCCTGTCTTATCCAAGAAACCATTGCCAAATCTGATGTCATGAAGACTTCTCCCACGTTTTCTTCAAAGAGTTTTAGAGTTTTAGCTCTTGTGGTCAGGTGCTTTGATGCATTTTGAGTTCATTTTTGTATATGGTGTGAGGTAAGGGCCCAGCATCATTTTTTTTTTTTAAATATTTTATTTATTTATTTGACAGACAGAGATCACAAGCAGACAGAGAGGCTGGCAGAGGGAGAGGAGGGAAGCAGACTCCCTGCTGAGCAGAGAGCCTAATGTGGGGCTCAATCCCAAGACCCTGAGATCATGACCTGAGCCAAAGGCAGAGGCTTTAACCCACTGAGCCACCCAGGCGCCCCCCAGCATCATTATTTTACGTGTGGACATCCACTTTTCACAGTGTTATTTGTTGAAAAGACTATCCTTTCGCCATTGAGTCATCTTGGCACCTTTGTCAGAAATCAATTAACCACATATGTGAGGGTCTATTTCTGGTGTTTATTTGTTTTTAAAAGCATCCATTGAAGGTACTTCTGCATGGAAGCATTAAGGGAGGTAGAGAATCAGCCAAATGAAGCAGCATGGTTTTCACAAGGGAGGATCTTTAGAACGAAATACAGAGAAAAGTTAGGAAGGCAGCAAAAAGGCCAGATATCCTGGCAGCAAAATCTCTAGATACCAACTGCCAAAAAAAATACAATGCTATCCAAAGGGTAAGAATCCTCACCAGGAATGTTGTTTAAGAAGAATTATCAAGGACACACAGAGAAATGCCTTTCTTACTTGGAGGAGAGTGGCAGGATCAAGGAATCTTTGGATAAAGCAAATACCTACTGACAGTCAGCAATGATATGTAAAGAAAACAGACACACACGAACTAAATGGAAAACTTCCCAACAGGTTAAAACCCAATTGACAGTCCTTCAAAAAGCAGGCACCAGGGCCTGTCAAGAAGCCACAATACTTTACAAAAAGAAGTGGTAAGAGTCAAATGTGTCCTGACTGCATATGATGGGCCGGGTCCCTCCTGCTTTACACATACTCACTCTCTTCAGCTCCTCAACCACATCTGTGAGGGAGAGGTCCTAAAGTTAGCCTCATTTCCCAGGTGGAGAAACTGAGTCTCAGAGAGATAAGTTGTTCAAGGCAGTGGCTGACTGGAATTTGTAGCCAGCTTTGAATTTTGTGGTCATAACCTGCAAACCAGAGTTCTCAAGCTCTGAAAACATCAGTTCTCAGAATATAAGAATCCCCTGGAGGGCTTGTTAAAACACAGATTTCTGGGTCCCTCCCCGAGAGGATTCATTAGGTATAGGGCTGGACCTGAGAATGGACATTTCTAAGAAGCTCCCAGGTGCTATTGTGATGGACCCGGAGACTACACTTTGAAGACCACTGCAGGCAGTGGTCTTCAAAGACCACAGTGGGCAGAAGGCAGAAGTAGGGAGAGAAAACTTCTCTAGATAACTATCACGGGGTATAGAGTCTGCTGTGGTTCTGTGATGTTACTGTCAACTGTGCTCGCACGTCATCTTCTTGGGGCATGAAAACATCACTGTGGGATCAGCAGAGCAGAAATCAAATGACTAAATGTCTCCAGGGGCGTGATGGGTTGGGAAGTGGTGGAGTCAGACTAGATACTAGATCTTCAGTCTCACGTTCCAGTGCATTTTCCACCGCGGGGGTAGCTGAGGAAGGAAAGTGAAACATAAGGGGAAAAAAGTCATCAAAATAAAGCAGCTCGGGAGAAATAAGTCTTTGTGAAAAAATATATTTAAGAGCGATGAAAATGGGGCAGGTAAACCGGAAAGTGCCTGCGTGCTGATGGCTCCCATGTCCCTCTGATTGCAGATGATCTGTGCCTATACGACGGAGCGTGGCCTGTCCTTGGAACAAGCCAGAAGTGCCAGGGAGTTAACACTCGAAGAGAGTGAGGGATGAGAGTCGGTGTTGACCTAGGCCAGCTTCCTCGTCCCTTGATGGGCTGTGTTCTACTCACCTAGTAGATAGTTGGGTTGTGCCCCACTTGCCCCCCAGTAGTAATCCACTCGTTAATGTACCCATTATTGGCTTTACTCGCTTCCCTATCTTACTCCCCTACTCCCTCCCTCTGCTTTCTGGGGTCTCCCCACTTGGAACCAAATGAACTGTCCAAGGCCCAGCCCAATATTGCTACCTCCATAAAACCTGCCCTGATCTCTTCAGAAGAAAGAAATCTCTCTCCCCAGGGCCCCTTTTTCTCTTTATCCATGTCTTTTTATTCTTGAACCCTTCTGTTACAGCGTTAGGCATTTCCTTTGCATCACAAGTCCTTTGCATCACAAGTCCTTTCAGCACATTGTCAGTGCCAGGTGAGAAGGCAGAAGGAGAGTTTGTGAGGCGGATGGGAAACGAATGGGGGGAAACGTAATGAGGACAGGGAACTTGCTCTGGGCCACACCCTGCTAAGTGCTTGCTGTATAGCATCTCATTTAATCCTCACAAAAACGCATCATGATAGATAATTTTAGTCTCAGTTTACAATGAAGAAATGGAGGGTCAAAGAGATGAAGTAATTTGTGCAGAGTCTCACAGCTCAGAGGATTCCCTTCAGCACATAGCTTGCTCTGTTCATACTCGACCAGGCTGCCTGGTAGGTGTCTGAGGACTGAATGAACAGGTCACTGAGGCGAGGGGAGAAGATAGAGAAGGAGCCGGGCTGTACTGCTAGAGAACAGCCATTCCCCCAGACTCGGGGGGATCTGGACTGCAAACACAGTAGCTTTACCCTGGAAGCCTGAGAGATGACTCAGTAGCTCTTGACAGTAAGGAGAGGTAGGTCTGACACTCTTGTTAGGCCACTGGCCAACAGAGAGAACTCTTAGACCTTAATACTTTCAGTTGTGTAATTTGGCAATACGTGAGGGAATCATTCTTGGTCTACCAGAAGCCCACATGAGCTTTGATTGGTGACTGTACTTCTCTCTAGCCTCTAGCTCTCCTGGCCCGTGCCAATGCCTTGTTTCTGTACCTTTTTTAAGATTTTGTTTATTTATTTATTTGACAGACTGAGATCACAAGTAGGCAGAGAGGCAGGCGAGAGAGAGAGGAGGAAGCAGGCTCCCTGCTGAGCAGAGAGCCCGATGCGGGGCTCGATCCCAGGACCCTGGGATCATGACCTGAGCTGAAGGTAGAGGCTTTAACCCACTGAGCCACCCAGGGCCCCCTCCCCCCCCCTTTTTTTTTTTGGCTTTGAAGGAAGTCTTCTTTTAGGTACAACTATTTTCCAGAGGGTGAGATGACACAATAGTGGAAGATGGTTATAATTTCATCCTTGTAGAGTTGTCTTCCCCATTTGGAAACAATTACACATTTGAGCCAGTTTGGTGAGCTCATAAGCTATAATCCCCCAACCTTCTCTCTGGTCTGGACCTAGATCTTTCTGTGCCGCAGGCATTTCCAGTGATAGACTCCTCTATAATTCCTGTCTCCCAAGGCCTCACTCTCTTGTTTCCTCTTACGTTCTCCTGCTTTGTCCATCCAAGTCTTTGTTGTTCCTTGTGCAGCACATGGTAAAGCAGTAGAAGGGTAGACTGTAATACTCCTGAAAGACAGGGAACCCGTCTTGTGTGACTTTGTCCTCCAGTACCAAACCACATGTGCACTCTTTCTCTCTCAACTTTCTGTCTGTGCAAATGAAATTATGAATACCATGACACTGACCTGATGCTCAGCCAGTCTTACAGCCTCCCCAATTCCCACTGCCCCCACATAGGCATGAGGTCACTGCTAGTAGACCCTGACTCTTTCCCTGATAGATCAAAGTGCTGACGGGGAATGGCAGAGGCTCTGAGTAGGTTGAGGAGGAAACTGAAAGCAGAGGACATTGTGTCCCACTTAGCACTTAGAACTCCTGGTCAGAACTCACAGCAGCCTGTACATCAACAGGGAGGCCATGGTACAGATGAAAGATGGCGGCATAGTGTGTCTAGGCAGAGAGAAGACTGGAGATGGTGTCTTTTTCAAGTCTTTCTTGTCTCGTGTGCGCAGAGGATGGATTCTGAGTGGCCCTCACGCTCCTTGTGCGTGACTGTGTTGTGAGCCAGGAGCAGGGACATGGCTGCAAAAGTGATGGTGTGGACAATTTAGACTAGGGGTCTGATGAAGGATGTGACAGACACTCAGAGGTGAGAACTGAGGAGACCTGGGTCAGCAAGAGAGGGACCCCCAGGCCAGGGTGGGCTACTGAGAGCATAGACCATGGCGGCCAGTGGGCATAGTCTTCAGCGGTGGATGCCAGCTGGATGCTCAGGAACCCCACATGGGGAGGGAGATCTCTGGAGAGGCCCTTGAGAACCCAGTGTTCAACACAGGGTGGGCTCACAGAGCTGGACCCCTTCTCTCTGCTGCTAGAAGGAAGCTAGCGCCCCATTCCCAACCTGGAAGCCATCTTAACTACCAGATGGAAGACGAGGCAAAACAGAGATGGTGCATTTATCCAAAAGACATTGATTTAGCTGGAGATCGTTTCAGAGCAAATGAAAGAGCCACCTTAAATCATTGGGTCTAGAGATCCCTTTCCTGTACCTCTGGAGTGGAGGCTGCAAAATAACGTGGAAGCTCAGGTAGTTTATTTTTAATGTGTTTGTTTATTGTTGCTATTCTTTGTACATCTAAATTCTATTTATAAATTTTAAACTAACTCTAAAACGAATACATATTAAGATGTGTTAGGACACTCTGCTAGGGATTGTTGAAGGTGATCATCATAACCTGAATTCCACTCCTCCTCCTGGTTTTATCTTTTCAGGTATGAAGAAATACTTAGTCAGGTCCTTGAGGGTAAGGGGGACAACCCTTTCCTCTCTGTATCCTCCATAGTCCAGCACATAGTAAGTGCTCAATAAACTGGTTGTTTGACTCGCTTTGATTTTTGACTCTAGTGTAAAGCCTAGAGATACTCTAAAATGCGGGTCTCTGCCTTCAGCTTACTTACATCACCAGCAATACCCTCATCTGGACCCAGTGATTTCTTATACAACATATGTTACTCCTCTGACATTTTGCATAGACCTCAACGAAGTGGCTGTCGGTTGGCTAGATTACCTTTAAAGAATGGCTTCCTCGCCTCCATATGATGAAGGGGCTCGGCTGATTGCTTGTTAGGATTCCTTCACACACTCACATTCTGTGAGTTCAATTACCTAGCAGGGAGAGTCTTCGGATTCCTAATTCATTGTCCTGGGTGACCAGAGATCCTTGGGGTCTGCTTCAAATGAGAACCACTCTTCTTTGCCATTCCATTTTACGACTGCTCTCCTATTCAAAAATTTTTTTTTAAAATTTCTTTATTTATTTTGGGGGGGGCGTGGAGAGAGAGAGAGAGAAGGAGAGAGATCCTCTAGCAGACTCCCTGCTGAGCGCAGAGCCCGATGCGGAGTTCTGTCCCAGGACCCTGAGATCCTGACCTGAGCTGAACTCGTTGGACGCTTAACCAACTGAGCCATCTAGGCGCCTCTCCTATTCAAAATTCTTAATGTGAAATTGGAAACAATTGAAAATACTTCTTTAAACCACTTTTTTTTTTTTTTTAACATAATGTGATTTCAGAGGCTCTTCAAGTTACAGAGAAGCCAGTGTATCTCTTTGTTTGCTAAATTGATAAAAGTTCCAGAAGTGGCTTTTGCTGACTGGTCAATCAACGGGTCACTGGTGCTATCCTTGCCTTGCCCTTCATGGAAAAGTCCAGTGCCTCTTGTTAGGATCCAGTAGCAACAGCTCATAGGACTGAGCATGAATAACAGCAGTGGCAGCAGCAACCCAGCTGGATATTTGTGTAGGTCTTCATGGCTTACAGAGCGCCTGCGTGTAGATCATCTCCCTGTGTCCCCACTGGGGTAGGCGAGGAATATTGTATTATCCCCCACTTTACTGATGAGAAGATTGAAGCTTAAAGCAATGGAGTAACTTTCAAAGTTACTCAGCAAGATAAAGTATCAAGCTCCTGAAAGCAGCTCACCAGATCTCTGTCCTCTATTCCAGCCCGTACAATGTGCTTGCTTTTGGCCAATTGACTCTGTTGTAGCCAAGATCCTTTAACAATGGTGATTTTAATCATAAGTAATGTCTTTTTGGAGCAGGGGTTGGCAAACATTTTCCACGAAGGCCAGATAATAAATATTTTTGGATTCATCGGCCATACACAGTCTCTGTGGCAACTATTCAGCTCTGTTGGGGTAGGCAAAGCGGCCATCGGCAATATGTAAATAGTTGTGGCTTGGCACCAATACAGCTTCTGCTACAGACTCGGTTGGAGGGCAGGCTTTGGCCCATGGGCTGTAGTTTACAGATCCCCGATCTAGACCCAACAGAAGCGGTGCAGCACATACTACTGATCATTTATATGACAACCATTCCTTGCTTTTTACTTTTTTGGCCAAGCCCTGGCTTCATAGGGTGCTTACCCCTTTCCATATGACTCAGGAGTAAATCCTAATTATTCTAAGCCAACTATGGAAATGCTGTTCTTGCCAGTTTGATTTATTTATTTTTTTAAACGATTTATTTATTTATTTATTTATTTGAGAGAGAGACAGTGAGAGAGCATGAGCGAGGAGAAGGTCAGAGAGAGAAGCAGACTCCCCGTGGAGCTGGGAGCCCGATGTGGGACTCGATCCCGGGACTCCAGGATCATGACCTGAGCCAAAGGCAGTCGTCCAACCAACTGAGCCACCCAGGCGTCCCTGCCAGTTTGATTTAAGAGTGGCCATGTGACTCCCTTTTGACCAATAAAGACACATGGGAAAAGCTGCTGGGGGACTTTAAGGAAAAATTTCTCCACTCAGGTGAGACTCAAGGAGAAACAGTTCTTCCTCTGGACCTGCACTGTCCCATATGATCGCACTAGGTGGCACATGTGGCTGTTAAACTTAAATTAATTAAAATGAAATGAAATGAAAAATTCAGTTCCTCAGTCACACTAGCCACATTTTAAGTGCTCAGTGGTCACAGGGGGCTAGTGGTTGCTGAACTGGACAGTACAGATGTAGAATATTTCCATCATGGCAGAAAGTTCTGCTGTATAGGGCCATATCTCGACATTTATATCTCTGGATTTGATGCCTGGAACAGTGGTAGCCATCTTTTTTTTTTTTTTTTAAAGATTTTATTTATTTATTTGACAGACAGAGATCACAAGTAGGCAGAGAGGCAGGCAGAGAGAGAGAGGAAGGGAAGCAGGCTCCCCGCCGAGCAGAGAGCCCGACACAGGGCTCGATCCCAGGACCCTGGGATCATGGCCCGAGCTAAAGGTAGAGGCTTTAACCCACTGAGCCACCCAGGCGCCCCAGTGGTAGCCATCTTAAAAACCCTGAAAGGAGGTAGCGAGTACCAGTGGAAAGTGGAGATAACCCGAGATTTTGAAGGCGTTGAGTCCCTGGAGGAAAGAACAGAAGGATTGAAAGGACCTGGTGGGGGGAGTGACTGGAGGGCTCAGTCATTAAGCGCCTGCCTTCAGCTCAGGTCATGATCCCAGGGTCCCGGGATCGAGCCCTGCATCAGGCTCCCTGCTCAGCGGGAAACCTGCTTCTCCTTCTCCCTCTGCCCCCTGCTTGTGTTCCCTCTCTCGCTGTGTCTCTCTCTGTCAAGTAAATAAAATCTTAAAAAAAAAAAAAGAAGGAAAGGACCTGGGTCTCCCCAAGCTGTGGGACCACTCCTAGAACTGTCTGATTTTGGATTTCTTGTTAAGTGGTCTCAATGAATGTCCTTAATGTTTATGATACTTTCAAACAGGTATTCTCTGACTTGCCTCAGAAAGCATTCTAATGAATATAAGAGTTAACTTTACAAAGGTTTACAGTTCCTTCTTAAAAAAAAACCAGGGGGTTTAGGTGTACTTGACTCCTGCACAGTCAAAAATGCACTATAATTTTGACTACCCAGAAGCTTCACTACTAATAGCCTACTGTTGACCAGAAGCCTTACCGATCACGTACGCAGTTGATCAATGCATATTTTGTATGTTACATACATTATCCACTCCATTTTTATGATAAAATAAGCTAGAGAAAGGAAAATATTATTAAGAAAATCATAAGGGGGACGCCTGGGTGGCTCGGTCAGTTAAGCGTCTGTCTTTGGCTCAGGTCATGATCCCGGAGTCCTGGCATCAAGTCCTGTATTGGGCTCCCTGCTAGGTGGGAAGACTGCCCCTCCCTCTGTCTGCCACTCCCCATGCTTGTTCTCTCCTCTCTCTCTGACAAATAAATAAATAAAATCTTTAAAGAAAGAAGTCATAAGGAAGAGAAAATACATTTGCAGTACTGGCTCTATTTATTGAAGGCACCCGTGTGTAAGTGGACCCATTCAGTTCAAAACCATGTTTAAGGGTCAGTCATGTTACCCGTCATGTCATTATAAATGCTTCATATGTTACCTTAGTGGATCTGTAGCAACAGTCAAATGTTAATCCCTTACTTCCTCGATGAGGGAACTGAGGCTTTGCACAGTTTGAGTTACTTCCAGGTTTACACAGCTGGAAAGTGGAGGTGGTGGGATTCTAGAACTTGTGTCCTTAACCACTTCCTCAGTGTTTAGTTCCTGAAGCTGTTGAAAACGATTTTTCTGCAACTTGGACTAAAACTTAGCCATATTCATTTATCCTGAGATGGATTTGTACCCCCAAAAGACCAGATAAAGATTGAGGGATATCTGAAGAGTAAAAGCAGTAGCTTCACTGATTTAGTCTATTAGGGAGTAAGTTGATAGTCCAAGAGAATATGCTCTTGTGGGCGCCTGGGTGACTCAGTTGGTTAAGCGTCTGTCTTCAGCTCAGGTCATGATCCCAGGGTCTTGGGATCGAGCCCCGTATCGGGCTCCCTGCCCCACTTCCCCTGCTTGTGTTCTCTCTCTTTCGGTGTCTGTCAAATAAATTAAAAAAAAACCAAAAAAACCCACGCTGTTGAAATGTACCTTGATGCAGGCATATCCTTACTCAAGGAAATCATAAGAAACACATTGATCTTGGCAAGAAGTCTTGTGTTCATAAGATCACAGTGCTGTAAAAAAGCATCAGTATAAATCGCAGATGCTTTTGCGGTGACGTCTGTGGCAATTGTGTTATTTTCTTTTAGGAGTACACAAAGCTGAAAGGAGAAGTTACTCTCTTGTTTTTGTAGTTCATAATAGTGTAAAATTTTGTTAAAAGAAGAGAAGTGGGAAATACGAAATGGGCAGTAGTCTTGCTTTGGTGAATAAATTAGAATTGCTTATAATTATCTCACTAAATGAATGAGTAAGAACTGAGCACGTGGCTCTTCTTATACTGTGTTGTATTACACCTATATAGTCTTCTCCTAATATAATACATGACTTGTTATTACACTGGTTTGGGTCCACAGTAAAGTCTAACATTCTGGGTTTTAGTGGGCAGACAGGAGAGGATGCATCTGAATTAGCAAAAAATTTTCAGTTGTAGGATATTTTCGAAGTAGAATTTTGAAACTTTGAAGCGAGTTGCATAACATCACTAGACAATAAACTCTGTTTGAGGCCGGGGGCTTTGTGTTATTCTCTGCTGTAACCCCAGTCCCTGGCATACACAATAGGCCTTAAAAAATTGTAACAAATGGTGGTGCCTGGGTGGCACAGTCAGTTAGGTGTCAGACTTCTCATTTCTGCTTAGGTCGTGATCTCGTGGTCTTTGAGGTCAAGCCTTGCCTTGTGCTCCATGCTTAGCTTAAAACTCCCCCTGCCCCTCCTGCGCATGCTCTCTCTCTCAAATAAAATGAATAAATCGTTAAAAATAATTGTAACAAATGAATAAACTTTGGGCAAATCCCTTCATGTTTCTGAGCTTGCTTTCTCACTTACAGCATGCAGGGGATGGACTAGTTTGGTTTCTAGTCTTTTCCTTACCCATGATATATTTTATAATTCTTTTCTTCCAATGAACTCCCAACTCCTAAAATATACTGTCTTTCAAGTGATTTATTTAAGAAAGAAATTTTTGGGTTGCCTGGGTGGCTCAGTTGGTTAAGCATCTGCCTTCAGCTCAGGTCAGGATTCTAGGGTCCTGGAATGGAGTCCTGCATTGGGCTCCCTGCTCAGGGGGAACTTGCTTCTCTCTCTGCCTGCCACTCCCCCTGCTAGTTCTCACTCAAGCTCTCTCTCTCTTTCTCTGACAAATAAATAAAAGAAAAAAAATTTTCCCCATTTTTGTGTTGAGCAAAGACATATATAATCGTATCCAGTTTTTGTGATCAGCAGTAGACAAGCAATATGGATATAATTTTGGAAAAAAATCACACTCTGATTTTCTCATGCGGCCTATTTTGTGGATAAGTAAACAGTTTTTGAAATAGTTTTATATAGTCCAAGTGACTACCTAGGCCCGGTTTCTAGATTTACAAAATTGTACTAGGTCGTTCTTCAAGTCTCCTTCACCTCTGAGATGGGTTTCTATGAACTTCTGTTTTGTGACGTGTAATGCAGAGATGGAACCCCATGATCTTTCTAGAAGATGCCTTCCTATGGTCCTAAGCTGTGGAAAGTTGACAGTGTTATAATAGATAGTCCTGCTAATTAAGCATTAGTGAATAGGTAAGAATGTTTTATGGTTAGGTGGAAATCACATATGTGCAAATTTTGGACAAAAACCAGCTTCACGATTTTTTAGAAAAGATTTTGTTAATTTATTTGAGAAAGAGAGCCAGGGTTGGGGAGGGGCAGAAGAAGGGGGAGAAGCAGACTGTGCTGAGCACAGAGCCCGACCCTGTGTTCCATCCCATGACCCTGAGATCATGACCTGAGCCCAAATCAAAAGTTGGAGGCTCAACCCAGCTTCGTGATTTTTTAAGTTCCCCTCTGTGAGTTATTGATCTGTTGTTTGCATTAAGGGGGAAAAAACCCCAACTAGATTATTACATAAAAGTGGACTTTATCCAAGAGCACAGAATCATAAAATCTGTATTAGTAACAATTATGATTTATTGATGAACTATGATAAAATACTTTGTAAATGTAACTTTATGCAAAGTAATCACCCCCATTTTACCGATGCACAAATACAAGTAGGGAAATGTTAAAAACTTATTTAAGGCAGAGCCAGGATTTGAACGCAATTAAGTCTTCCTCAAGAACCCAGTCTCTCTCTGCCTCTCTCTTCTTTTTAAGATTTATCTATCTATCTATCTATCTATCTATCTATCTATTTATTTATTTGACACAGAGAGTGAGTGAGCAGAAGGAGGGGGACTGGCAGGCAGACAGAGAGGGAGAAGCAGGCTTCCTGTTGAGAAAGGAGCCCCATGCAGGACTCGATCCCATGCACGTGAGATCATGCCCTGAGCCAAAGGCAGATGCTTAACTACTGAGCCACCCAGGCGTCCCAGGAGCCCAGTCTCTTAATCACATTCAAAGCTTGGTTAAGGAGGCATGCTCATTCATCCACTGGAAATAAAGGGACATGGGCACTTTATTCATATGGAGGAGATTACCGCCAAATCAGTCTTTCAAAGCTCATGACAAGCCACAGAAAATATATGGTAAGGACGTTAGAACACGAGCCATTAATATACACAGGCCAAAAGTCCTGCTGAGAGATTTCTATCCAGAAGTGCTATAGCAAAGGGTAAGGTTTACGCAGCCTCAAAATAGAGGCAACTCAAAAATACAACTTTTTTTTCTTTGATTTAAAAAAAAAAATTCCTTAAGTAATCCCTCTGCCCAACATGGGGCTTGAACTCACCATCTGGAGATCAAGAGTTGCATGCTCCACCAACTAAGCTACCCAGGTGCCCCCAAAATGCAGCTTTTCTAACTTAGGCCACAACAGGAATATCCATACTTCCAGCCTTTGTTGGTGGCTTTTACTAGTATGTAGCTGTTTACAGAGATGATTTGTCATATGGGAGTCCTACTCTTGAGTGTGATGAAAAAATCATAATATGGAGGTTCGTTGGGAGCAAAAACTAGGGAGGTGAGGCACAAAGAAGGGAATTCATTGATTTAGCTGCAAAGTGGCAGGGACTCTTCCTCCTCCAATTCCTCTTTGATTCCTTGACTTTTGACTTGTCAATATCATGGCAAAGGAAAAGAAAATAGTGGTTGGGGAGAGTAATTTTAGCATTAATTTTGTCCCATCATTAGTTTAATGGATATTAATTACTCCACAGCACTCAAATTAAATCGATGTGGCAGAGACTGGCTGGCAGCTCACCCAACTTTAATTTTTTTTTTTCTTCGTTACCCCATCACCCAGCCTCCCTTGCCATGAGTTCTGGTTAATAGGTGTCGGAAACAGTGTTTGCGCTTCCAGGCTTAGCCATAAAACTCTCCCAGCCCGATTTCCCTCACTCTCCCTTCTCCTGTTTGCCGGCTGGCTATTGCTGTCCAGAGCAGACTTGGAAAATTTTCATGTCGAACATGGCAGTGCCTCTGTCTTCCTGGGCCCGAATGACTGCGTAGAGTAGATGCCCCTATCTCTGCCCTACCCTTCTCTCTACTCTAGGTGGCCGATTGGACTTTACACATGGAAAAGAAACTTCTATTTTTTTGAGGCCCTGAGATTTTGGAATTTAATTAGTGCAGCAGTTTGCCTCACCTTAACTAATACATCTGTGACCCTGCTCGCCAGGGTTGTTGGTACATCTCGTCCTGCCATTGGAAGGTGTGGTGGAGTGGGGTAGGCATCTCTTCTTTCATAATTCCTTTTTTTTAAAAAAACGTTTTATTTATTGGAGAAGCAGACTCCCCACTGAGCAGGGAGCCCGATGTGGGGCTTCATCCAGGACCCTGAGATCGTGACCTGAGTTGATGGCAGACGCTTAACCAACTGAACCACCCAGGTGCCCCTTCTTTCTTGAGATCATTTAAGAACCCAGGTCCGAGCTGGGGGAGGGGTGATGGTCGCTACTGAGAGAGTACTTCGAGTGCAAGAGGCCCACCAGAGCCATCCACTTCCTTTGCTCCAACCTGGGCCGCTGGGACTTTCACAGTTCGGCATATGGTGAAAACTACAGGTTCTGGATTTTCTGGGGTCAGATCTTACCTGTACCATTTATTAACTCTGACTCTAACATGGTGTTTACTCACTGTGGTTCAGTCTCCTTATCTGTAAAGTAGCAGTATCTCTCAAGAATCACTTGCAGATGGGGCATCTGCATGGCTCAGTGGGTTAAGCCTCTGCCTTCGACTTGGGTCATGATCTCATGGTCCTGGGATCTAGCCCTGCATCCGGCTCTCTGCTCAGCAGGGAGCCTGCTTCCCCCTCTCTGTTCCTCTGCCTGCTGCTCTGCCTACTTTCGATCTCTCTCTGTCAAATAAATAAATAAAATCTTAAAAAAAAAAAGAATGACTCGCAGATTAAAGGAGGTGATGCCTGCGGAGATGCCTGTAATGCATCTGACACGGTGTGGGAACTCTGGTAATACCGGCCGGTATCCCTAGAGACCAACACAGTGATGGAGATTTTTCCAGCAATGGCAGGGTTCTGTATCTGTGCTGCCCTATACAGTAGCCACCAACACTGTGGGGCTGTTGAGTACTTGAAACGTGACTGAGGAACTGGATTTTAATTTTATTTAACTTGAATTAACATAAATTTAAGTAACCACGTGTGGCTAGTGGCTATGGTAGTGAACCGTGCAGCTTAGGCCATTTGTTCTAATTGCTTCGGAATTTTTCTCCTTTATATGGAGTAAGTCACGGTTCAGTCACAGGAGGAGAGTCACTAGGAAGGGACACACACACACACACACACACACACACACACACTCTCTCTCTCTCTCTCTAAGGAATTTGTCACAGGGATTTGACCTTATACAACCACGGGAGCTGGCCGAGCGGCCTCTGTAAAGCTGTTGTCTTCACATCTGGTGCCAGAACTTGCCATGGGTGGGCAGCAGGGAGGCAGGAAGAAGGGTGACAACGGGAACAGGTTGGAACCCATGGGCGTGAGTTGTAGCCATGAAACAGACTGAAACTCAAATCTGTTCTTGTTACCTGTGACCTTGGTGGTATGGCTGTCCCGCAGAAGCTGGGCGCTTAGCACGAAATTAAATGTCCACCCCACCCGGTAGTCGAAGCTGAAGCAGATGTGGGGGGCCGGGGGTGGCTGGAGCAGTTGCAGGCTGGCAGCGCCCTCACATGGATGCAGGGAGGCCCCTGCTGCTCCGCTTCTGTCCACGTGTCCCACAGGAAGCGCTCTCATGAACTACGCTCTCCAGAAACCTACAGAAAAGGGAATTCTGGGAATTACAACTTAGCCTCGCCATGATGCTCCATTACTGAGACACCGCACATACTGGAACACTAACGAGCTCAATTTTGTATCTGTTAATAGTTCTAAGTAAAACATGATGCTAACATCTCCCAAGGCTCTATTTAATTGTTTCTGTTCTGCAGCTGGCCGGAAGATATTCCGAAGAGCCTTACTGCCAGCCAACATTATCTTTGAGTAGAAAGTGTATGAGTATTATTTTTTAAAGATTTTATTTTATTTATTTGATGGAGAGAGAGAGAGATCACAAGTAGGCAGACAGGCAGGCAGAGAGAGAGGAGGAAGCAGGCTCCCTGCTGAGCAGAGAGCCCGATGTGGGGCTCGATCCCAGGACCCTGGGATCATGACCTGAGCTGAAGGCAGAGGCTTAACCCACTGAGCCACCCAGACGCCCTGAGTATGAGTATTTTTAAAAAGTTTTTCTTTCCACTTTTCTGTGGTTTAGAATTTTCTCCACATAAACCCACATTATTATTGTTATAATTAGAAAAGAAACTAATGTTAATTTTTAGAAGCCTGTCAGTCACTCCTGGGGAGACCGGGCATCCCACTAGAGGGCACTCTAATAATATCACAATTGGATGTGCCCTTCACTTTGGGCCTGAAACTGTGCGGGGTCTAGACTTTGTGCAAGAACTTAAGAAACCGGGGCGCCTGGGTGGCTTAGTGGGTTAAAGCCTCTGCCTTCGGCTCGGGTCATGATCCCAGGGTCCTGGGATCGAGCCCTGCATCGGGCTCTCTGCTCAGCAGGGAGCCTGCTTCCTCCTCTCTCTGCCTGCCTCTCTGCCTACTTGTAATCTCTGTCAAATAAAATAAATAAAATCTTTAAAAAAAGAACTTAAAAAACCAAAGGTACAGTCACCTGATCTCCTGAAACCTTTGACTTCTGCTGCTTTCCTTACATTTCCAAAGAGATTCCAAGGGTATTTGATAATCAGAAGCAAAGGGTAGAAAACTGAAAGAAAGTGAAGTGGAGCTCTTGCTCAATAGAAGGGAGAAACCATTTTTAGAAAGGTCACTAGGAAAACGAGGAACAGAGCACACAATCCTGTTAATTACAGACATGAGCAGGGTTTTCTGTGTGCTCTCCTCATACATACTGATGAAGTATGTCCTGTTGTGATTATTGTCATCCCTGTTTTCCAGAGGGGAAGCTGAAGTGCGGGTGGGTTAATGATGTTGTCCAGAGTTACATAGTGGTAGATTACAAAAGTTGTGCAGAATTAACAAGTGGTGGCTTTGGACTTAGGTCATCTGGGCTTCACAGTCTATGTTCGTTCGTGACCTACTTACCACACTTGAGGGATTCAGGGCAAAGTCACATGGACTGCTGGGGTTGACTCCTGTTTCCCCCACACCCCGACATCCAGGGGAACCCCCCCATCCTCTTGTCTTACCTTAGAATGTCTGTTGAACCTCTTTTCATGCCAGCTTCCCAAGCACAAGTTCAGGTCCTCATCGCGTCCTGCCTGGCCAGTCTCCTGCAGCAGCCTCCTCTCCGGCCGCCGTGTTTATTTCATGGCTGTGTAAAACAATACATATTGTTCTGTGGTAGGGGCTGGGGAGAGTGGGGAGGGTGTTTTGCACCCAAGTCCTTCTTTTAGCCTCTGTACCCCCAGAGAACGTAAACTAAGATGCTAAGTGGATCGCTGCTCGATTGTGAGCTGGCATAGAGTGGTGTGATAAAGGAGACTAGGGCGCCTGGGTGCCTCAGTTGATTAAGCATCTTCCTTTGGCTTGGGTTGTGATCCTCAGGGTCTTGGGATTGAGTCTCGTGGGGGGTGTCCCTGTTCAGCAGGGAGTCTGCTTCTCCCTCTCCCTCTGCTGCTCCCCCGCTTGTGCTCTCTCTCAACACCCCACACCCCCGTCAAATAAATAAGCAAAATCATAAAAAAAAAATTTTTTTTTAGAGGAGACTAGAAAAAACTCTGTACCCTAGCCAGTAGCGCCCCCACCCTGCATTTCCAGGTACTTCTGCACTTAAAACTACAAGAAACTCTTGCTAACCCATAAATTAGAGTTGCTTTGGCGCGAAAGAGTATGTCAGCGGCTCACAGTAGAATTACCCTAGGCGGGAGTGGGAATCAGGGAGGAGAAGGGCAGCCAAGCAAATGTTGCTTTCCTTAAGCCGCATCTCTCCTGGGAATAAGTGGAGATAAGCGTTGAACATGCATTCTCTCCCGGGACAGTATTTGCCCCCAGGGGAGTGAGCATAGGCTTTCGGAGGCTAAAAAAAAGTCTTTTTTTTTTTTTTTTAAAGATTTTGTTTTATTTTATTTGACAGAGAGAGATCACAGGTAGGTAGAGAGGCAGGCAGAGAGAGAGAGAGGGAAGCAGGCTCCCTGCTGAGCAGAGAGCCCCATGTGGGACTCGATCCCACGACTCTGAGATCATGACCTGAGCCGAAGGCAGCGGCTTAACCCACTGAGCCACCCAGGCGCCCCTAAAAAAAAGTCTTAACCGATTACACAGGGCTGGGACTACGATGAGGTCAGTGAAGGGTCTGGAGCACAAATAGGAGATGCCCTCTCTTAGCGCCGCCTGTGTGAGTGTGCACAAATCGAAAAACACATACATACATAAGTGTGTACATACTCGTTAGATGGAATGAGAAAGAGATTGAAAGGGTCAGGCAAACAGGGAAAAATGTGGGAATTTTAAATTGAGTGGTCTGGATCAGCTTCTCAGCGAAGCTGATGAGCAGAATTCCGAGGAAGCACCAGGGCACAAACCAGGGGGCTCCTGGGAGGACAAGTGTTCCAGGCGCAGGGAACAGTAAGTGCGAAGTGTGGATATGGCCCGAGTATTGGCAGAATAGCAGGGAGTGCCCTGTGGCTGAGTGAGGGGACAGTCAGTGTCAGAGATGAGGTCCGGCTAGAAGAGCATCTGTTCCGTGGGAGTGCGCGGAGACTCCGTGAAGAAGCCAGGGTGCACTGTCCGTCTCAGAAGCGTTCACTAAAGGCCAAGGCCCATCAAGAACTGCTGATTGTTTGCACTTGGGGAAGTTCCACCAGCTTGCAGATGAAGTCTTCTCTAATGATGTCATTATTAATCGTTTAATAAAAACGTATGTCAGAGACTTTCCTGAGCAGTGTGACGTGAGATGGTCACAGCTCGAGTAAACACTTCGGGCTGTGCCAAAGGAGAAATGTTTTCGTTCGTTTTGTTGGTTATGTAGTAAACTCTGAAAATACAGTTCTTGGAAGAGTATCTGTTGTTCCAAGCCCTGAAGAGCCAATGTAATAACAAAACAATATTGTTTTGTTTGGGGTTCCCATATAGGAGTGCCTAGGCGTGGCGCCTAGTTTTGAATCATCTCTCTATGGAATAGTAATTCAATCCAGGGAAGGAAGGCCACCAGATTACAAGTTTAAGCTGGGTCTAGAATATTCCTGCAAGGGGGACTGGTCGTATCTGTTTCAGATGCACTCATCAGAGATTAAGCCTTAATCTTTCCCATTCAACTTGGGGCACGTGTGTTGGAAGGAAATCTTCATTCGTGTTCCTATAGTCACAGGTCTGAGACAAGCAGCCGCCTCCCATTTTAAGTTGTACGGGCCCCCACGGCATCCAAGAGTCGGCAGAAAATTGAAAACATCAGAAACGGTCAGCCGTGACCTCGCCTGACTTGCATGCAGGTCGTTTGCTGGGAAGGTGATTTCAGGAATCAGGAGTGAAGGAACAGGAGGAAGACATTAGAAGAAATAGAAAAGCCAATAAAGGGTATGTAACTGAGGTCATTGTTGTAGGCAGTGAAAGCTCAGGGTCATTGAATTTTTTAAGTTGTTCATGATGTGTATTTGAATGGCCATTTTAGCACACATTTGTAAGATCTGTCTGCTGTGATTGGTAATTATGATTACTATTCCAAACTTCAGATTCTGAATAATAATTGTCCAAGAAATACTTTCAAATCTTTCCTTCATAGATCTGCCTCAGGGCTCTCAGATCCATTCCCTGTCTTTCCTCTGCTGTGCCTTGTACCCCAGGGTCCTGACTCCTTGCACTATTTATGTTAAATTCCTGCTGTTGTACTACCTACCACTCAGTGGGTTCCAGACTGATCCCTGACTGATGGAGACTCCTTAATGATGTCATCAGTCAGTCTCAAAATATTTTTTTTTAAAGATTTTATTTCTTTCTTTTTTTTTGAAAAATCTATTTATTTATTTATTTAAAAGATTTTATTTATTTATTTGACAGAGAGAAATCACAAGTAGACGGAGAGGCAGGCAGAGAGAGAGAGAGAGGGAAGCAGGCTCCCTGCTGAGCAGAGAGCCCAATGCGGGACTCGATCCCAGGACCCTGAGATCATGACCTGAGCCGAAGGCAGCGGCTTAACCCACTGAGCCACCCAGGCGCTCCTTATTTATTTATTTCTTTGATAGAGATCACAAGTAGGCAGAGAGGCAGGCAGAGAGAGAGAGGAGGAAGCAGGCTCCCCACTGAGCAGAGAGCCCGATGTGGGGCTCGATCCCAGGACCCTGGGATCATGACCTGAGCCGAAGGCAGAGGCTTTAACCCACTGAGCCACCCAGGCGCCCCTCAAAATATTTTTTTTTAAAGATTTTATTTATTTGAGAGAGAGAACGCGAGAGCATGAGAGCGGGGAGAGTCAGAGGGAGAAGCAGACTCCCCGCCAAGCAGAGAGCCTGACTCCAGCAGATGCTTAAGTGACTGAGCCACCCAGGTGCCCCAGTCCCAGAATATTTTTGAACATCTACCAGATTCAGGGCCCTGGACTGTCGGATTCCTAGAGGATAATAAAGCATCAAGCCGCTTAGCGTCTAGTTGGGAAAATGAGACATACAGTAGAAAAGTTAAATAGCAGTGCCAGATAGTGTGTGTTCGACAAGTGGCAGTGAGTGGTGTAGTCAAGGAATAAACCTTAAGATGAAAAGGAGAGAGCCACCTGCACTGACTTTTGTGGCCAGAGCATGCTCTAAGGGGCCAGAGGGCTGACCCAAGGAGGTTATCTTCTAAAACTCCCAATTTGGAAGAGGTGAAAATTTGGAATTCCATTTGAAATCATCTGATTTCTAAATGTTGGTAAGTAATTCAAACTTTCAAAAAATTTAGTGTGGTTTCCACTTACCTGGCCAGTGGGATAGAGCTTGCCTGGCAGCTAAACTGGAGTCGTGAGCCAGTGGTATGCATGTGTTGAATGGATTACTGCAGTGGGCAAGAAGGTGAATGTCAAGAACATTAAAGATCCTTTCCAATGAGAAGATTCTGGAGTTCTAATATTTCACTCACATATGAGGTTATCAAGGCCTGGGCTTAGAAGGGGACAGTGGCCATGGGAAGAAGGGACAGATAAGAGAGCAATTAGGGAATATTAATAATACTCTACATTTATATACTAATTTATGGTCAAGAGAGTTTGTGTTTGGAAGCAGGATAGAATAGAGATGCAGGGTTGGCTCTGAAATTGGACTGGCTGCGTTCAAATGTCAGCTGTACAGTGAGTTCCTGAAGGGGCCCAGGGCTCCTTGCCCAGACTGTTTCTCAAGCACTCAAATGGATTGATGGTGATGAATTCACGTATCTCATGGAGTTGTAGGCTCATTAAATAATAAGTGCATATTGAGGCATTAAGGCTGGCTCATAGGAAGCACCAGCCACTGCTTATCACATGGACACCATCTCGCTTTAGCCCCATGTTACCGGGAGAAGAGTACTGGGGGGGGGGGGGAGTCGGGTAAGGATCCAAGAGTGAGCGCGTGATTAATACACTCAGCTTTACCGCTGAGACGAACTCTAGGTTTCCAGGCCCTTCACGTGCGGGATTTCCTCCCCCCTCCCAATAGAGGGTGGTTTCTAGCAGCTCATACTTTATTTTTCAAAGAGATTTTATTTATTTATTTAACAGAGAGAGAGAGAGAGAGAGAGAGAGAGACAGCAAGAGAGGGAACACAAGCAGGGGGAGTGGGAGAGGGAGAAGCAGTATTCCCTATGAGCAGGGAGCCCAAGGTGGGGCTGCATCCTGGGATCATGGCAGATGCTTAATGACTGAGCCACCCAGGTGCCCTACATATTCTTTCTTTTATTTTTTTTTTTAAAGATTGTATTTATTTAGTTGAGAGAGAGACAGTGAGAGAGAGCGTGAGAGTGGAGAAGGTCAAAGGGAGAAGCAGACTCCCTGTGGAGCTGGGAGCCTTATGTAGGACTTGATTCCAGGACTCCGGGATCATGACCTGAGCCAAAGGCAGTTGCCTAACCACCTGAGCCACCCAGGTGCCCTGCATATTTTCTATAATAATAATTTAAAATAATAATTTAAAAAAACAGTTGGATTTCTGAGTATGGTAGGAAGAATAATGGCTCCTCAATGATGTCCCTGTCCTACTGTCTAGGATCTGCAAGGATCTTACCTTACATAACAAAAGGGACTTTGCAGGTGTGATGGAAGTTAAGTAGTGTGAGATTATCATGGATCACCTGAGTGGGTGGGATCTAATCCTGGGAGTTCTTAAAAGTGGAGGAAGGCGGCAGAGGAGTGAAAGAGAAGGATGCCCCCAGGTGAAGGAGTCGCCCCTAACACCCCATCCCACCGTTGCTGTCTTTGAAGATGGAAGAATGAGGCATGAACAAAGAAATGTGGGAAGCTTCTAGAATCTGGGAATGGCTCTCAATTTCCAGCCAGCAAGTAAATGAGTTACCTTGGTCCTACAATTGCAAGGAACTGAATTCTGTAGTGACCCAGATAAGCAGGACTCAGTCCCTCCCAGAGCCTCCAGAAAGGAATGCAGCCTGTTGATACCTTGATTTTCATCTGGTGAGACCCATATTGGACTCCTGACACGGAACTCTAACATCACACGTTTGTGTTGTCTTAAACCACTAAGCTCATGGTGATATGTTACAGCAGCAACAGGAAACTAATACACGGAGATTTCCATCTTAAATTATTTGGCAGATGTTACCAGTAACACCATCAAATTCAAGAACTCAAAAGGTATGGAAATGATGCCTGGTGATAAAGGAGTTCTGGGATATATGGAGTTGGAGAGGCAAAGACAGTAAGGCGTTCACTTGGCAGTGCTTAGACCACACTTGGCCTCATGGGATTGGGGTTGAGGAAAGAAAGTGCCAGGGAGGTGACGGAGGGTAATAGACTATTGAAGGGTTTGGTTTCTTGAGATTCCAGTTCCTGTCTTTGGCTTTCATTGTAAGCATATGCATGGACATCATAATTGGAATATATGTACTTGGTTTAAAAAAAAATCACTAGAGTCATACTGAGTAAATTTTATAGACAGATCATAATAATTTTATTTATTAATTTAAAAAAAAGATTTATTTATTTGAGAGATAGAGGGAGCACGGCGGGGAGGAGCAGAGGGCAAGGGAGAGAGAAATTCAAGCAGACTCCCCACTGAGCGTGGAGCCCCAACTGGATCCCACAACCCTGGGATCATGACCTGAGCAGACACCAAGAGTGGGACATTCAACTGATGAGCCGCCCAGGCGCCCCCAAGAATTTTATTTATTGACTTAAATGAGAGCTTAATAAATGAATAATGCTTTAAAATGTGCTCTTTGTAAGTTTCCAAAGGAAAATCTGAAAAATTTAAATGTTTTTCTTTTCTTTGTTTATGAATCCTTGTAACAATGGAAATGTTTTGTCTCCTAAGAATGGCATGGAGCTCAAGTATATGACTCAGTGGAAATGACGACCACCTTTTTGGTTGTAACAAATGGGAAGTGAGTTAGGAGAGAGCCCAAGAGAAACAGGCTGATAGTCAGGAAAATGCAAGGCCTATGGGGGCGTCTCTATTTTGGACTAGAAGGCGTGATGTGGAGGATTGTAATGAGAGACAGAAAAAAGTGAATAAAATGTTAGTCACTAAGCTGTCAGGCCCTTAGAAGAAAAAAAAATGCTAAAAGAAAAAAAAGGACAAAAGGAGTTTAAAAATCTCTGGCTTTTATTAGCCAGATTTCCTCCCTTCATCAGTGTAGATCGTTGCTGGGAGCCCTGCACGGTTCCAAGATGGAAGAGGCCAACTCTGCCTACGGGTCAGGGGATTTGGCAATGAAGGAGGCTGGAACCATTGGCAGCTATGGTCAGCCTCTGGGCAAAATTGTAGAGGCAGCAGTATAAGCCTCTGCTGGCCTCAGACATCAGTCTCCACCCCGCTTTCCTGTTACCGAACTCTTCTCAGGGCCCTCATGCTCTTCCCGGCCCGTGGCACATTCCCGGCCCACTCCACCTCCCCTGCCCACACTGGTACGTGTCCTTCTCAGAGGAGCCCATACTTGAATGTTGATTCTTCCCAGTACTTTTCAGCATGGCCCAGTATGGTAGGTCTTTACTACATGATCAGAAGAATTCAGCCAACTGGAGGTAATTCATACCAAGGTGTGAACAAGTGATTTTCCCTAGTGCTCCCAAGAGTATTTAAAAAATTAAGCTCTTGTTAACTCGACAGACTGTTTAAAGATTTTATTTATTTATTTGACAGACAGAGATCACAAGTAGGCAGAGAGGCAGGCAGAGAGGAGGAAGCAGGCTCCCCACTGAACAGAGAGCCTGATGCGGGGCTTGATTCCAGGACCCTAGGATCATGAACCGAGCGGAAGGCAGAGGCTTTAACCCACTGAGCCACCCAGGTGCCCCTCGACTGACTCTTTAATTGGTGGAATATTAAAGTAGCCTGAGGGAGATACTGAAGGACAGAGAACTAAGAGGAGGCGCTTCCAATTCAATTGAGGCATTGAGGCACTGACCACTCTGCATACGTTTGCCTTGTTGGCTGCAGCACAGTTGGGAACTTGAACACTCAATCGGTCTTGCTTTTAAGCCCAATCGTGTTTTCATGATCCCAGTACCCTACTACCACTTCGGAAAAATAGGCTTGTGGAGCCTACCAGGTATGTTTCACTGTGCAATTTTAGTTTCTAAACATACATATTCTTTATTTTTTTAAAAGATTTTATTTATTTACTTGACAGAGATCACAGGTAGGCAGAGAGGCAGGCGGAGGGCTGTGGGGGGAGAAGGCTCCCTGCTGAGCAGAGAGCCCGATGCGGGGCTCGATCCCAGGACCCTGGGATCATGACCTGAGCTGAAGACAGATGCTTAACCCACTGGGCCACCCAGGCGCCCCCCCCCCTTTTTTTTTTTTTAAAGATCAATTTATTTCTCTTAGCGAGAGCACTTTTGAACGAGGCAGAGGGACAAGGAGAGAGAATCTCAAGCAGTCTCTCTACTGAGTGGGCATGGGGCTTGATCCCACAACTCCAAGATCGTGACCGGAGCCGAAATCAAGAGTCAGATGCCCAGAGCCACCCCAGCATCCCCCAAACATACATATTATTTTTAAAATTGTATTTCAAGATACCTCTATAGAAATAATCTTTCCTCCCTCTGTAATTAAAAAAATTTAAAACTTTCAAGGAAATACTGCACATGGATGAGAGTTCGGGAGAGCAGCGTTCATGGCTGCAGAGGGCTGTCGGAATTGGTTTGTTTCCTGTAGGGCATTTTGGCAGCCAAAATCAAGGAATTTCTTTTTTTTTTTTTAATTTTTAAATTTTTTATTAACACATAAAATCAAGGAATTTCTGAGGGACACAGCCAAGGATGTGTTGCAAAAATTTAGCCAAAAATATATTTTTTAAAGATTTTGTTTATTTATTTGACAGAGGAAAACAGCAAGAGAGAGACCACGAGCAGGGGAGAGGAAGAGGGAGGAGCAGACTCCCGGCCAAGCAGAGAGCCCGGTTTGGGGCTCAATCCCAGCACCCTGGGGTTATGACCTGAGCTGAAGGCAGATGCTTAACAACTGAGCCACCCGAGTGCCCCTAGCCAAAAGTATTTATTTCAACATTGTTGATAATCATGGAAAACTGTACCACTAAAATGAAATTTGTGGTATAAATTAATGGTATATCCAGGCACTAAAGTGCTATACAGTGACCACAAGTTAAGTATTGTGGAAAATTGTCTAATGATAGAGAAGAATGTTCAGGATATACTGTCATGAGAAAAATTGGGATACAAATCATTGATGTGATACGAACTTTCTCATACATATAAACACATATATATACACATATATTCATAAATCTATATACATATGTAGATATACATATAAACATAGAGCAAAGCATATATGCCAAAATATTAATGTCATTTATATTTGGGTGGTGAAATTATAGGTAGTTTTAATTTTCTTTTTTGTTTATTATCTGTAATTTATCTCGGGTTGTGCTAGTAAGTGTGTGTTGTTTTTCAGAGAGGAAAAAATAGAATTCCTTTTAAGGGGATCTGAACATCCTCTGAAAGTAGGTAACAGCAGTTCTTGTAGTTTATAAACGCAGAGGCATCTGATGGGGTTTAACTCCCAAGAAAGAAGTAGCGGCTTGCTAGGCGTAACAGGAAGGCTGTGCAGATAGGCATACAAGGAAGCACGGTTAATGGAAGTTTCATTTATGCATATATATCTTTTTTTAAAAAAAGATTTTATTTATTTATTTGACAGAGATTACAAGCAGGCAGAGAGGCAGGCAGAGAGAGGAGGAAGCAGGCTTCCTGCTGAGCAGAGAGCCCGATGCGGGCCTCGATCCCAGGACCCTGGAATCATGACCTGAGCTGAAGGCAGAGGCTTTAACCCCCCGAGCCACCCAGGCGCCCCTATACCTTTACTTTAACAAGTTGTTTTTCGAAAAAGATTTTTTTTTAACTTTTTTTGTTTTGGAGAGGCGGAGAGCCCAAGAGGGGAGGAGCAGAGGGAGAAGGAGAGAGAGCGTCTTAAGCAGACTCCGTGCTGAGGGGGTTGGGATTGATCCCACTACCCTGAGATCATGACCTGAGTGGAAACACAGTTCGACGCTTCACTGACTGAACCATCCGGGCGCCCCTTTACTTTTACAAATTTTAATGAATACCAGCCAACAACTGAAGTTCTCAGTCATCATTTTCAGTTTCAAATATACTAAATCATTATATGACAGAATACAGAGAGCACTGTCAAAGGTTAAACTGGAAGAATTGCTTCACCAGAGATGTATGTGTCTGGAGAGAATTGAGTCGAGAAGTACTGACGACAGGCCTTTGGAAATAATTGTAAAGTCATACAGTGCCCTCTTTTGGTAGCTATTTGCGATTCATTTTCCATTTGCTCCTGTTCAAGCTGTTCATCTACAAATTCATGCACAAACTAAACTAACTTTAAATCACCTTTTTCCTCAACAGATAATGCCGATAATTCCAGTCTGTTATCACCATCTGGTAAGACGGTTATTTCACGGCTTTGGGGAATTTCAGGAAAATAGCCTCAATGTTCCTCACGCAGTAGGACATGAGGTCAGGTCCAGCAAAATTGCTTTTCTCCATGCAGGTTGATTTAATTCTGTCATTAAACCTACACCTGAAAAGTCAGTAGCGAACACAGACAAGAGGACAGGCAAATTGGTGCCCCCACATATATGGACAAAGCTGAGGAATAAATTGTGGGTTTTCTTTTGGGGAACTGCTTAAGTTCTTCAACGTTATTTTTAGTATTCTCGTTCATAGGTCTCCGTAGAGTATTAAGAACATAAACCTGCCCAGTGTTCCTGTATATTTGAGGCATGAGATGTTCTCTTCAGTATACTTCCTCAGGCACTTCTGAACAAATACTTTTCAA
This sequence comes from Mustela erminea, assembly GCF_009829155.1. Classification (NCBI taxonomy): domain Eukaryota; kingdom Metazoa; phylum Chordata; class Mammalia; order Carnivora; family Mustelidae; genus Mustela; species Mustela erminea. Next base: position 14,853,003 of record NC_045635.1, on the reverse strand, counting down.
AGGACTTCTGAGGGCTTAGCCCTCCTGAGAATGGGAAGGCAATCAAGAGAAATTTTTCACTAGGACCCTCTTGGCAGGAACCAGGACTAGAACCCACATTCACGACTGCTAGCTGGAACCAGAACCGGAAGTCAGGGATAAAGTGGTCTAGCCCCATATGGTGAGAGCCGATGGGATAGTGAAGCCCCAGTAACTTACCCAAGGTCACACAACTCCCTGCCCCCATCAGGCACAGGCAGCACGTGGCTTTTTTGCCGCCTCCTTCTGCGTTCTTTCTGGTATACCGTATATCGCAGAACGATCTTTTATGGTAAGGAGCCAGTCCATTCACATTCTATCCTTAGTTGTATCAAAATGAGCTTCTGCTGTTAATTCATTTAAATGAAATTAGTAACAATAGCTGTTAACTTCTTGTGGACATACCACATGCTTAGGAGTCTCCAGACATCTTGTTCAGCTTCCAGTCTTGCAGCGTAGGAATTACTATATCCACATTCTAGACGAGGAAACTGAGGGTCAGAGAGGATAGAACTTGCTCATGTTCACACATTCTGTGGAAGCAAACTACTCGTGTTTGAGCTTGGACACCACCCTCCACATCCCATTGCTTAGCTGTGTGACTTTGGGCGAGTTTCTTCACCTTTCTGGGCCTCAGTTGCTTCATGTATAAATCGGGGAATATAATAGTATCTGCTTCGTAAGTAGTCATGAAGGTGAGATGACCCATGCACCTGGCCCAGAGTAAACCCGCAAGAAGAAATAACGATCATTATTCTGAGTGATAAGGGGATGGGGTGAAGATTCAGACCAGGACTGCAAGCCTCCGAAGCCCAAGCTTTTTGGACTGTGCCAATTTGCCCCCTTGCTGTTAAAGGTTCCTAGGGTGCAATGAACCACTGTATTTTTCTCCTAGTACAGTAGCCATCATCTGACTTAATCATGGTGATATCTTAGCAAAATCCTGTTTGCATGGAAATAGAGGATATGGAGATTTGGAGGCACCCACCGATTTCAGTCAAAGCCTGGGTCCTGGGTTCCCCGGGGGAGAGCCACACTAACCGGGACGGAACAGCCGGAACGCATCCAGGGACTGGCAGGGGCTTGTGCTTTCTAGGCCTCTTCTCACCACTCATCACCTTTCAGAAGAGCGGATACTCATTCATTAAAAAACCAGCTTTGGCCAGTTATTTTGTTTTGTCCCAACAGCAAAGGATTCCATACCCACACTTTGAATCTTATTGCTCAGAAACCGTCTTATTTCTTGAGAAATATCCTTGGTGATTAAAAAAAAAAAAAAAGTAGTCAGTGACAAACTATGAAAGCAATAATGTAAGACAGGGTGTGTGTGTTTCAGCCAACGCATGAGCAGTCGAAGACAGGCCAGCCAAGTGCCTTGACACACCCAAATGTGGTCCTTACCCACTGAATATATCAGTCTGCCTCCTGCAGCAGAGCTTGTGTTACTTGTAAAATGTTTGCATTTACTTTTCCTGTGTATATGTAGAAGTCAAGCCATAGGATCTTTTTAATACTTAAACATGCAAAGTGTGTGTAGTAGATTGACCTCTTAGCGTAAGTGTATTTACTCCATGGGAAATTTAGAACTTGATTGTCTTAATAGCAGCCATATTTTAAAATAACTTACCAGGAAAATGTGTTAGGTGGTACTGTACTGAGTGATAGCAAAGTTTTTTGTTTTTTGTTTTTTAAATCCATTCACAATGGGAAGAGTGCCAGGCATTACTAAAACAGAGTGGAGCCAACGTGCTCATATATTTCACAATTGTAGTTTGACAATTATTCAAAGTATAAAATGTTTTCTTGAATTCTCTGGCTGAAAAAATTTGGAAGTGGTATGTCACATATTTTGCTGTGGTTCCAAAACTTATTTCCGTAATATTCCATAGGTAGGAGCAGGCTTTGAGGGATGAGTCTCAAGTTCTTTGTCTGTAAAATGAGACAGATGTGTTATTTCATTCCTTGGGGTTCTTTCTCTGCAATTCTCTGGTTAAGTGTATAGTCTCTGAGAGATTATGGGGCTTGGAGATTCATATTGGTCTGATAGCATGTTGTCTACTTCTTTTCATAATTCTATCTCAAAAGTTTTAACTCTTTAGAATTCAATAAATAATTGTTTCAAAATATTAATTTGAAAATTTTTTGTTTTTTCTTCTTGCAGTTGAATCGTCTTTTGTTGGTTTTGTCCCCTACACCAATGGTACTCCAGGCAAGATTTTGAAAAAAAAAATTCAAACCTAGTTTTAGCCCAATTTGTTAAGTTTTGGATTTAATTATGCCTTTTATTGGTTCCTTCCCCCTCCCTCGGGACAAAAGAGGTTGAAACTACAAGCCTAAATGGTAAGAATTTTTCTGAAGCAAGTGAAAATTGATAACCCTTAATATGAATATAAGTATAATGTGTGGTGTCGAAGGTTTTCGTATTCAAATACGCTGAAGGAAAAACACCCCAAATCAAACAAATCCCCGAATCTGTTGACTCTGGAGAGTACCCTGAAGTTCTTGGTTAAATGAAAACATTCTTATGGAAGGAGTCCAGCCCCCCACCACGCTAACTGCTCTGTGAAAAAGAAGAAATGCTGATCCCATTCTGAGTACTCTATTTCTCTTGCTTTCCAACACAATGCCAGCACATTTTATATGACAGATTGTTTAAATGTGGAAAGCACATCCAGTGACTTCAGTGATTCGGCATGGAGTGTTCAAAGATCACCCTTTTTTTTTTTTTTAAAAGATTTTATTTATTTATTTGACAGAATCACAAGTAGGCAGAGAGGCAGGCAGAGAGAGAGAGAGAGAAGAGGAAGCAGACTCCCTGCTGAGCAGAGAGCCCGATGTGGGGCTCGATCCCAGGACTCTGGGATCATGACCTGAGCCGAAGGCAGAGGCTTTAACCCACTGAGCCACCCAAGCACCCCTACAGATGATTTTATCAGTTCTTAAGTAGCACGACATAAAGAGAAAAACCCAGCTGCTTCGTCACGCCAGAGAAGTGGGCTGTGTCTGAGGGAGGTGGACCGGGCGCGTTCTCAGCGGTCCCCTCTGTGGGTAGGCGGCCTTCATCTTTGTGCAGCTCAAACCTAACCCTTTCCACAGCCCCTTACTTAGTTAAAATAAAAATCTCTTGGTGGTTAAGGAGCCAATGGATCCTAGATGAAGTTCACACCGATCAAGACTGGTTTAAATTCATATTTGGTTTAATGGGACGGGCTAGATATTACTGTTTTTTATATTGAATTACTTTGTAAAGATTTGCTTTTTTATTTATTTCACAGAGACACAGCAAGAGGGGGAACACAAGCAGGGGGAGTGGGAGAGGGGGAAGCCCCATGTGGGGCTCCATCCCAGGACCTTGGGATCATGACCTGAGCCGAAGGCAGATGCTTAACAGACTGAGCCACCCAGGCACCCCTACATTTAATTACTTTTTAAAGTGAAAGAACATCTTCAAAATAGCTTTGGCCGTAGTTTTTAGATCCATTGTATGTGGATTTTTAAGTGTGATAATATGTACCTTTCCCCCTTAAGGTTTCATCCAGAATAATAAATGACACCATGATTTCTATTTAAAGAAATAGCAGTTAGAATAGATTTTCAATGGAATTTTAAGGGAAATAAGATCAAAATGAGGTGTTTTTTTTTCCCTTAAAAGTCAGTTAAATATAATGTTTAAGAAGTTTAATTTTAAGCTAGAGCTACTTAAAGATTGCTTTGTAGGAGTGTACCATCAGGCATCCGCAGGGCTGTATATTAAAGTTGGTATTAACTGGAAATATATCCCTTAGGGACTTGTACTATAATGGAGTGCAAAAGGGATAAACTATTAAACAACGTAATTTATTTAAATCTAATAATCATAGAAGTGTTGCTGTGTTTTAGACACATCACCTGTGTTTGGGAAACACATTTTATTTATTTATTCATTTATTTATTTTTAAAGATTTTATTTATTTATTTGTCAGAGAGAGAACGAGAGCAAGCACAGGCAGACAGAGTGGAAGGCAGAGTCAGAGGGAGAGGGAGAAGCAGGCTCCCTGCGGAGCAAGGAGCCCGATGTGGGACTCGATCCCAGGACGCTGGGATCATGACCTGAGCCGAAGGCAGCTGCTTAACCAACTGAGCCACCCAGGCGTCCCGGGAAACACATTTTAAAAGAATGAATACTTGGGGCACCTGGGTGGCTCAGTGGGTTAAGCCACTGCCTTCGGCTCAGGTCATGATCTCAGCGTCCTGGGATCGAGCCCCACATCCGACTCTCTGCTCAGCAGGGAGCCTGCTTCCCTCCGCCTCTCTGCCTGCTTGTGATCTCTCTCCCTCTGTCAAATAAATAAATAAAATCTTTAAAGAGAAAAAAAAGAATGAATACTTGTGTCTGGGGTTTGGAGAATGGTTAGTGTGTGGCGGGATGGGCAGCAGATACATTTGATAGTGTCAGCTGGCTTTCGCAAAACTCTCTAGCTTCTCTAGGATTTGGGGAAAAGTGAAATGTTTAAGGAATCTAGAAGATGCATGTGTTCGTTAAGCGTATCAATAATTAAGCTTAATTTTCATTACTTTATTTCAGATGCTACTTCGAGTGTATTATCTACTTTAAACAAAACAGGTAATACCAAGTTCTTTCTAAATATAATAGCTTGTCCTCTGCCTTCTTGGGTTTCTCACTTGTGTGGTCAGCCTTCTGGGTTGTTAAATGTTGTCTCCTTGTCTACTTCCTGTGTCTTCAATTCTTGATTTACTACTCATTTCACTTTGATAGTGTCATTCTAGTGTTATCATTTTCCTGAACTCCCTCCGTTTAAAATAACTTAAAAAAATTGTAATAGTAATGTATCTTAGCTCATAACAAATGGAGAATATAGAAAAATATAGTGAAAAAAATAGAAATCATCTCTAATATTACTTTTCTAAGACTGTTACTGTTAATCATTTGGTGTATTTCCATTCATGATCATATATACATATGCAGTGTGTGTGTGTGTGTGTCTGTCTGTCTTTTACACAATAGTCATAGTATATATAGATTTTTATGTTTTGCCCTTTTGATTCCATATTAAATTATAAGTATTTTCCACTGTCCATTACTATTAATGACTTGATAATATTCCATTGTGTACCATATGTTGAACATTCTTAAAGCTGTTTGTACTTTTTTAATAGAAATTGTTGCAATGAACATCCTTGTGCCAACATTTTGCATTCATTCCCGTTTTCCATAGGAAGCATTCTAAGGATTGGATGTAGTGGGTTAGCAGTTGGCGAGTATTTTAAGGTCCTTGTTAGATACACTGCTCAGTTACCCTCTTGAAAGCTTGAACCCAGCAACATTCCTGTCATCAGTGAATGAGGATATCCGTGTCACCGTACCTTTGCTGAGAGCTGAGACTATCTCACATATTATCAGAGCTTTCAATTCAGTAGGTTCTGTTTTACATTCTCGATTAGAGAGGTTGAACATTTTTTCCCCAAAAGCACTTTTGTTTCTAGAACCGGAAGTTCATTTCACAGATGTGTTTTGTTTGCTCTGGGAAGGACAGTACCGGGGCAAACCAAATACTATACGATAATGCAAAATACTGTCAGCATCCGTAATTACCTCCAGCCATTACCCATGAGTCGGTCACACACTAAAACGGGAACTCATCAGTCACACATAACACAATCGAGGTTTCAGAAGCTGGTAGTATAATGTTATCATTCTTAAGTGCTTCTCCAAGATCTGAGCTTTGTGTTCTCTTCAGAATTTGCCACTCACCCAGGCAGACAGACCTTTGCAAATCTGTGCCCCGATCGCAGCCTCTTCTAATTGGCCATCCTTAGGGCCAGGATTTCTAAACCTGGTTCTCCGTTATCTGAGAAATGAACCCAACATACTCTGGGGAAGCCATTTCTAAGGTTTGCTTCTTCAGAGCGTGTTCCTGTTGGCCTGCGGTATGAACAATTCTGTCCTGGTTCTGCTGTGACCTTATTGTACAACCGTAGTCGAGTGTTTCAGCCTCTTTGAGAATAATTATATCTACGGATTTAATAGCGGTAATATTATGTTAGCTCCTAGAGAAAATAGCAGGACATTTTCTTGATTATAGAGTATGCAGTATTTTAGGTCTTGTGTTTCCATTAAGTTTTATTCTGAACCACCTTTTCTTTGCAACCTGTCACCTGAAGGTCCCGAGAGTGGCTTAATTCTACATATCTGAAGTGTAACTGCACATTAATTTGTCTAGCAGCAGCACGTGGAAACCACAGTAGAATGGCACAAACAGTGGGGTGCGTAATGGGTGGGAGAGAACTGGGTAAACATGGGAATCCAAAGCCCACACCCACCCTAGTTCAATGCTATAGGATCTGGGTACGTGATTTCCCTTTATTCTGCTGCCGGGAAAAGCCATAGTGGCCAAAAGGTGTCAACAGTATGATTTTCTTAGCACTTCACTAAAATGCTACTCATGGCAAATTGTTTTTTAAAAACAAGCAACAGTTCTGCTCTAATATTTAAATTGCTTCTTTGCAGAAAAAACTAAAATCACTATAGTAAAAACCTTCAATGCATCAGGTATGATTTATTATCAATATCAAGACTTTTTTCTTTTTTATAAGTAAAGTAAAGTAAAAAACAAATGGCTGGTTTTTATGTTTTCTTTCTCTTTTTTCCTACCTTTTAAAATGAAATCTGTTCTTAATGAATAGATGTTTATGCACTGGGTACCTGAAAGTTGTACTAAGTGTCTAGGCTATATACTCACGATGTTACACAGTGCCCACCCTTCAGAATCTTCTAGTTTGGGGAGAGATAAGGCAGATAAAGAGATAACTAACACCAACATGTATGCAGATAAAGGCAAATCATAACACAGGTGTTTCTGACATGGTTAAGAAGCATGGGAAATAAAAGGGCTGGTGCTAGTGGTTATCGATGGGATGTAATTTATGAGGGAAGGTTTCTTAGAGGAGTCAGCCTCAAACTCTTTTGAAATCAAATAAAGGGATGTACTTTCAAGTACCTTGTGCAAGAGTAGGAATACGCGATTTGCTTAACAAAGGCTTCTGGTTGATTTAAAATAGGGGTTGGCAAACTGTGGCCTGCAGGGCAAATACGGCCCACTGCCTGTTTTTGTAAATAAAGTTTTATTGGGACACTGCCATGCCTGTTTGTTTACATGTTATCTATGGCTACTTTTCCGGTACAATGAACAGGAGAGTCGAGTAGTTGTGACAGAGACTATATGGCCCACAAAACCTAAAATATTTATTTTTTGACCCTTTATAAAGTTTTCTTACTCATGATTTAAAGGATGACCTATGGTCATGTGCTCGGGGGAAATTACAGATAAGTCCTAAGAATGGGAAAGAAAATTCTCAGGGTTCTTGAGCAGCAAAAGACACACATCGCTGAAAACAAAGGTGCTAAAAATTTAGAGAAAGATGAGGGATGGAAGGTAACACTGAGTGAACAGTAGACCAAGGATTGTAGAGAACATATAAAGCATTACTACCCACCATCTAAAGCAGGTATATTCAAAATGAAATTTCTATTTTGGCGTGGGTAACATTGCTATGAAACAATATGCAATTCTACATGTAGGGTACCTTGTGGCACCTAAATTCAGTTTGTTCACAGAATCAAAACTCTTAGTTGAAGCATGATACCTCTACAGCAGATGTCACCCAGATTGTTCTGGCAGAAACCATTTCACATGCACTAACACAAGTTCTAATTTTAGTTTGTGTCCAAACTCGTTCTCTTAAGAAAAAAAATTATGCACTCCTAAAGTACAATGGAAATAAAATAGCAGTCGGGCATTGCATACATAACTCTGACCAAGCCAGACCTAACAGGGACAGCAAAATATTCCTTAATGTAACAGTCTTTTCCCCTTGGCACTTTGCTTAATGTGTTATCAGCATTTGCCCCTCATTTACTATAGATTTCATATACTTCACCACAAGGATGAAATTAAGGCAAGATTTTTAGGGGAGTAAGCCTGGAGCTCTCTTCAAGTCCAAAGAAGAGATGCACTTCTCTCTTCACCAAAGGATGCAGTGTTTTTTAGGTGACTATGTATGAAGTTTTTGGTTCTAACATGGCTTATTTCATCTCCCACTCGTCTCTCCCTCCTTTGTATGCCTGTGTGGTCTCTTGTCCTGGCCTTCCCTCCATTTTGCCCTCACTATAACTTTTTTATTTACCGGCCACCATCACTTACTCGATTGCACACTTGTGGAGGGCAGGGTCTGTATCTGCAGCCTTCCAAAACCTGTAGAATATGGTGGTTGTTGAGCAAATAGTTTTGAATTTTGTGGTTTTTGCCTAGGTGCAGTGACATCATGACACTGCTGTTATTTCTTAATATATTTGCATAAGGAAATAAGAGCAGCATTAGAGCGTTCAAGGACTCCCCTACCCAGGAAAGGAAGGAGGATCTATGAGTAAGGGCTATTGCATTTAAAGTCTCTATGCTCGATTTGCCTTCATACTGTTCTTTTTATGTCAGGCGGGAGAGGGTTTAATTGGGAATAGGACAACAAAAATTTTGAGGGAGGAGTAGGGAATTAGACAGTGACATACTAAGGAATAGTAAAGAGTCAAGCTGTATAGCTGGGCAGCTACGAAATGAAAAGTCTCTTGTTGCACTAGTCTTTGTGGAATTCATCCAGCCAATGATACCCAACTTAAAATATTTTTGGTCCACATTTGATGCCTAAATTTGTGAATTCTCTTGACAATGTAGGATGTAAGTGTAGGTGTTGACATGTTTAACCGGCTGGGTTGTTTTCTTTGCAGGAGTCAAACCCCAGAGAAATATCTGCAATTTGTCGTCTATTTGCAATGACTCAGGTTAGTTCTTGTGTACATGACATATTACCAGATAAATGAGCTCCAGAGAGAGAAAAGGTTTGTTTTTCTCCTGTTGAGGATGTGATGCGTATCTCTCTGATCTCTCTCTTTTCACGTCGCCTGGCTAGTAAGAAGTCCCAAATGAAAACAAAAGCGAATTTTAGATCTGTCTGAAATGATCTTCCTGTTGCTTAGTGAGATGGCGATGGATTTCCTTAATATGAGAGCATGAAGCTCTACACCAAATAGTTTTCGCCATAGCTTTAAATCCATAACTAATATCCTTAGAGTTGATCTGTGAATATTAACTAGTAATGAACTTAATTATTGAAAGCCACTTCTGGTATATAAATCCCTCAAGTTTTTCCATAGGCCCTTAAGTATTATAGCTTAGAAAGAGGGTGTTGTCTTTTGCTAAAAGTAAAATAAACCGCTGTACCGGAATGTTGAAAACCTCACGTACACCTAGTTTAATTGGATGCTAATTCCAGTAGTGCCCAGAGTGTTACTTTGCCATCCTTAGCCCAGACTGTGCCCACTATTTTTTGAATTGAAGATGGAAATCTCTTGAGAACACACTGGTTTTGAAGTGGGAATATTTTCCCTTCTGCCATGGGCCAGAAGGAATGAAACAGCCATTTTTCTCACGTTGGTTTGGCTCTCTGGGTTTCTTTCCTTATTAAAACCAATGAAAGCAGATGTGAAAAACATAAAAACATGGTGTGGCAGGTCAGAACTGGATCACGGGAAGAGAGAGGAGGATGTATTTTGTAATTAAAGTCTTAAAAAACAATCCTTATAGGAATATTTCCCGTTTCTTCTGTTCCTTTGGTTCTGTTTCCTTTAATAATTTGTTTTAAAAACATAGGAAACAACTTCAAGGAAAAGAAGTCAAGGTTGGATAGTATTAGAAAAGAAGAAAACTTTGTATTCAAAGAACGGTCCCCAAAACTTTTCTGCTTGTGTGAATGTGAGATTTACGTATATGAACTTTCTGCTGATAGAATGCACCAGGTAGAGTGTAGTAGGCAGATGTTAGCTGGCTTTGATTAAGTGGAAAAAAGACTGGTTAGATATATTTCACTTTCACATATGTTGTAATTCTTCTTCTTCTTCCCTCTCTCCCTCTTTTCTTACCCTTCTCTTACTGAATTCTCCGAAATTCCATTATTTGTACACTTCATCTGTGTTCTGGACTGGTGACTAATGTCTAGTTTAGTGTTGTGTCTACATGATGTTTGATAACTTTGAAAATTGAACATTTAGTTAAAAAAAAAAAAACGGTCATCTTGAATAACAGATGCCAGGAAGCTGGTTGGAGTAATGTTTTCCCCAATTAAGTGACTGAATTGACCATTTGTTTTAGTGTCTGGTGAAAACAGCGTCATCAGGGAACCAACTCTTTTGGCACCAGAAATCCCATGGTATCCTGCCAGAAACTAGAAACCTTCACTTCTCTCAGGTTCCAATCTGAGATCATGAAGGGAAACGGAGGCTCGTGACAAAACTGGGAGCTGACCAGGCAGACTTAGGCCGAGGGTCCAAAGCTTCCCAGTTCCTCTGCTACCTCTGGGCTCTGAAATTCAGCGTGCGTTCCATAAGACTGAAGGATGAACTTGGAGAACCAAGGGGGTTGAGGGAGAGAAACTGTGGGTGTCGGCATGCACTCACTAAATACATTTTTAATAGCTAAGGGTTTCCCCCGCCAAATTTAGAAGTAATTCTGTGCATATGTCAAGTATCTTTACTTTTAATAATTGTATGCTGCATTAATTGAGATTTCGGTATCAATACGCCAAAGTTGAGGTTCTCAGTAGGGAAGTTGCTAAAAGAGAGAAATCCTGTAAGTTACTGGGCCAGTGGCTTTGTAGGCCATTTTAAGTGGAAGTGGACCATTGGGTTCTTGGCTGTGGGCATCAGTGGTACTTTGGGTTGCTGTAAGAGATGACTGAGAAGGCATTTAAGCCTCCAGCTCAGGAGTTGACAAACGACTGCCCATAGTCTAAATAATGCCTGCCACCTGTTTTTATAAATAAAGTTTTATTGGGACATAGCCGTGTCATTTGTGTACATATTGTTTGGCGTCTCATGCTACAACTGCGAAGTTGAGTAGTTCTGACAGAACGTATGGCCCACAAAACCTTAAATGTCTGATCGGATACCAGAAAAATGGCTGACACCTGCCCTAGTTTGTATGACCTCTTTGCCTTCCACTCAAGAGGCCGGTTTTCTGTCTCTGTAGATTATAAACTGCACACAGTGTACTTGTGTTAAGCAGTCTCTATTTTCTTTCTCTTTCTTTTTTTCTTTCTTCCTTCCTTCCGTTCTTTCTTTCTTCCTTTCTTTCTTTCTTCATTTATTTATTTTTTTATTGACTCGGAGCCCCTCCAAGTATATACCTGTAGGAAACAGGTCGACTGAAATTGAGTTCTTTATTTTCCCGAAGTGCACATTTTAAGAACAGTTTCCTGGCATTTCTGGGACGAAAGACACAGTGAGTTGTTCAAATGAAGAAAGGATTTTCCCTGCATACTATTCAGGTTTCAAAAGCAAAATCTTAACTTTGTTCTTGGGGAGAGATTGCACTTGGTAAGAAAAAGGGGTGCACAGGTGGCTTATCTGTTAAGCTGCTGCCTTTGGCTCAGGTCATGACCCCTGGGTGCTGGGATCGAGCCCTGAATCGGGCTCCCCGCTCAGGGGGAAGCCTGCTTCTCCCTCACACACTCCTGCATGTGTTTTCTCTCTTGCTGTGTCTCTCTCTGTCAAATAAATAAATAAAATCTTAAAAAAAAAACAAAAACCCAAAGTCAAATGACAAGGAATAATTAGACTATTATACAGCTGCTTAATTTCTGAGAAACGCTTTTTCTCTCCCTCCTTTTTGTATGTAACTACAACCAGAAAACCCCAAAAGATTATTTTTTAAAGATTTTATTTTATTCATTTGAGAGAAGACAAACAGAGTACAAGCACAAGCAGGGGCAGAGGGAGAGGGAGAAGCAGACTCCCCACCGAGCAGGGAGCCTGGGTGCAAGGCTCCATCCAAGGACCCTGGGATCCTGACCTGAGCCAAAGGCAGAAGCTTAACTAACTGAGTCACCCCGGTGCCCCCCAAAGTATTCTGTATGTTAGAGCCAGTTCCCTAAGTTAGCATCTTTATGGGAAACGAGGCTCTGATGAGCAGCATGTAGGATTAAAATTTCTTGACCAGGAGACAAGGTTTTTCTCTTTCCACATTCCCACACAGAATTTATTGTTCACATTTTCTGAAAATTGTACTGATGGTCATTGAGTATGGTTCTGACAGAAAAGATGGTAAATGTGAGTAACTGCGAAGAATTTGACAAACCATTTATTTTATTAGTTTGATTATTCATTGTTAATCTGATAGTCTTTTCCTGTGTTGTATTAACCCTTAAGCTCTAAGGATGCAAGTCTCAAGTTTTTGTTTTGCAAATTTATTTTTAGCATTCTTTAGAGGTGAAATAATGTTTCCTTATGAAGAAAGCAATGGTACCCAGGTAGGTTTTAAAAGATTTTTTTTTTAATTGTTAAAATTTTTAAAATTTAATTTTAAAAAGCAAGTGCTTGTGCATTTAAAGATTTGTTTAAGGTTCAGATTATTCGTAGTATTTGGCATATTTACTTTTAGGACCAAATTTAAATAAAAACGTGTTGTTGAGTCACTAGCTTTGTCAAGAGGGTTTGACTTCATAATAATCACGGTACTTTGTTAATAAGCATATTTCAGTTTTCACTAAGCTTGCTGCTGAATGTTTATATGATGGAATCCTATTGCCTTTAAAAAAATTTTTAAATTATAGTAGAAACTTCTGGCAATAAGAAATATATTGAATCTAAGAGGAGTCTTATGAATCTGATTCTGTTCCAGCCCACGGGGGATTTAGAGACAGTAGTGTCAGTCTTCCCATGACCTGGATCAGGTCAGAGGATCCCAGCCAAATGTGGTTTGTTCTTTTAGTGATTATTTCCTGAGCACCCACTATGCACCAGGTGAGGAAGAAGGTGCTAGAAATGCAGTGGAGTCTGCTACCAAGTTCCCTCTTTACAAGTTCCTTACTTTACGTCTGGGAACTTTTATTTTATTCTGTTTTATTTTATTTTATTTTTTAAAAGATTTTATTTATTTATTTGTCAGAGAGAGCGAGCACAGGCAGACAGAGAGGCAGGCAGAGGCAGAGGGAGAAGCAGGCTCCCTGCTGAGCAAGGAGCCCGACGCGGGACTCTAGTCCAGGACACTGGGATCATGACCTGAGCCCAAGGCAGATGTTTAACCAACTGAGCCACCCAGGCGTCCCCGTCTGGGACCTTTTAATGTGGAGAGCTTTAACGGGTTCTTTTGGGGGAACCCTTGAAATAATGAAATCAGTGAGCACATTGGACTTGCTGATTCAGAATATTTTTTAAAGGAAATATAAAAACAGAAACTAGCTCAGTCGATAGGATTTGATCTTTGGTTAGCATTCCGTTTTAGGGTGTATTTCTTTGGGTGGTCAGTGAAACTGAAGAACAACTTCTTGTTAGAGAGTGTAAAAAAAAAAAAAACCCCACAACAGTATTTGTTACATTCTTAATGATTTTGTGCCCCTAACAGAATCAAAATGCGGCTAATGGCACCTTATCGGGCATCTTGTCTCTAAGGGAATCGAGGTGAGTAATCTGCTGCTTGATTTAAAAGTTAAAACATCAGCCACGGAAAGATGCTTGTTGAGTGGTCTTTGCTTTTGGAAACTGAGAAGGAGAAATAGACCCAAAGCTTATAAAGAATTGGTTCTTGACTTCTTAGCAGATAGACGGTAGTCACCCATCATCAAATAGCCCTGTGAGTCTCTTCTCCTTGACACTCGTGGATATGTTAAGAGGTCAGTTTGAATTGGTATTTGAGCTTTAATATGATTTGGTAGAAAGGCTGGAAGAGGAGTTCAAGGTGGGATGCCGTGCGATCCATCTGTTCGTGCTTTCATCAAGCCTCAGTCATTCAAAAGTCAGAGAGAGAGAGGTCTTCGTGAAGTAGGTACCAGCTGCCAGGTTCAAGCATGGACAGTGAGAAATACATTACAAATACAGGTGCTCCCAGTCAGACACGAGGTCAAAATATCAGTCTAGGCCTGGAGTCAGTCTTACCTGAGCGACACCGGGAGCGGAAACATCATGTCTTCACCCCCGCGCTTGGAAGCAGCATCGGAGATAAAATCTACCTGCTCTCAACCTTGCTACTACCCCTCAAATGAGGTTTGCATCAAATTTTGAACTAAATCCAAAATGTCCAGGGAGTATCTGTGATGATATTGAACTAGGTCAAAAACAAAACAACACAAACAAAACAAAAAAGAAGACTCTTTAAGGGTCATCCTTTTAATTAGCATTTTGACCTGGCTGCTTCCCTTGGGTTAGCAGTACAGAGGTGGAGGGGAGCCTTATATCTCTTCTATCTGATCTCTAGGAGCTATCAGACATCTGTAGGGCTCCCCTAGTGAGAGTGGTGAGAACTGGGATGGGCAGGAGTGCTGTTTCTGTCCTTTATTCCTATTTTTTGAACTCCTAATAAAAACGTAGCTTTCCTAGCTATTCAGAGTGTATGTATGAAATAAAAAGCAGAAAATCTCAATGTCCTAGAAGTATCTTAAACTTTAGATGGGAAACAATGTGGATAAGATACATTTTTTAATTTTTTCAACTTTTAAAAAAGATTTTATTTATTTTATTTGAGAGCGAGAGAGCACGAGAGGGAGGAGAATCAGGGGGAGACGCGGACTCCCCAGTGAGCAGAAAGCCTGGTACTAGACTCCAGGATCGTGACCTGAGCTGAAGGGAGACACTTAATTGACTGAGCCACCCAGGCGCCCCAAGATACATTTTTTTAAACTCACAAATTTATAAATAGAACACAAATTTGCATATTTACAATTCATCTGAATTATTAGATTTGAAATACAGAGGAATTCATTTAAAGCCACAAAGCATTTGTTGGGTACCTACTATGTGTTTGGCCTTTGGGATAAACCCAACTCTCAGGATGGAAAACTGTTCTAGAACAATGGTTCGCTGTCCTGGCTGCATATTAAAATCACCTGGGGGAGCTTTTAAAAATCCTGATGTCCAGGCACACTATAACAATTAGATCAGTATTTGGGGGCTGGGACATAGAAGTTGATACTTTTGAATGCCCCCTGGTGGTTCTAGCCTGAGGCCAATTTTTAGAACCAGGAGTCTAGAGTCTGGTAGGATAGACCTAGGATGCAAACAAATAATGATACAGTACAATCCCTACAATGAATGCGATATGTCTAGGTCACTGAAGGATGTTCTACATTTCTAAATATAGAGCAGGCAGAGTGGATGGACTTGAACCCAGGGACCAGGGAGATCCCCGGAAAGGTAGCTTCCGAGCACAGTTAAGGAGGAGCGGCTCCTGCCAAATAGAAAAGCTAGCTGACTACTTATTGTTGTCACAGTCGTTCTCTTCTTTCCTCTAGACCGTCCATGGAACCACCTAGAACTACTGCCCATTCCTTGGAGCTGGGTTTCTTAGCCTTGGCACTATTGTCATTTTGGACCTGATCGTCCTCTAGTATGCAGGGCTGTGTTTGCACTGTAGGATCTGTAACAGATCCATGACCTCTACCCACAAGGTGCCAGTAACACCCAGCCCCCAACAATCAAAAACATCTCCAGATATTGCCTAATGTCCTCTGTGGGGCAGAGTCTGTCTCCTCCCCGCCCCGCTCCCCCCAATTGAGAATGGTTGCCTTAGAGTGAATTCTCCTCCTCCTCCTCCTCCTCCTCTTCCTCTTCATTATTTGAGAGAGAAGGGCAGAGGAGGGAGAAGCAGGCTCCCCAGACCTCAAAATCATGACCCTAGTTGAAGGTAGATGCTTAACTTACGGAGCCACCCAGGCACTCCTAGAGTGAATTCTTTAACTCGGTTTCTTTTGTCCTAACCTCTCGTGAAACTCTTCCACATTGAAGAAATAAAGGTGTTGTTTGAGAGGGATTGGAGGAAAAGAAGAATGAGGGAGATTCTGGAAGAGGAGTGGTGAGGAAGGGAATGAGGGCTGGAGAGTGCTAGAGGGCGGTGGGGTCAGGTGGAGAGGGAGTGAGGAAGCAATCAGGGGTGCAGGGCCCCATGGTGAGTGGTGAGCCCCTCTCAGAAATTTCGCCTTGGGCTGGCTCTCCCTTGGGCCCTCTGCCAGAAGAAGCTGCCTGGGGGTTGCAGGAGCCTAATGAATAACAAGATCGTTCAACCATAATTTATATCTTGCTGTTGGCTAGAACTGATACAGCTTCTGTCTGGTTAGTTTCCCTTGTCATATAAATAATTTATTTTTCTCACATAGGAATCTCTTAGTATCCCCAGTGTTTCTTCAAAGTGAACACTGGAAACAGTAAATACCATAGGCTTAATTTAATTGCTAAAAATCTAACTTGTTTTGAATTTAACGTCACCAGTGATCTCCTTCATGTCAATTTCTCTCGTTTTATTAACAGACGATCAGAGCTAAACAAAATCCTGCAAACCTTAAGTGAGGTAATCAGAAAACATCCTATGCCTTGTTGATCATTACTGTTTCTGTTTGGGGGAAAGCATGCAGTTGTGCGTTCCTGAGGAGAAATGTATTCAAACTTCCCCAAATCTGTCACAGAGAAAGATTGACTAGACTAATTCCATTGCCCCAGAAATCCGAACTGGATGGATCCAGAGTCAGAGCTGGAAATAACCATGGGTGGATGTTACAGGGAAGGTTTCCTAAAACGAAGGCCCCAGAATGAGCTCCCTTGTGTGGTAGTGAGTTCTTGACGGTAGCAGGATGCACGCAAACCTTGTTTGCCCCAGTAACTTTGACAGTTGGGCGGAAATCCAACGGCAATGTGAATTGGATGATCCCTAGGGGTTATTGCGATTCTGCGGTTCTGTGAGGCTGTGATAAGTGCTGGGTTGTTTGGTCTGACATTTGCAACTCTCAAAGGAACCTGTATATACATTTTTTTTTCCAGACTTATTTTACTGTGTGTGCCACAGCAGAGGCCCAAAGGTCAGTCATTTTTAATACTTTTATCCATATTATTTCGCTACTCATGAGAAATAAGGTATTGAGGGGTTTTAAACGTGTTCCTCTAAAATAAATAATATTTAAAAAGTAAATACATACATAATCATACATTTTGGATATATGTTTTTGGCCTCTGAAACACTCATCGCTCTGTCACATGCATCTTCCCGTTTCTTTGTGGATTGCAGAGGGGTGGGTGGGATTGGGCCATTTGCCTCTGATGCTGTGATGCTAAGAACTGTCAGTATCCTTAGCCCCAAGGGCCACCAGTATAACCAAGAAATGGCTCCCAGTGGTCCAGTCTGGTGAAGGCGAGACAGAGAAGAGGGAACATAATATGGTGCTTGGACTAAGGAAAGAAGGGAGGAAAGATGGGAATGCGGGAGAAGAGAAGAAAATTAAAAAGAGGTGCAGGGATGAAACAGAGATTGCCGGACAGTTATTTGAGGTTGCACAGATGATCCTGTTACATTGTGTCCATCAGCTGGCCTGGCTGCATAAGCTAATGGCTCACATGGGTCAGTAATGTCGTCACCTGAATCCTGAGCGTTCTGTGATAGCACAGGTCCCAGAAAGTGACAGTTTCTGTTCATCAAGCTGTTCATTGGTATAGATAATGGCAATTTCTCATAAAGCTGTAGATTGAATCCCTATCTACTAAATATATATATACATATATATATGTGTACATATATATATATATTGAGTTCATGTCATTTACCACTTTTGGTTATTTGCAACATTAACATTTTTTCGTGTAAAGCAAGACTAAAGAAAAAAAAGCGATAATGTCTTAAATTGCTAGTTATCAGATGATCTAGATTGAATTACCAGAGAGGTTTTGGATTTAAGAGACCTCGATGTTTATCCAGGCTGGTATGTGACAGGGCTCTCATGATGGAAATTTAAACACCCATAGATAATTGATAAGTAGCCAGCTAGGGGTAAGAATCTAGATGTTAAGATGCTTGTCTTTGCAAGCAAGTTGCACCCCTGCCAGTTCCTGGCTCCTGCAGGCAAAATGAATCAACAGTTGTGTGTGGTCACAGGGTCTCTGGTTTGCAACCTCTGCAACCGTAAACCTCTATAAATGTCTCTTGGTCAAAGTTGTGGATGTTTGCAAACTCATTGGGGTGTCACCAAGTTCACAGCATCAGTGTCTCCTTTCCTCACTCCCAAGTTTGAAAAAGCATTTACAAATCTGTAGGTAGATTTCCAGTTTAGTAACATTCCAATTATCTATATTTCTCTTCATAGCACATTAAATTGTACATTCACAATAAAAATGAATAAAACAATGAACATATGTGCTGTAATGGTTGCTTTGAAAAGAGCAAAGATTCATCCGATGGGTAAGTTGTCTCTATCTTTATTGCTGTGTTCTTTTTCACATGACTTTGATGTGTTCTTCTTAAAACTGAAAATATAATAAGTAAATTTAGGTATGTGATAGCTTTCTGTTTTGACTCGGACAGTTTTTAGTGAGCTCTAAAAGGTGATTCTCCCCCGCCCCCCCCGCCAGTAAAGTTTCAGTATACTGTATTTGAAAATAAGATAGAAAAAAAACCCTACTGAGAGGGACTTCTGTCTGGAGTGTTTGATGCATTGCTGCTGGATGTGATTACTTCAGATTTCTTAGGAGCTGCTGAAGAGTGATCGCTATAAATATTTTTGAGCACCTGTTATGTACATGTATGATTGTCAGTATAATAGTATCCAGGGTTTCTTTTTTTAATCACCTATTTTAGACAAGGCTTTATAAAATGCAGCCACTGTAGAAACCATAATACTTGATGGATCTGAGCTTCTGCCTTGCCTTGTTCTTGACCATGTATTTTCTTCTTTCTTTTACTGCTGTCTCCAGAACAGTGCTGCTGTTCTGTCAGGATACCATGCCCTTCCTCGCCGGAAGAGTTAGGAAAACTGCAGTGGTATGTAGCAAACAGGCTGACCTTTTTCCTAAAAGCAATAATGTTAATAATAAAGATAATATTTAATCGCCATGTTGGCTAAGGAATTCTGGAATTTTGACCATGAAGAAGGGTTTTCAGTTTTAGGGGAAATGCAGTTTTTTATTGTATCAAGTTTCCACTTGGACCATTACTTTGAAATAATGGTTTGCAATCTTGGTTGCACATCAGA
The DNA here is from genome assembly GCF_009829155.1 of Mustela erminea. Taxonomy (NCBI): domain Eukaryota; kingdom Metazoa; phylum Chordata; class Mammalia; order Carnivora; family Mustelidae; genus Mustela; species Mustela erminea. The sequence goes on along the minus strand of NC_045635.1, from coordinate 14,833,938 downwards.
ATCTCCTGGGGAGTATTAGAAATATTCTGGCCACCTCCCTCGAACCTTCCAGCCTCACCAACTGAATGTCCTCTTATTTTTAAATTCTTCCAGTGTGGTAGTTGAGAAAGGGCAACTCAGTGGTGTTTTAATTTGCACTTCTCTTATGAGGACTATTTGAACATTTTTCATGTATTTGGGGGTCATTTTTGTATCTTTCTTGTTAATTGTGCGTTCATGTCTTTCCCACTTTTTCTACTGGATATTTTTTTTTTAAGATTTTATTTATTTATTTGATAGAGAGTGCACATAAGTAGGCAGAGCGGCTGGCAGAGGGAGAGGGAGAAGTGGTCTTCCCGTGGCGTGGGGAATGTGATGCGGGGCTCGATCCCAGGACCCTTGGGATCATGACCTGAGCCAAAGGCAGAGGCTTTAACCCACTGAGCCACCCAGGCGCCCCTGATTTTTTTTTTTTTTAACATTTTATTTATTTGATAGAGAGCAGGTAGAGGAGCAGAGAGAGAGAGGCAGAGAGAGAACATCCAGCACATTCCCACTGAGCACAAAGCCCAACACAGGACCCCATCTCACGACCCTAAGATACTGACCTGAGCCAAAAGCAGGAATGGATGTTTATAACCCACCGCACCACCCAGGCGCCCCTGATCACCTGATCAGTTTTTAAGAGTCCTTTATATAGTGGGGATATTAACCCTTTGTGGTATATGTTGTAAATATTTTCTCCCAGTTTGTCAGTTATCTTTTGATTTCATGTTTTTGTCACGCGAATTAAATTTTTTAAAAAAATGTAGTTAAGGGGCTCCTGCCTGGTGTTTTAGTTGGTAAAGCATCTGCCTTCCATTCAGGTCATGATCTTGGGCTCTTGGGATCCAGTCCTGCAGCCCAAGCTCCCAGCTTGGCAGGGAGCCTGCTTCTGCCTCTTCCTCTGTCTACCTGCCACACCCCCTGCTTGTGCTCAAATGAATAAATAAAATCTTTTTTAAAAATTGTAGTTAGGGGCGGCTGGGCGGCTCAGTGGGTTAAAACCTCCGCCTTCGGCTCAGGTCATGGTCCCAGAGTCCTGGGATCGAGCCCTGCATCAGGCTCCCTGCTCAGCATGGAGCTTCTCTCTGCCTGCCTCTCTGCCTACTTGTGATCTCTGTCTGTCAAATAAATAAATAAAATCTTAAAAAAAAAATTGTAGTTAAATTTGCCAGTCTTTTCTTTTACTGCCTGTGGATTTGAAGTCTTCGTTAGAAAGCCTTTTCCAATGCCCAGGTTATAGGGGAATTCACCCTTGAGTTTTTCTAGTATTTATTTGGTTTCTTTCTTTCTTTCCCTTTTTTTTTAATATTAGATACACTTAGAATTTATTCTTATGTGTGGAAAGAAGTATGGATTTAACTTAATCCTTTCCAAAATGTCTAGCCAGGGGCCCTGCACCATTTATTAAAAGTCTGTCTTTTCCTCAGTGATTTGAGATGCCATCTTTGGAATATGTTAAACGTTGATAGCTATTTGGTTCCAATTCCAGACATTAGATGTTAACATCGAGGGAAGCTGAGTAAGGGGTATAAGGAACTCTGTGTTATTTTTTGCAGGGTTTCTATAAGCCTCAAATTAATTCCATTGAAGAATTTTTTGAAAATCCCGATTTCCAGTCTCCCACCCTCAGCGATTCTGATTTATTTGGTCTGGAACAAAGTCCAGGTATCAAGGGTTTTAAAAGCCCCCTCAGTGATTCTAATGTGCAACCAATGTTGACAATGACTGCCTTAAACTCAGCCCTGTGATGGACGGAAGCTGGGAGGCAGATGACCCCAAAGTCATGGGTGACATGATTCACGGGTGTATATAAATATACACAGAAAAAATTCAGAAGTGAATAAATGAAAATAGTCACAGGGGTTCTCAGTGACTGGCCTAGGTACTGTCATCATGGGTGATATTTTGCTTACTATTCCTTTTTTTTTTCTTTGTAGCGTTTTCTGTACTTTCTTACAATTGGGTAAAATTTGTATTTGAATAAAAGGACATACATTTTTCAATGTAAACCTTTTCGTATGGGAACAAAAGGCTAACTGTAGCCTGTCTGCCCGGTGTGGGCTGTATTTCTGGGATATAGTAAAACATTGGACTCAAGGAATAGCTAAAGGACTCTAGTTTAAAAAAAAAAAAAAAAAAGGACTCTAGTTTAGGATTTATAGCACTTTCTATAATAAAAAGTAAAGAATATGTAAGTTTTCGATTAAAATGCACCATGAAGCTGGAGGTTTGAGGCCCATTCGAGAGATGGAATTTCTAAAAGTACCAGATCAGATGAAGAAATCATAGCTCTTTTGAGGAAGCCCCACAGACCGCTGGGGGTTGTCCATTCAAATTGCTGTGAGGAAGAAGCCGCAGGACACAAGAGAAGGAGGCAGAGCACAAGCTCATTGTCTGGCTAGGGCTCTGTCCTCAGGTCACTGTGTATCCAGCGGTTGCTTCTTTATCCGTAGAAATAAACCTCAGGTTCCTCCTCTGGAAAATGAGGACGTGAGCCCGGTCAGCAGTTGTCAGAGGTTACTGTGCGTGTCGGTCACAGAGGATCTTGTTAAAATTCTGGTCCAGGAGGTCTGGGAAAGACCTGAGGTGCTGTATTTCTAACAAGTCCCCAGGTGAAGCCAGTGTTGCTGGTTCAGGGACCTAACTTTGCATAGTGGGGTCGAGCCCACAGAGCAGTGCTTCTCAGCCCTGGATGCTCATTGGAATCATTCGAGGAGTTTTAAAAACGCCCCTGCCTGCTTCCCACTCTCGGAAATGGTGACATTATTATTGGTCTGGGGTATAGCCCAGGTTTGTGGATTTTTTTCAGGATTCCTCGGTGGGTTGATTTTTTTTTTTTTTTTTTTTGAGAGCAACTGAGAGCATGGGGGTGGGGGAGAGGAGCAGAGAGGGAGAAGCAGACTCCCTGTTGAACACAGAGCCTGATGTAGGGCTTGATCTCACAACCCTGAGATCATGCCCTGAGCCAAAGGCAGACGCGTAGCCAACTGAGCCACCCAGGTGCCCCATTTTTAAATTTTTAACAAGATTTTATTTATTTGAGAGCAAGCACACAAGCAGGGGGAGGGGCAGAGGGAGAGGGAGAAGCAGACTACCCTCTGAGTGGGGAGCCTGTCATGGGGCTCAAGCTGAGGACCCCGAGATGACGACCTGAGTGTAAGGCAGACATTTAACTGACTGAGCCACTTTGGGCCCTTTTAAAACCTACTGATATGTCAAGGTGGCCTTCCTGGGTGCTGGAAGTGCTCTCTCTTCATCTGGGTGGTGACGATATGGGTGTATATGTGTAAGAATTCTTTAAGACAAGCACAGTCTATCGGATGGAGGCTGCATGTTGGAGGAGAAGCGAGTAGCAGCAAACACGGATACCTGCAACCCCCCTGGAGAGTCCACCCGAGTGGGCTGGGGAAGGGAGCCCCACCCCGGGGCTGCAGGCTCTGAGGTTCTTAACGCGTAGTGGGCATTGCCCGCCGCCGTTCCCCCCCACCTCCCCACCCCCCCGTGCCTCTCTCCACGGAGCCAGGGCTTTGAGTAGCCCAAGTGCCAAGAGCATCAGAGAGAGAGGGTAGCCTCTTCCTGGCAGAGCCCGGTGAATGGGACTTCTCGTGCCAGGGGGATCGGGTTGCTGCAGACCCCCAGACATAAGAAGAAAATGTCATTTACACTCCGCAAAGCACCTTTGCCATGACTTGGCCCAGTGAGTGGCTGCAGTATACGGTTCAGAGAACGGAGTCTCAGGGAACTGGGGTGGATCGCCTAGAGGACTAATGAGAGCCAGAGACTCAGCCAAGGCTTCTTGACTCATCAGTTCTGTGTCTGTCTGGCGCCCTTTCGTCCATACTGCCCCCCTTAACCTCAGGCTGTGTTGAGAGGCCTCCTGCGGGTGTCGGGCCAGACTAGACCGAGCCAGTGTTTCTTGTTACGGGTAGGACCCACCTCGGGTTCCTCAACACAGTATTCCTGCCTCTCACCCCAGAGAAGCTCTGAGGACACGTTCTAGTGGGTGCTCCTAAGTCACCACCTAAAACTGGATCCGTCAGAGGCTTCCCTAGGTAATAGCTTGTGGACCCCTCTGGTTGCTCTCCCCCCCCGCCCACCCCCCAGGACGGGTGGATCTGGAGAGTATATGAGTTCTTCTCAACCTTGCATGCCATGAAAATATATGGGCCTGGGGGCCTCACCCCTGCACCAAGACCAGCTGAAGCAGCCGCTGAGGAGAGGCCACGGAAATCTCTGTATATTTTTTAAAGTCATCTGGGTTTTCTCAGGCATGGCCTAGGTTGAGAACCACTCAGTACTGAGGCATAACTGATTTATAAGCTGCGGACCCTATGGCCCCTGCTTAATTCTTGTTTTGTTTTTGTTTTTGTTTTTAAAGATTTATTTATTTATTTATTTGACAGAGAGAGAGAGAGAGAGAGAGAGAGAGAGAGACAGTGGAGAGGGAACACGAGCAAGGGGAGTGGCAGAGGGAGAAGCAGGCTTCCCACTGAGCAGGGAGCCTGATGTAGGCTCGTTCCAGGGACCCTGGGATCATGACCTGAGCTGACGGCAGACACTTAACGACTGAGCCACCCTGGCACCCCCTTAATCCATTTTTTAATCAATGAACATTTCCTGGCCACTCACTATGTGCCAGTTAGCCTCACGCTGCACTATAGTGGTATAAGATCAATTCGGACAGATTCCTCTCTTCATCGGCTTCACAAAAGTTTATGTATTATTAACTTCAGTTCAAGACTTTCTTGAAACGAGGGGCGCCTGGGTGGCTCAGTGGGTTAAGCCTCTGCCTTCGACTCGGGTCATGATCTCAGGGTCCTGGGATCGAGCCCTGCATCAGGCTCTCTGCCTGCTTATGATCTCCGTCTGTCAAATAAATAAATAAATAATCTAAAAAAAAAAAAAAAAAAGATTTTCTTGAAACAAATCAGTAGGTCAAAGAAAAAAAAAAAGGGCAGTGTGATTTACCTATCCCAGCTAATATCACACTGCATGTGAGTGAGCTAAATTAGAGGTTTCATGGCAAAGAAAGACTTACTTGTGACTCACTAGGACCAGTATGAGAACTTGCTGAAATAAAAAAGTCCATTATCCAAATCAATAATTATTATTTTTTCACATTTTTCTAATATGGGTCAATACACAGAAGATTGTAAGTATAATCGACAGAATTAATGTACTTTGCAAAAACTACGGGAAAAATCTGAAAAACATTTTACGGTTATTGGTAAATTTGGAGCTGGCTTTTCAATTTATGCCATACCCTTTTGTACCCTGTGTTAATACTGAGTTGACATAAGCGTTTGTGAATTTATTATAGACAGATACGGTTTTGAAATGGAGATGCTTTCACTTCAAAGTAAACTCAATTGTTCTAAAAATGATGAGTCAGTTTTATTAATGTAGATTCAAATAGTCAAGGAAAATGATATTTTGGTATTTAAGTTTTTAGGAAAATTTTTTAAAGATTTTATTTATTTATTTGACAGAAAGCACAAGCGGGGGGAACAGCGAGGGAGAGAGGGAGAAGCAGGCTCCCTGCTCAGCAGGGATCCCGATGTAGGGCTCGATCCCAGGACCCTGGGATCATTAGCAGAGCAGAAGACAGACCCTTAACTGACTAAGCCACCCAGGCACCTAGTTTTTAGAAAACTTTCCAGTATGTTAAGAACAGTTTGGGCGCGTGATTCTATTTTTTTGAGAATACATTTTGTAAAATCTAAAAAAAAAAAAAATAAACCCTAAGACAGGTTCCTAATACATGAACATCAACTAGGTTGGTAATAGCATGTAAGAGCTCCCCTCCCCCAGAAGCACACAGAAGTGTTGGTACAAGATCTCTTCAGCTGAGTGATAAGTAATAAAGGATAAGAGCCTGAGAGCAGTGGTGAATGAGTCATCCAGAACTGGAAATTCATAAAACAGCATCCCTCCTGGCTAATTCCTCTCTCAGGGACGAAGTGGTGGACGCGGGCAGGGGCAGGGGGTCAGTGGCAAGGACACACAGAAAGTATGCTGGGCAGGGGCTGGGAGTGGCAGGTCCCTGGCAAAGCCAAGTCCCCTTGGTGGTGTCGGATGGTTGCTAGAGGAGATCAGCCTCTCACTCTTCTGTCTCTCATGTGCCTCTCTCTGATTCTTTCTTTCAGTGACCTGCAGGATCCCGTTGAATGTCTTGCTGGTCATCCAGATGACTCACCATTTTCTTCTAGCAATTCCATCCCTGTTGTTCCTCAGGCCACCATTCTGTCCCAGGTCTCCAGTGCCTTCTCTTTTCCTGAACCTCTAAATCATCCACCTCTAACCCAGAGCCCTGCTTCTCCAACACAAGTGATTCACCTTCCTTCTCCCCAGCCTTCAGCTCCCCTAGCTTCGAGCTCTGCCATGGCTACGCCTCCCAGTTCTGGAACGATCTCTTCCCCTACGCCCCAAACTGATCTTTCCCACACACTGCCACCTGTGAAATCCTCACTTTCTTCTCCCACCGCATCTGCCCCTGTGGATGTCATCACGGCCACCTCACCTCCTGACAAGACAGGTAAGTATGACGGAGCCAGGCTGCTGCTGTTTGTTACAATCTGGCTTCTGGAAACGCAGGAGCTAGTCTGCCTAGTCAAGAGACCTGTAATACGACCAGGTTGACCCTTTCTTTTTATGAAGTCTGCTTGATTTTGAGAGCTTTCCTCCAGACATTCATAGAACATAGATATGGCTGAGTTTGATTGTTTTGAGCAAGAGAGTGGAGAAATAGCTCTGAGGCAAACATACCCCGTTTTATTGAGACGAGTTAGTTGACAGGTTTGTTTCTTCCACAAAAGGTTATGAGGTCAGTTTCCAACATTCTGAAGAGGAAAATTTTGAACTTTATTTACTGTTTTTTAAAGATTTTATTTATTTATCTGACAGGCAGCGAGGGAGGGGACACAAGCAGGGGTAATGGGAGAGAGAGAGAAGCAGGCTTCCCACTGAGCAGGGAGCCTGATGCGGGGCTCGATCCCAGGACCCCGGAATCCTGATCTGAGCCGAAGACAGATGCTTAACCAATTGAGCTACCCAGTCACCCCTCTTCTATTTTTTAAAAGATTTTATTTTTACATAATCTCTACATCCAATGTGGGGTTTTAACTCGTGACCCTGAGATCAAGACTTGCATGCTTTTTTATTTTTTTTAATTTAATTTAATTTTAAGATTTTATTTATTTATTTGACACACAGAGAGAGAGGAGATCACAAGCAGGCAGAGAGGCAGCCAGAGAGAGAGGGGGAAGCAGGCTCCCCACTGAGCAGAGAGCCCGATGCAGGGCTCAATCTCAGGACCCTGAGATCATGACCTAAGCTGAAGGCAGCCCCTCGCATGCTTTTTTAGACTGAGCCACCCGGCTGCCTCAGTTGGGTTTTTTGAAGTATAATTTACATACAATAAAATTCATCCAGATCTGTGGATAGATGAAATTTTTATAGTTCCACGAGGTTGGATTAAACACCCAGACCCGCTCAACCACCATCATGATACGTAACATTTTCACCACCCCCAAAGTTCCTTCATGTTCCTTTGTAGTCAACTCCTATCCACTACCCCCAGCCCCTGGCCACCACTGACTGATCTGTTTTGTTTTCCTATACTTTTGATTTTTCTAAAATGTCTTATGAACAGAATCATACAACATGCAGCCTTTTGGGTCTGGCTGCTTTCAATTGACATAATATATTGGAGAATTGGAGATCTGTCTGCATTGTTGCAATTATCAGTTTTAATTACTGAATAATAGTCCATTGTACGGAGGGATCACAGTTTGTTTATCCTTTCTTTCTTTTTTTTTTTTTTAAGATTTTATTTATTTATTTGACATTCAGAGATCACAAGTAGCAGAGAGGCAGGCAGAGAGAGAGGAGGAAGCAGGCTACCTGCTGAGCAGAGAGTCCGATGTGGGGCTCGATCCCAGGACTCTGGGATCATGACCTGAGCCGAAGGCAGAGGTTTTAACCCACTGAGCCACCCAGGCGCCCCTATCCATTCTTCAGTTAGTAGACACTTGGGTTGTTTCCAGCTTGGGGGGGTATAATGAAAAGCCTCTATAAACATTCACAAACAAGTCTTCTTGAGACATGTTTTTCTTTCCCTGGGGCAAATACCTAGGAGTCGTGGAGTCTGTTGTCTTTCTTTATTAGCGATTTTTCCAGTACGTGTTCATAAAATGATTTGGCTTCTCTGTGGCAGAAACGGTTTATACCAGCAGCATCAGTGATTCTGATCTTGAGAGTCAAGTGTCCCAGATGGAAAAGACTCTGTCCTTGGGTAGCTTGGAGCCTAACCTCGCAGGAGAAATGATAAACCATGTCAGCAAACTCCTTCATTCCCCACCTGCCTTGCTGGCTCCTCTGGCCCAGAGGTAGGTATTAGCAAACTGATGTGCTCAGGAGAGGGGACCCTCTAACGACAATGATACTTCTTATCAGGATTAATTACAGCCAAGAAAAGATTCATAATGTTTTGTTACATTGCTACTGCATATTCTGCTTCCAGCGGGGAAGACAAAGTGGGAGTGCTGAATCTGAACCACTTGTCTTTACAGATTGCTAAAAATAGTGGATGACATTGGCTTACAGCTGAATTTTTCCACCAAGACCATAACTCTCACCTCCCCTTCCTTGGCTCTGGCTGTAATCAGAGTGAATGCTAGTAATTTCGACACAACTACCTTCGCTGCCCAAGACCCTGCAAATCTTCAGGTACATCCTAATCCTTTGTGAAAAAACCCTTTTCTTGTCTATGATTGTAACCTCCATGTACTTCGTGCTGGAGGCAATTACTGCTTCTAGTCAGGGGTGATACTCAAAATACTTAACATCTAGAACAGTGCGGCACCGCAGAATCAGAAACAGGACATTGGTCTTGGCTGAAGCAGGATCTGAGAGGTCCTTGGGCCCAGTGTTAACCTTCTGGCACCTAGACTATGGAAGTTTTTTTTTTTTTTTTTAAAGATTTTATTTATTTATTTGACAGAGAGAAATCACAAGTAGATGGAGAGGCAGGCAGAGAGAGAGAGGGAAGCAGGCTCCCCGCTGAGCAGAGAGCCCGATGCGGGACTCGATCCCAGGACCCTGAGATCATGACCTGAGCTGAAGGCAGCGGCTTAACCCACTGAGCCACCCAGGCGCCCTAGACTATGGAAGTTTTGCAGGGAGGTGGGGGGCTCAGGTGGGGAGAAGTGTCCAGTAGAGGGTACTGGGCAGTTGCAAGAGAGCAGGGACTTACCAACCCATTTCAGTATTTTAACAAGCATTTGGACTGCACTGGTGTCAGTAGCAGAGCTGAGTATCAATCCTGCTTCTAGCGTTTTCTATCCACCTATTAGAGGGATTGGGGCTGGAAATGCCCAAGTCAGACCAAGTCTTGCCCTTTTTGCCTTTTAACTTAATTTGTATAGTTCTCCCTTTTCAAGTTTAGTGCATGTGGTTCTACAAAGACTTTGCCCTAACAGGCAGCCAGTTGGTGTGTCTGCAGTTATGGTTTTCAGCACTGCCCTCCACCCCAGCCCCAGTTTTGTTGAGCTATAATTGACACAGAACATCCAAACTTTCCGATGGTTTCCATATATCTTTAAAATGTTCCCTTTCCTGCTCTGAGGACTTGTCTCTCTATTATACATCCTCTCCAGTTTCATAGCAATCAGAGAGACGATAACCGATTTGACAGAGGTTACCACAAATAAATGCCTTTACAGGATCCTCCTCCTTAATTAGTCCTTACGTTTTCCATCTATTCATTATACTAGCCCCAGGCATTTTTATTATCTCTTACTTGATTTTCAGGTTTCTCTGGAAACCCGGCCTCCTGAGAACAGTATTGGTGTTATTACACTGCCATCATCACTGATGAGTAATTTACCAGCTAATGATGTGGAGCTCGCTTCCAGGATTCAGTTTAACTTCTTTGAAACACCTGCCCTGTTTCAGGTAAGGTTAATGCTAACTGCTTTGGGTTTAGGTTTTATTTTGGAAGGGGGCAGTTTCGTTTCTTATCATTCTCCATGAAAGTGGCAATTTATTTTGATTTATTTATCTCAGAGGGTTATTTATTTATTTGAGAGAGAGAGAGAGAGAGCGTGCAATGGGCAGGGGGCCAAGGGGGAAGGAGAGAAAAACTCTCCGCAGACTCCCCGCTGAGCACAGAGTCCCAACACAGGGCTCCATCTCCTGACTCTGAGATCATGACTTGACCGGAAACCAGGAGTCAGATGCTTAACCACTCGCCATCACCCAAGTGCCCTTCCAGTTTGTTTTTAAACAGAGCCTAAGGATAAATAACGATAACTAATGTTAGCCTGCTACTGTGCACTCAGAAATGTTAACTTTTTTTTTTTTAAGATTTTATTTATTTATTTGACAGACAGAGACCACAAGTAGGCAGAGAGGCAGGCAGAGAGAGAGAGGAGGAAGCAGGCTCCCTGCTGAGCAGACAGCCCATGCGGGGCTCAATCCCAGGACCCTGAGATCATGACCTGAGCTGAAGGCAGAGGCTTAACCCACTGAGCCACCCAGGCCCCCTGGAAATGTTAACTTTAATCCTCCCAACGACCCTGTGAGGGAGGAAGTATTCAACCACTATGCCAACTTTGCAGATAAGGGCAAGGAAGTGCAGAGAGCTTAACTTGCTTGAGAACACACAGTTTAAGCAGCTTCGTGTTCGATTCTCTTGACAGTTCCTGAGGGTCCTGTTCTGTTTGTCTGTGACATTTCCGTCAGTAGCTAGAGCACGGTATGGCGGAGCAGGCTCTGTTTCCAATCGTGGGCCCACCAAGGAGTAAAGGGACTTTCCCAGGGGTTACTCCCTGACCCTCAATTTCAATTTCTCACCTGGATTATAAAATCAACCGTGTGAACTTACTGTTCTTCAGGGTCCCTTCCTGCTCTAAAAGCCATCTTGTTGATTCTTTGGTGTGCTAGGACCCTGCCCTGGAGAACCTCTCTCTGATCAGCTACGTCATATCGTCCAGCGTGGCAAACCTGACGGTCAAGAACTTGGCAAGAAACGTGACGGTCACCTTAAAGCACATCACCCCAAGCCAGGTGTGGGAGGCCCATCTGGTCTCTCCTTGGACCACATGCGCTTGCGCAAACCACGTCTATCAGACTTGGCCTGAAAGAAGGAGATGGAGTAGAATCTCACACTTGGTTAAGGGCAGCGTGTGAGGCTAGGATCATAGGGTCGCTCTGCTGGGTTTTAGCCTGCCTAATAACTGATCACCTCATTCCCAAGAAGGTGCAGCACAAAAGCCAACTACTGTCTAGTTTAGTGCATTAAGATCTGCGGCTATAGGTCTGATTCTCACCCCCAGAGGGAAAACATCTCTCACTTCCGTTCAGATTGAGCAGTATCTGTGACCATACTACTCAAAGTCTGGTCTGCAGGCCTGTACCTTCACCATCAGCTGGGCACTTGTGAGAAATGCCCACTTTGAGGCCCCACGCTGATCCCTGGAATCAGAATGTGCATTTCAGCAAGGCCTCAAGGTGGTTCCTGTGCACAACGGCTGAGTTTAAGGAGTGCTGACCTATGAGGGATGCACTTGCTGCTAGGGACTAGAATACAGTAAGAATTCTCCCAGTATCAAGAATGAGATTCTGCAATTTGAAAATTTCATACTGTTTTTCCAATTGCTTTTCAGTTTTTTCAGTTCCATGAATTGATTATTTGTCACTTATCTTTCCACGGCAGGATGACTTAACCGTGAGATGTGTATTTTGGGACTTGGGCAGAAATGGTAGGTACCAGTCGAACCTTTTTCAGTCTCGAGTGGGCGGGGGTGGAGAAGAGGAAGAAGGGGCAATCATTGAGACCATGGCCTCGCTGACGGGACAGATACTCTTCCCAATACCACCAGGTGGCCGAGGAGGCTGGTCGTCGGATGGCTGCTCTGTGAAAGACAGGAAGCCGAACGAGACCATCTGTACGTGCAGCCACCTTACAAGCTTTGGCGTCCTACTGGTAATGACCCCATGCTACATGGCTTTTGACTCTGGGTCTGTGGGGCAGCCAGGCGTCCTGACATGATGTCTAATGTGATGGATGAATTTGATCAGCAGATAGGATATTGTAGCAAACTTACAAAACAATGAAATTACTCCTCCAATGAGCAAATGCACTTGAAAGATAATAACTTGGGGTGCTGGGATGGCTCAGTCAGTTTAGTGTCTGCTCTCAGGTCAGGTCATGATTCCAGGGTCCTGGGATCAAGCCCCGCGCGTGTCCGCCTCCCTGCTCAGCGGGGAGCCTGCGTCTCCCTCTGTGGCTCCCCCTGCTTATGCTCTCTTTCTCTCTGTCTCTCTCTCAAGTAAATAAAATCTTTAAGAAAAGAAAAAGAAAGATAGTATTTGACAGTGGAATGTTTTCCCCCCAGTCTATTTTTACACATAAATTTTCCTCTTTTAAATAACAGGGCCTAGGGGATTCAGATTAAAATGGGTAAGAAAAATTGTTTAGTTTGCATTGCCCTTTAAACCCTCCTTTTTTTTTTTTTTAAAGATTTTATTTATTTATTTGAGAGAGAGAAAGAGAGAGAGCTGGAGCGGGCAGGAGAGGGAGAAGCAGGCTCCCTGCCCAGCAGGGAGCCCGACACAGGACTGGATCTAAGACCCTGAGATCATGACCAGAGCCAAAGGCAGACGTTTCACCAACTGAGCCACCCAGGCACCGCAGTTTAAATTTTTCATAAAGGGCGTCTGGGTGGCTCAGTCATGCCTTTGGCTCTGGTCATGATCCCAGGGTCCTGGGATTGAGCCCCGCATCCGGCTCCCTGTTTGGCAAGAAGCCTGCTTCTCCCTCTCCCCCTCCCCCTGCTTATGTTCCCTTGCTTGCTGTGTCTCTGTCAAATAAACAAAATCTTTAAAAACATTGCTTTTTTCATAAAATGCTCTGTCCTCAGTTTTCTTATGTAATCTCTCCAACAGTCCTACGAGACAGGCGGAATGGGGTGTTGTTACTGTTATAGGAAGCTGGAATTAAGACTTTGGATGGCCAGTGTCCTAGTAATAGAACTAAGAAGTGTAAGAGTCTGAAGCCAAATTCAGGTCATTAGGCTCCTAGCCCAGTGCTTTCCCAGTGCATCGTAATGCAGCCGCCTCACTGACCGGACGGATTCTCTTCCCAACACTGACAGCTGGCCAAGGAGGCTGGTCGGGTGGCTGCTCTGGGAAAGTGAAATGAAACCGGCTGTACCTCTTACGTACATGGGCTGTGGAGTCCACCAGACCAGAATTTGGGGCCCGGCTCCTCCATTTCATACTTGGGTGCCCTTGGGCAAATTATTGACCCTCTCTGGGCCTCGGTTTCACTATTTTTATGTGATAATAATAATTGGGTCTACCTTGTAGGTTTGTTGACTAAACTATGGATGGGCACTTCGAACACTCTAATAATAATAATATTATTATTACTGGTTATTATTGGTTTATAATAATAAATGTAAACCATGGCTCTTTAATGTATTGAAAATATTTGGTCTTGAAAGCGGTGTTTTATTTTGCAGGATCTACCTCGGACATCCTTGCCACCTTCTCAGATGATGGCTCTGACGTTTATCACCTATATTGGTTGTGGGCTTTCATCAATTTTTCTGTCAGTTACTCTGGTAACCTACTTAGCCTTTGAGTGAGTATCCACACAAGACACTTGGGGTGTAGGATGCAGTACCCATCTCCACTGCCAAAATGTATTATGTGTGCTCCTTGGCCTACCTTATCCTATATACCATCCAGTGGTGCCACCGGTATGCAAAACTTCGTGGGACTTTTTGGTTAAAATGCTTACTTCCTTCTACTAGTTTGTACACTTAGTGAAGGCAGAGATTGTGTCTTTTTTTTTTTTTTTTTTAAAGATTTTATTTATTTATTTCACAGAGAGATCACAAGTAGGCAGAGAGGCAGGCAGAGAGAGGAAGGGAAGCAGGCTCCCTGCTGAGCAGAGAGCCCGGTGCGGGGCTCGATCCCAGGACCCTTGGATCATGACCTGAGCCGAAGGCAGAGGCTTTAACCCACTGAACCACCCAGGTGCCCCAGAGGTTGTGTCTTAATTATCTTTTTACCCTAGAATGATGCCTGCTGCCTTACACCGACATGAGGTGTAAAATGAAAGATGGAGGCAGACCTTGAAACTCAAGAGCTTCTCATCTGATGATAGACCATAGCTTTGCCTACAGCATAAGAGCTCTCAAGCTACTGAGTTTCTAAGTCATACTGAGTAAACAAAAGATTAAAAACAGTAGCAGGTATGGGGATGAAGAAGAATAAGAGGCATAAGACCTCCCTGAAAAAGATCGGTATTTCATGAGTGCAGTTTTGTAAGTCCAACCAGAATGCATTACAAATAATGGCATCTTCTTCTTGGCTTACATGAAGGGTCCCTGTGGTCATTTTGGAATGTGGGGGGGTGTGGGGGGGGCGGATTCCAACAAATTCTGTTGGGAAAAAAAGAAAATAGGCACTTTCAATACGTTAACTAAATTAAAGAGTATGTAAGTTCTGGGGTTTGGATTTTGGACACTGCTTAGGCAATGTAGAAATTGACTTGCAGTGCCAAACTGAGGGTTAATAGGATTAATGAGACTAAATGACCATCAGGCCAGCCATGACTCAGAATGATTTTACCAGGTCCAATTTCTCACACATAGACATGCACATGTCATCAGTTCGCTCTGATTTCCTCTGCCTCTTTCACTTAGCTATAGTTGAAACTCTTCTTTCCATGATCTCATTTTAACTAATAGCATAATAGGGGATCTGGTTCGGTTTTGAAGATCTGAATGTAGGAGAAGCAACAGCAGTGCTTTTCAAAGTCATTCGGGAAGAAATGAGGGTGGGCACTCGGTCGATTCCACTACAAATTACTTAAAAGGATGGGTCAGCCGTCAGCACGTGAAAGGTTCCCCGGAACTGTGAATAGAGATTTTCCATATTGTTAGGACAGCAGATACTCTGTTTCGGGTTTTCCTTTGTTGCTCTTTGGGTTGCTGATTTTTAATGCCTGCCCCCAGCCCCACCGGGACACACACAGGGAAGAAATTGAGGCATACAGACCTTGACCAAAGAACACAAATACATTTCTTAGATACGCTCACATAAGGCTTGTCAGATTGCGGTGCTAATTCTTTTCTTGTCCTCTCCTTTTAGGAAGCTTCGGAGGGATTATCCTTCCAAAATCCTCATCCAGCTGTGTGCGGCTCTGCTCCTACTGAACCTGGTGTTCCTCTTGGACTCGTGGATAGCTCTGTACGACATGCGAGGCCTCTGCATCTCCGTGGCTGTATTTCTGCACTATTTTCTGTTGGTCTCATTCACCTGGATGGGCCTGGAAGCATTCCACATGTATCTGGCCCTTGTGAAAGTGTTTAATACTTACATCCGGAAATACATCCTCAAATTCTGCATTGTTGGTTGGGGTATGTATAATTTGGCTTGCACATTGCCTGGGCTTTCTCCAAAGCTCTTGCTCTGCTATTCTGGTTTTTCATCAGGTAGAGACAATAGTAAAGCAGGTCCTACTTAGCAGGTTTCTTAAACAGCTGCATTATCCTTACATGGTGCCCTGCCCAAAGGGCAACCTTGTCCAGTCTCTCTCTCTCTTTTCTTTTTCAGGATTTGTCTATTTGTTTTAGAGGGGCGGGCAGAGGGAGAGGGAGAGAGAACCTTAAGCAGACTCTGTGCTGAGTGCAGAGCCCAGTGTGGGGCTCGATGTCATAACCCTGACAGGTAATCTAACCTGTGCTTGAACACTTCTGTTATTAGGGAGCTCATTATCTTTGTTAAAAAAAGAAAAAATTCAACTGGCTAAATTTTACAGATCTTATTAGCTCTATTCAGGGAATTCATGAATCAATAGCATCCAGTTTAGCAGACAGAAAGGAGCTGTACAGGGGCGCCTGGGTGGCTCAGTGGGTTAAATCCTCTGCCTTCGGCTCAGGCCATGATCCCAGGGTCCTGGGATCAAGCCCTGCATGGGGGAGGGGTGTCTCTGCTCAGCAGGGAGCCTGCTTCCTCCTCCCTCTTTGCATGACTCTGCCTATTTGTGATCTCTGTCAAACAAATAAAATAAATAAATAAAATCTTAAAAAAAAAAAGGAGTTGTACAAAAGGAAAGATGTTGACAGGCAAAAGGAAACAGGAATAACCAAGTTATGCTAGGCAAAAAAGCAAGTTTGTTATGGCCAGGTTCCTTTCCTTTAGGGGATGACAGAAGTGTCCATCAGGCAGATTACCTAACTAGTGCTAATAATGTGATTCCCGGTTTAAGATTCCATTTCTGGGAGAGCTGAAATTGTAATTAAGTCAAGTCTCAGTTTCATGACCCGGGGCTTGCCATAAGTGACTCAATTCTAGGTCTGTTGTCTGGTTTTTAATACCTTACGAAGCAGCCAGTAACCATTTTCTAAAGCCCTACAGCTCTGATTTCCCGTTAAGTTCACTTGGCTCTCCGGCGGCACTCACCCAGTGGTCTTATTTTTGCTTTGTGAGGCAAAAAAATAATAAGCTGATTCCTCTCTGCCAAAGAGCCCTTTCGATAATCTACAAGTAGTATATAACACTGTGAAAAATGCCCTGTTTTTCCATGTATTTTCATATAAGTAACCCCATGAAAGACAAGCCTGTGAAGTTACCACAAGGCAGTTTATTGCTAACACCAGGTGAGGAAACCAGCTTAAAGCGATGACGTGATTTACCCAATTCACATAGTTTGAGAGCAGCCCTGCCGGGCTTTCTGATTTCTCATGCGTGTCCTTTCCACTGAATTAGAGCCGCCATCCCTCCCTGTCTTCTTTCTCAGGCTAAATATTCCTTCAGCTGTTCTCTACACAGCAGTACCGCAGACCCTTTACCACCCTTGTCACCCACCTGTCATTGTATCTCTGTCAAGAATAATAGAACACCTTTCCAGAGAGATGAGTCGCTTCTTCCTAGAAAAATCAAGCACCGCTTCTGACATTGGGCATGGATTCAGTCTTTGTGGAATATCAAACGGCCACATTCTCGGTCCTGGACAAGTTCCACGACCCCAGTATTTTCTTTTTAGGAAAGTGTTTCACTTAGGAAGTCATCATATATTAGTGTCTCTGTAAGGTACAAATACAAAAGAATTCAATGAAATATTATGTTACACTGTACCAGGTACCCCAACTTATGAGGAAGAATTGTTTTTTTATTTACCAGACACTTGAGATTGGATGTCAGGCTGGTCTTTATGCCCAGAGTGTGAGCTGTCTGCATGGAGTCGGCTGAGGGGTGATGGGATGGGGGGTGAAAGGGATTCCTTCCCAACCCAATGCCATTTTAAACTGGGAAGAGCCTTCTCATTGTGCTGCTGCTTTGTGGAAGCACCAGTAAGCCCTTGAAAGAGCCAGTATGGCGGCAGTCAGCATCCCCAGATCAACCGGGTCTGCTCCCCAGTCCGTCAGTGGGTTCCAGATAATCAGTGAAGGATTTGGGGTTCATAATGGAAGATTTGCCAGGAGTGGCTGATAACCCTACTCTGTTGTTTACATTTTCGAGTCTTTTACTTTGCTGGCCACCTGAGCCTCAAAATTACATTCCAGGTGTGTGTAAGTTAAGGGTAACTCGAGCTACTGTAGCCGACCAAAAACAACAACAACAAAAAATCTCAGAAGAAGATAATTTCTCACACACAGTCCAGTTAGCAGGACCAGAGAGGTCTGTGGTCTTGAGGTTAGTCAGGATCCAAGCTATTGGAAACTCTCCCTCAGGACAGGGGCTTCCAAAGTTGCCATGAATTTGAGAGAAGAAAGAGTGGAGGATCTCCTATAGGAAGTTTCTGTGGGACAAGCATAGAGGTAGAGCAGAGCACTTTTGTCAATATCCCATTGGCCATAACCTGGTAACGTGGCCACATACACCGAGCTGCAAAGCAGGCTGGGAGAGGTCCAGCCGCGTGCCAAGGAGAAGGAGAAGCAGGGTTTGCTGAACAGCTCACCAGTCTGCTACCTGAAGAAAATAGAACGTGATCTCCAGTCTTTCTTTTCAACACCTTGGTTACTAGAACTCCGTGTGATTGATGTTTTCCCATCCCCCAGGGGTACCAGCTGTGGTCGTGACCATCGTCTTGGCTATATCCCCAAGTAACTATGGCCTCGGATCCTATGGGAAATTCCCCAATGGCTCACCTGATGACTTGTGAGTACAAAGCCCCTGAGGGAATGTTAAGTGAACTGGAAAACAGAATTCTCCAAGAAAGTGGAGTATGTAATCGGCGTATCGACTCCGACTCTCATCCTAATAAAATCCGGTCTTCTCAGTTATGTGTGTAA
Source organism: Mustela erminea (assembly GCF_009829155.1). Lineage (NCBI taxonomy): Eukaryota > Metazoa > Chordata > Mammalia > Carnivora > Mustelidae > Mustela > Mustela erminea. Next base: position 14,815,603 of record NC_045635.1, on the reverse strand, counting down.
TGAGATAAGCTAGTCAGAAATGCCACGCTCCTACTTAAGTATAAAAAAAACGAATTGGAAGTATTTTGAAAATACTTTTCTAAGCCTCTGATAAAAAGGAAATACTAGCTACCAGTAAAGACTCATGGATAGAGTTGCTAAGATTTAAAGGGGATAAAATCCTGAATGTTTCCAAAGAATAGGTTTTAAATACTTCTAATCACCAAGCGTCCTAAAATAAACTCCTCGTGTTTTGTTTTTTTTTTCCTTTGAGCTTTAAGTGGTTGTTGGAGGGCAGCCGGTTTTATCTTTTTTTTTCTCTTATACTTTTAGGAGATGTCTCAGTAAAACGATAAAGATTCATTGTATCATTTTGAACCATATTTCAGCACTGTAATATGTTCCCCATTGTTTTTCCCCCCAAATTCCAGTTGCTGGATCAACAGCAATGCTGTATTCTATATTACAGTTGTGGGATATTTCTGTGTGATATTTTTGCTGAACGTCAGCATGTTCATCGTGGTCCTGGTTCAGCTCTGTCGAATTAAAAAGAAGAAACAACTGGGAGCCCAGCGGAAAACCAGTATTCAAGACCTCAGGAGCGTTGCCGGCCTTACGTTTTTACTGGGCATTACTTGGGGTTTTGCCTTCTTCGCCTGGGGACCAGTTAACGTCACTTTCATGTATCTCTTCGCCATCTTTAACACCTTACAAGGTGAGCTCTACAGCGCCAGGGGGGCATGAATGATCCCAGTCGAGCTGAAAATGTCTAAGAGTTAGAGTATCTGTGAAGTGGCTCATTTCTGAGCTTAAGACTTCCTTGTTGAAAACAGATTCATCTCCGGAAAAGGGGGCTTGGAGATCCTTGGAAGAAACGGGTACTTTTTTCCTCCTCCTCCATAACCACAAATGTCCCAGTGACTTCTGGCTGCGCCTGCCTTCTAGGTCTGTTTGATGTGAAGACCATGAGAAACCTGAAGTCAAAAGATAGAGCCAAGTGGCCACAGCCAGGCCCAGTGACTCTTATTAACTGTATAAAAGACTTGTCAGCTCTAATTAATTTTCAGTGGAGGTATTTGGGCATTAAATGCTAAGCAGGCTAATAGGTTTACATAACAATAACGATAATTCATGTCCCTTGGTTTCCTTTTATTCCAAATCTGCCGGGATGCCTTTCCATTCATCCTGGTCTCCCAGTTTCATCTTTTCCTTCCTGTTGTTCTTAGCTCCCACAGGGTCCTCCCCGCCCACCCAGCAGTTCTTTCTGGCAGTAGATGGTTTTGCCAGTTTTCAAAGACATCCCAAGCTGAGATTGAATTCAGATGCCTCATTTGGAGGAAGCCACTTAATATACTTGTTGGTTACATGGTTTGTTAGATTTTTTTTAAAAAAGATTTTGTGTGTTTAGAGATTTATTTATTATTTGAGAGAGAGAGAGAGAGAGAGAGAGAGAGGAGGGGCTGAGGATCAAGATCAAGATCCCAGGCGCCCCTGTTAATTTTAACTCACAATGTATCAGTTCCTGAACTAGTATATCCAGGTGTTCTACTACATAATATTAAACAGGAAAGTTTATGTGCCATAATGGCGTGCTAAAAGAAAAAAAGAAATATGCCCAAATCACACTAATCACAAACACAAAAGCAAGGTACCTATCCTCATATTTGTTGCGGAAACCGATCCTGCTTCTCGCTCCTCATTTCCCCCAGAATGTCTTCTCATTTGAATAGGAATAAATGAAAGGAATGTGTCCCTTCATTTACAAAAGGGAACTGAAGCCTAATTCACTGGGCTTTGGGGTTTAGGAAAGCTGAGTGTAGATTTTGAGTTGGTACTTAGGCCCATCTGGATCGCTCTCATACCTGCCATTTTTCCTCTTACGCAGCCAACGGGGGCTGCCCAAGGGTGGCCGATAAACGGGGGTGAGCGGTAGTCAAGATGGCAGGTTTCAGGATGGGCACGTGTAGTGTACTGGAAGGAAACCTGACCCTTAAAAGGAAGATTTTACAAGATCGATTGGGGTTTCAGGAGAGGGAGAGTTCAGAAGTCGCCCCTTCATTCGGTAAATATTTGTGGGCAAAAACCTTGAGACGTGGTAGTAGCTTGGGGCCCTGTGTTGCAGGACCAGGAAGAAGGTGGGTTAGGAGGCAGAACCCGAGTCCTTCTTCACGTCTGTAGTGTTGCTCTCTTTGTGGCCAGGACACCAGTGGAAAATTTCCTTGAACAGATTAGAGGGAGCCTGGAAGGCAGACAAGGACATCACTGTGGGGCACCGGGCTTGGGAGGAAGAGGGAAGGGCCCAGGCAAAGGACTCTGCTGAGGGCCGGAGAAGAGGAACTGGGGCTTTGAGACCAAGGAGGATGTGGCACTTGACAGGGCATGAAGACGGAACATAAATATGGAAGCGTGAGAAGGAGGAGCCTAGGTCTGAGCTGGCATCCTGAGGGGAGGGGAGGACTTGTACTTGGAAAGATCGAGAATGCCAAGGATAGGATATGAGAGGAGAGACCGTTGAATTTTGGAAACAGGGAGTTACCGTTCCTCTCATAAGTATTTTTTATCTTACAAAGAGTCTCTTCAGGGTGCCTTCCAATAGCAGACTTTCTAAACGCTTTGGACTTTTTTTTTTTTTTTCCAATTTGCAAAATTTCACTTTGCCTATGGCTGCCAAAGATTTTATCTTTGTGCAAAGGAAGCTCAGGTCTCAGTCTGGGATTACATTACAGGTTGGTTTGTTTATTTCTCCTCCATAGGATTTTTCATATTCATCTTTTACTGCGTAGCAAAAGAGAACGTCAGAAAGCAATGGAGGCGGTATCTTTGTTGTGGAAAGTTACGGCTGGCTGAAAATTCTGGTAAAGATTGACCTTTTTCTCCTCTTAAATCTTGAGGAAAAGACATAAGTTAAGATCTAAAGCAATCCATGCTAGAGGGCTGTCGGATCAGGAAATCAATGAACGGATTCCAATTGTGAACATTAGGGGAAAAAGCTGTGGTGAATTAAAAAATAATTGCTTATAATCTGGAAATTTTGTGAACAGTAGGATTAACGGGCTCATTGGTTCTTAAATGAAACAAGAGGTCAATTTTTCCTTTTGAGCTCAGGTTTTCCGTTTGTCCGAAGTCATTTGTCCTATTTCCCTTTAGAACTTGGTAAGCATTGGCTCAACCTGGGGGGGTGTGGGGAGGGGGTGAAACAGGTGATGAGGACTCTGGAGAGCATGTGTCTGGGATGAGCTCTCAGCACGTGTGGAAGGGCTGAGTCTCTATGGCGTACCCCTGAAACTAATAGTGCACTATATGTCAACGAACTGGACTTAAAAGCATTAAAAGAATTCTATAGTTCTTTAATAAAGCATATTAGTTTCTTATTTGAAAAGACCAAAAAAAAACCACCTTTGGCTCAAATGTTTTTTTCTACAGGTCCTGGTTGTCTGTTGCTTAATTTGTTAGTGGGCCAGACGTCGTGTAGGAGTTTTAGCATACATTGGTTATTTTGAAGTTATTTTCAGGCGTGCCCTGTGTTATAGAGCAAATGGCTCCTTTTCAAGAAGATAAGAAAACTGAAGTACTGTTTGAAAATATAAATTCCTTTTACATGAATGCCACCTTTACCGTACAGCAGAGGCCTGTTGGCAGTAGATCTGCCCTCAGAAAATGGCAGTACATATAGTCTGGTCCTGTTAAGTCATAGAAGAGCCACCCATCGCCACAACACAGTTCTTGTGTTCTTTTTTTTTAAGGTTTTATTTATTCCTTTGAGAGAGAGAGTCAGAGCACACATGCAGGGCGAGCTGTACAGGGAGAGGGAGAAGCAGACTCCCCACTGAGCAGGGAGCCTGATGCAGGACTCCGTCCCAGAACCCCGGGATCATGACCCAAGCTGAAGGCAGATGCTTAACCCCCAGAGCCAGACAGGCAGGAGCCCCATCTTGTGTTCTTCTTCTTCTTTTTTTTTAAGATTTTATTTATTTATTTGACAGACAGAGATCACAGGTAGGCAGAGAGGCAGGCAGAGAGAGATGGGAAGCAGGCTCCCCGCTGAGCAGAGAGCCCGATGCCGGGGCTGGATCCCAGGATCCTAGGATCATGATCTGAGCCGAAGGCAGAGGCTTTAACCCACTGAGCCACCCAGGCGCCCCTAATCTTGTGTTCTTCTTAAGACCGTCCTCAGCTCTGGGGCAGTGCCTAATTTAGTGGCTATCTATAGACACAATCAAATCAGCGTGGCCTGAATGTAGGCTACTTTTAACTAGGTGGTCCTTTAGAGGACAAAAAGGTAAATAGTCTGACATGCACACACATTTGATCACACAATTAGTGAAGTGTGTGACTCCTTTGTAAGAAGAGGCAGTGAGATCTGGAAGTGAGATCGGTTGCGAGAACGAGTTCCACTGTGATCTGTCTCTTGCATTTGAGCTTCAACATTCCGCCCTATTTCTCTGAAATGCTTATTCTGCTGTAGACTGGAGTAAAACTGCTACTAATGGTTTAAAGAAGCAGACTGTAAACCAAGGAGTGTCCAGCTCTTCAAATTCCTTACAGTCAAACAGTAACTCCACGCACTCCACCACGCTGCTGGTGAATACCGATTGCTCGGGCCTTGCGAGCGGGAACGGTACGTATCCCTCAACGTAGTACTTTTCAAACCAGTGTTTGTTTTATTAAAGTAGTTTTCTCCTTTTGTGGCATTTTTGCTAAGCAGAGAGAAAAAGTACCTATGACGAGTGGATTGAAATGCGGCTCCCTTACGGAACAGAAAGTTTACTAACTCAGATGTATTCAGTTGAGAGCAAATACCGGAAAAGCAGTTTTTTTTAAGGTTTAGTTTTTCATGATGGGACTTCATGATGACCTAAAATGTTTCACGTTGCAAACCCTAATTTAAGGGCTGCCCAGAAACCTCAGTGCTGTGCTCCTGCTGTATAAGCTGTACTGAAAATAGTTAAGACCATATTGATTTTTTTTTAAAAGATTTTATTTATTTATTTGACAGAGAGATATCACAAGTAGGCAGAGAGGCAGGCAGAGAGAGAGAAGGGGTAAGCAGGCTCCCCGCTGAGCAGCGAGCCCGATATGGGACTCGATCCCAGGACCCTGAGATCATGACCCGAGACGAAGGCAGAGGCTTAACCCACTGAGCCACCCAGGTGCCCGAGACCATATTGATTTTTTTTTTTAAAAGATTTTTTATTTATTTATTTGACAGAGAGAGAGATCACAAGTAGGCAGAGAGGCAGGCAGAGAGAGAGAGAGGAGGAAGCAGGCTTCCTGCTGAGCAGAGAGCCCGACGCGGGACTCGATCCCAGGACCCTGAGATCACCTAGGCGCCCCCATATTGATTTTTATAGTACATCTGTAATCATACATATTTTCAGTACTTTTAAACCTTCCTATTTTTTGCTTGTTGTGTTTGTCCATTCTTTTCCACAGCATGGCTGCCTGGTGGCAGTGCCCAGATCCCCATTAATGTATCAAACACTGCCAGGATGAATTGAGGCCAGTTCCAGGGACCATGTGTGTCACCAGTATATGAATAGGTTTTTGCTGCAATGCCTCCTTATACTAATTCTGACATTTCTAGCTGAAACTTCCATTATATTTTCTTTCTTTCATACACTGGGGCTGTCCATTACTCATAAAGGCTTATGTACTTCATTCGTCTTTGGCTTCTTAATACATCTTTAGCATTTTCATAAAAACATCTATTTCTGCTCATATACTTTCGCCTTCCCTGGAGAATTTGCCTTTATTCATTGTGTTAGGATATTAATTATTTAATCAATTTAATTTAATATAATTATTTTAATTATATTCTAATCTCCTAAAGATGGGAGGCCCTGCTGGTTTATAGAGAATTTTTAAAGTACAGTAGGATCCCTCTAAGTCGAGGTTTCTCAACCTTGGCACAGATGACATTTGGAGCTAGGTAACTGTTTGGTTTTGGGAGCGGGGAAGCCTGTCCCATGCGGTTGGGGGTTGGGGGGATGTTTAGCAACATCCCTGGTTTCCACCCACCAGATACCAGGAATACCTGCCCCCTCACCTCCAGCTGTGACAACCAAAAATGTCTTCAGACATTGCGAAATGTCCCCTGAGGGGTAAAATCACCCACCTCCCCTTCACTGAGAACCATTATTATAGAAGATGGAAAACACCTACCATTTGGCCTTAGCTCCTTACTGCAGTTGTCAGGGTAAGAGCTCTGGGTTCTAGGACAAATGGCTCTATGGGGAATGACTAAGTAAAGAGAGCAGAGGCAGTAGTGATTAAGACTGGCTGGTAAGTTAGCATGAAAAAGCAAGTTCAAAGCCGAGAACTCAGAGGTGTGAGGTAAGCCATCGTGAATCCTCGCAATTACAACATGTTGGAAAGCCTCATGGCTTGGACAGAAGTGTTTGGTGCTCTCAAAGCCAGAGTTTTCCATATTCTAGAAACAACTCACAGATGAAGCCTCACTTGCCTAGCCTGTGTTGCCATATTTCGGGCAGTCAGATTTGATAGAAGCAATACATTTTTGTGCAGCTGTTTGACACGGCTGATTTGACACAGCTGTTTTTGGTGGCCGACAGTGAGGGTGGGGGGTAGATTTTTCGCCACCGGAACGGCCGAGTTTTTAATACCATGTAGGAAGCTCATCAGATGGGCATCCCTGACTCCTCGGGCTGCACACCAGGATCTGCGGTGGATGAGGGATAGGATGGGCCACGCCAAAAAAGAAGGTGGAAGCTTAATGGTTTATTTCACCAGGTCAGATTGTCCCTGCAGGAATATGTCCTCAAACCAAAATGCCTAAAGCAGGACAGCTGGCCTCAGATGGTCACACGCCCTATTTGGGCTGTGTTGACCATATCCATCTCCTAGTTTGTGCGAATGTCACCTATCTGATTTTTTTTTTTTTAAAGATTTTATTTATTTATTTGACAGACAGAGATCACAAGCAGGCAGACAGGCAGGCAGAGAGAGGGAGAGGAGGAAGCAGGCTCCCTGCAGAGCAGAGAGCCCGATGCAGGACTCGATCCCAGGACCCTGAGATCATGACCTGAGCCGAAGGCAGCGGCTCAACCCACTGAGCCACCCAGGCGCCCCGTCACCTATCTGATTTTGCGTGAGCGGCTATCTCATTCCGCACGGGGGTGGGGGGGGGGAGGTGGGGAGGTGTCCACAAGCTCACATCAGTTCTGAGCCACACAAAACCTTGTACAAAACACTTGATTCCTGAAACCTGAGTTTCATTGTCTGTGGAATGGGGATGATAAAAGCACCCAGTGTGCAATGTAATGAGATAATACTTACACGGTTCTCAACACTGTTAGTCATTATTGTGATGATTATAGCATGAACTAAAAAATGGGCTTCTTATTCAGCTTTCTGTTTTTAAGATTTATTTACTTATTTTAGAGATAGGGAGATCGTACAAGTGGAAGGGACAGAGCCAGAGGGAGAAAGAATCTCAAGCAGATTGCACTGAGCATAGAGTCTGACACGGGACTCGATCTCAGAACCCTGAGATCACAGCCTGAGCCGAAACCAGGAGTCAGTCACTCAACTGACTACACCACCCAGGCGTCCCGGTATTTGGTTTTCTACGTTCTCTTCTAGTAGGATAATGTTCAGGAGGATAGTGCCAAGTAGCCGGAGGGTCTTAGCAGCTATGGTTTCGCGTTTCCTGCACACACAGAGTTAAGAGCCTGCTTGCAGTGTGGGAGGCCCAGGTCAAAACTAAGATGTCTCTAGAATGTCCAGCTGCACCCTGGCTTGGACTCTGAGGTTGTAATAAATTGGTCATTTCCTCGTGGGAATCAGTCTTGACCTGATTTAGTCAGAGGGGCTGATTTAGTCTACCAGAGCTAGTTTTGTCTTGCCCATGACTATTTTTGCTCTCAGTCTCTGGTACAAAGTTTTATTTTATAGAAATATATTTTTTTAAGATTTTATTTATTTATTTGAGAGAGAGAGAGAGACAGTGAGAGCATGAGCGAGGAGAAGGTGAGAGGGAGAAGCAGACTCCCCGTGGAGCTGGGAGCCCTAGGCGGGACTTGATCCTGGGACCCCGGGATCATGACCTGAGCTGAAGGCAGTTGCTTAACCAGCTGAGCCACCCGGGCACCCTATTTTATAGGAATCTTAAGGAACCAAGAACTTCATAAGGGGACATATGGGATCTCTGTTAACCTTAATCTTTTGGGGGAGACCAGAATATTACATTAGGTCCTGCTGTTCAGAAGCTACTACTTCTTATGATTAACCAGAGTTAGGAAATTGGCCTTTTCCAATCAAATATATTATTTTCCTTCATACTTGACCATTTCATTAAAAAAAAAAAAATTGCCATAGAGAACAGGTTTCTGGCACATTCTCTAGTTTCTATACAACATTATATTATATATTTAAAAAAGAAAACACGTACTACATGTGCCTACTTCAGAGCAAAGGGATTTAACTGTGTTTACTTTTTAATTGCTTTTTGTGGATACTTTGTGACACCAGATTTGTTTTTCCTTCTATAGGGAATGCTTCAACGGAGAAGAATGGTGTTTCTTTCAGTGTTCAGAATGGAGATGTGTGCCTTCATGATTTCACTGGAAAACAGCACATGTTTACTGAGAAAGAAGAAGTGTGCAACGGTAAAAGCCGTATCGCTCTCAGAAGGACTTCAAAGCGGGGAAGTTTACACTTTATTGAGCAAATGTGATTCCTTTTTCTAAAAACAAAGCATGATGCTTGACCGTGTGAAAATGTCCAATTTTACCTTTTACACAATGTGAGATGCGTGAAAATCAACTAATTTTATACTCAGCAACCTCTGGAGGAACATATGCTAATTGAGGGCAATGGTTATTGGAAGAGGAAACCCAAGACATTATCCATGGTTTTTAGACATTTGCCATCTGGTTTTTAACCTTCATTTTAAAAGAAGGTTGGGTTTAAACAATACAGTAAGAATAAGACTCGTTTAAAATCAAAGTAGTTCATTTCTAGCCGTATTCTAAAGAGGCCGAGTCATCTATGATAAGGTCCGATAAAGCAACTGTTGACTTCAGCCTGTTGGTGAGTTCAGTTGTGCATGCCTTTGTTGTAAATAAGCTAAATTCTAGTGACCCCCATGTCAAATATCTTCTACATTTCTTGTATTTATTTTCTACTGTGTAAATTAATTTCTTTGTAGAATCGTGGTTGTGTTATTGTGTCTAATGTGATAATTCAGAAAATCCTTGCTGGTTCAGTGAATTCTAAAGCTCCTTTTGGAGATTATATGGGATGTGAAATACGGAAGCTTCACTGAAATCAAGAAATAATGGTGCCAGCCCGACTGGAAAAAACGACAGTGCCACAATTAGCTCATTAGTGCCTTTGAGCAAGTTGGAAAAATGTGCCCCCCCTCCCCGGGCAGACACAGCCCCGAGTGCTCATGGTTTGGCAGACAAAGGGGGGGGCATATTTTAGCCCCACGTATCTCTTGGATGCACCCTTGTGTAGGGCACCAAGTGTACAACAAACGTGGCAGCCAATCCCAGTGCCCATCTCCTGACCTCATTCCTAGTCAGAAGATTATGGAACCTGCACCAAGATGTTTCACCTAGTACCTTGGCCACAGAGAGGGATGGAACCGTGATCTAGACCATCTGTCAGGATGACAGATGAATGTGGAGGAGATCTGTACACCGCCACTTCTCACATCCCCAGAGCCTTTCAGACAAGGGGAGGAGAGTAGGATTGATTCCCTTTAAAAGGAGAGGTAGATGGAGAAAAAAAAAAAAATCCTATTGCTGTTCTTTAAAAGGCAACTGCATAGTACTTTAGTTGTCATGACTGGTACATTCTGGGCCAGCCAGACTTACGATTATTTTTTAAAAGGTGTCAAGTCTTGAAGAATGTATAGTGACAAGGGGGAGCAGCTGTTGGGAGCGTGAACTATCCTGCAATGCTATTGTTTCCGTATGTATCAAACCCTGATTGCTCTTAGTTACAGAGGGTTTATCGTGCTTCTTGCCTATAGCGGCCTGAGCTACGCCTCAGGTGTGTCCTGATGAGGAACCTTGCAAAACCCTGTAGTTAGGTCTTTCACTACGGTTCCCTCGCATATATTTCAAGGGAAGGTCGTAGCCCCAGCTAACCATAGTAATAATGTAATACACCTCTGTGAGTGCTGATTTGCCTTTGCGATATTTCTTCTCTGATTTATTTAATTGTCTTGTATTTATGTCAGAATCGACAAAAATGTTAAGATCGCCAAAATAAATTTGTAGTTCAGTCCTTCGAGTTTGAAAGCTTTCACTGAGAGAAGGCGACCGCGATCTCATTCCCCGGCGGCGTGGCGTGTGAGTGGCCTGACACGGAGGAACACGACGGGAACATCTTCTGGCAAACAGCAGACACACAGTGACTGTGAGGCTAGAGCAAGGTTCCTCGCCATGAGATCAGTTCCTGAGGTCTCTTTTTCATTTTTCCCGTACAGTCTTTCAAGCCTCCCTTTTTAACACATGTTGCCATCGGCCTTCGCAGCCCCGTATTTGGATCCCTTTCCTCCATGTCTCCGCATCCTCAGCATTGAGCAGTAGGATTTCGAGAAGGGGAAGACAGGATTTGGGGCTTCTGGGGGACCTGATAAGTATGGGGGAGCCACAGCTGGGGGAAGCTGGCCTTGATTCCGTAAGAGGTCTTTGAGCAGTCGCTCCTGTGATGCTCCACTGCCTCAAAGATGTTGAAGATTAAATTGTTGAGGAAGGCGGTGAGATACCTGAGATTTGGGTGTGAGATCTCAGAGACAGAATCTCCAGGAGAGGATGTAATCAGAGTGTACGCCAGAGGATGCCCAGTGGCCCGTGTTCTTTAGATTCTGTCTGTGCCCCCTCATTTTCCCTCTTATGTTTTGTGTTTGAGCTGTGGTCCTTAAGTCAAATTCTCTTGTCTTTTTTTTTTTTTTTCCTTCACATGGATAAGGGGCAGGATAGAGAGAATGTTCCTGAGAAACAACCTTCTTTGAGTTTAAAATTGGTCTCACAATCTGAGACTCCAATGAAGGAGACAGAAGTGCTAGTATGAGGAGGCAAGGCACGTCACAGCAGTGACCAGTATTTGAAGAAGAATTTCCTCAGAACATTCGAGAAGTTTTTCCCCCAAACACACTGCAATCATTAATCCCACAGAGTAGCTCTTAACTTCAGGGAGCAGCATCAGGACTAGTCTCAGCAAGAATGGTGAAATGGCTTCCTTTGGGATACTGGGTTGTATCTAATGTGGTCATCTAGAAAGGAGGTTAGTTTGAAGGCCATTTTGACAAAGGGCTACTTTACTTAATGAACAGTTTTCTGAATGGACTAGTGTGTTAACATTTTTTTTCTTCATAACGGCATTTTAGGGACTGTTCAGTTTTGTCTGTGCCTCAGTTTCAACTGATGCGGCTGGAGTCTGAAGGACAGGAAAAAGGAAACACTGGGTGGACATAAAAACATAATCTTGAATGAGCAGAATTGTTGTCAGTAGATTCTTTTTTTCTTTATTCTAGGTACAGCATCAAAATGTTGGGGCAGACAAAAATTGAATACATTCTTCCAGAATATATTCTTTTAAATATGTCTGTATATTCTTCACTGAGAAGAAATATTACACTCCTTGGTGTTTCTACTCTTTACCTATTAGTCTCAAACTAGCTACAGGAATCTGGAACAGAGACAAATCGTACATTCTTTAAAATACTACAATAGGGGCGCCTGGGTGGCTCAGTGGGTTAAGCCGCTGCCTTCGGCTCAGGTCATGATCTCAGGGTCCTGGGATCGAGTCCCGCATCGGGCTCTCTGCTCAGCAGGGAGCCTGCTTCCTCCTCTCTCTGCCTGCCTCTGCCTACTTGTGATCTCTCTCTGTCAAATAAATAAATAAAATCTTTAAAAAAAAGAAAATACTACAATAAAGATGATTGCCAGTCAAAAAAGATTTGTCATAGAAATAACGAAATTCAGTACATTGGCTCTTTTCAGAAAATTGATTCAGAATGGACCCTCTCCTTTGTGTCAAAGATGGGGTGCTCTTCCTTAGGGTCAAAAATTTGAGCCTTCCGGAAGAAACCCTGGATAGTTTCTACCTTGGTCTGCTGACATGGGGCTCTCTGGGAACTTCATAGACCTGAACCGCAATGGCAGGACAATGAGGCAGACCCTCTGGATGAGGTCAGAGAAGTCCTGTGTGGACCCTAGAGTCCACTTTTGGGCTTTCATATCTACAAAGATCATGAATCCGCTTCAGAAAGAAGAACTTACCCCATCATGTTCCATACCTGATTCTTGACGAATATTTGAGAAATGACTTGGAGACAGGTTTCTGTCTATTGGATCACAGCCAGAGAAAGGGTTCATGGATACAGAAACCAAGAGATGGAAATTTTGCATCTTACGGACATAGGGATACTAAGATAGGAGACTGTTGTTTATATAGCTCAGCATAAGCTGACCATAAGGTCCAAATATGCATGGAAATTTAAAAGCTAAAAGCTAAAAAGGAGTAGCTTTCCTTGTTGGTTTTATCCTTGAATTTCAAGCTTATAGAAAATGTAGCTGATACGATAATATTCATTAAAGCATAGACCAAAGCTTAAGAATGTAGGCTAGGTATTCATCAAAAGGGGCATATGCGTGCATAGAAGAATTTACTAAGAATGGGATAAATGGAAAATGTTTCTATACTGGATGGAAATGACAGGTAATGAGCAAAGGTTATCCGTCATTTCCCCCTATGGCTGCAAAATGGACTCTTGAAGTAGTACTCCGTGTGAACAAAAACAGTAATAAAGAAATGATTCCATTCCAGCTTTTCGATGCACAATATATGAATTCTAGTAAGAGTACATACTCCGAGTCCAAAAGAGATTCAATGGTGATAACTTAATGTCTAATGTTATTTACCCCTAGACTGTTACAAATTCTGCATGGAGGCACATCACATAGTTGCTGAATAATTTAAGAGTCAATAAGAAAAAAGTATGTGACATGATGTGGGTTTGGGTGCTATAGTTGAGTGACAGATTTATGATATGGAATTTCTAAAGTGAATTCAGTTAAGGGAACCCAGTTAGCAGGACTGATTTTCTTTCATTCATTCAACACTGAGTTACAACTACATGCTCAACACTGCTTCAGACATGGCAGGAGATTTCAAAGCCTTTTTTTTTTTTTTAATTAATTAATTTATTTGAGAGAGCACAAGCAGGCAGAGGGAGAGAGAGAAGCAGGCTCCCCTCCAAGCAGAGGGCCCCACATGGGGCTGATCCCAGGACCTTGGGATCACAACCTGAGCCAAAGGCAGATGCTTAACCAACTGAGCTACCCAGGCGCCCCAAGACTTTTAAGATTTTTATTTATGGTTGGGTGCAGGAGGGGGAGGGAGAGACCATCCTAAACAGACTTCATGCTGAGCTCCGAGCCCTAGGGGGTGGTGTGGGGAGGGCCCTGGATCTTTCCACCCTGAGATAACCACTGGAGTGACAACCAAGCCTCACTCCTAAACCAAGCTACCCAGACACCCCTCAAAAGGCTGTTTGAATGAGTATCTTAGAATCCAGTTACAAAAGCATGCCTCATCTGAAAACAAAAATAACACATGGAAATATATTGTCAAATGACAGATGAAAATAGCTATGATTTATGAAATACTTTTCTATGAGCTAGGCATGGTGCTCAGTGCTTTACATTCATCCCCTTGATGTTAGCTGCCTTTGGAAGTAGGTGGTATTATCCCCATTTTACAGATGAGAACCTGAATTTCAAACTGCTGCAGTGGCAATGCTGAAGCTCACACTTGTCAATGGCAGAACCAGAATTTGAATTTAATTTGCACTGACTCCGAAACCTAAGTTCTTACAAAGAAATTAGATGGCAATTCAGAGAATAAGGAGAGCTTCTAGGAGGGGGGAACTGAGTTGACGCTTAAAGGATAGGCTTCAGGGGTGCCTGGGCCGCTCAGGCGGTTAAGCGGCTGCCTTCAGCTCAGGTCACGATCACAGGATTCCTGGATGGAGCTCCCGCAAGGGGCTCCCTGCTTAGCGAGTCTGTTTCTCACTCTTCCTCTGCCTTTCCCCCTGGCTCATTCTGTCAAATAAATAAATAAATAAATAAAATCTTTAAAAAAAAGGATAGGCTTCAGGTAGGCGACGAAGAGGAGTGGCCTACTTGGTCAAGCTTACAGTAAATGCATGGAGAGTAGAAAAGGGCTTCTGAAAATTACATTAGCCAAGCTGTCCAGTGGAACAGATTTTGTTGGAAAATGAACACTGGGTCAAAGATTGAACTGTAGGTAATCAGCCGCTGCGAAAATGCCAATTTCACGTTGTAGGCTTGTAGGAGGTGGACTACAGGCCTGACTTGCAGAACCGAGATCAGGGACAGTGCCTATAGGAAGCGAAAGGGGGAAGGGGGTGTGCCCCCTTTCATTCCCCGAGAGGCCACACTACTCGGCTATCGCTCAGTGGTGGAGACTGCGGTGGAGACGCAGCCAGATAGATAATTATGATCCAGCCCAGGTGGCCGCGGTGAGCGGGCCTACTTCTCCGGCATCCCGTTAGGTTGGCTGCCCATTCCCCCGGCCTCCTGGCAACTCGGGGAGGAGCCCTGGAACCCGTCTTTCATCTCCCTGATGCCGCGGGCCCCGCTCCGCCGCGGGGGCGGGACTGGAAGGCGGGGTCGTCGATGCGGCTGTGAGCTCATCCCAGGACGGGGCGGGACCACAAGCGACCGTATTAGGGGCGTTCTGCGCCTCCGGCGAAGCGTCCCCCTTACCTTGTTCCTCAAGCCCCGCTCCGCGGGTTCCGCTCCGCGGCAGGGCGGAGCCGGAGGCGGGCCCAGAGGTGGGGCCTGGGGCGGGCCCAGGGCGTCCAGGTGGTCACCGCGGAAGGGCCTGTTTCCCTAGCTTCCCCTGGGGTCGACGGCTGGCGGGAAGGTAAGGGGCTCAGGGAGGCAATTTGGTTCCCGCCCGGAACATAGTAGTCCGGTACTCCTGTGGGCCACCCCCTTTCCTTTCCGCCTTGAGCCGCGACTCGGAGGGTTGGGTTCCGCGGCGGGGGCGGGGCCGGGGGCGGGGCGGAAAGTGGGCTGCGGCCGGCGGGTGGGCTACTCGCGGCGGCCGGCCCCGGGACCCCTCCAGACCGCTCGAAGACGTAAAAGGCCCGCCGGGGTCCTGGTTGTTTCACGTCCAGAACCCAGTTCCTCGCGTCTTCCGCGGGGCTGTCCGGGACCAGCGGGTGTGGAGAGTGCGGCCGGCCTGGTCCGGGGAGGGCCCGCCTTAGCGCCAGCCCTCATCACCGCCCCCGCGTTTTGCAGAGGAGTGAAACTCTGGTTGGCTTGCTTTCCAATCAGACTTTGGCTCTTTCATTTTAAAAAGTCTCGAGCGCCCACAGCCGGGCACTGTCCCGAGAACTAACCCAGGCTGTAGTGTTTGGGAACTAGGCCCGCTCGGCGGCCACAGTTTCGGGCGTCCCACCTCTGCACGGCCCGTCGGGCCCCGACAGCACGCGGAGATGAGGAGCAGGAGCAATTCCGGGGTCCGCTTGGATGGCTACGCGCGGCTGGTCCAGCAAACCATCCTGTGCTACCAGGTAAGGAAGGACCACCCGAGCAGCCCTCTCGTGGCACTCGTTCCCCTACCCAACCCCCTCCCGGTCCTGAGACTTCGCATTTAGGAGGTTTTCTTTTTTAAATCCGGTGCTTGCCGGCCAGTGACTACCCCCACCCCCATTCCACCCCATTCTCTTTCAGGGGACCGAAGGGCTGTGCGACCGCTCTTAATTCTCTGACCTTTGTTGGGGTTCTAAGAGCTCCCCCCCGCCCGGTGTCCTGGGTACAAAAATGCGTTTTTGCGTTGACTGTTTTTTTGGGGGGGGGGGTGAGAGAGGAGGTGTGTATAGGATGGACAGAAGGACGGGGACGGTGAACTCAGGACTGCCAGGGCGGTAGACAGGAGTGAAGAACCTCCTGAGGTTTGCATCCTGCTCCTCCAGAGTGTGGGGCAACTGTTCTTGCCCCTCCCGTGAGTTACCTGTTAGAGACCCACGTGCGAGGGCCGCTAGGGATTACTCTAGTTGATACTTTACAGATGAGGAAACTACAGGCCAAAAAGGTTAGGACATGTAGCAGGGTCAGAACCAAATGCAGGTCTTCTGCTCCCAAGTTCAAGGAGGACCTGTGAGGCTGCCCATGTGGTCTGAGGTACAAATATGCCTGCTGTTCTATATTACTGGACTAAAGTTCTATGTGGGCCCATCATGTAAGACCACTGGACTATTTTTATTCCTAATGAAGACAGCGGCTCTGTCCCTTTCCCTCAATCAGCAGCAACTATTAATAGGACCTCCCTGTCCGAGAAAGAGTGGCATTCCATAGTTAGAGGCTCAGCCTACACGTTGAGAACCGTTGTCATTCCCAGGCCACTGACCATTTTCACTTCTTAGCCAATTTCTCAGTCTTATTTCCTCATTCATGAAATATTTATTGTGTACCTATTCTATGCAAGACGCTCTGTCAGGAGCTGGGCTTACAAAGAGGAATAAATGCTTGTAGTGCAGTGAGATTTATGCGTAGGGTATAGTTCCAGAGTCTTTTGTCTGAGCTCTTTGGGGCCAGGTGTGGTTTGCAAGGCAGAAATGTTTGGATTTTAGAAAGGTGTAATACACATATGTATTCTGTAATAACTGCAGTGGGCAGCATCCCTTAATCAAACTTTTTTTTTTTTTTTTCACATCTGAATGTGAATATTCACACCGAGTAGGAAAAGTAAAGACTTACAATAGCCTCACGTCACTTCAGGTCACCCTTTTGTCACCAAGCTTGCTGCAAACTTATGAAAACACTTCAGATTTTCAGAACTTATTGGCTTTTTTTTTTTTTAAGATTTTATTTATTTATTTGACAGACAGAGATCACAAGTAGGCAGAGAGGCAGGCAGAGAGAGAGAGAGAGGGAAGCAGGCTTCCTGCGGAGCAGGGAGCCGGATGCGGGGCTTGATCCCAGGACCCTGAGATCATGACCCGAGCCGAAGGCAGCAGCCCAAACCACTGAGCCACCCAGGCGCCCCAGAACTTATTGGCTTTTTAAAATTGCACATGAAGGACTGTGGTCCTTACTTGGGGAGTTTAACCCAGTTTGGGGAACAGGGATGGAGTCCTGGAAGAGATGACATTAAGTTGAGAATTAAAGAATTAGGCGGGCAAATGGTGGTTAATTTTTGCCTTCCTGATTGGAGTATGTATTATAATCACATCTACAGACTGTTTTAATTGAAGTTGGAAGGTTTTTCCCTGCCTTACTGTGAGGGAAGTGTCTTTAAGGAGAGCTGATGAAGCTTGGTTTCTGTGTTACACCTGTGTTTGTGTACCCAGCTCTACCTTGAATAACCTATTAGCATTTGCTCAACCTCTCAAGTCCATGGCCTCATCTGTAAAATGGGGACAATAACACCTACCTCCACGGAGGTATTGTGAAGAAAAAATTAGTGCCTAGTACGTTGCCTGGCATCCAGTAAGCAATCAGTAAACAGCGCTATTGGTGGTGTTATGACTTTAACATAGGCCACAGATACCTAGGCCACATGTCCTCACCTCACCACCGTGGGCCATGTTACTCCCTTTCCTGAAGGCCTTGATACAATTACTAATTGCTTTTCAGTCTATAAACGTAATTCTGTCTCCGCATCGATGCAGTGAGATCCTTAAGCACAGAGGCCTCATCACTTTTGTTCCTTTTGTGCTAAGCAGTGTTCCTGGCACATGAAAGGTACCGTGAAGTCCTTGTTGATAAAATACTTCCAGCAGGCTCTGAGCCATCCTAATGACCCAGCCATTGATCCAGGCTTGCCTTCTCTCAGGAGCAAAAGAACAGTCTTATTAAAGCAAATTTGCAGTGTTGGACTTTCCTCTCCAACATTTTAATGATTAAAAAAGAAAAAAAAGGTGTTTCAGCCTTTAGTGGTATTTATTTTGGGGGTAGTCGGTGAGAAGCTCTGGTATTTGTCCTCTTTATGCTTGTGGCTAACCAGAGTCCTCCAGGTAGAATTCGCTGGGAAATCCCATGAGTCTGCTTTCGCAGGCGCGAGCTCCAAGCCTCCGCCCCCGCCCATCCTGCCCCAACTGCTAGTCTTCGCAGTTGTAGATCATTAATCTATTTAGCATCTCATCTTTCTGAGGTCACTTAACTACTCTAAAAACAAATAAGCCACTTAATGCATATTTTACCATAAAAAAAATGAACGAGCTGGACTAGCGGTTTCTAAAATTTATGCTGTACCTCCCCATTTCCCGTAGATACATGCAGATGTTTATGAGGCATTTTTCAGTGTCAGCTGGTGCAAGCTCTGAACTGTTTCTGATTTGCTTTTTATTTTTTAAAGATTATTTATTTGAGAGAGATGGGGAGCATGAGCATGAGTGGGGAGAAGGGTAGAGGGAGAGGGACAAACAGACTCCCCACTGCTGAGCAGTGAGCCAGCAGAGGGCACGGGGCTCCATCCCAGGACCCTGAGATCATGACCTGAACGCAAGTCAGACGCTTAACTGACTGAGCCGCCCAGGTGCCCCTGATTTGCTTTTTTTTTTTTTTTTAATTGTTTATTTATTTATTTGACAGAGAGAGATCACAGTAGGAGAGAGGAAGGGAAGAGATCACAGAAAGAGAGGAAGGGAATCAGGCCCCCTGCCGAGCAGAGAGCCCGATGTGGGACTTGATCCCAGGACCCTGAGATCACGACCCGAACCGAAGGCAGCGGCTTAACCCACTGAGCCACCCAGGCGCCCCCTGATTTGCTTTTTAAATTGATTTCACTTGTTAGAAATCATTCAGTGTTAAATATGTCAAACTCCCAGTTATTCTTCAGTTTGAGGCAATAGGGTGTCAAACTAATTCCTTTTCCTGTATCTGTGCAAGGGAACAATTTTTTCATTAGTCATTTGTCAAATATATTTGCTACTAAATATTAATTAAATCTTAAAGGCAAAGAAGAAAAGAGCTATGTTTATGAAAGGGTCCTTTCGCAGGTATGGTTTTGTGTATACAGAGAATATAATTGTACATTCCAGGATTATCTTCAAATAATTACTGAAAAAAAATTCCTAGATTTACTTTGGTCCAGATAATACTAATTACGTACATTTTTTGAATGTCAGTTCTGTTTGAAAGCTCATAACCAAAAGTGTTAGGTACAAAGTAGTTATAAGATAATATAGATCAGAAATGGTGATCAAGGCAGTAATTATAACTGCAGTTTATTTGGTATAAAAAGCAGATAATTAAGGGAGCAGAAAAGTTAGTAAATATTGCTTATTCAGTGCCAATGGAATTTAAAATGAAAAGAATGGGATAATTAAAAGATGGAGTAGGGAACAAATAGTATTAATAATAAAGACTAATTTGGGGCAAGTTTAAAAAAGATAAAATTAAGTACTGTGAAATAACACGGCAGAAGAATAGAATGGAAACCAGGTTAAAGCATTCTTAGGCCTTTATCACGTTAAGAAAGAGAGAGGTATTACATATTTAAATCAAGAATTTCTATGTAATGCTTGAATGTGAAGGGAATATATAACCTTAAAAAATTTTTTTACAAGTATAACTTCTTTTTTTTAAACAGTATTATATTAGTTTCTGTGTATAATACAGTGCTCACATCACCTGGTGCTCACCATGACAGGTGCCCTCCCTAATCCCCATCACCTACATCACCCTCCCCCTACCCAGGAATATATAATTTTTCAAACACTGGAGGAATAAAGAAAATTTGATCACGGCAAGAGAAGGAAGGAAAAGAGTGCTTAGGGAGAGAGGGAAGTTTAAAAAAAAAAAAACGATACAAATAAGTACAATTATATTAGTGATCACAATAAATGTAAATGCTTAAATTAGCCAGGTAATAGAAATTTTTTTTTTAAGATTTTATTTATTTATTTGACAGATCACAAGTAGGCAGAGAGGCAGGGGAACAGGCTCCCCGCTCAGCAGAGAGCCTGATGCAATTCAGGGCTGGATCACAGAACCCTGGGATCATGACCTGAGCCGAAAGTACAGGCTTTAACCCACTGAGACACGCAGGTGCCCCGGTAATAGAAATTATTAAAAAAATTTTAAAGATATATGTGGTTTTATTTGAGAGAGAGAAAGCTTGTACACAAGCGGGGCAGAGGGGGAGGAAGAAGCCAACTCTCCACTGAGCAGGGAGCCAGACCTGGGACTCCTTCCCAGGACCCTGGCATCATGACCTGAGCAGAAGGCAGAGGCTTAACCAATTGAGCCACCCAGGTGCCCCAAAATATATGTGGGTTCTAAGAAATAAAACAGTTAAGCAGTTGGTTCTTGGTTTCGGCTCAGGTCATGATCTCTGGGTCATGAGATTGAGCCCTGTGTTAAGACTCAACCTTTTTTTTTTTTTTTTTTTAAAGGCAAGAGATACAACCTTAAACAGGATACTCAAAGGTTGAAAGTAGTTTTGGGGTTTGTTTGTTTTTAAGATTTAAATAGTTTATTTATTTAGAGGAAGAAAGAAAGTGAGCAAGAGGGGTTTAGGAAGAGGGAGGGAATCCCAGGCAGACTCCCCACTGAGTGTGGACACTGTGGTGAGGCTTGATCTCACCACCCTGAGATCATTACCTAAACCAAAATCAAGAGTCGGACGCTTAACTGACTGAGCCACCCATGTGCCCTCAAAGGTGGATTATAGTTTAGTTAGACAAGATATATAGGCAGATGTTAAAGAAGAAATTGGTGTGATCATACTAATGTCAAACAGTAGATCTTGAAATTTTAAAAAATTTCATTATTAGAGCTAAAAAACGTTATTATTAAGTGATAAAAGGATAATTCACCAAGAAAATAAAGCAATTTTAAATCAGCAGAGTATAACAGCTTCAAAATGATTGAAGCAAAACTTGACCCAACTGTAGAAGTTAACAAATCCATAATCATATTAAGAACTTTTATACTCCCCTAAGACACTAATAGATCAAGCAGAGATATAATTAGGACATAGAAAATTGGAGCATCATGAGGAACAAACTCAATCAAGTATACATCTGTAGAACTCTGCACCCCACTAATAGAAAATACGTATTTGTTTCAAACTTGCAAAGGTTTTTAAAAATTCATGACAAATTAGGGTATGAGAAAGTCTCAGAAGTATTTGAAGAATCAACTTCACGAACACCACAGTTTTTGCCAAAATGCAAGAAAGTTAGCAATAACAAGCAGCTGCTTAATCTCCAAGTATGTTTGGAATCTTACTAAGCCCACTTCTAAATATATCTCTATGGATCATGGATAGATATGTCATGGGGGGGGTGTGTGTATCTCTAAGAAGAAATTATAATGGAAATTATGAAATACCTAGAACTGAGTGACAGCAGAAGCATTCCAAATACAAATGAGATACAGCTAATGTGGGATATGAAATTTATGTTTTGAAATAAATATCGGAAAAGAAGAAAGACTTGAAAGTTAAGAAGCTCATTGAGAATAGGATAACAGTACAGCCAAGAAAACAGAAGAAAGGAAATAATACAGGAGCAAAAGTTAGTGTAAGATAACACAATAAGGGGGCGCCTGGGTGGCTCCATGGGTTAAAGCCTCTGCCTTCAGCTCAGGTCATGATCCCAGACCCTGGGATCGAGCCCGCATCGGGCTCTCTGCTTGGCAGGGAGCCTGCTTCCCCACCCCCCCTCTCTGCCTGCCTCTCTGCCTACTTGTGATCTCTGTCAAATAAATAAATAAAATCTTAAAAAACACACACAATAAGGATTGAGCAAACCAAAAACTGTTTTTTAGTTTTTATTTTTTTTAAGATTTTATTTATTTATTAGAGAGCAAGAGAGCATGAGCAGGGGAGGGGCAGAGGGAGAAGCAGACTCCCTGCTGAGCCGGGAGGGAGATGTGGGGCTTGATCCTGGGACTCTGGGGTCATGACCAGAGCCAAAGGCAGACACCCAACCAACTGAGCCACCTTGGTGCTCCAAAATTTCTTTTTTAGAAAAGACTAATAAATACATAAACTTCTGGCAGGACTGATGGGAGCCGAGAAGGAGGGACAAATAATATTAGGAGAAAATGGAAAAATGCTATAAATACTTTTTGACAGCATATGTGGATATGTTAAATGGACAGTTTTCTAGAACCATGTTAACAATGTTAACAAAAAATGAAATCCTAATTCAATCTGTAACTCTTTTTTTTTTTTTAAGTTTTTTTTTTTTTTAAGATTTTATTTTTATTTATTTGAGAGAGGCGGTGAGAGAGAGCATGAGTGAGGAGAAGGTCAGAGAGAGAAGCAGACTCCCCGTGGAGCTGGGAGCCCGATGCGGGACTCGATCCCGGGACTCCGGGATCATGACCTGAGCCGAAGGCAGTTGTCCAACCAACTGAGCCACCCAGGCGTCCCTCAATCTGTAACTCTTAAAGAAATGTGTTGAGTCAGGAAAATATCCTAGTCCAGGGTGGGTTTACAAGACAAGGAATGAGGAACATCCAGAAGCTTATTTATTCATTCATCTTTGAAGGTGAAGGAATTTGGCTTTTATTCTAAGTGGGAAGGGAAGCCTTGAGAGGGTTTTGAGCAAATGAGTGACCTCTGAATAACGCTGGAAAAGAATCACTCCATCACCTGCATAGAATATGGTCTGTACGGGGTCACGAGGCAAAGCAGGGTGGCCAGCGAGGAAGCTTCTGCAGCTGGAGCATGATCGCTCAGACAAGGGTGGTTGCAGAAGAGCCCACTGGGAGTGGTGGAATCCGGGGGAAATTTTGCAGAGACCGAATTGCGTGGATTGCGTCTAAGGTGTGTGGAAAAAAGAGAAGTCAAGGATGAGTCCAGGGTTTTGGCTTGAGCAGCTGGTGGGATGGAATTGACGTTTGCTGAGACGGGGAAGGTTGTGGAAGAGGAAATTTGGGGAGAGCGATAAGGAGTTTTTACCAACTTTGAGGTGCCCATGAGGCATCCAGGTAGAAACAGTAAGTGGGCAATTGAATATTTGAATCTTGAAGTAAGGGAGAGATCTGACCTGGAGAGAAAAATCCGGGAGTTATGTTGGTATGTATCTATGTGGTGTTTAAAAGGTCATGAGGCTGCATGAGATCACAGGAGTGAGTGTAGACAGAGAAAAAATGACGTTCAAAGAGGAGCTTTACACAAATGGAAAGATCCCAAAGGTCCAGAGCAGCTGCTAAGGAAGACTGAGCAGAGGCAGAGTGAGAACCGCTGGGGCAAAGTCCCAGAGTGAGCGAGAGGGCTGAAGTGTAGCACGCACGCGCGCGGTGGGCAACCTTAAAGAGGAGCACAGAGAACTCATCCGTCAAAACAAGAAGGGAGGTGGGGTACATGGGCACCATATTCTCTTTTGATTATTTCCACTTTTTCAGTGAAACAGGCATAGTCATCAGCTGAGAGTACAGATAGGAGTCATTGGAGGTTTGAAGAGTGAGAAGCTAGTATAAAATAGTCCTCCCTTCTGAAGGAAACAAAAGATTTTTAATATGATTATTGGACAGCACTGTGGGCCATTCATTTCCAGTGAGTTCCATCAGCATGGTTGTGTTTTTCTCCAGCCCCAGCGAGCTGCACCCCCAGAGTAGGCAAAGAGTCGGATTTAACCTGAGCTGGGGCTTTGCCCAGTGACTGCAGTGGGGTGAGAGGGAGACCAGGATTAACAGATAACCCGGATCTTCAGCTGTTTCAGATAAAAGATAAAGAGGGATAACTCTTAACTCCTTTAATGTGGCCAAGATACCATAGGCAAACAAGATATAATGAGAAATAATATTTGTGGAGGAAATTCATGTATGAATATTGATGTGAAATACAAAGTAAAATACTAATAAAATGAATCCAGCAAGGTATTAAAAAAATGCATCATAATCGAGTGGAGTTTACCCAGGAATACAAGGAAATTTACTATAAGAAAATCTAATGCAATTTACCACATTAATAAATTAAAGGAAAATATAGTGTGATCACCTCAATAGGTATAGAAAAGCATTTGATAAGATTCAGCATCTAGAATGATTTTTTAAAAACACCTCTTGGCAAACTAGGCATTCTAGGAAGTTGTATTATCTTGATAAAGCATAATGTTTAAAAAAATCTACAAACGGGTACCTGGGTGGTACATTTGGTTAAGCGTCCAGCTCTTGGTTTCAGCTCTAGTCATGATCTCAGAGTTGGGAGATTGAGTCCCTTGTCGGTTCCGTGCTCAGCTTGGGGTCTACTTGGGACTCTCTCTCCCTCCCTTTGTCCCTACCTATCTCCCTCTCCCATATAAATCAATAAATCTTTTTTTTTTTTTTAAATATCTACAAACATAACTATTGTATTGGCAAAAGATCAGAAACCATATCTTTAAAGTCAGGGACCTCAAGGGTCACCACTCTCCTTCTATTCTGCATTGTAATTATGACCCACATAACAGACCTTTAAAAAAAAAAATGAGCGGGATAGAGATGATGTTTGCAGATATAAATACCATAGAGAACCTGAAAGTACTGAAACTAGGTTCTCAATTTTTAGAGGAAGTTTTGGGGTGATTAATAAATAACAAATACAGAGGCTTACTCCTAAGAGTCTTTGGAGAACCAGCTACTTATAGTTGATTGGATTTAAGTTTCAATTTGACTTGAGAGCTTGTTTCTATTTGATTAGATAGCAGGTGACATCACTCTTTAGCTTCTGGGTTTGTAAATACTCTCTTTTCATTACTTCTCTTAATAGCAAAGAGAAGTGCCAGGATAACAAAATATATTTTCAGTCCAGGTGTCCTACTTTATTATTTCCCTTTAATCAAGTTGACTCCCTTTCTCATTTATAGTAACTTTATATATTATATTTCTATGATTGTATTCTACAATATAAACTAGCAGTTCATAGAAGTGGAAATTAATAAACATGTGAAATGATGGCTTAACCTCACTATAGTAACCTGGGAAAGTAAAGCAGATCAAAACAGTAAATTCAGACTGACAACTGGGGAGCAGTTTCAAAGCAGAATTCTAAGTATTGACAAGGTTGTGGAAAAGGAGCAAATCTCATAAACTATTCATGGGAAGAGGTATTAGGATAGGCTAACTGCTCTAAGTCCAGAATCTCATTGAATAAACACAGAAGTTTATTTCTGACTCCTACAACAGCCGGGTGTGTGTCCAGGTCAATAAGGGTGTCATCTAGAGATCTGGGCTACCAGTGGCTCTGCCATGCAGCTCTGAAGGAAGGTCACCCTGGATGTAGACATCTAGCTGGGGGATTAGGAAAGAGTATAGAAGATTGTTTATGGGAGAGTTTTATGGCCAAGGCATGGAAATTGGGTACTTCACTTTCATTCACATTCTTTTGGCTAGAACTCAAACACATGGTCATCTAACTGCAAGGGAGGATGGGGAATGTAGTATAGCTGAAGGCCTAAGAAGAAAAGGAAATTCAGTTAGTGATTAGCTAATGGTCTATGCCATAGAATGTAAGTTACAGACTGTTAACTGGTACAGTCACCTTGGAAAACAATTGGGAGATATTGGTGATTGAAGCTGTGTGTACCATATGACCTAGGAGGTCCCTATGTAGTTCTCTATGCTAATGATGTGCTCTGGAGACATGTACATTACCCAAGGAGACAAGTACAAGGACATTTGTTCAACCATTGTTCATAAAAGAGAAAAATTCAAAACAATCTAAATGTTCATCACTTTGGAAATGAACAAACAGAGATTTAGCCACACGATGGAATACTATATAGCAGTTAAAATGAGTGACCTAGACTTACATGCATCAAATTGGATAGCACTCAGAGATTAAGTTGAGTGAAAAAAGCAAGTTATAGAAGACTAAGTACAGTATGCTAAGTGTGTAGAACTTTAAAAACACCCCAGATAATATTCTTCCTTGCTTAGGGACATATACTTGTAAGAATTTCTAATACGTGGACAGGAAAAATACACTCCAGCTTTTGAAGTAGTGTAGCAGTTCTCAGGAGTGTGGTCCCCAGATCCCTTAGGATCCCGAAGCCCTTTCAGGGCTAAGGGATGGTTGCCTGCTCTGTGCGTTGATTGGAGAAAGCAACCACTGAATGGATAACATTTTTTCCTTCCTGATACAATTCAGTGCCCCGCCTTTTGCCACCACCTACTTCAACTCTTTTGGTTGCCAGGACAACCTTTTCAGGACAGCTTTTAAAAATTTGAGTGCCAGATAGAAACATTAGAGTAATTGAATGAAAAAGTCCTTGAATCTTCTACTTACAGATAGAGGACTGTAATAATGCATACAAGGGAGAGATTTAGAATTCAGGTCTGGCAGGGATCCAAAAGATCATCTGGTTCGATCACCTCGCTTCCTTTTACAGCTGATGACTTCAGCCAAGAGAGTTAAGGGGACCTTTTTCAAGGTCATCCTTCTAGTGCGCTGACAGCCCTGTGATAAGCACGGTGTCTTGTTGGAAACAGGCCAGAGGAATGGAGAGAAATACTTAAGATACATCAGATTGCTGTGAAACACTAAATAAAGTTGTAGTCTCCTGATTTTTGTCTGTTTAGTGAAATTTTAAATAGGCCCTTTCTTTAAATACTGTGATGCAGACGTGCTATTTATTTCACTCTGTTAGTAAAAGTCACAGAGTGAAGTAAAGATCACGTCTGCCTCACAGTAGGTGGGGAGAACACAATTTATGTTTATAACATACATGTGGAGTAGTGGTTCCTAATCAAACGAGTTACAGACCCATCTGAGAATTTGATGAAAGCTGAGTGTTTTATTGTCTCCTGAGAAAAATGCTCTCCCAGAAATTCCAGGAGTCTCCTGGATCTCCTCCCCACCCCCCACCCTCACCAAAGCCCATCGGTGGCCTCCTAGTAGATCCTCTAGTGAGAGTCCGGATTCAGAGTGACATGTGTGGTCCTTTGGCATTCTGAACCCAACAGAGTAAAAGTCAGTCTTAGAGCTGAAAATAAACAGTGAGGCCCACAGCTCTCCTGTTTGGGGAAGACATTACTAGCGTGGCAGCCAGTTATCCTTTGACACCTCAGACTTGAGGTGTTGGCCAGGAGGATCCTAGCAACCCCACAATGAGTTTGTGTTCTGTCGGTTTTCACCACACCAGGCTAAGGACTAACATCTCAGTATTCCCCCACCTCACAACTGGGATTGGCAAGTGAAGCAAAGAAATAAAATGTCTTCAAACGGTGGTCAAGTGGTTTGTATCGTTGATGGTACCTAAGGGGCCCACATGGTTTCTGTTAAGTTTCAGAAGTTTTAAGGTGAGTGCTGGGATCTGGGATGAAACTGGAAACCCCTGCACTGAAGCAGATGCCCGCAGTACTTGGCTCCTGACCCACTTTGTTTCCCTGCAAGCCACCCTTCAGTCCTATGACATGGTGCAAAGGCCCAGGCCCAGGGCACCTTGTCATTTGTGCATAGTTTGTAAGTGCAGAGGGGGGAAATCAGATAAGCAGGAGTTTAGCAAAAGACATCATTCGAAAATTGCACACCTGTGGTCTCCTTAGGTTAAAAGCATATGGCCGTTGCATGTTAGAGCTTAAGTTTAGCACTTCTCTGAATGCCCAAGGTTTACATAACAAACTATACAAAACTTATCTTTTAACCTAATGGAAAAAGAAAGTGTGACACAGCCCATTGTCTCAACTGCAGATATAATCATTTGATTTTATTTTTTTAACTTTTTAAAAAGTTTAACTTTATTTTTTATTAACATATAATGTATAATTAGCCCCAGGGGTAGAGGTCTGTGAATTGCCAGGTTTACACACTTCACAGTAATTTTTTTTTTTAAAGATTTTATTTATTTATTTGACAGACAGAGATCACAAGTAGGCAGAGAGGCAGGCAGAGAGAGAGAGGAGGAAGCAGGCTCCCCGCTGAGCAGAGAGCCCTATGTGGGGCTCGATCCCAGGACCCTGAGATCATGACCTGAGCCGAAGGCAGCAGCTTAACCCACTGAGCCACCCAGGCGCCCCCACAGTAATTTTTTAACATTTAAAACAAAATTTTATTTTAACTAGGTTCCACACCTGATGTGGGACTTGAACTCATGACCAGGAGATTAAGAGTCACATGCTCTGCTGACTGAGCCAGCCAGGCACCCCAGGTGTAACCATTTTAAAACAAAGGTTATTGGAATTTCCACTGTACAAAAACCTCTCAAGTCCAAGGCATTGCCCTTCCCTATCCCCTTTAATATTTTAAGTGGTAGTTGCCAGAATAAAATTTCAGCACAAAAAATGAATTCAACCGGTTTTTGGAGTTTTTATAACAGAATTTTCCACTTTCTGTTTTTTGCTTTACCAACATGGGGGTGGGGGGGGTGATGGCGAGTAATCTTCTATTTTCAGCATTTGTCCTAGTCTCTTCTAGGTATTTCATTTGAATGATTGAGTTGTACTCTCCTCTCTTGGAGCTGAGCAATGCAGTGACGTGTACTTAGCCATTCTTAATCTAAAGGAAAAAGGACTGAGGGTATGGGTCAGCTGGAAGCCTCTGACCTCTGTCTCCTGAAGTACAGGAGTATAGGGGAAGCCTCACAGAGGAGCAAACAGGTGGAGAGGCATTTACCATGAGGACACTATGGACACCCAGGCCAGAAGTGTGAGAGCAGAGCCTGTGCAGGAAACTTGAATTCAGGTTTTGGGGCAGGGGCTAAGGAGGGTGTGTGTGTGAGGTGGTGAGGCTGGTTGTGAGATGAAGAACCCGCACCTGCTGAGCCTTGTAGGGCAATCTAAGAGACCCAGATTCTGTTTTATAGGATTGGAGCATTCTGAGCAGGGCAGTGAAGTCTTGAGATTCTAGTTGTTTCTGTGACCTTCCTTTGTGGAGGATGGATTGGAAGGAACCAGTATTTTTTTTAAGATCTTATTTATTTATTTGACAGAGAGAGAGCATGGGTGGGGGGAAGCAGAAGGAGAGGGAGAAGCAGACTCCCTACTGATCAGAGAGCCTCATGCGGGGCCCGTTCCTAGGACCCTAAATCTCATAACCCTAACACTGAGCAAAAGCCAGACATGAAAGAATATAGTTGTGATGTGATTAATATTAAGAAATGTATATATATTTGGGGCACCTGGGTGGCTAGGTCAGTTAAGCATCCGCCTTCAGCTCAGGTCATGATCCCAGGGTCCTGGGATCAAGCCCGGCATCCGGCTTCTCCCACTCCCACTCCCCCTGCTTGTGTTCCCTCTCTCACTGTCTCTCTCTGTCAAATAAATAAAATTTTTGTGGGCAGGGGAAGCTAACAGTAATGAAGAAGGTGCTGGCCTAAGGTTATAGACATACAGTTCAATGAAACAAAAGGGAACAGAATTGGGGATTCCGAAATAAACCACCACATTTATGGTCAGGTGATTCTCTATAAGGGTGTCAAGTCAGTTACATGGAGAAGGAATACTCTTCAGTAAACAGTGCTGGGGCAATTAGATATCCACATGCAAAGCAATTAAGGGACCTCTTCCTTGTACCATATTCAAAAATAAATTCAAAATGGATCATAAACCTAAATGTAAGAGCTGAAACTATAAAACCCTTAGAAGAAAACGCAGGAATAGTCTTCCTGACGTTAGGGAAAGCAAAGACTCCTTAGTACAATAACAAGAGCACAAGTGACAAAAGTAAAAAAATAGATAAATTGGACTTTATTAAAAAATGACTTTTGGGGGCGCCTGGGTGGCTCAGTAGGTTAAGCCTCTGCCTTCGGCTCCGGTCATGATCTCCAGGTCCTGGGATCGAGCCCCGCATCGGGCTCTCTGCTCGGCGGGGAGCCTGCTTCCTCCTCTTTCTCTCTCTGCCTACCTCTCTGCCTACTTGTTATCTCTGTCTGTCAAATAAATAAAATCTTAAAAAAAAAAAAATGACTTTTGAGCCGCAAACCATACCATTAAAGTGAAAAGACAACCTACAGAATGGAAGAAAATAGTAAACCACGTGTATGTTAAGAGACTTGATTCAAGAATACATAAAGAGCTCTTAAATTTCAATATTAAAAGATGAATAACAATTTAGAAATTGGCAAGGTGTCTGATAGACATTTCTCCAAAAGTGATTTACGAATGACCAATAAGCACATGTAAAGATGCTCTTATCACAAACTGTGGTAAGGAAATACAAATGAGGACCACAATTGAGATACCATTTCACACTACTAGGATTGATGCAATGAGAAAGACAGATAAATTTTTTATTATTATTAACCAATAATATATTTGTTTCAGGGGTACAGCTCTATGGTTCATCAGTCTCTTTTTTTTTTTTTTAAAGATTTTATTTATTTAATAGACAGAGATTACAAGTAGGCAGAGAGGCAGGCAGAGAGAGAGGAGGAAGCAGGCTCCCTGCCGAGCAGAGAGCCCGATGTGGGGCTTGATCCCAGGACCCTGAGATCATGACCTGAGCCGAAGGTAGAGGCTTTAACCCACTGAGCCACCCAGGCGCCCCTGATTCATCAGTCTTAAACAATACACAGCGCCCACCACAACACACACCCTCCCCAGTGTCCATCCCCCGCACCCCTATCCGTCCCACCCTCCTCTCCCCTCCAGCAGCCCTCAGTTTGTTTCCTGAGATTAAGAGTCTCTTATGGTTTGTCTCCCTGTGTGGTCTTGTCTTGTTTCATTTAACGGATAAATTTTGACAAGATATAGAGATATTGGAACCCTCGTACATTGCCAGTGGAAATTTAAAATGGTGTAGCCTCTTTGGAAAACAGTTCTGCAGTTCCTCAAAATGTTACACTTAGAGTTGCCATATAGCCCAGAAATTCCACTCCTAGCTATATATCCAAGAGAACTGAAAACACGTGTCCACACAAAAACTTATAAGTGAATATTCATAGCAGCATTATTTATAATATCCCCAAAGTGGAAACAACCAAAATGTTCATCAGCTAATGAGTAAGAACACAAAATGTACTATGTTTATGCAATGGAGTATTATTTGCAATAAGAAGAGATGTAGTACTACTACATCTACAACACTGACAGAACTTGAACACATTATGCTAATTGAAAGACCCTGAGCATATAAAATATCACATATGGTATGAGTCCATTTATACAAAATGTCCAGAGCAGGCAAAACTATAGGACTGAAAGTAGATTAAGGGTTGCCTAGGCCTGGGGGATTGAGGGTTGGAGACTGATGGAAAATGACTTTTAACAGGTAGGTAGGGGCTTTCTTTTGGGAGTGATGAAAATATCCTAAAATTAACCCTGGTGTTTCTGTTAGTATGTGACTATAGCAAAAACCATTGAATTGTATCCTTTAAATGGATAAAGTGTATGTTGTATGAATTATATCTCAGTAAAACTTTTAAAAAAAAGAATGTGCTAGAAATCACAATACATTTCCTTTTATTATATATTTAGTGTATAGTTCTGTGAATTTTAAAACCTGTAGGGTCATGTAACCATAACCATAATCAAGATGCAAAGCAGTCCCTTAAAGCCCCCAAAATCTGCCTTCTGCTACCCCTTTGTCACACCCTCTCCCCATCCCTAAGCCCTGGAAACTGCTGATCAGTTCTCCATCACTGTAGTTTTGTCTTTTGGAGAATGCCATATGAGTGGAATCATGTGATATGTAACCTCTAAGAGTGGCTTCTTTTATTAAGCATAAGGCCTGTGAGATTCACCCAAGTTGCTGTCTCTGTCAATAGTTTGTTCTTTTTCATTGCCAAATAGTGTTCATTATAGGGACATGTCGCTGTGTTTACCATTTGCCTATTGAAGGACATTTGAGTTTGCAGTTTTGGGAAGGTAAGAATTGAGCTGCCTTATACATGCATGTAGAGTTTTTTTTTATTTCTCTAGAGTAAATATTCAGGGACAGAATTGCTGGGTTGTACGATAGTGTTAAAGTTTATTAGAAATTGTCAAAGTGTTTTCTAGAGTGGCAGCACTGTTTTTGCATTCCCACCAGCAATGTATGGGGATTCTAGTGATTCTACATCTCTGTCAATACTTGGTATTGGCAGTATTTTTTTTTAATTTTAGCCATCTTAATAGGTATGTAGTGGTATCTCATAGAGGTCTTAAATTTGCATTTATATAATAGCTAATGATGTTGAGCTTTTGATGTGCTTGTCAATCATATATCCTCTTTGGTGAAGTGTCCAAGTCTTTTTGTTTGTTTTTACCAATTTTTAAATTAGGTGGTTTTCTTACTGTTGCGTTTTGAGAGTTCTCCATATATTCTGGATTTCTCTTGCTGAGTATGCAACTCACAAGTAGTTTCTCCTAGTCTATAGCTTGTCTTTTTATCTTTTAACAGTGTCCTGCACGGAGCAAAGGTTTGTACTTTTGCTGAAATCCAATTTTTAATTTTTCTTCTATGGATCGTATTTTTAGTATCATAGCTAATTCTGCCTGACTGTAGGTCATGAAGGTTTTTCTTCTATGTTTACTTACCAAAGTTTTATGAGTTTCCATTTAACGTTTAGATCTGCGATTCCTTTTAACTTAACTTTTGTATAAGGTGTGAGATTTGGATTGAGATTCATATTTTTGCGTATGGATGTACAATTGTTCTAACACCATTTCTTAAATTTTTTCCATTATGTAGCTTTTATTTTGCTCATTACTTTTGGTATTTGCCTTGTTTTATAACCATGTCAACAACTATTTTGACATCTAAGTGTTTTTGTTTACTCACCTAATATTTTAAAAGATATATCTTTTTTTTTTTAAAATATTTTATTTATTTGACAGAGAGAGATCACAAGGAGGCAGAGAGGCAGGTAGAGAGAGAGAGAGGAGGAAGCAGGCTCCCTGCTGAGCAGAGAGCCCGACACGGGACTCGATCCCAGGACCCTGAGATCATGACCTGAGCCGAAGGCAGCGGCTTAACCCACTGAGCCACCCAGGTGCCCCAAGATATATCTTTTTATTATTTTTGTTCTTTCCTCCAGTGGCTGTAATATTTGAGTATTTATTGATATTTTGTGTATAGTATAATGGTTCAACAATGATGTACATTATGAAATGCTCATCACAAGAAGTGTAGTTACCATCTGATGCCATATGAGGTTTTTATAGTATTGCTGACTATATTTCCTCTGCTGTACTTTTCAGCCCTGTAACTTATTTTGTAACTGGAAGTTTGTACCTCTTAATCCCTGCCACCTGTTTCATCCTCCCATGCCCGTGCCCCTCTGGCAACCACCATTTTGTTTTCTGTATTTATGAATCTATTTTCTACTTTTTTTTTTTATTATTCCACACATAAGTGAAATCATGGTATTTGTCTTTCTGTCTCTGACTTCACTTAGCACAATACCCTCTAGGTCCATCCATATTGTCACAAATGGCACAATATCATGTTTTTTATGGATGAGTAGTATTCCATTGTATATATATATACATATACCATGTCTTCTTTACCCATTCACTTATCAGTGAATGAATGAATCTCCTGGATTGCTTCCATGTCTTGGCTGTTGTAGATAATGCTGCAGTAAACATGAGAGTGCAGATACCTTTTTTAATAAGTGTATTCATTTTCTTTGGATAAATACCTAGTAGTGGAATTACTGGATCGTAGGGTATTTCCATTTTTAATATTTTGAGAACCCTCAATACTGTTTTCCACAGTGGCTGCACCAATTTGCATTCCCACCAACAGTGCACAGATGTTCCCTTTTCTCCACACTTGTTATTTCTTGTCTTTTTCATTTTAGCCATTCTAACAGGTGTAAGGTAATCTCATTGTGGTTTTGATTTGCATTTCCCTGGTGATTAGTGGTGTTGAGCATTTTTCATGTGTCTATTGGTCTGTTTCTCTGGATAGAAAAATGTCTATTTCGATCTTCTTCCCATTTTTAAATCAGATTATTTGGTTTTTGTTATTGAGTTATATAAGTTCTTTATATATTTTGGATATAAACCCCTTATTGGATATATTATTTGCAAATATTTTCTCCCATTCAGTAGATTGTCTTTTTATTTTGTTGGTGATTTCCTTCACTGTGCAAAAGCTTTTTATTTTGGTATAGTCCCAATGGTTTATTTTTGCTTTGTTTCCCTTGCCTGAGGAGACCTATCCATAAATATGATGCTAAGGTCGGTGTCCACGTGATTCTGTAATCACAGAATGTTTTATTTTAGGAGTTTTATGGTTTCAGGTCTTATGTGTAAGTCTTTCATCTGTTTCAAGCTGGTTGTCGTGTGTGGTGTAAGAAAGTGGCCCACCTTCATTCTTTTGCCTGTAGCTGTCCAGATTTCCCAGCACCATTTATTGAATAGACTGTCTTTTCCGCATTGGATATTCTTGCCTCCTTTGTTGTAGATTAACTGACTATATAATCATGGGTTTATTTCTGGATTCTGTATTCTGTTATAGTGTGTCTATTTTTGTGCCAATACCTGATTGTTTTCGTTACTATAGCTTTGTAGTTTATCTTAACTGGGGTTGTGATACCTCCGGCTTTGTTTTTCTTCCTCAAGATTGCTTTGGCTCTTTGGGGTCTTTTGTGGTTCTATAGAAATTTTAGGATTTTTTGTTCTAGCTTTGTGAAAAATGCTATTGGTATTTTTTTTAAAAGATTTATTTATTTGAGGGTGAGAGGGAGGGCAAGCAAGCACAAGTGGGAAAAGGGTAGAGGGAGAAAATCTTCAAGCAGACTCCCTGCTGACCGGGAATGCCAACATGAGGCACAATCTCATGACTTATGACATTGTGACCTAGGCCCCAAACCAAGAGTAGGATGCTTAATTGACTGAGCCACCCTGGTACCCCAGATGCTATTGGTGTTTTGGTAGAGATTGCACTGAATCTGTAGATTGCTTTGGTTAGTATGGGCATTTTAACAATTAATTTAATTTAATTAACTTAATAATTCTTCCAATCCATGAGTATCGTGCATCTTTCCATTTGTGTGATTCAGTTCTGGAAAGTTGTGTGCTTCTAGGAATTTATTCATTTCTTCTTGGTTATCCAATTTTTTGGCATATAACTTTTCATAATATTCTCTTATAACCCTTTATATTTTTGTGTTCCAACACCATTTATAAAAAAAGCTGTTCTTCAGGGCATCTGGCTCACTCAGTCAGTACAGCATGCGAGTCTTGATCTCAGGGTTGTAGGTTTGAGCCCCATGTTGGGTGTATAGATTATGTAAAAATTAAATCATCATTGGGGCTCCTGGGTGGCTCAGTGGGTTGAGCCGCTGCCTTCGGCTCAGGTCATGATCTCAGGGTCCTGGGATCGAGTCCCACATCGGGCTCTCTGCTCACCGCTTCCTCCTCTCTCTCTCTGCCTGCCTCTCTGCCTACTTGTGATCTCTCTCTGTCAAATAAATAAATAAATAATAAAATCTTTAAAAAAACAAATTAAATCATCATCAAAAAAAAAAAAGGCTGTCTTTTCCCTGTTTGTCTTTAGACTTTTATCAAAAACCAGTTGGTGGTATTTGTGTGGATCTATTTCTGGACTCTCTATTCTAGCCACTGTGTATGTATCCCTTAGCTTCTTCTTTTTTTTTTTTTTAAGTTTATTTATTTATTTGACAGAGATTCCAAGTAGGTGGAGAGGCAGGCAGAGAGGAGGAGAAAGCAGGCTCCCTGCTGAGCAGAGAGCCCAAGGCAGGGCTCCATCCCAGGACCCTGAGATCATGACCTGAGCCGAAGGCAGAGGCTTTAACCCACTGAGCCACCCACATGCCCCTGTATCCCTTAGCTTCTTATTAGGTACAAACACATTTAGGATCGTTACGTCCTCATGGTGAGCTGACCCTATCATTTTTATAACATTTCTTCATTTCCCTGGTAATATTCTTTTCTGTGAAGTCTGTTTTGTCTGATTAATATCTCAATTCCTTTTTCCTCTTCCCCCGTCCTAAAGAGTAGGAATTTCATTTTATATAATAGCTTTTTCTAAGCCAAAAAGCAAAATGCAAGTTGTTCATTACATATTAAACTCTGATCACTTCAGATTCACTTATGGGTGGGCTGTGGGGATGGGGGGTCCCAGCCCACCATGGCTAGCACATGAGGTCATCATGGCAACATAATTGTTCACATAATAGTTGTTCACAATTATTTGCTTCTCATCCTTAGCGGAGAATTTCACAGGTTTCACGTTGACCTCAGAAACAGCCGTGAGACTTGCTTTCACGGATGAGATAGGAGAAGCAAAGTGTTCGTTCTGCCTGGCAGCCTGAAGAGGCAGCTCACAGTTTGCTGTGTGTTTCTTCTTCTTTGCCACGAGCTGGGCAGTGCTGTGGGTACCGGCTGCTGCAGTAGCCTCGTTCCTAGAGGAAGCACAGCCGACCAGGGATGGACACGAGGTATGGAGGAGGAATGTTCGTTGTTATAAGCCACCAAGATTTTCGTGATGTTTCTTACCACAGCACAGAAGCCAAGCCCTGGGCCCAGTGTATTCTAGGCCTTTCTCTCATAAACAGGAGCCAAAAAGGGCTCTTTCTCTAAATTAGAAGTGAAGAAGTGGTGGAGAAGGTAGGCGGGGCTGGCAGACGACTGAACCTGAATGACAGAATGCCCAGCTCTTGGTCCCTTGTCCTCAGTGAGACACAATTTATGTTGGGCTTCTTTGTCTCAGGCCTCTTCTCCTCCAGTTTAAGGATGTCATTGCCAGTTCCCTTGCAGCAGGGGTGCTGAGTCCCCTGGCTCAGGCCTGTGCCATCTCCTCTAAGCCCACACTGGGCCACTACCACTGACTCCTCACGGCTCTCCCAGTAGCTCGGTTGTCTGCAATCTGCCCCATCCTCTTCCGTCGTGGCCCCACACCTGTCACCTCAGGAGATGGTTGTGCCCTTGACGCTTATTACAGAATTTGTCACCAAGATTTATTTTTTCAGGTGACGCACGTAGAGAGTTTAGTAAAATAAACAGAAAGGGAAGATTTATTTGAATGAGCAAAAATCAGGGCTGAAGAAGAGGAAAGGCAAAGACCTGGAGAAGATCTAGAGTCGCCAGGGGTTTTGTGTCAAACATAACAATGGGATAAATCTATTCACTAGCAGTATTTACTCTAAAAATAAAAGAAGGCACAAGGCTTTTTTATTCCCCCTAAAAAAAACTAATGATGGTTACATTAAGCTAACATAGATTTCCCCCAACTACCGTCTCTATCTGATTTCCTAAAATAATTATATGAAAAAGTAACATGAATGTAATCTGTTCAAATAGGTTGATAATATAGTGAGCAGTTATCGAGCACTAATTTGTGCTAGACATAGTCCAAAATACTTGATTTGAATTTACTCCTGTAATTCTCACAAACACCCCTGTGAGGTCTAGGTATTGTTCTAATCCCCAATGGGTAGACAGAGACACAGAAGTAATTTGTTCCAGGTCAGCTGGACGGTGGTAGAGCTTTTTACACAGCCATCTGTTTCCAGAACCTGTGCTCTTTAAACACAATACACTGAAGTTTATGTGTGGGCATCCACTGAATTAGATTATATTTTTAAAAGACTGGAAGCAGCAGAAGGCTAAAATGATCCTGTCTGAGGCCATAGGCTTAGCCTGAGCAGATCTACCCACTTTCCTCCTTTTGTCCAGTTTGCTTCTTTCTGTTGAGCTTGTAAAATTTGCATCTGCTGCGGAGGCCTTTTGTTCCCCCTCCATTTAGATCGCTAAGGCAATTAAAAGACCCAGAGCTTGAAGGAGATGGACCTGTGGGGTGGGTCACAGAAGCTGGTGAGCGGGACGGCAGGTGGCACCGTGTAAGCCGCCTCCAGGTGGGGGAGGCGCCCACAGGCGAAACCACTGGCTTGGCCCGAGAGGGAGGGACAGCAGACCCGCCTTCACGCCAGACTGTCTCCCAGTCTGTGCTCTTTTCAGGTGTCCTGAATTACATCAAAATGGAACCTCCCACGTCTTCCGGCACCACACATTATTTTTCATAGACTTTAAGAGAGAATCAAGTGTTAGCTATGGCTGCTACGCCTGCCATAACAAATACCACAGACCAGGGGCTTGAGCAACAGAGGTTTAATTCCCACAGTTCTGGAGGCTGGGAGGTCCGAGATCGGGGGCCAGCGTGGTCAGGTTCTGGTGAGGGCCCTCTTCCGGTTGTAGACAGGCGGCTTCTTGTTGCATGAGTGCAGAGAGAGAGCAAGCTAGCATTCTGGCTTCCTCCTGTAAGGACACTAGGTCCCCTTTGTGAGGGCTCTATCCTCATGACCTAATCACCTCCCAAAGGCTCCACCTTCAAACAGCATCACATTGGGAATTCGATTTCGATGTACAAATATGGAGGAGACAGGGGCGCCCTGGTGGCTCAGTCAGTTAACTGTCGGACTCTTGATTTCAGCTCAGGTCTTGATCTCTGGGCTATGAGTTCAAGCCGCTCATTGGGTTCCACGCTAAGCATGGAGCCTACTTAAAAAATAATAATAAAATGAATATGGGGAGACACAAACATTCATTCCATAACAGTAAGGATTCTTTCACTGAGTGCAGCAGCACCCCAAGTTAACACGGTTTGAGTATGGAGTTTTGAATGTGGGGGTCTCCAAAACACCTAGACTGTGTCTTTGTAGTGGAATGAGGGGTTCAGACATTCTAGCTCTGGGTAGGGATAAACTAATCCACTTCAACAGTTAAGCCCAAACTGAAGAATCAAAGAAGTAACTTTCAGTTAAGAGGACAGTGACATTTCATAATCCAAACCACACTTGGCACTGTGTGTAAGCGGTCTCTGCTGTGTCATTGGAAGGCTGTTTGTCTTTGTGGACTCACGGTTGATGAGTATGCCAGGAAAGGGCTGATTTCTTTCCCTGGATCTCCTGACTATTTGCTGTCCTGGGATTAGCCAGCCGGCCTCAGAACAGTTCCAGTCGCTTATGTTGTACATTGTTGGTGCGAATCACTATGTGATTTTCCAGTCGTCCACTGTTGGAATAAGACTTGTACCTTCACTCAGCCATTTCTAGACTTAAGTTCTAGACTTTAAAATAATTGATTTGTAATTGTTGGCTATGAAACAGTGTTAAAATACAGAATGCCGTTGCCCCTGAGGGCAGTATTAGTTGAGCTTTAGATGTTTTTGAAGAGGGCATAGGTTAGTTAAAAGAGAAAGTTAAATATTTACTTCCTTATGTGGGACCATTTGAAACTATGCCAATTTTTTTTAACCTAATATCCATGGTAATATCACTTCGAAAGGACCCAAATTTTTTCACGAGCCTTCTTGTAGATAATTAAGTACCCTTTTGATTAGTTTTGTTTAAGCTGGCAAAGCTCTGTATTTTATTAGATGTATTTTATTAGGTACATATTTTTTACATATTTTCAGGAAAAGTCAACAAGACTTTATCTTGATGTGACTCTTTTTCTACGTTACCGTTTTATTTCTAGGCACAGAGTTTATAAGCACTGGCTTTTTTTTTTTTTTTTTAAAGATTTTATTTATTTATTTGACAGAGAGAGATCACAAGTAGGCAGAGAGGCAGGCAGAGAGAGAGAGGAGGAAGCAGGCTCCCTGCCGAGCAGAGAGCCCGATGCGGGACTTGATCCCAGGACCCCGAGATCATGACCTGAGCCGAAGGCAGTGGCCCAACCCACTGAGCCACCCAGGCGCCCTAAGCACTGGCTTTTATAAGAAAAATAGCTTTATTGTGATATAATTTACTTATCATATAACTCATCTGTTTAAAATAAACAATGTAATGATTGGTAGTATATTCACAGAGTTGTGTACCGTCACCACAATTTTGGAACAATTTGATCACCCCCAGAAAGGGAGAAACCTGTTAACAGTCACCCACTCCCTACTTCTTCCATCCTTCCCCCAACCCCAGCCCTAGACAACCACTAATCTACTTTCTATCTCTACAGATTTGCCTATTCTGGACATTTCTTATAAATGGAACCATGCATTATGCAGTCCTCTGTGACCAGATTTTTCACTTCACATCATGTTTGCAAGGCTCACGCGTGCTGTAGCATATCTTAGCACTTCTCTCCTTTTCGTTGCTGAATAATATTTCGTTGTTTGTATAGACCACATTCTGTTCATTCATCAGTTGATAGGCATTTGGGTTTGTTTCCACTTTTGGGTTATTATGAATAATGCTGTCGGGATTATTGTGTATACTTTTTTGGTGTGAAGATCTGGCTTTTTAGTGACTCAGCTGTCCTTTTAAATATCGTAGCTAAGTAGGACCCCCGATGTCCTCTTGCCTAGTGCTTCCTTTTCAGGCACATGAAGTGTCACAGACCAGGCGGTGGAGGCCCAGTTAAGGTAGGTGGCTTTCCCTGGCGCACAGAGCTAGACTGGTGGAGTGGGACCCTGCATCGGGTCTCGTGCTCCCAGGGTCAGTGCTTCACCAACTGGTGTAGAAACACGAAGGCGGAAGAAGACTTAAGCCTTCAGTGCACAGATCTGTGAAAGCCTGTAGGCTTTTTCTGTTTGCTCTTTCTTCTATTTGTCACTACAGCAGATCTGGTTGGAAAGCAAAAGAAGAAGAACATCAGAGAACATTCCTTAGAGACTTTCTTGTCTAATAGTTCCATTATACAGATGAGGAGACCAAAGCCCAGAAAAGTGATGTTCCTTCTCACCTGAGATCATGCTGTTGGTGGCAGAGCAGGGATTAGAACTCCGATTTCTACTCTTCACCCCAGCCCTCATTGTGCCCCCGAAGGGTGAGCATTCGTTTGCCAAGAGCTGGGCGAGGGTGGTGCCGAGTCATTTTGTGTCTCTTCTCTAACAGAATCCCGTCACAGGGCTGCTGTCAGCCAGTCACGAGCAGAAGGACGCCTGGGTGCGGGATAACATCTACAGCATTCTGGCCGTGTGGGGCCTGGGCATGGCCTACCGTAAGAATGCGGACCGTGATGAGGACAAGGCCAAAGCCTACGAGTTGGAGCAGGTAATCCTGACCGGCAGCCATGTCTTGGCTGCTCAGTGCCTTTTCCTTACACAAAAAAGCCTGGAAGTAGCTGTGCAGAACAGTTCGGTGGAGGCATCGCCTCCATTTCTGCCGTAGAGTATTTTAGAGAGGCACTTAGGTGGTCTCCTTGGTCGTTCTCATTGAGATTTCTTTTTCCCCTGCTTAAAAAAATAGCCAAACCACACGATTCTGAAAAGGAAAGGAAAGCATCCAAATTTCTAACTAGCTACATTTCTCTCGCACATCCTCTGTCAATTTTATATTTACTTATATACAAAATGTCCTTATAAACTAATACAATTGTATTTAAAGAGTCAGCCACCAGAAATATCCATTCCAAAGTATGATAGTCTGGAGTAGTCATATTGAAAGGGTATTTCTCCAAACGGTATTGCTACTGCTTAAAACAATGTGGAATTTCCCTAAGAAATTCCTTTCCAGATGGAACCATTCCAAAGCAGTCTTATGAATTTATAGTCTGTCACCCTTTCATTTCGAACCACACTGGTGTTGTCCAGTATTCAGGCCTGGGTGACCATACGGCATGATGCAGTCCTTTTATTGGTTTCCAAGATGAGAAACAGACATACTCACCAAGATCTGCCATCACTGAGTATGTAAGAAAATAGTCTGCCCTTGAGCAGAGGAGGTATTTCCAGAATATGTTGAGTGAGAGCATTGAGGTGGGGAGCATTGACGCAGAGCACCGTCTTAGCACTCTCTTAGCATGAGAGCCTTTGGGATTGATGTTTGATTCACATGTTCCTCATTGGCCCTCACAGCCAGTGGGTTATCAGGTCCAGGAAGTGTTCGTAGGGCTTCATCAGTGCTTCCTACAGCAGCCAAAATGGGCAGCATTGGTAGGAGCCTTGACGGCAGTAGAAACTAAC
This sequence comes from Mustela erminea, assembly GCF_009829155.1. Taxonomy (NCBI): domain Eukaryota; kingdom Metazoa; phylum Chordata; class Mammalia; order Carnivora; family Mustelidae; genus Mustela; species Mustela erminea. The sequence goes on along the minus strand of NC_045635.1, from coordinate 14,773,879 downwards.
AGAAGAAGCCGGTCTGTGGGAGCAAGGGAAGGACTATTTGGATTTGAATCATTCAAAAAAAAAAAAAAAGTCATTTGGAAGTGAATCATTCTTTAGCAGTGTAATAATTTAATGTGGATGTTCATCAAACTTCCCATCCTCCTTTGAGACAAAATCACAGTAAAGCTTTCCTGCCTATACACACGTGCACACATGCACACACGGGATACCTGGGTACCTCTCCTCTGTCCGCGTTTCCTGATGCAGGCTAGAGCTGACTAGATTTGCTGCGCTGTGACTGACAGCAGTGAGACAAGAACAGTCCACATTGTTGTGCTGAGTGTGCGTAATAACTAAAGAGGGACCTTTCCCTTGATTATAGAGGATAACACAGGATCTTCCCATGATCCTCAGCAGGGCTGCTATTGCCTTTGGGGTGTAGGAAGTATAGTTATTCATTGTGTGAGACTGTCCTGCTCATTGAGAGATACTTGGGCTCCCTGGGCCCTACTCACTAGATGCCAGTAATCCCCACCTTCATCATGGTGACAATAAAAATGCCTCTAGCCCCCCATATCAAGATGTTCCTCCACCTCTGGGGATGGGAATGTCACCCCCAGTTGGGAACTGATGTGCTTCTTCGTAATAGAAAGACACTTTATTTGAGGGGAAGTTGGTTGACAAATATTTGTGCTATACACATAGAAAATTTTAATTATAATATTGGTATTTCTACTTTATGAGGTAACATTTTCTGCCTCAGAAGAGTTTATATCCTCTTTAAAAAAAAAAAAGATTTTATTTACTTATTTGACAGAGAGGGACATCAAGAGAGGGAACACAAGCAGGGGGAGTGGGAGAGGGAGAAGCAAGGCTTCCCGCTGAGCAGATAGCCCGATGCAGGGCTCGATCCCAGGACCCCAGGACCATGACCCAAGCCGATGGCAGATGCTTAGCGACTGAGCCACCCCAGGTGCCCTGAGTTTATGTCCTAAAATGAGATTGTATTCTAGAATCCTAGGATTTTAAAGGCAGAAGGATAATTCATTCCAGATTTTTCTCTGGTGATGAACTTTCATGGTCTTTCACTATATTCCTCCCCTGCAGACCGTGTACATTCTACAAGAGAAGAGATGCTCATGGTCCTGAGGGAGGAACTTCTTTCAGCCAGGCTACTTCGACCTACAGAATATCCCATTCTGTAGCCACTTGTGAATTAGTTTTATATTATTTTTAACAGGACGGATTAAGACCAGCCTTGTCGTGGGTCTGAATTGTGGAGGAAGTGAAAGGCAATATAGCGTATTAACTAAGAGCTCAAACTCTGGAGTCAGATCCCTGGCTGTGGGCTCTGTCCTCACTCCATCCCTTGCCCACTGGCAGACGTTAGCAACGTTGCCTCATCTCTCTCAGCCTCAGCTTCCTCCTCTATAAAGTGGGTAATAACAACACCCACCTCATAAGGTTGTTGCAAGAATTAGACCGAATCCAGTCCTGGTCGAGGCTTTTGTACAGTGCCTGGACAGAATGTCTGATTATCAGGCTATTATTCATAATGATAATGACAATAGTTGGTTGCAATACGTATTATTAAGAAACTGTGGCAGCTACTTGCATTTTGTAAGAACTTTACTCAACAGTCCTGTGATGGCATCACAGAGGGCTCTTCTGGTGAAGCATCATTACTTCAGGTCAAGCGTGGTAGACTTAATTCATCTTTGGCATAACAAACAAACAAAAAAAGAATTTCATCAGAATTTAGCATCAGGATACCAGGCTTATAAAATTTGTCTTGCTAAAATACCAGTGAGGAGTCACTGGATTTCAGAACCAGAGGCACCATCCGGTCCAACCCCTTTATTTGAGGTAAGTCACTGCATCAAGATTTTTGTCTCTGTGAGGGAGCGGAGATCACCTCAACAGACCAAACACTTGTATGTGCTCAGGACGCGCCTTCTCAGGGAGGTCTGCGGGCAGCCCTGGCTGACGGGCCGTGTGGTGAGGTTGTGGTTTTCACGGAGCAGGGAGGCTGACGTGTCACTGATCCCACTTTATTTCCACAGAACGTGGTGAAACTGATGCGGGGTCTTCTCCAGTGCATGATGAGACAGGTAGGCAGAAAAATGACAAGTGTGTTTTTAGGTCCTCTGAGTGGGTAATCTGTCACTTTCGTGGAGACAGCTGACATTCCTAAAGTGTTTTGAGCTTTTCTTCTTAAGTGGAAGAGAAATTGAGAACACTTTGCTTACTTTGTCCTTTAAAATTATCTTCACTAATCTTATCCTCCTATAGAACCGCAGACTTTGAGGACCCTGTTTCTCGCAATCTCTTTTGAAGAGTTACTTGTATAGAAGGAGAACATGCCTTTTTTTCAAAATAGAGACGAAATCATTGTTTACAAAAGCCACTCTCGGACAGCCGTGTAGTATTGTTTATTCTGTTGAGTTTATAAAAGGGTTTCTTTTCATTTGAGTTGAAAATGCTTGAGTGTTTAAAACGTGGCATTTCAGGGAGGGGTAAATAAAATAATTCACTAAGCTCATACTCTGCACAGAGCATCATACCAGGATCCGCACGGGTTCCAAAATGAATGATACTGGCCCCGCCCTACAGCAGCATGTGCTTGGTTACTCTTCAAAGCCCTAGTGGGTCTTTTCCTTTGGACCCTGAAGTTGAAACAAGTCCTCTTTCTCCCCTCTCTCTCGCTGAGCACCTACCAGGTGTCACAGCTCCTGCTGGGCTTATGCAGACAAGGAAACCCTTTGGCTTGACCCCTTGTCCTGCAGAGCTTGTTAAAATCCCCCTGGGCTGGGCCATCTCTGGGGTGGGCAGGTAGAATCCCCCACACAGCGCCCCATGTGGTGCTCACTACAGGACATGTGCTGCCCTCCATCTCTCTGGCTCCTGGAGGTAGCGGCTAAGAGGTCGAGGACCAAGAAATGGACCCCGGGTGAGGCCTGTGCCAGCCATGAGCCCCTTACCTATGTGGAGCCGGCCTGCTCTCTCCCTCAGGTGGATAAAGTGGAGAAGTTCAAGCACACTCAGAGTACCAAAGACAGCTTGCACGCCAAGTACAACACTGCCACCTGCAGCACCGTGGTGGGCGACGACCAGTGGGGCCACCTCCAGGTGGATGCCACCTCCCTCTTCCTCCTGTTCCTGGCCCAGATGACTGCCTCTGGTGAGCCCGGGCCCTTGGAGCCCATTGCACAGGGAGTGGCAATCCGGAAGGGGGTGGGGAGTGGCAGGCAGTGATCCAAATTCAAAAGAAGTTATTTCTGAAAGAAAAAGCATGTGTCTTTAGAATGTCATGTACACTGACTCTGACCTGTCAGGCCAGCTCTGGTAGCATCTCTCTGGTTGATCTCAAAGCTGGCCCTTCACCTTTTCCTCTTACCCCCTCTTCTAGACACGCCCTCATTTACCGGAATTATATTCAAACAACATAATTTCTAGAACCCGGCTGTCCACCCAGAGTGGTCAGTCAGTCCATAGCCTTCATCCTGGGAGTGAGCCAGAAACTCCCTGACTGTGAACATTGTTCCTCAGCCCAAGCTGTTGGCTTCCATGGCAGCTTGGACACCAGGCCCCCTGACCTCCAGAGCGCAGCGTGTTTCTGCTAACCAAATGGTCTGTCCCACGATACAGTCTGCTGTAACCGTCTCCGGGGATTAGGTCATTTAGCTGCTGCGTCCTTAGAGTTCTTATCCTCAGTCCGGTACACTGGCCTTCTGAGTTAGGGGCTTCCCATGAATTTCAGTCTGCAATTATGAGACACTAAAGGTGGCAGAAATCAGTAAATAATACTGTTATAGCTTTGTGAATAAGCCAGGCATTTGTTTAAAAAAGCATACTTTTTGGTTATGAAAATTAAGATGAGCTTGCTGTAAATAGTTTGGAAAATAGAAAAGAATTCCACCGCCAATTTTCATTTAAATGTGTCTCTTCTAAGTCTTTTTTTTTTTTTCCCAATTTAGGATCATATTGTTTACATAAATAGTAGCTGTTGTTATATAGCATTATAACTTAAGCATTTTCCCCATGATCTTACAATCTCCTCATAAATATAATTTTAGTGACTTTATCAATGAATGTGCCATAATCAAACTATTCCTTTATTCCTTTTTTCCCCCTAGTGTAACTGATATTGTAATACCAACTTTTTTTTTTTTTAATAAGATTTATTTACTTGAGAGAGAGACGTTGGGGGAGACGGGCAGACCGAGACAGGGAGAGAATCTTCAAGCAGACTCCCTGCTGAGCATGGGGCCTGATGTGGGGCTCGATCCCAGGACCCCAAGGTCATGACCCAAGCTGAAATCAAGAGTCGGCTGCTTAACTGACTGAGCCACCCAGGTGCCCCAAAATACCAACTTTGACCCCATATCTACTTGCTGCCTTCTGTCGGATAGCCTTCAGAGGCTACTTATATATATTACCAAATAATTTGCAGAACATTTTACTAGTTAAACTCCCCCTATTGATGTAAGAGCTCCCATCTTACCATATCCCTAGCAGCCTCAAAAATCCGTACTTTCAAAATACGTACATTAGCCATAATCACCTAAATATTCAAGGGCCCCAGCAAAAATTCAGCTCTTTCGATCACCACCTACTTCAGAGAGTCAGTGTAGCCACCCTGGGGAGGTCTGGGGAGCTCACCTTCCCACAAGGTCAAGGGCTTTCTCTTGAAGTTGGGGGCTCTACTTTACCTGTCTGCTACAGGGAAAGGATACCCACCCTTGGGCTCACTCAAGGATAAGAACAGTATCTGGTTGCTCTGGGCTAAAATTTGTGCTTTGTTGGAAACTTCTTTGTGCAAATCCAACACTAGCAGAAGGCCCCACGCCCCTTTCAGCCTTTTGTACCCATAGGCATACCTGCCTGCCTTCCCTCCTTTCTCTTTCTGAGATTAGACATTAACTGTTTCAGTTTACTTTAGATTTAATTTTTGATGTCTAGTAAGATAAATGAAAATGGAAGAAGAAAAAGAAAAATGAAAATAGGGGTACAAGAATTTCTTTCCTAGTGGGATATTTGTAATCTGGGATTGGCAGCACACATCTCTCTCTCCACAGCATAACTCTGTAACTTCATTGTTTGTTTCTTTTTACTAGGTTTACGTATTATTTTTACCCTTGACGAAGTGGCCTTCGTACAGAATCTTGTTTTTTACATAGAAGCTGCATATAAAGTTGCTGTAAGTATCCAACCTGGTAGTTTTTCAGGTGTCCCTGTTCAAAACAATAAAAATCATACAGGTCTCGGATGGCCAGGCTGTCTGGGCCTGATCAGAAGGTTAGCAAGATTTGAGCTCTAAGATTGTCACATATGCACACAAAGTACGCATTTTTGTCCTGGGATCCAATGGAGGAGTTGATACGTTTGGAAGGCACCACGTGCTCTGTTTGAATCCTTTATGGTTTCTAAAAAAAAATTTTTTAAAGATTTTTGTCTATGTATTTGCCAGAGAGAGAGAGAGAGAGACAGGGAAGAGAACTCAAGCAGGGGGAGCGGCAGGCAGAGAGGGAGGGAGAAGCAGGCCCCAGGCTGAGCAACAAGCCCGATGCAGGGCTCCATCCAAGGACCCTGAGATCAGGATCTGAGCCGAAGGCAGACACTTAACTGACAGAGCCACTCAGGCGTCCCTATGGTTGTTTTAGATAAGATCCTAACGTGTCTGATAGCAGGTGCACAAGCCGGCCAGAATCAGCGTGAGGGGCAACAGGGTCAGCTTGTCAGTAGGAGCTGCAGTGCAGGGGGGACCCCTCCAGGCAGCCCACAGGCAGAGGGACGTGGGCCAGATGTGTGGCCCAGGCCAGGTGTGGGTGGCTGTAAATGTGTACAAAGCCCAGTGCCTCCAGGCTGCTCTCTGTTGCAGCTGGTGAAGCCTCATGCATTCTGGTTGTTCTACAACAACTCATCTGTGCAAAGCTGACTACAAGGGCAGTAAAGAAAGGGTAGAGTTTGGTTTAAAAAAAAAAAAGCCACTATGGTCAAAAGCCAGGGTCAGCAAACATTTTCTGTAAAGGGCCCAAGAGTAAATAGTTTTTTGGCCTCTGCGGTCCCTGTTGCTTCTCACCTCTGCCCTTGTCGCTAAAAGGCAGCGGTAGACAACAGATGAACGTGAGCATGGCTGAGTCCCAGATAGCCCTTCTTTACAGAAATAGGTGGCAGAAGACCAGGTTGGGTCCAAGGGCTACCTAAGTCTAAAGAGGCGATTCTCAGTACAGGGCAGTCATCCCCTCCCTGGGGACATTTGGCAATGTCTGGAGATGTTTTTTGCTTGTCACACTGGGGAGGGAGCTACTGGCATCTAGCAAGCGTTAGTGGGGGATTCCGCTGGACAGCCCCACAACAAAGAATGGTCCGGCTTAAAATGCCAGTAGGGCAGAAATCTAAAGCAACCAAAGGGGACTGGAAAGGGTGGGACTTTAGTTGGACCTTGGAGGGTGAACCAGGTTTGGATGAGCAGAAGGGTGCGGAAGGAGCCGGAGCAGGACCGGGCAGGAATGGGCTCTGAGTGTGGGAGGGGTCCTTGGGGAGAGGGAGTGCAGAGGGAAGTTGGAGACGTAGCAGAGACCCAAGTCTGCTTGTGGGCCTGCAGGGGGTGGAGGCCACAGAACGGAGGTGTGGCCAGTGGCAGGGAGGTGCCCGGAGCCCCTGGGGGTTAAGCAGTTTGTCTTTGGAAATTCTTGCCTAGGGGAGAGCAGATCAGAGCAGTGTTTGAGGATGAGTCACTGGGTCTGGGCTTGGAAAGAGAATGGGTTGGAATGTGGAAAGGCCATGTGAGGAACACTGATTTGTGTCCTGTGGCTCAGCTACCAGGCATGCCAGCAGAAAAGAGTCTAACGTCGTTCTGGTGTGCCTATGTCTAAATTTGCACATTTTAGAAATGTTCATCTTTGCAGATCAAATAATAAATACTGAAATTTTGGCACTGATTCTGTTCTTGTCGGCTTGTAATTTTTCAGTAGTGCGTGTAACACTATTTCAAAACAGTACCCAGCGCTTGCCTTTCTTCAGTGAAAATAGGAATTACAAGTTAGGCGTGCGTGTATCACAGCCTTTGTATGGCGTGTTCTGAGCCAATTCACAATAATTGGTTTTAAAAGACCCAAAAACATTCGGTATTCTGTGCCTCAATTTTGATTTTGGCCTCTGTTATTTGCTCAGCATTTTCCCCCAAGAAGTAATATTAGAAATAGGTATTAAATTATATTAAATGATTTGGTTGGCTTCAAGCAGTTAGAATACATTTGTTCAAGTTTCTTTTTTCTATCTTACAATTTGATACAAGTTCAAAGGGATCAGTTCAATAGAGGGGCAGCATTTCATTTGATTTGAAGATAAAACATTTTGTTCTCTACAAATCAGGAGTTTCTTACAAATTGATAACTTTTAAGAAGAAGAAAATTGAGAGTGTCTTTGCATGCAATTTTGTTCCACTTGAGTATTTACTTGCAAAATTCTGCACAGAGGTCAAATGGAGTGAAATTGAGGGCGAGCATGCCTGAGTATAGAAAGCCATGAATTCAGGAACCTTTGAGAAGAGATATTCATGTTTCTTTGTGCCTGTGATAACATAAAGGAATTATTTTTCCATAGCACTTCTTCTGTACCTCTTTTTCCTGCTCTGCTGACTACCTTTTTTTATTCCCTCTGCAGGATTATGGAATGTGGGAACGGGGAGATAAGACTAATCAGGGCATTCCGGAATTGAATGCAAGCTCTGTAGGAATGGCCAAGGTGACGCTCTTGACCTGTTTGTTCTTCCTTCTGTGCATTTCTACTGCTTTGATTTGGTTCTTATCTTTAGGAGTTTGGATTTAATCTGATTAGCATATTTTTCAAAAGTTGGCAGCAGGTATGAAATTCAAGTGGCATGTATACCGCAGCCGGACTGAGATTATAGGTAAAGAGTGTAGGTTTCCTACTCTGAAATGTGCGTGAGCCAGAAATGAAGCGCCCTCCTTCCTTATTATCCATCATTATCACTCACAGGTCTAAGGTCTTGCTGTGGTCTGAGCACCTGGGTGTGTGATGTCCACTCTTCTTTTCTGGGTCATAAAGAAGGCTGAAGAATATGACTGCTTTGTAGGGCAAGGCTTACAAGTTCCCAAAAGTCTGTGGGGGTCAGGTCAGGCAAGTAACATAAACAAGTGAAGCTAGCCAAATAGAAAAATATTGAAGGGTACTGGGGACCCTGGGAACTTTCTTTAAAGGTATTCCAATTCAAAATCAATTTTAAAAATTTCTTTAGGCCAAACAGAGCACAGCTGTGGGCCAGAGTCCGTCCCCAGCCACCAATTTTCATCTCTTGTCCTAGATACTTCACATGCTTCCCTTCCTGCCTCCCACTCAAGACTGAAGCCTCAGAATAAAGACTCCAGAGCCAGAATTTTCAGAGCAACAGGAAATATGTTCTGTGAAGGCCAGCTGAGAGAAAACATACTTAATACTAAAAGAATTGACCTTTAAGTGGCAGGCATGCTAAACATTAGAATTAACACAAATAGGTGAATGAAAGAAAAGCTGTCCATGAATTTAGTGCCCTCCCCCTACAACCCTGCCAATGTTATGAACTTATTAATATTTTATGTTTTGGTCGAATACTGATTTCATTTGGGGAAATGTTTGTCTTTCTTGTTTGTCTCTTTCTTGTTTCTGCAAAGAGCAGCAATGTGTAGGAAAGGCCTGATTCCACTGAAAATAAGGGTAGAACATGTCTATAGGACACTTTAGCTGAATTTTAAAGATGTGTGTTTCTTCACCTTTGGGAAAACATGTATGCTAGATTGCTTAGTGGCAAAGAAGGAGCACTGGATACGGAAGTGTTTGTTTACTAGAAAGAAAAAGTGATTCATTCCTGTGCTTGTAGGCAGCTCTTGAGGCAATTGATGAACTGGACCTTTTTGGAGCCCACGGAGGACGCAAGTCCGTCATCCACGTCCTGCCTGATGACGTCGAACACTGCCAGGTAACAGCTCCAGCCTCTCACGGTCTGGACGGGAGGGAAGGACGCTGACAGAGCAGAAGACCTGGGCTCCGTCACATCCTTATCTATCTATCTATCTTCCTTCCTTTCTTTTTTTTTAGATTTATTTTTAAGTAATCTCTACCCCCAACATGGGGCTTGAACTCATGACTCTGAGATCAAGAGTTGTGTGCTCCACCAACCACCCCATACTCCTCACCTTTTTTGCTTGGTGGCACTTGGCTTCTCTGAGCTCTAGTCCCCTCATCCATAAAATGGGCCTACTGGCACCTTCCCCTCCTGTCCCACAGGGCAGTTATAAGGATCAGAGTAAATCAGCTTAGCTCGTCAGAGCACTCTGTAAGCTGAGAAGTACTACGTCAACCTGAGACACAATGACGGCGAGGTATATCTATGACGTCAACCATCACAGCAACCTTGTTTGGCTAGAGACAAAATCTGGTCTGCTTTTTGAGCATCTAGGTGGTTTTCTCTCAAGTTTCTTTCATGATGCCACCAAATCGAAGGACCAGCAAGCAGTAGTTCACTTGGGGAGTGGTGGAGAGGGGCGGAAAGCATAGTGGAGGAGAGCTGAGACGGAAGAAATGGCAAACTAGTGGACCCTGCCTGGAAAAAAGGGCAGAGGAAGCAGGGACTTGTTGCCGGTTAGGGGACTCCATCAGGCGGACAGTAGGTCCCCTGTTGCCGGTCAGTCAGCAAACTCTTACTTACCGAGGGCCCATTGTGTGCCACAGCCTGTGCTGGCGTTGCGGGGGTGAGAGCCGTGCGGACTTGTTAGCAGAGAGCTTCTAGGGGGAGTGCGAGTTTCCAGGCAGAGAGCCTAAGGGACTGCAGCTAAAGAACTGGGTTTGGGGGTCAGTTCACTTGAGAAAATGAAGCTTTATTCTGAAGCTGAAGCGTTCCCCATCTTTACCCCCTTTTCAGCTCACTCCGTTTTCCTGCATTAAGTTGTCCTTAATGGGAAATCTGCTGTTTTTTCCGGCATAGTTTAATAGAGTTGAGCTGATGTGCCCCTTAATAATGCGTGGTCCCTGGTGGAAGCTGTGTGAGCTCTGTAGCCAGCAGAGCCTGGCTTAGAATCCTTGTTCTGTCACATGAGTCTCTGTGTCTGCATCTCAGCCCTCGTGTGTGAACTGAACATAGTGTCCAAATTCCTTCTTTATAAAATGGAAAAAAATATTTTTTTAACATGACCAGATGGGGTTTATTCTAGGAATGCAAAATTGGTTTAACATCTAAAAATCAATTAATGTAGTATTCCACGTTTATATGAGATGTAATACGCTTACATTTGCAGGGCTCTAGCCCCGTGTCTGTAACGCTAGATCCCAATGTCCGCTGCCTTCCCTTCCTACACTTACCGCTCGCCTTCCTTTAGTTTACAGTGCCTGATCCAACCACCTTATAATTGAGGCTATAGCATAGTGCCACTAAGTAACCCGAGTTCTAGGACTACAGTAATTCTGTTATCTACCATTTTGCCCGAGGGTTCGTGTGGTCTCTTGGTGTTGACCCCTTCACATGGGTTCTGGATCACCCAGGCATGTTCCACAGAAGTCAGACATTTCTCCGTGCTAACCCTCTGGATATATGTGTGTGCTCCTCTGTCTTCACAGCCAGGACACCCTGGCCTGCTGACGGAGTAGTCCGTAATTCTTCCCCTGCATGTCTGAAAGACAGCAAAGTCAACAAAAGGCCCCCAAGGGAGGGAGACCAGCAGTTCTCAGCATGGGGTCCAGGCAGCACTGTGCCCTCCCTGACCCTGTCCTCTCCCATAAGGAACAGGAATCATTGGCTGGGCAGGTGAGGTCCCCCAGCAGGGGTTGTCCTGGTAGGAAAAAGCTCTACTGAAAATCAGCAGACTCATTCAAATGTTCCTTGGGGCTAAGGTCATGGTCTCTAGATACTGTATGCAACGGTTCATGCTTCCCAGATTCAAGCCACCTCTTTGTTTCTCGTTCAGTCTATTCTGTTCTCCATGCTGCCAAGAGCATCAACATCTAAGGAGATTGATGCTGGACTTCTTTCCATTATCTCTTTCCCGGCCTTTGCAGTGGAAGACATGAACCTCGTGAATGTGACCAAAAATGAAATTATTTCCAAGCTCCAGGTAAGCATCACTCATGCTGGCGCCCTTCTGCTCTGTGTTACGTGCCCCTTTCGTGATGACATGGAGCAGCTCACCCTGGTCTTGGTTCTCCATGAGGTCAGTGGCTTGGTTTGTCTAAGTGGACTCGGAGTGTGGGATCCAAAGCCAAGTGTATGGGGGAGAAACAGTCTCAGAGTGATCCAGTGCCCTAGTTCTTTTCCCGACAACAGAGCTTAAACTCAGGCTGGCGCCTTTGAACTCCAGTTCGTACCCTTTCTGTGCTTCTGAAGCAGAGCTTCTTAACCCTTTAGAGATCATAGACCTCTTTGAGAATCTCTTGAAAGCTAGAAGATCTCTGCCAGAAAAAAACACACACGTCCCAGTATCCTCCAAGTTTATACACAATGTCTGGGGACTTGGGGATCCCAAAGGTCAATTGAGCTTATGAAAATCCCTGCTCTGAGGTGAAATGCAGGAACTATGACAATATACCAAACTGATAATTTTATTAAATAGCCAAGGCAACTGAACTTCTCAGTAAAATGATCAAGATATAAGTTTTCTTTAAAAAAAAAAAAAAAAAAAGAATGAAAGAAAGAAAAGTAAGTTTCTTGAGCCAAAATCTTCATTTTGATGATCCTACTTATATTCCGTAAAAAATGCTTTTAGCCCTTGGATACAGAGGGATTGAAGGGTCTCCAGTCACATCCCCAAAGAAGCTGTCTCACACTTCAGTGGAGAAAAAGGAAGCTCGTTTAGCTTGTCGCAGTAGGCAGGGAGTCCGTGCAGGGAATGAAGTGTTTAAAGGGGAGCAGGTTCTTGGCTGGGCTTCCCCAGGACTCCGAGAACTCTCTGGGGCTAGCCGCTGGGTGTGTCTGGCCTCTGCAGCCTGTGCTAAAGGAGCTCCCAGGCACTTAAGAAACTGGGGAAAGGATGCCCGACGCTGCGTGCCAGGGACTAGGGAAGCAGACGGAGAGCTCTGTGCCACTGTCCCTCTTTCTCAACACCCAGGGAAACCAGCAACGAGAGCCCTAGGCCGGAGGAAGCCCCACTCACCCCATCCCACCCCTGCCCTGCCTCCACCTCGCTGCCCTACTTCTTTGCATCTAGAGCCTACTTGTGAGGAGTCTGGAATGTCCTTTTGGCTTTCCAGTCTTTCAGGTAGAAGCAGTCCAATTCAAGTATCTGTCTTGGTGGGTTCTGGGAGCAGTGAGGGTCCCTCTGTATCGTTACGTGATACAGCCAATCAGAATGAAGGGCTGGTCGCTCTGGGAACTCTCAGCGATTACTGTCCCGGCCCTGATACTCTCACCGGAAGTTTCGGCGTTCCCTTCTCGACCCTGATCAACCCTGAATTTACTTGGTTTATTACTTAAAAATAACCTTTTGTATTGATAACAAAGAGTACTTGGTACATGTTTCGTGACTAAAAGATTCATGGGAATGGGGGTGAATGGCTGACACGAACCAACATAAAAAGACAAAGACAAAGAAATTGTTCTCTTTCCTCAAATGCACTTTTTTTTCTTTATCTTCCTAGGGGCGTTATGGATGCTGTCGCTTCCTTCGAGATGGTTATAAAACCCCAAGAGAGGTTGTATTTAAATATTGTTTCTTATGATTCCTTAACTGCTTCATATTTAAATCACCACTGTGGTGTTCTCCCTCTCTTGATTATAAAATTACATGTTAGAATATTGGACGGGGAAATCTTAATTTTGGAGACAGCAAGGCTGGAGTTAGGCGGTAAAATAATATCATCAGGAGGACAGCAAGCTGGTGGTTTAAAACCAGCCTGTAGACAAGGACAAACAGTTCTGTGGCTCACGATGTGTTCAAGAGCAACTGTGGCCTCCTTCTCGAATTTCTTTGCCACAGTGACTGATAGAGTGATTTCCTCAAAGCAGATGGTCTGCTGAGCACTGCGATAGGCAAATTGCTATTTATTTGTTAGCAATCTAGGAAGCTTAATATAATAAACCACCAAGGAGTCTTGTGTACATTTCCGATAGACTTTTTGGAAATTTTACCGTGGAAAGCTGCCAGTCATAACATCTCTCCATTAGAGCGAACTCCTAATCCTAGCCGCCGCAGAGCTGTAGTGATTCAGAAAGTGAGGGGAACCCAGTGGGGTTCATTGGTGTTATATATGTAATCTGACAGCACCTTTCAGAAGGTTTCCTGTGTGGTTCCAGGACCCAAACCGATTGCATTATGACCCTGCGGAACTCAAGCTCTTTGAAAACATTGAATGTGAGTGGCCCGTGTTCTGGACATATTTCATAATAGACGGGGTCTTCACCGGTGACGCCGTTCAGGTGAGAACTTGCTGGATGTGGTGTTCATAATCAGCATTTTCATTCCCTCAGTGTCCTGAGTGTTATTAGAGCGTAAGCTTACACAAGACTTTAGGACCCCGTTTCAGTTTTCTGTTGTCGCTCCACAAGTTTTCCCAAAATGTAGTGAATTAAAGTAATGTCTGTTTTGTTTATTTGCTCATGATTCTATAGTTTGGGCGGGACTCAGCAGGGACAGTTTGTCTCTGCTTCACTTGGAGTCAGCGGGTTCACTGGGGCTTGGAGGAGCGGCTTGCGACATGGTGTCACTCGCGGCCAGCCCGGCATGCTCGCTCTCTGCTGGGAGCTTGCCTGGGCTCTTGGCTCTTGGCCCAGGCCTTGCTTCACCTCCATGTGGCTAGCTTGGGCTCACACAGAACTGTGGTGTCTGATCAGTTAGGTCTTCTCCAGGATGGTCGTCGTGGCCCGGAATGCAACAGCAAGAGCTGCCGAACATTCTTAAGCTATAGGCCCTGAGCTGGCAGTGTCCCTTCTGTTGCATTCTATTGCTTAAAGGGTCATGCCACGTTCAAGGGGAGGGGACTGCACAGAGGCCTGAGGACTAAGAGGTGGGGTTCATGGGGGACCACAGTGGAGCACAGACAGGTTTAGTCATTCTGGGTTTTTTTGTTTTTGTTTTTGTTTTTCCAGAACAGCCTCGGCTTTTGCTGTCTTGAGTTCTGGTAGAAGGGTACGCTCAGCTAACATCTTATTTAATGTAACAGCATTCTAGTGGCTTCCTAGCCTCCAGCCTCAATCCCTGCTATTTCTCTATACAGGTCGCTAGGGGCATTTTATTAAAAGGCAAATTAGATTATGCTACTGTCTTACTTAAAAGCTTTGAAAGGCTCCTGCTTGCCTTGGGACGAAGTACGAGCTCTTCTCCTGTTTTGTAGGACCTCATAAAATCTGGCCCAGTTTCTTTCTGTTCACTTACTTCCTTGAGTTCTGTGCTGCGAACGCCCTGAAACCCTCTCAGCCCTCTGGATAGGCCACGCTGTCTCTCCTCTTCTCAAGTGCCCAGGCCCTGCTTTTCTCCCTCAGCTGTCTCTGTCTCCTTCACTTACTCACTGGTAATGTCTCTTCTTTCAGAAAGTCTTCTCGGACTCCACACGCTGGATCGATGCCCCTTTTATATGTCCCACGGCACTTAGCACAGTATGGCCCCCGTGGCTGTATTTAGTCTCCCACCTCCCTGCCAGAGCACCCTGCTAGACGCGGTCTCTGTCCAATTCACTAATACATTCCCTGTCCCTAGTGCATAGTAAGTGCCGAGTAAAGATGTGTTCCTGCAACATTCATTTGTTCAAAACAGATTTCTTTAGCCTTTGCTGCTGTGCATACGTTCTTTGGTAAGTAGAACAGACCCGTCCTCGGGAAGCTTATGTGTTTTCTTAACCTCTTCAGGCCACATGTACTGGGGTGGGATGAGCAATCCAAGGTTTATTTTGGTTTTGAAAACTGCCTCTGCTCAGAAATTCTGAGAATGGTTTCAAAAGTGGCTATAGGGGTCAAGGGCAAGCCGCCCCAAGATGGGCCACTTTGGCATGAACACGGTTTTGAGTTAAAAGTAATCAAAACCGTGTTCATGCCAAAGTGGCCCATCTTGGAAAACCGGGGGCACCTGGGTGGCTCAGTGGGTAAAGCCGCTGCCTTCTGCTCAGGTCATGATCCCAGGGTCTTGGGATAGAGCCCCGCATCGGGCTCTCTGCTCAGCAGGGAGCCTGCTTCCTCCTCTCTCTGCCTGCCTCTCTGTCTACTTGTGATCTCTGTCTGTCAAATAAACAAATAAAATCTTAAAAAAAAAAAAGTAATCAAAACCCAGTACATTTGGGGAACGCCCTTTCCCTCCCCATTCAGCTGCTTGCCTAGACCAGTAAGAGAGTTACCAACACCAGACACTGATTCCTCTTAAGAAACGATGTGCACGGCGGGGACACCTTTATTTTCCAAACAGCTCCTCTCACCTTCCTGCAAATGCTCTTCCTTCTCTTTGTGTCCTGGGCCCCCACCCTGCTCCTGAGCTCAGGTCCACCTCATGGTGCCTCATTGTCTTTGGAGTAGCCCATCTGTGGACTCCCTGTACATACGCAACTAAGTTCCATTTTCTCCTGTTCATCTGTCGCATATCAATTTGATTCTTAGTCTAGCTAGAAGGACCTTGAGGGGCAGAGAAAATTCTTCCTCCCCAACATGGTAGTAAGCTTGAAATGTTGATGTTCCCCCATTGTTGATTCTTACTCTTATGCTTTAGCAATTATCTTGGGTCTTAGGTTTTCTGTCTCTTTATCAAATCTCAAAAGGATTGAGATAGAATTTCAGTTGTGAGGGAATTGACAGTTATTAGAAACAAAAAAGCTGAGAAGACAAAAAAGAATGTGCTTAGGTCCTTATTTTGTAGGTCTCACAGAATTTACTGCTGTCAGGCCTATTCTGTCTTTTCGACTTACTGCCCAATGACCTTTAAAAAATGACGCACCCCTGGTGTAATTTTGCTGTCCACAAATTTCAAAAGAAAAGGAAATGAGATCTAGAAGGTGTTTGACTAGGCTCTCCAAGATGAAATGTATTAAACAGCTGGGGGGCAGGTTAAGGGTTTTCCCTCTTTGGTCTGTTTCCTTTTCATACTTAGGGGTTTTCTGTTTTGTTTTGTTTTTTAATCACTGCCTTTTTAATTGAATGGAAATGTTTACATCAGCAGCTTTTATTATATGGAGTGGTGTGTCCTAAGAGTTGGGGTACAGGGATCATAGTACAAACACTTCCTTTTCCTCACATCAGGTGCATTTTGCAAACATTTCCTGAGCAATAGGTACTCGAATGAGGGCCTTTTAGGTGGAAAACTCATGACGGGTAGAAACGCAATGCTCCGCTTAAGGTCTAGCCTCCACTGCAAGAAGCTTATATCGTCTAGCTAGGGAGACAACATTTACGGATGTGAGAAGTTAAGGTGAAAGACTGATGTTGTGAGTTAAAGACAACACAGAAAATTCCAGTGCCTCTAGCGCCTTCAAACCTTCGCTGTCAGCGGGGGCCCTAGTTCCTCCTGCACTCCTTAAGTGGAAGGTGTTCATGCATTTCTCGACCCCGTGGCCTACTAATAATCCGTTGGTTGCCCAGAGAGGTGTTTTTCTATGATGCACTCCCGTGGCGGTATTGACGGCGCCTCTCTCCCGCTGTGGGGGTGGGGCTGTTTTCCAGGTGCAGGAGTACCGGGAGGCCCTGGAGGGAATATTAATCAGAGGCAAGAACGGGATCCACCTGGTGCCAGAACTGTACGCCATCCCGCCTAACAAGGTAACCACGCGCTGCGTATCTAGACCAAAGTGGGTTCACACTTGGCCTTTGGGGATTTTTTTAATCCCTCTTTCAGAGCTAACACTTTTTGTTCAGAAGTAGTTTCCAAAGCAGCAAGCTGGGTACGGGGCACCAAGGGGTTGTGGTAGTGCCAGCTGTGCCTCTGTGAGGTTGCAGGCTTGGGGGGGCGGGGGGAGGAGTGGGTCTGGGGCGTGGAGGGCAGGCACGGGAGTGCTGCTGCCAAGGCCTAGTGTGTCAGGGGACCTGCCAGGGCATAAGGAGTATGGGGCGGGGGTGGGCGAGACCCCAGCACCTCCACAGGGAGGCAGGAGCTGGCCCATGGGTCAGGGGAAGCCAGAGTCAAGCTATCTTTTTTTTTTTTTTTTTTTTTTAAAGATTTTATTTATTTACTTGACAGAGATCACAAGTAGGCAGAGCGGCAGGCGGGTGGTGGTGGGGGAGGAAGCAGGCCCCCTGCTGAGCAGAGAGCCCGATGCGGGGCTCGATGCGGGGCTCGATGCGGGGCTCGATCCCAGGACCCTGGGATCATGACCTGAGCTGAAGGCAGAGGATTAACCCACTGAGCCACCCAGGCGCCCCAAGCTGTCTTTCAATCCAGACACTTTGCCTTCTGTGCTTGGCATCAACTATTTCTCATTCGAGGTTTTTAATCTTTCTTAACACTACTTACCTTTCACCTAGCCTTAACTTGCTGTTAGACTGTGAAAGCAGTCCTGTGCACTGCAAAACATCCAGGATTCTGTGGAAGAACCTATTTCTCTCTACTCTTACTACCCAAAGATAGCCAAACTTATGCCCCAAGATAACTCTAACATTTTAGAGACCCTCCTGCCACACTGTTGTCCTGTTGGATTGTTTGATTACTGACATGTTTTAATTATGTTCAGTTTATGAGTTTAAGTTCTTCTTGACGTTTAACCACTGAAGCAAATTTCAACAATCTGTTATTAACATCGCTGGTTAATCCACAAGCAGAGTACAACTCCCCTCGTGTTGTGATTTTTCCCTCTTGGAGAAGGATTTCTTCAGTTGCTTTGTTTTTCAAAGGGAAAAAGTAGTCACTAACGTTACCCCCAACCAACATTGTAATAATGGCAAAAACCCAAAGGTCAGGGCCGCCTGGCTGACTCAGTAGAGCAAGTGACTCTTGACTCGGGCTTGTGAGTTTGAGCCCCACAATGGGGGTAGGGTTTGTTTTAAATAAATAAATAAATAAATAAATAAATACAAAGGTCAGCATGGAGTTTGCAACAGAGAAAGTTGCAGGCTAACTTTTACAATGTGTAGCCAGCAACGTCTATCCAAAAAACAATTGTAGCTTATCTTGATGAGTCAGAAGCCCCCGATGGATCCTGCTTATTGAGTCCCTGATGGAAAATTAGGGATCTGAGCATACAGTAGTGTTTTCCTCAATAAATAGTGCCACCTTCTGGTAATTTTCAGAGTTTATGAGCCCCTGCAGACGGGACGGGAGAGGCTGCTTCCAGCGATGCCCTGCCGTGGCTGTAGGGTGTTGTTTTAGATCACTGTACCCATAATACAGACAAGTGTAAGCGTGAGCTGTGAAACTTCTTGTTGCCCAGAGCTATG
Source organism: Mustela erminea (assembly GCF_009829155.1). Taxonomy (NCBI): domain Eukaryota; kingdom Metazoa; phylum Chordata; class Mammalia; order Carnivora; family Mustelidae; genus Mustela; species Mustela erminea. Next base: position 14,755,569 of record NC_045635.1, on the reverse strand, counting down.
CTCAAAGGAGGCAGGCTTCACGTGCCTGCCTCTGCCTTCTGCCGTCTGTGTGCTTGTGGGCAGGGCGCTGGCCTGGAGTCAGGCCTGGATTTGAGTTCCTCTTCTGCTGTGTTGAGCCATGTGGCCTCTCTGTCACAGCTCTTGCACAGAACAGGCCTGGAGGCTCGGGTGGGCGGCCTTTTGTAAATCCTCAGCACGCTCCCCAATAGACAGTGACATTTTTATTCTCTGACATCCTGACTTTGGGTTTCTCTCTCTTTGCCAGGTTGATGAAGAGTATAAGAATCCCCACACAGTGGACAGAGTCCCTCTGGGGAAGCTGCCCCATCTGTGGGGTCAGTCCCTATACATCCTCAGCTCGCTGTTGGCAGAGGTAAGGGACTTGGGGACTTCACAGACTGGAAACTATCTGCTATGAGGTAGAGCGGACCCCGGAAGAGCACAGGGGCTCTCTGCCCCCGGTGGCTGTGAATGTCGTTGGCATCTCATAGCTTTACGGTCAGCTAGAGTGGGTCGGCTCTGAGGCCTGCCGCCCGGGCTTGTGTGTCCATGTTTACACTAAACTACTTCAGAGTCAGCTGTGTGCCAAGCGCTCCCATCACCTCCCACCCCACCCCCGTATTCCTGGTCTGTGGCTGGAACCAGGTTGAGCTGATGGTCAGCAGGAGACTAGAACCTTCCCAGTCAGGCTCAGCACATGTGTGAAAGATCCAGGTTTTGGAAGCTGCTACGTCTGCTTCCGGCCACTGCTGGCACAGTCCTGGCCACGGGCAACCAAGTGACTCCATGGTGCTATCTCTGTGAAGGGGCAGCGGCTGGTTTGGCTGTGTTGAACTTTGGGTCAGATGTTCCCTTAGCCCACAACACCCTCACATGGAAGGTCTATGACCTCTGACTCATTTCTTCTTGTTGAACATGTTCTTGCCCCCTGTCTTAAGTTTTTAAAATGCAAATGGTTTTATGCCAACTGAAAATGAATCCACCTCCCCAGTGGGGACTGGGGAGGGTATGGGGGTGTGAGGATGTGTCAGTGATGTTATCAGATGGGTTCATCTGTCCTCAGAGGCTCTGCCCAGCTTACTCCTCTGGGCCCCTGGGGAGAGGTATGGATGAAAGAGTCCAGGAGAATTGCTGGGAGCTCCAGCCTATGAGGCTGGTCCAGTCCTGTGTGTTCTGCCAGACTCTAGAAGTGGGGAGGGTGGGGGAGGGTGAGTTGTGAGTCCCATACCATTGGGGTTCCCAATGTAAAGTAAAGTAAAGCTGTCACAGTGGAAGTGGCCCTCAGGAGCTGTGGGTGCGGAGGTGGGCCACTTGTTTCATGGCTGTGATTGCCATGGGGGTAGGGACTGTCTTCTACTTCTATCTTTATTAGTAGGGAAAACCACGTCTATCTCTTGGAAAGCCAGCTCTGCCTCTGACTAGCTCCCTGACCTCGGGAGCCTCAGTTTCCACATCTGTAAAGAGGCTGGGCTTAGTCATTTCTGCTGTTCTTTCCAGTTCTGATTTCTGGGTCAGTGAGATGAGGAACAAACAACTCTACTCCTGTTGCCTCCTCTTCATTGGAAAGACCTTCCTACACTCCCAGCATTAGGTCCCAGTCCTCCTCAGAACTCCCAGAGCACCTTGATGGCACTTGCTGAAGACTCCGGTCATTCGTAGAAGCCGTGAGGGGACCCATGTTCAAACAGCGCTCCGTGCAAGCAGGAAGGGGAGCTTTGTGTTTCGGGACAGTTAGCCCTTTCTGCCTCCTAGCTTAAGTGCATTACCTCAGTTTCCCCACCTGTAAAATGCTAATGGTAGTGCCTCCCTATCAGGAGGCCTGAATGTGACCTTGTACGTATAGGAGCTCAGCACAGGACCCTGCAGAGAGTAAGGGCTCAGGGGGTAGAAGTCACTGCTGTTCTTTTCAGTCACACGAGGTGGCGTGTGTGACTAGCCCTGGAGAGCTGGGCGCCAAAGGCACAATATGTTTATCAGTGGCTATCTAAATGGTGTACTGCGTTTTAGAGAAGATAAGCAACTGACCTGAAAAACATAAAGGAATAAAATACTGAATACTTTGAGCCCCCAAATGTTTCATTTTCCAAGTTGGGTTTAAGGTGAAATTTCATTAAGTGTTTTTCAGGGCTAATGCTCCTCTTTTCCTAGGGGTTCCTTGCCACTGGGGAAATTGATCCCTTAAACAGAAGATTTTCCACTTCCGTCAAACCTGATGTTGTAGTACAAGGTTTGTGAGCATGTTTCCTATTCATATTTAACTGTGTAAAGCCAATATTATTTTTTCTTTTAAGATTTTTGTTTATTTATTTGTCAGAGACTGTGAGAGAGGGAACACAAGCAGGGGTAGTGGGAGAGAGAGAAGCAGACACCCCTCTGAGCAAGGGAGCCCTATGCGGGGCTCGATCCCAGGACCCTGGGATCGTAACCTGAGCCGAAGGCAGACACTTAACAGCTGAGCCACCCAGGCACCCCACCAATGTTATTTTTAATGCGAAAGATTTCCTAGTTTCCTGTTCTGTTTAAGAAGCACAGATGTGTGCTTTAGCGTCTGTCGCTTCTGTGACATCCCTTCCATAACCCACTCGCTCCCAAAGGCAACAGTATTCGTCCCAACCACAATGTTACTTTCTACAAAGCATCTGCTTTCTCGAATCTAAATCTTGATGGCAATTGGGGCATCAGTGATTCACTGAGCACCATTTTTCGCTGCAGTTCTTTAAAAAGTACAACATGGGGGCCCCTGGGTGGCTCCGTGGGTTAAACCTCTGCCTTCGGCTCAGGTCATGATCTCACAGTCCTGAGATCCAGCCCCACATCAGGCTCTCTGCTCGGCAGGGAGCCTGCTTCCCCGTCTGCCTGCCTCTCTGCCTACTGTCTGTCCAATAAATAAATAAAATCTTTAAAAAAAAAAAAAGTACATGACCGTGGCCAAAACTCAAAACCCAAGTGGAGCTGCACTCATTCCTTCGACGTCTGACTTCTCTCCAGAGTGGCAGGCCCCTGTTTTCAGCTGTCTCCCCTCCTGTCCCGCCGGCAGCCCCTCCAGAGAGCGGGGAGGCCAGCCTGGACACTGCTGCAGAGCCAGCTCTGCCCAGCCTGGCTGTTTCACGTCTCTGTGCCTCAGGCTCTTCATCATCTGCCCCGCCCCCTCCACAGGGTGGCCTTGAGATGCACTGGGATGGGCCCAAGGAAAGCCCTCAGTGCAGGTCCTCGCTCACCCCTTCCCCTCTCCCTTCCCTCCTGGGGAGGACTCCTGAGGAGCTCACGTGCCTCATAGAGCAACTGAGGCACCAGAGCACATTGTGTATATACCTTTATTGCCTCTCAGTTACACCGTACATTTCTTTTTTAAAGGGGGGGAGGGGAGAGGCAGAGAGAGAGAATCCTAAGCAGGCTCCATGCCCAGCGCGGAGCCCGACATGGCGCTCGATCTCACTACCCCGAGATCATGACCTGAGCTGGATGCTTAAGCGACGGAGCCACCCAAGCGCCTCGACACCATACATTTAAGGACCAGGCCTGTAGCATTCTTCTAGCTGCTGTGTTGACACTCACCCACTCAGTAGGTTAATAACAATTATTGAAAAAATGCAAGGCAGTTCTCTGTGTGACTATGGACCCGTTCCCCGACACCTGCCTGGGATGTGGCCGGAGGCCGTGCGGGGATTATCCAGTCAGTACTGCGCTCCAGGCCCTCAGAGGCGCGCCCAGTGGGCGAAACAGCTTGACCAGATAGACAGTGTGACCATTAGGATGATCATCCCCATCTTACACATGAGGCTTCGAAGTCAGCTCATTCAGGGACCCCGAGCCAACAGCGGGAGGCGCACACTCCGTGCTGATGTCCGGGTGGGGTAACCCAGCCTGACTCCATCTGCATTGGGCGCTTACCCGCCACCCGCGCTGCACAGCGAGCCTGTAAATCCCAAGGCCGCTTTTCCAAGCGCCGGCTGGGCCCCGTTGGTGGGCCTCCGGCTGCAAGTGTCTTCTCAGCGTGATAGACTAGAACAGAAGCAGAAGAGGAAATATAAGAAGGTCTGGCCCGGGGGAAGGAGAAGTGCAGTTTCAGGAACTTGCCCACATACGGCTGTATCAGATCAGAGGCTCGCAGGTCTCGGGCAAACCACTTCTCTAGAAGAGTCACTTGTACAGAGAGTGACCACTAATCTCTACGTGGTGTTGGAAGCTTCAGAAGACACCGACGTGAAGGGAAGCCACCCACCCAGCCCCACGTGGCTGATGCTCCCATTTGCTGGGATGGGCTTCCCCACAGGGCCTTGTTGTGAAGCTCAGATGAGATCACAGCTGTGAAAATACTTTGAAAAAGTATCACGTGCTATGTAAATGAGGTGGCCTGCAGGTCTCCGTGGCATTTATGTGTATTGTACATTCAAGGTGCGATGGTGGGGCTCAGTGGGCCACTAATAGTAACCAAGCTGTCGTCTAGCCTGACCCCACCACACTTCCCTGTGGCTCTCCTGCAGCCGAACGCACCACCACCCGCTCTCTGTGGCCACAAGTCCCCTCCACCAGTCCCCTTCCCAGGACTTCTGCCCTTTGCCAGAGCACCGTTGTTCTCTTAAAAGCCACATTCAAGGGGCGCCTGGGTGGCTCAGTGGGTTAAAGCCTCTGCCTTCAGCTCAGGTCATGATCTCAGGGTCCTGGGATTGAGCCCCGCATCGGGCTCTCTGCTCAGCGGGGAGCCTGCTTCCCCACTCCCTCTGCCTGCCTCTCTGCCTACTTGTGATCTCTCTCTCTCTGTTGAACACATAAATAAAATCTTTGGGGGAAAAAAAAAAAAAAAAGCCACATTCAAGTGGAACTGGTACAGGAGGTACAGGGCTCGGAGTCCCCGCCCAGGCCCCCACATTCCAGGCATGTGAGTTCCCTGCCTGCTGGAGAGCCAGCTGGCCAGCCGCACTCACTGAAGATGGGGTCCACAGCAGCCCATTTGGGGTGTGGGGCCCGGCTCTCAGGCAGCTCTTACCCACCAGCAAGAGCCTGTGCTGGGCTTCGGGCCCTGGCCAGGCTGCACCAGCACCCTCTAGCAGCCCTGCTTTCCCTTCTCTCCAGAGGGAGTGACCTCCCCCACCCTTGGTCAGAGCACTCCCTGCGGCCCCACACCACAGTATTGCTCTTTTTGGTTCCTTGAGAGCAGGAGCTCCAGCTTCTCCTGACGTCTCCCCAGCCAGAGCTGTCTCTGCTTCTCATCCCAAGGGACAAGAACATAAGACAGTTTAGAATAAAGGCACACCTACGGGGAGGCAAGAGATCATGCGAGATGGGGTAATTTGGCTCAGGACCTGTCGAAGACCGTTTCCAGAAGTCTCTTATCAGACCGTCTGGTGCACTGAGGGCACTTAATAAAAACACATTTTGGGGGCTGGTGAGGTGTGGCAGAGAGAACCAGGAAGAGCAGCAGGACAATTGCTGTCATTTTCAAAGCCCCCCAGCGTGTGTGGAGAGCATCCTGATGTGTATGGCACAGGCCAGAGGAAAGCTCGGTCGGTCACATGTTCTCCATGTGAGGAGGCGAAGGCCACGGTCTAATGCACATGCTACGCTCTCGTTTGCAGTTACTGTTCTGGCCGAAAACAGCCACATTCAGGACTTGCTGAGGAAACACGGGGTAAACGTCCAGAGTATTGCTGACATTCATCCAATCCGGGTCCAGCCGGGCCGGATTCTTAGTCACATATATGCCAAGCTTGGTAGGTCTGGGGAGACAGTTGGGTGGTTTTGGCGAGGGGGGCATCTTGATTCTAGGTTTGGGGTCTGAGGGGGACCGAGAGGTATAAATTGTGAAGAACTGGGCGAGACACTAAAGCATGGGGTTCAGCCTCTTGGAGGTCAAGAGGAGCTGCACCATAGCACGTTCTCACACTCGCTCGCTAGGTGTTACCCCAGGGGGGCTGTGCCCTTCGCCGGATCTGTTGTAAAAATAAGGCGCCCTCTTTGAAAATTCACAATTGGAGCAGCCTTTTGTGTCTTGGTAACATTTCTGATTTTTTATCTGTGGTCTCAGAAAATGCTCCTTGACCCATTAAAATGGGAGGGGCATTCTCTTTTTCTAAAACCTAACGTAGTAGGCTCAATATGAAATTAGAAGTGAGCATTAATAAAGTTCTATCAGTGGTTTTATTCCATAAAGATGTTGAACTGGCTATACATGCATGAAGAGAAGGCGGTGGAATTTTAATTTTTAAAATTTTTGTTTCTAATTCCTCCTTGTCCCATTTTAAAGAAGGGTCAACGGTATTAGAAAAACCAAACCCTAGAGTGGGTTAATGAAAATAAGCCCGGTCTTAGCCAAAGTTGCTTGGATTACATATTACCATATTGGTTCTATCTCTAATTTCTCTTTTATTTTTCAAATAGGACGGAATAAGAATATGAAATTGAGTGGGCGACCGTATCGGCACATTGGCGTTCTTGGAACATCTAAGCTATATGTGATTAGGAACCAGATCTTCACTTTCACACCCCAGGTGAGCAGAGCAGGCCGGAAGCAAAGCCACACACGTCCTCTGATTAAGTTCCCTTTCAGTGAGCTGCTGTGAATGCGGCAGAAGGAGGGTGTGTGTGTGTTCAAACAGCAGTGGATAGGGTGATTCCCAGTACCCGGTACAATTCTTTACTCACAGTAGATGCTCAGTAGGCTCAGTAGGCATGGCTTGAAGCAGACTTCATGTGCCATCACTTCCAGTCGCGAGGAGTAGAGAAGTTCACACTGCTTTCCAAATTTGCTAGGGACCTGGCCCTTGACTTGCCGCCCTCAAGCCCTGGGTAGCCGTAGTCCCTCACCCTTGCTTAGTCTGTCTGAACACGGTGGCACACAGCCTGTCTGATTTTCAGGTCCCGACCCGCTTGATGGCATCACAAATATACCAATTATGGGATTTTTTTTCAGAGTTTTTGTTTACAAAGGGAAGTACCAAAGGGAACCCAAGCCAAATGTTTTCCATCCGTTTGGCCAGCTAGAAAGATCAGCTCTGGGCTCACTTTGTCACCATGGACACAGGCCCCCACCACCTAGGCACACTGTCACCCATGGGGTCTCGGGTCGGTAGCCCATGTTGCTCGCTTTAATCTTGTGTTACTTCCCATTGTAACAAATTTCAGAGTAGAGCGGAGTGTGGCCTAGTCCAGAGGCTAGGAGAACGATTTGATTTTCATCGACACCGGGCGGTAGTGCCTTTAGTTCACATTAACCAGGCCATCAGTTGGGTAGATGCAGTCTCCACTGTCTCACCTGCTCCCAGCGCCCTCCCTTCCCTCACTTGGAGATCCTCTGAGCCCAGCAACCTTAGAATGAGGAGGATTTAAGGAGTTATTGATTTCCTTTCAGGGACAGCGGTGTTGGGCCAGGTGCTTAAATCCTCATCGGAGGAGCTGTAACTAGATCTGGCCATACACCTTTCCCTTCCATGCGAATGTAGCTGCGGCTCCTGGGCAGGCGACAGATTGATTTTTTGCCCGATGGCAAGGAGAGCCCCTTGATGGGGAAGGATGACAGCCAGGATTGAGCCTCTTCTCTGGGGGCAAGATGCAAGGGTTAGCATGGCCGTGAATGACAGCTGGGGTTGTGTCGAGGGAAGGGAGGACAGCCTTTCACTGGGCCTGATCTGACTTGCAGTTCACCGACCAGCATCACTTCTACCTGGCCCTGGACAATGAGATGATTGTGGAGATGCTGAGGATCGAGCTGGCCTACCTCTGCACCTGCTGGCGAATGACAGGCAGACCCACGCTCACCTTCCCCATCACCCACACCATGCTCAGTAAGTCTCTGAACTTGATCTGCCTGATTCATGTCCCACTGTTGATTTGGGCCCCTTCCAAAATGTTTAAAACGAGTCAAAGCCAAGTACTGAAGGGGGTTCTTAGCAGATTGGTTTCCGAGCTCAGGAATCTTCCATAAGTATTTTAATTAGATTGTACTGAGGAAGACATTTCTACGCATGCCCCCCAAACCAAAAAGTATTCCCAGATTAAGTAAACTCACTTGTCTTTTTTTATTTTCCTTTTTCCCTTAGCAAATGATGGCTCAGACATTCATTCTGCAGTTCTTTCTACAATTAGAAAACTAGAGGATGGATATTTTGGGGGAGCCAGGTAATTTGTGATTTTTTTTTTTTATAAAGTATCGTGACCTTTCTTAAAAGTCCTTTGTTGCTCTTCTCCCACTTTTCATATCAGTTGCTGAACGTGGAAGTGTGGAGCTTTAGACTAAAAAAGAAGTTAAATCTTACGCATTCACCCATGTGGAGCTGGAATTGTATCAAAAGCAGCTTTTGGGGGGTGTTTGTGCAGCTTTTATGGCTGCCAGGAGGCCTGGGGCATAGAGAGGTGAATGTACGAGTCTGTCTGCAGGGGCATTCTGGGATCGCTTGTATGGGATGATGCCGGGTCTGTTTCTGGTTAGAAGGCCTGGCACAAAACACCCAGTGCCTAGGTCTGGTAGGTGCTCCGGAGACACTCCTTGAATTGACTTGAGCATGCTGTCCCCTGAAGAATAAATCACAGAACTTTATAAATTTCTTTGGTGGCCCTCAGAGCAGGGTGCCGGAATGGGCCTGCCTAGACTATTGCCTCTCATCCTCAGTGGAGCGATACGTACCCTGGTTTGCAGGCCCGTGGTACCAGATGCTCCCCGGTAATATGGGTAAGCACCTCGAGTGACGGGGGGCTCACCTCCTGGAAAAATTGATTCCGTTCTTGGACGCTCTGACTGTCACAAGGCAGAGATTTTCTCGATAGCATCTGTGCCCCGATCTCTCCAAATCCCCTAGAATATGTGAGAAAGGTTCTAAGAGAACCTCACTGTAAAGCTGGCCACACGTGAGGTATGACCCTTCCTGGGCCCTGTAGTCTTCCACTGGGTCCCTGCTAGAATGCCAGTTGCTGAGTATTTGGGCATTGAAGTCAGCCCTTCTCAAGTCTTCCCACCCTAGGGACCCTGCTGCCACTGTAATGTTTTTTAAAGCGGCGGTAAGATGCTTGTAACGTAAAATTTACCCTCTTGGCCGTTTTAAAATATACAGTCCAGTAATGTTAAGTACACTCACACGGTTGTGCAACCAGTCTTCAGGACTCCTTTCATCTTGCAACACTGAAGCTCTCTCCCCATTATACAACAGCTCCCCCGTTCCTGCCCCAGCCTCTGGCAGCTGCCCTTGTGTTTTCCGCCTCTAGGTGTCTCAACTGAGTGGACCCATGCAGTATGGATTTTTGTCCCTGGCCTTTTTGTCCCTTCAGAGTTGAGTTCCTGTACTTCTAAGTGCTGGGATTGGCACTTCTGCTCCCAGAGCTTACTGGGGAGTTTTGCAGCAGACGTGAATAGCCCTCAATCTGAGCTTCTCCTGGAAGCGTCCGCAAGACTGTCCCCAGCATCCGCATCCGCCATCTACATTTCTAGGACTAGCACCGTCACTGCACTTGGCCTGCACTTTGTATGTTTCACGTCCAGTTTGGATAAGGTGCCACCTGGTGTGTGGCATCATGGCCCAGAGAAAATACCATATGCCCGTAATTAACTGCTTTTCAGAATGAACTCTTGAACTGAAATCTAATCATTGTCCAAAAGAATACGGTCTGTAGTTAATGGCTCACTTGCGGTGTGCCCCATGTTGGTTTGTACCGTCTGATTGAGTCTTCACTTTGTCTTGTGGGCTGTATTCCTTTTTTTTTTTTTTCAAGATTTATTCATTTATTTATTTGACAGACAGAGACCACAAGTAGGCAGAGAGAGAGGAGGAAACAGGCTCCCTGCCAAGCAGAGAGCCCGATGCGGGGCTTGATCCCAGGACCCTGGGATCATGACCTGAGCTGAAGGCAGAGGCTTTAACCCACTGAGCCACCCAGGCGCCCCTATGCCTGTGTTTTTAATCTTAGCAATCTTACTGGGAAAATACAGTCTCTCTGTCATAATATTTTGCATTTATTTATAATTTTGTTCACGTTTGACAGTTAAACATTTTTTTGTGCAAACTTTGTCAGTGTCTTGTTCCATTTTTCCATTTGTTCTTACTGGTTGTAAGAGCTGTTTGATATTATGAAAATTAGTCCTCTGTTTCCATACTATTACCACAAATGTTTTTTTCCAGTGTATCAACTTGTCTTTTGACTTCATTTCATGCCGTACAGGTTTTTGATTTTTACGTTGTTAGACTGATATTTATCCTCATTGATTCTAGGTTTTGTGCCATGTTTGCAAAGGCCTTTCCTTAGAAATTATTCTTAAAAGATATAGAATGGAGAAAAGGATAATATTTTATTGTTTTTAAAATTTTTTTCTTTTTAGGATTTTATTTATTTGACAGACAGAGATCACAAGTAGGCAGAGAGGCGGCGGGGAGGGGGAAGCAGGCTCCCCACTGAGCAGAGAGCCCGATGTGGGGCTCGATCCCAGGACCCTGGGATCATGACCTGAGCCGAAGGCAGAGGCTTTAACCTGCTGAGCCACCCAGGCACCCCTGTGTTCCTGTTGTACAGACAAGGGGCTGTAGGCTCAGAGAGCAAGGGCCACACAGTGAAGAGGTACAGGAGCTCTGTATGAACACGGAAACCAGGCTCTCATCTCCATGACGAGCTGGACGAGGGCTTAACAAAAATCAGGAGGGCCTCCTGTTCCCAGAGTATGGCAGATGACCCAGAGAGTGGTGGACAGGAGCAGGAATGCCTAGGCTCCGTGGGCTGCCTTTCCTATGAAGTTCTTGATAATTAAAACTGAATCTCATTATGACTTCTCCTTAGGTTTGAGGGTCTTTAAAAAGCTGAATTCACCCCCGTTGCCAGACCTTCCCTCCGCACCCACCTGGGGTAGCTTGCTCTCAGAAGCCTTTGTGCATTGCCCCCGTCTCAAGTTTGACCTGCCCTTTCAACTTCCTTCAGAGAGAAACTTTCCATTGTCTCTTTTTGCACACTCCACCGCCCCTCACCTCCTCCTGTCCCCAGTCTCAAGGCAACAGAATCATTAGAATCTAGAAGGAAAAGATTTTACTCATTAACCAAAAGGCTTTTCTTTCCTTCCCTCGGGCCATGTTTCTTGCTGTAGTCCGTTTGCCCACTGAAGCTTAGGCACCTCCGAATTCATCTGCATCGCAGGCTTCACTGTGCTCCTTAAACTGTTTTCCTCAGCCTTTTCAACTAAGCCCTCATCTGATGCTGATAGCTCCGAGGATCCTATTGTCTTCTGCCTCTGGAGCTACCTTTTTTTTTTTTTTTTTTTAAGATTTTATTTATTTGAAAAAGAGAGAGAGATTGTGGGGGAGGAGCAGAGAAGGGCAAGCAGACTCTGCACTGAGCTCTGAGCCTGCCTCGGGGCTCGATCCCAGGACCCTGAGATCACAACCTGAGCTGAAATCAAAAGTCAGAGGCTTAACCTACGGAGGCACCCAGGCGCCCCCAGAGCTAACATTTTAAGAAGCGCATAGTGGCGGCTTTCTGTAGGCTGGCCCTCCCTCGTGTTTCCTGAACCTAGGACCCCACGTTGCCAAACCCAGCTGCGGTTTTCAGTGGAACTTTTCCCAGCCTGAAAATGTAGTAAGACCACTCTGTGAACCTGCTGCAGTCTAGGGATGGCCCCATCGCATTCCTTCTAGAAAGAACTTTGTCTCTGAGACTGCCTCTCCTCTCAGAGACCTCTCATATACCTGTTCCTGGGTGACCATATTGCATGGTAGGTAGGTTTTGTTCTGGTCCAGTTTTAGGGCAGAACCACCACCACCACCCCCCCCCCACACCCCCCCCCCACACCCCCCCCCCCCCCCCCCCCCCCCCCCCCCCCCCCGGCCAAGGCTTGATTTGGTTCTAGTTAAAAGTGGTTTAGTCCATTTGTTTTGTAAAACTTTGGTTGGTTCAGTAAAATGGATTTCTGTTTGTGTTGGGTTTGGGAGAAAGAAATCAGCATGATTCATTTTAGCTTTTAATATGCTCCGTGCTCCCACTTTATACTTGGTATTGAATTTTTGTTTTAATTTCTTGGCCGACTACTTATGTGGGGCGCTCTGCAAAGTGACGTATTAATCAATTCTGGCAGAAGCACCATCTGGTTGTTGAAAAGTCTCTCTCTGATTCACAGTGGAAGTTTGTCCACGTGCATCTGTATCTCTAACCTAGTGTCTCCTTGGCAGAGTAAAATTAGGGAGCCTTTCGGAATTTCTTACTACGTCTTTCTACACATATCTGACCTTCCTGGATCCAGACTGTGATGAGAAGTTGTTTGATGATGACAGCGAAGGGAGCTTCAGTCCCGATTCGGATTTGGGAGGGTACTTGGAAGACACCTATAATCAAGGTATGGCTTAGAATGCATTTGCAGGTGGTTCACTGAATTTATTTAAACCTTGGCATTGTGATAAAATTGCGCGTACAGAAAATGATTGGTAATTAACATAACAAAAAGAGGCTTTGGGAACTCGCATCTATTAAAATGAATAAAATGCCAGTTTATAAATCTACACTGCAGAAGTGTTTTTTTAAACCTAGAGGGACAAAGGGTTTCAGGAATGAGGATTCTTCACAAAATATACTCTGAAGACGAAACACATTGCTTGAATTTTCAAAGGAATGGTAGAGTCATCCAGGTTTGGTTGGATAATGGGGATGAAATCCTGTGTGTATAATATTTCTCAAACTGAGCAAGGTTTTTGGGTTGAAGTGACCGGTTTTTACTTTCGCGCAGTACATGGAATGGGGGCTGGGCATTCCATAGTGCTTAGCTCCCTGGTGACCGATTAAAACAAAAGATCAGATGTTTGCTGCTGGCCCTCAGGGTTTCATACACTTTCAAGTTCATCTTGGTACGATGTGTATCTATCTTGACCTGTATTTTCTTTTCCTAGGGTGAAGGGCTTCCAAACAATAACTTTATAAGCATGTACGTTATCTTTGTAAATGTCTTTAGCCTCCAGCAGTGGGGGTGCAGGGATTTGTATCAGAATGTTGTCCCCCCATTGAAGCGCCTTAGTGCCGCCTATACGATCAGCGCTACACGCAGTCACGGTGACATGTTGACATATGTCTGCAGCTCGTTTTCACTAGCTCTTTCTCTTGCTTGTCCAGTTACAGAGAGCGAAGATGAACTGGACCAGTATATCAACCACCTCCTACAAAGCACATCCCTGAAGTGCTATCTGCCCCCTCTTTGTAAGAAGACAGAAGACAGCCATGTTTTCAGTGCCATCCACTCCACTCGGGATATACTTTCCGTGATGGCAAAAGCAAAGGGTTTGGAAATTCCATGTGCGTTAAGAACTCTTCTCTGCCTGTTAAAGTAACTTCTCAGAGTAATGCATGAGCATAATTTAAAAGTCAGGATTCTAGAAGACAACAAAATATAGACGTTTCCTACCTCATCCCTCCCCTCCCCACTGACCCAGTCCTTCTACAGAGAGACAACCGCTTTCAACTCTTCGTCGTTTCTCCTGGTGTTTACATATCTCTGTTTTTCTAAAACAGTCTGTGTATCTTGCCGTCTTTGGATGCATCGACCTTATTCCGTGTCTGGTGGCCTTCTCTAATTGCGGATGAGGATTCAGCTGTCCTCAGTCCCCGCTCCTCTACGTTCCTTCCCATAACCTAGTGATGTCGTTGGATTAAAGCGTCGTTAAATCCGTATTCGCTCTTTATATTAATACGTGCACGCAAGTATTATTCTCAGCTGAGCATTATAGTATCCTGTGATCATACTACTGTTTTTATTTTTGGGTTCTTCTGAAGTTAACACTAAAGTTAAAGTCAACTTTAAAAGTCAGTAATACTATTAACTTTATTGAAAGTTGCTCTATCTTCTCATTTTGGTTTGCCCCCTTTCGCTACTTCCCAGTGGCCCACGATACAAATTTCCACAGGGTTAGTCATTTCCATGAGTCTGTCAGCTATATACTTAGCGTCCACAAGTTTCCTTCTGTCTAGTTGATGGTCCTCTAGGCCTGTTGCACACCTGACATTCTGGGACTTCTCTTTAATCTTTGCAATAGTGGAACACATTCTAGAACTGTTTCAAAAGGTTAAAAAAAAAAAAAAAACTGGTACAGTAGCAGAAGGGCAGGCACAGTGCTGCCAAGCCCTCAACCTGCTTGTTTCTGAAGTTCACGGCCCCTTTTGCCTGTTTGCCTCCATGTCTGGGTTGTCAACTTTATCCTGGGATCTTCCCACACCAGCATCCTGGAGAGTTTCTGGAGACTTCTTGTCTCCTGGGTTGGCTCTCCTGTTTTCTGTGTCTCTGTTTTCCTGTTTCTTAGCTTACTCTTTTTCTGGTCAAAACATCCAGCACTTTCCTGAGAAATAGTACATGGTGAGAAGAATTGTCAAGACCTTTTGAGTCTGAAAACATCTACAAATATTCTATATATCCATTTGAGAGTTTGGGCAGAGAATTCTAGATTGAAAATGAATTTTTCATCAGGATTTTGAAAGCAGTGCTTTACCGTCCTTTTGCTACCAGTGTTGCTGTTGAGAAATCTAAACCCATTCTGATGTTTGTTCCTTCAATATAAACTGTTTCTCTCTTTGAAATTTTTTTGGATCTTCTCTGCTCCCAGGTTGTGAAATTTCAGTGATGTGCCTGGACCAGGGTCTATTTTCATCCACTGTGTGGAGGCTCAGTGCACCCATTCAATCTGGAAATTTGTTTTTCAGTCCTGTAAAGTTTTTCTGAAAAATTTTTTTTAAAAGATTATATTCATTTATTTGACAGAGAGAGAGAGATCACAAGTAGGCAGAGAGGCAGGCGGAGAGAAAGAGATGGGGAAGCAGGCTCCCCACTGAGCAGAGAGCCCGACGTAGGGCTCCATCCCAGGACCCTGAGATCATGACCTGAGCTGAAGGCAGAAGCTTTACCCACTGAGCCACCCAGGCGCCCCTGAAAAATTTCTTGACTCATGTCCTTCCCTACATTTAGTGTGTTCTCTCTCGCTGGTGCGCAGGGATTCCAATGTTGACCTCCTGGAGAAGGCTTTACCGTTTCTCTTCGGTCTTCCATTTCTCTGTCTTTTGCTCTGTTCTGAGGGCCGTTGCTTCAACTTTTCGTTCCATCCCCTCAGCTGAGTTTCTGTACTTCGGCTCTTATGTTTTCAATCTTTGTTCTCTGAGTTGCGTCCATTCTTGTTCCATGCACGCAATTCAGTTAACTAAGAATATTAACAGCAGGGGATTGAGGTTTGGTTTTTACATTTTTCTTCTCCCTGAATGGTTTCCAGGTCCCCCAAGTCAACTTTTCCTGTTTTGGTTTCGGTCTTCCACGTTAGTCTTTCCTGGAATGCGGAGTGTTCTGTGCTTATCCTGGCGCGCCTGTCAGTGTCTCAGGGCGGAGGAGCGGCACCTGGGGCTTTAACGGGTGTAGGCCGTGTAGACTTCCCAGAGACACTCTACCGTCTCTTCTGCCATCTCCTTTCTGACAGGTCAGGCTCTGGTCACTTAGAGCTGTACAGTCTCCTATCCCACCACAGTCCTTCAGACCTGCCACACGCCCCACCTTCGCTTTTACCGCTTCAAAGAGCCTTCTAGTCTTCTGTCCAGGGGAGCAAGGCAGTGGCTGAGCTGTGTGGGTTAGAGGAAGGTGTCTGGAGAGCTCACTGCTTCTTCCACAGCTTCTGTCCAGTCTTCCTTATTTCTGGATACCCCTTCCAGATCCCCCAGTTCCAGAGGTATATAGTGCAGCAAGCTCCTGAGACTTCTAAAGATTCTTGGATCTAAATCTGGCTGGCTGTTGGTTGTTCCCACTGCAGACTTGGGGTTTGGTTGCCATGTGTCTACTAAGTCCGTTATCTTTCATTCATCAGCTTTCCCCCGCTTCCAAAATGTCATTACTACTGTTTTCTCTCCCACTTTTCCCTATTCTTGAGGATTTGTCTTTAAAAAAAAATTAGGGGCTGCTGGGTGGCTCAGTTGGTTGAGTGTCTGCCTGGGGTCATGATCCTGGGGTCCTGGGATCGCGCTTGTGGCAGGCTCCTCCCTCCCGCTCATGCTCTCTCTCGCTACCTCTCTCTCTCTCAAATAAATTAGTAAAATCTTAAAAAGATGTTTAAAAATTTTTAAAAATGATTTTCTGCCGTGTTAGTGGGGTTTGAGAGAAAGTAAAATTAGAATGTGTATTTCCTTTACTAGTATAACCTGGAGGTCTATAAATGCCTTTTAAATATGCCCCATCTCTATCTTGAAAGCCCCCTATTTTCCCAAGATGTTAAGATCTAGCCTGGAAGACACAGATGGCTTGATGAATAAGTACTGATAATGACAGCATCCGAAGGTGGTGAAACACCAGAAGCTCCAACACGGGGCCCTGGCAAAGTGAAATGCACACCAGACTCCCGGGAGCTGGACACCTTCCTTACAAGAAGGCCAGTGACCTTGCTCACATGCTCTTCGTTCTCTGGTTCCTAGTCTCCTCATCTGAAAGACAAAGGTCGGCCTCAGTCATTTCCAAGGCTCCTTTCAGCCCTTAGATGCTATGTCATTTCCCCGGAGTTCCAGGAGAGAAAAGCAAAATTCAGCCCCTTAAATTAAGCGAGACCCATGTCCTGCTCAGTTCTTGTTCCCAGATTTAACACATGATGTGGCTACATGGTAAATTCTTGCTGAAATTAATTAAACTAAGTAAGTACTCATTCTTTCAATTGGTTTGTATTGGACAAGGAGTAGCCCCCATGCCTCTCAAAAGAAGTATCTTATCCTTCCTCCTCTTCAGAAGGGCTTCCTTTATGCTTTTGTTTTCTAGTTGTTCCCATGACTTTGCCAACTAAAGTTCTAAGTGCTCACCGGAAATCACTAAATCTTGTTGATTCTCCTCAGCCACTCCTAAAACAGGTGAAGTATTTAGAATCACTTTTTTTTTTTTTTTAAAGTGTAATGTTTTTCAATGCTGATATAGTCCTAAGAACTCTTTTACAAGGTTGAACTTGAAAGATCATATTTTTTGATATCTAGGACTTTGAGGATTGGAAGTTCTGGGTTTCAGTGGGAACCCCCTCACTTAGTTGTTGGCAGTCTGCTTTGGGTCTGTATTCACAATGCATTTGATGCAAACCTTTATATTTTGCATGGGGGAAAAGGCCTTTTTGCCCTGTCATTAGAGTCTGTCACACTGGAGGAAATAAGCTAGCTCACTACCTAGCCCTATCCTATCCGTGCCAGCGAGCCAAAGCCAGGCCCCAATTTGCAGAGCAGGGAACAAAACTAGAAAGAGATCCCCAAGGAGAAAAAATCTCAGGGTGTTCTCCACCAGTTCCCATAATTTCTTTTATCTAGAAGTCTCCCTTAATCTTATCCCACATGAATAGAAAGATTCAGTGTCTACTGGAGAATCTTTTAACCTAACCTCAGTTTTAGGTCATTTAAAGCTTACATGCTTTTTGTGTTTGTTTTGCTTTCAAAAGGATATTTTATTGTAGCACCGACTATATAAAGGCGGGCCTGGCAGAAGCAGGAGACCGGGGGCGGGCACTGTGCCATTTGTGTTCTCCCGGCGGCCTCCTCCCCTCCACTCTGGTGGGAGCCGCTAGCCTGCGTTCTAATACCAGGGGTTGGTTTTCACCTGTTTTTCAACTTTGCATAAATAAAACTTACACATATTTTAACCCATTCAGCCTGATCTCTTGCAAACATCGAGTAGCATAGTGATTCACTGATCAGAAACAGTAAAACCTATAAATGAGAAGCTACAGCAGAGTCCCCAAGAGCCTGGAGCCCAACAGTGACAGAGTTCCAAGACCCCGCTGGTGTTACTGCCCGGTCTTCCGTGAGTTCACATGCTTAGCTTCTCTCCCCTGCTCTTTGTCTTTTGTGTGGCCAGGCGCCTGAAGAGGACTTCCAGTGGCCCAGAGATGACCAGGGTGACGTGGACTGTGAGAAGCTTGTGGAGCAGCTGAAAGATTGTGCGAACCTCCAGGAACAAGCAGACATTCTGTACATTCTGTATGTAATAAAGTAAGTTTACGGTCTTCGCCAGCCCCAGCTCGCTCCGTTCTCCTTGACTCTTTGTTTTAGTTTTCTTGGCCTTCCAGCACACCAGGTCACGGTTCACCCAGATTATCCAGGATCACCACAGACAGACTTCGATCCCCTTCTCTGCCTACTAGCACTGGCCTCCTGGGATGAGAAGGCTGAGCGAGGCCAGGATCTCACTGCTTCCTGTTGTTAGGCTTCTGTTTCAAATAGAAGGGATGCTTTGGTAAGATGGAACCCTCTTGGTGAGACTCAGAGGCACCAGCAGGGCCCCCAGAGCTTGGCAGAATGTGTGGTGATTCATTTCCTTCCCTGCCAAGTGAGCTCTGCTGCAAGAGAATCCGGCCCGTAAGCATTGCAGGCCATACTTCCAGGGTTTTCCCTCTCTCGACAGGGGCCCCAGCTGGGACACAAATCTTTCCGGACAACACGGGGTCACGGTTCACAACCTCCTCAGCGAGCTCTACAGGAAAGCTGGCTTGAACCAGGAGTGGGGTTTGATCCGCTATATCTCTGGCCTGCTCAGGAAGAAAGTGGAGGTCCTGGCGGAGGTCAGAGCAAGCGCACTCGGGACTTCCGTGTGTTCTTTCCAGCCCTGTGCCCTCTTTCTGTTGTAAAGCTGGAAGTGAACACCTCCTATTTGTAGAGAAAAGCAGTTATCAAAAACACAGATGGAACAGGCCCTCCTCTCCTGGCCTCCCACTGCTCTTGGAGGGCAAACAAAGGAAATGAAATGCAAGTTGATTAGTTTGGTTCCTTTTTAGCTGCAGAAGAAGGTTTACCAAGAAATAAAATGAAAATGCTCTGTGGCCTGGCAACCCTTTCATGCAGCGTTCTTAATTCTGCCCATCTGCAGTGCAATCGTGATTAACGTTTTAACCCTGAGGTCCTGCAAAACCCAGAACTGCTTTCTAAGACATTAGAGTGCAGTGTTACCGTTAAGGCGACAGGTGTTTGTTGTACGTGAATAATGGGGACACTTGACAACTGAAGACTTTAACCCTTAACATTGGTATCTTTGGACTCACGGCAGCTCATCTCCCTTGTGGAATAGCTGCGTATGCAGTGTGTTTGCTCTGCTGGGTGGGCGCCGAGTACCCTAGAGGGCCCTGCAGGGCCAGGCCCAGGCCACAGAGCTCACAGGGCCCCAGCCCTGCCTGGGTTGCTCAGTCTGGGGTCTATACATGAATTTTCAAATAAACGGCAACGTGGGTTATAAAGTTTGTCAAGGTAAATTTATGGTCTTATGGGCGGTGACACTTGCCTGTTGGCTTTGCTGACTTCGCCCCTCTCCCCCACTGTCACCGTGGCCCTCACCCTTTTCCCTACGTGATTAGGCCTGCACGGACCTGCTGTCACACCAGAAGCAGCTCACGGTGGGCCTGCCGCCAGAGCCCCGGGAGAAGACTATTTCTGCGTAAGCCTTCAGCCTAGGGACCTGACGTTTGTGGGGCCTTGTGGGACTGTGTTGAGAGCATCTGTGCCATCTACCACTCAGGAAGAGGGTCTTTGTTTGTTTGTTTTAAAGATTTACTTAGTTGAGAAAGAGCGAGAGCACGAGCCCGGGGTGCGGGGAGCAGAAGGAGAGGGACAAGCAGACTCTGCGCTGAGCAGGGAGCCCTACGCGGGGCTCAGTCCCACCAGCCCGAGACCATGACCTGAGCCGAAATCGAGAGTTGGATACTAACCTGACTGAGCCACCCAGGCGCCCCAGGAAGAGGGTCTTTTTAAAACCCTGTCACTTGGGAGCCTCCCACGGGAAAATAAGGCTGTTCTGTGGAGGGCAGGGCAGACCCCTCCTGGGCATCTCTCATGGTGCTTGTGTCTTGATGCTTCTTCCTAGTCCCCTGCCCCCCGAGGAGCTCACAAAACTCATCTACGAAGCCAGTGGGCAGGACATCAGCATCGCTGTCCTCACACAGGTCGGGGGGCTGGGGAGGGGCGGGGCGGGGCGGCTGCCTTCCTCCAGGCGCAGGGGCCTCTCCCCCGGCAGCCGGTCTCTGCAACGCAGCCCGCGCATGTGTCTGCCTCAGGAGATTGTGGTCTACCTGGCCATGTACGTCAGGGCGCAGCCCAGCCTCTTCGTGGAGATGCTCAGACTCCGGATCGGACTGATCATTCAGGTGATGGCCACGGAGCTGGCACGGAGCCTGAACTGCTCAGGTACGATGTGTGCAATTGGACTCTCAGGGCGGGCGGGGGGGGATCCCGCCCTCTCACCCTGCCCCACGGGGAGCCTGCCCAAGGGTTTTGGAAGCAGAGCTTCTGGGCCTTTGCTTGTGCTCATGCTTTCCCAGGTTCTGTCATGTAGACACGGACTTTCATGCGTCAGGGAGAGTGAGGCACGAGGGTCTTGGGCCCTGCGTCTGTAGCTAAGTTCCTACTGTATGTCTTTGCGGCGAGAGGCCATCCCCCACTTCCTAGCACCTCCCCCTGGGAGTCACCCTGCCGATTTAGAGATGTAAGTGAACAGTGAGACGCGCTCCAACACTGGGAATCATCACAGTGTGAAAAATTACATGTCCGAATATTGAAACCGCAGGTTAGAATCACCGAGGAGCAGCCCTGTTCAGCCCTGAACTGGTAGTGAGGGCATCCCAAGCAGGGAGACCCGCCACAGTGGCCTTTGTCACCACCTCCCCCAGGCCCACCTGCCTCTACGTGCCACCAGCCCTGTGTCAGAGACACTTAAAAGGTGTGTATTTATAGGAGAAGAAGCTTCTGAAAGTTTGATGAACCTCAGCCCTTTCGACATGAAAAGCCTCCTGCACCATATTCTCAGTGGAAAAGAGTTTGGCGTCGAGAGAAGCAGTAAGTAAATGCTCAGTTCACCATTTTGGGGGACCAGAGGGGGCCGGGCTGGCTGGTCCAGGGGCTCCCGAAACTGCGGTCATGGACAGAGCCTATGAGGTTCAGATTCCTACTTTATGGGGAGGTACAGTCCTAGGTCCAGATTTCAGCTTGTTGGCCTCTGTGACCCCTCAGCGACCTGCTGCTAGTGCAGTTGTCTCGTGTGGGGGTGAGGTGACCCTGCCCTTGATTTGGCTTGAAGCACTCTCAAGCAGACCCCCACTGCCGTTCAGGCGAGTAGAGCCCTCTACTTCTAGCACCTTCTTGCTGAGGTTGCTTCTCCATTTTGCTCACTCCGTTCTGATCTGTACCAGAACCTTGTTTGCTGTGCTAGGAAGTATAATCGCCCGAGTCCTGGTGGAATTCTGTTCTCAAATGCTTCCTAATTATAATTGAAGCAATTATCATTTCTCCCCCTCATAATAAAGCAAAATGATTTGCAGACACATTGGCAAATTTATTTCATCAAGCCAAAGAAATGCCGTGTGGGCTGTCATTCTTTTTATTTAATAAGAAGGACATCGGGTACTTCGTATTTTTTCCCCAGAGTGCACACAAGCCAGCAAACAAAGACGGCATCGTGCAATCAGATGTGTTTTGGTCCCTTTTCTCCTTTCCTGAAGGAGGAGTGCTTGAGATCCTTTTCCAAAAGTAATTTTCAGTTCTATTTAAATGCACAGTCCTTGAAATGTAAATATGCAAGATAAATATTTTATGTGTTCCTGCTCATGAAAATAATATTCGGGGTTTGACACAGATAATTACGAAAACTTTGGTATTAGATCTAAAGCTATAGATGCTTACAAAATTGAGAACAGAGTAGTGTCACTTGAAAGCTATAAATATGTCTAATTGCAAGCAAGGCTAATTGCCGTCTTTTTACACATAACATCATTTGTTAATTGTCTTCCGTCATCGTTCAATTTTTGTAAGTTAAGAGACTCAAACAGTCTCGGAATTTTGGTTACAGCCTGAGATGCTGGAGATATTTCCAGCTCTGCCCACCCTATACAGGCCGTGCTGTAGCTTCTGGCTTCTGTTCTCTACCTTCCTGGTATCCTTCCTCCCCGCTGTCCGTTAAATGTCGGTACCTGCTGGCTCCTTAGTCATCTCCACTGTCCTAGATGGCACCCTCCACTCTGCGGCTTCAGTGGGGGCCCGGTGGGAAGGCTGGGCACTCAGGGGAAGCCGCTCTGAGGACGGGACCGTTGAGCTGGGTTTGCAGAGGAGCGGGTGGGGTGGGCGGGGGCAGCACGTGCAAATGTGCAGCACCTTGTAGCAGGAGTGCGGGGCTGGGGGGTGGCGGGGAGGTGGGACCAGCCCTGTGCAGCTGCCCCGGAGTGCAGGGCTCGGGGCACTGGGCCGGGGGTGGCAGTTGGGACTCGGCAGGAGGGCTTCACCCTGAAGGCAGAGGGAGGCCTGGAAGGACTCCGAGTGTGTAGTGACACGATCAGCCCTGCCTTCAGAATGATTGCTACGGCCCAAGCACTGAGAAGCGGTGCGCGGGGAGGGGCGGTGCGCACAGAGCCCCGAGTCCGGAGGCTGCCACAGCAGGTTGAAAGTGAGGTGACTGACGGGAGCCACCCCACCCCTCGTGCGCCGGCAGGAGCGCGCCGGGCCTGGGGCAGCCAGGTCTCCTCCGCCTGCAGCCCTCCGCTGGCTTCTTCTCCGAGGACTTCCTCTCCAGCCCCCAAGGTCCCATAGTGGGGTGGCCTTACTTTTCTACAAGGAAGGTGTGCTTTTGGAGAAGAAATTAAAAAAACAAAAACAAAAACTCATTAAAGGGTTTTATGGCTACTCTGTTGTTTTTTTTTGCGTGCCGCTTAATTAAGTGATGTTCACCTTTTCAGCCCTTGACTCCGACACCCTTGGGGCCGGGGCCGTGTAGCAGGGGCCGTGCCAGGGGCTGGAAAGAGAGCACTGGCTGGGGCGGAGGAGGCTGTCTCCTTCTGGAGTTTTTCATCAAGTGGGAGAGCTAGAGGTGGATAAAAAGAAGCACAGGGCATGTATTCCTCCCTCAGGGTGGACGCTAGTAGTTTCTAAGAGCCATGTATGTGTTTCCCCTCCAGTGCGACCTATCCATTCCTCCACATCCAGCCCTGCCATCTCCATCCATGAAGTGGGACACACTGGGGTCACCAAAACCGAGAGGAGTGGCATTAACAGGCTGAGGAGCGAGATGAAACAGGTAAGACAGGACCCTTGGTGGCAGTGCTGGGAAAGAAGTGGTTGTCCTACCTGGGCTCACCTCAGAAAGTGCTAGAAACCCAGGGCCTGCACGGTGCTCTTTGTAGAGGATGTGTGATCCCTGCTGTCCTGAAATCTGAACACATTCTACCCAGATATCTAAGAATTCTGTGAACATTCCAGAAAACACCCTTACCCGTGTTGGTCTCTGTTGCCGAGAACCACACTTTCTCGGTGGAGGGCCACAGCTATTCCAAAAGTAGAGTCGTACAAAATGTAACTGAATCGTCTTGCCGTGAAATGTGTCCTTCAGATGACGTAGCACGAAGAAGGTAGAAATAGAACGGGACGCTCATGATACCTGGGTTTGCCGCTGTCCACTGCTGTCTCTCTCCTCGGTTCACTTTTAACCTCACCAGAAATTCCTTCTTTTTTTTTTTAAAGATTTTATTTATTTGACAGAGATCACAAGTAGGCAGAGAGGCAGGCAGAGAGAGAGAGGGAGGGGGAATCAGGCTCCCCGCCAGATGCAGGGCTCGATCCCAGGACCCTGGGATCATGACCTGAGCTGAAGGCAGAGGCTCAACCCACTGAGCCACCCAGGTGCCCCCAGAAATTCCTTCTGAAGTGACCCCCCAGGACCTCAAGGCCATAGCTCTTCAGTCCTCGTGTGCCAGGGATGGGGCTAGAACTTACCTGGTCTGTAAGAGGAAACAGAGTGTCCTTCTGACCACGACCGGAGTGAGAAATGTACTTAGATTCTCTTCTCTGTGTCAGATGATGACTCAGTAGATTGAGTCCCTGAGGCGCTCGTGGGTCACACCCAGCAGCTGGGCCAGCACACTCCTGGATTTCCGAGAGCTTGATAGAAGTAGGGCATCCTTGATTTGAAACTGGCTTTTGTTTATGTCCTGACGTATTTTTACTTTCAGATGACTAGGCGATTTAGTGCTGACGACCAGGTGAAACATTGTCTTGTTCTGTCCTTCACACGTGTGCTTTGTGTTCCGATTTGTGTTCTTTCTGGCTTGGATGTGGAAAGCAAGGCTGCGAATATGGAGAGTGATTTTGCCCATCAAATCCGCTTGGGTGGAGGTAGCTTCTCGGCTGTGGCGGGCAGGCAGAGCAGGAGAGGAGGCCTTACCATAAATCCATTTACCAAGCTCCTGGGTTTAATAAGAGGCTTTGTGAGATGTGGTTCTGGGCTCTGCCTTGCCAGGAGTTTCTATGCAAAAAAAAGGAAGTAGAGAAAAGTAAAACATGGTCATTGATTATATGACCAGAAAGAATACTGCTATCCCTGTCCCCACACTGCCTGGGGGAGTTTAACCCTGGAAGGAAAACAGTATACGGATACCGTTCTTTCCAGGCACCTTTGGGACCCATTTCTTCCGCTTCCCTCCAGAAAGTCTGAAGCACATTCCCCATGATTCAGTGCCCTGTGAGCGAGCGAGCGTCGAGGACGTGGAGAGTGACATGCACATTCTCTATGTGGTCTCTGCTGCTACCTTAGGTTCTTTCCAAGTCAGGAACCAACTTTGCAAACATCTTCCTTTGCTAGCCACTCGGTGGCACCAGACCCCGACTGTCGCTCGCTGTGGGTGACTATGGCTGGCTCCTGCCTCCATTTAGTACTGTCCTTGTATCTTCTGGGACAAAATGATCGACGTTGCTAGGTTTAGATTCCGCCAGTACAAGTTTTCTGTTTGGCCCCTTACATCAAGGAAAGACATTATTCTCTCTCCAAAATTTTATAGATGCTTTAACATTTTAAATTTTGACTCACTTTTGCAAGAACCCCACGGGTGCATGGTTTTTGCCCAGGCACTATCCCCATGCAAGTTAAGGATATGTTATAGATTTTTAGATGAGGAAATATTTGTTTGGGCAAAGGTCATCAGCCTGCTCTTACCTGTTCATTTAATAAATATCTATTTAATGCCAGTAGGGCCAGATGCTAAGTGCTGGTTATGGGCAGATATTTTATTGATTTCTACATATTTTCACTTTTTTTTTTAAGATTTTTTTTTTTTAAGATTTTATTTATTTGTCAGAAACAGAGGGAGAGCGAGCAAGCACAAGCAGACAGAGAGGCAGGCAGAGGCAGAGGGAGAAGCAGGCTCCCTGCTGAGTAAGGAGCCTGATGTGGGACTCGATCCCAGGACCCTGGGATCATGACCTGAGCCGAAGGCAGCCGCCTAACATGACCTGAGCCACCCAGGCATCCCTTTTAAGATTTTTTTAATTGACAGAGGTCACAAGCAGGCAGAGAGGCAGGCAGACAGAGAGCAGGGGAAGCAGGCTCACTGCTGAGCAGAGAGCCCGATGTAGGGCTCGATCCCAGAACCCTGGGATCACGACCTGAGCTGAAGGCAGAGGCTTAACCCACTGAGCCACCCAGGTGCCCCGATTTTCACAACTCTTAAAGATTAATGCTTTGTGGCTGGGACTTTGGAAAATAAATTGTGTCCTAACTTGATAAGGCATCTCCTGCGAGGACTAGAATGGGTAACATTTCATCCTCCCGAGAAAGATAATTTCCAAAGTCCCCCGTGACATGGAGCCTTGAGCTCTGCGCTGGCTGGCATCTGGGGCTCTTGGCCTGGACGGTGAGTGGAAACTTCTGCCTGCCCGCCTGCCTCCTCTGCGCCTTCTTTCCGCGGGGGTTCTTGATGCTGTTCTGTGTTCCTCCTGTCTGCTTGCGTCCTTCGGTGTCACTGCACATGACTGAGTGGACTCTCTTTGTTTTATAGCTGTTTTCTGTGAGCCAGGCCATGTCCAGCAGTGCGCATTCCTCCAAGTCCGCGGTAAACCACGCATCCCGACTGTCCTCCTCACCGCCTCTGCGTTCGTGGTGTCTGAATGCTCTTGTCCTTCTCGTGCACCCACCTCATCCCTAACTCCCACAGCTTTGACCAGGTTTAAGAGTTTTCATTTGAATGTCATTATGAAGAGGGTCTAGAAGGAAAGCTGAGAAGTTCTTGATTTGAGCTCTGTCCAGGAGCTTCTGGAACCTTCGGGGTACTGGTTCTATGACTTTCTTCTGAGCTTTGGTGGTGAGCCAGGGCCTACACGTGTTGATGAGCACCTTGTACTCACGATGCCCTGGCTTGGCCTGAGGAGTAGGAAATATTCTAATTGCAGAAGCGAGTCTTAATCTTCCTCTTGAAACTAGAAGGAGAAAACCAGCTGAGTCATTGATGAGTGCGGCTGTAATTACTTTTATTTGTATCTAATTGTTGCCGTATTTAAATGGCAGTAATGAGCCCCATGGAATAACCCAGCCTAACAGCCTTTTCAAAATAAGATCCGATGAAGTCAAAATGAGTACATAGGGAAAACTGCCTCCTGGCCTGCTAGCATGCTCGCCATTTGGATTTCATTTTTAAACCTTTAAGTTCGAGGTTGTGCATTGAGAAATGAAGGTACCGGCTAGGCTGGAGCAAGATAACACAGGAAGATGACAGTTACCCTCTGCTGCCCTGTAGATGGGCAAGTAAGAACCCATCCTCTGGCAGAAAGCAGGCTGTGAGCCTTGCCATACTCCCCCGCCCCCCTCCCCCCAGGAAGCCAGCACGGCTTTCAGGCCGGAGCTCCAGGCCCCCACTGGGCGCCTCTGGGCGCTGCATCTGCAGTCGTGGGCGGGCCTGCTGGCTCCTGAGGCCAGAAGCGGAAGTGCTGGCCCTGCCCCAGCGCTTGGCTCTGGAAGGCCAGAATAAGGCCAGCCTCTGGCCAGGAGGAGGGAATGGGATGACATGCTCCCTCTGCTTCAGCAAAGCCTGTGTTCCAGCTCGGCGGCTGCCATGCTCCCCGGTTAGGGTGGAGTCCAGGGCCAAGAACAGGCAAACAAAGGGATTCAAAGGGATGGGGGTGGGGTGGGGGGAAAATATACCGTCATCTCAGAGGCCTCGCTACTAAATAAGGATTCCCAGCCTTCACTCGTTCTCTTTGCCTCCAAAGCCACCCCTCTCCCCCTTCCCCCATATGCTGTGTTGCCTTGTCTGCGGCACCTGCAGGACAGGGAGATGACCACTGCCTCTGTGGGGCACTGTGCAAGTAAAGTGGCCACTTTGGCCTTTACTGGCCTGGGCTCGCTCTCGCCTCCCTCGTGCGGTGATGCCAGAGGGCCTTGGCAGGGACAGCTGAGTCCCGTGTGCCCTTATCTCAAGGCAGGTGCGCTTTCAGGGTTTTCTGTGTCTTCCTGCAGTGAGTGCTCACGGCTCCCCACAGCAGGTGTGACTGTGACCCACTGGACTGGGAAGGCCGAGGCCTAGAGCAACTGGGTAGATGCAGCGGCGTTGACTTAGGAGTCACAGTCTGACCCCAGGGGCTGCACTCTGGCCTGCTAGGCCTCCCCGTGGTCAGGTCAGGGTCCTTTGGTGGTGTACCCCCTCTCAGGGGCTGGGAGGAGTACACGAAAAGAGATCAGTAGCCAGCCTGTACAGGAAAGAATGAGTCCAGCTGCAGGAAATGGCCCGAGTGCAATCAAGGAACTATGTTCCTTCTGGGCCTGTGGTCTCTGTTTTGAGGAATCAGCAGAGTCCTCCCTCACGAGGGCCAGTAGTCCCGTGGGGTTCCGTTTCTGCAGATTCTGAAGGCCACGCTCCCTGTGTCTTGCAGAGGTCCAGCACCCCATCCTCGCCCACTGGCACGTCATCCTCAGACTCGGGTGGGCACCACATTGGCTGGGGGGAGCGCCAGGGCCAGTGGCTCCGCAGGAGAAGGCTGGACGGAGCCATCAACAGGGTCCCTGTGGGATTCTACCAGAAGGTGTGGAAGATACTTCAGAAGGTAAGCTTGGCCACTGGACTGCATTCCACCAGCCTTGTCGCTGGGGACACACCCTCCCAGGGGAACGAGGCACCGCCCTACTTCCTTTGTGAAGTATGGTGGCCCCTGCAGAGTGAGCGGACTTGGCCCCTGAGCTTGGGGAGCCCCCAGCCTAGAGCAGGGTTCCTTCCCCTCTGATGTTTGGCCCTGTTGATATTCAGGGCCGAGTAATTCTTTTTTTGTGGGAGCTCTTCTGTGCATCATGGGACATTAGGCAACATCCCAGGCCTTCGTGCACTGGATGCCCCCCGACAACCCCCCCCAGTTGTGACAACCAAAACTATCTCTGGACATTGCCAAGTGTCCCCGGGCAGCAGATTGTCCCACCTGAGAATGGCCGGCTGAAACCGCAGCATGTAAGATCAGGGGGCAGTGCAAGCTCTGTGGGACCACCTTTGACCTATTTCAGGAACATAGAAAAGTCAAGATAGACCAAAATGAGGTAAGGCGGGGAAGGCTTTTGATGACAACACTGTGACATAGGTGACCTGCAGTGGCACCCCCAGGCCTTAGCCTCCCACGTGTGCCTGGTGGTGGCCTCTGTACCATTCAGCAATGTGATACACACATCTGGGGCTGTAGGGCCCGGTGTCCAGCCCCGGGTGGCCTGAAGCACAAACCCACCTCCCCGGGGCCGCCTCTGCCTCTGTTCCTAGAGGATGGGGCCCCCAGCCCCCCCTCCATTGCACCAGCTGCCCCTAGGCCTGCGGCCAGCTGACAGGGCTGCAGTTCTCGGGCTGCCTGAGGCCATGAAAATATCAGCAGAGGTTATCAGAAGCCACAGCCTGCCCTGCACACACCAGAACACAGCGGAGGCTGCACACATGGGTGACCAAGGATGGGGCAGTGGTGGAAGCCACACCACTTTGCTCTGCACACCCCCCAGCCCCCACAGGGCACTTGTGTGTCCCCCAGGGTCCTGCCCCAGCTCGTCTTTCCTTGCACCCAGGCATGTTAAAAGTTAAAAGCTCAGTTAAAAGCTTTGGTGCAAATTAAGAACCATGGGGAGGACTGGTGTTTTGTTGTTTTTTTCTTTTTTTAAACTATTTTTGTTAGCTCATTACACCATAGGCGAGGAGAGGAAAGTCATCCCAAATGAGCACGTACTACAACCCCCTTCCCAAAGGCACAGCACGTTTCAGCTGCTCTGTTGCTGGGGCAGCGGCCCCTGGGCCAGTAGGGAGCTTTAGTGTCTCTGCTTCATGGGGATGGAGGCCTTCACAGCGCTGAGCACAGGGAGGTCCGAGTGGGCCCTGTCCTCAGGCAGCTGGTCCGCACAGAGCAGCAACGCCCTCAGAGCCCACAGGAGCCTCGGTTTCGCCTTCCTCCACCTCTGCTCCGGAGGTGTGGGCATTTGCTGCCCCCCTGTCCTGGGCCTGCCAACCCCTGGGATTTAGAAGGCAGCCAATTCAAATTAGACTAGAATGAACTTCCTAGAAAAGCTCCCCACTCTTCCTGGGGCATCATACGCTTCCATCCAGACCTCTCCTGGTTCAATCCCAAGACACTTCTATTATGAAAAAGCAGCATTTTGTGTTGAGCCGGCGTTGGATATTTATATACGAGGGTGTGCGTGTGCATGTCTGTGCATGTGCTCGAGTCTTTTGTGATTGGTGCTTATTATAGTAATCTCAAAAATAGATGCCTGCAAAGGCACAGAAGTATCACTGCGCCAGCAGGAGCCATGAAAATCTCCCTTTATATGGCCCTGAAGGGGGCCGTGCCGCCGGCAGGGCCCAGTTGCCAAGTGAAACGCGGAGCTTCCAGAGGACCCAGCAGCTCCCTGGGGCATTGTTCGTGTGCGATCTGAAAGCCGCCTGCTGCTTCCCTAGAATTGGTCCATCGAAAACACAGCCTGTGGGCAGTGAGAACAAGCGCTCTAAAAATAACGCGAGCAGTCTGGCGTGTGCAGCCCGCGTGCAGGTTTCCAGAGCAGAGTGACTGGAGTGTGTGTGAACGCGTGTGCACACTTACCCGGCTCCGGAGTCTGACCGACGCGTGCTGTGCTCTGCCTCCAGTGCCACGGTCTGTCCATCGATGGATACGTGCTGCCGTCGTCAACGACGAGAGAGGTAGGACGGGGAAAGCCTGGTGCCCACCTACGGCCGGTCTCCCCGCAGGGCGCGAGGGCGTGCTTCCCACACCACAGACCTGCCTGTCAAGAGCTTTACCTTTGCCCTTGAAAGCACCCGTAAGAGCAAAGCTGTGGCCCCACACACTGCCGCCCCTTCTGCCGAGGACAGTCAGCTTCCTGCTTCCCTTTCCCCTATGCATTCTTTCACACACTGAGTGTTTACCGCGCCCGAGACCCGGTGCTATATGCCGGCCGGAGTGAGGAGGAAGAAAGGAATGAGCAGAGGGCCCTGGCCCCTGGACGTCCCAGTCTAGTGGGGTAGGTAAATCAAGTGAGGACAAGGCCAGCTCACCCCCACTGCGAAGTTGTCGGCCTCCCGCTCCAGAGGGCTCTGGCTGCAGGCATCAAGAATGTGGCCGGAAAGGAGGCAGCATTTGGGCCGAGCCCTGGAGGCCGCGGGTGCTGCGGCCCACGCTGGGAGCAGGGCTGGCTGTCCTCCGCTCCCTCCTGACCCCTCCGCTGGTCCCTTTGGCAGATGACCCCGCAGGAGATCAAGTTTGCCGTGCACGTGGAGTCGGTGCTGAACCGCGTGCCACAGCCCGAGTACCGGCAGCTGCTGGTGGAGGCCATCATGGTGCTGACGCTGCTCTCGGACACCGACATGAACAGCATCGGGGGCATCATCCACGTAGACCAGATCGTGCGGACGGCCAACCAGCTGTTCCTGCAAGACCAGGTGGGTGTGCCCAGGCCTGCCCTGTCACGCCCCCAGCCGAGGTGGGGCAGAGGCAAGGTAGCAGCCAGGCTGGTATCTATCTCTGTCAAGACTGAGGCTTCTTTGTCCAGTAGGAAAGACTATTCTCAAAGAAAATGTCATCACAGATGGTGAAAAAAACCATCAACCGGTTGGTTAGAAAATGGCACAGTGGCCACTAGGGAAGTCTAAAGATCTTTGGAAATGGAGAGAGTCATTTGGGCCTAGGTTTTGGCGCAAACATGACTTGCTATGGGTGGGGCCCTGGGTAAACCAGCTACTTACCCTGCACCCGGAGCTGGGGTGGGAGGAGCCGTCCTGTTGTTGCAGAGTCAGAGCCATGCTGCAGACCAGGGCACGCAGGAGCACAGTGTTGCGCCCAGAGGAGAGGCTGGATGTCCCTTTCCGGGCACTCGTGGCTCCTGCCCTTGGGCTTAGAGCCCTTCTCTGGGGGGCTGCTGGCTTCTAGCACATACGGTCCTCCAAGGGCCAGAGAGGGAAGGAAGTCTGTTCATTCTTTGCCTCGGTCTTCCTGCTGCAGATGTCGATTGGAGCCGTGGACACCCTGGACAAAGACCAAGCCACAGGCATTTGCCACTTCTTTTATGACAGTGCTCCAAGTGGGGCCTATGGGACAATGACCTACCTAACGAAGGCAGTAGCTTCTCATTTGCAGGAGCTGCTGCCCAATTCAGGCTGCCAGATGCAGTAGGGCCTTGGTGCCCTGAGACTGTCGCTTGCCCCCTAGCCTCGTTGGGAAATTTCTGTTCCTCAGGGTCCCCTGTGTTGGTGCAGAAGCATGTCCCATCAGAAACCCTGGCCGGGAGGAGGTGGCAGCAGTGGACCTGAAACCAGTGTCTGTCCGAGCAGGACTCCTGTGCTCCCCCCAGGAGTGCCACAGGATCCCCTTCTAGGTTTGCTTTGCTGTAACATTTGCTGCAACATCTGGTCTCGGAGTCTGAAGAGGAATTGGAAACTGGTCCCTTTTGAGTGCAGTGTGAACGGAGAAGCCAGCTTCAGTCGGCTCTCGCTGAGAGTTCCTGCAATCGGTCGGCGGTGCTAGTGACACATCTAAAGATAGGAAGAGCCTTACTGCGGCAGGAACGGACCTTGACAAGGGGAACGTCTTACCAGGATGTAGTCTGTCCGCTAGTCTGTAGTGGACCAAACTGTTTACCAAATAGAACAACTCTGTCTTTCTGTGGAAGTTTGGTTTCCTTGTGCCTTGTTGCTTTCTAGGGCTCTTGTTGTTTTGTTGGCAGAGCTACCTTTGTGTGACAGCATCCGCTCTTGCCGAGATTGAGAAAACTGCTTGCAGTTAACTCTGGCTTGTGGTCTCAAGGCTTTTATCCTGGCTCCTTATGAATTAGAGATTTCTTCTGCCTTATATAGAAAAAAAACCCCACATCTTCTGGATGTAGCACACACACACATACACACACACAGGCAGGGGAGGTGCCAACTCTCCTTAGAGCTGGGCCAACTGTTGTTTGGGGACTGGAGCAGGAAGTCCCTCTGGAAAGCCTGGGCCCCCTACCCCCACATGCAGTGACCACCCTGCGGGTGGGCGGTATCTCCTCCCGCACCTGGGGTGGGTGGGGGGGGTGCTCCATGAGGAGCGCTTGGTGCCAGATGCCCGGGAGCCGAGTGGAGCGCCCTTGCACAGACAATGCTTCCGTCTTAGCACAGAGCCAGAGTGGCTACTTGAGCCTGTTCCCTGGAAGGCAGGCATGCCTAGGGGCCTGGAATGTCAAGCAAGGGCAGATCCTCGTAGGAGAGGGCCTCGCCGTCTTTGGCTGGTATTTGGTGAACAGAATTTTCTCTCTAGGCACTGTCTTACCTTTTGGAGGCCGGGGTGGGCAACAACAGGGACCAGTCTCTGTGGGTGGCAGACTTTGGGGGACAGGCCACCCCCGGTGGTTAAATGGTGAGCTCCAGCTGCTGGAGGGTGACGGTCTAGGTTTGTGACGACTGCCACTGAGGTAGGGAACATGGCCCCGGGATCGTTGGCTCAGAGGTTTATGTGAAGGGGGAGAAAGCTGATACTATCGCTGCTTTGAGGGGACACAGAGGTGCCCAGAGCCCCTCAGATTCCAAACTTAGTACTGATCCCTATTCTCAATGTGGGAGAGCCGCTCTTCAGCTGGGCCCCAGGGAGAGAGAGTCGAGAAACACATGGCCCAGCGCTCCTTACCTGGGCTCGGTGGTGTCCATGCCCCATGCACATGTGACTCGGGGACCTCGTTTGGAATTCTTGAAAGCGCAGTTCTTTCTTTGCAGAGGCCTGGGGTGGTTACATACAGAGCCACACCGGAATCTGTCCGTCCCGCCCCACGGACTTCTCCCTGCTCCTCTCCCCCTTCCCTATCAATGTCCCCACGTGCTGCGCACTTTCCGCACCAGGGGCCGGAACACAAAGCTACAGGAGGTGTGACTCGGTGCTCAAGGGCCTCAGCCCGGCCGGAAGGCTGGTGAGAAAAGCTGTGCGCGCTCGGTGGCACAGACCCAGCAGAGACCCAGCCGCCGCGGGGACCGGAAGGCCGGGCCCGCCCGGAGCGCAGGTGGCAGCATGGAGCTCAGCGA
Organism: Mustela erminea; assembly: GCF_009829155.1. NCBI lineage: Eukaryota > Metazoa > Chordata > Mammalia > Carnivora > Mustelidae > Mustela > Mustela erminea. Next base: position 14,722,345 of record NC_045635.1, on the reverse strand, counting down.
CCGTGCGGCCTGGCCCGCAGCTCCTGCCCACGCAGCACATGGCCTGGCCTGGCACCACGCTCCCCCGCGCTCCTGCAGTGCTCCCTGCCCATGCCCCGTCTTTCCAGAGAGGCATGTTTGGGCCCGTGTGCCTCTGAGGGTCCAAGGCAGGGAGGTGGGCACGGCCAGCCTGGTTTCAGAGTAGCATTTTCATAACCTTTGTTTTGGGGTTTCGAAAGACATGCCTCACGTACTTCACCTGCTAGACTTCCTGGAGGGTCGTTTCCAAGGCAGGCAACGTAACAAAGGCACAAGCTGTGTAAGTCCTGGTGGCTTCTTGGGAGAGAAAGTTCCAGAAGAGTTACAGCCCTCCCAATTGAGCCAGATGCTAATTTAGAACATCACCTGCCCATGGATGGTACGCAAACCACAGACGCTGTGGCGGGGCTCACCAGCCGAGGTGCGGGCCAGGGGGTAGAGCCATAATAAGCAATTCAGCGGCGCCTTCGGTTCCCTCTTTTGAAGCCTCTTTCAAATGAAATCCTGAAATAGTATCGCATTTCCACAGGCATCAAGCTGTCAGCTTCAAAGAAGGAGAACGGGCTTCGGAGGCTTGCTGCCATTATGAGCAGCTGAGGCCCACGCCGCGGAGAAGAACAGATGCTTAGGGATGGCAGAGGCCCTGTGCGGCCACTATCCCAGCCACGGCCCACTGGGCTTCCACGCCAGGTGAGCGTGGCCCACGGCCCCTGCTGCTCGTCCCTCTGTCCACAGAGCAGAAAGGCCAGTTTTGACCTTTACTGGGCCTGGGAGGTAGCATGTTCTTTTTCGGAGCCAGGAACAAACATTTCTTTTAACATCCATTGAAAATCTGTCGGCCGCCCCACCTGCTGCTCACCCTGGCTTTGACCCAAGTGAAGCCAGCAGCAAGGACGAAGGTTCTGTCTCGGAGTCAGACTGGCCTTCCAGCCCAGCTCTGTGACCTGGGGGTGAGCGATGTAGCCTCTGTGCACCCCAGTTTGCCCATCGTCAAAGGTACACCAAGGCCCGCAGACCGGGACGGGGCTACGTGTGAGGGAATCACAGGGATCCCTTTCTGCTCCCGGCCTCTGGCGGTCGGAGCCTGGAATTCCCGGTTCACATGAATCCAGGTTTGTCCAGTGGCAGCCCCCAGCCAGGCCAAGGGCCAGAGGCAGACAGGTCTCCAGGTCGTGCCCATGTCTCACGGGGTGGGCATCTGTCAAAAGGTCCGTTAGAGCTTCTGCCACTTTTCTGGGGCCTAGTGAACGGAAGGAGACTGTTACACATTAGCTGCCTAAATAGAACTTAAATGCTCCCTGTGTGTGTGTGTGTGTTTTTTTTTTTTTTTTTTAAAAAAAGGAAAAGAAAAAAGACCAGAAGATCAGGAGGCCAGAGAAACAGTTTGTCAGCTGATTGATGCCATTTATTTCTGGACAGGATGACAGGAGGCTCAGCCTCCCTTGATGTAAATTATAGCAGAACCATCGCTCAGTCCTGTACATACACATGCAAGTCTGGCAAATAGCTTTTGTCTTTCCTGCTTCCTTGTTGTCAGAGGGTACAAAAGCCTCCCACCCCTTCCCTCGGTGCCATTATCTTTCAAGGTGACTCTTATGCTTTTGAAGTCCCTGCCATCTGTTGTGTGTGTCTCTGCACTTTGCATAGTCCCAGAATGCCTTCTGTTCACCCGGACTTGGCCACTGATTCCACCACTTGCGAGGGGACGGTAAAGCCACGTTGTCGCCTCTTAGAGCCCAGTGCCCCCTTGCCTTCCTCAAAGCCATTTAGGAAAAGCCACTTCTTTGAGTTACCAAGAGAGCTCTCGGAGGTATGAGAAGAACCGAAACCGCAAGAGACTATTCTGGAGTCTAACACTCCGAGTGTTTGACGGTTTGGGAGAGGGAACAACTCCACCAGAAAACAACTGTGTGTTTTTAAGGAACATATGTGCAATTTTGGCAAAAACGCCTTCTCAGACGGAGTGGGATAATCGGAACCAATGAACTCTGAAGTCACGTGACGCCTCCCTCTGCCTTATCGCAATATGTCAGCTGTTCGGAGACATGAATTGCTCAGAAAGCAGTTTTTGTGGCCCGCTTCAGGCCCGGCGGTGCTCGGCCCACAGGAATATGGCCAAGCAGGGCGGGATGAAGAAACGCCTCTTAGTCGTGAAGGCTCAAGTGCGGAAGGACCCGGCCCAGGGCCTGGGAGGCAATCCCGGCGCAGACCTACCCGTTCTGCCTCCACCGCCCCCCAGTTGTCAGTTCTGTCTCGGGAACGTGTGTCCCAGAGAGGTTCACTGGAGAGGGAAGCAGGGCCACGGGCCGTAGCTCAGGGCAGAGCAGGGAAGGGTTTCACCAGACAGCAGCTCTGGCGGGGCTGTGTCCGGAAAGCAGAGGGAAGGAAGCGAGTGCCTAAAGTGCCAGACCTTCGTCAGCTGCTCCTGAGACGCCACCGGGCTCCCCTGCTCTGCGGCGGTTCAGGGGCAAGAATCGGGTAGCGGCAAAGCAGGGGCCATCAGATGGCTGAGCGGGGCCATTCCTGTCACCCCCCTCGGACCGCTGCCCCATCTCGGGCCCAGGCCATCTTCCAGCAAACACACACCAGGCCCGCGCACAACTGTCGCCGGTCTCAGCCTGCGCCGCTTCCCACCCCTGGAATGCAGCGGTGACCACTGGGTGGCGGGGACAGGGAGGCTGCAAACCGTCCAAGTGCCCTGGGGCTCGCCTTCAGGCAAGTCTTCGCCTGCCCTTCTCTGCCCCTGCAGAGTCGCTGCTCCCACTTCTCCTGTCCCCAGCCCAGAGGGGACCGCAAGCACGCCCCGCCTTTCAAGTCAGGACCTTCGAAAGCTCGGGGAAGACTGGGGCCGAGGCCTCCGGGTTCTGCACTCGCTGGAAGGCTTCTTCCTCTGCACTTTAAATAGATGTGCTGTGCGGAGTTTTAAATTTGACACATTTCTTTTTTTGAACTTAAAAAAAGCACAATGAAAAGCAAGCAAGCAACGTAGTGACTCATCCCAGGGAGGAAGGGAAGAGCTCCCTGATGAGAAGCAGTGGTCAGGGGAACATTCCAGGAGGCTGCCCGGGGGTGTGCACCGTAAAGGGGAGAGTGTGGAAATACACTGGGAACAGCTGAGGCCCACAGGACAGGCTCTGAGGGGTCCCTAGAGTAAGGGTCTTCTGCGGGTCTTACTTCTGGGCCAGCCTCAGGTGTCTTAGAAACAGAGGGAGGCAGCCGAGATTTCCAACCCTACAGCCCTCAGATGTTGGTGGAGAAGAACCCGATCTTTAGCATACATTTGCTTAGTCACCTGAGCATTAGTAGCACCAGGATTTTACAAATGGTGAAACTAAGGCTCACCGGGCATGCCGCTTGCATAAATTCTCCCACTGTAGATCCAGACTGAAGCCTGGGTCTCAAGACTCCATGTTCACCTAAATCTGGGCAAAGAATCCTGCACTGCCTTTACAAATTTACCTCAGAAGAGAGACTCGTTTCCTTGGTTTACACAAGGTTTGGATGGTACATATGGAGAGAGTATTGCAGGGGACAGGAAGTCTCAGTTTAGCATACAGGGACTTAAAAAAAACCCAGCTCAGCCTAAGCAGATCCAAATCCTCTTTGCAAATGGGCAGCCTGTTGTGGTGTGAAACGCTCCACCCAGCTCAGGAACGGGGCACACCCAGCCCGGAGGCGCCGCAGGGTCAGGGCTGGACTAACCGGGATGTGGGCTTCTGGGCTTCGTCCGTCCCAGCCCCCCACCCCCCATTGCCCTTGGCTCCCCAGCTAAAGTAGGGAGGCCAGGCCCAGCTCCGTTTTCTCTGAGGGTTCCCAATTGGAAGAAACATGGTCCGTGCGGTGGGAACTACAAATCTTTTTTTTTTTTTTTTTAAGATTTTACTTATTTATTTGACAGACCACAAGTAGGCAGAGAGGCAGGCAGAGAGAGAGAGAGAGAGAGAGAGAGAGGGGAGGAAGCAGGCTCCCCACTGAGCAGAGAGCCCGATGCGGGGCTAGATCCCAGGACTCTGGGATCATGACCTAAGCTGAAGGCAGAGGCTTTAACCCACTGAGCCACCCAGGTGCCCCGGAACTACAAATCTCTGAACAACTGGAATGACTATTCATGTAGTCACTGCTGCGCTAGAGACCTTGACCGATGGTCAGCCTTTGGCAGATTGTAATGGAGGCAGCGATTGGCTTGAGGTGTCACACACCTGCCCCGCCCACCCCCTGGACGCCCTGGCCTTTTCCCAGGCGCGGGCCCGGGGTTCACCCAGCCCGAAGTCTGGTCTCCAGGCTGCTGCTTAGGGCCAAGTGCTCTCAGCTACTACGCAGTCTCCTGGTGCTGCAGTTTGATCCTCTGTGAAATGGGGTGATGGTTATCGCAGCTGGTGTCACTGGGCGGTACCAAATACTGGACAGAGTAGGTAATAGGAATGTCCATACAATCACGTCTGGTAATGCATATAAGCCACTAGCGACGCCCCACTAAGGTCTGCACACTCCTGATCCCCATGGGAGGCAGCCTAGGTGCTTACCAATATGGGCTTTGGACTCAGGCTACTTTGAAGCTGCATGGCCACGGATAGCCATGAAGTCACTTTCTGAGCTGCGTTTCTTCATATGTCACATGGCAATAATAATGCTCATCGTTTAAGGTTGTGGAGGACCACAAACAATGAGATAATGGGAATTAAAAAAAATATTTACAGCAATGTCAGGACTGCAACCCGGCCACACCTGGGTTGGCCCCATTCAGGCATCAATTACTGCACTCTAGAGAGGTCAAGGTCACTATCCTCTGCTCTGCCCTGAGCAGGGCTCTCTGTTGTGGACCAAGGATGAAGCAGGGCCAACGGAGAAAGAGGGTGGCGCTTTGAGGAGGAGGAATGGAGAGCTTCAAAGCCCTATTTTCATCAACCTCTGAATTCCTTCTTCCTCCTAGAACCTGCCTCCAAGGGCCTGGTGTGAGAAGAGAGGTCTGAGCCTGCTCCCCTAGTTGGGAGAGGTACTGAGGCCTTGGGAGAAGAAAGCGCCTGGGATGGGCACAGTCACGGGACAAGGCCACGCAGGTGGTCCAGTCCACCCCACCAGCATGGCAGCCCCAGAGGGTTTGGGGCCCAGAAGCAGACAGTGTAGGCAGGGGGCTGTTTGCTTGAAACCAAGAGAACCGCCTTGCCTCCAGAACATCCAAGAGCACCGGCCCGAGCGGGGGCTGGATGCCAGGCCCGAATGCTCTGTAAGCTGGGGTTCATCATAGCGCTTTCAACTCATGTGGTTGTTCCAAGGATTAAATATATTAATATTCTTAAAGTGCTTGGATATCACTCGGCCCCAGAGTAAGAGCTACATAAGTGTTTGCTTATTAAAAAAAAATTAGATAGTAAAGGTAACCCTTCAGTGAGTTCCTGTTTAAACACGACCCCCAAATGCCTCTGCTCCCCTTCTGTCCTCACTCTGAGCCAGGCTCCTCTGTCCTCTGAGACGCTCCTTGCAGGCCCTTTTAGAGGCATTTGCGTTTCCTATCCCGTTTTAGTCTTAGCGAAAGCTCCTGACTTGTGAAATTCTCAGCCTCTGGCCTGGACAGTGTGACAGAGGACAGGGCCGAGGAGATGTGACAGAGGACAGGGCCGAGGAGAGGGGAAGATAAAGGGCCCCCAAGCTCTGCCCGCAGTGTTTTCTGCCTCCGTGTGGGCTGGCACTGCCTGGGGGTGCACTCAGAAGGCCTGTCTGCTCCTGGAACTCGAAAAGGCCAGATCCTACAAGTGGACAAATTCTTTAGGATTCTCGATACTTGGAGCTGTGCAGCAGAGACTACGCAGCCATCAGTGGCTCAAACGATAAAGTCACGGCTCTATTTTAGCAAGGAGTCAGGCACTGGGAAGTTGCAGGGTTGGGACCCGGGTTCAACAATGTCATGAAGGACCCATGCCTTTCCCGTCTGCGGAGTTGGGGGCATCTTCTCTTGTGCTTGCAAAATGGCCACCAACAGCTTAGCGCATCACACGCGGAAAACACAGCATCCTGACCAGGAAGGAGGGGCACAGTGTGCCCAAGCTCCTCTCTCTCGCTTCTCTCTCTCTCCCACTCACCCCTCCCCACCCGCCTTCCTCCCCTTAGCAAACTTCCCCTTAATTCTCATTGGCCAGAACTGAGCCCCTTACCAATTTTAGACCAATCGCTGGCAAAGCCAGTACGGATTAACAAGACAGCTTTAGGAACTGTGGTAGTTGCAAATCTAGAACTATCGTTTACCTGAGGGGTAGAAGCCACATTCTGAGACCTCACCTGTCACAGCTGACACAAAGTTGGGGTTCTGTTAATGAGGAAGAAGGGACATGGCTGCTGGACCACCTGTCTAGTGCCTGTCATAAGCACGTAGCCCTCAGGTCATCGTCTTGGCCTCGATCATGCTTCTTGAAATTTCTTATGCCTCATCCAGAGCCCTTTGCTGCTTGGGGAGAGCTGTTGTTTGCTAAATACTTTGGATTCTTCTACTTGTTTCCATCAACTCTAGCCCCCCCCCGCCCTTCCCACCACCTTCTTAACCTCCCTACACGATAGGATAAAGCATAGAAACAGACAAGGTGAGACAAGCCCCAGTCTAGGAGAAAAATTTAAGAAACAAGCCACAGAGCATGAGGATTACACAATGCAGGCTGCCGGTTAAAAGACATGCCCACTGGATTAATATAGAGAGATGTGTGCTGCTTATCAGCACGTGGACGTGAAGGAGGAACCATAAAAGGATGAAAAAGTCCTTGTCAGGCAGATGGTAACCAGAAGCAAGCTGTGGGGACGTCGGCTAAAATAGACTTGAGGACAAGAAGTAGTATTAGGGATGAAAAGGCTGACTACGGGAGGATAAAAGATGAAATTCATCAAGATGAGATTTCCATTTTAACCACGGATGTACCCAATAGGATCGCTTCAGCATATGGAAAGGAAGCATGATGAGAACCAGGGGGACGACGGTCTTCACTACAGGAGACGTGAACACACGTCTTGACTACTGCTAAGTCAAGGGGCCCAACAGCAGCTCATCAAGGACAGAAGATCCAAATGACACAATCAACAACCTTTGCCTAACGGGCACATACACAGGCCTATGTAACACTTCGAGTGGCTTCTCTGAGTACACTTGGAGCATTAAAACAGTGATTATACACTAAGCCATAAAGAAGGAACTAGTGAAATATAATATGCAGACCACGATCTCTGACCTTTTAAAAGGTAAATGATGCAAGTACATTTGGAAATGTTTAAATTGCTAAATAACTCCCAAGTGAAAGACGTCAAGGAAACCTTTAAAATCTCCAGAAGTCAATGAAAATGGAACTATTGCATACCAAAGCTTGTGAGATATGAAAAACCCAGGGCTTTGAAGGAATTTTATAACTTTAAATGCTTATGTTAGGAAAGATGAGAGCCTCCACAGTAAGGAGCAACGTTTCCCTTTTCAGAAATTAGACAAAGAACAAAGACAATAAAAATAAGCTCAGATTACTAAAGATGAAAGAGAGATCCACGAAGCCAAAAGTTACCTTTTTAGTTCCAAGATGGAAAGGGGGGCAGGACTGCAGGAAATATGGATGTTTAAAAAAAGAAAAAAAAAAGATAATAAAAGGAGAACAGCAAATTGATCAACGTGCTGCGATCCTGCAACGGAGACGAGAAGAGGGGCTGGCGACGCTCGCTGGGGGCTGGTCCTGGAGGCCGAGCTTATGGGGGCTCCCCCCGTCTGGGCACAAGAGGGCATCTTCTGAGGGATTCGGAATGAATGAACCCTGAGGTGCAACCACGTGGGTAAATCTTACCATCTTAGCAGTACAGCAGGATGTCCAAACACCCTGCCAAAGGGAGGACGCCCTTCTTATAAAATGAGAAAAATCTAGGTGTATACTTTCTAGGAACACACCCAAATGCAACAGAGAGAAAAGCAAGGTGGGGGACAAAGTGTGTAGGCCGGACACGGCGACAGGATGCGTGGAGACCACCTGGCCCCGTGGAAGTTATCGTCAGGGTCCCGGCTTTTTGTTCGGGGGAGCGGGTTTGCATGCGCTTATTATTAAAAATAGCTAACTGAATAGGTAAATCAAAGCAGGTCATGCTGACCCGATGAGGAATGAGGAACATAGGCTGAGGGCAGAGAAGAAAGAGAGAAAAGGGAGCAAGCATCAGTCAGCACCTGGACACCCCCCCACCCCCGCCGGGGAGCCAGGGCAGGTGCACGGGGCTCAGGGGCTGGGCTGCTGCTGCGGGGTGGCTACCTGCCCCCCACCAGTTGGTGCCTCCACCTCCCCGGCCCTACAGAGGGGATGTGGCAGGTGAGCTGCTGGTCGAGCTCGGCCACCACTCGGCCCAGCTTTCCCTTCTTACTGGAACCATTGCTGTTCCGGATTCTATTCTGACCCTGCCTGATACAAAACTAACTGCCGGAGACGAGGCTCCCTGAGATGGCGGGGCGGGGCCTCAGAGAGCTGCGAGAAATCGTGTGGCGGGGGGGGGGGGGGGGCGGTTCTCGCAGGCAAGAGCCCCGCTCACAGCTGTGGGCCACTGGCCAGGCCAGGCCGAGGCTCAGAGGACGGCACTCTGGACGCCTGCCTCCTGCCCCTCCGAGGGGAGGTCGGGCACTGAGGGGACGGTTGATAGGGACCAGATGACTTCCTCAACGGGGTGCAGAGGTGGGAGCGGGAGCCCCGAGGAGAACCCAGACGAGGCTGCAGGACGCAGGCCTGGCCTGCTGAGAGCAGGACAAGAGGGACAGAGGTCACTGCCGGGACGTGGGTGGGTGGGAGCGCGCAGGGGTGAAGAGGCTGGATCTCGGGGCGAGGGTCTGGGCTCAGATCTCTGCTCTAACCCCGGGGTTGCTGGGGGAGCCGGGCACAGTGCTCAGCCACTCCAGGCCAGTCTCCTTGACACACATTGCACGGAGGCTGGGAGTCAGGCCGCAGAAGGCAGCAGGGTGCCCAGGCCAGGGCTCGGGAGGGAAAGGCTTCAGCCGAGACGTAGAAGGGTTGCAGGAGACTGCCAGGGGCCCTGTGGGGAGACAGACCCTGAAGGCAGGGGCACGTGCCCTGCAACCTGAGTGGCCCCCGGTGCTGTGTTGTGACCGAGCAGAGAGAGGGAGGGAGAAAGGGGGAGAGAGAAGGTAGCCGTGAGGCCAGAGGGCCCACGGGGGCAGGTCACGCAGGGCCTCAGCCATCCCTGGAAGGACCTGGCCTTTGTGTCTCTGAAACTGGGAGCCGTTCTGGAGTCCCGCATAGAGGCAGGACCGAATATAACTTATGTTTTAAAGAAGGTCAGCCCAGGTTGTGGGGACGGGGTGTCGAGAGAAGCAGGGAAACCTGGTCAGGGGTGAATGCCGTCACAGATGGGCAGAGAGGGCGGTAGCTTGGCCTGGGGCGGCGGCACGGTGACAAGGGTCGGGTTCCGGAGGCAGGTCAGAGAGAGAGCCAAGCGGATTTGCTGGCAGACGAGGTGGGCAGGGAGAGCAGCGGGGGGTGCGGGGAGGCACGAGGGGTTTAGCGGGAGCAGCTGGAAGGACAGCGCGGGTCCGGCGGACGGCAGGGGTGGCCGCGGGGGGCATGCGGAATGTGACAGGATTCTGGGCCATCCAGTGCTAGCGGTTCTGGTCTTCGGGACGGTGGGGAGGGGCTGCTGAGAAGGTAAAGCGGGGTCATGGTTGTGGGGTCCTAAGGCCCATGGCAGCCATGTGGGAAGCCCAAGGTGTCCTCGGAGCCACCGAGCGTGGCCACAGCATCCTGGGAGGGGGACCGTCTGCACGCTCGTGGGGAGAAATTCTGTTTGCCGCTGGTCCCTCCCAAGAAGCACCCTCTCCACTCCCAAAGGCCAATGCGGCCCTGGCTGCTGACCAGGACTGGGACCCACGTCAAGGCCACTCAGCCTCCCAGCACCCCAGCTTGCTGGGACCCCGCTAGCGGGGAGAGGAGCTGTGCGCCCGGGGCCGACCGCAGATGCCGGTACACCTCCCACCAGCGTCGCGGCCCTGCCCCTCCGGGATCTGCCCGCGCACAGTGCAAAGTCAGCATTCGGCGAGATCACGGAGGTCGTAAAACGGGGAGCCGGGGCCTGCGGGGTCCGGCTCACCCAGCGGCCGACAGACCGCCGCCAGCGCAGCGCACCACCCTGCTTTTCGGATCGCAGATGGCCCAGGCTGCTCGGAAAGGCCGCCGTAGCGCGGACTGACAGAGCACACGGCAGCCGGCGAGTCTTGACTGCGCGAGCCAAGGGAATGAGGGATGCTAAATGTAATCGACCCTGGCGGGGCCAACAGTGTCAAACCCCAGGGCATACACAGACAGCCCAAGGGCAGGCGCTGGGTCAGGAAGCCGGGGCCGTGGATGTCCAGAGCCCTGCCAAGCTGGGGCCCCCTTCCAGGACTGGGAGTGCCCCCTTAGCATGCCCAGAGGCACTGTCCCTTTTCCAGGCGGGTCACTGATGACCCACGGGCCGTTTCCTCCCACACAGACCCTGGCAAAGCAAAGCAGCATATGTGCCAACTCCCTGGGAGTGACCAGGAGAGGGCTCAGCCACGGAGGCCGTTCTCCCGAGGACCACTGCCTTCTCTTCCTCCCCAGGGACCTCCTGGGGGCTCATCCTCTGTGCCCTGAGCCACTCCTCCCTCTCAGAGCATCCTCTTTCCTCAGAAAGTGACCCAAGGGTCACCAGCTCCCAAACTCTGGCCAGTTAAAGTCTGCCATCTGCCCTAAGTCTTCCGAAATTAGACAACCCCCTGTTCCCTTGGCCGTTAAAACTCAGCAACTATTGCATGAGCTGCAAAGAGCTTTCAAAAGTCAAAATTAAAACTTCGTTTCTCGGGCACCTGGGTGGCTCAGTTTTTAAAGCCTCTGCCTTTGGCTTGGGTCATGATCCTAGGGTCCTGGGATCAAGCCCCATAATGGGCTCTCTGCTCTGCAGGGAATCTGCTTCCGCCCCTCTCTCTCTCTGCCTCTCTGTCTACTTGTGATCTCTGTCTGTCAAATAAGTAAGTAAAATCTTTAAAAACAACAAAAAAACCTTTGTTTCCAAATGGCCCTCTCTGTACATGCCCTGCGAAGATGTTCTTAACTCGGGATGTTGAGAGTGACTTTCATGACGAAGAACATAAGCAGTCCTGGCGGCTCATTTGTTCTTCACCGCCAGCCCCAGAGGAGAGGCCTTCCTGCCTCCAGCTCGTAGGAAGGAAACTGAGGCTTGGCAGAGCGCCGAAGCTCCAGATTCCAGAGCCTGTCGAGAAGCAGCAGAACCGAGAGTGAAAGCCAGGCCTTGCTCTTTAAAACACTCTACCTTCTCCTCAACCTTCCCCCGCTTCTTCTTACAGACCACGTGCCCCGCGGAAGCCCACCGGGAGATGAGGCGACAAGGGAAGCGTTCACACAGCACCCGGCGGAGCCCCTCAGCTCAGCTGGCTTTTCTGAATTTAATGGGGTCCTGACAATTTGCCCAGTCACTGCCCCGCCGGGGCCAGGCCTCCGTGGGGCTCGTGGCCTCCTTGGCCTGGCTCCAGGAGAGAAGACAGCTGGACCCCAGCCGCCCGCCCCCAGGTGTCGCATCCCACTCCGCAGGGAGGACTCAGAGCCCCGGCCTGCCTCTCCACTTCCCACTTCGCTGAGGAGACAAGCCCCTTCCCTGCCACCCACTCCAAGGACCACACGCCCCCACCGTGCCCCTAGGGCCAGGGCAGGAGCCATGCCTGGGCTCGGATGCGGAGAGGTCACAGGCTTGCATGACCACCACCATCCAGGGAGCCAAACGGTAATTCTGGTGCCGTCGCTGGAGGGCTTTTGGGCAAATAATCTACTGAGGGCTTGTTCTTGGGAGAGACCGGGAAGCAAGTGTTAGAAGTGGAATAAGAGAACGGGGATTTGCTGAGAAAGGCTGTGTATCCAGGTGGAGATTAACTTTACTTGTCCCCCAGGGAGCCCTGGTGTCAGTGGTGAGACACCACATGTCCTGAGGGCAAGGGAAAGGGCTGGAACCATGTGCTCAACCCTGGCCTGCCCGCCACCGGCTGTCACAGGTGGTGTGGGGGTCTGGGGTCGTGACCTCTGAGGCAGGTGCCTCCCCTCAGCCTTGGGCAACTTTGGGGAAAGGGTATGGCTGTGAGATGTCAGTGTCCAGCAGTTCCAGAAGCAGTGGGCATGAAGGCGATGTGCATGACCGCCAACAGTGGCTTCCTGTGGGAGGCCCACCGTGTGCAGGACCAGAAGCAGAGGCTCCAAATGCTTGAGTCATCTGTCCACGGAGTTTCAGCCACCACGGCCCCTGGGTGGCAGAGGGGGAAAAGCTGTGGAACTCCAAAGGCCTCCCGGGGCTACCGGAGTTAGCAAATGAAGGATGCAGGATGCCCGGTTAGACTGGGGTTTCAGATAAACAACAAACACACTTTTAGTACCAGCATGTCCCAGTTCATATTTGGGACATGCTGGTACTAAACAATTATTCACCACACCGGGTTCGAAGTTAACTGCTCGCGCTGGGTTTTATCTGGCAACCCCGGAGTCGGCCAGTGTCAGGCCGCCTTCTGTCCTGTCCCCCCTCCACGAGCTGAGGCCGGTCGGTGCGCAGGTCGCACAGTGCCAGGTACCCAGGCAAACGCTCCTGTCCCTAGAAATGCACCGTAGGACTTCCCTGCTGGGGGAGGGGGGTGGGGGACACCAGGACTGGAACTGCGGGCGCATGTCTTCATCTGCGAACCAAACCCCTCCAACGCCGACACCCCGGCGCGGGCGTGCAGCCCAGTACGCGGGCGCGGGGTAAGGCAGGCGCCGTCCCTGCGCTTGGCAGCGGCCCTTGGGCTTCCCGCCGTCCTCGCGCCGCCCGGGAGCTTTGACGAAATCCTGTCCCCCACGCAGTCCCTCCCTCGCACCCACACGCCGGCGGCGGCAGCAGCCTCTGCGCGGAGGGGAAACCCGGGAGGCAGACACCCCAGTGGGCTGGAGACCAAGCCCGAAGCTTCACGCGCTGGGTCGAGGAAGGCGCCCTCTCGCGGGGGGCCCCGTCCAGAGCGGTCCGGCACGTGCGACAGGACACAGGTCCGCCGCAGGCCGACTCCAGCGCCCCCTGCCCCCCGGGGTGGGCGGAGGCATCTCGGCTCGTGCGGCGTCGCCGAGGCAGCGAGGGACGGGGCGCGCTCGGAAGCTCAGCGAGGCAGCGGGGAGCCGAGGCTATAATTAAATCAGACTGTGAACATATTGTTCGCGGAAACCTTAGCAGAGCATGAGTCACGACGGCGGAGTGAATCACACAGCCTCAGAGTTTCCATTTATATCGCCTTCCGCTGGGGTCTTTCTGCTTCGGTTCCAGATCCTAGGCCCCCGCCGCCTGCCTCCTTCGCCCTCCCCAGGAGGAAGCCTCCAGCGGCGCGTGGCTCAGGGCCCGGGGTCCGGCGGGGCGGCCGCGGCGGCGGGGGCAGGAGTGCGGCCCCGTGGGGACCCAGGCGGGTGCGTCCCCAGCACCAGGGCCGGATGACCTCCTGGCCACCGGGGAGGGAAATGTGGGGCAGGCGAACGCAGCCCTTCCAGCCACTGCTAGCATCTCCGGTGTTGGTTTGGGGATTTTTTATTTTTTACTTTTTTAAAGTAAAATTTGGTGAGAGCGTCGAGGTGGAAACTCCAGGTTAAAATGGAGTTTCCTGATCCTTGCGCTGTTTTTGGTTCAGTTCGCTCCCATGATGGTTCCCAGACAGCACAGCCGGGTGAGCACACGCAGACCGCGGGCTGGCAGCAGGCCTGTCCCCCAACCCCAGGGGCACAGCTGCGGGTACCTGGCCTGTGTCCCCGAAACAGGAGCGCCCGGAACAGCGCTTACCGCCTGGGGTGGCTGCGAGGGTTCGCGAGTTAACAAGCAGGAGGCTGCCAGCCGGGAGGGCTTTCAGCACCGCCAGTGCCACCGGCAGGCCTCTGGTGACAGCAGGAGGGAACACAGCCACACCAGCTTTGCAGCCCGCCTCGGCCAGGATTCACAGGCCACGGGGACTGCCAAGTACTTCTTGTCTTCTGTCCCAGCCCCCTTTTGTCACAGGTGAGGACACCCAAGCCCCAGCTCCTTCCCATGAGCAACAGAGCTGGAGCAGAACTGTCCTCTGACACCCCTTCCCGAGCTCTGTCCCATGCTGTCGTGAGGCCCCCTGCTGCGCTGCCGTTTTTCAGAGGCGGGAGCAGGTTCTCCCCGGTGGAAGACGGGGCAGCGCGGGGCGGTGAGGCGGGACCGGCTGCCGCTCGGAGCCACACCAAGGCTCCGTCCGCGGGGTCCCCGCAAGCACGACACCACCACCCTCCACACGCGTTCAGACCCTGGCGAGGGCCAACACCGTCATCTCATGCAGACCCTCACACGGGTCCCGGGAGGTCGGGGCAGGGGGCCGCTCCGCCTCTCCAGCGGATCCCCGCGGAGCTGTTCAGTCTACTCAGACCCAGCATGGACGTGGCCTCCGAAATCCCCAGCTCTCTTCCCACAGGGGTGTTTTCATGACCACGCCATGTTCCCCAGGCTTTGAAGGATTTTTATCTAGCAGGCTGCAAGTGATAAGTAAATTAATTTGTTCTCCTGTAATTTATTAATTGGAGACCAACATAATGGCCAAATGAAGTTTCTGTTCAGTGAGGATAAATGGTGTTCCCTAACTGAGGAGCTGGGATTCCTGCCAAAAGCCGGGAAATGTGACATTTTTCTTGGCCCGAGATATCTTACTGAAGCTCCATGAAGAGCCCCTGGAGAGCTTTATAAAGTGACATCTCGTGGACTCGTGTTACAATGACTGCCCTCTCAGGAGGCCCAGAGACCCCAGGAGGGGAGCCATGGGCTCTGCTGCCACCATGGCAGTCCCCCTTAGGATAACGATTGGGCAAAGACCCAAGGAGGCAGCAGTGCAGGACAGGAAGGGACCTAATACTGGTGCTGGGACTGGGGCCTCCCGCCTGTGCTCCAGGCAGGTCTGCCCACTCTGAAGACTGGGGGCCCTTGTCCTTTGATGACAGCCCCAAAAGCCATAGGGGCTTTTGGAATGTCACCTTCCTCAACTTTTGGACACAGCCCAAACATCTTCGCCTGCTCTGAGGTGCTCAGAGTTCAAAGGTTAAACTCTCCACTACTAAAGACACATTCCTGAAAGGGCCAGAAATCCAGGACCCTCCCACATGGCCTCCTGAACAACGTAGCTAACAGGTCTGTGGTTCTGGCCACACCAGGCCCACAAAGCCACGGGACACTGAGGACCTACCCTTCCTACCTGACATGCTCAGTTCAGGCTCACCGAGACCATCACCGATATGCCCCAGGAGAAAATGACAGACTCGGACCCTAAGCTGATCTGAGCATGAGGGTTTGTGTAGTTAGAAATGCTTGGCTTTGCTATGAATCCCTGGAGTCACAAGGCCATTGGTTTGACTTTCAGTTCCATGAATTTATCTCTGCCTCTTTGTCACTTACAACTTTTTTTTTTTTTTTTAAGATTTTATTTATTTATTTGACAGACAGAGATCACAAGCAGGCAGAGCGGCAGGCAGAGAGAGAGGGAGGAAAGCAGGCTCCCCGCTGAGCAGAGAGCCCGATGTGGGGCTCGATCCCAGGACCCTGAGATCATGACCTGAACCCGAAAGCAGAGGCTTAACCCACTGAGCCACCCAGGCGCCCCCAGCTACAACTTTCATATAAAAACTTACAAAACACACACATACATGCACAAAACTACACACCTAAAAGTTTCATTAAAACTACTATAGTCTCTATTAGTGCCAGGGAAATGTAATGAATGGCAGCTCGAACTAGAAAAAATAGACGGGGGGGGGGGGGGAGCCCCCAAACAGCAGCTTAATAAACAGAGCAAGCTGAGTAAAGTAAAATCAAGCATGTTAGTTAATTCACCAAAATTAGCTAAAGTGAATTTACCCAGTAAAAAACAAAGACTGTCAGAGTTGAAAATAAAAATCTAGGTTTATTCTGCTTGGAAGGAGAACACAAAGTAAGTGCCAAAGGAAGACTGAAAATAAAATACCAAAAAGATATAAGGGAAATGTTAACAAGAAGAAACCGGGTAAAACAGGTGAAGAGAAAAATCAATGCTCAAGACACCAAATAGGATAAAAAAGGACGCCGTAGAGGGTAAAAAAATACAGTCGGTGCATGCAACATTCATGAACTTACGTGCATTCAATAACGTAGATGCTAAGGTTATAAGGGGAAAACCCTTTAGAAATGCAAATAGAATAGACTAAAAATGCAGTGATGGAAGGATGTTTTAATTCACCTCTTTCAGGATTAGATAGATTTTTTAAAAAAAATATTTTATTTATTTGACAGAGCGAGATCACAAGTAGGCATAGAGGCAGGCAGAGAGAGAGGGGGCAGGCAGGCTCCCTGCCGAGCAGAGAGCCCAATGCGGGGCTCGATCCCAGGACCCTTGGATCATGACCTGGGCTGAAGGCAGAGGCTTTAACCTACTGAGCCACCCAGGCGCCCCAGGATTAGATAGCTCTTATTTCATTTTTATTTTATCTTTAGAGAGACAGCAGGAGAGCTGGGTTGGAGGCAGAAGGAGAGGGAAAGAGAGAGAATCCGAACCAGACTCCATGCCTGGGGCGGAGCTGAATGCGGGGCTCAATCTCACGACCCCAAGGTCATGTCCTGAGCTGAAATCAAGAGTTGGATGCTTAACTGACTGAGCCACCCAGGTGCCCCAGAGAATTGGATAGATCTAATAAGCAAAAACTCAGGTTAAGAGCACAGATGAAGTGACTGATACAACTAATAATTTGGGGTAACAAATACATAGAAAGCCTGACTTCAGATGGAAAATATACACTTTGCATGTCCATGAAATATTTACAGAAACAGATCAGGTACATGACCACGAAAATTTTTTTTTATTAAATCTGTTAAAAAGAAAACCACAGGCCCAAAGTAGTACCACTGGGGCCAAGCACAAAAGTCAGGGCTTGAGATGTAATCTAATTGCAGTTTCAACCTCCCCAAGCACTGCAGTCTTACTTAATTGGTCAGTCAAGAACTGTTTGATGGGAGCCAATGAATCTGATGGGGCCCTCTCCAACCCCCAAAGGAAAAAGAGGGTTAAGAACCCTCTGCTCTTCCCCTTAAGGGAGAGTACCTGGCCTGGAAAAATCCTTTGCTTTCACTTATGACTTTCTTATACCCCCTCCTATAAAATCCTTCCACGATGTACCACTCCTCTGAGTTCCCCTCTACTTGCTAGACAGGATGCTGCCCGATTCATGAATCATTTAATAAAGCCGGGGCACCTGGGTGGCTCAGTGGGTTAAGCCTCTGCCTTCAGCTCAGGGCACAATCTCAGGGTCCTGGGATCGAGCCCCGCATCCGGATCTCTGTTTGGCGGGGAGCCTGCTTCCTCCTCTCTCTCTCTCTCTGCCTGCCTCTCTGCCTATTTGTGATCTGTCTGTCAAATAAATAAGTAAAATCTTAAAAAAAAAAAATCGAATGTTTTCAATGTGTAAACAGAGACCCTCCTAGAAACCCCTTAAAGAGGAAATTCAAAAGGAAGTTGCTGCCAATAACCTAATGAAAAGGAGAAAAGTTTTACTGCTTAAAATTTACAGACACAGTGAAAGCAGGTCTTACAAGAAAATTAACTGTTTAAATGTCTTCATTATTTTTAACAGTATTGGACCTATACCAAACTTAAGCCATTTGAAAAAGAACAGCAAAATAATAACCGGAACATAGAAGAGAGAATGTTTACAGATAAAAGCTGAAAGAAATGAAATAGACAACGAATATCCCTTCCCCACCCCGAATAGCTCAAGGGAAAAACAAACATAAAAGCTGGTACTTAGAAAAGACAAATAATAGAATCTTGCAAGCCCCTGGAGACAGATCAAGGGGAAAAGAAAACAGGCCCAAGTTCACAAGAGGAGGACTAGGAAAGGTGATGTACCCACAGGTTTCTTAGAAATTAGAACAATCATGTACAGTTACAAGGAAATTTGAACTTAAAGGAAATCATTTCCTTTAAGTTGTTCAAATTTCCTTGTAACTATGGCCACCAAAACAGACCAACAACTTCAACGAGACCAATTCCAGATTGGAAAGGAGAGTGGCGGTCTACCGTGAAAAAGGCACCGCACAGGCCCACCCCTGCCTTTTATCCAGCCTTCAGTGCACAAGCGAGTGCGGGGTTCTTTGTGTCTGCGTTTCTCAAACTGAATGTGGACACAAATGATAAGGGCTCTTGTCAACATGTAGAGTGAGATTTAGGAGATCTGGAGGGGGCCTGAGAGTCTGCCTTTTTTTTTTTTTTTTTTTTAAGATTTTATTTATTTGACAGAGATCACAAGTAGGCAGAGAGGGAAGCGGGGACGGGGGGGGGGGGGGGGGGTGGTGGGGAAGCAGGCTCCCTGTCGACCAGAGAGACCAATGCAGGGCTCCATCCCAGGACCCTGGGATCATGACCTGAGCTGAAGGCAGAGGCTTAACCCACTGAGCCACCCAGGCGCCCCAAGAGTCTGCCTTTTTGACCAGTTCCCAGGTGAAGAGGATGCTGCTGATTCATGGACTTCACGCTTCCGGGCAGTCGGGAAAACGGATCCATGTTGCCCCAGTTCGCTTGACGAAGCATATTATATATATATTGAAGCGTAACTTCAATACCAAGATCAGACAAAGCTCATCCTAACAACAGGAAGGTGTCCTCAACCTCAACATCATTCACAAATACAGATGGAAATTCTAAATCACATTAGCAAATAGACTCTGGCATGAAATAAAAGATGTAGAAAGTGTTTCAATATGAAGAAAATTAGCAATATGATTCTATCAATAAACCAACACAGAAAACCATACAGGCAGCCTAATTAATGCCAGGAGACGCTAAAAGCAACCATTCCTAATAAAAACTGCCAGTAAAATAGGAATAGAGGAAAACTATTGTTGGGTCCTCCAAAATTGGGTACCCCAATAATGGGTCCGTGATTAAAGGACCGAGACTGATACAAAGCGAAGGTCAAGCAAAGCTTTATTTCGCGCCAAGCATCAGGAATCAGACCAACCATCAAAAAGACTGGCCGGGGCTGCCCCTCCAGAGAGGACGACCCCTCCCTGCTTTCCAGACTAACTTTTATAGAGCAAAGCCCATGTGGTTGGGCCTGGCCACACACAGGAAACTCCACAGTGATGCTAGGTGACCAACTGAATTACAATTTACCCTAGTAGACATTTGAACCAGCCTATCACACCTTGGTTAGGATTGGCACCAAAAGGCTCCCAAAGGGCAGGGCCCATACTCCTTAGTAGCTAGGAGACAGTATGTGCCCCCACTGATTGAATACCTCCACCTGGCCTGACCCACCCTTGGACTTGGACTTTGTTACCTGGGACTGGTTTCCCAGACTTGCTTTTAAGTAAGTTCCCCTGGGGGCGGGGGGCAAGGTCAATTTAAGCTGTACAGCAAAATGGCAGTTCAACCGGGGTGGTGCCGCTCTGACTGAATAGGCCCTTACGCTATGTAAACAAAATTAAGAACATTTATTAACAACTAACAACAAGTATTTTAAATGTAAAAACACTAAAAATGTTTAATTAAAATCAGGGAAGAGACAGGAATGCATTCGAACAAGATGATCATTTAATACTGTTTGGGGGCAGAAGTTCTCAACCCCAGATGCCTATCAGAATCCTCTGGGAAGCTTTTCACAATATATATGGATTCAATCTCTGAGCCTAGGGGCCTGAACTAGAATTTTTTAAAAAGCTTCCTGGCTGATGTTCATACACAGCCTGGAGTGAGAACCAGTCTTCGAGGCTTCGGCAAACAAAACATGTGAAGAAAATAAAATAGCACGTGCGATCACTGGGAAAGAAGTGGAGTTTCCAGATAAAATGCAGAGTTTCTAATGAACCATGAATAATTTGGGGGGATAAGTATGTCCCGAGTATTGCATGGGACATACTCAGTCTAAAAAAATTATTTTCTGAAATTCATATTTAACTGGGAATTCTGCATATTTTTTTTGCTATGTCTAGTAACCCTAAAAGAAAAGTTAAATTAGCTCTGTTTATTTTTTTATTTTTTTTTTAAAGATTTTATTTATTTATTTGACAGAGAGAGATCACAAGTAGGCAGAGAGGCAGGCAGAGAGAGGGGAAGGGAAGCAGGCCCCCTCTGCTGAGCAGAGAGCCCGATGCGGGACTCGATCCCAGGACCCTGAGATCATGACCTGAGCCGAAGGCAGCGGCTTAATCCACTGAGCCACCCAGGCGCCCATTAGCTCTGTTTATTGGTGCTACAATAGTCTACCTCAAAAACCCAAGAGACCATGTTTAAAAAAAAAAAACAAAACCTTTTATTCTTACTAACAATATTTGATAAGGAGGTATATATGTAGATATATTACAACTTTTTTTTTTTACTCTAACAGTAAGTACCTAGAAATGAAAATGGGGATAAGTTTTTCTTTTATAATTGTGGCAAAAAACTATAAAATATTCAGGAATAAATTTAATATTAGAGACATAAGACCCATCAAAGAAAACCTATAATATGCTATTAAAAGACAGAAAACAATTTATGAACAAATGGAAGGTTATAATTGTTTTTAGATAGGAATACTTACTATAATTAAAAATGTTAAATTTTCCAAATGTAATATATAAATTTCATTCAATTTCAATTAGAACCTTAACAGGACTTTTCTTGGAATTATATAAGGTTATCTTAAAGTTCACAGAGAAATAAATGTCTGAAAATAGCTAAGAAAAGGATGAAAAGGACAGTGGAGGAGGCTTACCATGTGTCGGGGGATTCTATAAAGCCACAAAAATCAAATTAACATCAGTATGAAAAGAAGCAAAAATTAATGAACCTATCTAGAAAATCTAGAATATTGGTATATTTGAGAAATTAGTTTATGACCAGTGTGTTGGTTCAATTTCGTGTCAAAGCATGGACTGTTCAATAAAGGAGACCAGAGTGACACAGTATCCATATGGAGGAATGTACAAATAAACCATATAGTAGAGTACATAAAATCAACTCCTAGACATAAAGGCTTAATGGAAAAATTAAAATCTTGCAAGAAAATCCAAGAGAGTAGGGGCACCAGGGTGGCTCAGTTGGTTAAGCATCTGACTCTTGATTTTGTGTGCGGTCATGACCTCGGGGTCCTGGGATAGAGCCCCATGTCAGGTTCTGTGCTCAGCGGGGAGTCTGAGATGCTCTCTCTCCCTTTCCCTGTGCCCCTCCCCGCTTGCTCTAAAATAAAACAATCTTTGAAAAAAAGAAAAGAAAGAAAGAAAATCCAAGAGAGTAAGTACATCAACTAGAGGGAAAGAGAAGACTTTCTTCAAGTCCAGAAGTTGCAAACACAAATATGCAGGGTCTGTAAGCCCACACCAGCCCCAACTGCCCTGGGGTATAGAAAATAAGCCATGGGGTCTTTTTGCCTTGTTTTGTTTTTTCTCTGGTTTTCATCCTTTTCTCTCTTTTTTATATTATTATTATTTTTCTAAAAAGCCACAGTTTAAAAGAACAATGAGCATATGAAAGAGTCAGCTCTAGAACCTCACTCAACCACAGGGGAGCTCTGCTGGAACATTCCAGGTGGGAGGGGCTGGCAGACATAGTTTGTACTCCTCTTCTACCTTGAGAGCACAGACCAGTGCACAATCTAGGCGCCCTAACCAGCCTGCCTGCTCAGCAAACCTGGGCCTCTGGCCCACACCAGCTGCAGGTCTCCCACCAAGGTGACCACAGGGCAGTACACACTAGGATACGGCTGGGGAGAACTCACTACAGGCCCGGCCTACACACTGAGGTGACACAGCTGCAAAGCACCCCAGAATACGCTAGGCCCACGCCCCTTTGGCTTTAGATGGCTTGCTAGGGTGTCTGGCTTGCTAGGGTGTCAACTGCTCCAGAACATCTCAACTGACATCTGCTCCGGATCCAGCTGCCCTGCCAGGATGCCCCCTGCAGGGAGTGCCCTGGAAACCCCTGGCCTGTGCCTGCATCAGTTTCAGCCACCTCACCAGGGCACGCCCTGTGTAGAATGCCCTGGAACCCTCCCGCCTGCACTGGCCTTGTCTCCAGCTGCCTAGCAAGGGCATCTCCTGCCAAAGCAGCTTGGGAGACCCTGGTTCGCACGCGGTTGAGCTTCAGCTGTCCTGCTGGGGCAGTTTGCGAGGAGAGCCCAGGGACCACATCAGTCCATGCCCATTTTACCTTCAGCTGTCCTGCTAGGGTGCCCTCTATGCAAAGCACCCTGGGACCTTCTGGCCTGTACCTTACCTCAATTCCAGCCACCCCTTCATTCAGAGCAACCTCTGCACAGAGTCCAGGAACACCATGGTTTATATTCACTTCTGCTTCAGCTATCTAGCCAAGGTACCCCTCTATTTGGAGAGCCCCAGGCCCCCCCAGCCTGCATGCACTTTCGTTTCAGCTACCCTACTAGGGCACCCTCTGCACAGAGAGCTCAGGGACCTCCCAGCCCCCACGCCACATCAGCTCTCCCCACCTTGCCAAGGTACCCCCTGCGCAGAGGACCGTGGAAGCCTCTGGCTAGCACCCACTTCAGCTGCAAGTATCCTGCTGGGCTCACCTCAGCATGCAGATCCCTGGGACACACTGGCCTGCATCTGCTTCAGTGGCAGCTGTCCTGACAGGGCACCTGCTCCACAGAAAGCCCCAGGACCCCTATTCCATGGCAGCCACAGTTCCAATCAGCCGGCAAAATTCACCAAGCACACACAGTCGATACAGGGAATGACCAAACACAAGACCATTCCATCAACTTTAGGAGAAGTAGCCATTCTGTCTAATCCACAAAAACAAACAGAGGAAGTCAAGCAAAATAAGGAGACAGAGAAATATGCTCCAAAATAAAGAACAAGAGGGGCACCTGGGTGGCTCAGTAAGTTAAGCATCTGCCTTTGGTTCAGGTCATGATCCTGGGGTCCTGGGACCAAGACCCACATCAGGCTCCCTGCTCAGTGGGAAGCCTGCTTCTCCCTCTCCCTCTGCTTGTCACTCCTCCTGCTTGTGCTCTCTCACCCTCTCTCTGTCAAATAAATAAATAAAATCTTAAAAAAAAAAAAAGAAAAAAAACACAGAAAAACAACTAAACAAAACAGAGATAAGCAACATGTATGATAAAGAATTTAAATGAACATAAACATAGTCACTGGGCCAGAGAGATGAGTGGAAGAATTCAGTGAGACCTCCAATAAAGACACAGAAGATACATTTAAAAAAAAAAAAAAACAGAGTTGAAGAATACAATAACTGAAATAAAATTAAAAAACACTAGAGAGAATCAAGAGTACATTAGCAGATGCAGAAGAACATATCAGTGACCTGGAAGATAGGGTAATGGAAAGCACCCAAGCTGAGCAGCAAAAAGGGAAAAAAATTTTTTTAAATAAGGATAGTTTAAGGGATTTCTTGGACATCAAGCAAAACATTTGCATTATAGGGGTCCCAGAAGAAGAAGAGGGACAAAGAGGTAGGAAACTTATTTGAAGAAATAATAGCCAGAAATTTCTCTAACCTGAAAAGGAAATAGACACCCAAGTCCAAGAAGCACCAGAGTTCCAAACAAGAAAAACACAAGGCCCACATCACTACACATAATTAAAATGTCAAAGTTTAAAGATAGAGAATTTTGAAAGCAGCAAGAGAGAAAAAGTTATCTTCAAGTGAAAACCCCATAAATCTATCAGCTGATTTATCAGCAGAAACTTGGCAAGCCAGAAGAAAATGGCATGATATATTCAAAGTGCTAAAAAGAAAAACACCTGCAACTAAGAATACTTTACCTGGCAAAGATTTGAAGAGATAGAATTCCCCCAGAAAAACAAAAGATAAAGGAGTTAATCATTACTAAACCAGCCTTACAAAAAATGTCAAAGGGACGTTATGTGAAAAAGAAATGTGTATAATTAGACATAAGAATATTATGAATTAAAAGATGTAAAATACGACAACATATACACAAAACACAGAGTAGGGAGTAAACAAGAAAAGAGGAAAAGTTTTTTTCCTTTCTTTTTATTAGAATGTATTTGAAATTAAATGACAATAAATTAATATAGATCATTTACCTAGGACATTTTATAGGAACCACACATGCACGCGCGCACACACACACACACACAACCAGAAAGAAAGTCAAACACTATAGAAACTCATCAATCACAAAAAGAGAGCAAAAGAACAGAGAAGAAATACAAAAGCAACCAGAAAACAAATAACAAAAGGCAATAAGTACATACCTACGAGTAATTACTTTAAATGTATGTGGCCTAAATGTTCCAATCAAAAGACATGGGGTGCTGGAATGGCTTATAAAAACCAAACCAAAACAAAACCTATCTATATGCTGCTTATAAGAAACTCACCTCAGTCCTAAAGACACATATGGAATGAAAAAGAAGTCAGGGAAAAACAGTTACCATGCAAATGCAAGTGAAAATATAATCTGGGGTATAGCTTTATATCAGACAAAATAGACCTTAAAACAAACACTGTAACAAGAGACAAAAAGGGTATTACAGGGGCACCTGGATGGCTCAGTCAGTTAAGTGTCTGGTTCTTGATTTTGGCCCAGGCCATGATCTCAGAGTGAGATTGAGCCCTGCACGGGGCTCTGCACTGGGTATGGAGCCTGCTTAAGATTCTCTCTCTCCCTCTCTCTGCCCTGTCCCTCCCCACTGTCTGTTCTCTCTTAAAGAAATAATAATAATAATTAAAAAAAAAAACCCCTGTAAATAATCTAATCTTATTCCTAAAGGAACTGGAAAAAGAATAACAAAGCCCAAGGTGAGTAGAAGAAAGGAAATTATACTGATCAGAGTGGAAGTAAATGACAGATTAAAAAAAAAAATAGAAAAAAAATCAATGAAGGCAAAAACTGGTTTTTCGAAAAGATAAACAAAATTGATAAAGCCTTACTCACATTCATCAAGAAAGCAAGGACCCAAATAAAGAAAATCTGAACTAAGAGAAAAGAAACTGACACTACAAAAATACTAAGAATTAGAATAATATGAAAACTAATGAATGAATTAATTAATCTAAAAGACATGGATAAATTCCTAGACACATACAATCTTCTAAAACTGCACCAGGAGGAAACAGAAAATCTAAACAGATTATAAGTAACAAAAATGAGTCAGTAATCAAAAAACTACCAAAAATTAAAAATCCAGGACCAGATGGATTTACAAGTGATCTTGACCAAACATTTAAAGAAGAGTTAATACTTATTCTCCTCAAATTATGGCAGAAAATAGAAGAGGAGGTTATCATAGAGAAGATGGGTGGGGAAAACAATAAAATAGGTGAAGGGGATTAAGAGTACATTTATTTAGATGAGCACTGAGTAATGTATAGAATTGCTGAATTATTATATTGTACACATGAAACTAATATAAAGCTATTATATCACAAAAAAGAAAAAAAATAGAAGAGGAAGGAAAGCTTCCAAATCCATTCTACAAGGACAGCATACCCTGATACCAAAACCAGACAAAGACCACAAGACAGACAGACAGACAGACAGGGGGAGGGGAGGAAAGGGGAGAGGAAAAGAAAACTACGGGCCAATATCTCTGATGAACACAGATGCAAAAATCCTCAACAGAATATTAGCAAAACACATAAAACAATACACTAAAGATAATTCACCACAACTGTAATTTATTCCAGGGATGCAAGGATGGTTCGGTATCTGCAAATCAATGTGACATACCACAGCAACCGAGTGAAGGGTAAAAGTCATATGATCATCTCAATAGGTGCAGGAAAAGCATTTGACAAAATTCAATGTTCATGATTTTAAAAACCTCTCAACACAGTATTGTTAGAGGGTATATACCTCAACATTAATAAAGGCCATATTTGAAAAACCCACAGTTAACAGCATACTCAACTGTAAAACACTGGTAGTTTTTCCTCAAAGATCAGTAATGAGACAAGGATGTCTACTTTCACCACTTTTATCCAACATAGTACTAGAAGTCCTAGCCACAGCAGTCAGATAAGAAAACAAAAGGAATCCATATTGGTAAGAAGTTAAAATGTCATTATTTGCAGATGACATGATACTATACATAGTCAATCCTATGTATCAACAAAAAACTACTAGAATAAACTAATTCAGTGAAGTTACAGGATACAAATTAATACCCCCAAATTGGTAGCATTTCTATACATCAATAATGAAGTAGCAGAAAGAAATTGAGAAATTTACAGCTGCCTAGGAATAAATATAACCAAAGAGGTGAAAGACCTGTACTCCAAAAACTATAAAACACAAATGAATTAAATTCAAGATGAAACAAATGGAAAGATATTCCATGCTTGTGGATTGGAAGAATTAATATTGTTAAAATATCCATATCACCACATCTACAGGGTCAATGCAATCTCGATCAAAATGCCAACAGTATTTTTCACAAAACTAGAACAAATAATACTAAAATTTGCATGGAAGTGGAAGACCCTAAGTAGCCAAAGCAATCTTGAGAAAGAAGAAAGCTGGAGGTATCACAATTTCAGGTTTCAAGATATAGTACAAAGCTTAGTAAGCAAAAGGACATGATACCAGCACAAAACAAGACATGGAGATCAATGGAATAGAATAGAGAGCCCAGAAATAAACTCACAGTTATATGTTCACTCATTTGTCTAATCTATGACAAAGGAAACAGGAATATACAATGGGGGAAAGACCATCTCTTCAACAAATGGTGTTGGGAAAACTGGACAGCTACATGTAGAAGAATCAAACTGGACCGTTTTTTTTTTTCTTAAAGATTTTTTATTTACTCATTTGAGACAGAGTGCAAGAGTGAAAATGGGAGCAGGGGAGAAGAGAGTCTGAGGGAGAAGCAGCAGCAGACTCCCCATGCTGAGCAGGAAGCCTGATACAGGGATCGACCCCATAACCCTGGGATCATGACCTGGGTCAAATGCAGATGCTTAACCGACTGAGCCACCCAGGTGCCCCCAAACTGGACCACTTTTTAACACCACACATAAACATAGACTCAAAACGGATTAAAGACCTGAATGTAAGACCTGAAACCATAGGAGAACACAGACAGTAATTTCTCGGACATTGGCCACAGTAAGATTTTTCTGGACGTGCCTCCCGAGGCAAGGAAAACAAAAGCAAGAATAAACTACCGGGACTACATCAAAATAAAAACCTTTACACAGTGAAGGAAACCGTCAACAAAACAAAAAGAGACTATATTTGCAAATGACATCTCTGATACAAAGTTAACATCCAAGAAATATAAGGACCTTGTACAACTCAATATAAAAAAAAAAAATCCAATTTAAAACCGGGCAGAGGACCTGAATAGACTTTAAAGAAGACATACGAATGGCCAACAGACCCACGAAAAGATGCTCGACATCACTCATCGTCAGGGAATATATATATCAAAACCTCAAAGAGAGATCACCACACACCTTTCGGAATAGCTAGACTCAAAAACACAAGGAACAAGTGTTGGTGAGGATGTGGAGAAAAAGGAACTCTCATGCACTGTTGGTGGGAAGGCAGACTGGTGTAGCCGCTGTGGGGAGCACTATGGGGTTTCCTTGAACAATTAAAAATGGAACTACCATTATGTTCCCAAAATTCTACTACTGGGTATTTACCCAGAGAAAACAAAAACACTACTTCAAAAAGACACATGCCCCCCCTGTGTTTACCGCAGCATGATGCGGAAGCAACCTAAGTGTCCACTGACAGATGGGTAAGGAAGGTGTGTGGGGGGGAGTGTGTACACATACCTCTAATGGCATATTATGTAGCCATCATAGAGGACGAGATTGTGCCATTCGAGACAACATGGGTGGACTTTGTTAAGAAAAAGAAGTCAGACTAAGACAAATATCATATGACTTCACTTACAAGTGGAATCCTAACAAAAGGACAAATGAATAAACAAAAAACAGAATCAAACAGAGAACAAGCTAATTGTTGCCATAGGGGAGGTGGGACCATGTTGAGCAAAATGGGTGAAGGGGAGTGGGAAACACAGGCTTCCAGTTATGTAAGTTTGGGGAATTAAAGACCCAGTGTAAGGCACACACTCAATGCTATTGTTATAAGGATGTATCAGGGCAGACAATGGCTATACTTTGTTGAATCACTACATTGTACAACCAAAAGTAATGTAACATGGTGTCACCTATACTAAAAAAATTTAAAAATTAAAAATAAATACATATTACAAAAGTAAAAAAGCAAATAAGGTTATATTTACTACATAAAATATAAGAACTTTTGTAAGAGAAGGGAACATGACAAAGTCAACAGCAAGAGATGTGGACAAAAATTTCCAACACAAATGACAAAGGGTTAATTTCTGTATTATACGAAAATATCTTACCATCTGATAAGTTGAAGTGCTCAAAAGAAAAAAATGAGCAAAAAAAAAAAAAATCCCAAATATAGAAGCCACAGAACAGCATGTCCAGACAGATGAAAAGATGCTCAAAATCTCTAGCAGAGAATATCAATTAAAGAACTCTGTGGTGAGTGCTGTGAACTGTGTAAGACGGATGAATCACAGACCTGTACCTCTGAAACAATACATTATATGCTAATTAAAAAAAAACTTATGAGATCATTTTATACCCATCAGAGTCACAAAACAGAACTGTAACCCCTAATGCTAGTAGAGATGAGGGAGAAGGGAGTTTTCATACATTACACATGGAAATGGCATTGCCACAGAGTTTTAGGAAGACAATACAACAGCTCAGCCTTTTTTTTTTTTTTAAGATTTTATTTGTTTATTTGACAGAGAGAGAGAGATCACAAGTACACAGAGAGGCAGGCAAAGAGAGAGGGGGAAGCAGGCTCCCCACGGAGCAGAGAGCCTGATGCGGGGTTCGATGCCAGGACTCTGGGATCATGACCTGAGCCGAAGGCAGAGGCTTTAACCCACTGAACCACCCAGGTTCCTCAACAGCTCAGTTCTTAATTTTAAAAAGACAGTTAATATACTAACCAGAGATTCAATTTCTGGCAGTCCGTCCCATTAGTAGGGATCGATTAGGCCCCCTCTGTAGGGACATACATTCAATATTTATTGCAGCCTTGCCTTAGGGGTATTGAGCTAGAAACAAAAATCAATTCCTATTAAAAGCAGGCTGGCAGGGGCACCTGGGTGGCTCAGTGGGTTCAAGCCGCTGCCTTCGGCTCGTGTCATGATCTCAGAGTCCTGGGATCGAGCCCCACATCGGGCTCTCTGCTCAGCGTGGAGCCTGCTTCCCCTCTCTCTCTCTGCCTGCCTCTCTGCCTACTTGTGATCTTTCCCTGTCAAATAAATAAATAAATAAAATCTAAAAAAAAAAAAAAAAAAAAAAGCAGACTGGCTGAATCAAGGATGGTCCTCCATAGCACGGAATTATTATACGGCCATTAAAAAGAAAAATCAGTGAACCAAAGGGTTCATGGTAACAGGGTCCGTAATTACCCCAAAGTCTGTCAGTAGCAGAGTGGATAAATAAGTTCTGGTATATTCACACAACAGGGGGTTGGAGAATAACCAGAATGAACAGACGACAACTACATACCACCACCTTGTGAATGTCATAAATACAAGGTCGCACAAAAAAGGAGGTACTGAATGACTCCATGGACACAAAGCAGACCAAAAAATAACCGACGCGGCTACAAATCACAGTGATTGTTACACTTGGATGGGGGAAGGGGGAGAAACACGGCAGGAGGCGTGAGGCGAACTCTGGGACACTGCAGGTTCTGTCTCTTTTTTTTTTTTTTAAGATTTTATTTATTTGACAGACAGAGATCACAAGTAGGCAGAGGCAGGCAGAGAGAGAAGGTGGGGGGGAAGCAGGCTCCCCGCCGAGCAGAGAGCCGGATGCGGGGCTGGATCCCAGGACCCTGAGATCATGACCTGAGGCGAAGGCAGAGGCTTAACCCACTGAGCCACCCAGGCGCCCCAGGTTCTGATCTTGATCTGGATGCTTACATGGGTGTGCTCCTTGTGGAAATTCACCAAGCAGTACACTCATGATGTGTGCGTTTGAAAAAGAATTAGAGGCATTATAACTTGTAGGGATTTCAATTAGGTCTTATTGGTTGAGGGAAGAGGAATGCAGAGAAATATGTAGACTAGAATGTCGTTTTTATACAGTATGCAATAATAAAACTGCCTTAAGGATTACTGCGTATGTAAACACATGCTTGTACAAGGACAGATCGAAGTCTGCATAGGTTCATGTGGGACGGATAAAAACACGGAAGGCCATATCGTGGGTTCGTGTGGCTTCCCTAGGTGAGGGAGAAAGGGTGATGAAGGCCATGATTATGTTATAAAGGAAAAAAAAAGGGGCCCTTGTTTCTTTAAAAAAGTATATAAAAAAGATAATATCCCATTTGTGTAAAAAAAATTAAAAACATTAAAGAGGAAAATTATTGGGGCACCTGGGTGGCTCAGTGGGTTAAGGCCTCTGCCTTCGGCTCAGGTCATGATCCCAGGGTCCTGGGATGGAGCCCCGAGTCAGGCTCTCTGCTCAGCGGGGAGCCTGCTTCCCCCTCTCTCTCTCTGCCTGCCTCTCTGCCTGCTTGTGATCTCTGTCAAATAAATAAATCTTTTTTAAAAAAATAAAGAAGAGAATTATTGAGAGAGAAGTTCTACTGAAGTTTACCAGAGACTCACTAAGTGATAATATTGTGTAATTCCAGCATCGTGGCATATTGTGAACATCAATCATTGTCTAAGTAAAAATACGAAGGCTCAAAATTATTAACAAAGAGCAATAGATTTTAAAAAAAAATCTATTTATTGGCTTTTAGCAATATGGTGGACTCAGACAACTTGAAAATCCTCTTACCATAATCACCTAGAAGTACTGGGTAAAATGTAACATAATTATTTTAAGTGTGCAGTTAAGCTCACGAATAATAAAAGCAAATCCCCGGGTGCCAGAAACAAAGAGGGAAGTGGGACAGCACAGGGGCGAATGCTTGCACTAATGGGTATTTGTCTCCAGAACCCAGGGGTTTGGTGTTAATTCCCACACAGGGGTAATAAATGAAGCTTTGGGAGGTAGGGAATTGGAACTGAGTACTTCGCATAAAGCCAAGACCCTCAAAGGGCTCTTTGATTTATGAAAAGATTTAAAAACAAGAGAGACCACAGGACACAGGGCTTTGGGTGGGAAAAAAAGAAAAGCTTTCTGAGAATTCAAAACCGCAGGACCACAATTCGCGCTGCTTTTACTCTACCCACATAGTTCAGAAATGCCAGACTCAAAAGTAACAGAATTATTCCTCAAGCAGGGATACTATCATGGCCCAAGGCAGAAGCAAACAAAAAACTTCTCTCGAGAGTTGCGCCCACAACCAGATACTATGGGATTTTACCCAGGGAAAAAAACCCCAAAAGCCCTGCTAGGGAGGGATTCACAATAAAAAATGACAGAGCCCACGCGGGACCCATCCAACCTGATCGAGAGTCTGCATATAGAATTATACCCCCAGGAACGCTCAACACAGACACAGCCAGAGATTATCAAATACATACATATAAAATGAAGAGTAGAAAGGAAGAAAACAAATCCTAAAAGAACTAAACCCTACAAACAAGAGAGCCAGAAGAGTTGAACCAAGTAAAATAGGAGAAAACCCATCAGGTATCATAGAATAAATCTTTTTGAACAGATTGTAATGATAATGAAAAACTATTAAGACATTAGAGAAGACTAAACTAATTGGGAAAAATACACCATGTTTATGGATAGGGAGACTCGATACAGTGAAAATGTCAATTCTCTCCAGGTTAATCTATAAATTTAAGGCAGTTCCCAGCAAAATCCAACAGGAGATTTCACAGAAATCCTAAAATGTACAGTTTTGTGAATACCGAAGCTCTGCTCCCAGGGAATACAAGGTTTGGTCCCTGAGAGCCTCTGGTCACAAGATTTTTGTCAAGTGACCCATGACAGACCTCCTCTATGTGTGTTTCTGTTCAAGGACACCTCACTTCATAGGTACAGTTGACTCATTAACTGGGCTCAGCAGCATTCAGCCCCCAGCCCCGGAAGCTTATTTAATACACCTGTTTTCTCCCAACCACTTCCCTGCCTCCCGTCTCCATCTCAACCCCCCCCCCCCACGCCACCCCCCCCCCACCCCAGGGTCTTCTTGCTCTTAGGAACAACACTAGAAAACCGTTCAGCACTATGTTTGAGGATCATCTTAAACACTGAAATCACCAACACAAAGCAAATGGGGCCCTAAATTAAGCCCAGGTGAAGGACACTCATTCACAGTAGGAGAACCAAACCAGAAGGCAGAGCATCGCCTTGTTTGCCCTCAACTGGTACACGTTTGACTCCAAGTTTCACTACTTGCACCCGGCCACCCATAAATATGGATTTGGGGTCACACACTTCAGTGTTTAGGGGAATTTGCAAATACAGAGCCCGCAAACAATAAGCAACGACTGTATCTTTGTATTTCCAGGGTTGGAAAGAATATTTGTTTTTAGACAAGAGGCAAAAAGCACAAATTACAACAGAAAAGACTGACAAACTGGGTAAGCTGACATTTAAAACTTCTGCCTGGGGCTTGCAGACGCCGCCCTGGAGCATCCCACGCCACCAAGCCATCGGTCAACCTGTCTGTGTTCCTCCAGATTGCCGGGGACCACAAGCCCTCGGGCTGTGTCTCCTATGAGCTGTCGGCGGACCAAGTTCCAGTGACAGCAGAGAACGTCTGTGCTCTGAGCACTAGGGAGAAAGGATTTGCTTATAAAGTTTCCTGCTTTCACAGGATTATTCCCTAATTTCTGTGCCAGGGTGGTGACGTCACAGGTCATCGTGACACTGGCGGCCAGTCCATCTAGGAGGAGAAATTTGGTAAGAATTTCTTTCTGGGGCACACAGGTTCTGGCATCTTGTCCACAGCAAATGCTGGACCCAACACAAATGGTTCCCGGTTTTTCACCTGCACTGCCAAAGCCGCAGTGGTGGGAGGGCGGGCACGCGGTCTTTGGCAAGGTGCACGAGGGCAGGAACATTGTGGACACCATGAAACACTCTGGGTCCGGGAATGGCAAGACCAGCAAGAAGCTCACCATGGCCGACTGTGCACAAATCTCCTAAATTTGACTTGCGTTTAACTACCAGACCATTCCTTCTATAGCTCAGGAGGGCACCCCTTCACCCCCAGCTGCTCCAAATATCCTACAATCTCTGTGCTCTCGCTGCGACTCCACGGGTTCCAGATTTTCCTTGTTCCCCTCCAAGTCTAGCTGGATTGCAGTTGAGAACTAAGAAATAAAAATGAACAAACAAAAAAACCTTCTGCGTAAAAATCTATGTCAGAAGGAAACCTGAAAAAAACCCGAACTATATTGTTCACCCCAAACTAATAACACTGTATGTTAACTGAAATTAAAATAAAACTGTAAGAATATACTTATATTAGAAAGAAAGTGAAAAATAAAGTCACAGACTGGGAGAAGATAATCTGCTCCCCAGATAAGCAAAGGATTGTTATCAAGGAGAGCTTTAAAGTTCCTAGAAATCAGTAAGAAAAAGACGAGTAGCTGTTAGAAAAATGAGGACAGGGGAAAAAAAATGAGGAAAAGAACAAGCATTTTCTTAAAAGAAAACAGACTGCTGAACAAAAATATGTTCCATCTCATTTGTAATAAATATAAATTAAAAGTGAGATTTCACAACTCTCTATATATTGTACATAAATACTTTGTCAAATTGAAATGTGGCTGAACATAACTCATGTTTCAAGCGGGAGTTTTACAACATTCAGTAACAATCTTCAGTAAAACCTAACTACACTTTTAGGTAAAATTTCCAACAAAGGCATTTAATTTCAGAGATTAGAAGCCCAAGGAAGAAGATGAGAGTTCCAGAAAGAACCCCCAAAATAGATAACCAAATGATACTCAGGAAGCAACAAAAAGACTCATTCTTGACCACCAGGGATTGGACGTTTCTCAAAACCACTATCCTGGGATTATCAGTGGATTTTCACGTGAGATAATGGGGCAGAAGCTCTGTATACACCAGGGAGTACACATTCAGAGCACTCATCAAGATTCTGTTCTTTTGGGGCACCTGGGTGGCTCAGTCGGTTGCGCGACTGCCTTCAGCTCAGGTCATGATCCCGGGGTTCCGAGATCGAGCCCCACATCAGGCTCTCCCTGCTCAGTGGGGAGCCTGCCGTTCCCCCTGCTTGCTCGCGCTCTCTCTCTCTCAAAAAAAAAAAAAAAGATTGCTCTCTTGGAACCCCTCTCAGTACAAAATTCTGTATTAGTCGGGGTTTTATAGATACATAAAACCAGCAGAAGGGGCTTACGCAAAAGTGGGATCTGGGTAAACAGGTTCTGGAAGACGCCTTACCTGGTGTTGGAGCTCGAAGTCCTCAGGGCAGGTAGTCAGGAGGGGAAGATGAAACACAGGCTCCAACCCACACACACACAAGCCGGCACCGCATAAGGACGGACCGCAGCCAGAGTCCCTTCCTACCGTTTCTGGCGTTGGTGATGAGGCCGTGCTGCGGAAGCCACGGCCCTTCATCACGGAGCTAACACACACCCGGCCCGGGTGCCTCATCACGGAGCTAACACACACCTGGCCCAGGACTCAGAGAAGCTGACGGAGGATCCAGGGGAACTTAGAGCAATTGTGGGCCACTTCACACCAACAAAGTGACCCTGCAGCTCAGCAACAGTGTGTGCGAGCTACACTATGGCTGCTACTTCCCTTGGCCTTCCCAATCACTCAAGAGTCTCCCTGGCCACCCACTTTAACCGGAAACATACGAGAACAGGCATTCTGAGAAATGCCGTTCAGCCTAGCCAAACTGACACACTGCAAAGCGGTCACATTCTTTAATGGTTGTGTCTCTTCCGAACCTCCTTTTGTTCTAGAGTTAGCCTTAGTAAATTACATTTTTCTCTAAGAAACAGTCTATTCACCTATTTTTAAAAATAGTTACTCATCATATTCTTGGGAACTATTTTTAGCAATTTCTGGTAGAGCTACAGTTGTATTCCTTTTCACTCATTAATATGGCTATCTTATGTTGTTTCTAATTTAATTACATTATTATCAGAGAATGTAGTATCTTTGTTTTTGGTTGCTTGGTATTTGAGATATGTGTTGAAGTCTAGTAGAGGGTCAATTTTTATAAATGTTCCATGTGTGCTTGAAAACAATGTGTATTATCTAAAATTAATTCTAGAGTGCATGCGCACGCGTGCGCGCGTACACACACACACACACAAAATTCAGTGGATTAACTGGGTTGTCCAAAAATCTATACACTGTTCTGTTATATAAATGGTCTATTCCTGACATAGGTGTATTAAAAATCTCCCTCTATCAATTTTTCCTAGTAATTACGTCAATTTTTGCATTATAAATTTTAAAGCTGTTATTGGATGCATATGTATTTATAATTCTTTTATCATCATGGTGAATCATTCCTCTTAGCATTCAATAATGACCCCTTTTATCCCTAATGATATTTTTGCCTCAAAGGCTATATCCTGTCCAACATTAGTACTGCTACAGTTTTAATTATGCTCTTTTTTTATTGCCCACTAGGGCTTTCTATTACTTTCTTACCAGCTCAGCTATGCATTTAAAAAAGAAATTTGTTACATTTTATCCATTATTCCTGGTGTGTGTACCAGGTAGTTGTGGATATCTAACCTGGCATATTGATAGATCTTAAGGTTCTCAAAATTAGAAAAAAATGAAATGCATACTCGCCTTTAGAGAGAAATCTAGATGCTTGATATGCATTCAGGATAGTAGAATAAATTGCACAGCATGTGCATAACCAAAGCCCCATCTCCCCAGTGAAGGCGGCAAATGATATTAACTGTAGGGCTCAATCTGAATTGTGTTCACCTTGTGTCTCCAACAGACAAGACCAAAAAAATAGGTTTTTTCAAACAATATACTCCCACAGCTTCCCCCAAGAGTCCGATATGGGCCCCATCCCTCAAGGGTGGTTCCCCCAAGATTGAGAATCACTGGTTTATGGTCTCCAAAGAAGATTCAGTTTAAAGATGGACATATTTTATTCCATTAACAGTTTGGTATGCCTCCTCCCATCCCTCAGTCACTCACACATGTTGCACTTTTCTCTGCTGCTCTGTGGGTTCCTTTCACATGTTTCCAAACTGCTCTGGTCTCCTGGTCCAAGAGGCCAACACTAGGATCAAACCCAGTTTCTACTTGGCAATGTATGAGTCCTAACACTGGAGCCAAATCCTATCAGCTGACATTTAACCTAGTTTACCAATTACCACTTCATGGGGACTTCAAACCCCATACTATACATCTGCTTGTGGCATGAATGGGGGGGGGTCTACCTTTCTCTACTACTGATTATGAATTACAAGGGTTTTGCAAAGATGGCACCAGTAATTTGGGCCCAAGAGTTTACAAGGAGGGAAAGCCCTCGTTCTTGTTAAGGAGATTGGCCATCTGATTTGTTCAACTTCTCCAATTTATGCACTACATAGAAAGCCTTTAGAAACTCATTAAAGTCAATGCTTCCATCTTTGTTTAAGTCCATTCTTTCAGCAAGCTCATCAATTTGAAAATCCTCAATGTGAATGCTGTAGTGACTATTGAAGAGTTTCCACATGGCACGAAATTCTTCCATGGAAATCAGGCCTAAAGGAATAAAGAAGAAGGTGTGAGTGTTGGTTTTAAGACCCACCTAATGGGGGGGGGGGGACTTATACTGATTGAAGAGTCCTAATGAGAAGCTCACTCACATGCCCAAACATCGAGACACTGAAGGAAATAAAAAAGTCAGACTGTCAATTTAAGACACAATATGTCACTTTCACGTACCTGAGATTATTCCAGGTCCAGATTATACTCAAGGTCCTGAGGTTATTCCAAACCTGGAATTAGTATATACCGAAGGGATGGGGGTAGACTGTGGACTGTGGGGCTCTATTTAAGGGAAAGGGACATCAAAGCAGAGGGAGAAGATACTCTGGCCCTCAATAAGATAATGGTAAACAGTGGCTCTGCCATGTTTTATAGATTTACTTTAATATTTTGATTATTGACCTTTGGTATTCAATGATCTCTGCAGTTGGGGAGTATCTGATGATTTTTTTTTTATTGCCTGGAGTAACCACTATGTTTAAATGGCCAGGAAATTATCTTTTCATCTGTGCTGGTGACTTATAAAAGGAGCTATTCTTGCCCAATAGATACAGAGGCCTATAGGGACAGTAAGGTCTTAAATACAGTTTTTAGACAAACTAAATAATAATAATAATAATATATAACATAAGTTTATTCATCCCCCTAGCCCAGGTTAATTCAAGTTTGGGCAAAGAATGCAACAGATGAAAGCTGAATTCTGCTTTCCGAGAAACACATTAGCCTTTGCCTTCTACTGCTATCGAACTAATCGACGCTCGTTTACCTGAGTGATCAGAGTCAATGACATTGAAGATGATTTGCAGGTCAGAGCGGTATCTGTACAGAGTTTCAATTAGAGTAGACTGAGCCTAAAATAAAGATGTTCTAAGTGTTAAAACACATAGAATTAATAACACAGGTCAATTGTAGTAAATGTAGCAAACACAAAACATTATCACCAGTTCAAAGGATGTGATTCAGATAGAAACGAGATGACAGGCCTTCCTTGGAGGACCAGCCCTCATTAATCAAAGACAAGACCATGCTCTTGTATGCGGAACCAAGTGCAGCCTGCGTGGGTCAGGGGACAGGGCCCATGCCATTCAGGAAGCAAGGAACAGCAGCCAACATTTACTGAGAAAACCGAGTGCAGGCTCTATGAGGAGAGTTTTCCATGGGAAACCCTCCATGAGAGTTTTCATTTCATTCTGTCCTCAACAAGAGGCCCGGGGAACAGAATTATTATGCCCATTTTACAGATTAGAAAACAGGTAAAGTTCAGTTTCTCAAGGTTCACATAGTTGGTAAAGGGGATCTGACTCTCAGCTGCCTGAAGCCAAGGCCTATGGGTTTGGCCATCATGGTTTACTGCCTCTTAGATAAAGCCTAAAGCCTTCTCCGTGTGGGTGTTTCACTCTCCCACTCGCACTTTGCTTTTCTTCCCTCTGCTCTTACTTTCCTATCTCCCCTGCAAACAATCACCCCAATCTCAGTCCCCATCAGCTCCCTTTCAGCCCAGTGTTATAACCAATTGCCAAAGGGTTGTTAACTAGTAAGTATGGGGGGTGGTGTCTGGTAATTCTCCCTGCGCTATTCTCATTTTAATAAGAGATTCTAAAGTTTACAAGTCTTTAAGGCATAAAATGTCATGTCAGCTAGGCTATACCCTTACAGTTTAACAGGGGCTCTGCTGAGTATTTTAAGGGGGAGCTGAATGAAAGAATGGATGTCAGAGAATCATATATTTGACATGGATTTGCTTGCAGAAGCCTTTTCCTTCTTTTTCCATCTTGCCTATCCTTAGAAGGCACAAATTTCACAAACAGATCACAATGTACTTGGGAGAGCATCCTTAGGCCTTTCCCCAGACTGCCACACCCATCCATTAGATGATTCTCACTCCCCAACTTTTCTTTTTCCTTTTTTTAAAGAAAGATTTTATTTATTTATTTGTCAGAGAGAGAGCATGAGAGCAGGGTGAGGGGCAGAGGGAGAAGCAGACTCCCCACTGAGCAGAGAGCCCGATGCGAGGCTTGATCCCAGGACCCTGGGATTATGACCCGAGCCAAAGGTAGACGCTTAACGAACTGAGCCATGCAGGCGCACCATCCCCAACATTTCAGAGGACTGAGTTCCTCTTATAGGTCGTCTGAAGGGTGTTTTGCTCAAGCCAGGTTTTATTTGTCTGTTTTTGCTTTTTTCTTTTTAAGAGAGTAAGCACATGTGTGAGGGGTGGGGAGGGCAAAGGGAGAGAGCATCCCAAGCAGACTCCACTCTGAGCTCAGAGCCTGACTTGGGGCTCGATCCCACAATCCATGAGATCATGACCTGAGCCAAAACCAAGAATCTGATGCCTAACTCGACTGAGCCACCCAGGCGCCCCATCCAGACAGGCTTTAGCTGGAGCTACGTTTCACTTGCCTCTTTCACAGGTTTCTGAATGTGGATATCCTGGAAGGTGGACATGTAGTTAATATTTCCATTTTTGTCTGTGGTTACCAGATGTGGACTCAGGGATCTCCATGGTAAGTTCAGCCCCAAAGTGTTCTCCATGGAGAAGGCCCACTGGCCCATAGAAAGTTTTCCTAACAACAATAACAACAACAATAACAACAAAGCCCATATCATTGGTTGATAATTTGGTAAAGAAATGCAACTTACTTGGCAGAACCAAGTTTCGAAGGCCCGGGGTTTCGAAGCCTGGGTTCCTCCTGTTCCCCTCTGTGATCTGTCCCAACAGGCACCGTAGCTCTGGTGCATAATATAGAAATTCCCCACTTCCACTCATCACCCTGTGCTCATCACGACCAGTGCCCCCCTTCATCCCCATCACCTGTCTCACCCATTCCCCCACCACCTTCCTTCTGGTAGCCAGAAGTGTGTTCTCCAGAGTGAAGAGTCTGTTTCTTGATCTGCCTCTCTTTCTCTCTCATTTTATCCCTTTGCTTCTTTCATTTCTTAAATTCCACAGATGAGTGAAATCATACGGTATTTGTCTTTCTCTGACTTATTTCACTAAGCTTAATTCTCTCTAGCTCCATCTGTGTCATTGCAAAGGGCAGGATTTTCTTTTTTATGGCTGAGTAATATTCCATTGTGTGTCCATATACCACTACTCTCTATCCATTCATCCATTCATGGACACTTGCATTGCTTCTGTATCTTGGCTGTTGTAGATAATGCTGCTATAAACATAGGGACGTGTGTATCCCTTTGAATTAGTGCTCTTGTATTCTTTGGGTAAACACCCTGTAGTGTGATTGCCAGATTAAAAGGTAGTTCTATTTTTTAATTTTTGAGGAACCTCCATACTATTTTCCATAGTTGCTGCACCATTTTGCATTCCCACCAATAGTGCATGGAGGTTCCTGTTTCTCCAAATCCTCGCCAACACCTGTTGTTTCTCGTATTGTTGGTTTTAGCCATTCTGAAAGTGTGAGGTAATAGCTCACTGTGGTTTTTGATCTGCATCTCCCTGACGATGAGTGATGATGAGCATCTTTTCATGTGTTTGTTGGCCATATTCTTTTTTAAAAAATTAAAGTTCAACACATACAGATAAGTTCACGAAACAAATTCAGAGCTCAGTGAATTGTCACAAGGGAGTTCCTATGTAGCCACCACCAAGGACAAGAAAAAGAACATCGCCAAATACGTATGATTTCACTCATGTGAAATTTAAGAAACAAAACAAACGAGCACAGGGGAAAAAAAGAGAGAAGCAAACCAAGAAATAGACTCTTAACTATAGAGAACACACTGATGGTCACCAGAGGGAAGGTGGGTGGGGGCATGGGGTTAAACAGGGGAAGAGACCCGGGTGACATGTGAAAGTACTGAATCACCATATTGCACACCTGAAACTAATATTACACTGTATGTTAACTAATTGGAACCTAAACAAAAACTCAAAGTTTAAAAAAAAAAAAAAAAAAAACACTGTCAATATTCAAAAGGCCCCCTTGTGGCCTCTCACAATTACTACCACCACCCACTTTTCCTAAGGAGAGCTGCCATCTT
The DNA here is from genome assembly GCF_009829155.1 of Mustela erminea. Classification (NCBI taxonomy): domain Eukaryota; kingdom Metazoa; phylum Chordata; class Mammalia; order Carnivora; family Mustelidae; genus Mustela; species Mustela erminea. Next base: position 14,681,628 of record NC_045635.1, on the reverse strand, counting down.
GATTTCTATCACTATAATTAACCTCTTGTCTTTTTTGATCCATATGTAAATGGAATCACGAGGTATATATTTCAGGGGGAGTCTGACTCCTTTTGCTCAACACTAAGTCCATGAGAGTCAGCCATGTTTTCTATTCAGTTTCAGCATCTTTATTGTCATTGGTGTATGGCATTCCATGGTGTGAATACACACAATTTATATATCCATTCAACTGTTGGTGGGCATCAGGGTTATCCCCAGTTTGAGGCTATCACAAACAGTGTTGCTAAGAACATTTTTGTACATGCCCTTTTGGTGCATTGAACCTATAATTCAATTTGAAAAGAATTTATATCTTGATAACTTCAGCCCTTAAACACAGTAATATCTACCCACTTATTCCAATCCTTTTAAATTTCCTTTAATAATATTTTAGAAATCTCATACATCAGTCATTAGGCTCTTTCCTCAGTTCTTGCTTATCTGCTGTGAATGGTATCTTTTAAGATTCTCATTATCTAAAAGTTAATTCTTAGTTCTATCTGTTATTAGTTTATTCCCCCTCAGCTCCAAATCTACCCTTCTTTGCCCTGTTTTGTGATACTGGAACTGAATCCTGTAAATATTTCTCTTTTGGCACCTGGTATAATGTCAAGAGAGGGCACAGGAAGGATGCTCTAAGACTTGGCAGAAGAAATACCTCTGGTATGCTTTCCTTCTTGCTTTTATAGCACAGCATGGTTGCCAGAGGTGTGTGGGAAATGCATTGGCACCCACTATCTAGTCAATTTTACCAATACCAGAGTGAATGGCTTCCTTGCCAGGAGTGTGTGGGAGACTCAGTGGTACACAACCTAAAGAGGGTTTTGCTGGCACCCCAGTGGGTGGCTCCATCCTCTTCAGTCCTGACCCACCAGCTATAGATCATCTTTGATATGAGACACCTGAGCGAACTTCCACCCCACCTAGTGAGCCACAGTCACTCCCTGTCCAATGAGATCTGAATCTTAGCCTTGGAGGGAGTAGGGGGCTATTCTAAGTTTGTTCCTTCCTTGAGTACACTTTCTTAGCCTTAGAGATAATAGCTGCTCCCTATAATTTCTATTCCTGTATCCTTTAGAGTTCTCTTTTAGCCATTTTAGTAATTAATCACCTTTAACTAGTTAATAATTCTTTATATTAAACTTCCCTGTTCAAATGATTGCTGTGGTTTCTGAGTCCTCAACAGACTCTAACCAATATACTAATATATGGAAATGCAATCAATTTCTGTGTATTGACATTGTGTTCTACAAGTTGTTAAATTCACTTATTAATTCTAAGAGTTTTTCTTTGTCTTTATTTAGGTTTTCTGTATACTCGATTATGTTGTCTACACATAGTAACATTTTATTTCTTCCGTTCTAATTCTTATCATCTTATTTAACTTGCCTTATTGCAGTAGCTAGCATCCCTAATACAGTGTTGAACAATCTTGACAGTACACATCTGTATTAGTTTCCTACTGCTGCTGTAACAAATTACTACAGACTTAGCGGCTTAAAATAACACAGATTTATTCTCTTAAAGTTCTGGAGATTAGAAGCCCAAAATCTGCTTGCTGGGCCAAGTCCAAGTGTCAGCAGGGCTGGTTCCTTTGGGAAACTCTGATGGGAGGACCCATTTTCTTCCCCTTTTCGGCTTCTAAAGGCTGCCTATATTCCTTGACTTGAGGCACCTTCCTCCGTTTTCAGGGTGTATTGTTTAATATTTGCTTCCATCAGCACGTCACCTTTTCCTCTGACTCCAACTCCTCCTACATCCCTCTTGAAAGGACCATCCTGATTATATCGATTCCACCTAGATAATGCAGGGTAGTCTCCCTAGGTCAAGATCATTGTTCTAATCACATCTGCAAATCCCTTTAGCCATATAAGTAAGGTAACATTCAGAGATTCTGGGGATTAGGCTATGGACACGTTGGGGGATGGGAATTATTCAGCATCTTTCTCTCATTCCCCATCTTAGAAGAAAAGGTTTCAACATTACTCCATCAAGTGTGCTTTTTTCTATAGGCTTTGTTAGACATCCTTTATGAGATGAAGGAAATTTTCTTCTGTTTTTAGTTTTCTAAGTGTTTTTGAAGCCATGATATCAAGGTAAAACACATCCAACAATTTTTCTTATTTTGGGAGAATCATAACTTCTTTAATTTTGTTAAAGCAGTGAATTAAACTGATTGATTTCTGAATGTTAAAACAAGCTACAATTCCTAACATTTCTAGACTAAACAAAACTTGGTTGTAATTTAACCTTCTGTTAATATTCCATTTAGGATTTTTTTCATCTAAGTTTATGAGCAAGATTAGCTATTAACTTTCCTTTTCCATAATGTTTTTGTTGGGTTTTGGTATCAAGGTTATGCTGACCTCCTAAAATAATCTTGGAAATATCCCTTGTATTTCCATTCTCTGGAAGAGTTTTGTAATACTGGTTTTATTCTTAAATGTATATTGTAATGGTTAATGAGGCTATCTGAACTAAGCTGTCTTTGGGACAAGTTGCAAAATTTCATATCCGTTTTCTTCAACAGTTATAGGATTGTTGAGATTTTCTATTTCTTTTTGTGTCTGTTTTGGCAAGACAGTGGGTTATGTGTAACGTATTTTAGGAATTTGTCCATTTAATATAAAGTGTTAATTATTAGCACAAGAGTTTCTTTTTTTTTTTCCAAGATTTTATTTATTCATCTGACAGAGAGAGAAGCACATGCACAAGCAGGGGGAGGGGCAAATGGGAGAGAGAGGAGCAGGCTCTCTGCTGAGCAGAGAGCTCAATACAGGGCTCAATTCCTGGACCACAGGATCATGACCTGAGCCAAAGGCAGATGTTTAATGACAAAACCACCCAGGTGCCCGAGCATAAGAGTTTCTATAATACATCTTATGAGCTTTTTAATATCTGTAAAGTCTGTAGTAACATCTCTCTTCTCAATTCTGGCATTGATTATTTCTCTTTCTCTGTTGTCTCCTTACCAGTGTTTTATCAGATTTACTAGTTTCTTCAAAGAATCTTTATTTTTTTACTTTGTTGATCTTAGTTTCATCTTTTAAAATATTAAAATATATGTATGTTCAGTGCTTCTCTAACTTGTATCTTATAAGTTTCAATATGTTGCATTTTCATTCAGTTGCAGAATTCTAGTTTCCACTGTTATTTTTCCTTTTATCTAAGGGCTATTTAGCATTATATTTCTTATTTCTAAGCCCCAGGGAATTTTCTGGCTACCTTCTGTCAATTCACTATGACAGAAAATTTATTCTGTATGTTTCTTATACAAAAATTTGTTGAGATTTGCCTTCTGTTCCAGTTTATGATCAATATTTGTAAATGTTCCATTTGTGCTTGACAAAAATGTATATTCTGCAATGTTGGGTGCAGAGTTCTATATACGTCTTTTAGGGAAAGTCTACTAATCTTTTTGTCCGTTAATTCTTTTAGTCAAAGGGGTATTAAAATCTCCCAATGTGATGGTAGATTTATCTACTTTTATTTGTTCTGTTCATTTTCTTAAATATATTTTTGAGGCTATAAATCAATACATATACATTTAGAATGGATTCAATTGTCAAACTATTTTATCATTACAAAGTGTCCCTTTTTATTTTGAGTAATGTATATTTCCTTGAAATCTACTTTGTCTAATATTAATAGAGCTCTTACAACTTTGGTCTTGTGTTTTCATGTTGTATCTTTCTCTAAGTTTTGGTTTCAGTATGTTTTATATATGATTCCACTGTTTACAGGTTTCTATTGCAACTATGGAGAAGTCTAATAACAGTACAACTGTTTTTTCTTTGTAGCAATGTGTATTTCTCTCTGCTTCCAAGATTTTTTTAAAAAGATTTATTTGACAGAGAGAGAGAGATCACAAGTAGGCAGAGAGGCAGGCAGAGAAAGAGGGGGAAGCAGGCTCCCCGCTGAGCAGAGAGCCTGACGCAGGGCTCCATCCCAGGACCCTGAGATCATGACCTGAGCTGAAGGCAGAAGCTTTACCCACTGACCCACACAGGTGCTCCCCAAGATATTTTTATTTGCTGTTGGTGTCCTGTAGTTTCTCCACAAGCGTGTATAGGTGTGTATTTATTTTTTTTATCCTGTTTGAGAAACACTGTACCTCTCTACCTGTGAATGTGAGTTGGTTTATCAGTTCTGGAAAAGTCTCAGCCATAATCATGTCAAATATATCCCCTCTTACAGTCTTTTCTCCTGGGACCCTGAGTAGATGTATGTTAGACTTGACTTTACTGTCCATAACACTTAATATTTCTAATTCCTTCTTAAGCAATGTCTAATCTTCTGTTTAACCCATCCGTTATGGGTTTTCTTAAACAAGTATATTTTTTTATCTATTTGGTTCTTCAAATTGTTTTCAAATGCATGTCTGCAATTCCATCTTTTATTTCATTAAACATTTCTTAGTTGTTTGTATTTGCATTTGAAAATTCTAATATCTGATGTCTTTAGGGAATTAAATCTGTAGTTTGTTCTTTCTGTTGACTCTTACTCATGGTAGCTTGCCTCGCTGTTTCACAATCTTTGGTTATGAGCTCGTGGTTGATCTTAATCTCTGGATACATTAGTGGCCAAAATTAGGGATGCATCCCTTGAACATGGATTTGCATTTGCTTGCCAAGAGTGGGGGGCACTACAAACATAGGCCTACTGTAGCCTCTTTGAGGGCCCAGGTTTAATGTAGAACTCTCAGATTCAGCTTATCCATCTTTCTTTTATCCCATGGTTTAGTCTCAGGATTGAGTGTTACACCAAAATTAGCATTTGCCCTCAGGACAATCTACTATTTTGTGCTTGCTTGCTACTCCATGCCCCAAATACGGTTTCAAAAAACCTTTCATGAGGAAATAAAATGTTTCCTACATATTTATCTTACTGTGAGGCTGGTAGATGCATTAAAATTCTGTATCCTCTAGAAGCTAGCTGTTACTTAGCAGGAGGGCCTTATGGAGTATCTAGTCTGAGATACCAGAATAGAAGGGTTGTTGTTGTTTTAACTTGAAAGAAACTTCCTGCAAAGGAGGAATATGGCTTTTTTCAAGCACATAATGGATTATATTTTATTTTTATCTCTATCTTTCCTTGTTAGTAAAAATAGAAAACTGAAATCTTAAGGGAGCAAAAAAAATAAGTAAAAACTGATTTTTATGTAAGCTGGTACATTAAGAAATGGTAAGCATAACATAATTACCTGATTTACTGCGGTCTTGAAGTTGGAAAGCACGAATGAGGTCAGTTTTTCGTGAAAGCATTCTCTCTTTCAATATCCTGATGGCACTACTTTCCATAGTATTCACCCTATGGTAACAAAACAATTATTGGGTGAAAGAAAGACACATAAACCATACCACTGTGTCTTGTTTTAATGTGTTCCACTTCAAATGAATTGCCTAACTACACACATACCCTGTTAGTAGGTGGTCAGTGTTTTTGTATGAATGTATGTATGTGCATGTATTGTGAAATTTTAAAAGTATTACCACTGGTGTTTTCTTTTTGATTTCCAAGTTTTACATAAGCAACTGATGTCTGAGCATATCCAAGATAATTTTAAAAAACAAGAAAAATAAAGAGGGACTTGCTATAGCAGACATTAAAATTTACTGTGAAGTTGCTAAAACCAAACAATAGGTATTAACACAAAAGAAGACATGCATGAGCAGAACATAATAGAAATTGCATAAACTTAGTGAACTATATATGGGAATAATCTATATGACAAAGGAGGTATTACAATTCAGTGGAAAGGGGCTATTTTTTTTAACACAGTGCTAGCATAGTTATGTCTGAATGCTAAACCACCTTGACCGTTTACAAAAATAAATTCTAAATAAAGGAAAAAGAGAGAAGTAAAGTGGCTATGAGTCATATATCCCCTCCCCCAAAAAGCAGAGAGGGCAGACCCAACTGTATGTTTTCTACAGGAGATACACTTTAGTTTCAAAGATACAAAGAACTCGAAAGAACAAAAAAATGTGTATTATGCAAACATCAACCATAACAGAGTTAGAGTGGCTACACTAATAGTAGACAGAATAGACTTGAAGACAAAATATATTACTAGAGATAAAGAGGGATATTTTATAATGATAAAAGAGTCAGACAAGAAGACAACAATTGTAACCATATATGAACCTAACAACAGAGCCCAAAACTATATGAAGCAAAAACAGACAGAATTGAAGGGAGAAAGAGACAATTTAACAATAATAGTTGGGGACTTCAATATTCTACTTTCAATAATGGATAGAACAATGAGGCAGAAAATAAAAAAGGATATAAAAGACTTGGACAGCACTACAAACCAACTAAATTTAATAGATATGTATAAAACACTCTACCCAACAACAGCAGAATATACATTTTTCTAAATCACATATGGAACATTCTCCACAATGGATCCTACGTTACGCCACAGTATAAGTCTCAATAGATTTAACATGATTAACATAATACAAAGTATCTTTTCTGACTACAAAGGGAATAAATTAGAGATTAATAACAGAAAGAAATTTGGGGAAATCCCAAATACAAGGAAATCAAACAACACAATCCTAAATAATCAATGGGTCAAAGAAGAAATCACAAGAGAAATTGGAATATACTTTAAGATAAATGAAGATTAAAACACAATATGTCAAAATGCATGAGACATAACCAAAATAGTGCTTAGAAGAAAATTTGTAGCTACAAATGCCTGTATTAAAAAAGATCTCAAATCAATAACATAATCTCTGCTTTCAAAAACTAGGAAAAAAAGAGTAAACTGAAAGAAAACAGATGGAAAGAATAAAGAATAGAGGAAAACTATAGGCATAAATGTTTTATAGTACTTCTAAGGTATTTTTACATATTGAAGGTTTGTGGTAACCCTGCACTGAGCAAGCTTATCAATGACATTTTTCGAATAATATTTGCTCACTTTGTGTCTCTGTCTCATTTTGGTAATTCTCACAGTATTTCAAACTTTTCCATTATTATTTTGTTATGGTGATCTATGATCAGTGATCTTTAATTTTAGTATTGTAATTGTTTTGGGGTGCCACAAACTATGCCCACATAGGACAGCCACTTAATTGATATTGTATCTGTTCTGACTGCTCTACTGACCAGTCATCCCTCATCTCTCTCCCTCTCCTTGAGCCTCCCTATTTCCTGAGACACAACAATATTGAACTTAGACCAATTATTAAACCTACAGTGGCCTCTAAATGTTCAAGTTAAAGGGAGTCAAAGGTCTCTCACTTTATATTTTTTAAGTTTATTTATTTATTTTTAGTAATCTCTACACCCAATGTAGGGATCAAAGTCACAACCCTGAGATCAAGAGTCACATGTTCTTGTGACTGAGGCAGCCAGGCGCCCCTTTCATATTAAATCAAAAGCTAGAAATGATTAAGCTTAGTGAGGAAGGCATGTTGAAAGCCGAGAGGCTGAAGACTAATCTTCTTGTGCCCAAAAGTTAGCCAAGTTTTTAATGCAAAGAAAGAAATTTTTGAAGGAAATTAAAAGTGATATCCCAATAAACCCAAATGATAGGAAAATGGAACAGCCTTATTGCTGATATGGAGAAAGTCTAAGTGGTCTGGTTAGAAGATCAAACCAGCCACCATATTCTCTTAGGCCAAAGCCTAATCCAGAGCAAAGCCTTAACTCTCTTCAGTTCTATGAAGGCTGAGAGAGATGAAGAAGCTGCGGAAGAGAGGTTTGAAACTAGTGAAGGTCGGTTCATGAGGTTTAAGGAACCTCCATAATATTAAAGTTTAAGGTGAAGCAGCAAGTGCTGAGTAGAAGTTGCAGCAAGGGATCCAGAAAATCTAGCCAAAATAATGAATGAAGGTGGCTCCACTGAACAACAGATTTTCAATGCCATGAAACAGTCTTCTACTGGAAGAAGATGCCATCTAGGACTTCCACGGCTAGAGAGGAGAAGTCACTGCCTGGCTTCAAAGCTTCCAAGGACAGGCTGACTTTTTTGTTAGGGGCTAATGTAGCTGGTGACTTGAAGTCGAAGGCAATGTTTATTCACCATTCTGAAAACCCTCCGGCCTTCAAGAATTAAGTTTAATCCACTCTGCCTGGGCTCTAAATGGAACAACAAAGCCTAAATGACACCACACCTATTTGCAACATGGTTTATTGAATATTTTAAGCCCACTGTTAAGGCCTACTGCTCAGAAAAAGATTCCTTTTAAAATATGACTGCTCACCGACAGTACACCTGGTCACCTGAGAGCTCTGATGGAGATGGACAGTGAGATTCATGGTTCTGGGACTGCTACACAACATTCATTCTGCAGCCCATGATCAAGGAGGAATTTAGACTTTCAAGTCTTATTATTTAAGAAAAACATTTCATAAGGCCATAGCTGCCATAGATAGTGATTCCTCTGATTGATCCAGGTAAAACAATTTGAAAAGCTTCTGAAACAGATTCGCCATTCTAGATGCCATTAAGAACATGTGTGATTCATCGGAAGAGGTCAAGTATCAACATTAACAAGAGTTTGGAAGAAGTTGACTCCAACCCACATGGATGACTTTGAGTGGTTCAAGACTTCAGTGATGGAAGTCACTGCAGATGTGTTGGAAACAAGAGCACTAGAATGAGAAGTGGAGCCTAGAGATGTGACAGAATTGCTGCCATCTCAGGGTAAAATTTTAATGAACGACAAGTTGCTTCTTAAGGATGAGCAAAGAAAGTGGTGTCTTGAGATGAATCTACTCCTGGTGAAGATGGTGTGAAGATTATTGAAATGACAACAAAGGATTTAAAATAGTATATACATTTAGTTGATAAAGCAGCAGCAGGGTTTGAGAGGACTGACTCCAATTCTGAAAGAAGTTACTGGGGGAAAAATGCTGTCAAATAGCATTGCATGCCACAGAGAAATTGTTCATAAAAGGAACAGCCAATCAATCTAGCAAATTTCATTGTTGTCTTATGTTAAGGAATTGCTGCAGCTGCCCCAGTGTTCACCAACCATTATCCTGATCAGTCAGCAGCCATCAAGGTGGAGGCAAGAACTTCCACCAGCAAGATTACAGGGAGCTGAAAGTTCAGATGATGACTACCTTTTTTTTAACAATAGAGTAGTTTAAAATTAAAGCATAGGGCACCTGGGTGGCTCAGTGGGTTAAAGCCTCTGCCTTTGGCTCAGGTCATGATCCCAGGGTCCTGGAATCAAGCCCCGCATCGGGCTCTCTGCTCGGCAGGGAGCCTGCTTCGCTTCCCCTCTCTCTCTCTGCCTGCCTCTCTGCCTACTTGTAACCTTTGTCTATCAAATAAATGAATAAAATCTTTTAAAAAAATAAAATTAAAGTATATATGTTGTTTTTTAGATATGCTACTGCACACTTAACAGACTACAGTATAATGCAAACATAACTTTTATATGCACTAGGAAACTGAAAAATTCTCCTGACTTGCTTTATTGTAAGATTTGCTTTATTACAGTGGATTGAAACAGAACCTGCAGTATCTCTGAGGTGTGCCTATAAATGAAATAGAAAACAGAAAAACAATAGAGAAAATCAACGAAGCCAAAAATTGGTTCTTCCAAAAAGATCAATAAAATTGACAAACTTTAGCTAGACTGGCCAAGAAAAAAGGAATGAAGGACTCAAATTTCTAAAATCAGGCATGAAAGAGGGGTCATCACAATTGACCTCACAGAAATAAAAGGTTATAAGGGAATACTATAAGCAAGTATACACCAACAAATTAGATAATCCAGAAGAAATGGACAAATTCCTATAAAGATACAAACTACCAAAACTGACTAAGAAGAAATAGAAAACCTGAACAGACTTAGAACAGATAAAAAGATTGAGGAAGTAATCGAACAAGTTCTTATGAAGAAAAGCTCAGGATGAGATGGCTTCACTGGTGAAGTCCACCAAACATTTAAAGAAAAATTAATACCAATCACACAAACTCCTCAAAAAAAGTATTGAGCATACTACCCATCTTGTTATACATACCCGTATTATTATACAAAGCCAATATTTTATCCTGACACCAAAACCAAAGATCACAAGAAAAGCACACATCACTATAACACCTCTTATGAATATAGATGGAGGGGCATCTGGCTGGCTCAGTCAGTAGAGCACACAATTCTTGATTTCAGGGTTGTGAGTTTGAGTCCCATGTTGGATATAGAGATTACTTGAAAAAATTTTTTAATTAAAAAAAAAATGAATATTGGGGCGCCCGGGTGGCTCAGTTGGTTAAGCAACTGCCTTCAGCTCAGGTCATGATCCCAGGGTCCTGGGATCGAGCCCCACATCAGGCTCCCTGTTCAGTGGGGAGCCTTCTTCTCCCTCACCCTCTGCTGCTCTGCCTGCTTGTCCTCTCTTGCTCTGTCAAATAAATAATAAAAATATTTTAAAAAAATGAATGTAGATGGAAAATCCTCAATAAAATACCAGCAAACTGTACCCAGCAATGTATAAAAAGGATTATATACCATGAACAAGTGGGATTTATCCCAGGAATCAAGGTCTGTTTAATATCTGAAATTTAAAAAATATCATATTAATTTTTAAAAAAGGAACAAAAAACACATGATCCTCTCAATAGATACAGAAAAAGCATTTGACAAACTCTAACACTCTTTCATGATAAAAACACTCAATAAATTTGGCATAGAAGGGAACTTCCTCAATCTGATGAGAGGCATCTACATAAAACACATGGCTGATATACTTAATGGTGAAAGACTGAATGTGTCCCTTTTATGAACAGGAACAAAGTAAGGATATTTGCTTTCACCACTTCTAGTCAACATTAGTCTAGAGGGTAGCCAGGACAATTAAACAAGAAATAGAAGTAAAAGGCATCCAGATTGGAAAAGAAGTGAAACTATTTTCCTTCAGAAATAGTATGATTTTATATATAAAAAATCCCAAGGAACCTACTAAAAACTATTAGAATTAATAAACAAGTTAATCAAGATTGCACAGTATACAAAAAATAATTATATTTCTATAGGCTAGAAATGAACAACCCAAAAATGTAAATTAAGAAAGCAATTCTACTTTCTATAGCACTACAAAGAATAAAATACTCAGAAATGAATTTAACAAAGAAATTCAAGATTTTTACACAGAGAAACCAAAACTTTCTTCAAGGAAATTAAAGAGCTAAATAAATAGAACAATATTACATGCTCATGGACTAAAAGACCTAATAATTAGAATGACAATAACCATGGGTGCCTGGTTGGCTCAGACAGTTAAGAATCTGCCTTAGGCTCAGGTCACGATCCCAGGGTCCTGGAATCAAGCCCCACATTTGGCTCCCTGCTCAGCAGGAAGCCTGCTTCTCTCTCTCCCACTCCCCCTGCTTGTGTTCCCTCTCTCAATGTGTCTTTGTCAAATAAATAAACAAAATCTTTTTTTAAAAAATGGCAATAACCAGGAGGGCCTGGGTGGCTTGGTCGGTTAAGCATCTGACTCTTGGTTTTGGCTCAGGTCATGATCTCAGGGTTGAGAAACTGAGCCCCATGTTGGGCTCTGTGCCCAGCAGGGAGTCTGTTTAAGATTCTGTCTCACCCTTTCCCTTTGTGTCTCCCCCTCCCCAAATAAATAAATAAAATCTTTTAAAAATAAAAATAAAATGGCAATAGCCACCAAATATATCTACAGATTCAAAATAATCCCTAACAAAATCCCAGCTGGCATTTTTGTAGAAGTTGACAAGCTGATTCTAAAATTCATATGGAAATGCCGGGGTGCCAGAATAACTGAAACAATCTTAAAAAACAAGAACAAAGTTCAACTCACATTTCCCAGTTTCAAAACTTACTACAAAGCTGCACTAATCGGGACAGTGTATCACTTGCATTAGGATAGAGATACAGATCAATGGAATACAATTTAAAGACTATAAATAAACCTATACCTTTATTGTCAATTGACTTTTGACAAATGTGCCAAGACAATTACTTGGGAGAAGAATAGTCTTTCCAACTACTAGTGCTGGGACAACTAGATAGCCACATGTAAAAGAATAAAGTTAAAGCCCTACCTCACACCACATACATTAACTCAAAATGGATCAGATACCCAAATGTAAGTGCTTAATGTATAAAATTCTTAGAAGACAATATAAGAATAAATCCTCATACCTTTGAGCTAGGCAATGGCTTCTTAAATACAACATCAAAAGCACAAGCAAAAAAGAGAGAGAGAGAGAGAGAGAGATTGGATTTCATCAAAATTGAGAATTTTGTGCTGCAAATAATACCATAAGGAAAGGGAAAATATATCCCACAGATTGAGAGAGACTATCTGCAAATCATTTATCTAATAAGTGATGTGTATAGGATATATCAAGAATTCTTGTAACACCATAATAAAAAGAATAATAACTCAATTAAAAATTGAAAAAGGAGGGGCGATTGTGTGGCTCGGTTGGTTGAGTGTCTGTCTTTGACTTGCACCATCAGCCCAGGGTCCTGTAATTGAACACCCACACTACGCTCCCTGCTGTGCAGGGGAGGAAGTCTGCTTCTCTCTCCTTCTGCCCCTCCTTCTGCTTATTCTCTCTCTCTCTCAAATAAATGAATAAAATATTCTTTGAAAAAGGTGGCACCTGGGTGGCTCAGTGGGTTAAAGCCTCTGCCTTCGGCTCAGGTCATGATCCCAGGGTCCTGAGATGGAGCCCTGTATTGGGTTCTCTGCTCAGCAGAGAGCCTGCTCCACACCCCCCCGCCTGCCTCTCTGCCTACTTGTGATCTCTGTCTGTCAAATAAATAAATAAAAATCTTTTAAAAAAAAAAGTTGAAAAGGAATCTGATATAGACATTTCTTCAAAGAAGATAAACAAATGTCCAATAAGTACATACAAAGGCCCTCAATATCACTGGTCAAAAATGCAAATCAAATCCACAATAAGATTCTATCTCACATTCACTAAAATGGCTACCATAAAAAAGATCATAATAAGGGTTGGCAAGGATGTATAAAAACTGGAATCCTCATACACTGCTGGTGGGAATGTGAAATTATGCAGACCCTTGGGGATAAAAGCTTACAAGTTACTCAAAATGTTAAAAATAAAGGTACCATATAATCTAACAATTCCACTTTCAGGTATATACCCAAGAGAAATGAAAACATATGTATGCAGAAAATCTGTCCACCAATGTTCAAAACATTATTATTCATAATAGCCAAAAAGTGGAAAAAAGACAACTTTCCATCGATGGTCTGATAAATGGTCAAAGAAAATGTGAACTATTCAAGCCAAAGCTATCTTGAAGAATAAAAATATAACTGGCATTATCGCAATTCCAGACTTCAAGTCATATTATAAAGCTGTAGTAATCAAAACAATATGTTACTGGCACAAAAGTAGACACAGAGATCAACGGAACAGAATAGAAAACCCAGAAATAAACTCACAGTTATATGGTCAATTAATCTTCAACAAAGCAGGAAAGAATATGTAATGAGGAAAAGACAGTCTCTTCAACAAATGGCTTTGGGAAAACTGGACAGTTACGTGGAAGGAATGAAACCACATTCTTACACCATACACAAAAATAAACTCAAAATGGAATAAAGACCTAAATGTGAGACCTGAAGCAATAAAAATCCTAGGAGAGAGCACAGGCAGTAACCTCTCTGGCATTAGCCATAGCAACTTTTTCTAGATAGGTCTTCTGAGGCAAGGGGTACAAAAGCAAAAATAAACTATTGGAACGACATCAAAATAAAATGCTTCTGCACAGCAAAAGGAACAATACACAAAACTAAAAGGCAACCTGTGGAATGGGAGAAGATATCTGCAAATAACATATCCGACAAAAGATTAATATCCAAAATATATAAAAGAACTTATCAAACTCAACATCCAAATAACCAAATAATCAAATTTTAAAAACGGGCAGAAGACAAGAACAGACATTTCTCCAAAGACAACATCCAGATGGCCAACAGGCACATGAAAAGATGCTCATCATCACTTACCATCAGGGAAATGCAAATCAAAACCACCATGAGCTATTACCTCACACTTTCAGAATGGCTAAAATCAACAACACGGGAAACAACAGGTGTTGGTGAGGATGTGGAGAAACGGGAACCCTCACGCACTGCTGGTGGGAATGCAAACTGGAGCAGACACTGTGGAAAACAGTATGGAGGGTCTTCAAAAAGTTAAACATAGAAATACCTTACAATCCAGCAATCGTACTACTGGGTATTTACCCAAAGAATACAAGCACACTAATTCAAAGAGATACATGCCTCCCTATGTTTATGGAAGCATTATTTACAATACTCAAGATATGGAAGCAACACAAGTGTCCATCAGTTGATGAGTAGATAAAGAGCAGTGATATATATACACAATGGAATACTACCCAGCCAAAAAAAGAATTAAATCTTACCATTTGCCGTAGCATGGATGAAGCTAGAGAGTACTATGCTAAGTGAAATCAGTCCGAGAAAGACAAATACCATATGATTTCACTCATATGTGAAATTTAAGGAACAAAACAAATGAACAAAGGACAAGGGGGGGCAAACCAAGAAACAGACCCTGAACTATAGAGAACAAAGTGATGGTTTCCAGAGGGGTGGTCGGTGGGGGGGGGATGGTGAAATAGGTGATGGGGATGAAGGAGGTACTCGTGCTGAGCACAGGATGATGTCTGGAATTGTTAAATCACTATATTGTACACTCGAAGCTAATGTAATACTATGTGTTCACTGTACTGGAATTAAAACCTTAAAAAAATTTTTAATTTTAAAAAAAGAAAATGTGGTCTATTCATATAATGGAATATTACTCAGCCATAAGAAGGAATGAAGCATTCATACATGTTACATTAATGAACCTCAAAAACATTGTGCTTAGTGAAAGAAGCCAGTCACAGAAGATCCCATTTACATGAAATATCCAGAACAGGTAAAATTTATAGAGACAGAAAGAGAAAACAGACTACTGGTTGCCTAGAGTTGTGATAGAGGTAAGTGACTGGTGACTGCTAATGGGTTCAAGTTGTCCTTTTAGAATGTCACAAATGTTTTAAAACTAGATTATTTTGGAACAATGAAAAAAAATAAATTAAATTTAAAAAAAGAAAAGAAGAAGAAACTAGGTTATAGCAATGGTTGCACAACTCTATAAATATCCTATCGGTGAATTAAACTGGTCAACTTCATGGTGTGTGAATTATGCCTCAACAAAGCTGTTAAAATAATTTGAGATTAACTTACTAACATAATAAAATATAATATAATATAAACTTGTTGTGGAGACATTCTTCTAACAAAGATGAAATTCCAAAAGATACGATGAAATTATATACAAAAATGTGCTTTCATAGAACTAAAGCAAAATGACAAAATATATACAATGTAACTGTAAAAATCCTCTATCCCTCATTTGCAAAGTACTCCTAAAAATTGATCAGAAAATGACAAACAACCCAATGTAAAATGGAGAAATAATACAAATAGGAAATTCAAAGAAGAGAAAAATGCAATGTCCAAAAACATAAGATAGGCAAAAGTGCTAATTAAAACAATGAGATTTACCATTTTGATCCAACAGCTTGGCAAAAATCAAGAAGTGTAGTAATATCTGAGACTAACAAGGATGTGGAAAAGTTGGTATGTTGTTTTTCAGATTGTTAATTGTTAAAACTCTTTTGGAGTATCCAGCAAAATTTTAAACCATAAATCTATAAACTCCACATTTTGAAATTTTGTATTAAAAAAGTACTAAAACTTATGGCTGTATGCATGCACATGTGTATGTATGTATGTATACACACACACACACACACACACACACACACACACACGGAGAAGTATTTGTTCTATACAACATTGCTTTTAAGTGCAAAACCCTGGAACCAAGCTGGATGGCCTTCAATTGAGTAAGATTTTTGTCACTCTATAATTTTTATGGCACATCTACTAGAAAGATTGAGTTAGGACTATGTGTATTCACTTGGAGTAATGTTCATGATATCATCTTTAGAGAAAAAGTCAGTTGTAGAGTGTGCTGTGTGATTCTTTGTAAAAAAAAAAAAAAAAAAAAAAAAAAGTTTGTATGTTGCAGACTGCCTTTCTCCTTCCCCTCTGGGATCTGCACTGGATGAGGGAAAGGACTTTTGCCTATTTTGTTCATTGCTCTACCGTCTGTGCCTGGTACAGTGTATGATAGATACACAGGAGGTGCTCAACATTTTTCAAATTCGATGAACATAATGGTTTGTTTATTCTTGTAGAGCAAGAAAAGGGAAGAAATGTCCACTCTGGGCTATCAATTTCAGCTGCCTCTGGGAAAAAGGATCATTAAGAAGGAGGGGGAGAGAAGATCATTAGCATTTTCTGTATACATCTTTGTTTGGTCTCACTTATTAACAACAAACATACTCATTTTATAATGAAAACGTCTTAAAAAGATCACGTTGAATGGGGAAAAGGAAGATAAGCTACGGAGGCCATCACACGGAGAGACACTCAACTCTTGTCATTCTACGCTTCAGGGTAGAAAAGCGACCAAGAGGCAAGAGCACACAGGGCTGTTTGGGGGACAGGGAGGGCTTTCGGGTATGGGAGCAGGTGGATGTGGGGACCTTCTTTTCTTTACATTCAGTTAGAGGCTGCTCCTAGACACTAATGGCTTTACCCACTTAAAGAGACATATGAATTGAAAATTGCTCCTCTTGGTTTCAAATATGAATGCATTCACTGCTTGGTGTCTGGACCTAATTCTATTGTGTTTATACCAATGAGTGACCAGTAAGGAGTTGTCTTCACTCTCATGGCTGCTCTTAGTCACTCTGGGCTGGTTCTACTGGGTCACCAGTAGCAGAGCTCAGAATTCTCCTTGGAGCATACATACCTTTGGTAGAGAGGCCTCGAGCACGTTGCCCTAGTTACTTGGTACTGGAAAAATCGAGGGGTCATATCACAACACAGTTTGATGTAAGCTCCTCGATTGCTGCCTTCTTCATAATAATTAGAAGCAGAAAATACCGTAACAACCTGATTAAAGAAAAAGAGGGCCAGGTTCGCATAGAGTTAGTTCTCAAAAGATCTTTCAGTAAAGGCAGAAATAGCTCCATTCCTAAAAAAGCAAAAAGCAAAGTTCCAAATCCATACAAATGACCCAAGTCTGACAGGATTTTCTGTGATTCCACTGAAGAGCGACAAGGCTTCAAAATCAGTGTTCGCGGGAATACGAACTTCCAGTCACTCACCCCCGTAGGGCGTAGCCTTGCAATCCTGTGTACAATTCCAGTTCCGTACCTTAGAAATCTATTTAACGCTTGGTTTTGCAAATTCTAATTTTCCAAGCTGGTAATGCCTTTGCTTTCTTTCCTTGTGATACTTGAGTGTTCAAAATAAAGCTCCTCTACTATCAGTCTTTCTCTTTTGCTCCAAGTTGACTGATGTAGAGGGCTTGGGGCCCTGCACAAAACCAGTCCTTCAAGGGCAGAGAAAGTAGTGGCCCCAATACAGAGTGGCCAGGACCACTCTGCTGGGAAGGAACCAGCCCTGGGGCCATGGAGGGGGAGATGGCAGGGTAACCCTGGTCGTGGACAGGAGCTTGGGCCCAGTACAAAGAAACCTTAAAGAATACTTGCCTTCACTATCTCACAACCTGAGCAGGAGCCGAAAATGAACTAATGGGAGTTAAGAAAAGTGAAAGCCTTGAAACAGAGATGCCACATGGTTTGGTATTCTGTTTTATTTATTGTTATCCTCTGGTAGAAAAGGGACATCCCAAGACAACCTGGAATGAGGAACCCGCTCCTCAGCCCTCTTCTGGCCTTACCAGACACCACGGAAGGAGCCCAACACGCTCCACTTTAGCGTCCGCAGCTACACTGACCACAGCGGGCGACTCGCTAGAGCTCACCTGCTCAGTGAGGAGAAGCGAGGCGGGTTTTGTGGCTCTGCCCTGCACAGGGCAAGTACCAAAGGTGAAGGAGAGCCAGCCAGACTCACGGCTGCCTTTGACGGGCTCTGTGAGGGTAAGTACCTTCTCCACTGCTCTGCACCAGAAAGCCGCCTTTTGATTAATAAAGAAGGCAGCCTGTCTGCGGGTGCACTTAGAGCTACGTGTCAGAATTTCTATCTCTGGGATTCAGGAAGGTCAGGGAAATAAGCCAAATAGCTCTTCGGGTAAGGCACACTGAGGCCCCTTCAGATAACCTGTGTGAACCTCGTAGTCTCCTGTTTCTATGTACCAAAGCATGGCCTCCTGTTTTGGTCCTGAGGAAGTCACCTTCCCATGAGCCTCTAGGTAAGATGCATCCTGGGAAGAAAAACTGCCTGGGGCGAGGATGTGTGTGATGCTGTCACCACCACCGTCCGCTTACCTTCCCGTCATGGCAGATTTCATACCCTTCGGGCTTACATTCATGAGACCTGATCAGCATCTTCAACTGAAACTTATTAAGAATCTTGGAGGTGATATCTGGTCCGAAATAACAGCCTCCTCCGCGACTTGTGTTTGGGTAACAGCCTCTTTTGCCTCTGGGATCACTCCACAGAATATCGATAACCTTGGGGCAACAAACCAGATTAGGCCACTATTCATAAGCGAGAGTCTGTCTTTCTAGATTCCAGCTTATTTGCCAGAAGTATTAACCCAAGTGATCCCAGAGTCTGTTCCTCGTTCCTCCTTCAAACTTGGTGTGGACTCATCTCCTCCATGAATCTTTGCCACAATACCTGTAATGCCCACAGTCACCGCAATCCCTGTCCACTCATTACCAATGACCGGCGCAGCCAGACTCCATAATCACGAAGAGTCAGCCCTTGCTATTTTTGGTCTGTCTTCAGAAATCTTTTTTTTTTTTTTTTGAGGAGTTTATTTATTTATTTGACAGAGAAAGAGATCACAAGTAGGCAGAGAGAGGGGGAAGCAGGCTCGCCGCTGAGCAGAGAGCCCAATGCAGGACTCGATCCCTGAGATCATGACCTGAGCCGAAGTCAGAGGCTTACCCACTGAGCCACCCAGGCGCCCCGTCTTTAAAAATCTTATCATGATCATTTCACAATTGCTGAATCTACCAAGGTCTTTTCTCTTTCTCTTTTAAAAAAAATTTTTGTTTATTTATTTGAGAGAGAATGAGAGTGACAGAGCACAAGTGGGGGGTGGGGGAGAACAGCAGAGGGAGAGGGAGAAGCAGGCTCCCCGCTGAACAGGGAGCCCAGTGCGGGGCTCAATCCCAGGACCCTGGGAAAATGACCTGAGCTGAAGGAAGACACTTAAACGACTGAGCCACCCACGTGCCCCTCAAGGTCTTTTCTCTTAAAAGAGCTACATTGTCATGTTCCAAGGAGAAAACAGTTCCCCACAGAGAACACACATTAGAGGTTCTTAATATGTTCAAAGAGGTAAGGTAGGTCTCCCAGCTGTGGCTTTGGCCCTGGTTTTTGTCCTGTTGAGCAGATAGCATGAGGAAGACTTTCTCCCAGCACAAATATAGACAAGTGTTCATCCGAGAGTACTTCCTAAGTCATCTCCTTTCCTTTTTGTCCCGTTGATAGAAACATTCTCAGTTCCACTGACTGGTTTCCACAATGTGTCCTCCTAAATCTACAAGTATTTTATTATCATAACATTTCCTTTTGGGGCTGAAAGAGGAAAACGCAGCCTACATGATGCCCAAGACTGAAGATCCAGGTTTCTAAGAATATTTTTTATTGTTCTGATCTACATATAATGTTCCTTTATCTAAACTCCTACAGGCATTAAAGCAGTAGTGAGAAAAACTAGCTTTGTCACTAAAGCTGTGCAGCCTCGAGAAAACTCTCTGGGTCTCAGTTTCCAGATCTTTAAAAGTGGGGGTTTGGGCCAGGTGACTTGTAAAGTATCTCAAAGTTCTAACAGAGTATGATTCTAAGAGTCTGTCTTTTCCCTGTTTTTGTTCTGCAGGCTTGAAGGACCATGCATTTTAAGTTCTGCACTTACCCTGGCAAGTCCAAGTCAGGTCTTAACAAGAGAACCAGAAATGGTTGTCCCAGTAAACTGGACTGCACACCCATTTATAGGTCTGATATTGAAGGGGAGCTAGAAATAAGTGAGGAAGAAGACAGTGAGGTGGAGAGAAGCGCAGAACTGGTAGAAGAACTTTGGAATAAGCACCTGGTCAGAGCCTGTAGCAACCCTCCATCAGGCATGAACCAGACACTTGGGGAATTTTTGATGATTGACAGCAGTGAGAGCTAAAACCCCCCAAAGAAGATTCAGACCAGGATTCTCTTTCCTCCCCTACTGAATTCCAACACTGGCACAATCCTACCCTACAAATAAATAAAATGGAGCCCATTTACCTTGGTGGTGTTTATGACAAAACAAACACTTGTATTGGCATATCTGGCTCTTAGACCATGAGTTCATGTTTGGGGGTCCTGATTTGACCTTTAGTATAAGGAAGGCAGAAACATGGAACACAAGAAATTGTGTTTTATAAAGAGGGGATTCAGTTTTAAATTCTCGCATGAAATGTGTCATTTATAGCCAAAATTAACCCCTGGAAAACCTTTTAAATTACCCTTAATGTGCACTACACGATTTTATACACTAATATGGATGTGAGAATATTTTATATAAGTGAGAGTGTACAATGGGATAAATAAGCTTTATGACAATACAATTTTACATACTTTTCTCCTTTTTGTCATATACATGTAGTCGAAATGTACATAAATTCAATGTATGTGATGGATTCTACTGAACTAGAATAAGCACTGACCAAAGAGTTAGTTCCTCAAGCATCCCCTGTGTCATATTGGGCAAATCATTGAACCTATTTGAGCTTTAGTTGGCTCATCAATGAAATGAGAAAGATATAGCAAACAAACATTCATTTTTCTTTGACTCAAAGTCAAAGGGGGTATGAGTTTTATAGAGATGAATGTCTTCAGAATTATCCATTCCATGAGTTTGCATTTGTTTTCTGTCTAGAATTCATTCACCTGACTCTGTTGAGCCAGACTGTGGCTATAATACAGATTTGATCCTGAGATCCTTTGTTGGTGAAAACAAATTCCTCTGTAGAGACAAGTCTCTTTCCTTCCAACAACATCCTCTCCTCTGAAATGCAAAGGCCTTGTGAGTGGTAAGTGCATGAAAGAACAGTTATTTACAACATTCTTTCCTGAAAATTTTCAGACCAAAAACTGGGGAAGTTTTACTGAATGACAGTTTTTATAGGTCCTGGTCAACAAAAATCTATTCGTGTCTCAGCCTTTAAACCTCCTAAATCCAAAATAAATCCAGCAAGAAGTGCCCTGGGCTGTCTGCGGCTCTGAATAATCCAGTTGCCAAAAGTATGTCTTGGGGGAGAGTTAATAGCTCCGAAAAGATGTATGTAAATGCTTCATTTCTAAGACACTAAAGCTACAGAGTAACTCTTCTTTTGTATTTTCCCTCGGTGATGTGTCCGCCTTCCAGCTTTGGGACATGTCTTTGGAAAAGCTGTGCTCAACCCAAACCTTCCAGCCAAACCGAAACTGCTTTAGATGCCTACTCCTTGCTTCATTGCTGCCCTGGATAAGCAGACACTGACGCAGTTCATTTTCTTACTGAGACCCCCCAGCACTCCGAAGTCGTATTTCCCTTCGGAAAAGGTGCATGGGCGTTAAAGGCGGACCAGGAATCCATCCTCCCCTGTGGCTCAGTGACTAGCCAAGTGACTACAAACAAGCCATTTCCCTCTCCAGAGCCTGCGCGAGGAGGCCGACCACCCTATCTAAAATTACAGCTCTGCCCTCCGCCTCTGGGTCTCCTGATTCTCCCAACCTTGTTCTGGTTTTAATTGTTTTCTGTAGAACTTCCCACTTAACAAATTATATAACTGACTTGCTTTTTGTTATATTATTATTTAACTCCTCCCCCTAGAATGTAAGCTTCAGGAGGTAATAGACCTTTGGTCACTAACATTCTCCAAAGTCTAGAACAGTGCAAGTGTTGAATAAATACTAAATGAATATTAAATGTTGAATAAGTACTAAATAAATATTAAATGAGTGAATTAAGAGAAAAGAGTCACTCAGGAAATAAATAATTAAAATTATTTTTTAAACCTCTCTGGTCTTCTTGTTGCAAGTCGGTCCTAAAGGAAGGGTATCACGCTAGTCTCTATATAGTGACATAGCTATGAGTATGTAGATGCCCCACATATCAGTGAACATAAGATAAACCTTAAATTATAGCACTCTGCCAAGAATCATGCACTTCTGTGAGTAGGGGACAAATAAGGAGCCTATGACCTTTATTATAACATAGCTCATAGCTATTGAGTAATAAAGTATGAAATCTGGTTTTCTCTGAAATTCCAACTCTAGCTAACTAAAGTATGCATGCCCGCTTTGTACCAGCAACTGAGAGGAAAAAAACATAAGGGTACAAGGTGAAATTATTAAAATAATGGGAATGAGATTCTGGTCCCTTTTACCCTAAGATCCAGCGATGTACACGGAGTCGGCAAGATGCCTACACGTCTATACCGTTGGGGCGGCGGGAAGTTCTGTTACAGAATCATGATCCCCAGTCTCCTCCCTCTCCTTTCTTAAGACTCAGTCTCTCCAGAATTCTAACTTATCTAGGCTTCCAGAGGCCAGAATTTTCTTTTTGTGCAACTCCAATCTCTTTGGCATCATCCTTTTTATTCACCATCCTCGAAGTGCTTGTTCTAACCTTTGGTCTTTGGAATTTGGGTCTCAGAATCTAAGTCGGTATCCTTTACTACTTGCTATAGGTTGTCTCTTGTACTTCTATTTTTTTTTTTAAAGATTTTATTTATTTGACAGACAGAGGCCACAAGCAGGCAGAGAGGCAGGCAGAGAGAGAGAGAGGAGGAAGCAGGCTCCCTGCTGAGCAGAGAGCCCAATGTGGGGCTCGATCCCAGGACCCTGGGATCATGACCCGAGCCGAAGGCAGAGGCTTTAACCCACTGAGCCACCCAGGCGCCCCTACTTCTCTATTTTTAAATTCTTTGGATGCACAAGCTGTTGATGAATTCTATTCCTCTCTTCCTACCTCTTCTCTCTCCCTCTCCATCTCCCCACCTCTCTCTCTCTCTCTTCACTGATTAGAAGATATTTTACAACAGAAATCACATTTCAGTCAACACTTTCAGCAGTCAAGGTATAAGAGTACAGAGTCAAGAAATAGAGACTTCTTAGAGGTAAGCAATCAGAAGAAAGCTGATGGTCCCACGATACTAGTAGCAAGAGTGGACCAGACCAAAGTTTCACCGACAGAATCAGGGAAAGGGGCAGATGAGAAGAGCCTCAGAGGGTCAGAATAAGCCTCAAGGATTGTACCACCCTGCGGCTGCAAAGGAGAAGGACTTTAATAGGATCAGATTATGCAGCTATTCCTGAGCCCTGGGGCATTGTTAAGAACAATAGCACAATTAGCCAGCAATTAGTGAAGACCAACAGCTGCGTCAGATACAAATAGAGGCAGGTGCACCAAAGCTTAAGAGGGAAATCAGGGAAAGAGACCATAAAAGAGAGCCTACCTAAAACTACAATGACTGCATGCCCACTCCCCCCGCCCCCACCTGGGGTGTCAGGGAAACTGTGCATGCTCCAGGCGCCCCGCTGAAGAGTGACATCAGAGGCTACACACTGAGAGGTCCATCACAGACTTCACTGACCTAGTCAAGTCAAGCACTAAACAAATGAGTGAAAACACAAATAACAACAATAAGCCCCAGAGGAGCATGGGAATAACTATCTAGAGTTACTACAATATATTACTTAAAATGCCCAGTTTTCAACAAAAGAGTTATAGGACATGCAAAGAAAAAAATACACAAGGAAAAAAAAGCAGGCAATAGAAATCTCCTTTGAGGAAAATAGGTGTTGACTTAGCAGACAAAGATTTCAAAGCAACTATTGTAAATATATTCAAAGACAGATAAATATATTCAAAGACAGATATATATATATATATATATATATCTGTATATATAGCACTCCACTTAACAGGAATCGAATACATTTTCTTCTCCAGAGCACATGGAGCATTCTCCAAGATAGACCATACACTATCCATAAAAAAAGCATCACTATGTTTTCAAAGGATTTAAATCATATAAAGTATGTTCTCCAACCAAAACTGAATTCAAGTACAAAGCAGTAAGAGAAAGAAATATGAGAAATTCACAAATATGCAGAAACTAAATAACATGCTGCTAAATAATGTATGTGTTAAAGAAGAAATAACAAGGGAAATTAGAAAATACTTACAGATGGATGAAAATGAAAGCAAAACATGGCAAAACTTACAGGATGGAGCTAAGGTAGTAGTTACAGGGAAATTTATAGCTTCATTACAAAAGGCAAGTGATCTCAAATTAATGACATTACCTTTCACCTTAGGAAACTAGAAAAAGAAGAGCAAACGAAATCTAAAGCAAACAGAAAAAAGGAAATAATAAAGATTAGGGTAGAAATAAATGACAGAGAGAACAGAAAATAATAAAGGAAGTCAATAAAACCAAAACTTGGTTTTGTGAAAAGATCAATAAAATTAACAAACCTTAGTGAGACTGACCAAGGAAAAAAAGAGACTCAACTGGCTAAAATTAGGAATGAAAGAGGTGACAGCACTACCGACTCTATGTTTATTTAAATGTATATATATTACAAACAACAAGATAAATTAGATGAAATGGACAGATTCCAAGGAAGAGGAACTATCAGAACTACCAATATACAAACTACTCAAGAAGAAATAAAAAATCTGAATAGAACTATAGCAAGAAAGAAGACTAAGTTGGTAATTTTTAAAATTCCTACAAAGAAAAGCCCAGGCTCAGGTCATTTCACTGATGAATTCTACCAAACATTTGAAGAAAAATTATCAGTCCTTCATAAACTCCTCAAACAAGTGGAAGAGGACCTAATGCTTCCCAACTCATCCTATGAGGCCAGTCTTATGCTAATACCAAAGACATCACAGGAAAACTACAGAACACTCTTATGAATATAGATGTAAAATCCTTTTAAAAAATTAGCAAACTGAAGTGAGCAGCATATAAAATGGATTACACACCATGACTAAGTGGGATTTGTCCCAGGAATGTAAGGTTGGTTTAAATCAATCAATGTAATACGCCATATTGATAGAATAAAGAGCAAACCCCATAAGATCATCTTAATAGATACAAAAAAATCATTTGACAAAATCTAACACTCTTCCATAATAAAAACATTCAACGAAGTATGCACAGAAGGGAACCTCCTCATGATGAAGGGCAGCTAATATACTTAATGGTGAAAGACTGAATGCCTTCCTCTAATATCAAGAATAAAAAAAGGATGTCTATGTACTCTCACCACTTCTATTCAATGCCGTACTGGAGGTTCTAGACAGGGTTATTAAGGAAGAAAAGAAATAAAAGGCAGCCAGTTTGGAAAGGAAGAAGCAAAATTATCTCTATTCACAGATAACATGCTCATGTATATAGAAAGTCCCAAGGAACCACTAAAAATCATTAGGATGAATAAACAGGCTTATCAAGGTTCATAACATGAGATCAGTATACACAAGTCAACTGTATTTCTAAAGGTAATTTAAAAAACAATTCTGTTTTACAATAACATCACTTGAGCAAAACAAGTGCCTCAGTGTACATTATTAAAAACATTGTTTGGTATTAGCATAAGACTGGCCTCATAGGATGGAAAGACATATGGAAAGACATATGGAAAGACATTCCATATTCATGGATCTGGACTCCAGGATCATGACCTGAGCTGAAAGCAGTCACTCAACCAACTAAGCCACCCAGGCGCCCCCGGTCAAAACAATCTTGAAAAAGAACAACAAAACAAAGAACTCACACTTTCCAGTTTTAAAACTTTCTACAAAGCTACAGTATTCAAAACTGTGTAGTGCTGATGTAAGGATAGACATATAGATCAGGGAGTAGAATTAAGAGTCTAGAAATAAACTTTCATATTTATGGTCTGTTGATTTTTGGTAAAAGTGCCAAGAAAATTCAATGAGAATAAGTGGAATTGGAATAACTGGAGATCCACATGTGAAAGAATAAAGTTAGACCCCTACCTCCCAGCATACACAAAAATTAACTCAAAATGGATTACTCAAATGTAAGTGCTTAATCTATAAAATTCTTAGAAGAAAATATAGCAATAAGTCCTCATGACTTTGGGTTAGGCAAAGGTTTCTTAGATAAAACCCCCAAAACACAAGTAAAAAAAACAAATATTAGATTTCATCAAAATTAAAAACTTTGGTGCTGCAAATAATACTATCAAGAGAAGGAAAAGATAGCCCACAGGATAGGAAAGAATATTGGCAAATAATATATCTGATAAGGAATTTATATCCAGAATATATGAAGAACTCCTACAATGCGATAATAAAAAGATAAATAACTCAATTTTTAAAATGAGCAAAGGATCTGAATAGATATTTCTCCCAAGATATACAGATGGCCAATTAGCACACGAAAAGATGCTGAACATCATTAGAGAAATACCAAAACCACAACAAATCAAAACCATAATAAGATTCAACCTCACACCCTCTAGGACAGCCATAATCAAAAGGAGAGACAATTTTTTAGTGAGAATGTGAAGAAATTGGAACCTTCATACATTGGTAATGGAAATATAAAATGGCGCAGCTCCTTGGGAGAACAGTTTGGAAGTTTCTCAAAATGTTCAGCTTAGAATTATCTTATGACTGAGCAATTCCATTCTCAGGTATATACCAAAGAGAAATGAAAACCTATGCCCACAGAAAAACTTTTATGTCAGTGTTCATAGCAGCATTATTCATAATAGCCAAGAAGCAGAAATAACTCAAATGTCTACCCACTTATGAATGAATAAACAAAATGTAGCATATCCACACAACGAAGTACAACATGGATGAACCTCAAAACATTGGTCTGAGTACAAGAAGCCAGGCATATTGTATGGGTCCATTTCTATAACATGTCCAGAATAGGCAAATCTATAAGACCAAAAGTAGATTAGCGATTGCCTAAGGCTGGGGGAGGGGGTAATTGGGGAGGGAAGGGGGAGTGACTAGTAATAGGTATGGAGTTTCTTTTTCAGGTGATGAAAACGTTCTAAAGTTAGATTGTCATGACAGTTGCTCAACACTGTAAATATACCAAAACCACTGAATTATATACTTTAAATGCAAGTCTATCTCAATGAAGCTATTAAAAGTATAGTGATGAATTCAGAAAGAAGAGTTTGCTTATAAAGGTAAGTCACTTGTTAAGGATCTAAGGGACAGCATCATCAATGCGGCATCTTCACTGCCACTTGGTGAACACTTTGATACCTACCTGTTCCCATTCATGCTTTGGTAACTGTTCGGAAGGGGATTCATTTGTTTTGACTTCCCAAGGTACAACATTTGCACCTGTTTTAGTTTTCTTCAAGTCAGTATCATGGTCTTCATCTAAGGAAATTGGTGGCATCAGCACAGATTTCATCTACAAAACAAATTCACACTTTAGCCAAACCCTGTGCTTCATGTGCTGCCGGCAGAAACTCCAGTGCCCACTGCCTCTCTGTCTCTATTGCTGTGCCTCAGCTGATGAAGAAGGTGTGTTTTTCCAGGCCACTTAGGATCAGAATACTTTGCCCAGCTCCTCCCTAAAGTTCCACGCCACCATTTTCTCCTGGGAGTGCTGCTAGCCATCCTTTCTCCTACCCCCTGCCAGGGAGCTGAAAGAATTCTAAACTAGAATCTCAGACTTATAGAAACTTCCTTCTCTGTTCCTCTGCACTGACAGCCCCACCAGCCTACCCACCTTACAAAATGCCTTTGATGAGCCTAGAAGTTGGTTGTCATCAGGTTTCCCCCAACCCTACTCCCTGCTGCCATTAACAACCATACCACGACAGCCGGCATAAACCCCGAAGTGTGGTCATCCCTACCCTTAGAGGGTCCTAAGGGATGGGAAAGCGGAGAAAACGGGAAAGGTATAAAATTGGACCTGAAAATCTACTTTTGATTTTCATTTGGTAGAGTTCCAAAGTCTTAAACCTTCTACTTCTGCTACAGTTCAACTGTATTTAATACAAGTATGTGCTGCCAATTCAACCTCATTCTAGGAGGGGTAGAAGACACAAGAAGTACACAAGTCAGATTCTATCTTTAAAACCAGGCTTATGAGTAGGTGGAATGATGACCCCCAAAGGAGGTAAAATTTGTTTTCCTGGGAAAACTCCTGGCCTAAAAACTTCTCCCCAAGGGGTGTCTTGGTGACTAAAATTCAACCCTCGGTTCCAAGTATCAGGAAAGAGAGGAGAGAGTCGGCGGGAGAGTGCTTTGTGTTTAGAGCTTACTCTATGCTGTTTTCTTCACCTAAATAATTATATTTAATCCTCCTCACAATTCAATATAGTAGGTATTTTTAGCTTCCATGCACAGGGGCTGAAACCGAGGTTTCAAAACCTTTCATACCCACTCACCCAGCCAGGAAGTGGCAGAAGTAGAATGTAAAGCTAGCTTTGGCTGTCTGATGTCAGAGCTTCGTGAACTTTTCTAGGTCAAGGTGGCTCTCACCCTTTGATCTCCACAGAGAGAGTAACAGCCATTCCAGAGACATGCTCTTTTTTTTTCTTTTTTCCCAAGTAGGCTCCACAACCAGCATGGAACCCAACTTAGGGCTTGAACTCATGACCCTGAGATAGAGACCTGAGCTGAGACCAAGAGTCAGAGGCTTAAACAACTGAGCCACCCAGGCGCCCCAAGCCATGCTCTTCATAGCTCAGAAAGCTCTAGAGAGGGCTGGCTGCTCAGGCTCCCTTCAGAAAAGGGTAAGTTTTCGATCAGATCAATTGTAGTGGCTGCCATGGCTGATGAGGGCTGCTGTCGCATGGTGGGTGGTGGTAGAGCACAGCACTCCCGCTGCATGCTTGACAATACCTGACCGACTAAAACATCATGTTCCCTCACTCTTGCCTAGAATCACGTCCACTCATTATGTTAAACTGACTATTTTGATCAAAATGTTTTACTAGCTTGACTATTTGCTGATACCATGAGAAAGAAGCCTTCAACACGGAGTGACCTTAAAATTTACTGCAGTCAGAATACTGAGAGTAAAGGGAGGCACTATTAACAATTACCAGACCAACAGGTACAAGCCAGGAGATATGTTCACAGCTGGGTGAGGTTGGAGAGGAGGGATGTAAAATCACCACAGAATCAGGAAAGGGGTGGTCAAGATGTTTCTATCCAGTTTTGTCTTCAGTCTTCCCTGCTTTGGTCTTAAATGTCTTGGGACACAGCCAACAAACACTGATTAAGTATTCACTACATCATCTGAAGGGGCACATACACCCTAATGTTTATAGCAGCAATGTCCACAATAGCCAAACTACGGAAAGAAACTGGATGTCCAACAACAGATGAATGGATAAAGAAGATGTGATATATATACACAATGGAATACTATGCAGCCATCAAAAGAAATGAAATCTTGCCATTGTAACAACATGGGTGGAACTAGAGGGTATTATGCTTAGCGAAATAAGTCAATCAGAGAAAGACAATTATCATATGATCTCCCTGATATGAGGAAGTTGAGAGGCAATGTGGGGGGTTTAGGGGGTAGGAAAGGAATAAATGGAACAAGATGGGATCGGGAGGGAGACAAGCCATAAGAGACTCTTAATCTCACAAAACAAACTGAGGGTTGCCGGGGCAGCAGGGGCGCGGTAGGGAGAGGGTGGTTGGGTGATGAACACTGGGGAAGGTATGTGATATGATGAGTGCTGTGAAGTACAAACCTGGCAATTCACAGACCCGTACCCCCGGTGCTAATAATACATTATATGTTAATTTTAAATTTTTTTAAGAACATAGATTATAAAAAAGTAAAAAAACAGAAAGTATTCACTGCATCTTCGGTGCTGGAGTTATATCAGTGAATGAGAGAAGCAGGGGAGGATGGTAAGTAGTACCCCAATTCTACACTCAGTTCTGGTAACTGTTATGAAGGATATGTACAAGGGACTTGAGAGCAGATAGAAGCGGACCTGACGTAGTCTGGAGGTCATGGAAGGCTTTCCAGAGGAGGAGGTCCATTTAAGCTGATATTAAAAGGATGAGAAGAAGTTAGCAATAATACCATCTTTCATATGTATATAAAGTGATAAGGGTTCCAGAAACTCAAGGTGAAGAGGGGTCACACTTCTGTCTATACCAAATTGAATTCCAGCTCTGGACTCTACTTGTCTGGATTGGTTGGAAGTTGACTCTCAGTCTTGGAGGGGTGAGGGTTCAGGCTTCTCACTAGGACCGTATCCGATCATCTGGTTCTGGAGCTGCTATTGGTCCTCAGGCTCACAGGGCACATCCTATGCCCCGGTCTGCGGGCTTTGCCTGGGCCCTGGTACAGGACCCAGATAATTCCAGTCACTTGGCAAGACCCAGCCGGAGCCCTTTGCTAAGTATGGGAGCTTTACAGGCCACACCCAGTCTCTTCCCTTAGAGGTTCTGTCCCTGTTCTTGCTCTGCTTCTGTTGTACTGAATCTGATTACTCAGTTTAAAACATTTCCCCCCAAAATACCCTGAGCCATTTGGAGTATAAGAGAAGTCATAGCAATTCAGAAATAAATTGCTCTATGATTCCATCTATATGAGACACCCTGAGTAGTCAAATTCAGAGACAGAAAATAGAATGGTGGTCAGCAGGGGCTAGGAAGAGGGGAGATTGGAGAGCTGCTGCTTAATGGGTAGAGTTTCAGTTTGGGAAGATGAAAAATTCTGGGGATGGATGGTGGGGATGATGGCACAACAATGAGAATGTACTTAATGCCACTGAGCTCTACACTTAAAAATGGTTAATTAAAGTGGTTCATTTCATGTTATGTATATTTTACTACAACATTAATCAGAAATTTTAATTTTAAAATATCAGGATTCTTCACTTTTAGAAACTATATGAAATGCCAACAGTTCCTCGTTTTCCACTTACATCATGAAGTTAAAAAAATACATTTGGCCATATGTAGAAGTTACCCATTCAGTTCTTTATCTTGCAATCATAGATTTTCTTAAAATTTGTACTAATTTTTGCAGAGTTATGACAACTACTAAAACGTAAGTGAATACAAAATTAGAAATGAAAAGAGGTGTACATCCCCTTATAAAAACTCTGAGACAAGATTTATGTAAACATTGTTTCTTACTTTGTGTCTTTCTATGCGGTGGAGCAAATTCAAGTCTGTGGACTCTGATATCCCACCATGTATGACCAGGATTTCATTGTCAATGATTGTACCAATTGGGAGCCAGGTATAGACATCTTCTAAGATTTGTAAGATTTTCTTTCCATGCATCTGTAGGTAAGAACTGGAGTAAGTTTTGTTTTTTGGTAAGTTCAAGTTTATCACAAAAAGCAACAGCTTTCATGCCACACAAAGGAGTCATGGAGTCACCAACCCACCAGCATGCATTAATCATGTCTTTTTATTCTACCTTTGTTTGTTTTTTATTCTATGTTTTTGATACTTTGACAACTTGTCGCCTTGCCGACCCTAGAGGAGAGACTGCTCCTCTCAGAGGTAGCTAATTCCTAGAAATCATAGATGATTTACCTTTCATATGCATATGAGTATCTTTCATATGCAAACTAACCAATCCAAAGCCCACTCCTTTACTCACTTACAGTGAGTACAAATCTCTTCCTTTGCGATAATCATTTCTGTATCTGCATGTTTACCGTAAAACAAATCCTGGGTACCATTACAACAATAGAATATGTTTGTATCTCTGCTGAAACTAACAATGAAAGTCACAATGAAAAGCTTGGTTTGGTCCAGGAAGAAAATGAGGCCTCTACCCTGGCCAGAGCTTCCTGCTGTGCTTTTATTTGTTAATTTTTTTAGACCCATCACCCTTCCCAAAGGCTTTTTTTTTTTTTTTTTGTAGTTCTATGGATAAGCAGCAAAGAGAATGCATTAAAAAAAAAAAAAAAGACGAGTCTTACCTTATATTTATGCAAAATTTCTTTTGTGAAGCCATACCTGAAAAAAAAGAAAACAATGGTGTTCAAAACTGATTAAATGTTGATAACTCCTACTTACTTCATGCAAAAAGGGGACCTACTGACATCTCATTATCACAAGTATGAAGAATTTGAGAAACTAGAGTTTAGTTGAAACTACTACTGACCCAAGTTTTTGCTAGGCATGATGGGAAAGAACAAAAGCAGCCAATGACATCATCCCTACTCGGAAGGAGCTTATAGCATGGAGAAGGAAGATAAGCTTTCATGAAACAATTTTCAAGGCAACTTAAGAAATACGTGCTAGGTATAGGATGTGTAGCTGCTGTGAGGTCTCGGAGAAGTGTGCTGTGGCAGCTGGGGGAAGCTGTGTGGGAGAACGCTTTTCATTTAGATAGAATTTCTCAGACATCCTAAATCTTAGAGTAAATGAATGAAGGTGCAGGAAGGGGGGTTGGGGGGAGAGACAGAACAGAGACAAAGAAAAGACTAGAAGACAACAAGTTGGCCCTTTACACTCTCTCTGATATCATTCATGTAATAGTATTCAATATTTTAATAGAAAGAGTCAGGAATTTTCATGCCTGAATCGTAATCATGAAGGGAATGTCAATGATGGAAATTTTTAAAATGACTTTTCCTTGCCTTAGGATAATCATATATATTCTTAAGGCCCAAGAAAGGGAAGTCAGAACACAGCATATTTATTTATTCCAGGTTTCCATGCAAATCATGTCATGTCAGGCTTCTACAGCGTAACTTCGTGTTTCCCGAGATGAATTCAGTCCTGCACTCGCCAAAGGTGTCTATGTTGTTAAATCCAATGGACACCTTGCAGTCCTCGTGTTCCTTGCCCTCTCTGAAGCACTAGATATAGTTGACTATATCATCCTCCTGGAAAACTTTTCTTCTCTTGGATTCTGTGACAATAAACCCTCTTGGTTTTCTTTGTACCTTTCTGGGTATTCTACATCTCCTTTGCAGGTTTTTCTCTGCCTCACCTTGAACGGTGGCATTCCTTCGGATTCTGTCCTAGGCCCTCTTCTCCCTTCCCTCTCTCTCGGCAATCTCATCCTTGCCTAGGGCTCTGGGTACTATGTCTGTGCCAATGTTGCCAGACAATGCTGCTGAAGGAGCAGGAGGCTGGCTGAGGACAAAGCAAAGGCTGGCGCCTTGCACCACCCCCCTTCACCCGCTCCCCTCCATATGTGTAGCATTCCTCAGGCACCCCTGACTGCCATAAAACGATAAATAGTTAACTTGCAGAGATCACAGTCCTGCAAGGTAGGGAATTACACTGCAGGCCACACTGCATTTCTGCGCTCTGGACACAAACATGCAACTACCTAATCAAAAAGCACTTCAAATCACCTTACCCCAAAATGAGCTTACCGTTCATTCTCATCTCAACCTTTTCTTCTTGTCATGTTCCCAATATCAGTGAACAATGCCAGTGTACTCTCACAGTGAAGCCGGAAACCTGGAGGTTATCCTTGATTCTCTCTTCTTTCAAGTCCCCCGTATCACATTATCACACTTTAAACCATCATTGTCTAAACTCCTCTTGAATCTGTCCACTTCTTTGTATCTCCATCCCTACTACCTTAGTCTACATGAGAACCTATCATCTATCTCTTCAACTACCTCCTAATTGGCCTCCCACATTCAAATATTTCTTCCTGCTGCATTTAAAACACAAATTTTATGATACTCTTCTATGATTATTGTTGTTGTCCTTAGAAAAAAGTTCTAAATTCCTTTGCATGATCCAACCATGTCTTACATCTCCAGCCGTGTTGGGGACCATCCTGTCCCTCAGTCTGTGCTCCTACCCTCCTAAAGTTCTTTTAAATCTAAAAAGTCTTGTCTCATATTCTACCTAAGTTGTCGCCTCAGTGTGGAATATCATTCTTCATCTCTGAATTGCCTAGTTCATCCTCAGGTTTCAGGCTGATACCATACTTCTACGGGAGAACCTTCTATCACCCCCCAGACAAGTTAGGTCCCCACTTTACAAACTTATCACACTTGAAAAACCTGTTCAATGTAAGTCTTCCCTGCTAGATGTAAACTCTGTGAGGGCAGGGGCCATGTCTCTTTCATTAACCATCATAGAAATGAGATAAATATGATTGGCTAACTGAATAAATGAAAGGATAAGTGGCATGCTCAAATAAACCTTTTGAGCTACATTCCATATAAAGGACCTCTGAGAACAGTCTGGGACTTTTCTCATCATAGTCTTAGCATCTGTTTCCATACTTGAAACATTATAATTGAAAATCTCTACTCAAAGCTGGGGGGTGAAACTGCCCCAAAGGCAAAACTCATCAGTTGCTGAGCTTTTATCAAGGCACCGAAAAACCTAGAAATAAAAGCATGAGACACGTCATGCCTTCTACTGCCCTAGACCAAACTGGTAAAGGAGGGGTGAAGGAAGAAGAAAGAA
Organism: Mustela erminea; assembly: GCF_009829155.1. NCBI lineage: Eukaryota > Metazoa > Chordata > Mammalia > Carnivora > Mustelidae > Mustela > Mustela erminea. The sequence continues at coordinate 14,647,133 of NC_045635.1, read as the reverse complement.
GGAAAAGGGGAACATTTATCACCGACTATGTCTTCCAGCAACATTTGGTAAGCTATTTAACCAATCTTTATTCCTCAAATCGCCAGTGAGTCAGATAGTTGAAATGCAACATTACAGCTGTTCTCAAATGTGTTTATGAACAATTATGCCAGAAGCAATCACCATGTCATAAAAAATATACACATCAGTGAAAAACACAGCTCTAGTTTCTGAGACAACATCTGAGGCAAGCCAAAAGTGTAGCAACAGAATGATCTCATCTAAGCCTGCTCATAGAAACTACCACACCTCCAAAACTGGCCTAACACATCCATCCAGGAAACAATTTGGCCTATGATGGGAGGCATGGGAGGAAGAGAAAGAACATAACAGAAGGGAGAAGCAAGGACAGAACTAGAAGAAAATATGGAAGACTTCAGAGTAACATATACTCACTCAGTAGAAGACTGAGCTAGTAAATTGAGGTAAGACTTGAGGGTCTCCCTTGAGATCCTCCTCATCCCTACTTCTCTACACTCACTTGTAACTCTCTGCCAGGAACTCAACCTGGTAGTATTTTTCAGTACGGGAAACAAAGGAGGAAATCTAAAGGCCTAGGTTACCTCAGATTCATCATAAAATCTTCATGGTTCCCTCTGTTCAAGTGCAGGTCATTTGGGTAGACAAGAAAACTCACAAACAGGATCATTAGGATCTCCATGGAATGTTTTCCTCGATCTACAAAATCACCATTAAAAATATATGAGTTGCTCCCTGAGGGGAGACCATTCTGTGGAAGGAGGAGAGGAGGGGGAAACAAGCAGTTAAAAGAATGTACTTTTAAAATAAGGCTTTGTACTTAACATCCCTGTGAAGATGGAGAAAAGAGGCAGAATCACTTCCTCCACTGGGAAAAATCTGCTCACTAACTTGAGGTAGTTCCACTCTTCTAGGTCAGGCATCTCCTGGAAGGGACTTTGGAAGTGAAGCATTAGCTTGGGGTAGGAAGCTTCCAGGGGACATGGTGACTGCTTATTCTACCCACTACCTACTCTGAGTTTTCTCTGAAAGGAGCTGATTTTTGTCCTATCAAAAATGGCTAAACTTATCTCTTCTTTCTCCCTGCAAAAGAGGGAAACTTCCACCCAAGGAAGAACACTGAACCAAGAGCTGGAAGTCTTTCATTCTAAGAGGCCCTCTGTTTAATTTCTTTGGAGATGGCACAAAAGGGAGTGTACAAAAGGGAGATGACACTATGTCCACCCCCTCCCCAGATCAAACAAGAGAATGGATATGAAAATACCCAGCGGAGTGTAAGGTCCCGCGCAACTGTGAGCAGGGCTGACATATTAGCAGTGCGCTCTGATACAACTGCACCAGGTGTTGACAGCTGGCAGATACTGTGAGTGCTCACTGGCCGGGCCATATTAGTTGTTAAGTATTTTGATTCTCACTCCTGAGTATGAGATAATACTTTTAAACACGGCGTTAGTAGGAAAAAAGAACTGGGATCAGGACAGAGGTCTGGTCTTTATAGCAGCTATTGATGCATTTACTTCTGTACTACGAAACTCCAAGACAAAACAAACATGACAGACCCATGCCTGGTAGGGAAATGGTCAAGTGCATTTCTACTGCACCGTAAAAATTAATCTGAACGTTGAAAAAATACATCACAAAGAGAAAATTTTAAGTGCTCATATGTCCAAATGTCTGTCCCCCTTCAAAAAAGTTACCTTTAGGAAATAAAATACATATTCCAGTTACATTAATCTTTTTCAAACTATTTTCAGATTCCTCTTTTTTTTAGATTTCACACTACAAAAGAAAATCTTACCACCTTATAGTCACTGTCCTAGTATTTACATATATTTAAAGTTATTCATACCCATATAGTAGAACTAGTTAAAAATATATATAATATGGATTACAATATGTTAACTCAGGGATTCTGCAAATCATCATGCAATGTAACATGTTCTGAAGACAACTGGAAACAAACAAGCAAGCAAGCAGCAGTACAGCGTCCTGGACCAGAAATAAGACGACTTACTGGCTAGTCCACCTCCACTATTACCCATGTGTTCTTGGGTAAATTCTTTAATCTTTATGAGATATATTTCCCTCATCTGTAAAATGGGGATGATAACTTCCATACTTACCATACAGGGCTACTCTGGAACTCGAATGAGGCTGTGTGTATAAAATTGCATGAAAACCATACAACACCATACAAATGAGAAGATGCATTTTATTATGACCTCCATATTATTTCTAATTTTAAGATCCCATTATTTTATATTTTCTTATACATTAATTCATATACCTTCATGAATTTATTGGGCTTAAATAGTGTGAGCCAGTTGCAAAAACATAGGCTATTCCTTATCATAACTTAAAGAAAAAAGGATGGATTCTGCATCTCTGATAACTCTTCCTTCCTCTAGCCTTCAGCTGGCTGGGATGAATAAACCAGAGTAATCTGAGGGGTGTTAAAGGAGGCTATAGGTTCTCTTGGGATTCCAGGCCTGGAGGGGACAAGAGGAGAAGCAGTACAATATCTTGGGGTGAGAACATGGAAGAACTAGACCTGATGGGAACTGGACCTTATTTCTTCCCCCTTGATTAGGGGAAACCCTGACTCAGAGCATTAGTGTGGTCCTGGTTTGGGGAAGAAGGAGCTGGATCCTACTAGAAAAAGTGTAGGGAACTTCGTCTCTATGTCTAAAGTCAAAAGAAAACGAATACTTGCATTTAGGGATCCCTAGGAATGTAGAGACTTCCTCTCACACTCTTGATATAGGAGTAGCAACTATTGTGCCTTCAACTATAGACAGGCTTAATCTAGCTCAAGCAGAGAATAGAAAATGAGAATAACCTAGCACTTAAGGGGATCCAGTAACCAGAGAGAGACAGACCAATCAGATCTGCTAAAGTTCTAACCCCTAATGAGCTAGAATTGTTGGAGGACAGAAGAAAACGTTATTTAAAAAAAAAATGAGAGGACCATAAAATAAAGAACAAAGTTAATGATTCTTGCCATTTAAAGTGTGAGAGCCAAATTTAAAATATCAATAGATTAGAGATAATTAAAAGAAACAGAGATTGGAGAATACATTTTTTAAAAATCGGAACGCCTGGGTGGCTCAGTTGGGTAAGCAGCTGCCTTCGGCTCAGGTCATGATCCCAGCGTCCTGGGATCGAGTCCCACATCGGGCTCCTTGCTCGGCAGGGAGCCTGCTTCTCCCTCTGCCTCTCCAGGCCTCTCTGCCTGTGCTCGCTCGCTCTCTCTCTTCCTCTATCCCTGACAAATAAATAAATAAAATCTTAAAAAAAAATTAAAAAATATATATTTTATTTGTTTATTTGACAGAGATCACAAGTAGGCAGAGAGGCAGGCAGAGAGAGACGGGGAAACAGGCTCCCCACCGAGCAGAGAGCCCAACGCGGGGCTCAATCTCATGACCCGAGCTGAAGGCAGAGGCTTTAACCCACTGAGGCACCTAGGCACCCCAGAAAATACATTATTGACATGAAAAAGCAAACAGATGAAAAATCTCTCATACAGATTAAAAAGCAAAATTATGGAAATCACAAGGCATGAGTAAGAAATTAGAGATCAAGCCAAGAGAACTAATATTCTAATAATCATTCCAGAATCAGGAAAAAGGAATAGATGGAGTAGAGGCAATAATTACATAATAAAGAAAGGGAGATTTCTATGGTTAAAAAGGGGCTTCGGCCTGAAGTCTCAAAAAGCTCCTGAATCCTATGCACAATTGATAGGGGAAAAAATATTCCTATTACCAGGTAAGAGTCTTAGAAGCTACTAGAGAGAAAGAGCAAGTTACAAAGGGAAAAGAATCATCCTGGCATTAGACTTCTCATATCCAGTAGTGGGGGGTAGAAGATGGTAGAATAAATCTACAAATTAAAGACAGAAAAGGACTATAAACCAAGAATTCTGTATTGGACAGAACAGCATTAACTTCTTAGGGTGATAAATAATATTTGCAGATGTGTAAAGGATCAAATATCAGCAACAACATAGATGATCATCAGAGTAGAAAAAAGACATACGTAAGTATGCAGTGATCTAATACCACAAAAACAATGAACATGCATTGATGGCTTGTTATGTGCTAGACACAGTTTTGGTGCTAGAAACTGTAAATAATACGAAGTCCCTGCATTCAAGGAGCTTGCATTCAGAGAATGTAGCACCCATGTGCCCCATAGAGGAAAACACTCAAGAAAATATTCTAACGAAGTAAGAGCCAGGGAAAGACCCAAGAGGAAAGAATATATTATATAGACTATAGATGTGCACAATGAACAATGAACCTTCAGTATCTAATTAAATATAAATATAAATCAATAGTGATAACATGGAACTTGCACTTAAGTACCAAGCAAGGATTCTAAAAATAGAAGAGACATACTATGAAGAAGAACCTAATAATGGTCAAGAACTAAAAATATGGCATGAGCAGTAACTAGAATTTGCAGGGGAGGTTAGGGAAAAAAAGCAAATTCTCCACAAGTCTCATCCTAATGGGGGACATATGTAGAAAGCATGAAAATAAATACATTTATCTCATTGGAGGAGAGAGAGGATAATGGTGGAAAAATAAAGTTATAGCTACCTGAGAAATATACACACAAATTATTTATCAGGAATGGGAAGATAACCACTATTGAATAGAAAAGCACAGTAAAAACACCAAAGAAAACTTCACCAAAACAGCAAAAAGAAAAGGGAGAAGATGAAACATAGTGAAGTAAATAGTAAGCAAAGTAAAATAGAAGAAAAATTTTCAAAAATATCTGTTGTTATACTAAATGTGAATGGGTTAAATTCTCCAATTAAAATACCAAGATCACTAGACTCAAAATACAAAAATCAGGTATATATTGTTTGTGAGAAATACACATGAAAATATAGGTAAAGATAGTTTGAAAACAAGATAAATACAAGAAAGAGAAATCAAAATGTATACATTGATACAAGACAGTGGAATTTAAGATTAAAAGTGCTAACCATGATTACAAAGCAACATTACATAATAAAAGATACTTATGAGGAAGATACAATCCATGAACTTGTATTCAATAAACAAAAGAATGAGTTTTTGCTGCATATATTTAACTACTATAAATGCAAGAAGAAACTGTTTAAAAATACAAATACAAATACAAAATTCAGATTGAATTACTGGTTTAAAATAATGTCTACAAATTCTTGACACTCCCTTTGTTATTTTTTTAAGGTTTTTTTTGTTTTTTTTTTCTTAAATTTGACAGACAGAGGGAAAACACAAGCATGGGAAGTGGCGGGCAGAGGGAGAGGAAGAAGCAGGCTCCTTGCTGAGCAGGGAGCCTGATGTGCGGCTCAATCCCAGGATGCCAGGATCATGACCTGAGCCAAAGGCAGTTGCTTAACTGACTGAGCCACCCATGTGCCCCGTGACACTCCTTTTAAAAGGTGAAGCCTAATTTGCCTCATCTTGAATGTGGGTTAGATTAGCAATTTGCTTCTAATGAATTGAAAAAAAAAAAAAAGCAGGAGTGATAGGGTGCAACTTTGGTGACTAAGTCATAAAAGACACTACAACTTCCTGCCTGCTTTCTCTTTTGCATCACTCACTTGGGGGAAAGCCAGCTGCTATGTCATGAGAACACACTCAGGCACCCTGTGGAGAAGCCCATGTAGCTGTTCTGCCAATAACCAGTGAGGAACTGAAATGCTGTCCCTGCAGCCACATAAGTTAGCAATCTTGGAAATGGGTCCTTGAGCCCAGTCAACCTTTCAGATGACTGCAGCCCTGGTCGATAGTTTGACTATCACAGTATGAGAGACCCTAAGCCAGAATCATTTAGCTAAGCTGCACTCAAATTTCTGACCCACAGAAACTGGGAGACACTAAATGTTTATAGTTTTAAAACACTAAGTACTGGGGTAACTTGTTATGCAGCAATATATAATATACATATTTAGACAGATATATTAGACACTAAATATGTGGAAAATTGAATATTTAATCAGTGAATTTAATTTAATATGTAGATATAGGAAGAACTTTACATCCTATAAAGAGTACAGTTAATTTTTCATATGTCCAAGGAGACTTTATGAAAATCAATTATGTACTTGATTTCAAAGAAATCCTGAATAAATTCAAAATAGTAAACATTTCATAGGATATATTCTCATATTATAATCCAATAAAATTTTAACTAAATAATAAAAATATGATTCAAAGAATTCTAGCTCCTTTAATTAAGATCCTTGGAAATTAAAAAGTGTCATCTTAAGCATTAGATCAAAGAGAAAAGTAAAGGAAAATTACAAGTCGATAGAAGTCTCAATTAAAACTAAAATTAGAAAAGATGTGTGGGGGACACCTGGGTGACTCAGGCTGTTGAGTGCCCAACTTGGTTTCAGCTCAGGTCTTAATCTCATGAGTCATGAGATTGAGCCCCAAGGCAGGATCTCAATGATCAGGGGAATCTCCTCAACCAGAGATTTTCTCCCTCTGCTCCTCTTCAACTTTCTCTCTCTCAAGTAAATAAATAAATCTTTAAAAAAAAAAATAGATAAGATGTGTAGCTTTAAATACCTTCATTATTAAAGAAGATGCACATGAAAGATTATTCATCTGAGGAAATTAGGAACAGAACAATAAAGTCAATCAAATAAAGATAAAAGCTGAAATTAATGAAATAGAAAGCAAACAAAAAAGAAAAAAATACATAAATCTGAAAGGTGATTCTTTGAAAGAACAAATAAAATTGATAAACTCATCATGAGCCTGACTAAGGATAAGTGAAAAAAGAGAAAATTTAAAAATATGTAACAGGGCACCTGGATGGCTCAGTCGGTTGGGTGTCTGCCTTTGGCTCAGGTCATGATCACGGGCCCCTGAGTCAGGCTCCCAGATCAGCGTGGAGTCTGCTTGTCCCTCTCTCTCCTGCTCATGCTCTCTCTTTCTCTCAAATAAACAAATAAAAATCTTAAAAAAAAATTCTTTTTTTTTTGAAAAAACAATATGTAAGATTAAGGGTGTCTGACGGGCTCATCACTATAGCATATGACTCCTGATCTCGGGGTTGTGAGTTTGAGCCCCACACTGGGTGTAGAGATTACTCTAAAATCTTTTACGGGCACTTGGGTGGCTCAGTCGTTAAGCGTCTGCCTTCAGCTTGGGTCATGGTCCCAGGATCCTGGGATCAAGCCCCACGGCAGGCTCTCTGCTCAGTGGAGAATCTGCTTCTCCCTCTCCCACTCTCCCTGCTTGTGTTTTTTTTCTCACTATCTCTCTCTGTGTCAAATAAATAGATGGAATCTTTACAGAAGAAGAAGTTACAATTTAAAAATAAACAAACAAAATCTTTTAAAAATATGTAAGATTCAAAAGTAGAAAAAAAGACAGAGAGAACTAGACAAAAGTTACATATATGTAAACAATATAATATTGACATCTATGGCAATGTACTTTTATAGTCTAGAGAAATGGAGGATTTCCCTAAAAATAAAACTACGAGAACTGAGAACTGATTCAAAAGTAGAAAACTTGAATAGTACATCTCCCTGTGACTTTATAGCAGAGCTCTATCTCAATTTTCTTTTTCTTTTTTTTTTAAAGATTTTATTTATTTATTTGACAGACAGAGATCACAAGTAGACAGAAAGGCAGGCAGAGAGAGAGAGGGAAGCAGGCTCCCTGCTGAGCAGAAAGCCTAATGTGGGGCTTGATCCCAGGACTCTGAGATCATGACCTGAGCCAAAGGCAGAGGCTTAACCCACTGAGCCACCCAGGCACCCCCACATGACTTTATTTTTTACCTCTTTTGCAAACCCCATTTTAGAGGTCTGTTCTGACTGCAACACACCGCCTTAATCAACAAAGAAAAAGAATGGACTATTGGGGCAGCGTGCAGCATATCAGCAATAGAGAAAAAAGAAAATATTTAATGACCTTCTAGAGCAGAAAAGCATGGGTATGGAGGGTGGAGGACGGGAGGGAAGAGAAAGAAAAGGAAAACCAGGTAGCATGGCTTCCAGTGGACAGCATCGGTGTGACACTGTCAGGGTTAAGAGTTAATTAGATATTTTCTGTCCATGGGCACCTCTTTTTCAGCTTCAGGAAGTCCCCACTCACAGCATCAATTTAACAAACCAGTTTGCCAATACTTGATCTAAAACTCCCAGCTTCCCATTCAATGAGGGAAAAAAATGTCTTGTAATTTTAGCAAGGCTAATTGAGGCTCTGAATGAAGTATTTCACAATGGTCATTCTAATTAAGCAAAAGTGGCTGATAAAAATTAGCCTTTTCAGAAATAAAATCCAAAAATATAACTTAACTAATGCTGTGTAAATTGCTTCACTTGATGGTGTTTGAAGCCTTATGATATTGAGATGCTCTGTTAGCAAAGGTCTGCCATGATTACCAATGAAGAAAGCATTCTATTCAAAGCCAAATAGGACCATAGCTGAAAATATCTAGCTTAGTCTTAAGGTATTAAGTGATACAAATTGTAAGGACAACCAAATACGAAAGGGACCAAAATCTCAACACAAATAATCAAAAGCAATCATTGGTATGAATGCCATTATTTATTACAGGGCACTGCAAAAAATGTGTGACAATAAAATCTTCTCCGATCCTCCAAAACTTTCCTTCATGATTTAGGCACTTACTAAATGACTAAAATTTTTGAACGGGTTGTCTTAAATTCCGCCTCCTCCAGGAAGTCTTCCATGAGGTGAGGTGCCCCTCCAACATGCTACCTTGTAGCCTTGGGGTTATCTTTATCATTAATACATCCCACCCTGACCTGTCTTGTCTTTTTACTAGTTGGCCTTTTCCACTAGCCATGATGTCTCTGGGGCTGAGGACCGTAACTTAGTCATACTTGTCTTGCCAACCCTTAGCAGAGTACCTCACTCATAACAGGGGTTTAATAAACACATGTGAAATGAAGGAACTTCATATTCACCTTTGTATCTTCTCAGTTTTCACATAGTGCCTTGAACACTGCAAGGACCAGATAAAAGCGTAGTACATGAATCAATTTGTGGACAAACTAACTTTTGTATGTGATTGGTTGTAAGGATACAAATCTTAAACCAAACCAACTGCTTGGATGAAGAGAGTAATATGACAAGACATCTCAGGGACCCTCCACTGCAACTCCCCCTCTCAGGCTATGCCTTTGGCAGGCCCTGGGCCAGGCCCAATCCTGACAAGGAAGAAACGGCCTGGCCAAGCACTCACTGGAAGGTGAATAACAATTTTGCCTTAATTCAAAGCCTGGGGTTTTCCTGGTTTCTCTTTGGGGCTGACTGAGAGGAATCAGTCCGAGCATAATAAAAAAATTTAGGGATTCACAGCTCCAAAGATCTCCAGTGGTAGTTTGCCACGCTGTTCCCTGTGGTTCACGTTCAATCCGAATGTGAATAAAATACATCGTGAGAAATTAAATAAGAAAAAAGTAAAACAAACATCAGTTGATAATTTTACTAAATAATAATAAATAAAATTAGGATATATGAAATCACGGCCACTAGCTGCTTCTAAATAGAAGACAAGAGAGCCCGTGGCTTATGCTGAGACACCCTGCTCAGCGTTGCGGGGGTTAAACGAGAGGAAGGGCCGCACACAGGGCATCGCACATAATTGGGAATTAAAAACACACGTTGATGCATTGAGTTTTGCAGTGAGCATCACCTGCCGTCGCAGAAACCCTACCATTTCCTGAAGCCATTGAGAGAGGGCCTAGGTCAGAAGTGACAGCTGCCGTCAGTCCCCTGGGAGGCCACAGAGAGAAATCGGCCACTCCCTCTTTTCCTGCTTTGTTCGTAAGATGCACTTTCTTCCCCTCTTATGTGCTTTCCTGGCCCATTAAGCTTCTCTCAACTAATCTTCCTTTTTTTCCCCCCCTCATGTTCTTTTGTCCTCCTATACCTAAGACCCAATAATGATACTCATACTGTAAGTACTGCTAAGATGAATTTTCCAGATCACTGAAGCTTACTCCTTTAAAAGCTAAAACGCATTTTTAAATTACTTTAACCATTTTAACTCTGGGTTTTGAAAATGTGCCATTTGTTCTCTCCAGTTCTTAACAGAGTGTGCACCGCAGCCCTTGACGCTTTGCTGACACTGCAGGCTTATTGATCTCCGCATCCTCTCCGAACTTCTCACAAATACAGAACTCTCTTCCCTGCACATATTTCCTATCTCATACTTACAGGTCTAGATCTCTTCTGTCAGTGGGACCTTTACTTTTCATCATTGTCCTCATTTCTCACAACTGCCTCCCCCGCCCCCCCACAGTCCCTGATCTGCCGGGGTGGGCAGCAGACAGCCCCACTTGTAGCAAGAATGTGTCCGATAGGATTTTCCTGATAGAATGTTCCCTGGTCTTTGAGCAAGGGTCTGGGGCCCACACTGCAAGGAAAGGTTGCTGGATTTGTGTCAGTGATTTCAAGAACGCAGAGACCCTTTCTCCTTAATTGTGTCAGTTTGGGACCGCAGAGCAGAGCCAAGTGAAGGTAAGTACAGTACACGGGAGTCGGCCCCCCGGAGAGGGGACTGTCACAGTCCCTTGTATTCAGGTAGAAACATTCTTTCCCTGAATAGTTTGCGCGCCTGGTTTCAGGGCACACTGTACCCCTGCGATCCTATTATCGTTCCTCATTTAAACTTCAGGAAAAAAAAAAAAAAGAAACAGAAAAAGGCTGACTTTGGCGAGTGAGATCATCACGTGAAGGCGCTTACTCAGTCATCTCCGCGTGACTGTCCTTTCTTCCCCGGGCCTGCGGCTCCGGTCCCTCGCTACCCTCGCTGCCCCTAAGCCGCGTGACTGGCCATCATCATGGGCCCACCAGGTTCTTCCCTTCTTAGACACCATTAAGGACAGCACCTTTTCAGCTTCTTAGAGTGGAACCCCATTGTCATCAGTGGCTCGTTCCTCAGTTTCCCCTTTCAAACCAGGCAATTTCAAGATTTGGGTGCGCGTGCTTTATCCCACAGCCAAGATGCATTTTAGCTGCTTCTCGCTCCCGCATTTAAAACTCGAATTCATGTTTTCCAAACATCCCTCTCACCTCCCTCTCCCCAAATCCCTCCCAAACGAGGGTGCCCTACTCTTCTGCTGGGCTCTCGGTCCCCACTCTGGAACGCTGTCGTCGGTTAACTCTCAAAATACTTCTTGCTTTCATGTGAATGCTATTTTTCACCTTTCATTCTTTTTATGGTATCTCTTACCACCCACCTCCTCCTGTTCAGTCTTTACGTTAGCACTTTCCAGTTTTAAAATGTTCCATACTGCTCTGCCGATAGAATTAAAGAAACACGTTGCAATTCTCGTTTCTCGTCTGTCTACTCCCAAGTCCCTTCCCCCACCACATCTTAATCTCTTCAACTACCCCTCAAGAAATTTGCAATTCTAAATGCCTCAGAAGCCATTTCTCCCATCTAATTTACTCGACTATTTCCCTTTTTATATATCTCCCCAAACCTCTAAAAACATAATGGCTGGATTTTCTCTTGTGGATGTTCCCCATCTCCTCCTGCCCCCTCTTCCTCCCTCTGACTGTCACTGCCAACAGCAGCAGGACTGAACTTCGGAACATTTTATATGGTGCCATGAACTGAGGTAAACAAATCTCGCTCCCTGAACTGTGTAACTCCTTAGCTTCCTCTCACCAGTCCGTTCTCTCACTGCTCCCACAGCTTTCCAATTTGGCCAGTAGAATCCCCATTTTATGGTAAATAAACTCTCTTCTGCCTTCAACTCATTCAGAAGATTTCCCTCGGGAAGTCTGGGCCTCCCCTAAGAAGGCTGCTGGACTCCTGGAAGGACAGGACTCATTCCCCCACAGGATGGAGCTGGGGGCGGTTCATAGGCTCCTCAGAGCCACTAAAAAACCAGCATTTTGGGGCGCCTGGGTGGCTCAGTGGGTTAAAGCCTCTGCCTTCAGCTCAGGTCATGATCCCGGGGTCCTGGGATCAAGCCCCACATCGGGCTCTCTGCTCAGCAGGGAGCCTGCTTCCTCCTCTCTCTCTGCCTGCCTCTCTGCCTGCTTGTGATCTGTCTCTGCCAAAGAAATAAATAAAATCTTAAAAAAAAAAAAAAAAAACCAGCATTTTGTCAGCCTCCGCTAAAAGCCCCTCCTACGACTTCTGACTAGCCTTCCTTCCCCTGCTCCTCACCTCACAGTCCTGTGGCAGATTCACTGAACACAACCTGCTTTCCACATCCTCGACCCCCTCATCTCCAATCTGGACTCCATCTTGGACACACTCGTCTCCTATGACTCCTCCTCGACAACTTCGCACCCTCCCTGCTTCCCAAGGCCCTTGCCTCAGCCTGTCTGCCCAGTCCTGGCCTCCCATTTCTCCTAGTTGACTGGCCCATCCTGACTTCTCTTTCTTCCCTGCCCAGCTTGGAGTCTGTGCTTGACCTCAGGAACTGCTCTCTTACTAGCACCATCAGCTAGCTCTCTACCAGAAAAACTTCGGCTGGACTTCCTGGCACCAACCTAACTTCCAGGGCAGCCTCCTACTTCCTCTGCTCCTGTTCTCCAGCTACCAGGCTCTGGATCCTTCCTTAGGTCTCCTGCCGTCCCCACTGAGGTCCTAAGTGCCAGCTCCGTTCATCCGCTCCCGGGTTAGCCCACTCCGTTCCCTTCTAAGCTTCCACTCCAAATGAATGGAATTAAAACCTCACATTTCTGTTATAATTTATTACTTTAAAAAATGCTTTTGGATATTTGTTATTTTATCCATAAGACCACCTTTTGTGGGGTGAAAGCTCAAGAATATTACAGCCCCCCCCCCAAAAAAAATTGAGTTTCATAGAGGTTACATGGCTCACTTAAGCTCTCACAGTCTCCAAAGAATAGAAATGATTGGCCATCCCAATAATCAGAATATATTTTCTTTCCACTACCTGAGACACCTATGCTGTGCCCAGTTATTCAACGGGCTAGCTGGGGGGGGGGGGGCGCAGGGGGACCGACACAGGGATCAACAGGAGACATCAAGAGATGAAGGCAGGGGTCACCTCAGGATCAGTTGTCCCGAAAGCAAATATTCAGGTTGTCACTGCTGGCTCAGAAACAAATTCCACTGCAGAGATGCAGAGAAACCCCACACCAGCCATGCTGCTCTGTGCCCTCTGTTGAGGCCTCCACAACTCAAACCCAACAAATGAAGAGGAGTCATAGCGCTGAGCTCAGCGATGGTGAATCAGGGTAAAGAAGAGAGCAATTCGGAATTTACTGAGTGGGGCACTCCCTTCCTGCATAATTAGTGTGCTTCGGAAGAGAAGACTGGTATGTGACATGCTCACTTCCCAACAAAATAAAAGCTCAACAGATTGCTCGCCTTCCCATCCTGCATCACTGAGACTTCTCTGAGGTGATAAAGTCATAAATGCAATCTGAGAAAGATAAATGGGCAAATCCCAGGGGATATATAGATAACAGTAATACTGAACAAGGACGCAGATTAAATTTTTTAAAGATTTTTTGTTTAAATATGTGTCACAAAGCCAAAAGATATCCCTCTACAAATATTTCGGCTTCTTAGGAAAAAAACTGTTACATACATCTGTATTTGTCCATATCCCTAGGAAAGCCAACATTGTTATCTCCCCTACCACTGCCCTCCCCCGCCCCAACAAAAAACACCACTATTTAGCAAAATAATTATTTACCTTATAGAAGATCAAAAAAAGATCATCCAGTTTCCCATGCAAATCACCTGGAGTGCAAATGAAAAAAATCACTATTCAGTAGGAAACAAGAAAACACACAGTCCGTTACAGAACTTTGAAACTGACATGCTGCCGATATATTCCCAAGTATTCTCAGCGCATTGGGTTTTTACCCTATGATGGTACTGATGCAACAGTTTGTTTTCATAGCTCTCTTCTTGTCCCCTTTCCTACGACGGATGGCATCTGATGTCGGACAGCATCTGATGTTCCAATTACCTGTTGGCGCCTACCTTGTACGCAGTGCTTAGCTTCCTCTAGGGCCAAGCGCTGCATTAAGAGTTTACATGAATTCTCCTATTCAATCCTTACAACAGCTCTATGAGATGGGTATTATTTTCATCATTCTGAGGTTACAAAGGAGGCTCAGAGTAGTTAATTGATGCAAAATTACCCAGCTACCAAAAGTATCAGAGCTGGAATTCAAACCTAACTTTATCTCACTCCAAACTCAAGCTCTTAGCAATTTTTTGGTATTGTTTACACTATAATCTGGAGGAGAGCAGCATTAATATCTGTCAGTTCGCATTAAGTCCCCAGTGCCTCTCCTAGTACGTGATGCATGACAGACACTCGATAAATAAATTTAATTGCTAAATGCACAGCTTTTTAAAGCCATGTATTTAAAGCCACATATTAGGGGCATCTGGGTGGCTCAGTGGGTTAAAGCCTCTGCCTTCAGCTCGGGTCATGATCCCAGGGTCCTGGGATGGAGCCCCGCACCTGGGATCAGCTCTCTGCTCAGCAGGGAGCCTGCTTCCCTTTGTCTCTCTGCCTGTCTCTCTGCCTACGTGCTTTCTCTGTCTGTCAAATAAATAAATAAAATCTTTTAAAAAATATTATTAAAGCCACATATTAGAGAATATGCTCTAGCAACAATATCTAAAAATTTAAAAATTGTGAGTTGACATTGTTTTGATGAGACAGTTACAGGAAGTAAAAATGCAAGCATGGCTTTATGGAACTCAGCTAATGAAGGGAAACCATATGAATATATGAAGCCATTAATTAAAAATTAAGAGTGAATATATTAATGAAAAGCCCTATTTGGATAACTATTTCTAGGTAAAATATCTGTGTTTCATAGGCCCTGATCATTAATTGTTTTCTTTGTATTCAACTTGATTACCAGATAGAATTTAATATAGAAATATCTTTCCCCAGTTTGCTTGAAATCCCACAACCAAAATTAATCAAATATACACAACAAAAGACTCTGATTATGAGAATAATAAAAGTCCTATGTCACCAGCACTTAATTTATAAAATGACTATAATAGTAAGAGCAAATTAATGCTATTGTATACTTAAATCTTATTGCTTTCATATGATCTTACTCCAAATATAAGGAAATAAAAATGGAAGGACTTTATATATTTTGGATTATTTTATTTTCCTAATTTTCCTCAGGGTGACTTGTCTTTCAAGGATTTGGGTGGACAAAATTGTTGCAGCTGGCATGCTAAAAAATGAATTGGTGGGGCGCCTGGGTGGCTCAGTGGGTTAAGCCACTGCCTTCGGCTCAGGTCATGATCTCAGGGTCCTGGGATCGAGCCCCACATCGGGCTCTCTGCTCAGCAGGGAGCCTGCTCCCCCCCACCCCGCCTGCCTCTGCCTACTTGTGATCTCTCTCGCTCTCTGTCAAATAAAAAAATAAATAAAATCTTTTTTTAAAAAATGAATTGGTTTCCGCATATTAGGAATTGAGGTATATAGATATTTTTAACTTCTAGATGGACTGCAATAGATAAAACTTGATGTATCACAGAAAGATAGCCACAGAGAGCTATTTCCACTGCAAACAAAAACATGAACACAGAATTAGTTATCTTTTATAACATAACTAGAAACTAAAACACCTTCTACGTTGCATGAGTGTTGAGAACTACGTAGCAGGTTGAGATGTTCATTTAAAAGAATGCATCTGGAAATTAAAATAAAGGTAAAATTTCATCACACTTTCTCTTCCTCTTCTAGTACTATCTTAAACAGATGTTTTTGAAAATATAGCCCCAATTTTGAATTTTAAATGATGACCAAATTTATCTAAGTTTAATGAGGCTATAAAGACCAACAATAATAATTTCTCTGCTAAGGGAACCTATTGGCCTTGGCTTTTCCCTCTAGCAATGGTGCTACATGGAAAAATGTCTGGAAATAAGTGCCCAAGATATGGAGATCTTTAAGTAAATGAACTGTCCAATCAATTCATTCCCGTCTTTCTCTCATAATGGAAAATGAAACATCAGTCTGAGAGATGCGTGATGGGAGTTGAGAGAGTAGCAGATACGGGGTTGGCCTAACGCCAGATGCAAAGGACCTGATTTTTGACTCTGACCCTGCTACTAATCAGCTGAGTGAGCCTGGGGGTGAGGGGTGGGGGTGGGGAGAGTCACCGCATAGAAATGCAGGGCAAGAGCAGTGCCTGGCTGACTGTCGGTGGACCATGGGACTCTTGGTCTTAGGGTTGTAAGTTTGAGTCCCACATTGAGTATAGAGATTACTGAAAAACAGAATCTTTAGAAAAAAGAAAAAAAGAAAGAGAGAGAGGAAAGAATGTAGGGAAGGCAGTACATTTTCCTTTTCCTCTCTGGGCCTCAATTTCATCCACAAGAACAAGTGATAGGCTGTTCTCAGTAAGAACTGCTTGGATCTTACACTGTATAATGTCAGGACTCCCTCGCCCTCTAATTCACATCTTCTTCTAAATCTTTTTACCCAAAGATAAATCTACAGTGGAAACTGCAGGTATACTGGAAACATGTGGGAGCGGATCTCAATCTCTGCTTGGTTTACTGTATCTAGCCCTGGCTCCACGGGCTCCCTGGGTGGGCACAGCTCCCTGAGCTTCACGCGCCCGCCCCCCACCGAAGTCTAAAGCTCTGTGAAAAGTAAGAGCCCGTCAGGCCTTGGATAAAAGCCCCCCCTCCCCCGCTGAGATGCATCATCTGTCAGGCAGAGGTGCGGGGCCCATTCGGTTGGAATCGAACTCGTGAAGGTGCGTCCGAAGCCGGAGTCTGGGCACATGCCCCGTACCGGATACCAATGCGTCGAGTCCCTACCACCGCTACGAGGCGCTAGCGAGGCAAACGGTTTGACTACATTGTCAAACCCACTTCTACCTGCCAGCAGAAAAGAAACACAGGCTAAAATTGATTTGGAAAATCACAATCACTGTTTTGTAACTTAAGGGCCTAATTAGAAGTTAAGGGAATCGCTATTCCTTCCACGCACCCCATTCTCAGACAGTTGCAAGCCCGCTGAACACCAACTGTGTTGAATTTCACTGTGTACTGTTTCTGGAAGCAATATCCTGCCAGGCTGGCCTATACGATAACAAAATCTCAAGTCTTGTTATTTAGAAGAACAAGGAACAGATTTCTGGGACATTCCCACTCTTCTAAAAGCTGCAGCGACCAGTTGGAAAAATCTAAAACGGCAGCCAAGGGCAGAGAAGAATTTAATCTCCACCCGGCCTTGGGCTTTTCGCCTGCCAGCATCAGTGGCACGCATGAGGCCCACCTAGGAAAAGGAACACGGAACGAAGATAATGAGAGCTAGACGGAGGGCAGAGAACGCTTATGCCACCCATGGGTGGTTTTCCATATTAAAATGCTGCCTGCCTTTATAAAAAGCTATGAGTTCTTTAATTTCTCACATAATTAATTCCTGCCAGCTGGTATGCAAAACAAAGACAAGATGGGGAACAGTATTATCATGATAGATCGCTCTATATTAACACTTCTCCCTTAATACAGTCCAATTTACACAGTTTTCAAGCTAAGTAAATGAGGTAGAACCAAGACGTTCCTAAATATTAATTCGGCAGCTCCACTCCGAAACTTACCACAGATTGTTATCTCTTTGGTGGGAGAAGTTTTGACTTGAGTGAAGTTCGGCATTTGCTTCAGGACTCTCTTTGTTTCAAAGAGCACCTCTAGGACATAATGCGCGTGAAGAATCTGTGGGCGGGGCAGAGGAAATGCATACAGTGAACTAGTAAGAAAGGCAGGACAGGGTAGAAAGCTGTAAGAGGGGAGCATACGAGCCCATTTCAGGAAGCTGGATTACAGGATAATCTCTAAATGAGTCTCAGATAGATTATTCTAGTACTGTGTCTGGCATACAGGAAGCCATCACTAGAGATCTGTAAACGGAATGAATGAATGGTTCCTAGGGCATTTACACTTTCCTGTTCTTAACTGACATCGCCCATTCACAAAACGTCTCTGATGGTTCTCGGTCCTTAAAGCCCAGGAGACATGACAGGGAAAAAAAAGGAGACTGCCTTGCTCCAGGGAAACAGGCAGACAAAAATGAATCCATAGAAGAGAAGGAAGAACAGGACAAAGAGAGAGGGAGAGCGACTGTGGAAGCGGGGCTCCTTGGCATTTGTTTGGGACATCCTGCCACCTGGAGTGGCAACCAGGTGGTGGCGCTGGCTTCACAGATCTCCCAAGGCAGCCGGAGCAGCCCCAAGGAACCCCTGAGCCAAGAATCCCAGGTGGCTCAATGCTGGGTGCACAGACGTGAGCATATACAGAACAGCAAGTGCATTTATATACTAGTCTAAATATAAAACCTATTCCAAACCCAAATAAACCATTTGCATCACCTCCTATTATGACTATTCCGCTGCCCTCCTCCAGTTACAGTGATGACGACATCATCGTTTGGACAGATTGACTCCGCTTTCTCCGCTGGGCTTTTGTTTGTTTGTTTTAAATCCAGTGTGTTAGTCTCTCTTTTTAAAAAAAGTATAATATATTCCAAATACATAATTCCCAAAGAAACAGAGCCGATGCAAATGTAACAGATGCTAACACCACTTCATGGGTCAGGACTGTTCCCACGACTTGAAAGGGGCTAGCCAAAATCGATATGTGCCATGAGTGCCAAATACGTACTCGTTTTCAAAGACTTGGTGTGTGAAAAAATAAAAAAGTAAAAAGTCTCATTAAAAACTTTAACTTGGACTACATGTCAAAATGATAATAATTTCATCTGTTGGATTAAATAAAGTATTAAAGTCATTTTCTTTTTTTAACATTTTTTAAAGTTTTCTTATTTTAGTAATCTTTACACCCACATATAAATTATATAAATAATTTATATATGATATAGAATAATTATATAAATTATATAAATATAATATAATAGATTTTATTTCTGTTGGACGCCACTGGTTTAGATTATTAAAGGCTGAGAAGGATCATTTCTACATACTGTTCAGATACTGCTTTGGGTAAGGGTTTCAGAACAGATGGAATCCTTTGCTCCTTTGGAAAAATCTGGTCTCATGGTATCTTAAAATTTTTATTTGCATAGCTATTAAAATGACAAAACTATTTCCTATCCCAGACCCCAAAAACATGATTTAAGTTTAGAGAATTTTCTCGATTAAATCTACATTTTTTTTTTTTAAGGCAGAGAGCAAGGCGAGGGGCAGAGGGAAAGGGAGAGAGAGAAGCTTTTTTAATTAACTTATAATGTATTATTTGTTTCAAGGGTACAGGTCTGTGATTCATCCGTCTTACATAATTCACAGCACTCACCATAGCACATAACCCTCCCCAATGTCTATCACCCAGCACCCCCATCTTTCCAACCCCCCTCCCTTCTGGCAACCCTCAGTTTGTTTCCTGAGATTAAGAGTCTCTTATGGTTTGTCTCCCTCTCTGGTGGGAGAGAGAATCTTTAAGCAGGCTCTGTACCCAGCAGGGAGCCCAACATAGGACTCAATCCCATGACCCTGAGATCATGACCTGAGCAGGAATCAAGAGTAAGGCACTTAACTGACTGAGCCAACTAGATGCCCCTGATTAAGTATACTTGTTAAGGACAGGAATCAGGATTTGAAAGCAATGTGAGAATTAGGAGGAAAGATGGATGTTGATGAGTGGAGAGACACATATTTCCTGACTCCCCAAGACCTAATGAACTGCTAAAGATTTTTCCTACAAAAGCATTTTATTTATTTTTTTTAAAAGATTTTATTTATTTATTTATTTGACACAGAGAGAGAGATCACAAGTAGGCAGAGAGGCAGGAAGGGGGGGCGGAAGCAGGCTCCCTGCCAAGCAGAGAGCCCAATGTGGGGTTCGATCCCAGGACCCCGAGATCAGGACCTGAGCCAAAGGCAGAGGCTTAACCCACTGAGCCACCCAGGCGCCCCTACTACAAAAGCATTTTAAATCCATTCAATCCACAACTTGAGTCAAATCTTGAATGTGAACTTTCCTTTAGCTCCATTTTAAAGGAACAGGTAAAATACCTTAATACAATGACTTATTTCACTTTGCACATTTAGTCTACTGATTCCCAAGACTGGCTTCAGTGTCACCTGAACTTGCCACTGCAGATTTTCTGGTCCATTTGTAGCACTAATCAGAGTAACTGGTGTCTGAAAGGGCAGTTTTGTTTTGTAAGTTAAAAAAAAAAAAAAATCACTGAGAATATATTACAACAAAAAATTCCTATTATTAAAATGGTTTTTCAAAAATAAAATAAAATAAATAAAATGGGTTTTCTCGGTCCTTTTTCTTTCCTTTTCCTTTTTTTTCACTTTATTATTATTATTTTTTTAAGTAATCTCTACATCCAGCATGGGGCTCAAACTCACAATCCTGAGATCAAGAGTTGCATGCTCCACTGACTGAGCCAGCAGGGTGCCCCGGTTCCTTTATCAACAGGCTAAAATGATGTGGCTAATGTCAGTATTTGCTTACAATGCTGTCTTTCAATAGCATTATAATTGTGTTTACAGTTGCAATATTTTATTTTTTTAAGATCTTATTTATTTATTTGACAGACAGAGATACCAAGCAGGCAGAGAGGCAGGCAGAGAGAGAGGAAGGGAAGCAGGCCCCCTGCCGAGCAGAGAGAGCCCACGTGGGGCTCGATTCCAGGATCCTGGAATCATGACTGGAGCCAAAGGCAGAGGCTTTAACCCACCCAGGCATCCCTACAGTTGCAATATTAAATATTCAAAAAAGTTAAATTGGTTTCTACATTTATAGAGCTGATCAGAGTAAATAGCACCTGAAATAAAATATTCATATTCTTTTAAAGGAAATGAGGGAGGAAAATACTACTTTTAAAAGATATTTCTTCGTATCAAATAACGAGCTTTTAAATGAAGAAAAATCTCATTTTTTAAGTTGAGATAAAAAGTTAAATAGTAAAAAGGAGTATAACTGAAAAGCAATTTTCTTTCTTCTCCAGACCTCAGTCTCTGTCCCCAGAAACAACCACTGTTAAGAGTGCCTTCATTATCTTTCCAAGACAAATTCTACCTGTTTGCAAGCATATAAAATTAATATAACCACATAAAAATATGTAATATTAATATATATATTCTATTCTATAAGTATATAGAGTATATTCCTACAAAGGAATGTTATTCAACTAAAAGTAGTAATGAAATACTGAGATATGCTAAAACATGGATGAATTCTGAATACATTTTGCCAAGGGAAGGCAGACATAAAAGGTCACATATTATATGATTCTATTTATATGAAATGTCCAAATTAGGCAAATTTGTAGAAAGAAAAGGCAAATTAGTGGTTGCCAGGGGCTAGGGAGAAGGGGCAATGGGGAGTGACTGCTTGATGTACAGGGTTTTGTTTTGGGGTGATGAAATCTTCTGGAATTAGATAGTGGTGTTGGTTGCACAACATTTTGAATATACTAAAAACTGTTCAACTGTACACTTTTAAATGGTTAAAATGTTCTATTTTATGTTATGTGAATTTTGTCTTAGTTTTTAAAAATCAAAAAATGTATATAATACTTAATTTTTTTTTTATAGATGGGAACACACTGTACTCTATGTTGAACCTTCCAGGTTTCCCTTAACAACATATATTTCTCTTTTTTATAAAGTCAAAATTACTGATCTTTTCTGTTATACTCCTTGGATTTTTGTCATATCGTTTCTCTCTTTGAACATATTAACCATATTTATCTTAAACTCTGAGTTTGATAATTTCGGTCTGTTTCTGTTGTTTGTTGTTTGCCTCAGTTTTCTGTCATGAATCTTGTATCTTCCTATGCCTGGTTAACATGGTATTGAGTTCTGGACCTCGTACGTGACAATTTGAAGAAATAATTTGAGGCCAATTTCTTTCTAGAGAGGATTTACTTTTTCATTTGGCAGGTGGCTAGGAACTCCTGCTATCTAGAATAATCTCAATTTAATTTCAGGAATTAGATGATTCCAAGCTTTGCTTCATCCCCACAGAGACAGTATACTTATAGTTCACTCTTACTCCTAGGGTATGCCCTTAGGGTCCAAACCTGAGAATGAGGGTTTTGGTGTAATGTCAGAGAAAATAATGGAATAGGTAGCTCATAGGTCCTATCCTATTCTGCTCCACAGAAGCACTGAAAACTCAAGCAAAAAACAAACAAACAAACAAAGAGTCAAAATCAACTCTCGCAGAACTTTGGAAAACAAAGTTCAGAGCAACCAAGAAAAGGCTGAATCAAGAAAAAGGTAACTTAAAAATCCTAGTGCAAGCAGAGAGTAAAGGGTAAAATAGGTTTGTAAACAGCATAGCTGGGCAGTGAAGAAGTGTACCAACACAGAGCCTATCTGCAAAGACTAGGCTTATCTTTGCTTCTATCTCTCTACCATGTTCTTTCTTTCATTCTCTCTCTTGGGCTCCTGGTGTTCAAGGAAATCTCCATCAAATACTAGCTGAACACAAGCTAAAAGAACAAAGATTTCAGAGACCTCACACACAACTAGACCAAGCATACATCTATAGAACACTCCACCCAACAACATCAGGCTCCACATTTTTTTAACAAGAGCACATGGAACATTCTCCAGGATAGACCGGATATTAGGCCTCCAAACAAGCCTTAATAAATTGAAAAAGATTGGAACCAAGCGAAGTTTCTTCTCTGATCACAATGGAATGAAGCTTGAAATCAATAACAGAAGGAAAATTGAAAAAGTCACAAATATGTAGAAATTAAACAACATACGCAAACAATAGGTCAAAGAAGAAATCACAAAGGAAATTAGAAACTACTTTGAGATGAACAAAAATGAAAATGTTACATACCAAAATATATGGGAGGCATCAAAAGCAATGCTCAGAGAGAAATATATAATTGCAAATGCCTACATTAAAAGAAAGATCTCTGGGGTGCCTGGGTGGCTCAGTGGGTTGAGTCTCTGCCTTCAGCTCAGGTCATGATCTCAGGGTCCTGGGATCAAGCCCCGCATCAGGCTCTCTGCTAGGTGGGGAACCTGCCTCCCCCCACCCGCCTGCCTTTCTGCCTACTTGTGATCTCTCTCCCTGTCAAATAAATAAATGAAATGTTTCTGTGTGTGTGTGTGTATGTCAATTTAGCAACAGATAAAAATTTATTAGGGATGTTTATAATACATCATACATATTATTACCCTAACTTTTTTATATTAAATTTTTACATGCTCTAAAATTATAAATTATTTTATTTTGTTCATGTTATGGCAGTAAGAGATATTTAATGAAAGCCTACAGAAAGATAAAAATATAAAGTTCATAGGTGTTTTTCTCCATTTCTCTCTATATTTAATCATTATCAATGATTTTTTTTTAAATTACATGGAGAAAGGAAGAAAGCCCAAGTTTTCATATTCCTAAACTTTTTAATTTTAATAGTCACTCTAACATGCCTTACTTGCTTGGTTCAGAATTTTAATTATTATAAGGTAATCTATTTTAAGTGAATATTTAAGGATCATTTATTTTTCTTTTATGTGACTGCAGTTGAAATGTGGGTGAAGAGGAGGCTGAAGTTGATGTGAGCCTATCTTTCCAATTCAGCTGCTACTCTCCACTCACCAATATTCCATGGTTGTCTTTTTTTTTAAATTTATTTTTTATTTATTTGTAGCATAACAGTATTCATTATTTTTGCACCACACCCAGTGCTCCATGCAATCCGTGCCCTTTATAATACCCACCACCTGGTTCCCCCAACCTCCCACCCCCCCCACCCCTTCAAAACCCTCAGATTGTTTTTCAGAGTCCATCGTCTCTCATGATTCACTTCCCCTTCCAATTTCCCACAACTCCCTTCTCCTCTCTAACTCCCCATGTCCTCCATGCTATTTGTTATGCTCCACAAATAAGTGAAACCATATGATAATTGACTCTCTGCTTGACTTATTTCACTCAGCATAATCTCTTCCAGTCCCGTCCATGTTGCTACAAAAGTTGGGTATTCGTCCTTTCTGATGGAGGCATAATACTCCATAGTGTATATGGACCACATCTTCCTTATAAAATCTTTAAAAAAAAGAAGAAGAATTAGAAGAAGAAGATCTCAAGTGAAAAACTAACTTGACATGAAGGAACTAGAAAAAGAACAAACTAAGCCAAAAGCTAGCAGAGGAAATATAAAAAGGTTAGAGTTTGGATAAATGAAATAGACAACAGAAAAATAATAGAGAGGCTCAACAAAACTCAAAGTGGGTTCTTTGAAAATATTAACAAAATTGACAAACCTTTAACTAGACTGACAAAGAAAAACAAAGAGAGAATGTAAATAACTATAATCAGAACTAAAAGTGGGAACATTACCACCAACCTTAAAGAAATAAAAAGAATTTTAAAAGAATTCTATGACTAATTACACACTAACAATAGATAGCTTAGATGAAATGGACAGATTCCTGGAAACATACAAATTCCCAAAACTGATTCAAGATGAAATAGAAAATCTGAACAGATCTAGGACAAGTAGAGATTGAATCAGTAGTCAAAAACCTCCTAACAAGAAAAAGTCCAAGATAGAGAGCTTCACTGGTGAACTCACTGAACATTTAAAGAATTAACACCAATCCTTCTTAAACTCTTCCAAAAAAAATTGAAGAGAAGGAAACAATTCCTAACTCATTTTATAAGGCCAATATTATTCTAATACCAAAGTCAGACAAAGACACCACAAGAACATACATATCAATATCCCTTATGAATAAAATGAAAAAAAAAAAAAACCTTCAAAATACCAGCAAACAAAATCCAATAAAATTTTAAAAGAAGCATAGACCATGACCCAGTGGAATTTATTGCAGTAATACAAGATGGTTCAACACACACACAAAAATTAACCAGTGTAATATATACATTAATAGAATGAAGGAAAAAAACACAGGATCATCTCAATTGGTGGAGAAAAAGTATTTGACAACATCTAACACCTTTACATGACAAAGCCACTCAGAAAACTAAGAATGGGAGAAGACTTCCTCAACATGATGAACGGCATTGATGAAAAACCCACAACTAATGTCAAACTCAATGGTGAAAGATTGAAAGCTTTCCCACTAAGATCAAGAACAAGACAAGCATGCTTGCCCTCACTACTGCTATTCAGCATTGTAGTGGAAGTTCTAGCCAGAGCAACTAGGCAAGAAAAAGAAATAAAAGTCATCTAAATCAAAAAGGAAAAAGTAAAATTATCTCTATTCTCAGATGACATGATCCTGTATATAGATCATCTCAAAATACATACACACACTACTACTAGAGCTAGTAAATAAACTTAGCAAAGCAAAGTGGCAGAGTAAAAACTCAGCCCACAAAAATCAAGTGTCCTTTTATACACCAACAATAAATAATTCAGAAGGGAATTAAGAAAGCAATCCCAGGGGCGCTTCGGTGGTGCAGTGGGTTAAGCCTCTTCCTTTGGCTCAGGTCATGATCTCAGAGTCTTGGGATCAAGCCCCGCATTGGGCTCTCTGCTCAGCAGGGAGCCTGCTTCCCACTCTCTCTGCCTGCTTCTCTGCCTACTTGTGATCTCTGTCTGTCAAATAAATAAATAATATCTTAAAAAAAAAAAGAAAGCAATCCCATTTGCAATAGTAATCAAGAGGATAAAATACCAAGGAATAATTTAAAATAGTAAAAGACTTGTGCACTGAAAATTAGAAAACATTGCTAAAAGAAATCAAAGAAGACTTAAACAAATGGAAAGTCATCCTGTGTTTATGAATTGGAAAACTTAATATTGTCAAGATGGTAATATTATCCAAAGTAATCTACAGATTCAATGCAATCCCTAACAAAACTTTTTTTTTTTTTAACAGAAATGGAGATGTCAATCCTCAAATTCATGGAAAGGGAACGCAAATGCCAAAACAGTATTCAAAAAGAACTTAATTGAAGGATTCATACTTCCTGATTTCAAAACTTAACTATAAAGCTATAGTAATTAAGACAATGTGGTATTGGCATAAGGAGAAACACAAACACAAATGAATAGAATTGGGAGTCCAGACATAAATCAATACATCTGTGATTTATTAGTTTTCAACAAGGGTATCAAGGCCGTTCAATGGGGAAAGAATGAACTCTTCAACAGAAGGTGCGAGAACAACAGCATATCCACATGCAAAGAATAAATTTAGACCCCTACCTCATACCATATACAGAAAGTAACTGAAAATAGTTCATGGAAATAAATGTAAGAGCTAAAACTATAAAATTCTTAAAAGGAAACATAAGGGGTAAATCTTCATGACCTTGGATTTGGCAATGGATTCTTAGATATAACACAAAAGCATAAGCAACCAAAGAAAAAAATAGATACATTGAACTTCATCAAAATTAGAAATTTTGTTACTCAAAGGATGTTATCAAGAAAGTGACAAAATGACTTACAGAATGAAAAAAATTTCAGATCATATATCTGAGGGGTGCCTGGGTGACTCAGTTGATTAAGCATCCAACTCTTGGTTTCAGCTCAGATCATGATCTCAGGGTTGTGGGATGGAACCCCACATTGGGCTCTTTGCTCAATGGGTCTCCTTGAGATTCTGTCTCTCTCTCTCTCACCCTCTTCCTCTGTCCCTCCCCCCCCCCCCACATCCTCTCTCTCTCAAATAAATAAATAAATCTTTTTTAAAAAATCATATATCTGGTAAGAGATTTGAATCAAGAATATATAAAGAACTCAATAATATAAAAACAAATAACCTGATTTCAAAATGGGCAAAGCATCTGAATAGACATTTCTCCAAAGAATGTGTACAAATGCCTAGTAAACATGGAAAGGTGTTCAACATCTTCAGTCATTAGGGATATGCAAGTCAAAACCAATATGAGGTATCAGTTCACATGCAACTAGGATGGCTATAATAAAAACCCAATTAAAAAAAATAAACAAAAGCAATCAAGAAGTGTTGGCAAAAACATATAATATAATTAGAACCCTCATGCATTGCCAGTGGGAAGGTAAAGCAGCACACCGTTGTGGAAAACAGTTTAGCCCTTCCTCAAAAAGTTAAAGAGTTACCATACGACCCAGCAGTTTCCTTCCTAGGTGTATATACTCAAGAGAACTGAGGACACATTCATACAAAAACCTGTAAGTGAATGTTCATAGAACCATTGCTCATGATACCCAAAAGATAGAAAAAAAATCCAATTGTCCATCTACTGACAAATAAATAAACAAAATGTGGTATATCCATATAACAGAATATTAGTCAGACAGAGCAATAAAGCAACAATGAAACATGCTATGGTAGGAATATACCCTAAAAACATTACGCTAATTGAAAAAGCCAGACACAAGAGGCTACATATTATGTAATTCCATTTGTTTGAAATGTCCAAAACAGACAAATCCATAGAAACAGAAAGTAGAATCATAGTTGCCAGGGGTGAGGGAGGAGGGAATGGTAATGAGTATGGAATTTCTTTTTGGGGTGGTGAAAGTGTTTTCGGAATTAGCTACTGGTGACGGTTGTATAGTTTAGTGAATGTAGTAAAAACCACTGAATTGTACACATTCTTATTTATTTATTTTTCATCAGAGAATTGTTGACACACAGTGTTGCATTAGTTTGAGGGGTCCAACACAGTGATTCAACAACTCTATATGTTATGCTATGTTCACCCAAGTCCAGCTCCCATCTGTCACCATAGAACTCTATGGTGACATAGTACTATCAGCTATATTCCCTATGCTGTAGCTTTTATCCTGATGACTTACTCGTTCTGTAACTGGAAGCCTGGATCCCCCACTCTCTTTCACCCATTTCACCCATCCCCCCACCCTTAAATCATTCACTTGAAAATGATGAATTTTCTAAGATGTGAATTACATCTCAGAAAAAGAAAAAGGAAATGCTGTAAGCCTATAGATAGGAAGTTTCTGTGCATCTGAGGAGAATTCTAATTAATAGGCTAAGCAGAGCAGAGGGTAGCTCTCACTTACTATGAAACTTTTCTCCCAAGGGAATGCATTTCAGCTATAGTATTTTCATTCATTCATTCACCAGATAGTCACTGAGCACATGCTATGTACAAGAATCAGGGCAGTATCTGCATCCACTTGCCTGTTGTTTCTTGAAGGCCTCAACAAGTAAATCAATATCAGTGAAAGTGAGAGGAAATTGCAGCCGAGGACCATTATAGGAGTCTGGGACATCTACGAAGGAGACATACTCCTGCCTGTCCTTGGCGTCCTGGAGGGTTCCACCAAAAAGTCGAGCAACTAATTCTGGAAAACAAAAGACAGAAGGGGGGGGTCAACATTCCCATACTTAAATTCAATAAATAACTTCTTGAATATCGAGCCCACGTAAGGCATGGTGCTACACGTTATGAATACCAAGCTATCCCACATAAAATCATGAAGAAGAATTTGTTCTCAGACCATTAGGTACATTCACAGGAATCACTCTCATCCCTTCCCGAGTGGACATTGTACCAAAGCAGTGAGCTCTCATTGGTGGGGAGGAGAAGGAGAAACACAAGGAAAACTGGGCAATCAAGGTACTCTGATGGCCTGAAACTCTACTTCTACATTTTTTGTCTACGCTTACAGCTCAGATTTTTACAAATCAGGCTGAAAACATAACAATGTATGGCATTGGATTCAAACATCTGTGCTATTCAAGATCTACAGAAAATTAAACTGCAACATTCAGTTTTTTCCCCTGTTAAACACTTCAAATTTTACTTAGCTGTAATAGATTTCTCTCTTTACATAAAAACAGATTTTCTGACATGATTTCCTTTTTCTTCTTGATAACAAAGCAGATAAAGTTAGATGATGAACCACAGGCAGAAATACCCATAGGGCCTCTCTCTGAGAGAGACATTTCTATGTAACAGATCACCTGCATTGCCCATTTCAGTAGGCACTGAGATCCAGGATCCCTTTCTTACTAGGCTGCCTATAAGACAGTCAACCCAAGAACAGAAATCTGGCTACTTTGGTTGGAGAAAGATGAAAGGGGATATGGTAGACTGATTGCAAAAGTGACCTTGACTGTCTATCCCAACTTCTAGCCTGAATCTTTTTAATGGGATTTGCAGCTACTCTCATCAAGAACCTATTTCCCTGGAGTGCCTGGGTGGCCTAAGTGGGTTAAAGCCTCTGCTTTCCGCTCAGGTCATGATCTCAGGGTCCTGGGATCGAGCCCCGCATCAGGCTTTCTGCTCGGTGGGAAGCCTGCTTCCCCCACCCCCTGCCTGCCTCTCTGCCTACTTGTCATCTCTCTCCCTCTCTCTGTCAAATAAATAAATAATTTTTAAAAAATCGATTTCCCCAGTCTTCAGATCTGGGTTGTGGGGTTCATGACCTGTGTTGGTCTAAAGAATGTGGTGGAAGTGTTATGTACCATTGCCAAGTCAAGACCTCAGAAGGTCTTGTATGCTTCCATGCTCTCTCTTTTGAATCCATGCTACCACCACAGAGCCCAGGCTAACCTAATGAAAGCTCTAAGACTACGGGGAACAAAACTGAGTCACCCCAGCCAAGGCCATTCCGGATAAGCCATTAGCCTGCAGACCTCCAAATACATGACCAAACTCTCGCCAAGAGCTGAGACAAACTGCCAGATCGAGCCTGCCAAGATCAGCAGGAGCACTCGGATAACCTGTAGACTTGTGGGCAAAAAGAAATGTTTATTACATGCCATTGAGCTATTGTGGTTGCTTAATACGCGGTATTGTTTCATGAACAGATAACGGATAGAGACGATGGTGATGTATTCTTCAACTCATTAACACTGAATTGCTATCAAGCCAATGGGAATCAGAAGTCTTCTGCAAGCAGTTTCTATCTTTTTGAATATTTAGAGTAGACATGTTTGGAAAGTGTGACGTTAGCAGATGTAGAGAGAATACTTTTTTTTTCAGGATCCAGTTATGCTGAGAGATTACAGTTAAGGACTAAACTTAAAAAAAAAAATCGTTCTAAAGTAAGTCATAATATTTAGTAATTTAAAATGCTTTCTAGGGGCGCCTGGGTGGCTCAGTGGGTTAAGCCGCTGCCTTCGGCTCAGGTCATGATCTCAGGGTCCTGGGATCGAGCCCCGCATCGGGCTCTCTGCTCAGCAGGGAGCCTGCTTCCCTCTCTCTCTCTCTCTGCCTGCCTCTCCATCTACTTGTGATTTCTCTCTGTAAAATAAATAAATAAAATCTTTAAAAAAAAAAATGCTTTCTAAATTATTGTGGGTCCACCCTAACACTTCTGTGGCGGTGGTTGATGATGTTTGATAAGAAGTTAAATTTAGGAATAATAAGGTTTGTCTTCAGTGTGGTCCAGCACAGTGTATTTTTCCCATTTGGATTTGGTTTGAGATTTGAGAATCACTTAATTATTCCATTTTAGGTTTGAAAACTAGACATACAGAGCAGCTTGGCAAATTTTATCTCAGTTTCCACTGTGCAAACAGTAAAGCCTAAGTATTCTACGTAACTATCTTAATAATCATACCATCCCGTTCTTCGAGACACATCCTCCTGGCTGTACACACTCAAATATTGGGCTACTCTTAGGAAAAAAACAATAACAACAAAGAAAGACAAAAACAACCCCACCGGTCTCACTGTATCATCTTACAACTGACTTGTTGAGTAATCCCGACTGCGTGAGGTACAAGCATGACATGATTTTCTTTTCCCGATCACTGCCTTCACCCATGCTCTGTCTGTTCTCCCTTTCTCATCAGCTCCTACCTCAAGTCAATTCCATCAGTTCCAGTCATTAAATGCAGTTTTGTTTTTTTAAGAACAAAATTAAAATAGTGTTTTTTCTTCTGTAAAACAAACACAAAAAAGCTTAGTTGGCTCTTCTTTCTATACATATGTTGACCTTCATTTCTTGTAAGTTCCATGATAAATATATGAAAAAGCACCAATTCCCTAAGCCATTTCTTAGGCAGACGTACTCAATATGAAATATCAGTAAACATCAAAATCATAATCCTTCTGCTGACTTTTAGCCACATTAAAAAAAAAATAACATAGATTCTCTTCCTAATATGGGTAGCTAATGTGAGTCATGTATGAAAACAATCAAAAGCTCTACCAGGTCGAATGCAAGTACTGTGGGTTGCAACTCAACTATTATAACTAGTAAGAATAATTTAATGAATGCCAGCAATATGTAAAGATTTGTGCAATGTGTAACTGGAATGAGTCTTTACCTGTTTCACTTATAATTCTGTCAACATGAATCTAAACTAATTAAATATAATGAAATCTTGAATTATAACCAAATGATACCTTTACAAGTTGTTCTAAAGAAAATCTCTCAAAACTACCCCCATATAATCTTTTCTTTTACCCAGTACAAACTCAAAATCTGGACAGGGAAAATGTTAAAACCCATAATTAAAACACACACACACACACATATACTTTCTGCCTCTACCGCCCACGTGTCATTTTGAAAACAAGCTCCAGATATGGCTGGGAAAAGAAAAACACCAACTGAACTACATTTTATAGTTATTTCATTTCTCAGTTATGAATCGGGATTAAAACTGGGAGGCTCCATAGAACAAACTCAATAAACAGCAACATGGCATTTCATAAAGTTCAACACGTGTTCCTGATTATTGAAAAACTCAGAAAACCAGGAATGAAAGCTTACCTCCGTAACAGAATTCTAAAAATTTAAATCAACAAGAATGATTTTTCCATTAAGAGCATTAACAAGACAGGATGCCTAGTTTCACTGCTTCATTTTCCCATTGTTCTGCCATTTCTGGCCAATGCAACAAAACACAGAGCTGAAATAAGGGCAGTGATGATTGGGTAGAAAGATGCAAAAATAAAGTTACTTGTGGCCAGTGTGATTAAATATCCACATGCAAGAAAACTGGTGGAGAAACTCCCAGAACTGACAGGAGAATTCAATACTACAGAGGTTTGAATCACAGCTTTACTATTGCTGAGATGAATAACGCTGGGAAGTCACCTTCTAAGTCT
This sequence comes from Mustela erminea, assembly GCF_009829155.1. NCBI lineage: Eukaryota > Metazoa > Chordata > Mammalia > Carnivora > Mustelidae > Mustela > Mustela erminea. Next base: position 14,615,126 of record NC_045635.1, on the reverse strand, counting down.
CCATATTCTCATCCAACAAAAGGGGATGATAATAATACTAATATCAGTGGTTTTTCATGAAGACTAAATGAAATATTTAAAGCACTTAAAAGACACAGCACATGGCAAACATTTAAAAAATATTAGCAATAATATTAAGTTCATTCATGCTGTTGTTCAATAGTTGCACAATACAAATAGATATAAATCAAAGGCTTGTTAAATACTACCAATAATCACTGGGGAGATATCATGGCGAAAATAACCTACTGGTGATAGGCACAAAAAAATATAAAATACCTGGGTCTGATAGGACATTTTGGCTGATTTATGAAGCAGAAAGAATTGTCAAAACAACAATTGCACCCACTCCACCCCACTTCCCACTTCCACCAGCCTCTGTTTAAACATGTACAGTAGGTTTGGCTTTCTATCTTATGGGATGGATGTGTGGAATCTTCCCATTAAGTCCTGTGAACTGGCTTCAGCAACAGAGTAGTAGTGCACAGAAATGAATGGCTGCCAGGTCCCCTTCCTCTTATGGAACACTTGGGATGTCTGGACTCCCCTGTGCCTCACAGTTAAAACCATGAGTCCAGCTCTGAAATCTGGAAATGTTAAGTGACCTTCTGGGCCCAAAATATACCATGTTTTGGGGGGTCCTGGTGCTTTTGCCAAACTGGGTGATGGTTGTGTGGAACCTTCCCACCAAGGAAGGCCATCAGAAAGCAACCTACAGCAATGTCCAGCGCGGTGACCTTAGTTAACACTACTGTAATTGTATGCTCCAAAGTTGCTAAGAGAGTACAATTTTAAAGTGCTCACCACACCTGAAGGACTTGTAACTATGAGGTGATGGTTGTGTTAACTAACCTTGTTGTGGTAACCATTTCCTAATATATACATATATGAAATCACCGCACTGTATACCTTGAACTTTAACAATGTTATATGTCAACTATATTTCAGTAAAGCTGGAGACAAATATGAAACAAAATCTACCTACAGAAGTAACCTATAAATTCATTTTTCTGTTACACACAGCAATCAAATCAGTAAGATTCTAGGACTCTATATTAGAGAGATATATAAGAGAATAGAAGCCTAGAAATACGCCCTAATACATATTTTTAAATGAATACATGATAAAGGAGACACTAAAAACCCTGTGAAAAGATACATTATCTTTTCATAATAAATACATAATCCCACAATACATAAACATGGTGGGAAAAACTGTTTAACTACTTGGACATTTTCTTTTTAGCTGTGTTCTTTAATTGTTTTTAATTACGAGGCATCAAGACTTCCTTTTTTGGTTTAATAAAAAAAATCCCAAATTTATGAAGTGTTGAAATTTTTAAAAGTCAAACCATAAAAAAAATCTAGAAATCCAGGCACAGCGATCCACATTTTAAATATTTCAAAGCCTTCTAAGTTTAAAAGCGGGGATTCACAAAGAAAAAGATATTTAGACTTGAAAGATATTTTAAATAATTAATGGGTAAAAACTTCCTATACCTGATGGAAAATATCAACCTAGATACCACAGAAGCTCAAACAAACCCCACACAGGATAAAATATAAATGAAGCATCATCAAGGCTCATTATAGGCAAAGCCCTATTTTCCACTGTTACTTAGGTTAGTTTGTTTCTTCCTGAAACCCATCAGGTGATTCTGTTATTTGTAATACAGTTAAATTCATTTGTCACTGTATATATTCTATTTCGGAAATATACACGCACATTCTTTTCCTGTTTGTAATAATTTTTTTTAAATGGATGTGAAACATTATCATGGTTCTAAAAGTCAAAACAAAAAGGTACATTCAGAGGAGTCTTATCCACCCCCAGCCCTCTGCCCAACTCTATTCTCCCATTCTTTCTTTGTCCCATCTTCCCACCCATCCACTCATCCCCTGTAGGTAAACAAGGTCATTAGTTTCTGGTTTATTCCATAGGTTTCTCCTGTATTTATTTTGGGGTGTGCGCGTGCATGCATACACACACACACACACACACACACACACACACACACACACACATACACACACTCCTATCAGGCACGGATTTCTCAAACAAGATGCAGAAAGTACTAACCATAAAGGGAAAAAAATTGTACTACATTAAAATCAAGAATGTCTATTATCATCAAAAGACAGCATTTAAATATCAGGGAGGTAAAAGCCAAAGACTAAGAGAAGATATTTGCAGTATGTTTATCTAACAAAAACTCATATTCTCATATGTAGAATACTTAGAGCACTCTTAAAAACTGGTAAGAAGAGAGCAGTTAACCAAGTAAGAGGATGGCAGGAGACCAGAATAGGCCCTTCACCAAACAGGATGTTCACAGGGCCGCCGCACAAACAAAAAGGTGACCAACTTCAGCACTCACCAGGGAAAAACAAACTCAAGCAGAAATGGGATACTACTACACACCGGGCAGAATGGCTAAGATGAAAAGGGTTGACAGCTCTAAGTGCTGAAGAGGATAGAGAACACTGGAACTCTCACCCACCAGTGGGAGTATAACTTGGTACAATAATTTTGTAAGAAGGTTTGTCAGTATCTAATGAAGCTGAACACGCGCAGGCCTTGTACCCCAAACTTCCACTCCGGGATCGTGGGACATCTTTATTATAATCTTTGTAATAACGACCCCAGGGAATCAAGTCCCTTTGTATCCACGTCCCTTTATACAACACAAGAGATGGAGCTTTCCTAACCCTTGTGAATCTGTGGTTGCCCTTGTAACTTGCTTTGACCCAAAAAATATGGCAGAACCAATTTTATGTGAGTTCCAGAGAATAGGCCCTAAGAGGCCTTGTAGCTTCTGCCTTTGTTCTCTTGGGATCCAGCTACCATGTAAAGAAGTCTGGGATATCCTGCTGGACAGAGAGGCTACATGAGGAGAACTGAGATATCCAAGTTCATAGCCAACACCAGTCCCAGACAGGTGAGTAGAAGCATCTAGGCCTCCCTACCCTGCCCAGCCAGGTTGAGTGAGCCCAAATGACACCAAATGGAATGAAGACAAGCCATCCCCACTGAGACCAGTTCAAATGCCCAATCCACAGAACCACGAGCAATAAAATGGCTGTTGTTTCTAAGCCACTAAATTTGGGGGTGATTTGCTATGCAGCAATAGATAACCGGAAATGAGAATATAGCAAAAAAAGATATATATGTTCACCAAAAAGGACATGTACAAGAAGGTGCATAACAGTACCATTCAAATTACACAAACTAAAAACAATCCAAATGTCCATAAACAATAGAATGGATGTGTTTTGGTAAATTGTAACATTTTCTTTCTTGTTTTGGGTGTGGGTTACAAGGGCATGCTTACTTCAAGAAAATTATTGAGTCCTGTACTTACAATTTGTGTGCTTTGATGTATGTTAGACTTGAAGAAAAGTTTACATAAGAAGATTAAATCACCATCCCCTTCTTGGATAAAAATTTTTTAATATTTTTAAATCACCTACAGAATTTTTTGACATGCAGATTCTTTAAAATACAGAGCCTGAGTAAATGCCTCTGGGCTGGAACCCAGCCATCTGTGGACTATGAATCTCCATAAATGATTCTGATGCACACAGCCCAGATCGAAATATTAGGTCATTAGCAAAAAGAGTGCTGCTTCATTTCATCATCATTATATTTCCTCTCAGAACTATTTTGCCAAAGAACACGAAGCACAAACAACTATTTTCAAATTGCAATTATCTAAAAGAAAGAAAATGGCAAAATCCCCACTTCCTCCCACTCCCCACTCCTCAGGTTTGGCTATTCTACCATTTAGAAAGCTTCTACAGATCATTAAATGCTTTAATTAGTTTCATACATATGCGCTCAGCTCCAAGCATGCCATTAAAACACCATTCCTTTGCCACTGTGAAGGGTGCTCACTGGATGATTTCAAAGGAGTTCTTAGATGCCATATACTTTCAATTAGAACAAAAAATGGTTGGCCCAAATTTAAGAAAAATAAGTTTTTAAGCCTAGCATCTACCTTGAAGATAACAACAGTCATCTTGATTTTGCAGGAGAAAGATGTACCTTGGGAATAACTATAATTTCAAAATCATTTTGAACCATGCCTACACTGCCTGTCTGTGAGATGATTTACTTAGTCATTTCAGAATGATGGCATAAATGATAGACAGAGAGACAGCTAGCTCTGCCGAAAACAGAGAACCGTGTTCAATCTACCATGTCCCCCCAGATTTGTTTCACGAGATACTCAAGATATTTTGATCTCTCGGCATGAAAATTCTGCGGATAAAAAATACGATCCTCTTCACTAAAGCTGCTATGGTACATCAACAGGTTGTGGTTCAGAGGTGTTCAACAAATTAACGTTGAATGAAATCTAATTCAGCTTTGTGAAAGTGATGAAATTAGTCAAATTTAATAAATATCAATCAGAGGAGAAAAGCCACCTGAACTGATTTCACGTTTGGTGTCACAAAGACAAGCCAGGTGGGCCTCTTTTTAATTTCTCAGTGTCCTCCCATCTTCAGACTTCACATCCCTTGATGGGAACAAGTCAATATTTAATGACTACTTTTCAAAAGACTAAGCGTTTTACTTACCTGGGTCTTTCTCATGTATTTGTGTGTAGTTTTCCAACATGAAGGAAAAGAAGTTGGATAGCTGGGCAAAATAAAAATACATTAGTCAGTGAAGGATCCCCAAATAGCCACCGTGGTAAATACAGTTGGCGCCCTCTCCCAGCCTCTCCCAGCCTCTCCCAGCCTCTCCCAGCCTCTCCCAGCCTCTCCCTGCCTCTGCCTGCCTCCCCGCTCCCTTGCGTCCTCCCTCAGCTGGTGGGCAGCACCTCCCCAGAGGCACAGGATATCACAGAGCCTCCCACCCCTTAATGGCTAAAAAGGACTTCTTTTCCACAAGGAAGCATTAAAGCTGGATTTATTACACCATTTTTACACGCTTGAAAAAGGCCTTCCTCACCCATCTATATTTTCGTCTAGAACTCTCACCGGTTTGCTCTCAGGAAATGCTTTCGTATTTTAACTCTTTCAGATATTTTTCCCTTCATAAAGAAACAACTTTACTTCCTCCTGGGACAGGTGCCCAAGAACAGAATAAGACCATTTTTTATTAGTTAACGAGACATGTGGCAGCCCCCCTCAAAATATAAACTTCAGAAATGAAAAATACCATCCTCTTCCCAAATCCTACTCTCTCTCCTCAGCCACTTCCGAGACAATGTCACCCTCTACTAAAGTTTTCACCAAGGTTCCTCAGCTTAAAATGGACCCAGACTTTCCTTTTCTCACTTGTGAGGGGTAAAGAGAAGCATTTTACCAGAAGAAGAGATGAGCCAGCAAAACAGACCTGCAATTGGCCTTGTTCATCAGCATATTCAATGGACTGGAAGATGGTGAGGGCATAGCGTTGTCTGGCCTTCAACCGAGCACTGTAACCGCGGTACCAGTTCTGGATGACCAACGCGGCTTTTAGCGCTGCAGCCCCACGGGATATGAAAACCAGAGGAAACCAGTTACTATGCAGCTATGGGACAGGGAAGTAGAGGCTTCAGAAAACAATCAGTCCACCTGGATTCCTAGATTCTAAGAACATACACACTACAATGGGATTTACCTTTATGTTTTTGTAAAATGTCCTCAAGTCCTGAATACTCGGAGAATAATGATGGCATAGCCGTTAAGAGTAGTTTCTCGGGGGCACCTGCGTGGTTCAGTCGGTTGAGGGTCCGACTCTTGATTTTGGCTCAGGTCATGATCTCAGGGTCGTGGGATCAAGCGCTGAGTCAGGCTCCGTGCTCAGTAGAGAGCTGGCCTGGGATTCTCCCGCCCTCTGCGCAACCCCGCCCCCACACCCTCCTGCTTGCCTGTATTCTCTCTTAGGGGGGAAAAGAGAACAGTAGAGTTTTGGGGGCAAGAAGTTCTCAATATGAATCCCAGCCATGCTAATTATTGTCTGTGTGACTCTGGTAAGTTACCAAAACTCTCAAAGCCTCAGGGTCCTCACCTGTAAAATGGGGAAAATAACAGCACCTACCTCTGGCCCTACTCAGGCATATTCACGTTCCATGTCCTATGAAGGAACAATTCCATTCTTCACTATATACCCCAAAGCAATCCTCACACAGCCCATAAGGGAGGCATATGGGGACACAAGAGTTCCTGTGCTTGTGGCAGTAGGGAATCTGACACCAACGCAGCCTAGCTCGCCATGGCTGGGAAAGAGAATGTGTAACCATGGTGGGCGCACACCATGACCTACTAGGCCACAACTGGAAGCAATAGATTAAACCCATAGCAACATGGATGAGGCTTAAAAATATAGTGCTTCGGTGAGAACAGCTTTAGTTAGGGACAGTGAAATGTAACATGATGTCATTCTATATAAACTTAAAACACACATACACAAAGCCAAAATACAGATTTCCTAAGAATATATACAAAGGAAAAGACACTAAACAGATAGATCGGTTATTTATGGTGGGGGGGGGTGAATATAGTGCACGTGAGTAAAAAGGAACAAGCAAATTAATGAGCCAACGTAAGAAAGGGTCTCGCACAGACCGGCAATGACAATGTGCAATGAATTGGAGAAGTATGATTCACTCCAGCTTCTGTACGTGAGATTCAAATAAGAAAAGACGGAGGGAGAGACGAAGACACCTCCCTCCTTCAGAGCCCTTACGGTAAGGATGAAATGAGCGACTACAGGAGAAGAGTTCATCCCCACGCCTGGTTACTAAATGGCTAAGCTAATGGCTACTATAGTGATCAGTGTTGTCTTGTTTGTGGATTATTCAGCGCACTGACTCTCTTCTGGGGCTCTGAGCCTTTGAATCATCCTGGAGCTTCATGGCTTTGAAGAAAGCGATCAGGTGAGAGATAATGAGATTTAAAATATAGTCTCTTATGGCTTCCACAAGTTTTAGAGTGAAGAGCAATCAACACCAGCTGGCTTCTTTTATTCATGCTATAATTTCTCCCAGTTAGCACATAGAAATTAAGAGTTGACTATAACAAGAACAATTTGAATTCTAAAAGCAGAATTCTAGCCTCCAGTCCCAGTATCCTTGGCTTAATACTACTGTGGTACACGAGCTATACTACTCATCTAAGGGTTTTTATTGATGAGTTTCTCCCAGACTCTCTGGTTCCAGAGACACTCATTTCGTTATTCATCTTCCAGAAGGCACCAGGAAGTAGACACAATAAAGTCAAGTATCACGATCTTTATAGGGGAACACCACAGAAAGAAGAAAGAAGAGTGACTTGTTCGATAGCACCAAGCAGATGATTGGAAGGTTCAAAATCTCAAGTCTTCACCCCATATCATTACGGAGAGCCGGGGCTCCCCCGCAAGGTCTGTTCTATGGGACAGCCGCTGTCATGACCAGGAACCGTCACCTCAGGTGCTCTCTCTGTTTCTCAAGCGCAAAGGAACTGTCCCAGGGCTATTTACTGAGCACTTCCTGAGGGCCAGGCCATGGGTTCATTTCCACAGTCCTCACCACACCAAGAAGCTGAGACACTACTTAGTGTAGTGTAGTATAGTGTAAGATCACTTAGCCCAGAAGCGGAAATGCACAGCACCAAACAGAAGCCACGTCTCGCTTAACCTCCGCAGAGCTACCGACCTTCTGCGCATCTGTTTCTTCATCTGCGTAGTGAGGCACTTCTACTCAGGGTCAGCACTGCCGATAAGAAATTATCAGGCTTACTATGCACTATTTCTATCATTAATAACGGGATGAAACAGCTACCACATGCAAAGGGGCTGCTAGGAGAGATTTAGCCCCTACAATATCATCTCTATGTTACATATAAGGAAACCTGAGGTTCAGAGAGGCAAGTGTCTTGCTCCAAGTCACTTACCTAGTATGGATTCGGGTCTTCTGAATTCCTACTCTGGGCTCTCTCCACCATAGCTGGTTACAACTTTCCCTAATCTCTGTGTGCCTCTCCTTTCTTTGAAAAGTAAGAGCCAGCCTTCATGGAATGCCTCTATGCGCCTGGCACTAAGCTACACACAATACATACAGTACCACTTCTACTCCTCCCCCACGCGGGCAGGTGGGTGATGGAAGCCCCCTGTCCTCTCTTGGCCTGGCTTCAGTCCAGTCCCTTGCCGGGATTCCCACCCCACTCCCGCGGGGAGGAGTTGTGATCCTACTCGGTAAGCCCACAGTGCTTTCCGGGGCTGTGTTCCACTAGTAGGTGTGGAAGGCAGATGGCCATGTTCAGTTCCCTGGCTCCTGCATTTCCTCTTCTGCTCCAAAGGCAGGAAGCTGAGCCCCCACTTCCCGGCTCAGAAAGCCGCCATGCCCGTTGCTGCTTGCCTTCCTCTATTGGAGCTTATGGCGCCACTTACTAAACCATCACGCGTCAGCCGTCACCCCCCACTTCCCCGATGCTGAGACCAGGGCTCTGCAGGCCACATTTCTGATCAGCGGGGTGCTCTCTGCTTGGCTCTGCCAAGGGGGGTGGCAGTAGAGGGAGATGGTGCAGCTGGAGGAGGGAAGAGAGACACCCTCCTTCCTGTCTTCCTCCCGTTCCTCTTGGTGTCGCCTAACAATGGCTGCCCCAGCAACCCCCGCCCCTGGTCCCCCTGCACCAGTCTCTGCTTGTCGCAACAACCAGATCCCAACTGCAGCGACGCCATGCACGAGCAGCCTCGGGGCTGCCCTTCAGAGACCCCAGCACTAGCTGGGCAGCTTCATGGTCAGAGGTCTGAGTTTCAGTTCTGCAGGAAGCCTCCTCCAAGCTTCTAGATTTTCTTAATTCCTGCCTCCATCTGCCTTAGCGCTCCTTCAGAGACTTTTCTGTTGCCTGGGAACAGTCTGATACCCAATTACCCAATTACAGGCTCTTCCTCTTCCCTTCTCTAGTCACATCCTTCTGTGGTTTCGGCCTTCTGACCACACCCCTGCAGGAGGGGCCCATCAGGTTAGGCCTTAAGTGTCCAGCTTCCTGGAGGCTCCAGCTCAGGCCCTTAGGAGAGTCCCACATGGGGATTTCGAGCACTCAGGTAGCAGCTGACAAAATGGACTTGGATCCACACCCTGCTATAACTCCTTTGGTCCGCAGCTGCCCCAACCCCCTCTCGGGCACAGAGAAGGAGACCAGCAGGGCATGGCTGAGGGCACCAACCTCCAACCTCTAAAGCCTCATCTGGTTCCGAAGATGCACCCTCCCCTCTGCAAGATATACACAGCAGGGCCATTCTAGCCACCTGAGGCTTCTCCTCTGGTGCAGAAACCTGCAAAACAGCAAAGGGTAGAGCCGCGGGACAGACCCTACCCGAGCGGCTGCTGGCTCCATAACCCCCAACCCCGCCTGCAGAGTTGAAGAGCTGTGTCGTCCAGTTCTGAACTTGCTGGACAGCTTAGATCCACTTCTGGTCCTGCTGCTTCATCCCATAACAGGGCTTGTCTTCCCTGTCACATTAATTCCATGCAGAAAAAAAACAAAAATAAAAGCTATTGCCATATATGTCCCAAGGGCCTTCTATTTTTGTTTCTAGAAGGAAGCAATAGCATAGGTTTAACAAGTTACCCAGCCAATTTCCTGTACCCAGCACAGGTGGATTCTCTATTGCCAAGCTGGGGTGGTCTTTTCGGGGGGGGGGGTTGTTTTTTAATGGCTTTTCTATGGTGACAGTCATCATCGTGGTATTTTACATGAAATTAAATATCCATGTAGGAGGTCAATGAAGAAGGCAAATAATAAATTCAGAGCATCTGCTTTGTGCCAGGCACTGTGCTGGTGCTTTATGTGGATCATGTCATTTGATTTAATCCTCCCAACAATCCTAGGAAGCATCATTATCCTTATTTTACAGATAAGGAGACCGAGGCTCAGTGATAACTTGTTTGGAGGTCACGTCACTTGTCAGTGGGAGAATCTAGAGTCAAATCCGGATCTCTGTAATTCCAGAAACAGGGCTTATAACCACTATGCTGTACAACCCAGTGTGGTGTTCGGAATCAGCCCTAAAAATAAGACAATGGGCAGCACAGTAGTATGTCCTCCCTCCTCCAAATTCCCTACGTCCCATTCCCTATGCTTTTCACGTGTTCCTTTGTTCTCCATAGCATGTTTTACCGTCTGACATTCTATGTAGTCGTATGTTTATTGTCTATCACTCCCTATTAGCTAAGATACATGAGAATAGGGACTTTCTTTTGTTGGTTGCCATATCCCCAGGACCCTGGGTAAGGCCTGCCAATGGATATTTGTTGAACAAACAAACAAATACCTTCTAGGACTGTTATAATAATGACATATGAGCAATGCACAATAATGTATTAGTAATGTGTTGATACACATATTCATAATAAATTAATTGATTGATTAATATAAAATGCTTAGCACATTGCCTGGCACATAGGAAACACTCAATAAATAGTAGTTACTGTTTTTTAAAAAAAGTAAGGGGGGAAGAACAGGTCATAATTGTCTCTCTCCCAGCTAACTTCTAGTGACACCCACCCCGATTCCTAATTATACGTAACAGTTTATTAAAAATTTCACAAACTACTGTGGACAAACACACACCATCCCAGAACCCAAGAGTGAAGAGCGAGAAGAATCGTGCCAGCCGGGATCCATAGGGCTCACTCCCATGGAGAGCATGGTCTTGGCTCAAACCTCACCTTCTCAGCAAGGCCTTTCCTGACCATCCTTTTCAAAATGGCCCCATGGCCCCTACTGCCTGTCTCATTTCCTCACCACAGCACTTAAGACTATCTGGTATAGCATATGTTTTACTCATTTGTCATTATCTGTCTCCTTCCACGAGGACGTAATCTCTGTAAGGGCTGGGATTATAGTCCGTTGGGTTAGCCACTATATCCCCCGAGTCTGGAACAGTCCCTAGAACATAGCAGATGCTCAATAAGTATTTGTCGAATGAATGAAATTGCTCTCTGGTTAAGACTTTCTGTCTTATGTTTCTCTTCATGCTGACAGGTGGAGTCTTAGGTTTGGTTTGTTTTTTAAATAGGAGGTTATGTGACAGTTCTTTAAACAAGAAGCTTATATTCAGAACGGTAAGGCATTTAAAGACTCTCTGCTTTTAAAATTCTGCTGGCAGAGGCCTCCTGAGGAGGCATCAGGATGAGCAAATATTTCACGGAACTTTAAGGGGCCTGACATCCAGTCAGGAAGAAAGAGAGGCACAAGTATGATAGAACCTCATTAAAATGAATTCAAACGAACTGGAAAGAGTATGAACCATCTAGTAGCAAAAGGCTTTAAACAAGAGGAGAAAACAACCATTATCTCAGCTCTTCAAAGCACGATGAGAATAGTCTGGCTCGGCTCTGGGACCACAGTTTTCCTTGCTATTTTTGCTCACAGCTATTCTATATCTGCCATCTGCTAGAGTGTGTGACTGCCACAGGGAGACTTCCAGCTTCACGGAAGAAACAGCTCAAAGCACATGCCTGGTGGACATGAGATGGTCACAAAGCCTGCTTCTTGGGCAGCAAGCAAGACAAGAACCCAAGAGGCTTGCCCATCCACAAACTGTGGCACCGCTGCACAGCAAGGGTGCGACACAGCATTCTAGTCCCTGGAAAGCATTTTTCTTTTTCTTTAAGATTTTATTTATTTATTTGAGAGAGAGAAAAAGAGCGCAGGGGGGAAGGCCAAAGAAAAGGGAGAGAATATCAAGCAGACTCCGTATTGTGTTTAGGAGCCATGAAGTCTGGCCAAGGGCACTGCCCCACTAGGTTAAGGTTTGAACTGATGCAGGCCTAATCCTGCTGAGGGCAGGGTGCCCCCCCCCCCACCAAAGGCTGCCAAGGGCCAGATAGCTCCGCAGATAAGCATGGTCTGGTAAGTCTCTTGCCTTTTCCTCTGATCCCCGTATGTCTCTCAAATAAAGAGCTCCTTGCTAATCTGCCACAAACATCTCTCAGGCTTGTGGGTCGGAGCAACTTCAAGGAGGTAAATTATTCTGTACCTAGGACTATGGAGAACTTCAGATGTGTACAGCGATAGAAGGTTTCCTCCCTAGGCTGATGTTTGTCCAAGGCTCTCACAAGCCGAGCCATTAAAATACACCCTGCCTCCTGCAAAGGTAACGCCTTCCCGTTCCTACTTCTCTCCTATATACTTAGTTCCTCCAGATAGCTTCTCGTTTTCCATTAACCTATATCCTGTTTTCCTGCAGGCCCCAGAATAAGTTACCAAAAAGCACATATTTGTGCTACCTCCCATGGCTTTCTGAGGGACATGATTACTCAAGAAGCAAGACCCTGTCCCCCATCCCTGGCGCCAGTCTATACCCATTATAGCTTAACTAGAATAACTTGTGCTGAACAAAGAGAAATTATCTGATGAGTGCTTGAGTACTTTGATGTCCTTTGCACGAATGTAGCCCCCACCCCAAGTAAACTGCCTATATGAGAAGCTCTAAAATCAGAATAAAGAGGGAGATGCCTGACTACTGACCAGAACGCGCTGTGTGGCTCTCTCGTTCCTCTCGAGGACACCGCCCCACCTTCAGGGACACCTGCACCTGCCGAGTCTGGACCCTGGCAGTGTTGCGCGTGGAGCCCAATGTGGGGGTCGATCTCACCACTCTGAGATCATGACCTGAGCCTAAATAAACCAAGAGCTGGATGCTTAAGCGACTGAATCATCCAGGGGCCCCTGCAAAGCATTTTCCTTAAACATGAGGGAAATGGAAGGCAAGCATGAGGCCCAGTCTCCAAACACTGACAGGCCTCTTAAAACTATCACTTTCCCTAAATGACAAGAGATCTTAGTTCAGTCACTCTTGGAAACCTCTGGTGTTCCAGTCAGAGAGGGGCAAGAATTAGAGGTCATTTCTTTGACTTCTTATTTATACATGTACACACCCACCCAGCAACCCATCCACATGGTATAATAAAAATAAATTTTGAATTTGTAATATGGAGACTTCCATTTTGGTTCTGACTCAACCAGGTGCCAATCATGTAAACTTGGCCAGGTTGTCTAACCTCTCTGGTCCTCAGCAACTCATGCGAAAAATGAAAACTTGAAATTATGTGATCTCTAAGATTCTCTCCAGTTATACAATGTTCTAATTTATCTTTCTATTTTTTCTTTTTTAAGGCCACAGCTGCAGCCTACCTATTATTGCACAGAGCAAAGCTGAAAGTAAGCATGCAAGGACAAAATAGGACATGTACCTGTGAACACTCAAATCAGAAGCTTCTGGACAAAGAGGACAAATTCTAAAGGCTACTCAAAAAAAAAAAAAAAAAAATCTGAGTCATCCCTGTTGAAAAATCCAAGCCAAGTTGCTAATATCCTTGGCTTTTCCCATCAAGGAATTGTAGCAAAGTGTGCTAGCAAGTCATCTGGGAATATTAAACACTTCCCCCACCACTTACCTTTTAAATTGCCTAAAGTATGATTACTGTGTATGATCTGTTAACTGGCTCGACTGATAGCCCACAGAAGACCGGGCGGGGGGGGGGGGGAATGGATGGAGGAGAAAGTGAAGACAAGAGGGGGCTGGGAGACACATACACACGGGAAGGGACTAAGTCCAGAAGTTTTATTGAAGATCGAGAGATCAGAAAATGGGATAATCCTAAAGACCGCAGAGGCCGAGCTGATCCGAGTGACCACAGGGGCCAGGAAATGGGCGCGAGTAGCTCAAGGAGAGAGAATAAGTAGATGCTGGGGCTTAGGAGGCCAAGGACACCAGCGCATTTGTGGTTGTTCGCGGGCACAGTGAAGCTGCTCAGGATGGTGCCAGGTTGAGTACATAGAGTCTGTGATGGATGGGGGGGGTGGGTGGGGAGAAGGCAAAAGCAAGGAAGAGCTAAGAAATGGCACTCCCGAAGGCTTGGAAAACAGAACTCAGGTTGTACAGGATGGGGACAGTCTTACCTTTTTACTCGGAAACATTTTCAAGCATTTGGGGAAAGGGGAGAACAGTACAGTCGTTCATATTTCGTCTCCTATACATTCTCCTACTCTCTCCCTCTCGCTCTCTCTCCACGCATAATAACGTCATTTCTTTAGTCTCCTTTATTCTAGAACAATTCCTTAGCCTCCCTTTCTCTTTAACGACCCTGAAATTTTTGAAGAGCACAGGCTAGTTATTTCAAATAGCCTTCCATTTGGATCTGTCTGCTACTTCCTAGTGATGAAATTCAGGTTATATATTTTGGTAGGGGCAAGTGCTGAGTCTCTCTCAAGTGCGTTGCATCAGGAGGCGCGTGGTGTGCATTGATCTCATTATTGCTGAGATGAACTTAGATTATTTGTTACTGCGGTGTCTGTAGAGGCTGCTGGATGGCAGCAGGCTTGAGCAAGGGGAAGCTGGGTAAGGTTAGAGGGGCCCACAAGCGACCACCAGGCTGAATGCAAACAGGCTCATTAGGCGACCCACCCGGAAAAAACTATAGACCCTGGCTGACCAATGGGCTATTTACAAGAGAGCACAGGTACCAAAAAAGGAAAATTCCATATGTTCCCATAACTCCTCACCTTCCCTCCCCTTGACTAGAGCCCCTCACCACTGCCTCCTGGCAGTCTCTCTTCTGCTCTCCTGCCTGCTGCCCCCTTGCCGGGTATCCACTAAACCTCTATCTCCTTTGTTCTGCCTCTGGTGAATTCTTTCACTGCCCATGCTGCCAGGCTCCAGTGTCTACCTAGAATTCTCTACTACAGGCATATTTGCTTCCTCTTTATAATTAACAAACAATTTGCAGGAACGTGCTTTAGGACCGTGTATATATTCTATTCTCTAAAACATCCATGGACAGTTTTTGCCCAAATCAATTCTTTCTTTTTTTTTTTTTTTAATTTTATTTATTTGCTAGAGAGAGAGAGGGAGAGTACACACAAGCAGGCAGAGAGGCAGGCAGAGGCAGTGAAAGAAGCAGGCTCCCTGCCAAGCAAGGAGCCAGATGCGGAACTTGATCCCAGGACCCCGGAATCATGACCTGAGCCACCCAGGCGTCCCCAAATCAATTCTTTCGACAGTGATTGCAAAAGAATGATTTTCAAAACTTTTTCTCTCTACATTTATTAGGATTCAGATTTGTAA
Source organism: Mustela erminea (assembly GCF_009829155.1). Taxonomy (NCBI): domain Eukaryota; kingdom Metazoa; phylum Chordata; class Mammalia; order Carnivora; family Mustelidae; genus Mustela; species Mustela erminea. The sequence continues at coordinate 14,600,077 of NC_045635.1, read as the reverse complement.
ATGCCCCCATGTAAAGCCTTCTTTTATTCAACAGGGCAATGGAACAACACAAAGACCACATAGAGCCCATCTTACGGAAGTTTCCATAAGAACTGAAATCCTTGACTACACCATAGTTCAGGAAAACAGGAAACCAACAGTTTACAAGTAACTGTGACCTTTCTGCCTCACAAATTTCTGCCAATTTTCTAAAAGAATCATTATCATGAAGATCTCAATTTTTTTAAAACTGTTACATTTTTGACACCTGAAAAAATGTTCATCATCACTAGCCATCAGGGAGATTCAAATTAAAACCACATTGAGATACCTTACACCAGTTAGAATGGCCAAAATTAGCAAGACAGAAATCAACGTGTGTTGGAGAGGATGTGGAGAAAGTGGAACCCTCTTGCACTGTTGGTGGGAATGAAAGCTGGTGCAGCCACTTTGGAGAACAGTGTGGAGATTCCTCAAGAAATTAAAAATAGAGCTTCCCTATGACCCTGCAATTGCACTACTGGGTATTTACCCCAAAGATACAGATGTAGTGAAAAGAAGGGTCTTCTTTTCACTATGTTTATAAACATTGCTGCTATAAACATTGTACCCCAATGTTTATAGCAGCAATGGCCACGGTCGCCAAACTGTGGAAAGAACCAAGGTGCCTTTCAACGGACGAATGGATAAGGAAGATGTGGTCCATATACACTATGGAGTATTATGCCTCCATCAGAAAGGACGAATACCCAACTTTTGTAGCAACATGGATGGGACTGGAAGAGATTATGCTGAGTGAAATAAGTCAAGCAGAGAGAGTCAATTATCATATAGTTTCACTTATTTGTGGAGCATAAAAAATAATATGGAGGACACAGGGAGATGGAGAAGAGAAGGGAGTTGAGGGAAATTGGAAGGGGAGGTGAACCATGAGAGACTATGGACTCTGAAAAACAACCTGAGGGTTTTGAAGGGGTGGGGGTGGGAGGTTGGGGGAACCAGGTGGTGGGTATTGGGGAGGGCAAGTATTGCATGGAGCACTGGGTGTGGTACATAAACAATGAATTCTGTTATGCTGAAAAGAAATTTTAAATAAATAAATAAATAAATAAAAGCAAAAAAAAAAAACTATTACATTTTTGAGTATGTAAGAAATTTAGCTATGTAAAAGTACTACTAGCATTTTAAATTATTAAAATACTTTCTCATAGGAAATATGGTCTATTCAACAATTCAATAATGACCTTCAAACCCCACTCAGAATTTAAAAAATTAAATGTCTTGACAGCAATTCTGTTTTATGTCTCCCTTGTTATTAATTACTAATCATTCATTCACCCAAGGTCAAAGACAGTCAGCATTAAATTTTGTCTTTTGCAGCTGCTAAAAAAGATAATGCCACATAAAGCCACAATCATATAAGAAAAGTGTTCTGATTACGGGAACTAACTGGCAACTGGGGCCGAGGTAATGGCCTTTCTTACACTCAGTTGAAACATGTCTCTTTGTAACAAGATTTTCTAACAATTAACAGGATCCAACTAAAAGCTGGCTTCTTTGTGAATTGTCTAGTCCAGGCTGGAAGCTGGCAAAGAGCATTTAAATGGGGAGGTGGGACTTCATAGCCTTTCAGTAATACTTTCTACCCTCTAAAAGCTCATGATTCTAGAATGGATACCTAAACAGTCCATGGCAGACTCTCATAATACTGAAGGTTTCTAAAGCAGAAATGGATTAGTCACACAGCAAATAAAGAAAAATATGAAGATGCATTTAATGGGTATAAAGAATAAAAAGGACATTTCAATTTTTGGTGTGCCTGTTTCATATAGGCAAGAAATGTGTTTGTAGTACAGGTCCTATAGAAACCTCAAGGCCAGTACATTGTTGTATCAAAAAGTGAACGACTAACCAAAACTTATTATTGAGAGGGATCATAATTTCAGATGAGGAAAGTGGGCTCGTTTTACAAAGAAAAGTACTCTTGGGGCTCCTGGCTGGCTAAGGCAGAGGAGCATGGGACAGCTGATCTCGGGGTCACAAGTTCGAGCTCCATGTTGGTTATAGAGAGTGCTTAAATAAAAAAATTATTAAAAAAAAAAAAAAGAAAAAAGAAAAGTACTCATTTAAAATGATTCCTGGGGCGCCTGGGTGGCTCAGTGGGTTAAGCCGCTGCCTTCGGCTCAGGTCATGATCTCAGGGTCCTGGGATCGAGTCCCGCATCGGGCTCTCTGCTCAGCAGGGAGACTGTTTCCCTCCTCTCTCTCTGCCTGCCTCTCCGTCTACTTGTGATTTCTCTCTGTCAAATAAATAAATAAAATCTTTAAAAAAAAATAAAATAAAATGATTCTTGGGGCGCCTGACTGGATAGTCAGTTAACAACCGAACTCTTGATTTCGGCTCAGGTCGTGATCTCAGGGTTGTGGGATCAAGCCCCGCACCGGCTCTGTGCTCAGCACGGGGTCTGCTTGTTCCTCTTCCTCCGCTCTCCCCCTTCCCCTCTCACTCTCTCTCTAAAATAAATAAAATCTTTTAAAAATAAAATAAAATATAATGATTCCCTAAGAGTACTCTTACCATGATGAGCACTGACTAGTATATAGAATTATCGAATCACCCAATATTGTACACCTGAAACTAATATAACACTGTGCGTTAATTGTAGTGGAATTTAAAAAAGAAAAGAAAATGATTCTCAAATGATGCCAACAAACCAGGGATATAATATACGACATGGGCCAAAAATAAAGATTTCACAGTTTTGATATACAGATGATCATTGAAGCCATGAAAGTAAAGTCACCCAAGGAGAACATTAGAGTGACAAAATAAAAGGACCAAAAGCAACCCAGAGGAATCCTAATATGTAGAACTTGGGAGAAAGTGGAGTCCTTATGAACAGTTCAGAGACACAAGGAAACCCAGGAGAATGTACCAAGGGCCAGGAATATTTTAAGAGGGGTGTTTGCGGAGTGCCAAGTACTACCAGGAAGTCACGAAAAATAAGAACTGAAAAATGGTCCACTGGACTTCAGGGTCATTCAAGAACTTGTCAAAAATCACTTTCCATGGGATACAACAGAGAAAACAGGAGACACCAGTGTGAACGTCCCTTCCGGGAGTAAGCTCTGAGAGGGAGGAGAGTGACTGGAAGGAAGAAGAGGGCAAGGGAAGGCTTTTCTTCCAGAGGGAAGGAAAAACCAGTCACAAAGGGCCATGTTAGACAACAGGACAATTCTGAATATGAACTCTAAGTTACACAATATTAATCCACCAACACTATATTTTTTTCAGAGTGATACAGTTATATAAAAGAATATCCCTGTTTTTAGGACACTCATGCTGAAGTATATGGAGGTTAATATCCTACTGTCTACAACTTACTTTCAAATGAAGAGGGAGACAGAAGGAGAGAGGGAGACAGAAAATGGTAAAATGTTGACAGAGTAGTGAATCTCAGTGAAGAGATGTGGGTGCTGTCTGTATTCGCCTTTCATCTTCTCTCTGGAGGTTTGCAGTTTTTAAAAATAAGAAGTTGGGGGTAAAGCGAAACAGAATGGCAGGAGGAAAAAAGTATCTCCAAATCAAAAGGAAAGGAAAAAAGAGGAAAGACACTTGAGCATGTTAGAATGTTGATAAGGTGGGGCGCCTGGGTGGCTCAGTCGGTTAAGGGACTGACTCTTGACTTTGACTCAAGTCATGATCTCAGTGTGGTGAGATCCAGCCCTGCATTAAGCCTACATCAGGCTCTGCACTGGGCAGGGAGCTATTTAAGATTCTCTCTCTCCCTCTCCCTCTGCTCCTTCTCCCATTCCGTACCCCACTAGCAAGCAGTGCTTTCTTTCTCTCTCAAAAGAAAGAAAGAAAGAAAGAAAGAAAGAAAGAAAAAAAAGAAAGAAAGAAAGTAGGTTAATGGGGTGACAGCTAAGGGAGCAAGCAAGAGAAGTAGAAGTGGGAAATCAATGCCCCCCCATCTCTCCACATGCACTTGCAGCTATAGAGCATTCTGATGGACTTTTGTGTGGCAAGAATTTTAAAGAGCATCTTATCTAATGTCCCATTTCACTGAGGAAAACAAGGGAGAACCCAACTCACAGGGATTTCTGCTATACCCCAGAATGCCAGGAAAGACTGCTTGATGGCAGTTATAAAGGAAAATCCTCCAACAATAATAAGAATGGCAAGGGCCCCTTTAAAATTTCAGAAAAATTTTTGGAGAACAACAAAGATAAAGGAAACAAGGTCATTCATTGTTTTTCCATGAAGGTCCCAAGTTTAATATACAGCACTGTAAAGGACTTAACTTTGGGACTGAGAACGTAGGGGATCAGGGGCTGAGGGTAGATCTCTCAGGTAACTGTGAATGGCTTGAACATTAGATTTTTAAACAAATAAATGAACTAGATGTTATTCCAGGAATTAAAGAAATACTTGGTTTACTAACAAGTGAAAATAAATATTTTTAAAAGAACAAATATTTTTTAAAAGAACAATCTCCATTAGAGAAAATTTCCATTTTTCATAGCTTAGAGCATCAAAGCCAAAAGCCTTTGTAGGCTCCTCAGCACTTAGGGTAAATAAATAAATGCATTTCTAAATGGTCTCAAGGGAAGAAATAAAAGGGGATAAATCATCGTGTTCTCACAGTGCTCCATGGGAAAAAAAAAAAAGTGCAATAGATTATTAGTTCAAAATACATAAATATAAAATCTTAAGTATAAAGTGAAGTTCAGGAGAATGAAATTGCAATGTATAATTTCTATTTCTGGATAAATTCCAATTTTACAAGTCAGGGCAGCATATTAAGAAAAGTATGGGCTTCGAAATCTGTCAGAGCCAGTTCTAATGCAGGTCAACTAGTACATGACTTAGGGCAGTTCTTTAATCTAAGTCTCAGTTTCCTCATCTAGAAAAGGAGACTAATCAAAGCTTCCTCCAAGAGTTGTTATTTGTTTGTTTGTTTGTTTAATATTTTATTTATTTATTTGAGAGTGAGAGAGTGCAAGTGGGGGCAGGGAGAAGGATGAGCAGACACCCCCGGAGTGTGGAGCCCAACAACATAGGGCTCCATCACAGGACCCTGAGATCATGACCTGAGCTGATACCAAGAGTCGAATGTTTAACCAACTGAGCCCACCCAAGTGCCCCAGAGCTTCCTCCAAGAGTTTTGTAGAGAAATAGAAATAATGAATGTAATAGGCACGCAATATAAATGATAGCTATGATTTTTCTCTTCCCTGTTGCATATCACAAAAGAAGCAAAATAACAATAATAATATAACATGGATGCTACTTCTCTACCTGAAAATAGATAGCCCCACAAGAAGGGGATAGCCTCAGTTTTGTATGTAGGCACTTTTTCTCAAAAATGCCATGACAGGGGAACCCGGGTGGCTCAGTCAGTTAAGCATCCAACTCTTGGTTTCCACTCAGGTCAGGATCTCAGGGTTGTGGGATCAAGCCCTGCTCCACACTCAGTGGAATGTCTATTTAAGGACTCTCTCTCCCACTCCTTCTGCCCCTCCCCCATTTGCTCACATATGCATGCATGCGCACTCTGTCTCTCTCTCAAATAAATATGTTTTTAAAAAATGCCATGATACTCTAGAGGTAGAGTTTTGTATTGGTTCTGAATGACCAAAGTGGGGGCAAAAGCTGTTCACACCAGTCAGACCAGGAGAAACAGGAAGTAAGCCCTAAGCCCAGCTGTGCCCCTTACTAGCTATGCATTCTTAAGCAAATCACTTTGCCTCTCAAAGCCTCCATTTCCTTGGTTACAAATTGAGAACAATCCGTCACAGTTTGTGAAGACCCAAGTATATGAAAGGGCCTGTAGAAGTATAAAAGCACTATGCAAATAAAAGCTACTTTATATGAGTAAATTTAATTAAAGTTTCCAAGAGCAGCAACATTGGGAGGCACCGTAAAAGGGTGTAATGGTTGACAGCAAAAAAACAAACAAAAAATAACAACAACAACAAAAGAAAACAAAGAAACCACAAAAACACAACACTGTACTTAGAACTTTCTGGGTTCAAAGCCCAACTCTGGCAGTGATTACTAATATGACCTTGACAAATACTTACCTCGCTGAGCATGTTTTCAATTAAACAAAAAAGAAATAATATTTTACTTAGGTTTATTGCAAGGATTAAATAAAAAGTATACAGGATCTTTTGAACACTCCCTAACATGTAGTTAGTAATCAGGAAATACTATTATTTTTCTATCAAAAGCTTTCAAAACATTTGTAACCCCTGACACAGTAAGTTCACGTCTAATCATCTGAATGTGGGAATAATCCAAAGTAAGGAAAAAGCTATACAAAGAAATTCTCCCAGGTATTGTCTATATCAGTTAAAAAGAAAAAAATGTTCAATATTAGAGGAATAATTAAGACTATGACGGTCTATCCATTAAGTAAAATGTTTAGTAATGGTTAAAATGTTATTTACAAAGCATTTATAACACCTTGATAAATGTTTATATAATAATGTCTTAGTGCCAAAAGTGAGGCTACAAGAAATTAATATTTAGGATGATCAGAAATCTATACTATACAAAAAAAAAAAAAAAAAAAAAACGAAAGAAAGAAAAAGAAAGAAATTACCAAAATGTTAACAGTTATTGTCTGGGTAGACATACTGGGTAGTAGAAATGATGAATATTATTCCAACTGCTTCTCTATATTTTACAATATTTCTAAATGAGAAAAACTTTCATAAAAAAAACTGTATTTTACAATATTTCTAAATGAGAAAAACTTTATTTACTTACATAGATGTAAGTAAATAACATTGCTTCAGTTTTCAGCAGGTTTATTGAAATCATAATAAACATTGACATATTCACAAGAGATGGTGGAAGAATAAATAGAACTATAAGGGAATATTCTAACAAGAATATGCTAATACATTAAATAGCTTAGATGAAATAGGCAAATTCCTAGAAGCACACAAACTACTAAAAATGAATCAAGAAGAAACAGAAACTCTGAATAGACCTATAACAAAAGTAGAATAAGTAATCAAAAAACTACCCACAAAGATAGGCCCGTGCTCAGTTTCACTGATGAATTCTACCAAACATTTAAAGAATACCAATTCTTCACAAACTCTTCTAAAATGTGAAAGAAAAGACTTTGCAACTCATTCTATGAACCTAGTATTACCCTGATAGCAAACCCACACAAACTCATCACGTGAAAACTATGGACCAGTATCTCTTATGAACACAGATGCAAAAATCCAAAACAAAGCTCTAACAAACTGAATCCAGAAACATATAAAAAATATTATACACCACGACCAAGAGGAATTTATTCCAGGAATGCCAAGTCGATTGAACATCTAAAATTCAATTAACTTATCATAGAATAAAGGGCAAAAGCTACATGATCATTTTAATACATGCAGAAAAAGCATTTGACAAAATTAAACACCACTTCTTTTTTTTTTTAAGATATAATTTATTTGAGAGAGAGAGAACACGCAAGTTGGGGGGAAGGGCAGAGGGAGAGGGAGAAACAGATTCCCTAATGAGTGGAGAGCCCAACTCGGGGCTCAATCCCAGGACCCTGGGATCATGACCTGAGCTGAAGACAGAGGCTTTGACCCACCAAGCCACCCAGGTGCCCTACCACTTCTTAATTTTAAAAAAAAACAAAAAAACGATAAACTAGGAATCTACCACTTCTTAATTTAAAAAAAAACAAAAAACTAATAAACTAGGAATAAGAATTAATTTCCTCAACCTGATAAAGGGCATCTTGGAAAAAAACCACAGCTAATATCACACTAAAGGTGAAAGATTGAATGTCTTCTCCCTATGATCAGGAACAAGACAAGGATGTGTATTCATGAATTTCTCTATTCAACACAAAGAGAGGTCTATCAGGATAATTATGCAAGAAAATGAAATAAAAGGTATAGAATAGAAAGGAAGAAGTAAAACTATATTAGCAGGTGACATAGTTTGTAAACAGAAAATCCTAAAGAATCAACCAAAATATTGGGATACAAGATCAATATACAGCTATCAATTGTTTTCTATACACTTGCAATGAGCAATCCAAAAATGAAATTAAGAAAATAATTCCATTTTTAACAGTATTAAAAACAATGAAAATACTTAGAGTAAATTTAACAAAAGAAGGGTATAACTTAAATTCTGAATGCTACAAAACCCTGTTGAAAGAAATTAAAGACCTAAACAACTGGGAAGACATTCCATATTCATGGATCAGATAATTTAACGGTTAAACTGGCAATACTCCCCAAATGGATCTACAGATTCAGTGCAATCCTCGTCAACATTCCAGATAGCTTCTTCTGAGAAACTGAGAAACTGATCCTAAAATTCATATGGAAATACAAGGGAATCAGGAAGCCAAAACAATCTTGCAAAAGAGAAACAAAGTTGAAGGACTCAGACTCCCAATTTCAAAACCTTCTATAAAATACAGTAATCAAGACAGCGTGGCATAAGGATAGACCTATAGATCAATGAAATAATATTCAGAGTCCAGAAATAAACCCTCATATCTATAGTCAATTGATTTTTTAAATTTTTTTTAAAAGATTGTATTTATTTATTTGACAGAGAGAGAGAGAGATCACAAGTAGGCAGAGAGGCAGGCAGAGAGAGAAGGAGAAGCAGGCTCCCTGCTTAGCAGAGAGCCCAATGCATGGGCTCCATCCCAGGACCCTGAGATCATGACCTAAGCCGAAGGCAGAGGTTTAACCCACTGAGCCACCCAGGCGTCCCAAGTCAACTGATTTTTGACAAGAGTACCAAGACCATTCAATGGAGAAAGAATAGTCTTTTTAACAAATGGTACTGCAATGACTGGATGTCCAGGTGCAAAGAATAATTTTGTTCCTCATACCATATACAAAAACTAACACAAAATGAATCAAAAACCTAAATGTAAGAGTTAAAAATACAAAAGTTTTAGAAAAAAAACACAGCCATAAATAATCTTGGTTTGGGCAATGGATTCTTTGGCATGATGCCAAAAGCATAAGCAACCAAGAAAAAATAAATTGGACTTCATCAAAATTAAAAACCTTTCTGCTTCAAAGGACACCATCAAGAAAGTGAGAAAACAGCCCTCTAAAAGACAAAAAACATTTGCAAATCATATATTTGATCAAGAACTTGTAACTGGAATATATAAAGGAAATTCTCACAACAAAATAATATAAAAATGAATAACTAAAAATAGACAGATGATCTGAATAGACATTTTTCCAAAGATCTGCAAATGGCTAATACACACAGGACAAAACGCTCAATATCATTAGTCATTAGGGAAATGCAAATGAAAACCCTAAATGAACTACGATTTCTTACCCAACAGGATGGGTGTAATCAAAAGGACAGACAATAACAAGTGTTACGAAGGATGTGGAAAAAATGGAACCATCACACACTGCTGGTGGAAATGAAGAATGGTGTAGGTACTTGGGAAAACTGTAGTTTCTCAAAATGTTAAACATTGAGCTACCATATGACACAGCAATTATACTCCTAGGTATATACCCAAGAGCACCAAAAATACGTGTATACACTCTAATGCGTACATGAATGTTCATAATAGCAGGTTCACAATAGTAAAAAAGTAGAAACAACCCAAATGTCCATCAATTGATGAATAGATGAATACGACGTGGCATATTCCTACAATAGAATACTATTTAGAGATGAAAAGGAATGAAATTCTGATTCATGTTACAACATGAACTTTCAAAACATTATGCTGAATGAAAGAATTCAGGCAGAAAAGACTCCATGTGGCCTTGATTACATTGATATGAAATGTCCAGAAAAGCCCATATCTGTAGAGACAGACAGTAGATTAGTGATTGCCTAGGGCTGGGGAGGTAATGGGTAGGGGAGTCACTGCTAATGGTTTGGGGGAGGGATGTGAAAATGTTCTAAAACTGCTAGTGGTGATGGTTTTACAGCTCTGTGAATATTCTAAAAACCAATGAATTTTATGGTTTAAACCGGTGAATCGTGGCCTGTGAATTATAGCTCCATAAAACTGCTCTTTTAAGAAAGTGATCCAGGAAAAGAGGTAGCATTTCCTCAAAGAGTTAAACAAAGAACTGCCATATGACCAGGCATTTTCAGTCCTAGGTGTATATCCCTAAAGACTTGAATACGGGAATTCTAAACAAGTACACATATGCCCATGTTCATAGCCGCACTATTCCCAGTAGTCGAACAGGTGGAAACAACTCAAATGTCCATCCCCAAATGAATCGATAAATAAAATGTGGTCTATACCCACAAGGGAATACTATTCAGCCTTGAAAAGGAATGAAGTATGATAGATGCTACAACATGCATGAACCCCAAAAACATGTCAAGTGAAAGGCGGCAGGGGTTACGTTGTACACAATTTCATTTACCTATTTACCTATTCCACCCAGAATGGACAAATTCACAGAGATAGAACACAACAGTGGCTGTGGCCCGGGGCTGAAAGGAGAGGGAAATCGGGAGAAACTGTCTAATAGCTAAGGGGTTTTGGTTTGGAGTGATGGAAATGTTTGGAACTGGACTAGAAAGGGTAGTTATACAACTTTGTGAATGAACAAAATGTCACTGAAAACTTCCCTCTACAATGATTAATTTTGTGCTACGTGCATTTCACCTTGGTAAATTAAAAGAAAAGCCCATCCCCAAATCTAAGGCAATATTTTCCATTTACCTGCAACATTTTAAAAGTTGAGAAGTATTTCAAAAAGAGAAACCTTACTTTTACAAGTTGGGTGTGGCTTTTTTTTTTTTTTTTTTTTTTTTTTTGGTAACCTGAGAAATTTGGCTAAATTTCAAGAATCTTGGATAATCCTAGATATAAAAAGAATATTACTCCCTTTTCTCTTTTATAATAAATTATTACCATGGAATTAGCTCAGTTGCAGCTTTGGAAAGATTTACAGATTTGAAAGAGTTAGTGCATCTCTCCTGTGTCTCCAAAGTGGGAGATGAGCTTTGCTAACTTACCAGCATCAGTCAGCTGGGAGGCGGAATGGCACTTGATTCCCAAGAGAAAACATCACACACTAATTAGTATAGAATACCCTGCACCCTAACTGTCCATCTTAAGCCTGAGTGCACTTCCTAAAACAAGATGTGGAGTAGAATATGGGAAAATTATCCATAAGCTAGATACGAAAAGAAGGAGGTTTAAGAGAGAATTATTCACATAATCAGCCCAGTTTATTTTTACTTTTATCTGCTTGTGGAGACTCTGTCTCTTAAACACTCAAGTGAGTTGTAGCTCGATTTCAGTAGGTATGAGAAAGAACTTCAGGACGAAATAAACAAGGAAATATTTAAGCCTCTAATTATATGGGGGTTGTGGAATTTAGAAACAACACACTTTTTTGGAAGCCGATGATCTTGAGTTTCCCAAATTCTACCTGCAACAGTCTAAAAATGTGGGGGCAAATCTCATAAAGTTCTGTGTTGAATAGCTGTAAAAAATAATCCGATCACTGAGTTACAAAATCTAATAAAAAGTCAATGATGCTGCTAAACACCACAGAGGTTTGGATATAGCTACTTATAAGCATATTGAATAAACAGAGAGAAATTTCCAGAGGCTTTCTTACTCCCTGCCACTGGGTTTGAAATTCACATTTTTATACTGTACGTTCTCAGCTGAAATCAAATCAAACATAAGCTCTTTCTTAGATAATACTTTATGGTACATCCTAAATTCAAAGCCACATCTTCCTAAAGGTAGTTTCCCGCGTTCTGCCAACATTCAGCCTTCAGCTGGAGTGACGGCGCCTTGTGCACAAGCGCACGGGGCGGCTGGAGAAGCGAGTGACTTCCCCGGGAAAGGGGAGAGGGCGAAGCTGGCTCAGTCTCTCTTGGCCGTTCCAGAAAACAGGCACCCCCCACCTCCCACTGGCACTCACCTTTTTCAGATTTCCTGTCTTTCGTTGACGACGAAGTCCCACAGCCCATGTCTTCTAAATCATGTGTGCTCATGAATTGAACTTCTCATTCCGAAACAGAGTGTGAAAAGTGCCTCCCTTTATGCTGCGAGGAGCCCCTCCTAGCTGATCCACCTCAGGCATAGATCCTGATGAGGAAGACACAGGCGGGAGGGGAGGGGGGAAAGCACCCGTTAACAGCAAGGTATCTAAGGGCTGCTGAGCAGGATTCATTTTATGCTTCTTCTCAACTGCTGTTCATCATGTGATGTGGAAAGTGATCAGACATAATCTAATGCGGTTCATTTTCCAGAACACAACAGCAGCCGCCGAGCAGCTATAGATTGCTTTTTTTGCTACACGTAAACTATCTTTTCCCCAAGTCAAGGTTAGATCAAGGTCTGTATGAATGCTGTATAAAATAAAGCACTGAAAACAGAAAGGAAAACAGAAATGTAAGAGCATAGGATTTTCTAATGGAAACACAGGGAATGGGATATGGAGGACCTGATAGAAGTTAACTGTTTGGGCTGTAAGCGCAAAATAATTAAATCTATCTAGGCTTTTAAAAACACAGATTGGAGACAGACTATGACAAAACAACATGTTTGAACAACTCTGCCAAAATTCAAATCGAAGTGAGTTCCTCAACACTATTTCTCAGAATCAGCTGGAGAGCTTGTTTTTATAAAGGAGGCTCCAGGCCACCCCCCACCCCCCAGACTAAGGTGCCACAATGGGGGAAGGGGGCCAAGTGCCCTTTTTGTTTGTTTGTATTATTTTCTTCCTTTTTTTTTTTTTTCCAGTAAACTCTACGCCCAAAGAGGGCTTGACCTCACAACCTGAGATCAAGAGTCCGGTGGGCCCTTTTTAAATAAGCTGTCTATGTGATTCTGAGACAACCTCCGCTCCCAGGTCTATCCTCACACTCGCTGGTTGAAACTGCTCAACTGGATTTTAGTATTCTACCTCGTGGCTTTGGGAGTGATGTTTCCTTTATTTTGTATTGCTCCAAATCAGCCTGATCTAATCTATTTGCATTTCATGATAGGAACAAAGTCAGAGAACAACTGACTGGACGCTACCAAAGTGTCCTTTTGGTAGGGTCGTTTCTCCATTAGCAGTACACTAAAAGCCTCAAAACTATGACTCAACTAAAGAAAGAGAAAAAATAAAATGAGCGAAATATTTGAATTATGGAAATACCATTCAAACAATAATAACCTTAATAAACAGATATTTTGATCAGAGCTAGACCTGATTCTTTTATGTATGGTATGAATTAACCCTCCTAAATGTTGAGTTATCTCCAAATTTGACAGGCATCTCTATCATATCTTTCTTACCTACATAATGGGTAAAAAATGTTGACAAGGTCAGCTCCGAGGGCACAATAGCCGCTGGAGCCTTCCATTCCAACCCATTCTCCAGGGTCATTACAGGACCCTTTCATTCACACTCTCAGCATATTTGTGCAGCTAGGTAGTAAATCCACCTGTCATAACATCCTGGGAAATTTTGCTAAATATTTTCATGAAATTAATATACATCCATTAACACCTCGACTATCCCAGCCCCCAGAAGAAGAAAATGAAGAAGGGGAGGAGGACAGAAGGAGGGAACAAAGGAGGAAATCAGTTGGGCAGGACTTTTAATAACAGAATCACAAAAGTTGAAAGGTGCGAGACACTTTTAAAATTGCCTGGAATTTACACAAAGTACAAGGAAGTCAAGCAACTTACCTAAAGTCATATAGAGAAATTGGTTATCAAACCTTGTTGCCTCTTACCATAGCCGGGGGAGCTTTTAAAACTCCCAGTGCTCAGCCAGCACTGCATTAAGGGAGACTGAGGCCTGGATCCCAGCCCCAGAGATTCTGATGTAACTGGTACTGGGTGGGGGGTTGGGCATCAAGATTTTTAAGAACTCCCCAGATGATTCTAACGTGTAGCCACATTTGACAGTCTTTAATAGTGACAGTATTTGAGCAAACCCATGATGACACCTAAGGATCATCACATTTTCCTCTGCAGGCTCTGACTCCATCTGTTTGGAACAGAATTTTTCCAAAGGTCATGTCAGGCTTATAAAGCAGTGGTTTCTGGCCTCTCTTCTTTTCTCATTTTTTGAAATCTGGGCAGTATTTACCTATCACCTGCCTTCTCTCTGTACTCAGAAGTGTCTTTTTTTTTTTTTAAGATTCTATCCATTTATTTAGAAACAGGGCTGGGGGAGAGAGAGAGAGGAAGGGAGGGGGAGAGGCAGAGGGAGAGAGAATACCAAGCAGACGAGTAGACTGGGGCCGCATCTCATGACCCCGACACCACCACCCAAGGTGAAACCTAGTCAGATGCTCCTGAGCCACCCTGGCGTCCCTGTACTCAGCAATTTCTTATAGGTTGTCTGTAGCACCTCTGAGAACACACCCGCTGGGGTCCTTCATTACCCTTCAAAGTCGTTCACCTCCTCCTGGTGACTTTCTCCACGCACCTAGATCAGTGCTCCCTGACGAGCACCATCAGATTCACCAGGGGAGGTTATTAAAAAATGAAGACTCTCGGGGCGCCTGGGTGGCTCAGTGGGTTAAGCTGCTGCCTTTGGCTCAGGTCATGATCTCCGGGTCCTGGGATCGAGCCCCGCATTGGGCTCTCTGCTCAGCAGGGAGCCTGCTTCCCCCTCTCTCTCTCTCTCTGCCAGCCTCTCTGCCTACTTGTGATCTCTGTCTGTCAAATAAATAAATAAAAATCTTTTAAAAAAGAATAAAAGAAGTGAGACATTTCAATCTTTTCTTTTCCAGAAAAAAATAAAATAAAATAAAGCAATATCTCTCCAAAAACATTTGGTTCTCAGCCACCCCTGAGTTCATTACACAAGCAAATTTCATGTAAAAAATTCACTAGGAACTAAAAAGGATCAAACTTGAGTATATTTCTGTTAGACTGTAAGGTCCAAGGGTATCTTTCTTTCTAAATACTCCTTGACTCTCTGGCACCTTCACAGTGCCTTTCACATAGCAGGTGTTTGATAAATGCTAAATGCATTAATGGAGCTTCCTAAGCTAGCGTCCTTCGTTCTCTTTTTAAAGATTTTATTTATTGGGGCACCTGGGTGGCTCAGTGGGTTAAAGCCTCTGCCTTCGGCTCAGGTCATGGTCCCAGGGTCCTGGGATCGAGCCCCGCATCAGGCTCTCTGCTCAGCAGGGAGCCTGCTTCCTCCTCTCTCTCGGCCTGCCTCTCTGCCTACCTGTGATCTCTGTCTGTCAAATAAATAGATAAAATCTTTAAAAAAAAATTAATTGCTGGGGCTCTGGGTGGCTCAGCCGGTTGAGCATCTGACTCTTGATTTCAACTCACGTCATAATCTCAGGGTTGTGGAGTTGAGCCCTGCGCTGGGCTCCATGCTTGGTGCAGAGTCTGCTGGACAGATTCTTTCTCTCCTTCTCCTTCCCTCTTTGCTCCTACCCCTGCTCAAGCTCACTCACTTGTGCGCTCTCTCTCTCGCTCGCTCTCGTTCTCTCAGATAAATAAATAAATAAATACAATCTTTAAAAAAAAAAATGCTAAAAGCCAGTATTAGTCCATGACTTGGTGCACAGATGCCTGCTATTTCATTATACAAAAGCCTTTTATTAAACCAGAAAATGGGTAGTACTTACAGATTCATTTTTAAAGAGGATTTTAAAATCACAATGGAGAAAAACTGAGAATTATTCCAGAATTCTTTCATTATTAGGAAAAGATTTGCTGTTGAAATTTTTATACTACTAAATAAGTATTAAGCAAGTTATTCTTCAACTGTTTTTCTCCTTCGGGTAACAGGTAAAACAAACAAACCAAAAGAACTATTTTAATGCTCACCAAAACAAGATCTGGGTGAGGCCAGGGGCCACTTAATACTCCCACACAGAGCCCAAAGTACACTGCCATCACCCACTCAAAGCCAGAGAGGAAAACAAGTTTGTAAGCAGCGTATGTACCTTTGAGGACATCTCCAGCTGGCTGCAAGGCTGATAAAAATGATCGGGGGATTTTCCATTATTGAGAAAAATCGAAGCTCCTTGCATTTCCAGCCCTCTGTCAGCATTAGAAAAGCACTTAGTGTGCCAAAGAAGTCTCCGGAGAAATGATACCCTAAGGCCTGAAAGGGGTCCTGTGGCTCAAGAGGTGGAGAGCTTCTTCAGGGTTCACAAAGACCCAAGGACGCATCCTCAACGATATGGACACTGAAAAGGTGGCTCTTAGCAAAGAAAACAGCTTGAAATTTGCCCGGGGAGGCTGCCCCTACCAATATTTATATGTCGAGGATGGTTTTAAAGCACAAACATGAAACAGTGACTCATCATTGGCACTCACTTCTAATCTGAAAAAGAAAAGGTTTCTACGGCTTCTGCTGGAAGGTTTTTACTGTGCGTGGGGGCTGGGGGGCCACTGAAGGGCCCAACGGTTTGAGGTCCAGCTCTTTTCATGCTACCCACTTTTCACTTCCCAAGGTGAAAATACATGGAATGAACAAATGATGGCCCTTGGAGCCAAGCTAAACCTCAGCCATCAAGCACCCTCCAAGTGCTAGCCCTGCCTCCCCAAGCTGTTATTTGTTCTTCATTTCATTCCAGACTACAGTCTTATTGGACTCCCACGCCCCCGCTCAGCTACCTGGGCCTTGATTCTGCCTCTGGCATTCGAGATGGGGCTTGGGCGGTTTCCCATGCTGAAAACTCAGCCTTTCTCAGAGATGCTGCCTTTTATGAGAAATTCCTCCTCCAGCTCTGACCCTGAGGAACCCAAATCCAGGACCCAGTGTACTTCAACGGGCAACACACTCCCACCGCCCAAGGTGGGACGCATGGAGGACAGATGTCTCTTGAGGCTCGCCTTGCTGTGTTCTCTGTGGTGGTCACCAGGGGTTCTATAGCCTGGTGTCGGTGGCCTAAGGATGACTAAGGGGCACAGAGTGGGGTAGAGGAGTCCCTGGTGGATGGCGCTAGAGAGGCCCGTTCCAGCACTCCGTTTCCAGAAGAACACTGTAGCCTTTCCTTGTTCGTACCCTTGTGGCTGGGGTCTTAAATGTGTCTGTGAGACAGACCCGGTGACTCTTGCCGGCTCTCATCAGATAAAAGACTAAAAAGAAGGAGAAACGCCACTGAATACCAGAAGGCGTCTGACGGTATCTGTATCTGACAGGATGGTCATCAAGAGGCAGCTTGGCCTGGTTCCAGGTTTTCCACAGTGTGTTTGTGGAAGAGTAGTTCTCCATGCTATATGATTCTAGGCACGAGGCAAAAAAGGCCCCACAGTCGAATAAGTTGAGGAGAAGTCGGGTGAAACAGATTTCTTGACGGCAAGATTCCTTAGAGCCTTCAACACGTTACTATGCGTCTCTAATAGGAATCTCTGAGAAAAAAGCCAGAGTGTCCACCATTTCCCAAACAGCCTAGCAGGGGACCCTTTTGAGGTAAAGCATCTCCAGAACATGTGTTGTTCCTAAGAGCCTAATGATGGCTCAGTGGGGTCTGGGGTTTAGAAGTCAAAGAAACTGGGGCTATCTGCTGGCTGAAGTCAGTAGAGCATGCGAGTCTTGATCTCAGGGTGGTGCGTTCAAGCCCTACGCTGGGTGTGGAGCCTACTTATATAAATAAATAAAAATGAATTATTTAACTAATTAACATAAATTCCTCTGTACCTCCGTTTTCTCTTAATGGGATAATAGCGCCTACCTGACCAGCTTGTACTGAGGACTACTGAGGAGTTCAGCAGTGCAAAGAACCAGCTTGAACAAAAAGCAATTCCTCTTAGCTGAATGAGGGAGGAGGGGGGCCATGCACAGGCAGGGGCTCACCATGGTCAAGTGTTGAAACGAGATTGTGTTTGCTCAGATCTCTTCCTTCCGAATGCATGGTCTGGGACCTCCGGAGGCTAAAACCCTACGAGGTCTACTCCTTCTGGGATAATTGCAGATTCATAAGAAATGAACTCTCTTCCTCAGAGAGCACTAAGATCTGAAAGAACACTACGCCAGTAATAATCATAATAGCTAAAATCACTACTTCTTATCAAGGGACTACTGTTTACCCAGCCCAGTGGTTGCTCTATGTTTCTCTTTCTCCAGCTAATCTTCACACAAACTTTTAAGGTGTGTCCATCACTCCCGTGTTATAGATGAAGAACTGAGATTCAGAAATTAAATATGGTGCCCCATGGCACAGCTGACCATTGGCAGCCCCAAAGACCCGTTCTGGTCAATGGTTAAAGAACAAAAATGTCCACTATAAGGTTGTCTACATCTTGGTCTCAGATCCAGTCTGAAGCCCCAAATCACTAAAGAGAATTCTTGAACATTTCAAGGAATTCGGTTTCCCTTTCCAAAAGAGAGACGGAAACCCAATGATCTTCCAAGATAGCAACAGGCCAAGGGGGCTACGGGAAGATTTCTGAACATGAAGTTGCGTCATGGGCTTTGAAGGGTTTCTCCAAGTATCTCTTCCCTCATTTCTAGTTCTCACCCAAGTGACCACAGAGTTTTTCCAAATGTCAAGTTCCTTTGAAATAGGCTGCAATCCTTCAAACGGCAAAGTCATCTGTACCCCTTTCTAAGATGAGGACAGCTGATTTGGAATCAGAATCTCTGAGAAAAACATCACTCTGAGAAATTGCAAAGCCATAAAATAAACTTTAAGGTGTGCACATTTCCTATCCCATCACTACACAATCGATATTTATATGGTAGACTTCTGCTTGCTCAAAACACCTAAGGACAAGCAAACATATTACCTCTTTCTTCTGCTTGGCTGATGCAGAGGGTTTTCCTCACCCCAGGTGTTTCAAGAGACCCCAGAACAAGGAAAAAACCTTCTTTATGAGGGATGCAGAGGCCTGAAAGAAAAGCAGTACAAGTCCAGCTGTCTCTGGAGCACGCCCCCCGAACCCACGCGCGAGCAGGCACGCGTGCACACACTCCACATCCCGAGTCCTCGCCGCTCTCTGCAGGGAGAACTCTTGCTTAAAGAAATCAAGAAAGAAATACACATGCACACACACAAAGAAATAATTCCAGCGGGCCTTGGGGGCTTTGCCTTTCAGCCTGGAAGAGGGGCCCAGAGTCAACAGATCCGGGAGAGGCCGAGTTGGGCTGGGAGCCCCAGCTGTCTGGCCTGGCCCTGCCGCATTCCCATCAGCTCGGAGATCAAGGGACACGCTCAAGCAATGGGTTGTGGTCACATGACTGCTTTCAAGGGGCCCTGGGCCTGGACAGGCAGGGCCAGACCAATAGGCTGCTGTTGGCATAAATAATCTGCCTCGATACAAAACACACGGTGAATTTTTCTAAGTAAGGGCAGAAGAGCATTCTGTGGTCCATCCTGGAGGTCCACCAAGGCTGGTTTTTAGGCAAGACCGCAGCCACGTGCGTGTGGCTAGGAGAAGGGGGCACTTCCTCCTTGGGACTCCAAAAGGCCCGAGGGGAAGGGCGCGGCCCCAGGTGCTGCGCCCGGTGGTATTCCTCCAGCTGTTCCATTAGCTGCATGGTGGGGAACCCATCAGGGGGAGACAGATTCCCCTGCCCCCCGCGGTGGGGAGGAAACTGAGAGTGCACCCCGTGATCTTGCTGACTTTGAGAAGGAAGAGGAGGGAGCCGGTACCAAGGCGGGTGCCGCCAGCCTGGGTTCCAACATCTTTGGAGGCCCTCCGGGGTCATCTTGCTCCCGGAGGCCCAAAGCCACGGCGGCGGCGTCCACAGCCGTTCTCCTCCCCAGTCCTGCCTGGCTGGCCAGCCGGCGTGTTTTCCCGCTTCCTGGCCTTCTGCATTGCAAGCTCGGATTGAAAGGACTTGGGCCAAAATCATATGCTAACCCCGCCCAGGCTGCTCTCTAGCCGTTCCTTTCTGCACTTGAGAGCCACAGGGGATCCAAGGAAGTGGTCGCCTAGCTCACGATTAAAGCTAATGGAGTCACTTTAAAAAATAACTGGAGAGGCAGCTCTGGGCTTCTGTACTCCCATTAGCATATTAAATATGATCAGAGGGCCTCATTAGGAGGCAGTACAAACGTACAGGTTTCCATGGTAGGCGCTCCAAGACTAGGGCCTGGTGAGGCCGCTATCCACTGTGCAAACGATAGTGTCATTACCCAGGCTAGGAGACAAATAGTGGACAATGTCGCTCTGTGGCTGTTTCCGGCCAAATGCCTGTTCAGTCCACAGTGGTTAAATGATGGCTATGTCTAGATTTGGTTGTTCAAATGTCACCTCCTCTGTGTGAAGCTTTTCTTAAAGCACCAAAGGGGAGTTAGGCGCTCTGTGCCCTGGCTCTCAAAGCCACGTATGCGTCCAATTCTAGAGCTCTTGCAAAGTGCTCTGTAATTTGTCCTTGTACATGTGAAATGCAGAGGAAATTTTCACTCTTATATGTGAAAGGACAGGGTCCATTTCATTCCTCTTGGCAATCCTAGTACCAAATGCATAAAAGGTACTCACCAAATACTTGTTTCATCACAGAAAGAAAGGAAAGGAGGGAAAGAACTTGTGACTTAGGTGGTTATTTTAATGGCCAGTCTCTGGACCATGAATTACATGAGCCGTGCCCTTTATGTGATAGATCTAAAACTTAGAATTTGCTTAAATGAAGAGTTTCACCGTATTTTTCCATTGTAGGAAGAATGTTGGAATGTGACTTTGAGTGCTACCAAGAGTCTTAGACCCAGCCTCCAATTGCTGAATAAACCAGCACTGATGGATGTGAATAAATCATAGTAACAATAGCGTTCACTGAGCACGTACTACGTTCTAGGCACTTGTTAGTCTTACATGTAGTAATCTCATTTCATCCACACACCATCCTATGAGGCATATACTATTATTGTCTTCCCTATTTACACTTTAGGACCTAGAGCCCAAAGTCAAACAGCAAATGAGTGGCAAAGCTGGGATCCGAACCCAGGCACTTTGACTCTCAAACCCTTACTTCTGATCCTTACACTACACTGCCTCAGTCAGCACCTTACGTGTTTGCAAAATGACGAACCCAGCCTCTTCTCAGATGCTGTCCGACTTCCCTCCAGCTGAGCAGGGAGGTGTTCTCCCAGGCTAAAAACAGAAAAAAATAATTGGCAAAGTAACTGTGAACACAGTTTTAAATTCGCTAGTTAATAGATTCGTGCCCCCAAACAGTCAAGGTCAATGTCTCTCTGGGTGGGCATATCATCATATGAAAAGAGCCCCCAGCAAAGGTTGGAAAAGGCCATGGCAATACCAAATCATCCTGAACTAAGGTGGCTTGTGCTCTTCAATTCGACACAGTGCCACACGACCCTCTGAGCTTCCCTATGTGACAGGCGCTGCTGAAGGACAGGGACATAAAGGGGGAACCAAATGGATGTGATTAGGTGGGGCAGACACCTAGGCAAATAAGAAAATAAAATCACAAATTGAAATCTTGCTCTCCTGTTGGAATATAAACTCCAAGTACCTAAAACAGGGCCAGGCATGTAATAGATATTTATTATGCAAGTAAATACGAGCAGTATGGTATGATAAGATCTCTAACAGGACAGGGACGGGGCACAGAGAAAGGGCCCCATCCCAGAAAGGGGGATGAAAGGTTTTCTAAATGAGATGCTGCTGGGGTGCCTGGCCGGCTCAGTCGGCAGAGCAGAGCGGGGTAACTCTTGATCTCAGGGCTGTGAGGGCAAGCCCCCTGTTAGACATAAAGCTTGGTTAAAGAAAAAGGAAAGGAAAAGAAAAGAAGGGAGGCCCAGCCCGAGAGGTGATGCCTGAGCAGACAGAAGTTAGAAGTTAACCAAGAAGAAAAGAGGTGAGGGGGGGAGGGTTCTTGCAGATGGCGCGTATCTCACAGTGTTTAACAAGGACATGAAACAGGAGAGGTAAGACCAAAATCGGAAAGCACTGAGTTCCTGATTATGACAGTGCGGGTAGCTGTACACGTGGGCGGAGGAACGTGCTCCTCTGCTAGGACTGAGCCCCGCCCCTGCAGGCTGGACTTACTCTTTCCTGGCTGCCTCGGCTGTCCTCTCGCCTGCCCTGCTCACTTCCCCATTTCCCTACTGGGTTTGCCTTCACCCTCCTTGCTCTCAAATGCTTTTCTCAGAGTCTGCATCTGAGGGAACCCAGATCAGGGCCCTGGTTTAGTCTATGGTGGGAGCAAGCTACAGAAAGAGAGAGGGGAATGGAGAGGCTGGTTACCTCACTAGGGACACACTGGGCATTGCGGCAGACCTCTCCTGGGCCACAAGCGTCCTGGAGTTGGCCACAGTTCCATCTTCTAGCAAGGAAAGGTAATTCAAAGGGGCGGCTCCTACTGATCATGAAACACACCGGGGAATATACTAGATTCTAGACAGAGCAGCTGGATTCAGGAAGAGACTGAGAAAAGAAACAATGTGGGCTGATCTATTTGGTAGTGAGTACTTAAGGTTTCTGTCCACTCCTGACCCCTGATACCTTATGCCCAATAGCACCCCTTTGGATAATAGAAAGGAAATTATTAGAACTCATATGTTCATCTATTTTTAAATTCTTCTTGAACTTCCTATTTTCATGTATGTTTGATAATGTACACAATATATGAGTTCAGTAGTATTTGTTACAAATACATTAATATACTCATGTTAGGGGTCCATTCTAAAAAAGCTTGTACTGTGACAGGTTCACGATCAAAAACATTCACAGAATCTTGATTTAAAGAGCCTACTTCCTTTTAAAGAGAGGGAAAGAATACCAAGTAATTTTATGTTTCAATAAAGAGAAAGGATCAAGCATATGTCCAGGGATGAATTCTGGGTATTGAAAAGCCACATTAAGTAAGAGAGAAGAGAGGCCAGATTTAGCAAGTCATTAGAAAGCCATTAAAAGAAATTAAAAGTGGGTTATAATTCACTATCCAGGGAAAGAAATTCATAAAGGCCAGTGCTGGCCAGATGTATCTGTTGGGGTCTCCTGGTCAGCAGCCATAATGACAGGCTGAAACAGCTGTCATTATGTGTTGACGTTTACAAGGTCGCTTTGAAGAGGCTACAAAGTTGAGCTCTCCATGGTTGTGATTTAATAAACAGAAGACTGGCAGGTATGAGAATTTAAATTTTGACCACTGCTTAATCTAAGCCTAGCTTGGTCCTAGATGGCTCAAGTTAAAAACAATAAACAAACAAACTCCTAAAATTAACCCCGAAGCTTCAGAAATCAAATCAAAAAGCTTCAGAGAGAGTCACCTAAAGACAGTCTACCCACTCTGCCTGCCTCTCCCGTGGAACAAAGCTATAAAACGCCAGGACAGGATCCGTGGAGCAGCCATCTGAAGACTGTGGCAGGCAGACCCAAGATGGCTCCCAACAGTCCCTGCCTCCTGGTATTCACGCTCCAGTGTAATCCCCTCCCCTTCAGTGTAAGGCTGGACCTAGTTAGCAACGGATTTCTAATCAATAAAATACGGCAAATGTGTTGGGCTATTGCTTCTGTGACTCAGTTATAAAAAACTGTGGCTTTCTGTCTTGCTTGCAGACTCTATTACCCTCACAGGTTGTGTGCTTTTGATGAAGTAAGCTGCCATGTTGGAGAGGCCTACGTGGCTGAGGACCGAAGGAGGTTTCTGACCAAAAGCCAGCAAGGAATGGACGTCTTCGATCCAACAGACCTCAAGGAACTGAATCCTGCCAACAAGCACTTGAGATTGGAAGTGGATCCTTCTCCAGCGAAGCCTTCCTGTGACTGTAGCCGACACATTGACTACAACAGCTTGTGAGGACCCAGGTAAGCCATGCCTGGACTCCTAACCCACAGAAGCTGTGAGATCATAAATGTGCATTTTAAGCTTTAAGGTTTTCGGTAACTTGTATGTAGCAATGAATAAGTAACACAAGGACTCTGAAAAGTAAGTAGCAGAAGGAAGACTGAGGAAGAAGATCAGAGTTTGAAGTACTACAAGAGTGGCGGTGAGTTGGCCATCTTCTTCCCTCCAGTTCCCCTCGCCTGGATTTGAGGAGCAAAAGTTCAAATCAAAGCCACAATGAGAAAACCCAGTAAGCCTATTAAGGCAGTTAAAAACAACCCAGTCATACCCAGCGCTGGTTGGGATATGGAGTGACTTGGACCGTCATGCTTTGCTGGTGAGAATGCAAAATGGTACATTTACTTTGAAAAATAGTTCGGTTAGTTTCTTATAAAGTGGAACATACATTTTACCATATGACACCACAATCCTAGCCCTGGGTATTTACTCTAGAGGAAGCTTATATTCACACAAAAGCCTGTACACAAGTTCGTAGGGTCAAATACGCAAACACCCAGATGTCCTTTGGCGAGTGAATGGAAGCGCAACTGTGGGACCTCTATACAGTGGAATACTACTTAAGAAGAAAAAGGAATAAATTATTGATGCCTAAAACCTGGATGAATCTCAAAGGCATTATGTTGAGTAAAAGAACCCGGTTTAAAAGATCACATACATTTCTATGACATTCTTGGGAGACAACACCACAGGGATGGAGAACCACTCAGTAGTTGTCAGGGTTTATGGGGGCAGGGGTGTGACTATAAGCAGGAAGCAAGAACAAGTTTTGGGGCAATGTTCTGTATCCTAATTTTTTAGGGTGGTGGTTACGCTAACCTATCCACGTGTCCATATTTACTGTACACGAATTTTAAAATAAAAGCTTCAGAGCTGGCTCTGGTTTAGGGCCTTGGGGTCTGCAAGATACGAAAGTCCCCACAGGTTGACTTTGCCAGGGGCCTCCCCAAATCCCAGCCAGAAGCAGCACCTCTGACTGCAAACTACGAGCCCTAAGGAAAACACTGGCCCTTCCCTCTGACTTCACCTTTGGCTCTCTATCCATGGGCAAAACTCACAAAACAGAGATCCTAGTCAGAAAACGTACCCCAAGCATTCTTTATTCAACAGGTACTTACTAAGCATGTTTTAGCTACGAGGCAGGGATACAACAATGAATACATTCTGATCCATCTCCCTTCCAGGTACACGGTTGAACGAGGGACTCGGGTCTGCCCACAAGTAGTTTCAAGAGAGGAGGTGCAGGTACAGAGAGAGGCCCACGTACTACTGGAGTCTAGAAGGATAGTCGTTCTGCAGGTTAAGTGAGGAGGCAGTTCATAGAACATGAAAGATGGGAAAGGCACTCCAGGGAGCGTGGGAGCATGTGCTATTTCAGTAATGTTTCCTGAGACTGGGGGGCTGAGGATGTATAGAGCAGAGGATGGGGGTAGGTTGGGGTAGCTGTGGTCATTCTTAGAAACCATGACAAAGAATTCAGACCCTAACTCATCAGTCAGGGCTTACAATTTCAAGCGCTCGCATGGGCTGGGGCAGGTAAGATACATGAATGAAGCAGCTTAGGCAGAAGCGACAGGACATTCTATACAGCTTTTATCTAAATGAGGCAGCTGCTACTTAGTGGTTGCTCCCTCTTAGGCTGCCAGACAGAAATCCTGGTCCAGGGTTGCCCAGTGTAATTTTTCAAGAGAAGCTGAACATATTTTTATGTGAAATCTCCCTACTTTTAAATATCAGTATATTTCTGCAAATTTCAGTTACCATTGATTATAGGTACATCATTATTTTACATACTGATAAGAAAGAAAAAAGCCACCCATCAAACCATTATGCTCCATCGATTTTAAGACTCATTCCAATCTCAGAGGTACTAAAAATGTGAAAAACATGGACATCTCAGAATCCATGAAATGCAGTCATTCTTTTTTTTCTCAAAGCACCATAGAGGCTCCACGGAATCCATGCAGTATGAGCCTGCCAGAGGGCGAACTTGATTTTTCTTTCTTGCTTGCTTGCTTTTCTTTGTTTCTTTCTTAAGATTTTATTTATTTCTTTGACAGAAAGACACAGCGAGAGAGGGAACACAAACAGGGGGAGCGGGAGAGGGAGAAACAGGCTTCCCGCTGAGTGGGAAGCCCGATGCAAAACTCGACCCATGGACCCCAAGATCATGACATAACCCAAAGGCAGACACTCAACGACTGAGCCACCCAGGGGCCCACGAACTTGATTTCTAAGTGAAGGGAAGCCTGAGGGTGATCTGATTAGATTCAAACTTGAGGAATATCACTCTGAGGGTCCAACGATGAGGAACTGGGGGAAAGCCCGCCCTAGGAAGACCAACAAGGAAGCCCTGGCAACAATCCAGGAGATGAGAAGGGCTGGATTAAAGCAAGGGTCGGGGGGAGGCAGTGGGGGTGAAGAGGAGGGGCCTGATGTGAAAGCCTTTCCGGTAATAAATCCCTCAGGTCCCAGAGTGAGTATAGGCAGGGACGGAGGTTTCTAGTTTGAAGTAATAGATGGGTTAATCACTTCAATATTTACTGGGTGTCCACCATATGCCAGGCATGACGCCGAGCGCTGGGTGTACCGTGGCAGACAACACAGACACCCTCCTTGCCCTCTTGTCATATGCAGTCTGGTGGGCAATGCCATTAACCGTGGTATTAGTGGGTAGAACACGAAAGGGAGGTGGAGAAAAATAACAAGTTCACATGTCCCGTCGGCAGCAGAAGCCTGAGTGTAGAGCCCAGGAAATAAATCAATCTATAGATTCTCATTAAGAGGTCACCAGGTTATGGATAACAACTGAAGCGGTTGGAGAAGATGAAACAGCCACGGAGAGCCGGGAGGGAAAGAAGGCAAGAGCGGTGAAACCAGAAGCCTGAAGAATTGAGACATTTAAAGGAAAAGAGGAGGAGGAAGGAACAAAGGAGACCAAAAAAGCAACAATCTGGAAAGGAAGAGGCCCGGGAGAGAGGGAGACAGGTATTCTCATGTAATCCAATATACTTGCATCTATAATTACCGCGTAGAAGTAATTTACCTTGGCAATGTACGATTCAGATTTTTCAGAGTTACGGGTGCTTTGCATGAATGCCAAATAGGCTTATCAGAACTGCTTCTTATTTAGAGAGTTGTGATATTTTTAAATATTGCCACAATCTGTTCCTTTAGCTTGTATGTGCTTGCGTTTTGCATGTATCACAGTTTGACATCTAGCATGAGTCAATGGCAGAGTAATGGTAATTTCTTACTTCTTCTTATTTTCCTTCTGCAGGAGCTATAATCTGCCATTCCAAGACAAAAATAAAATGAGAATATACATTTATGCAACTGCCTTTCATATCAAGGCACTGGGAATTGGGCAAAATTGATCTAGGCACACAGTGGAGTCCCTTTGTATGATCATCGTGAGGTCCTTGGCCTCGAGCTCTGTCCCCGTGAGCCTGTGATGTGGTAAGACACTCTGGTCCTCTGGAATTACCCAGGAAAGTCCTTCATTTTGTAGGAGAGGACACAAGGCCCAGAGAAGTTAGCTGGCCTCCCCAACATTATGGTCTTACGATTTGGTGACCAACACTCCTTCTACATCAGGGTGACCCAATTCTACCCTATAAAGATCGCCCAAATATAAATTATAGTAAAGTATGTAAAATACATATTAAAGAATGATAAACTCCATACACAAAACTCCATACATAGAGTCTACCAGAGTTGGCTAAACAGAGGAGGAAGGCCTAACTTTTAGTCATATGGTTCCATACCCAGATTTCATCCAACTCATCTGCTCCATTAAGCGTTCTTACCCTTCTAAGTTTTATCAGTCCTGCACAGGTTCAAGGAAAATAGACTCCTAGATCTTCACTTCGTTGGTTGCTGAATCTTTCAGCCTGACCTGCAGGCTCAGGACACTATCCATTGTCACACTTATAAGTCTTACTTAAAGAGAATTCCTCAGCTTCACCTAGAATTTTCCAGAGGTAAATTCTAGAATGATTATTTAATAGGTTGCCTTGGCAACCCCACAATGTCAGAGGCAGATATGACAGTCCTGCCAACAGAATGTGAACAATACAAGCTGGATGAGAGAACCACTTCCTGTGTATTGGAAAGACAGGTTCCGGTTCTTCAAGCTTTCTTTCTGCCACCATTTGCTTCCCTGTCAACCATTTCTGCATCACAAACACAGAAAACAAAGCAGAGTTGGTTTCTTGGAGGAACACTGAAACTACTAGCTAAAACAAGACCTGGGAAAGATCCATGACTTTCTGTTCACAACCCTTGCTGCTATTGCCTGAGAGGATTAAGTGCTCATTGGGAAGCCTTTAGAAAAGTTTTCAGAGAATTTTCTTTAAGAGCACTTATTCTTGTCTTGGTTTCATTCATATACTCAGTCAACAAACATTTGTTGAGCACCCATGGTGTGCCAGGCACTATTCTAGACCCTGGAGATATACCAGAACTGACAAGGTCCCTTCCCTCATGAAGTTTATAGCCTAGTGGGGGAAGTAAACATTAATTAAATACTCATAAAGGTAAATGTGAAATTGCAAAGGAAAAGTACATGTATTATGAGAATGAGTCAGGAGGTCAAGCCAATAATTGCTTATCAAAGAAAATAAGCTTTGAACTGACATCTAAAAGACAAATACTGATTAAGTGAAGGTGTTGATGGGGGAAGGAGTCAAGCATACACTTGAGTTAAGACAAGATTTTAAGTTTACCAAAGCTGAAGTTAGTATTTTTACCAATATTGCAGAGACTATGAGATCTGTGAGTCTCTTTTATATAAAACTCTCTAAAACAGTGCTTCTCAAACTTTAATGTACTTATAAATCACTGAGGGATATTGTTAAAACACAGATTCCTGGGGTGCCTGGGTGGCTCAGTGGGTTAGGGCCTCTGCCTTCGGCTCAGGTCATGATCCCAGTGTCCTGGGATTGAGCCCCGCATTGGGCTCTCTGCTCAGCGGGGAGCCTGCTTCCCTCCTCTCTCTCTCTCTGCCTGCCTCTCTGCCTACTTGTGATCTCTGTCTGTCAAATAAATAAATAAATAAATAAATAAATAAATAAGAAACTTCTCTATGTGTAATGACTCATTAACAGGTTCACTTTCATTTTTTTTTTAAAGATTTTATTTATTTATTTGACAGAGAGAAATCACAAGTAGTCGGAGAGGCAGGCAGAGAGAGAGAGGGAAGCAGGCTCCCTGCTGAGCAGAGAGCCCGATGCGGGCCTCGATCCCAGGACCCTGAGATCATGACCTGAGCCGAAGGCAGCGGCTTACCCCACTGAGCCACCTAGGCACCCTCACTTTCATTTTTTAATGAAGCTCTGGATGTCATATCACATGAGATAAGAAGAACCTTCGCAGGGATCAAAGGCAGGCCACCCCAAAATGTGCCACTTTGGCACACAGATTACTTCCAGCCAGAAACAATCAAGGCCCCAAAAGACACATGAAGAAACAGCAACCTTCCCCTTAACTGCGTAAAGGAATTTAGATAGATGACCTGCTCCAGGAAGACAGCTGTCGCCATAGCTAACTATATCATGATATGAGCTAGGTATGGCAGACATAAAGGAACCGAGCAAGACCGGTTTGATCAAATTCCTTTCTATGTCCCATTGTTTCTGAGTGGCCCAGCAAACATTTGTTTATCCGACATTTACTCTTTTTTCATCTTCCTGTGAATTGCTGCCCTTCCCTTTGAAGTTCCAGACTCCTACCCCCTTTCCTTTGTACAGGATGACACATGGCCCTCATCATGCCTATCTTTGGGATCTCATGTCTGTGTGGATTTCCTGCACATACATAATTGAGTTTTATTTTCTCCTGTTAATCTGCTTCATGTCAGTTCAATTCTTAGACCAGCAGCAAGAACTTTGAAGAGTATAAAAAGATTTTTTTCCTCCCCAACTCTACCCTTTTAGGTCTGTTTCTTACTACCCAACATAATTACTTCTGATATGCCACGTTCCTGCTGGTGTGGCTATGTGAAAACAACACTATGAAAACAAGTTGATGAGAGACTCAAGATTTCTAAGCGTTGTTTTTCCTGAGAAGGTTGTGAAATATAGGGCCTAGAACTAACTATTATCATTTTCTAAAAATCAAAAATGAAGTTTTCTGTGCACAGAAGAGTAGGAGGATTACGAAAGGGAACAGGGAATAAGTTCTTGTTATTTCATAAAAATATCAGTGCTGCCACTTAACAGCTGTGTGTGAACTTGAGAAAATCACATTACCTCTCTGGGCCTGTTTCACAGAAAACCAAGATATGGAAGAAGGGAAGGGAAGGGACGGGAAGGAAAAAGGAAAGTAAAAAAGAAACAGAAAAAACTGGGATAGTGATATCCACCATGCTGGGTTAAAATAAAGAATAAATGAGTTAAAAAAAAAAAAGAATAAATGAGTTAATATAAAACATGGCAGCCTAGTTAGTTGCCTAATCAATATCCATTCTCCCTTTCTTCCTTACAAGTAAAATCTCAATTTTGTTCTAGGTGGCTATGGGCTTAGCCAACAAAATTTGATTTGCTAGGTTCCCTTGCAGTTACAGTGGTCATGTGACACGGTTCTGGATAATAAAATATAAGCAGAAATCTACTGGCTGAAGCTCGCAGAAAAGCTATTTTCTTGATTTAAAAAAGAAAAAAAAAAAAAGACAAGACTCCGCTGACATGAGCCCTTTCCTCTTTGCCCTTCCCCCATTCTGTGCCAGCGGGACACAATGTCTGGAGGAGGAGCAGCCTTCTTGTGAGCATTAGGATGCCAGCCTCCTGCTGAGAATGATAATGCAGAAAGGCTGAAAGAGGAGCCTGAGATATGAGTAATAATGTGAAGTTGCTTCTCTTGTGACTTCATATCACATGGGATAAAAACCAACACCTCTGTGTTAAGTCCTTGCTATTTGGTAAGTCCTTGCTATTTGGGTTACCTTATTACCTGCAGCCAAACACATTCTCTAACCAGTAGACCTATAAAGCAGTTTGAGTAGTGCCTACCTCGTCATTAGCATTCAATCAATATTAGCTGTTGTTACTGTTACAACTTGCACAGCATTCTGTTCCTTAACCAGATGGTTAGCAAGTATTCCCTTCATTTCCTTGCAATAGTACCCCAATTTTCATTTTTGAAATCAACTCTCTCCCTATTCTCAGCCCTGTGGTTTCTATGGAACTAACATCACCCCGACTGTCCCTGGGGGCACCTGGGGGGCTCAGTTAAGCATCTGCCTTTGGCCCAGGTCATGATCCCAGAGTCCTGGGATTGAGCCCCACATCAGGCTCCCTGGTCAGTGGGGGGTCTGCTTGTCCCTCTTCCTCTCCCTCTGCCCCTCCCCCAGCTCATGCACACACTCCTCCCTCCCTCTCTCTTCTTCTCTTGCTCTTAAATAAATAAAATCGTAAACAAAACAAAACAACAACAACAAAAGGCCCTGATGGGCTTAAGCAAAATCAGCATGAGCCCACTTTCCAAACAACAGTGATTGTCAAGGGATGGGCCCATAACTCAGGCCTCAGCCAACAAGCCCATCTCCCTTACTTGGTAAAAAGGAGTGTTCCAGGGACGCCTGGGTGGCTCAGTTGGTTAAGCAGCTGCTTTCCACTCAGGTCATGATCCCAGCGTCCAGGGATCAACTCCCACATCGGGCTCCTTGCTCGGCCGGGAGCCTGCTTTTCCCTCTGCCTCTGCTGCCACTCTGCTTGTGCTGGCTTGCGCGCGCTCTCTCTCCCTCTCTCTCTCTCTGGCAAATAAATAAAATCTTAAAAAATAAAATAAAATAAAATAAAATAAAATAAAATAAAGGAGTGTTCCAGTGGGCATGTAGCTAAAGACTGGCAATATAAGTGACTCTGGGGGTGCCTTCAGAGAGCGCTGGGACACAGACTCACTGTCCCACCTGAGGGGCAATGCTCTGAGCATGGCTGTCACCATGCGGAGAACAGGTGTGAGGGGTACAACTGGGACATGGAGAAGAGTGACCAGGAGAGGGCAGGGAAATGGAGCTGGAGCCCTTCATTGGAAATCTCTGCATGAAGTTTTACCTTAGAATGTTCAAGTCATATTCATTTGAGACTGGTTTGATAACTTGGTTTGGATTCAGTCCTCTGCCACTTGTGACACTGTCAGATGGGGGACAAAAAAAAAAAAAAAAAAAGAAAAAAAGAATAATTCAATGTAAGGATTATATAGCCTTAAAAGAATCCTTCCAAACTCTTCCCTAGTGTATCTATTTAATCAAATGTAGGGACAAGCACAATGTAAATTCATATCCAAATCCCCTTTCCAAAAGAAAGGAACAGCAATAAAATCTGCAATTTGCAATTGTGTAAATTCATTCCTTTTTCTTTTCCAAAAGAAAAAACCCAGGCAATTGAAAGTGCTTTGTTTTTTTGTTTGTTTTTCATTTTTGTAAACATGTCCAGGACAACTCCTTCAAGAACAGATGTGTATTGGGGTTTTAGAATCATTGTTGGACCCAGAGGCTGACACTGGAAACCTATAACTAATACTGAAATAATATTCACAGACAGTTGTCATGGCAGCCTGCTCGTTCTGCACAAAATAGAACCCACTGCATTTTAACAGGATCTATCAGAGGAAAGCTGCCAGTCTGCAGACAGCCTCTAACTGAGTTAAACAACCTGCTAATTGGTTTTATTATTGCATTAGCCTTCAAACTATATCCTAATGATATCCCCCCAATCACAAATATTTAAAACAATAAAAATCCATAATACAATTTTTGTTTAAAACCTGCATCACTCTTCATATCTTCCCATCAGACTATGAGGAACAACTCAGAGGCGGGTCCATCCTGTGCACTGTTGAATCTCCTCGTAAATCTAAAGGAGACAGTAAGTGTTGGGTCAGTCCAGGGATTAGCCAAGTTCATTTCCATCAACAATTAGCATTGGCTAGACGCTGCCACCGGATATTTCCTTTTAAGTGGGGTTCTGTAGGAGAGGGGAGTGGCCAAACTGTTCTGCGCTCAGTTACAAAGGCCCAGGGGAGTGACTTTAGAAACTAGAGGCATCTCAAGACATATAAACAAGGGAGGGGGAGACGAAGTATTTTGAGCTGATCTGTTCCTCACCTGGGTGGCCATCTCTACCAATTTAAGTTGTGATTGGTTGTGACTGTGGGTGAATTTGGAGATTAGAGATAGCAGGTATGGAAAGGAATACTGTCAGGCCATTTTTACTGTTAGACAGGCTTTTCACATATAAAAGCCTCCTGCCCTCCTCTCCCCTCTGCATTCTCTTCTTTTGAGTCTCTACTTTAAGAGAGAGGAGACAGGGTCTATTAAAATTCGATCCCGAGTTAGGAAAACAACATCAAACCATTATCATCCATTAACAGCGTGGAACAAATCAGTCCTTTGGGGAAATTAATGTTCTTCAAACTCCTTGAGATGGGGCCAGGTCAACACTTAAAGAAAAAAACAAAACAACAATAATAAAACCTCCCATACTACCCAATACTGTGCTCCTAGACATATTGCAGGCATGTGATCATAAACAACTTCTACCAACAGACCGCAACACGGAGCAATCCCTCAGTAGCTGGTGGGAAGATTAGAGACATTGTCAAAATGATACAGGAGACATCTAAGGGTGAGAAATGTGGCAATGTTGAATTGGTAGGTATATGTTTTCCCTTCATGTATCTGAAACTCTTACTAAACAATGGCATTACAAATTAGGGGTTTTATTTTTCATAAGAAACATAGGATCTGGAAGTATGAAATCTGGAGCTGGGACTCAGGCATCTTCTTTCTTTCAGCCAAGTCACATAGCTTTTTTATTCAAAATTGTCAACTCATGGTCACGAAGTGGCTGCTCTACCTCCAGCATCCACATGTGCATTCCGGGCCGAAAGTAAACAACTAAGAGCAAAATGAGGCATACCACCCGTGTATACCTTCATTTAAAGAAATGGTTTTGGAAGCCCCCCTGCTTCCAAACATCTCATGGCCAGAACTGTGCCACCCAGTCTCTTTTAGCTACAAGGGAGCCTGGGAAATCAAGCTGTTTTAGCTGGATACGTTGCCAAATGAAACAAAATCAGGCAGTGCAGTGTAGAGGCTAAATACAGCCCGTGGAGCCAGATGGCCTGAGTGTAAAGCCCTGCTCCTTTGTTTACTAGCTACACCACTACACAAGTCATTTAATTATTCTATGCCTCCGTCTTCTCATCTGTAAGCCAGGTATCATAACCTTTTCTCACAGGGTTCTTGAGTGGATTAAAGGAGTTAATCTGAGCAAAGAGTTTAGAACGGTCTCTAATACATAGCAAGTACTCTACAATTGTTTATTGTGATCTTTATTATTGAGGAAAAGGAGGAGGATGAATTGGGGGCAAGCAACCAAAGGCACCCCAGATGTGTTGCCCACTCTCGACCTCTACCTGCCCTAGCTACCGTGCTCCCTGTGAACAAGCACCCCACTGGGTTTGAGCTCTGCGGGCTGGCTCCCAAAACACCTTGAAACCCAAAGCCTGCCCTGCTGGAATGGGCCGTCTCCCCGTTTACTGGGAACAGAAGGGCAACCAAAACTTCGAGTATCTGGGACAGGACCCCCACTGCAAGCCACTGTGCTGCTGCCCACCCATTTTCGATGAACCGTCAGGACTCCTCCTATCACAAATGTCAGTGAGCCCAATTGCAACCGGCCTGAGCAAAACCAGGAATGCCTTCTTCCAATGACTGAGGAGTCCACAGGTAGATGTAGGGCATGGCTTGTTGGAGGCCTTACGGGAGGGCATCGGTCGTTCTCGTTCTCAGCTCCCCCTCGCTCCTTTCTTAGGCTTCAGGCAGGCAGCCGATGTCTTCATGCTTTCTGATCACTGGCTCACTTCTCCGTTCCCCACGTTGACTCCCACCTCCTCGAAGGAGAAACAAGACATTCGCTCCTCCAGCCTCTCTCCAGGCAAGAGCACAGGATGTAACTTGGGCTACAGCAGAGACCTCAGTTAAGAAGGCAGCTCGAGGAGTCAAGGGGTGATGAAATCCATCTTGTGACAACGTCAGTGCCAGAGGGTCCAGTTTTCAGGGATGCGGGGCCCCATCACTGGCTTGAGTTGCTGCCTCTGTACTCAGAGCGGGAGCAGTGGGCATCTTAGCTGGTGCAGCCCCGCGATGAGGTAAGATGAAGACATTTTTGCTGGCTCTGGCCTCTCCGGGGCCTTTTGGGAGATGCTGTGTACCACCAAGTAGCCTTTAATAAACTCATTTTCTCGTGGAACTAGCAGAAGTGTTGAATCCACTGAGGTGATGTTAGGCTTCAGTAACAGATGAACCCAAATCTTCGTGGCCTACAATGATCAAGGTTTGACTTTTCACCATGGCTGGTGGCCACAGTTCCGTCAACCGGGGTCTTTTTTCTAAGACTCAGGCGAACCTCTCTCTGTGCGTTGCTGTCCCCATAGTAAAGGGAAACAATGAAGTGGCAAATCCCAAGCTGGTTCTTCGTAGTTTGGCTTGAAAGTGATACACATCACTTCTGCCAACATTCAACTGGCCAAAGCAAGTCACTCAGTCAAGTCTATGGTGGGGGAAATGGTTTAAAAATCCCTTAGGGGGAAGAACAGCGAGTGCTATGAACAACGAAGACTCTGGTCTGACACATTACAACAGTCCAGAGACGGCAGCAGAACCTCCAGCCTCTGGGTGATCTCACAGTCAAGTCAAGGATCGA
The DNA here is from genome assembly GCF_009829155.1 of Mustela erminea. Classification (NCBI taxonomy): domain Eukaryota; kingdom Metazoa; phylum Chordata; class Mammalia; order Carnivora; family Mustelidae; genus Mustela; species Mustela erminea. The sequence goes on along the minus strand of NC_045635.1, from coordinate 14,564,643 downwards.
GGAACAAGGAAATGTCTCTTCTCAGAGTTCAGGTAAAAGCCCCAGGATTAGCTCTGATTGGGAGTAACTGACTCCACTCGATCGTCCCCAACCCTGAACACATTCATTCAAGAATGGATCACTGGACCCTTACTATGTACGGGGCCCTGCTTAGGCTCTGTGGAACACAACAGTGAACAGAACCTAATCCACGCCTTCCTGATGCTTTCATTGTCGTTGAGGGTGGCGGGGGATAAGCAACAAAACGAGGAAGTAACTATCTGGCAAATGAGATGGTAGTAAGTGTTGCAAAGAAAAATAATGCAGGAAAGGGGGATACTGCATTTCCGGTGTGAAGAAGGCTAGGGCAGGGGGAGAGTCACTGTAAATAGGGCCGTCAGGAGACCGCTTGCTGACAAGATATTTAGGCAAATACCTGAGAAGGTGAGAGAGCAAGCAATGGGACGACATAGGGAAAGAGCATTCAAGGCTGAGAGAACAGCAGGTTCAAAGGCCCCGAGGCAGAAGAGGCCCAGCATGTTTGAAGAACAGTAAGCAGGCAAGTGTGGCCGGAGTACACAGTAAAAGAAAAGGCAAAGTAATAGGTGATATAGTCCAACAGGTAATGGATGTGGGAGAGAACACCTCATACAGCATCTTGCCAGCTACTGTGTGGCCTTAGCTTTCACTCTAGCTGTGGGGAGGAGCTACTGGAGGGTTCTGAGCAGAGGAGTGAGACAATCTAACTTACCTTTTAAAAGGATCACTCTGGGTGGCTCAGTGGGTTAAGCCTCTGCCTTCGGCTCAGGTTGTGATCTCAGGGTCCTGGGATCGAGCCCCGCATCAGGCTCCCTGCTGAGCAGAGAGCCTGCTTCCCTCTCTCTCTCTGCCTACTTGTGATCTCTGTCTGTCAAATAAATAAATAAGATTTAAAAAAAAGGGGGGGATCACTCTGGCTACTGTGCAGAGAATAGTCCATAGGGAGAGAAGGGCAGAAGCTGGGAGGCCCGGAGAGGAGGTGTCTGACAATGATCCAGACCAAACGGGATGATGGCTTTGACTGGTGTGACAGCAAAGGAGACACAGAAAGTGACTGACAAGATTCTACATAGATCCTGAAAGGAAAGCCAATAGAATTTGCCAGTAGAATTAGATTCAAGGTATGAGGAAAAGGAGAATCAAGTATGATTCAAAGTTTTGGGCCTCAATACGTAGAAAGGTGAAGCTGTTCTTACCTGAGATAAAGAAGAGGCGGGTAGCAGATGGAGGTGGGTGCCGGCAGTGTCGCCGCAGCTCTGATAGCTTTAAGATGCCCGTTAGACACACATCTAAATGGGCACGTGGAGTAGGTACATTTGGAGTTTGGGAGGAAAGTGTTGACGAGACTATAGCGAGTATTTCAAGCCATTCAAATGAATGAGGTCGGGGCACCTGGGTGGTTCAGTGGGTTAAGCCTCTGCTTTTGGCTCAGGTCCTGATCTCAGGGTCCTGGGATGGAGTCCCACATCAGGCTCTCCGCTCAGCAGGGAGCCTACTTCCCCCTTTCTCTCTCTGCCTACTTGTGATCTGTTTGCCAAATAAATAAACCAAAAAAAAAAAAATCTAAAATAAATAAATAAGTAAAACAAATGAATGAGGTCATCCAGGCAGTGGGAATGAAGATAGAAGAAGTCCAAGTGCAAAGGTGACCGAGAAGGGGCGACTTATAAGGCAGGAAACAAAAATCGGGAGAGGGCAGTATCCTAAAAGCCACAAGGGAAAAGCACTTCCAAAAGGAGAGGAATGGGAGAGAGAGCCTACAGACACATCTTCCTATGAGTTCTGTTGCAAAGGAGAGCAAACAAAAACACAACAACAACAACAAAAATAAAACAGCAAAAAAACTGAACTAGGGTCACCTGGGTGACTGTCGGTTGGAACGCTGCCTTCAGCTCAGGTCATGATCCCAGGGTCCTGGGATTGAGTCCCACATCGGGCTCCTTGCTCAGCAGGCGGCCTGCTTCTCTCTCTGCCTCTGCCTGCCTCTCTGCCTGCTTGTGCTCTCTCTCTCTCTGTCAAATAAATAAGTAAATAAATAAAGTCTTAAAAAAAAATTGAACTATCTAGAGGCCAAAAGGGGATCAGGGGTTCCTTTTAACGCTGAGAGAAACTGCAGCATGTTTGTAAGTTTATGGGAAGGTGATGCCAGAGAAGGTAAATAGTCATGTAGGAGGGAGGGGACTTGCTGGAGTGATTTCCTGGAGTAGACAAGAGGTGGCGGGCTGGATTTTGATAGAAATGTGGACAGTGCATCTAGGACAGGACTTCTCAACCACAGTACTAGGAACATTCAGGACTGGGAGAGCTTTGCCACGGCGGCCTGTCGTGTGCCCTGCAGGATCTCACCACATCCCTGGTCTCTACCCCCAGACACCAATAGCACACCAACCCTTGCACCCACGCTGGGACAACCAAAAGTACCTGCAAATGTTACCAAAAGGCCCCCAAGACCTCCCCCTGCCAGGGGACATTTTGGGTGCCAACAACTGGGGGGAGGAATGCCGGGGGCCTCAAGTGGGTAGAGGCCAGGGACGCTGTGAGGCATCCTTCCATGCACAGAACGACCCCCATGACCAAGAGTTACTCAGTCCCAACTGTCAAAACAGCTGTTGAGAAGCCCTGATCTACTGTGATCTACAGGGAGAGGCCTGACCTAGAGCTCTGATCGCACAGATACCGGTGGCTGGGCAGAAGTGGTGGGGACTTGTGGCAGTCCTCTTCTCATTGCTTCTCTCTCTTTACTGAAAAAAGCAGCAGGTTCATCACCTGTAAGTGAGACTGGGGAAGGATGTACAGGAAGTTCAGGGAGAGAAGATACAAAATTGTCCTTTAGGAGAAGAGGAGAATGAATGCACAAAGAAGTAGACTGGATTCTAGGCTACATTAAGGGTTCGCTTGAGGTCAGTAGTCAAGAATTTAGTGTGAAATCGGTTGACCTGGATATGTGTTCCTCTTGGGGCCATATACAAGGGCAGAGTACGGAGAGAGCGGGACCTTACAGACTGTGGTTTGCCAACAAGTACAACAAAAGGGCAAACAAGTGATAAAAATGACCATAGAAGTTGAGCCAGCTAAGAAGACAGAGGGATACAGAGGACTATGAAAAGGCATGGGGGCAAAGAGCAACAAATATCAAATACCCATTCCAATAGGCTAATTTCAAATGTTTCGAACTTGATGAGCTGCAAAAGGGAGAAGATTAAGGTGAGCTCACATAATAAGGTAATGACTTATCTTCTTAGTAAATACTGGAGCACGATAGTGAAAGACAGAGTATAACCCTTTCTAAATGAAATCAGGTAAGTCAGCTCGGTGTTTGAGACCATGGTTTCTCTGGCTAAGTTGCTCTCCGTCAGTAAAGCCATCCCCTGGGGAAGCTACACCCAGCATCTGAGAAATCAGGGGACTCAAAACTTTGAAGTGACTTCTAGTTCTTATTTACTAGTCTGTTGATGGATTTGACTTACAGTTGTTCAGATGCTTACGGGCATACCTGGGGCGGAGGGAAGGGGGGCAGGCCTCACACATCCAACTGAACTGCCTGAAGCACCAGGCAAAACTGTGGCCATCTGAAAGGCTAGCCATGACACTGATGGTTCCAAGATCAAAGTCACCAACAGTTGTTTCTGGGCAGGCTTTTGTTTCCTGCTTTTGAGGACTTGATCTTAAAATTACAAGGGAGGGGGCCCTGGGTGGCTCAGTCGGTTGAGGGTCTGACTCTTGGCGTCAGCTCATGTCATGATCCGAGCCCAAGACCCCTTCACAGGGTCATGGGATTGAGCCCTGCTTCAGGTTCCATGCTCTGCAGGGAGTCCGCTCAAAATTCTCTCTCCCTCTCTCTCAAATAAATAAATAAATCTTTAAAAAAATAAAATCACAAAGGAAAGAATAGAGTTATCCGTTTCCTCCCTGAGTGCATATGAATCATTACAAGAACTCAGGGGCGCTCTTACAGGAACCACACGTGGCCTTTGCGGACATGGGCCTCCCGAAATCACTTCGGCATCAGAAGACTGAGTATAAGCAGAATGGTCTCAGGGAAGGCATTCAGATTCATCAGCTTTAACTTTCTCAGCTGAAAAATGAAGACAGTAATACTTATCATGGCTTCCTCATAGGAGTGTACGTGAAAGTGAACAATCTTGTGCCTCACTAACAGAATGTGACTACACTCTGAGGGCAGCAGGGAAGTGGAACAAAGGTCTTCCTCCTTGTCAGAATGGAAAAAAAGCACAAGAATTTTCCACCAAAGGCAGAAACCTACGTAGCACGCATGAGAGGTGCATCAGCTTCTTTTCTACATGGAGCATGTGTGGGAACTTGGCCAAAACTTGCACTCGGAGAACCCCTCCTTTGGAGCAAGGGCAGACACAAAGCTGGGAGATGAGCGAAGCGTTCCCTAGAGAAAAACCAAAACACAACAGTGAGTGTAATTTCAGGCCTAATTTGCGGCAGCCTTGTTCTGCACAGAGAGAGGTTTGGAAACAGGTGGGATGTACTTAGCATTGGGTATCCTGGGAGTCATTATGGTCCATGGACTAGCAGTTGAGCTTTCATGAATCCATCCTCCTGCTGGTGGCTATCCACTCGTGGCCATCACCATCAAGGGGCCTGGAGAAAAGTACCAACAAAAAGGAATTCTGCAATGGGCCCCATGGTGAATATTACGGGGTGGGGGGCTCAGCAGGAGTAGGGAGCCTGGGAGTAGAGAACCCAAGCACGAGCTGCACGCCTGCCTCCATTCCTTTGGAAAACTTACAGGGCAGGTAACTGCCACCGTGTGCCCACCTGGAAAGGAGGAATAACATTTAGACCCAGAGGGGAAGTGGGTGTGTCTGGTCCAACCCATTCATTTCACCAAGGAGGAAGCTGAGGCTTGGGAGGTGAACCGAAGAGCACATAGTTAATGAGTAACCAGGGCAGGACTAGACTCTAGATTCTGCCCCCCAAGATTAGTTTGCCTTCCACCCACCTGTTTCTTCCACAGATCTTCCCAGGAGGTCGGGACTCCGGGGTTGCTTTCAGACAATCAGTACGATGTCTCCATCACTTTGCCAGCTTCAGAGGAAGACGCCAGGGGAAAAGACAGCCCCATCCTTCAACTCAGCCCTTAAAGATGCCCGTCAAAGGGTCTTGGCTGGGTTTTTAAGCTTGAGGGTGGTGAGCAACCCTAGGACGGTGACGAAGATCCATCCAAAAGCACTGGGGAGGGGAAACGGCAGTGACAATGAAAACTAAGAAGCCTGAAAACTAAGAAGCCGAAGCACACCGGAGCCCTTTGTAAAGGAGGTTTCCAGCACCTGGCGCGGGCCGGAAGTCTCGGAAGCATCGCGACAGGTTCACCGGCCACAACCTGCGCAGTCGCAGGGGTCGGCTCTGGGTCTAATGCTCTGCTTACCACCGTTTTGGGACTCTTAGTAACTCATGAACAAGGAATCTGGCATTTTCCTTTTGCACTGGGCCGCTCAAATCTCGTGGCGGGTCCCGCTTCATCACCCCCAGCCGTGAAGGGCTGTAAACCGTCTACACCGCCCCTCCCAGCCCAACCCCAGCCCAAATAGTGGCCAACAAAAGTCCTGCAACTTCCAGCTCCCGTGGGCGGGGGGTCGGGAGAGGAGGAACGCTGTGAAAATGTCGGGGGACCATTTGGAGCCTACACCCGCGGGCAAGGGGCCCACTAACCAGCGGACTCTTCCAACCCTGGCAACAGAAATGCCGAGGTGACGGCGAGGCCCAGCCCACACCCAAACCCGGCGCTGCCTCCATCTTTGGCTCCAAGAGGCGCTCCTGTCCGCCCTGCTCCGGACTCAAGGCCCCCACGTGCCGCCGGCAGCGGCGCAGGGCGCCCAGGGATAAACCGGGGGAAAGCGCGGGTCCCTCCCCAGCTGAGGGAAGCGGCTAAGAGCCGTCATGGCCGCGGCACGGTCCGCTTCCGCCTGCCCTCTGGGCAGGTCCCGCTGACCTCGCGACTGACAAAAAACTTTGGACGGGTGATTAGGGGGGCGGCCCTCAGGAGGGTCACCCCAGCCCTGGCCTCGCTCTGGTCACAGTGCTGACGAACGAGGCGGGCAGGTTGCCCGCGCAGCGAAAACGCCACAGCCAGAGCTGGGGACTTGGCCGCGAACACCCTATCTTGCAGGTGGGGCAGAGCCACGGCGGAGGAGGAGCTACGGCCGAGGGGCGGGGTTTGAGCAGAGGCGCCGGTTCAGATGTGAGGCTATGAATAAGCTAATGATGCCAAGCTTTTCTCGGGGAGGTTCCATAGTGTAGTGGTTATCACGTCTGCTTTACACGCAGAAGGTCCTGGGTTCGAGCCCCAGTGGAACCACGGGTGAAAGTCTCCTTTTCCGGTCCACTTCCAATATTCTTCCAGTGCACAGGCGAAGAAAAGCAAAAGGAGGGTTTTTTCTTTCTCCTTTAAAAGTAGTATCTGCGGGGGGCACCTGCGTGGCTCGGTGGGTCAAAGCCTCTACCTTCGGCTCAGGTCATGATCCCAGAATCCTAAGATCGAGCCCCCGCATCGGGCTCTCGGCTCAGCAGGGAGCCTGCTTCCCTTCCTCTCTCTCTGCCTGCCTCTCTGCCTACTTGTAATCTCTGTGTGTCAAATAAATAAAATCTTTTTTAAAAATAAATAAATAGGGGCGCCTGGGTGGCTCAGTGGGTTAAGCCGCTGCCTTCGGCTCAGGTCATGATCTCAGGGTCCTGGGATCGAGTCCCGCAGCGGGCTCTCTGCTCAGCAGGGAGCCTGCTTCCTCCTCTCTCTCTGCCTGCCTCTCTGCCTACTTGTGTTCTCTGTCAAATAAATAAATAAAATCTTTAAAAAATAAATAAATAAATAAATAAATAAAATAGTATTTGCGGGCGCCTAGTGGCTCAGTCAGTTAAGCATCTGCCTTTGGCTCTGGTCATGATCCAGGGATCCTGCAATTGAGCCACACATCGGCTCCCTGCTCAGCAGGAAGCCTGCTTCTCCCTCTCCCACTCCCCCTTCTTGTGTTCCCTCTCTCGCTGTCTCTCTCTATCAAAGACATAAATAAAATCTTTAAAAATAAATAAAAAATAAAATAAAAATAGTATTCGTTTGACTCTTCTATTTGGGAACATTTAAAACTTTTTCTTAATTTTTCACTTTCTTGGGGGGGGCGGGGGTAACATGTTTTTATCGCAGAAGCATAATGACAGCCTCTCCTCCCCTCTGCAACAGCAGAGGTGGGCTCCTGGTCGTGTGTCGTAGTCCCACCCGGCCTGGGCCCCGGCGGCCTGGGAAAATACGGAGCTCCTAGGAAGCAAGACCACCTGGCCAAGCCCTTTCCCTGCAAGCCAGCACAGACCTGTCCCCCAAAGCCTCCAACTGAAATATGGCAATGCAAAAGTGCTTTGATTGCGGTTGAATTATTACAGGTTTATTATTTTTCATTAGACTCTAAACTGCAGGGAAGGGAGAAATAGTCCTTCACTTTTTTTAATACACCAGTAGGGTTTGTTGAATAGACCTTCCTTTGTGTAATGACGAATCCATACAAGGTATAGAACAAGCTTGTAGACACGGGATAAATACCGACGAAATGACTAAGCGTTTCTCTAGCTCCTTTTTGTTCCTCTTTGTAGTTCATCACACTTTTCTTGGGGGGGGGGTGTCATTATTATCTTTTTAGATTCGCCTTTTTCTTTCTTTTTTTTAAAGATCTTGTTTATTTGACACAGAGAGAGAGGGAGCACAAGCAGGGGGAGTGGGAGAGGTAGAAGCAGGCTTCCTACCGGCAGGGAGCCCAATGCAGGCTGTGGGGAGGCTCCCTTCCAGGACCCTGTGATCACCACGGGAACCAAAGGCAGACGCTTAGTGACTGAGCCACCCAGGGACCCCTATATTGGCCTTTTCCATCTTTGACAAGAGGAATGAAGGGAAGGTGTCTGGGACCCTGGGGGCTGCGGTGGAATGGCGATGGCCCAAAACTGGAAAGGGAAAGGGAAACTCTATTTTTCTATGCATTTTTCCACATTTTGGGGGTCATACAATGTGTACTTTTGCATCCTTTTCTAAATCAAGAGTATAACACAGTTTTGTCCCTGTTATCACAATCGTTTCATTAACTTGTTTTATTTTTTATCATCTTAACCATGTTTAAGTGCACAATTCAGGAATGCTAAATATATTCACATTATTGTGAAAAAGATCTCCAGAACGTTTTCACCTTGCAAAACCGAAACTCTGTACTTATTAAACAACTCCTGTTTTCACCCATCAACTTTATTATTAATGGCTGTATAATAATAACTAATTATGTCTAGCACTGTCTTAATTATATACGTAATCATCCCACTTGATCCTCAAACTACCTTTATGAAATAGGCATTATTATCATCATCTTATAGATGAGAAAGTTGAGGCACACAGATCTCAAATAACTTGCCTAAAGTTATATAACAAGTGGTTGAGCTGAGCTTTACACCCAGTCTGGCATGGGACTCAGGGCTCTTAACTCTACCTGCTATGCTGAACCCCCTGACCTTGGCCATGTAGATTGTTTCCCATTTTTTGTTATTATCAATAACAAAGTGAGGTATGTCTTTGTGTATAATCATCTCCCCCTCCCAAACTGAGTATTTTCCTGAGTGAATAGGTGTATGAACATGATGCCAAGTTGCTTTCCAAGAAGGGAATCCATGTCGCTTTCATAGAATTTGACAATGTTAGTGCTGATCTGGCAGGAAATTGCTCAAGGTCACCCACACAGAAGATGATGGCAAAGAAAGGATTAAGACCTGGGTCTTCTGATTGTAGTTTCTCTTGCCCTCCACTGCTTCCCTTAAACTTACAGAGAGTGCAGGGGCGCCTGGGGTGGCTCAGTTGGCTGAGCGACCAACTCTCGGTTTGCACTCAGGTCATGATCTCAGGTTGTGGGGTCGAGCCCCACGTCTGGCTCCCTGCTCCATGGGAAGTCTACTTGGGATGCTCTCTCCTCCTTCTCCCTCTGTCCCTCCCCCTGCTAGCTCTCTTTCTCTCTCTTTGTCTTTCAAAATAAATAAATAAATCTTTAAAAATAAAGATAGCATAAAACCAGTGCCTTTCTTTGCTAAACCAGCCTCAGTAGACATTAGACTCGTCTCTGAGACTTGCTTGTTGAGCAGGTAGCTATGTGGGTTAACTTCCTAGGGCTCAGCCAAAGCCCTAAGAACTAAACGGAATAAGATGCTTAAGGAGGCCAGCGCTCAAGTTAAGCCCCTGCTCCTGGGGAAGCTCTCCACTTGGGTAAGGTAGAGCTGCAGCCAAGGACAAGCAGAGAATGCCGCACAAGATAGAAGGCTTCTTGTTTTTACTTCTCTTTGGCTATGAAGGTATGTGCTATGCAACCATTAGCATTTAGCAAATACTTAATAGTAAAACTGAATTAGTCATTTTGCTGATGAATAGAAATGCAACCTGAATAATTAAAAGATTGCTAACTAGGAAGCCATGTTACTTAGTCAAGATGCATTGATAATGGACAACAGTCGTCTTTATGGGGATGTGGTTCCTCTTAGTTTCCCCGCTGGCTTTCTGGTTCTCTGAGGAGCCTTCTAAAGTCCAAAGGATGGTTGAAATGGGACCGAAAGAAGGAAGGGTCTCAGAGATTGTAGAAAACAGCTATAAATTGCAACAATGAGAAAGTGTGGTGTGTCCTTGAAAATTTTTAGGATTCAAGGTTAGAGTGACTGTAGAATTTAATCTTCCAAACTAGGACAGTATTGAGAGTGGAAGGGGAGGCTATTAATAATTCTGCTGGGACAACAGGTGTGAACCAGGACTGTCCTGGGCAAATCGGGACGTGAGGTCACTCTAGTTTAAATATGGATTAACATAACACGCCGACTACCATTGGACTCTAATAGAAAGCATAATCCAAACGAGAGTCAGGAACCTCCAGAGACTCTATACACTCAATCATTTTTAAATGTCTCAATATGGCCCTGGCAGGAGTAATATGCTTAAATAAGGAGAAATTAAACGTGAATCTCTAAGATATCATCCAATTCACCTTCTAAATTCTCTCTCAATCTTTGAAATAATAGTCCTTCATGCCTCTCTCAACTCTCAAGGGCCTGTTAGCTCAGAATTCTTTTTTCGATTCCTTCTGAATATTAGAAATTGGTTGAAGGTCTTCTTCAAGGCAATTGTGTATGCACGCGTGTCACAGGAAAGAAATGAGGGCAGGAAGGAGGAGGCCTCTCCACTCTGCAAATGACCGGGTGCGCAGACATGACGCAAGTCACACAAATAGAGTCAGAACTCCGGGTTTAGATCACACTCCTCTCTGCCCTGTCATTAGATCTCATTGGTGGAGTATGTGCTTTCATGATCCCCCAATCGCATGACTTTTGGTATTTTGTCACCTTTCTCAGTATTTGGGAAGGTCTCTATGGATACAATCCCAAGGTCATTTGGCAAATCCAAATACATTTCTTAAGTAGGAATCATTGAGACCAGTTGTCTGGTTTCCTTCTGTTTTGGAAGTAAGAGTCAGCGACTTGTCTCAGGAACTCTCAATACTTGATGGTCCTCTGGGTGTTTTGTTGTTTTTCCTTTACTCTTTCCTCTTTCCTCAACAAGAAAATCTAAACAGCCTTTCAAGGGTTCGATTTCAATACTTCTGGTTCTCTAATATCCATAGGCTTCACCCTCCGATTTCTCTTCTGTGTGATTGGCACTGGGAGCCAGCCAACCACCCATGCATCCACTCATTCTGTTGTCGGTTCGATAAAGAACCCATCCCCGAGTGGCTGCTCTGGGCCAAATAGTGTCAGAATTTGACCCACGGGGAGGATCTTGGTTCCTTTCGCAGTGCTGAATCTAATGACTGTGTTCTGTGACCCCCAAATGGGAAAAAGCCCTATAAAACTTTCCCAACTCCTTTTTATTTTTATTTTTATTTATTTTTTTTAATTTTTTATTTTTTATAAATATATATTTTTATTCCCAGGGGTACAGGTCTGTGAATCGCCAGGTTTACACACTTCACAGCACTCACCAAAGCACATACCCTCCCCAATGTCCATAATCCCAACCCCTTTTTAAATTAGACCTGCCCATTCGGGAGATACCTGTAATAAAAGACACACTGTCAGGAGGCCCAGAGCCCAGCATTCTTTCCTGTTCTACTGCTTACCAATCTGTGTGCAAGGCTGAGGAGCTCTCGAAATTTCCACGAGGAGTGGAAAATACCATCTGGCTGGGGGCGGTGAGGGGGGCGCTGGAATGTGGTCCACGGGCTGGTCCAGGGACCATTTTATGGTCCGTGTGGCTTGGCGACCTATCAGGATGCTCAAGAGGTAGAGAGAAAATACAGGATCTCAGGGGGTGGTTGCTTCCCTTCATCAGCTTCCCATCCAGAGAGAGAATCAAGGCCAACGCACAGGGGAAAATGTTTTCTATTGCCCGACTGGGAAACGGAAGACAAAGTTTCTTTGTGTAATTTGCTCTTTACCATTTCTATTCTCCCGCGGCAGTCGCTCCTTATTATAGTGAAATCAGATAAATAGATTGACTCCGCTTATGCGTTGGATGAAGGTTCATTTGGGAACCGAGACGTGATCATCGTAAAGCGCTGTTTCATCTGCTAACGGAGACAGGCTTCTATTCATCTTCCATTGTATATCTTGGATTCAGTGCAAAGGATGATTTTTAAAAATCCACCTGATTAAAATAAAGAGGTCCATTACTTGGTCATGTTTATATATATCTTACAGGTGTGTCTCCTTCGCAGGTGACAGCGGAGTTTTTTTTAAGCAGCTTATTGAGATGTAATTTACATAACATTAAATCCCCCCATTTAAAGTGTGCGATTCAATGGTTTTTAGTATATTTATAGATTTGTGGAGCACACCATCCAATTTTAGAACATTTTCGTCACCCCCCCACCACCACCAAAAGAAACCGGTAGACATTAAGCCCGTTTCCCCATCTCCCCAGCCCCTGGCAACCACCGATCTACTTTCTGTCTCTGTAGATTTATCTATTCCGGACATTACATTTAAATGGAATCATACAACATATGGTCTTTTATCTTTCACTTAGCATATGTTTTTGAGATTCATCTGTGTTGAAGCATGTACAGATAACAGATTTACCCAGAAATACGCCTGTAGCCACAAATAGTAACATTTTCACACCAGGACGATTTCCTTCTTTCTTCTTCGAGAGGGACATTCTTGGAGCCTGCTGCTTTCTTCCTGAGTCTTACCCTTATTTCCCAAGGAGATGGGAAGCTAGTTACTGACAGCTTTTGTCATTCATAATTTTATGCTTTTCTCCTCGGCTTCATCTGTTTCCACGGGAAGGAAAGCTCTGGATTTAGTGACATCCATCAAAAAGACCCAGAGTCTCTCCTCTGTGTGTCTAATGCCCATTTTTCCTCTTGGGCTTGCAAGGTACATTCTGAGAGATAGCAAGCCCTGAGTTTTCTTGCTGTGGGAACAAGGGTCTCCCCATGGAGTGGCCCTTTGGGCAAAAGGGCAGAATGAGCCCATGTGGCATAAATCTGAGATCAGGGAATGAGAGCCGTCTCAGACGCTCGAGTGGAAAACCATAGCATGGGCAGAAATCTCACAAACCATCCAAAGAGGGAGAAAAATATGCAACCACACAAATCAAAATCTTTTCTTCTTTTTCCTTTCAAGGTTGACCTGTTTTCTGCTGCTCATTCTGGCAATGTTATTTTCTGATATTATAGGATGTTGTAGTCAAACACGCTTCTGCTTTTGTTCACCAGCTTTTTGGTGATTAAATCATTTCGGGGACGATCCAGCCACGGCGCTGCTCCCTGGGTGACAGCTTTTCCTGTAAAATGCTTGTTGTTGCTTCTCTCTCTGCTCGTTTCCATACGGATCTGGTGCCTCAGATCCCCGGGGCTGCCTATAGACGAACGCTTTCTGGGGAGGGGAGCCTGGGAGGGAAAAAACATGAGAAATCTGCCCAACATCTGACTGGACACAGGAAGTGGCTCTGAAAGCAGGCCTTCCTCTCAAGATGCTTGCTCTCCACGAGCACACAGTGGCAGAAACACACACACACACACACACACACACACACACCCTTTCCTTTTGGCCTTCTGCTTTATTTCTGCAGAATGCAGAACCCCCAGGGCCCACTTGGAAACGAGTAGGGTTCTCACTGGATCTCTGGGTTTGCTCATTTGCAGCCACAAGAACCCTCCTCAGTGACAGACACAGGCTCTGGGCCAAACTGATTTGGTTATTAAGTCCATACTGTCAGTGGCCCGCACCCCTCCCCTTTGATCCACCGCCCCCCCTACCCCCAACAAGAGGGTCTTGGCACAATTGAGGTTTGCCCAGCTGCCAGGCCTGCCCGCATTTCAGCCATCTTGAAGATGGGGTGGAGCCCAGTGCCTCCTGGATGAACCACCCCCGAATCTACTAGATTCGATGCCACTCGTTCCTCTACTCCACCGTTCCCGGGGAGCAGCGGAGGGACGAAGGCTCCGGGTTCCTGTGCTCACCCAATGCAAGGAGCGCAGGGCACCAGCCAGCCGGGCTGGGCTTTCCCCTGGGCTCCAGGAGCTGCCCGCCCGGAGCCACTCAGCCTCAACCGTCGCATGGCCCACAGGCCTCTGAGGAAACCTCTTCACCCCATCCCCCGCAGTCCCTGTTCCTCCTGGAAACTTCCCTCCCCCAGGAAATGGCAGCTCTCCCCTCCCAGTCCCTCAGGCCTTAAACCTCTCTTTCCCTCACACCCGGTCCCCTGTCAGCAAGTACTGTTGGCTGCCGTCCAAAGACGGTCAGAATCCAGCCATTTCTCATCTTCTCCCTTGCCTCCACCTGGGCCAAGCCCTTTTGGCCCCCCACTTGACCCCTTCAACTCCTGAAACGCGCTTTCCTTCACCCGCTCCAGCCCCAGGGGCTCCTTGGTCGGTTTAGAGCACACCAAGTGCCCATCCAGAAGCCACCCACCTCGGGCCCTTTCTGCTTGCTGTTCCCTCTGCCCAGAATGCTTTGCTCGCGGGTCTCTCGCTTCTTTCAGGTCTTTGCTCCAATGCCACCTTCTCGCTGCCGGATATCTTATTCGTTCCTTCATTAGCCCTGATCACCCGCAGCCTGCGCTAAGCACCCCCTAGGATGGCTGGTCCTCTTCCTGTTTTGTTAGCTGCAGTATCCCCAACACCTAAGGCCGGGCCTGGAATATAGTAGATACTCAGTGAATATTACTTAAAGAATAAATGCTTTGGGACCAATCATTGGCAGGTATCTTTTATATCAATTTCTGTAATTGTACAGGTGCTTACATAAACCTGTGCACACAAGAGGTGGGACACAAGCCAGAGCAAGTGGTGAGTTGTACATGGGGGGGGGGTGGTGGCGCAGAAGAAGTCCTCAGCACAGAGAAGGGGATAGGCAGGCAGAAAAGTTGGAAGAGGAGAGACTTTATTATTTTTTTTCTTAAGATTTTATTTATTGGGGCATCTGGGTGGCTCTGGGTTTAGCCTCTGCCTTGGGCTCAGGTCATGGTCCCAGGGTCCTGGGATAGAGCCCCACATTGGGCTCTCTGTTCAGCAGGGAGCCTGCTTCTCTCTCTCTCTCTCACCTGCCTCTCTCTGTCAAATAAATAAATAAGATCTTTAAAAAAATTTTTATTTATTTGACAGAGAGGGGGAGAGATCACAAGTAGGCAGAGAGGCAGGTAGAGAGAGAGGGAAGCAGGCTTCCAGCTGAGCAAAGAATCCAATGCAGGGCTCCATCCCAGGGCCCTGGGACCATGACCTGAGCCCAAGGCAGAGGCTTAACCCATTGCACCACCCAGGTGCCCTGGAAAATGAGAGACTTTAAACCGAAGAGACCAGACAGACGTGAATTGCAGCTAGTAGAGCATGCAAAAGATACATTTGGAGAGGCAGGCAGGAGCTAGATCATGGTGGCCTCTTGAAAGACACATTACTGTCATACCCATTTTAAGGATGAGGAAATGGAGAGATGTGGCCATTCAACAGGTAAATGAGAGATGGAACCTGGAGCCCTGCAAGGACGATCCACCAAAGGTTTTGCAGCAAGAGAGTGACACAGTCAGGTGTGCATCCCCTTCCACGGGCAGCATGACAGGTGGATGAGACAAGGTCTCTCCAGCAGGGAGAGTATGGGGGAGGGAGAATGGGGGGCTGAACATGGGAAGGGATGGTGGCGGCATAGAGAGGGAAAAGGCTGCTGCTTGACACTGGATGTGTGGCTTTAGGGGGAAAAGGTGACTAAGACAAGCCCCACGTCTCTAGATGGGGTGCTAAGTGGATGGGGAAGCCATTCAGTAGGATAAGAAATAAAGGAAAAGAAAATTTAAGGAAGGATGTAATGAGTTCTGTTTTAAAAAACATTGGATTGAAGTATAGCATACATACTACTATTTAAGTATGATATACATACAGAAAAGTACAGGTAAGTGTTTGTAGCTTAGTGAGTTTTCACTACTGAACACATCCATGTAACCAGTACTCTGATCAAGTAACCTGGAATATCGCCAGCCGCCAGCCGCCACCCGCCCCCCGCCCCCACAGAGCCTCCGCGGCCTTCCTCCCTGCCACTTCCTGCTCCAAATGTGACGAGGACCCTAGTGTCTAATGGCATAGATTACTTTTGCCTGCTTCTGTACATTTCAAATGGATTCGTGTGGTGTGTCCACTTTAGTGTTTGGCTTTCCTCAGCATTGTTCGTGAGAGGCGGCCATATTGTGGCATGGACTGCACGTCACGTCGTCCATTTTCTTTGCAATTCAGTGTTCTGTGAGTCTGAATTTGCCACCTGTATCCATTCTACTCTTTTTTTTTTTTTTTTAAGAGTGGGAGAGATAGAAGGGGGGCATGTGGAGGGGCAGAAGGAGAGAGAGAGAGAGAGGATCTTAAACAGGCTTTATGCCCAGCACAGAGACCGATGAGGGCTCGATCTCAGGACACTGAGATCACCATCTGAGCCGAAATCAAGAGTCTGACACTTAACCAACTGAGCCACCCAGGTGCCCCTACCCATTCTACTCTTGATGGGCATACGAGCCTTTCCAGTTTGGGGTTAATACAAATACTACTGCTATGGGTGATCTAGCACGTGGAGAACATATGTATGCATTTCTGGTGGTTAGATACCGAAGAGTCGAGTGTCTGCTTCATAGGACACACGTATGTTCCACCTTAGCGTAAGCTGCCAAATAGTTTTTCAAAGAAGTTAGACTGACTTACATCCCCACCAGCAACACAATGAGAGCTCAGGTTGCTCCATAACTGTGTCAAGATTTGGCTGGGTCCAATTTTAGATAGTAAGAGACATCTATGGGGAGATACCTGGTAAACCATTCAAAGCAAGAGATGGACTCTTGGGCTTCAGAATATTTATGGGTAGAAGAAGCAGAGCTCTCAAAGGAAACTGAGAGGATATTCAGAGTGTTGGGAGAACCAGGTGAACAGTGGGATGGAAACTAAAGGAAGATGGGAGGGACTGAGAGCACATTGGGGCCTGAAGGCATAAGGTCAGTGTTGGAAAGAGTCCATTGGATGTGAAAATAAGAAGTCAGTAACTTCCTTTGCCAGCGCAGGGCTTGGCCTCCAAGATGACACTCCCAACCCTTGTCTCAACCTGAGAGGATCAATTCTGCCCATAGCAGGTAGACCAGGGAATCTCTAGGAACGACGAATAACCTGTAAACAAGGGCCCAGGGGGAGACAGGTGACCACAGGTGAGAGGTAGCCCTGAAATGCTCTAAAAGATATGCTCCCCTGGCCTCCCTGGCCTCCCATTGCTGCCCATGAACAACCTGGGAGAGTCCTCACCCCATGCAATGTCCAGTGCTCTGTCTTCTCCTGGGTCCTCCAGCCCCTTGTGGGCAGAGAGGGAGGCTTCCATTTCAGAAGGCCCAGGCCCTGGTGCGGTGCCAGGCTCCCACTGGACATGGAAAAGTGGTTTGCAGAACAGGTAAATATGTAGTATTTATTTATTTATTTATTTATTTATTTATTTATTTTGAAATTAAAGTGTATTTTATTTAACCCAGTATGTAGATGGAAAGGCAGGTAGAGAGAGAGAGAGAGATGGAAGCAGGCTCCCTGCTGAGCAGAGAGCCCGATGCGGGACTCGATCCCAGGACCCTGAGATCATGACCCGAGCCGAAGGCAGCGGCTCAACCCACTGAGCCACCCAGGCGCCCGTAAATATGTAGTATTTAAATGAAGGCAAAATTTGAAAAAGATAGCTCTTATAATGGTGACACAAAAGATGACATCATTCCTTTATTCTCTTAAACAATCTGAAAGGTCTTTTTGTGGGCATCAGATTGAACTTTTAGATAGGGAAGTGGTTTATTTCCTATTGCCTACTCTCAAGCTTTGTTCCAGATTTTTATAATAGGTATGTGTTGTTTTTATAATCGGAAGAGAAATGAAGGTATCTGTTTTGTTGAAAATGGGAAATGGAGCTCTGGGCCTTTAAACCTGCAAGCACTGTCTAATGGAAGCTTTTGCTATGATGAAAATGTTCTATACCTGTGCAGTACATCAGTCACAGGTGACCAGGAAGCCCTTGAAATGTGGCTGGTGTGACTGAGGAATTGAATGTTTAATTTAATTTTTAAAAACTTTTGCTCATTTTTTAAAAAGATTATTTATTTATTTACTTAATTTCTGAGAAAAAGCGAGAGAGAGTGCACAAGCTGGGGGAGGGGCAGAGGGAGAGGGAGAAGCAGGCTCCAAGCTGACTGGGAAGCCTGACACGGGATTGATCCCAGGACCCTGGGATCATGATCTGAGCTAAAGGCAGACACTTAACCGGCTGAGCCGCCCAGGCATCCTGTATGTTTAATTTTATTAATTTTAAATAATTTAAGGGCAAATAGCCTCATGGGACTAGTGGTTATATATTGGGCAGCAGAGCTTAAGCATTTTATGCTAATGTATTCTAACTCTTTTCCTACTAAATTGTGAATTCACCTCTGGAAAATAGTAGGGAGTTTCCTCAAAAACTTGAAAATAGAGCTACCCTATGACCTAGGAATTGCACTCCTGGGTATTTACCCCAAAAATACAAATGTAGTGATCCAAAGGGGCATGTGCACCCGACCGTTTATAGCAGCAATGTCCCCAGTAGCCAAACTATGGAAAGAGCCCAGATGTCTATCAACAGATGAATGGATAAAGATGATGTGGAACATACACATATACACCATGGAATATTATGCAGTCATCAACAAAGAATGAGATCTTGTCTTTTGCAATGATGTGGATGGAACGAACTAGAGGGTTCTATGTTAAGTGAAGCAAGTCAATCGGAGAAAGACAATTATATGATCTCACCGACATGTGGAATTTAAGAAACAAAAAAGGACCATAGGGGAAGAGAGGAAAAAATAAAACAAGATGAAACCAGAGAGAGAGACAAACCGTAAGAAACTCTTAATCATAGGAAACAAGCTGAGGGTTGCTGGAGGGGAGAGGGGTGGGGGATGGGGTAACTGGGTGATGGGCAATAAGGAGGGCACGTGACGTGATGAGCAACGAGTGTTCTATAAGACTGATGAATCACAGAACTATACCTCTGAAATAAATAATACATCATATGTTAATTAATGGAATTTAAATAAAAAATGTTTTAAAATAAATTGTGCATTCGTCCTCTTTACTCATACTTCTATGAAGATAGTTTAGATGTTAGTTTTACATTAAATTTTGCAAACTTATTTTTCCCATGTTAATTACGCAGTATTTGTACTTTGTGGCTTGATATTTCCCGTACATTATAAATAAACCTTAAAAAGATTTTCTGAACAATGTCGTAATCCTAAATAACCAAGCTGGGTCACAGGGTTGGGGGGAGAGGGCCAGGAATCAGCTCCTGAACAGCACACTTGGCAGACACTAGGGATGATGATGATGATGGAGGCTTAATAAGTAAAGGGAAAAGCTGGCACTGTCAATGTCAAATTTAACAATGTAAATGTAAATTGTAGGCATTGTTTAGGTAGTAGGCTCTCAAATAGGTTTGAAAAAATTCACATAGAAAAAAAGACTGGGAAGATTTATACAAAAATGTTAACAGTGTTGCCTTTGGTGATAAGAAATACAGGTGCATTTTTTCCTCTTTGTTACATTAATGTATTTCCCAAAATTCTATAAAAAACAAAAACAATATGAGCATCTAGCTGGCTCAGTAAGTAGAGCATGTGACTCTTGATCTTGGGGTCGTGAGTTGGAGCCACATTTTGGGGGGAGAGTTCACTTTAAAATAATAACAATTATTATCCTTGTCTGTTTAATTTCACTGTCCCTAGTTTTTCAGCATCTGTGGATGTTATTCCTGGCAGATATTTATATTTACTTACTTCGACTTCTTCCAGAAGGGGCTTTGTTAACTTTTATGTGACTATTTTCATTTTATTTTCCATGGAATGAATAAATTTGCTGAATTTGTTTCTTTTTTTAACTTAATTTTTTTCCTCTCTTGTCTTTTTGTTTAGCCACACTGGGATTATCATCTACTGAGGTATGTTACAGTAAGAAGGCTGTTTTTTTTTTTTAATTAATTTATTTGATAGAGATCACAAGTAGGCAGAGAGGCAGGCAGGGGGCGGGGGAAGCAAGCTCCCCGCTGAGCAGAGAGCCCGATGCGGGGTTCGATCCCAGACCCTGAGATCATGACCTGAGCCGAAGGCAGAGGCTTTAACCCACTGAGCCACCCAGGCGCCCCAAGAAGGCTGTTTTTGAAGATTTTTTTCTAGCTCAAAATAATGTGTAGGGTTATCACTTTTTTTAAAAAGGTATTTTTTTTAAAGATACTTTATTCTGGTGGTGGTAATAGGACATTTTTCTCTGGGCAAGTTCAAGACTGGTGTTTTAATGAGAGAATGTAAATAAACCAGGTCTTAATACAGGTGGTGTAATCTTGAATCCATCACCTTTTTTTTTTTTTTTTAAAGATTTTATTTACTTACTTGACAGAGAGTGAGAGCATAAGTAGGCAGAAAGACAGGCAAAGGGAGGAGAAGCAGGCTCCCAAATTGGGGGTTGATCCCAGGACGCTGGGATCAGGACTCAGGCCAAAGGCAGACACTCAACTGACTGAGCCACCCAGGCACTCATGAGCAAGGTTTTTTTAACACAAATTTTTCCAGTGGCTCTGGCCAGAGTTGAATTTGACTATGACTGACACTCCTGCTCCTCTGGCTTCCCTTCAGGATGAGGTTGAGGACCCCTGGTACCAGAAAGTGTGCAAATGCAATTGCCAAGGAGGTGCCAATGTCCTGTGGTCTGCTGGTACAACCTCCTTAGACTGTATACCAGGTGAGTGTCCCTTCTCCTTCGGGCACCAGATCCTTGGGGTGTCCTTAAGAACACCATTTCTTCTCTTCCCTTCAACCTGGCTCAATTAGCCGCTCCCCGCCCCCCCCCCCCCCACCAATACACAGTTGACCTCTGAGCTTCAAATCACAGAACGGCCACTGTTCCAACATACCGCACTGATGTCTTTGTTTAGAAACAGCTTCTTGCGTCTTTCCTTGGCCTACGTGAGAAGGCGAGTTGGGATCTATTTTCAATGAAATAGACTCATGGAATTTAGGAAAATAAATCAGTGGTAGGAGGTGGGGCATTTTGAGAAGAACACAGGCTTCCGAGCCAGAAACACCAGAGGTAGGACCCTGGCTGCCTCATTTCTTAACTCTGGGACTCACACTTTGGTCTTTTTCTGCCAAAGGGAGGCGACAGTACTATGCTGAGGGTTTATTGCTCAGCAAACAACCATGTGCTTCCCCAGGTTCCAGCCCGCTTGTAGTCACGCAGCACCCTGTGAGCAGTTCCAGCCAAAGTGAGCAGTGTCTCTTCCAAACTGAGCATCTAAGGGCTGGTACTCAACTCTGGCTGTCCTTTCCCTGCTTGAGAAAGTGCATTCATGCTCCTTCAGGGTGGGTCCCAGATTAAATGGATTAAATGGAGATTAAATGGAGCAGAAAACCCCCTTCCAACCGATAATGGACAAGTCACCTGGGTGAAAAATAAACGTTTGTTGTCTTAAAGCCTGTGCAATTTTCAGGACAATTTGTTCTGCAGCATAACATAGCCCTTCCTGGCCACTGTGAATGCCAGCAAACTTGGTCTGTAAAGGACCAGATGCTAAATATCTACGACTTTGCAGGTCGAAGGGGCTCAGCTCTTCAATTCTGCCCCCCATAAGGCAAAAGCAGCCATAGACTGGACGCAGGGTCACAGCGCATGGCTGTGTGCCAATAAAACTTTATTTACAAAAACAGGTGGGGAGCCACATTTGACTCAAGGGCCACAGTTCGCTGACCGCCCCCCCGCCCCCCCCCCCCCCCCCCCCCCCCCCCGCTCTAAGCTACGTGACGAGGGATACATTGGAGGCGGCACGAAAAGCATCTTGTGTTATCCCCAGCAAACTAACTGCAGCTTAATAAAGGTCCGGTCCTTTTCTTCCCGCCCGCTGAGAGCTCACATTCGGCCTTTCGGAGGCCGGGAGGGCCCGGCAAATCCTCGCGGCGCTCCGTCCTTTCCGTGGCTCACAGCCTCTTCTGCTTGCAACTGTCTTTGTCACCCCTCCCCAGGGTTAGGATGGTGCCGTGCCAAGTCATTCACTTTACATAATCGCCTAATAATAGCTCCGCTAGAGACAGTATGTGTGTCCATGTGTGAGCTTCTCTTCATTATTTCATTAAATTTGCATTAAAATAGCAAATTGTGGGGGAGGCAGGGGAGTCTACAATGGCTTTTACTGCCTCCGTCTTCCTATTTACTAAAGGGGTGGGAGTGGTTTGCGGGCTAAGTCTACCGGCAAGGGCGGGCTCCGGGCGATGGGGACAGCAGGAAGCGCGGCGGAGGGTGGTGGGCTTCAGCGGGAGGTCCCAGCCACCGCGTTCCCCGCAAGCCCTCCAGACCGCGGAGATCCGCCCTGTCAACACGGAAACACCCTCCTTAACAATTCCACCCGTTCTCACTGTGCGCCTATTATGTGCCATAATGAAAACGAGGGCATTAGCTCCACCCGAAAGTTTCCCACGCGGTGGGAACAAATGCTCTCTTCACCAGAGCCCTGAAGGCCGACTGGAATCCCACTTGACGTTCTTTCTACAAACAACTTGGAAAAAAGAAAATTATTTATGCAGATTGGCTTCATAGACCAATCAACTGTGAAGCTGAAGAAGGCTGTGTGTTTCAGGAATGTCATGTCGACCCCTCCCCCACCCCCCGCTCCAT
This sequence comes from Mustela erminea, assembly GCF_009829155.1. NCBI lineage: Eukaryota > Metazoa > Chordata > Mammalia > Carnivora > Mustelidae > Mustela > Mustela erminea. The sequence continues at coordinate 14,542,405 of NC_045635.1, read as the reverse complement.
CCCCCAAGCTCTTTCCCCACACACCTGCCGTGAACTTGAAATTCTGAAATCAGAAAGTGCTCTTCTCTCCCCCACCAGTTTTCGGTTTGTCTTTGCTTTTGTTTTATTTCTTAATAGCACAGATGTTTCCAGGAAGGAAAAGAAAAAAAAATGCAACCTAAGTGTGAAAGAGTTGATACGTTGGTGTTAATGGGTTTTTCCAATGAAAGAGATGATTCAGGGCAGCGGGACTAGCCACAATATTCCAGTAGTCACTTGCCCCATCAGTGCCTCAGGTCCTCAGTGGAATGTTAAGAACGTTGTTTGGTTTCTCTGGCCCCTGAGATTCAGCGCTTCTGCCAGAGCCCGCCTTAGGTGGGAAGAAGAGCCTAGAAAGTACAGAAGGACAGGAGGGACGGTCACTCAGAGCTGCTAGGAGGTGCTCCTAGGCATACGCTGGCTGTTACTGTCCAGTGTCGCCACCCAGGGAGAAGGTGACTGACTGGCCTCCTTACTCTTTGGCTTAACGTTATAAAAATTATGAAAATTACTAAAATTACTAAAGGATCTGTCTTCCACAGTCAAGCTAAGATCACCTTGGCACTCCAAAGGGGAAACAGGGTAAGGAAAGTATCAAAATATAAGAAATCCGATGATTGGTTCCTGCTTTCCTTTTATTCAAGATTTTATATTCCTATATTATTTTTGAGTCTCTCCTTTATCCTATAAACATTATTATTCGATATTCTGCTACACGGCCATATAGGTTCAAGTGTCATATACATGCATATTAATATTCATCTCTCTCTTGTTAAGAACGTCCCTCAGCTCTCTCTGTGTTTCTCGAGGTTAGTCTTTTTAGAAGCCTGTGTGGCATTCACACCTTCCAACAGAGAAATCAGCTACTGAATGAGAAAGGCCAGTGTGTTAAGTAGAGCCTGGATTGGCAGCACATTATGAATATGCCTTTATCCATGGAGTGACCAAAGCATCGCTCACTCAGAAGAGCCCCTTGTGCACGGAAGACATAGGTTTTTCCTTAAAAAGAATGTAGAAACATACCTTTCCTACTGAAGATGGGTGTAAAAACAGGCATTGGAGCTGTGCTAACTTCTATTGGGCAGAAAACGTGGGAAGGCCATATTCCGTGTACGTCTGGCGACAATCCCCTTAATTCCTCCAGCAACATTATTCGTGTTGCCGAATCCTAGTTGATACTCAGGTGACAGTTCCTTCTTGCTCAGGGCGGTGGGTGTTCTAGGGGCTATTTCCTCCCTGAGCTCTCCCGCTTCCTGTTTCTGCGGTCCTCTCTGCTTACTCCTAGCGGCCACCCAAGATGGGGGATAATCTAGGTTGACCCCTTCCTTCACCATGCGGTCAATAACTGTCGAGTGCCTAGCACGTACAGGCATTCGGCTCAGCTCAGAGGATAGAATGGTGAGCCAGACAGACCAGGGCGCTGACAATTAAATCATCAGAAGGACAGCGAGTAAGTGACAGGGACAGGGACAGGGACAGGGTCTGGGAAGGCAGCAGCCGGAGTCCTTTACCCAGCTCACGGTGGGAAGGGGAAGTGGGCAGAGATCTTAAGGACGAGTGGAGTTGTCCAGGTGAAGGGTGAGGAACGGGGACCAGAGTGTCCCAGGCAGAGGGAACAGCCTCGACCATAGGCCTCCAGGCCCGCATGAGGACCCAAAGGGAGCTCAGCCAGGACCACAGGAGGAGGAGGACAGGGGAAGGAGGAGTCAGGAAAAATAATAACTTGACTTGACTGCCGTTTACAGCAAAGCACACAGAGCATGAGGAATGTCACATTTCCTATTTTTCCAAGTTGAAATAACTCCAGTTGGAGGCCTCCTTTGTCATGGCCTGTAAGGAGTCTAAAGACAGGATTGTTGAAGGTCTTCGCTCTCTCCTTGGACGACAGGAAACCCCCGTGGGTGTGCGAGGGCGGCCTGGGCACAGGGCTTAGGCTCGGGCTAGGTGGCAGGCTCTCGGGCTGGCCCACAACCCCACCTGAAGGAGGTTGCCTTGGTGGTGGCTCTTCTCCCTCTGAACCAAGCTGAGCTCAGTCCCGGGGACCTTTCCGGGTTTCCTGGGGCGGGGGGGGGTCTCCCTGACCCTCTCCGTGGTCCGGCCCCCTAAGAGGAAGCATGTCCCCTGCTGAGCTCAGGCCCCTCCCGAGCACCCCCCTTTTCCCCCCGCAAAGGCCAGAGTCCAGAATCTCCAGTCACCTCCTGTAGCACCACCAGTTAATTCCTGTTGAGACCTAGACCGTTCAAATCCATCCAGTGGAGAGCTGCTTCTGCTGTCAACAGCCTCTTAACTACTAGATGGGCTACTTGGAAAGAAATGGCAAAAGAGTTGTGAGGGGAAAATAGAGAAAGAGCAACATGTCAAGAATAAAGCCATCAGGAGCGGGCTGATGGCTTTTCCTTCCCCTCTGCTCCTGCCCTCCAAGCTGGCAGCCTCGGAGAGAGAAAGGGGAGGTTCAGGATGGAGGGGCCTTAGAGACCCCCCCAGTTAGTATTTAAGTGACAACCTTTGGCCCAACTGAATCCCAGCTTTCTGGCGCTGGGACCTTGTCCCTCGTTCTGAGGCTTGTTTTCCAGGTCAGAGGGGAATTGAGGAGGTGGAGGAGGCCCCAAGGCCACAGGCACTAGGCCCCTGAATCTGCCAACCAACAAAGGCCTTCCCCAACAGGCCAAGGTTTCCAAAGTCTGCTTGTTAAAAACAAAGGCTGCTGCAGGGGTGGGGGTTGGGGGGAGGATACTGGAAACTGCCTCCTTAGCAAGCCCTACTGAGGATTTGACCACACAAGGCATGACCGAGGAGGGGCCCATCAAGCACTCTTGCTCTCGCCCCCAGAAATTCCGATTCTCTATTATAAGACTCCTGAAGCCTTGGGTACTAGATAAACTACAATGGGGCCCCCTCACGCCCAGCCCCATTGAGCTGCAGCTGCTGGCGGGGGTTGGCCCCTTCCCTTTGGTGCACTGGGCAAAAAAGGCAGTGAAGCCTCCCTGGTCAGAGGCCTGAAGCTGTCTTTCTGTCTTTAGTCTCTGAGGACAGGGCATGACTACAGAGCGGGCATTCTGGTCTCAGGATAGATGGCATTCAAGCTTTTGCATGCTTCATTCTGTCTTAGTGACTTTAGAAAATTATCCTCGCGAAAGACCTCAGCACTCATCTTACTGTTGGGATGGAAGGATGTCCCAGTAAATATGTTTCGCTCTTCAATCTGAACTCAAATTTACACTGGAAAAAAAAAAACAAACAAACAAAACCACTTGCTGTTTATCGTTACAATCAGGAAAAGGGAAGAATGTATAAGTTTATCATTTGTTTTCTATAGAGATTTAGCTAGAACCTGTTTGATTATAAGAGAATCCCCTAAGGAGTGGCTTATTCAATTACTTTTAGACTCATGTAGTAAGGAAGGACATCAGGGCTGAGGTCTCTGCAGTTCTTTCAGCCTTACCCTCATTGTGCAACATGGCTACCACTGTGCCAGCCATCAGATTTTCCTTCTAGGCAATAGGAAGAAAGAAGGCGTGACCCAAAACTGATCAGAAATCCCCAGTAGGCATCATTTCATATCTCAGTGGTCAGAAATTATATCATGTGGTCACTTCTAACTGCAAAAGAGACTGGGAAAGATTTTTTTTTTAAGCTGTTTACATTGCTGCCCAACAAAATTAGGGCTCTTTTGCCAAAAAGAAGGGGAGAATGGATGCTGGGCAAAAGTCTTTGACCAGGTAAGCCAACACTAAAATGCGAGAAGAAATACATGATAAGCAGCAAACAATTAACATCCAAGAACCAACTTTGGCTATTCTTGTTTGGAAAAAACAGCTCCTTTCAACTGTACCTCATTCAACAGCCACTCAGGCACATTTCACCCCCCCACCCTTTTTATTTTTTCTATTAGACTAGTGAGAAAATCGCAATTTACGAGTGAGAAATCACTCTCAATATAGAATTGCCTTTCTTGCTGCTCACCATTGTTTTCTTCCTATCTTTAGTATCCCCTGCTGCTGGAGGACAATTAGGGACCCTGAGGTCGTCATGCAGGACGGCTAAAACTATTTTCATGAGGAAAATAGAGTATGACATTTAAGAATGATATTTCTCTGCGAACCTCTTGGTTTTTTAAATGTCTAGCTTTGTGGAGGAGGTGAAGTATTTCTCAGCCCCCCCCTCAGGTTGCCATAGAGCCCCTTTCGTCTGCTTTTATGAATGTTGTGAGTCTCTATGGCAATCCTTTTACTTCCTCTTCGCTCTCTTCTAAGAGCAGTAAGTAGGCTGAAGCTCCGTGAACTGCGCTATCAAGCAAAACATTCTCCACCTCTCAAAGTGCAAGCGAGACGGTTTGATTTGTCATTTCAGTCACGTCGTGCTGGTCGAGTGTTGCGATGTGCTATGAGTGTTGTAATGTGTGTTGCCTTTTCTTTTCCAGAGTGCCCATATCATAAGCCCCTGGGGTTCGAGTCAGGAGAGGTCACACCAGACCAGATCACCTGCTCCAACCTGGAGCAGTATGTGGGCTGGTATTCCTCGTGGACAGCTAACAAGGCCCGGCTCAACAGTCAAGGCTTTGGGTAAGCAGGGCAGATGGCTCAGGTGATTTGTTTTCACGTGATTGGGAAACTGTACGTCTCTGTAATAAACGAATGGCAGGATGCACTTATTTATGTACTCAACAAATATTCAGTGAGTGCTTCCCATGTGCTGAGGACTGTGGTCAAGGTGGATGAGGCCACAGACTTCAAAAAGCACGCGGTTTAGAGGGCCGGAGGGACTCTAAGCACATAATCACATGACTGATCATCTAGTGAGTGTGATAGATGCTTGTGGAGAAGACAAAGAAGAAAGACTTCATTCATTTGAAGTACTTTTGTACTTCAAAGTACTTTTGTACTTCCTTAGAAGCCTTTCTAAGGAAAAGATATTTAACCTGAGACTTGCAGTTGGTTTGGGGGAGGGGGTGCCGTGGGGGTGGGGGGACAGACTACAGCAGGTGCAAAGGCCCTTAGCTAGGACTATCCCTGAAGGGCACACATGGGGATGGTAAAGGTCAGCAAAGTTAGGGCACAAGTGAGATAAGGCGAGAGAGATAGGCAGAAGTCAGACAGTGGAGTCACATGTTAAGGATTATGGTCCTCATTTTAGGCATGAGAGTTCCTTGAATATGCTTTAGTTAGAATATAAGATTGTGCTGCTACAACAAAGAGCCTCAAAGTATGGGAACTTAAATAATATAGAGGTTTATTTCTTGGTCACCTAAAAGTTTTATTAGGCAGTGTAGGGTTGACATGACAGCTAATGGTATCTGACTCTTTCTACCCTGTCATTCTTCACATGAAGCTTCCATCCTGGGGCCCAGAATGGCTGCCCTCGCTTCCACTGTCACAACTGCATTCTAGTCAGTGGGGAGAAAAGAAGAGCAGAGCACACACACTTTTCTTTTAAGGACAGAAGCATAATCATATTGGCTACTTTGCCCACATCCCGGTAATCAGAATTTGGTCAGATTTTCCCATCTAGCTGCTCAGGATACTGGGAAATACGAACTCTGCTAGGTGACCATTTGCCCACATAAAACTCGGTGGTGGTAGTGATGGTGGTTTTCTGCAGTATTCTATGACTAAAGGAAAATGGGAAGAGGATATTGGGAGACAGCAGACTCTACCAGAGAAAAAATTTCAGGTTGGGGAGTATCACAATCTGACTTGTGTTTTAAGAAAAATCTGACTCCTGAGTGGGGACAACTGTTTTTTTGGGGGGGGGGGCAACCCAGGAGACTAAGGAGTGAAAGTAGCAATCATCCAGATAAGAACTGAGGATGATGTGGGCTAGAGCAGTGCCAGTGAAGTAGAGAAAAGTAAATAATTTGAGAAACATCTGAGATGGACTCAATAGATGGATTGGATGTTCTTGGTGACAGAGAGGAAGGGGCCAAGGCTCTCTCTCAGAGAGATTCATGTGATCGTGAACACCTAGGAGGATGGAGGTAGCCTTCCAAGAGATGGATACTGGAAGGGGAAGTTGCAGTGGAGACAATTAGGAGTTCACTCTTGGACAGGTTTCATTTGGGATAGTGTGAGGCATCTAGAAGTTATCTAGACAGCAACTGACTCTCAGATTTTGGAGTTGGGAAAAGGTCTGGGATGGGAGTTTAAAATTCAAGAGGCACCCAAGGAGCAAGTCTGGAGTTAGAAGAAAAATCAGCCAAGGACTGAGTTCCAAGAAGCTAACTAATATGCAAAAATAAATAAAAACCTCAAAGGGGAAATTACAGGTTTCCACAATTCGGGAGGGATATAGCTAAAAGACAAATCAGTTCCTTCAATGGTTCTTTGCTTTATAACTGTTGAAAGCTCTTCCAGAGGGGCTCGGCGCAGTGTTCTGCACAGGGAGACACTCTGAAAGCCATGAATGAGAGCACGTGAAGGCGATGCAGATAGGTATAAAGGGAGTGAAACTAGGGGAAGACTCTTGGAGAGTCACTGGGAGAGACTAATGAAAGGGGAAGGGAGCCGGCGGGTGTAATAACCATGCATTTTCGTGTTTTGAAGTAAGACCTGTTCAACCACACCCCAAAGGGGATTTCAGCTACATTCTGAGGCACTGCTTGGACCAATCAGTTGAATCTGGCCATTGGTCTTTGCGCAGTGGCGATGCAGGGAGAAAGAGAATGATGCAAGTATGACAGAGGCTGGGCACTGCTCGGAGACAGGCTCTTGGTGCTTAACAACGCTCAGCCTGCCTGAGCATTGCAGAGGTTCTTTGGGCGCTGACAACCCCTCAAAGGGCAGTGCCTCTCAGCATTTTGGACGTGCTCATGGGGAGAGGCTCCTGGTGATTTGCTGTGTCCCTGGCAGGTGCGCCTGGCTCTCCAAGTACCAGGACAGCAGCCAGTGGCTGCAGATAGATCTGAAGGAAGTCAAGGTGATTTCAGGGATCCTCACCCAGGGGCGCTGTGATATCGATGAGTGGATGACCAAGTACAGCGTGCAGTACAGGACGGATGAGAGCCTGAACTGGATTTACTATAAGGACCAGACAGGAAACAACCGGGTAAGTTGGACTTACCCCGAGCACCTTCAGCTCACACTCTCCGGGACTTCCCGCTTCCACCCTGGCCGACCACTGACTCCGTGGCAAGGGAAGTCATCCGTGCTTCTGCCCCACAGTATGGTCTACTCTCTGGCGACAAGGCAGGTGTCTTTTCTTGCTGTATCTTGGGTGCCCAGCAGTTTGTGAATGGCACCACTCTCGTGTATGGAAGAAATATTTGTCTGAATTCTCCTATCAGCTTACAGTTGCTTGAATAATCACAACTGGCCATTTGGACTATTCCAAACTCACCGGGCCATTGAACACTTTGCTGCATGGGTCTGACTTGACCTACTATTGATGTGGGCAGGCTTTTGTCCATTTATGTAGATATGGCCTCTCCTTACTACTGAGACTGACTGCTAGGAAGATTTGGACAATCCAGCAAGTTAGCCACTGAACTGTGTAAATGATTAAAATGACGTCAGCAGTGCAAACACAGAGTTGCCTTTGAGCAACTATATCCTATTAATCTCTAAGGGTCAAACCCCAAGTCATGTTCACCATCGACTGAACACAGTAGGCTCATAATTAAGTGTGTGTGTGATATATATATATATAATATATATATAAAATCATATATATGATTATATATATATAAAATCATTATTTTACATATATATGTATATTTGCAATGAATTAAAAACTCACTAACTGTTTCGAAATGTTAACTGTCCTTTTGCCTGAGAATAAGGGCTTCTGAGGCTAATTTGGACACTTAATCAGATGAAGCACACACGTGTGGCTGGAAATCAGAAGGCTTTTGTACTCTTCTGGTGACAAGCTGTACAGCAAGACATTCATGGGTTGAGATTTCAAGGAGTTTTACTGAATACAATAGGAAAAACCATCTTGATACTTACACATTTCATTTCATTTTTGCTCTTGTTAGTTGGCTTTTCAAAAAGAAATGAGAAATCTTTTTCAAGTCCTGTCTGCATTTCTGAAGGCCTTGACGGTTCTTTGCAAAGAGGCATTCCGCTCGGGCCCTTGTGCAGTCTGAAGGAGCCTGTTCCATTCTTCCTCTGCAGCTGTCCCCTGACTTGAATAGGCTCAAGGGCGAAAAGCTGAGAGAAGGGGATGTGGGATGTTGCTACTGGAAGAGACAAGATCGTGGCATCTGAGGTTCTTCCGGTTTTGCAGATGGATGAGGTCAATGTAAAAGCCAGATTTTTTTTAGGAGATAGTCCCAGAAAGAAATGAAATGCTCCAGTGTCATGAGGCTACAATTCTAGAAAAGACTGCAAAGAATGGTTTCTATGGAAATGCAGCCAAACAGCCATGTCACCTTTTTAATGGTACAGCCTCGTCTCCAAGCTATGTTGCATCCCCCCAAAACACGAAGCAAACTCCTTTGGTTACTTACCGCCTTTCCCCTGCCAGAATCTTGTTTTTATGTCTTTTCTTCTAAAAGCAGCTTGCCGAGTCTATTGGCCCTTTGTATCAATGTAGACATACACACTTAAGCTTTGGTTCACGACTTCAAGGCCGGAGCAGTGGAGCTTTACTTGAGCCCCACTTTGGACACCTTTGGAATGTAGGAACATTCCTCTTGTGAGATGTGGTCTTTTTCAAAATTTATCAAAATGCAGAGCATGAAAACACAAAATTGGTGATAAGGATCAAGAGGCATTTTCTATTGATGCCATCTAGAACATCCCACGATGACGGAAATGTTAGTATCTGCTTGAGCACACAGATGCTGACCAATGTGCAAGTTTCAGATTTGGAGGAGGGCGGGGCCTGTACAGCTCTCTGAGCCTTAAGCACCATTTCTCAAACTCAAGAGTTAGGGCCAGCTTCGGGTAAGAATTGTTTTTCCTTTACCATCCTCTGATGGGACAGCGGTAAGATTTCTTCTCTCTTTAGGTCTTCTATGGAAACTCAGACCGAACCTCCACAGTCCAGAACCTCCTGCGGCCCCCCATCATTTCCCGCTTCATCCGGCTGATCCCGCTGGGCTGGCACGTCCGCATTGCCATCCGGATGGAGCTGCTGGAGTGCGCCAGCAAGTGTGCCTGAGGTCTCCCTCGCGCCGTGGGGGGCGGAGGGCTCCGAGCTGCCTGCAGGGGACAAAAGCAGCTGTATTTTACAAGCTCTTTTCAATGCAGAGCTGGGCAGAAAGAATTTCTTTTTAAAAAAAATATATATATATAGTTTCCAATTTCAATGAAAGAGAAAAAAGAAAAATGAGCTTATGTCCCACTCAGGGCCAAAGAAAATAAGAACAAAGAAAATAAGAACAAAGAAAATGTCCCTAAAATCAGTTTTCATACAAATGCCTAAGCAGCAGGGGTAATTTGCTGCTCTTGGTTTTGGTTTTTGTTTTGTTTTTGGTCTGACAAGGTGAAAGGTGTGGTCTCAGGGAACACAAAGGAGCCCAGAGAATTTAAAAACTCTTTCGCTTTACCACCCTGAAAACAGGAACGTAGTTGCATAAAACTTTGATTTCAGTGCAATCGAGCAGCAGGTTTGCAGTTTCTCCTTCAAGTTTTCAGTGAATCACGGCCTTTTAGGACTTCAGAGTACTGGGTGTGCAGAGGGCAAGGTGTGGGGTGATTGGTTGGCCGAGAGGAGTACAGGGTTGGGAGCCTGTGTCCTGCTCTCCTGGGAGGGTGCACACAACCAATCACCCCAGGTAAAAGGGCCTCCTCTGCTCGGAGCTTTCAGCCCAGCACAGAATGCCCCTTTATCTAAGGCTACCATTTTTTGACAAGCTTAACATTTTGAAAGCAGTTGGCCCAGGAGCTATCACTGGCTGCGCAGAGGAGGCCCATGAGCTAACCGTGCGCTTTGCAGGAAGTGGTCAGACCCTAGGTCCTAAGAAGGGCAATGTGGCCCTGTCTCTCGTGACCCAAATGTTTAACCTCTCTCCCTTGCCTTGCAACACACAAACATGCCTGCTCCTGCTCCTGAGCCTGCAACTGCCTTTGGGAAGGACCCGGCCAGAAATGGGCCTGGCCTTCCCCTCCTGGAGGAATGCATTAAGCAGGGACCTTTCGGGGACAACAGCCTAAGTCTCCTCTGTCATTTATATTTATAGCTCAGTCTGAGTTTTCAGGCCCTTCCTTGGGAGAGGCTGGTAACATGGGGAGTGGAAAGGAGAGGTATACAAAAGTAGGAGCCTCTACTAGCGGCTCATTTTCCTGTTACTTTCTGTTTTCAAATACCAAGCCAACTGAATGCACTCCCACTAACGTGATCGTGGATATCACATTCACCTTCTCTGTGAGCGGGAAGCCTCCTAAAAGCCCCAGATCTCTTCCCTGCTGTTTTGGGCTTAGAACAGCTTTATATTCAACCCACCGTCTTTCTAATCCCCACGCTGTATACTTGAAGCTGGAAAAAGCTTTCCTTGCTCAGTATTCTCTGAAACACAAACATACTAAATTCAAGGTGGAGGGAAAAAAAAAAAATCCTTCTCTGGCCTTAGGAAGACATGAATAAATCCATTTAGAGCAGATGCCTGATTGGAGCCCCTTACTGGAAAGTTGAATGAAATTTTATCATGACATGGATTGTCAGAGAAAATGGCAGAAGCATAAGAGCTCAGGTCCTCTGCAACAGCCGCACCAGACACAGGAGGGGATTACAGTTACGAGGAAAGAAGAATGGAACAGTGTGAGGTAGCAATAGAGGTTCTCCAAGTAATTGTTCATGTTGGAAATTTCTGTTTTGTAAAGGTTTAATGAGGTGAAGTCATATACCATACAAATTTCACCCATTTCAAGTGTACAACTCAATGACTTTAAGTACACTCAGAGTTGAGTGACCATTATCACAATTTTAGAAAAATTCATCACCCCACAAAGAAACCCTGCACCCATGAGCCATCACCCTCCCCCGCCCCCAACAACCAAGTCGCCCACTTGGCCCTAGGCAACCACTGATCCAATTTCTATCTCTGTAGGTTTGCCTATTTTTGACATTTCATGTAAACGGAATCATACTATTGTGGTCTTTTCTGTCTGGCTTCTTTTGCTTAGCGTAGTGTTTTTCCAAGGTTCATTCATACCGTAGCATGTATCAGTACTTAATTCCTTTTTACAGCTGAATATCATTCCATTTATATGCATAGATGATATTGTATTTATCCATTCATCTGTTGATGGACATTTGGGTTGTTTCCATGTTTTTGGCTATTATGAATAATGCTGCTATAAACAACTATGTGCAAGTTTTTGTCTGAACATATGTTTTTATTTATCTTGGCTGTATACCTTGGAGCATAATTGTTGGGTTACATGGCAACTCTGTCTTTAACCTTTTGAGGAACTGTCAGTTTTCCAAAGTGGCCACACCATTATGCACTCCCGCCGGCAATATATGAGAGTTCCGGGTTCTCCACATTTGTTACTGTCTTTCTGATTAGAGCCACGCTGGTGTGAATGAAGTACTAACACACTATGGTTTTGCTCTGCATTTCCCTGTGACTAATGATGCTAAGTATCTTTTTATGTGTTCACTGCCGTATGGTATAACTTTCAGATCCTTTACCCATTTTAAAATCAGGCAGTCTTTTTATTATCACATTGTAAGAGTTTTTTTTTATATATTCTAGATACAATCCCCTTATCAGATACACAACTTGCAAATATTTTCTCCTATTCTGTAGGTTGCCTTCTTACTCTCTTGGTGTAATCCTTTGAAACATATTTTCAAATTTGGATTAAGTTCAATTTATTCTTCTCTTTTTGTTCCTTGTGTTTTTGGTATCATACCTGAGAAACCTTTACCAAATCCAGATCATGAGGATTTACTCCTCTGTTTTCTTTCAAGAGTTTTATAGTTTAACCTCTTACATTTAGATCTTCGATCTATTTCGGGTTGTTTTTTGTATGCGATATGAGGTAGGAGCCCAACTTCATTCTCTGCATGTGGACATCCGGTTAGCCCAGGGCCATTTGTTGAAAAGACTGTTCTTCCCCCACTGAACGGTCTTGGCATCCTTTCTGAGAACTCAACTGACCTTAAAGGTGAGAATTTATTTCTGGATTCTTAATTCTATTCCATTGATCTATATGTCTTTTATGCCAGGACCACAGTTTTGATTACTGTAGCTTTGCAGTGAGTACTGAAATTGGAACATGTGAGTTCTCCAACGTTGTTTTTCTCCAAAAATGTTTTGGCTATTGAGTCCTGTGAAATTCCATATGAATTTTTAGGATCAGTTTGTCAATTTCTGCAAAGCCAACTGAGACTTCACATTGGAAACTGCTCCATACTCCAGAATTTAATAAACAATGACATATTGATATCCATAAGATGTTTATCTTCAGGTAACTTGTTTATAACAGCATATTAGTTACTTACTTCATTTAATTTATACCGAAGTATAAAACAAAACTTATTGAGGGACATCTGAAGCCTAACGGAATATTACTATTAAACATATGAACTATGTTTGTAGTACTATTTCTTTTGTGGGGAAAAATTTCAATTAAAAAAAAATATATATATATATATAGTGTAGTAAAAACCCATTATTTTACCTTAGGTGAACATGTTTACTTTTATTCTCACCAATTCTAGAGTGTGAAAGTCTACACCTTCAGGAGATTTTTTTTTGTTTTAATTGCAGCAAAATATACATAACAGAGCGCAGATGTTTAAACTAAATGGAATGCTGTGAACAAAGTAGTAGCACTAAGTATTGCCAAGATTAGAAAAATAATCGGAACTGATTTTGGTACTGAGTGTGAGAGAAGGTTACTTGGACAAAGCAAAGGTTACTTGGGCCTTTCAAAATAAATTCCGTCTCAGAGGGCAGAAGACCGCACCCCTGAGGTAAGTCTTTGAAGAGAGGCTGACAGAAGCCCATCTTTTTTGTTTACCTGGAAAGTGGGTACAGAGGCCTGCTGTAAAGGCTGCTGCTTCTGTGATCCCAAGAATAGTGCCAGGCTAGGTGCTTCTTAACACTGACAACTTTACAAGGCTGATGTGAGGATCAAATAGCATAAGTCCATCTGAAGAGTATTAATGGGCTCTCTAGAACTGGCAGTGCAGACCCAGTAACACTGCTTTTTAACTTCAAAGGGGTGCCAACTGAGGCACAAATAATAGCTAGCTGCTCTTTATTTAGAACCTCTCAAGTGCTTTGCAGGTTACCATCTTACTAAATCCTCACAACCACCCTATGAAGTCGGTACTATGGTTATTTCCATTTAAAGATAAGGAAACTGAGGCACAAAAAAGTTATGTAACATGCCACACAAGATATAAGTGACAGAGCTAGGATTCTACTCAGACAATCGGACTCCCGATCTTGTGCAAGATCTTGGCCACTTCACGAGTCTCTGGACCTCCAGTGACCTGTTTCGACGAACTGCTCTATTCGCAGATCAGATCAACTACCACCTCCTGGGAGATGAGTGATGGTACATGAATGGCCGCATGTCACGAGCCCCACGTCCGTTTTCTACAGATGGAGACGCAGCAACTCCCTGCTCCATAGTGCTTGACGGTGTGGGCTTTACAGTGAACACACTAGGCTTTAAATCCTAGCCATGTGACCGTGGGCAAGTTAACATAAAGCGCATAAACCTCAGTTTCCTCATCTATAAAATGAGGACACTACTCACGTCACTGAACTGCTGGGACAAGTACATGTAATAACAGAAGTAAAAGCCTTGGCATTGCGCCTGGCCATAATAAGTGCTACAAATAGAAAAATTACAAGCCAACAGAGAGTTTGATTCAGTCTTGATAAAAGGTATAGTTGAAATCACAAGTTTCTGGGACGATAAGGAGAAATGTGCAAGTGAAGAAGTTGGAGACACGGTGCTTTTAACGATGCACATCACTGGGTTTTAGCTCCCACCCTTTGCTTGGAGAGATGAAGTTGAAGAATATTTATATATTTATATATGTTATCACACAATTTAAGTCCCTTCCCAAATTAACAATAAGACCAACTAAGCGAATGACCAAAGACAAAACCGGGGGCCTAAAATGGGTCAGTAAATCGGCCCCCACCTCCAACCTGTTTTTGTACATAAAGTTTTATTGGAACACAGCCACATCCATTTACATATTGCCTATGCTGCTTCTGTGCTACAATGGCATAGACCCTATGGCGCACAGAGCCTCAGATATTTGCTATCTGGCCCAAAAAAAAAAAAAAAAAAAAAAAAGTTTGCCAACCCCCTACTCTAAAACATGAAGAAATACTTCATCTTTGCTTTCTCCATCACCCGGAGCAGGAGGCAGACATCTCTTCCCATCCTCCCAAACCACCAAGAGTGAGTGTCCAGTAACGTGCAAAGGAGACAACACAGCACTCAAGTATGAAAGAAACCAGTTTTCAAAAGGCCAGGAGGGGAAAAAAAGCTTTATAAATAGGAGGAAAAAAAAAGACTATCATCATTAAGTAACAGGATTTGCCCTGCTTTAACATTACTTTCTGTCCTTTAAACTGCTTTCAACTTCAAAGGCCCATTATCCCCCATTTGAAATCAAAAGAGTCCTTTACAAAGAGGGAACTAACATGGAGATGCTTGCTGTTCAAAAGCTAGGGACCACAATCCTTAAGATGGGGACAGCCTGCTCATCACATCAGTCAGTGCAAAATCTGCATTTTATTAAAGACATTTGGGAAGATCCATTCAAAAATACATTGTGCTCAGTAAAAATTAACCATTTCATGCTGATAATTAAGGTTACCACGGAATAGATATTTGTATAATATTTACAGCAACAATAGAAATTTTACAGAAGTTTAGAATGGAATACATGCCAGAAAAAACTTGATTAAGATGTACCAACACATGATACAAAGAGTTATATAAACACTTTACAAATGGTTCATAATTAGCTTGTGAGGAATTTAAATATTCAACACTTTAAATTCAGTTTGGATTCAAAAATTAAAAAGGTTAACACCACATCACACCCTTGCCACAGTAAAAAGTATGGAATTACACTCTGTATTATGGATTATAAAGTCTGTGCAATTAAGAATTTCCACTGATTCTTCATCTACCACAAATTTGGATGTTACATCATTCTGGCTTATCCATATGTTTAATTTCATGCATGCGTAGGGTTCTCAAAATCACCCTGCCCTGTGTCTTCCCAGATACCCCTTTTGAACTTCCTAGAGATTGAAGAAGCTCAGAACAGTCTTCTAAGTATATACAGAATAACTACCTGAATTCGAAATGGCACAAAGCAATTCTTGGAGATAGGAATTAGGGGCAACTATTTTGTTTGGTTTTCTTGTTTCTGTTAATCAATCCAAGTTTACAGTGAAAAATTCACTTTTTGCAATCAAAGCTTACCCCTCCAGCCTGACTCAATCAGTGACCGAGGAGGAAATAAGGAGAGGGAAATAGACTGAGATGACTATACTCGATTGTGTACCTCTAGTGAAAATGGACTTTATACAAGCTTTGCTTTCCATTTTGGAAAATCTAAGCCATGGTGGAGAACTGAAAAGTTCTCCAAGAGAAAAAGCATCTTTTTTTTTTTTTTTCCTTGAAACTCTGAATGCTTTGTAACTAGAGCTTTTCACAACTCTGGAGATAAACACTTTAATCCCCCAACAGGGACAAAAGTCAAGGCATCTACCTTTTCTATTCCTGGGTTTCGTCTAATTAGCCCTGAAGCAGAGCACTAGGACAAGCTTGTCTGTGCCTGAAATGAAATCAGATCAGGCCTTTGGGAAAGTAAAATCCCAAACCAAAGGAAGTCCTGAGGAAATCTTAGCAGTCTGTCAAAACGGAAGGGATGGAGGAACAGATAAGGCCTCTTTCTCCCTGAAACTCTGTGCTGGAAGAGTAACAAACAAGGCAACTTCTAATCTGCATACAACATGGAAACCAATTTGTTTTTAAGATTCCAAAGGAGGATCAAAATATAACCCAAGGATCAAATGGGGTTCAGAGAGCTTAACCTTGTGGGTAATGAAGGGCCTTAGAAGTGAAGCCAGTTTCACTGCTGCAGTTCTCTGGCCCTAGAAATCCAACGTGCAGACTACTACAAATTTTTTCTGGCAAAACAAAAGACACACCTCCCTCAAATTTGGGAGTAAACAGTTACTGAGTGAAGATACAATGTAGGTCATGATCATCTTTAATATCCTATAGGAAATACACAGAAAGGTGGGCCGGCGCCTGGAGCCGAGAAAGGTGGAGGCAGGACCAGGCCTAACGCTGATGAATTAACAAAGCACTAAGGGAAATGAATATTCACGTAGTAACTGACTTGGCACAAGTCTATGATCTTTTATAGTACATTCAATTAAAAAAGAATAGAATAGAATAGGGCAGCAGGCCCAGAGTTTCCTCGCCACCTTACTTCTACCACATTGTGTGTATACAGACAAACCAGGGACTCGTCCTGTCCCGGCTTCATTTTCTTACATTTACTCATGGTTTCGAAGACAGATTTTTTTTTTTACCCAGCTGATGAATCAGACCTCAAGATATTCTATATCTCAGCTGGTTAAGGTACAAAATGAAGAAATCAGAACCACTTACAAGTTTTTGTTTTTGTAAGATGGTTCTTTAAGTCTCTGAGAGAAACTTCTTGTGAGATTCTGGCCCTGGAGATGAGCACTTAATACTAAGTGCAGCCCCTTTTAAAGAAACCATTTTAAAAAGTGTAAATCTGTTTTCTCTGCCTACACACTTTAATAGTGATGAACTGAAGGAGGCAAGGAAATATTTCAGTATGTTCTGACTTGGTTCAGTGTATCATACCACATCCCCAGCTCACAAAAGTATGAGTCTGTGGATCTCAGTGCTCGCATGGAGCTCGGTATCCCACTATAATGTAGGAGGTAACGAACTTCTAGATATAAAAGCAGTGCTCTCCAGAAAAGTGTTGTGACCAGGAGAGAATATGCAGATTTCTGAGTCCCAGCGGAATGCTGGGAGTAAGTCGCAATGAGCGATTGCCCTTGCTGCAAGTTGGGTCACCACCCGGACCTAGGTGAACAGAAATGAACATAGCCTTCTACACACTTGAAAAGTAATCCTCTGGCCTTTAAAAAGAGTTGTACACTTATTGAGTCATTCTCAATACATAGCTAGAAGAAAATAAATGGCTTTTTTCCTTATTTACTCTAAAAACTAGTTTAAGAAGTGAGGATACTATGACGTTAACTAAGATAAGGGGTGCTGGCAAGGGAAAGGGGGATAGCATTTCCTAGCGAAGTCCACTAATTTTCAGATTAGGAACATGCTAAACTGGCAAACTCTACAACCACAACATACTTTATAATACATGACGTGACTAGAAACTAACCAGCACAGCTCTGAGCTTAGAATTAAAGTACAACTGCATATGGCAAATCTTAAAGCAGGTTTTAAAACAGATTTAACCAAAGCGTACAGCACAAACACTCCTATAACAGCCACATCACAACCACCCGGAGAGAGTTTTTTTTGCTTCTAATCGGTCTGTCAGATGCCAATATTTGTAAAGAGCTATTAAATGCCTTGAAGAAAAGACAATGACATTTTCTTCTGGGAGACACAGCTAGAAGCCATGGATGCCTTTGAGCAGTTGGTAAAAATCATGCCAATCTGCCAGGCTGCTGCTTGCTTCTAAATATAAGCCTCGTGGCTCGATGAAAGATTTTCTCAAGATGCTGACCTAGAACTGAAGTTCTCAAACACCTGTAAAGCCCCTCTGGTCTCCTCCCAAAGGATGTACCTTGTAGCAGGCCCAAGACAATGAAAACAAACAGGATTCCAGGGATTCAAAAAGAGTGGTAGAAGATTCTGGCAGAGAATGTGATACTGAAGAATTCATACCCGCCGTTTCTCCAGTAGCCTGGAGAGAACAAAGACAGAGCCGAGCTCCGCAGAGCAGTGAGCATGGAATCCAGGAGCGCAAGGTTTCTCGGCCTCCCCACCACTGACATTTGGGGCTGGATCATTCTTTGTTTGTGCAGGGATCCTGGGGATGCAGGACGTTCCGCAGCATTCCTGGCCCCTACCCCCCAGATGCCAGTAGCTCCCCCCACCACTGCCGGTTGTGACAACCAACCATGTCTCCCTACATTGCTAAATGTCCCGGGGAGGGAGAACCGGCCCTGACTGAGAACCACTGCCACAGAGACAGCTCACCTGAGCTCCTCAGCACGGAGCACTTTTGATCTGGGGCCCCGAAGAGGCTAACCCTCAGACTGAGACCAAGCGAGGTTCAGTCAAAGTTCATTCAGAACTTCCGAGAAGAAAAACGAGGATGGTGGTAAAGCAAAAGTAGAAAAACAGAGAAACGGAGTTTCTTTTCAAAAGGAGATCGGCAATACTTCCGTAAAACAAAGTAACCCATAAGCCTTCATTCAGCGGTATTTTGTCCGTTAGGAAGTTAGGGCAGAGAGCAGAATGTGAACGTCGTAAAATTTCCCTTCCTAAGGAAAGTGCAGACTTTTGTGACTTTAAATCATATCCTTCTTATCACGGATGGCAATTTTTGTGAGGTCAATGGTTCATCAACCAGAGGAAAACAGCAGTTAAAAGCTAAGAGAGGGCTCATTAGATTTGAAAGAAAACTTGACCATTCCCCTCGGCGAGCAGGAAGAGAACTATACATGCTAGAAATGCGGATTGTAGTTCACTTATTATAGCGTACTGAGGTCAATGAAAAGGCAGAATGGACGAAAGCGGAGACAAGGATAAAAGAGCTTTTATCCCTCAAAGACACTAGTTGAAAACACTGTAGATATTTTCTGGCTCAAATCTGGGAATGTACGAAAAGTATGTATTGACTCTTCATCAGTTAGGTTTACTTTGCTCTAGGTAGAAGGCAATTATTCTAGCCCTTCTTTGAAGAACCATCATGAATATAAATGTTCTGCAAACATCTGAGATCCCAGTGTTAGCAAGGATGAAAACATGGGAAACCAGCCCCTAGGTGACGACGAGCCTCAAATGCCACGGCATGGCAATGTGACTGCGCAGTTCCTAAGCGCACAGCACAGTGAGAAGTCTTTCCGGAGGAAAAAAATGTAGTTTCTGGTTTGCAAGGAGGGGGGACACAAGGTACGGATCTAGTAGGAAAAAGAAGAGTTACACACCCTTTTAGAGTCATTAGTATCCAGGCAAAAACTGCTAAGGGTTCACGTCACTTAAATAACTGTGCAGCTTTGCCTGGGAAAAGCCAGAATTCAGAGCTACTTGAACAGTACCAAACTCGTGAAAGAAACAAGATATAAAAGGAACCGAAGAGCATGCAAGCTATTGGTTTGAATCAAATCGTTTTAATGATAGTACCCAGTTGAGTTTCATTTTAGTGCCTATTATACTTATTAAAATCAAATAAAAAGCACCTTAAAATGACCTCTATATATAATCAATACACATCATTATAAGTAGTTATATAAAAATGTAATATGCACACAATTTAAGCTTCAAGGAAACGAAGACCTTTTCTTTATAATCTTTATAATCATCAGGGCTATTAATTCTCAATGTCTTGGGGGAGGGGGAACAGTAACTCAGCACATTTCAATGATCACTCACTTGATTCAGGGGCTGATCCTCTCAGAATCCTGGGACAAGTAATAAATATTGAGAAATTACCCCTTGAAGGGGTGGGGGTGGGTCTTTAAAAATATTATTGCTAAGAGACTACTTCCAAAAATCGAATTCTCTTGATAGATAATAGTGAGGTGGTTTCTGTCAAGAATGGCCCAGAGACACCAGGCTGTAACCCTTGTTGGCCACAGGCCTTGATGATGCTTGAGAGTAACTTGGGAGTCGAAGGAGATCAAATGAGGGAAAGAAGTCCCGTTCTGACCACATGTGTACTGATGTCCATGATAACCTTGTTATAAATGGACAGTCCCAGGAAGAAAGAGTGAGTATAGCAGTTTTCTCTACATCTGGAATTGCTTCAGGAGCCTTGTAAATATACTGCAAACAACAACAGCAGAACATTTGGAAATAGAAATGCCACACACGGATCTCCCAACCCACCAGCCAAGAGTCTGCGGCATTGTGCACAGGACTCAGGAGCACAGAGCTGGTTTGCAAGAGCTGCAGAAAGGTGCCTCTTGCAACCTCGCAACCTAGGAACGTTCACTGGCAAATCTTTGGTCTACACTCTACACTACCGCTAAGGAGAAAAGCAGATTCTCTCAACAAAGACCCATGAGTAACCCTGGATCTATTCTCCCCTCAGGTGCAAGGAACGTCCCTGGATGCGAACAGGAGCCAACCGTGAAGACGGAGACGAGGCCTGCTAGAGTTCTCGCTGACCTAACCGACTTTCTTGCCTATGGGTTCGGGAGGAGACGCTGCATCTCATCTGCTACCAAGGATCGTATCTAGAGGCTACTGCGGGGGCCTTCAAGTTGAGCACGGTTCCCACCGTAAGTCACACAAAGCCACAATTCAACTCCCTTGATTAGAAGTATAATACTCACTTCATATCACAAATGTATAAAAATATGGCAGATAGTGTCATAATGATACTTTCTTTAAGTGATTATATTTATAAAACAGACAGATATTTACCATATATATATATTTATATATAGAATAAAATACTCCTGATGCAATATATAAATGTTACTGTTTAGTTTTTATAGAAACTACTGTAGCTGTCCCACTGCTTCACAATGTTCCAAACAGCTCAAAATAACTTTACATTTAACATAAAAGGTATGATTAGAACAGTACAATATTAATTATAAATAAATGTTACAAATCCTATCAAATATGGAAGTTTAGAAAACAATTTAAGACATACAGTTAGTTCATCTGCTAACCCTTCAAAGGGATACTCTTGGATTACAATAAACCCCATATTTAGTTTAGGCCGGGAAAAAAAAAAAAAAATCTGTGGTAAGGGCATCAGTCGACATGAATTTTTCTATCCCTTGCAGTACCAGAACACATCCTGGCTTTCCCAAGTTCAACAGGGATTGCACTAAAGCTGGAATGTACAGGGGAGAACTTGGCAAGAATGTCTTCTTCCTCAATGGCACACTCTATGCATTCTCACACAAGATCCGCGGGGACTGGTGGTCCCTAAGGAACTCTTGCGGCTCTAAGATCCCTGACTACCATTTGCGGCCGTGAGGAGCCGGAGGGCCCCACACATACAATATTGCACTCACCTTCATAAAGCTGAAAATATTGGCTGACCACCCCAGCCCAGCCCACTCCCCACCCCCCACCCCTCCCATCCCCTTCCCACTGGCTTACCTACCCCGCCCCCCCTCCCCCAGCACACATTACAAGGCTGTCTCTTTTAAATCATTCAGATTTGGCATTCGAGACCGATTTGTTCTGTTATAGGGGTGCCCATTTGGCCCACTCTTGGCACCCAGCTGTTCAGAGTAGGAAGGCCCCTCTGTGGCACTCCGGGTCACAGAGGACACGTGCCAACCAGAGTCCATCTGACCTGGCAGCTGGAGGGCTGGTCTGCCCTTAGGTGTGGGCTCCTGCCGGATGTTACTGCTCCCACCAGAGGCCTGGCTCAGAGGGTGGATCCGAATTTCTGAGAAGGAATTTTTGGCTTGTTGAGTTGTTAAGGGCTGGAAGCGGGGGTCTGAGGAAGCCGGGTGATTTGAGGCTGAAGAGAGATGTAACAGCTTGCGCAGTGATTTTAACGGCTGGCTCTGAAAGAAAAGACGAGAGCGCATATAGGACTTAATTTAGAGTAGACTCGAAAGCTGGGAGAGATGGAGCCCAGATCGGAGATGACTGCGCGCAGCCAGCGGGGCAGGCCCGGGGAGGAGGGGCGAAGTCTAGCCTTAGCCTTATCTGTCCTTTTGTTCTTGTTCAGACAAGATCCAACAAGTTAGTTATCTTTAATGAAAAAGCCTAGAAATCTAGAGAAGTCTGGAGCTGGTGTGGTGGCTGATCAAAGGCTCAGGCACCTTCTATCGGGCTGTATCCCATCTTTACAGGGGGGAATCTCACGCTTCAGCCAGCAGGAAGCAGCAAAAGGAATACGCCTCTCCCTTTTTGAGAAATCCTCGCAACAGCTCCATATAAACCTGCCACTTATTTTTTCACCAGCCAGGACTCAGCCATTCAACCCTATCTAGCTAGCGGCAAGAGAAAACTGAAGAAATGGAATGTTTCGATTAGGTAGCAACACACTCGCCTAAAAACCACTACCTCCTTCTGTTCTGATCACCCCGATCTTCCCTTTCCCTTGACACTGTAAAATCTAAACGTTCCCTTCCTGTACTTTTACTTTTTTCAGGGTGGGGGTAAGATCTGAGCACTGAAAACTGAACAAAGCAGAGAAAAACAAGCAAAAGCCCTACAGACTCTAATACAACGGACTCACAGGAGGCTTTGGATTCCTAACATGGGCTCACAGCTGCCCTGCCTGTCTCCTGGGTGGCTGCGGCGCAGATTCCACACATGCTGCACTGCGGAGGGGACTGCGCTTCAAGGCAGAAGGGAGGGTCCTGGCAGCCACCTACCCTGCACTCGGCAACTCTTCTCAGGTGACTGCTGAACCACGGCTCCCCCACCAGGGAAAGGGGCTCACTCCCCTCTCCTCCTCTATGTAATGTGGGATGAGGCTCACCATCAGAAGCGGCATGTGAAAACACCCTGAAATTCAGGGCCCTTGACAGGGACCCTGCACTCAAGATGTACCCCTAGCCTCTGGCTACCAAGTCTCAAGGGCCATGCGTTTAAGGGCTTGGCAAAGTTTTAATAAAATGTTGATGATCTCAAGGCATACTACAAGATTTGAAGGATCAGAGGACTGAAATCGAAGGGAAATTGCTTGAGAATGGACTCAGAAATTGCTCCTAAGGAAGCATCTGCCATGGCTATTCCAAAGTCTGTCCACAAAAGCTCTGTGGTCCCCAGAGGAGGTGGCACAGTACAGTGTACATCCTAAGTGCTCCAAGTTATGTTTTTTGTTACTGAAACTGGTATGATAACACAATGAGATAACACAATGAGACTCCTGGTGATTTTTATAGCCCTGACCACCTGCGACTATTGAGCAATTACAATAATTTGGGTCCAGCTAGAGATATAAAGTAACCTGAAAAGAGCTTCTTAGCAAAAAGAAATGGCTATACAAGGAAGGTTCTAAAGCCCCATACTCTTTTTCATAAAACTGGGAAGAGAACATCAGGCTGTCACTCAAAGCCTTGTGCTCTTAGTTCAGATACATAGCCAACACCTTGGGTATCTGGTTCTCTACACCCTTTCTATCCCCTTCCCTCCCCTGAGCCGGTATTATGTTAAGAAGCAGAAAACATAGATGGTTGGCCAAATACAAGTGAAATCTGGGAATTCCTGTCAGTGGCTCTAAGTAATAGTTAAAGAAAGTAAACAACAAACCTATAAAAATAAACCCTCTTCGTCCAAATCACAGAAATCTGTGGCTATCTATAGGTATAAGCAATCCTACAGCTCTAAAAGCTCATCAGGTTGTCAGAAATTACAGTACAGAGGAATACTAGCTTTATAAAAATAATATCATCAAAAACAAGTTAAATTATGTCACTGTACTCACTAAGGGATACTGAAAAGATGCAATATTACATTTCCAATCCTAATAGTTGTCCAAAGGAGATACACCTCAGTTACCTCAAAAAATTTACTGACTCATTTTCTGTTTATCCCCATTATGGCAGATAAATGCAACTATATAATATTGCATAATATGCAGTTCCTAATACAACTGTTTGATTTTCTATCAAAAACTGTATCAACTTCAGAAGCGTATTCTTTCAAGAACGGTTATGGTATCTGTCGTTCAAGGCCTAATTCGTATGCGGCCACATTTAACGAAACCTTCATCTTCCCACTACCTCTCACCCTCCCCTACATTTTATGGCATGCCTCACTTTTTACCATGAATTATGGTTATTTATAGATTTTCTCTCTCTCCCAAGACGTTAGTATTTATGGGCTGGGATCACATCTTCATTATTCCCCTTACGCCCCTCTAACACCTACCCCCTATCCTCCCCGACCCAGGGCTAGGTGAGGGCTAATGGAAGCTCACTTTTTTTCCCATTTGGACATGGGTCACTGAAACAAGATTCATCTGGACTCCCAAGATGCATCTGCTATTCACAGTGAGGGTATATCCTGAGGAGGCTCCCAGCCTGGTCGTAACACTGAGGCTGAATTCCTCAACCTTGCCCTCCTCTCAAGCGAGATAGTCACTGCAGAGTCTAAGAATCTAGGAGCATTACAGGCACTACTCACTTGGGTCTGTAGATCAGAGATCTTCTCTGGACGCCACTCCTTCGGTCTGCTGCTCGGGGTGCTAGCAGAATGAATGGCTTTCTGTAATGTCAGTAGATCAGGGCCATCAGAATTGGGCACCTAGAGCAGAATATGGGCAAGGATTCAGTAAGAACCCCAATAAGCCTTACTTAGCTATGCAACCACACCCAAGAGGAGAACAAAAGCAAATCAAAGGAAACCAAACCTCGACCCCACCCCCAATAAAAAAGGAAACCAAAACTCTCCCAATGTTCACAATGCAAGTGATGCCAGTTAAACTCTGCTTCCCTCTTAATAATTTTCCCTGTATTAGGAAAAATTGGCAGATGGCATGCAGCTTTGTTAAAACCTCAACCCGTAAAGCATTCCCATGCTGTTAGTGTCAGTCGCTGTAAGAGAGAGCAGTCAGGTTGGGCTGTACCAGAAACTGCTGTCGCATCCTCATCCGTACTGCAGTTAGGTTATGAACCAGTTCAATAAAACAAACATTTGCTCCTGCTGGGAAAATGATCCAAACACTGTATTTGGTGGTGCCCAACAAAGCCTAGCAGGCTTTCAAGGATACTGAAGTGGGAGAAGTATGGTTTGAATCATATTCCCAAGACACCACCGAGTAAATCTGGGTCTACCATTACACAGTATGAAACTCCTGGAACTTTGTACCACAAACTCCAGAGGAATGCAATTGGTACTTTCACCGATTTTGGTGAACACAGAATAATGCCAAATGCCAAGCAAAAGCCCTGGCTTTACACTAAGTGACCAGCAAAAGCTAGAGCCAGGCGAGGAAAAAGCAAATCACCGACTAAGAAAAGTGGAGCCTGCTGGCTCACTCAATTTGGTCAATTCAACTTGGTTTCACAGAACAAACTGCCAACCAAGTGTTAACAGACTTTGTGAGCCAAATGAAAAGACATGGTTAGTTATAAATGTTAATCAAATTCTCTACAGGAAATAAGGGATTTTATGAATGCTGTCTGCCCACAAGTGGCTAACCAGACAACCCAAACTAGCCTTTCACTAGTTTGTTTAAGTAGCCTTTTAGGCTTCAACTTCCTTAACTGATTCACGAAATCCAGAATGGCAAAGAATTGGTATTTTAGTAACTTTATGGAACTGGCTCAGGTACTTAACTAGCACAAAGAGAATATGACCTCATGAAAATACAAGACATGCTGTGGTCATCAGTAAAACAAGTTTACTGGAGCAGTGTGCAGGGCTACCGTACATAAAAATGGGTACCATGGGTGGAGTGACTACAGGAAGCTTTTTCAAAGAAGAACTATGCTTTAAATGATTCTTTGAATTAAAAAGAGGAAAGAGGGATTTCTTGATGCTTGGATTCTCCCCGTTGGTGGAATCTGTCTGCAATATAAGATACAAATAAACTAATTGCAAAAAAAAAAAAAAAAAAAAAAAAAAGAAAAGAAAAGAAAAGAAAAAAAGAACAGAAAAGATAAAAGAAAGAAAGAAAAGAAAGGAAGGAAGAAAGGAAGAAAGAAAGAAAGAAGAAAAAGAAGGGTATTCTTACTGAAACTCCTAGCCCTTGGGAGCCCTGATACTGTTCAATGTTAACGGTCACTTAAGGAAACTCTGTGCTGCACCTAGAGGAGTTCTGTGTCATTTCTCACCTGGACATGGAGATGCCAACAAAGTAAATTCAAAACCTGCAAAAACGTCAATGTATATAAAGAACATGCAGTCATGATCCTTATCTATAATAGGAATGCCTAGAAACCTACGTACGTCTAGTCACACTGAGCTTAGGAGTAAGATTATTGTAAAGAATTGTGTTTAAAGAGCTACTAATGAACGTCAATCTTTTCCTAATTGCTAGAGAGGATCTCAGCGACTAAAGCACTGACCACGTGATCTGCCTATGGGGAAGAGGGGGAGAAGAGGATACAGCAAACACTTTTCAACATGGCCAACTCTTGAACCAGAAAACATCACATGGTCTACAATCATGAAAGAAGCCTGGTTCTATGCTGTTAAAGAAATATTCACTCCAGGGAAAGCATGTGGCACCATTCAGAATACAGGTTTTCAAAGTGAAAAAGCAGAAAGTTCAATCTTTAAATTGACGCACGATTACCAATTGAGGTACTAACTAACTAGGGTACAATTACCAAGTTGGCAAAGTCACCATATGCTCTGAGGGCTTATGTAACTCTGGATATGGAACTGAAGCCAGATTTCCCAAGGCGGCCTCCAGATTTGCTGGAGTCAAAGCAGGCACCTTTGCAATACAGAATTATTTTTTGGCACCACTTTCCCCTGTTTTGGATAACTCAATTGTTAGAGAACTAGCAATATATATGAAGGTATTCAGATCACCTTGTATGAAGCCATTCAATTAAGATAGCCCATGGAAGGTTCCTGTTCCTACAATGGGATCCCGGGGAAGAGTTTAACTTACATCGCTAAGGAAGCCACAGGAGAGTTCCCAGGAATCAGCGGCCAGAGGCTCTGGACCAGAGATGGGCCTGTGGCAGCGACTGAGCCCGGGGCCTGCTATTTAGGAGAACCTACCTCTGGCTCTCCTGACTGATCGTGTGACTTCGGGCAGGTTACAACTTGCCTGGGCAGTCCTCTATCAGTGAAATAAAGGTGTTACAACTAGATTTAGGACCCACCGAGGTTTAAAAATGTCCTGTTTCTCTACATGCACTGGGCACATATTTCTTTCCTTCCTTCTTTCTTCTTTCCTTTTTTTTTGAGTTTGATGCAAAGGCCACAAAGCTTTAAATCTTTCTAAGCTGGTTTACCTAGTTTCCTTTTGCTGAGTTCTAGAAAGTGAAAAAAGGGTAACTTTAATTCTGTTCCAATGCTTACTTGAAGGAGGCAGAGGTGACGTCACATTAGGCTTAGGAGCCTGAGGTCTGGCAAAATACAGAGAGCTCTTTGGAAATCTTACTCTACAAACCAAAGTCCTTAAAAAATTTTTTCTTCTAGGGTGGCTGGGTGGTTTAGGCGGTTGGGCCTCTGACTCTTGATTTTGGCTTAGGTCATGATCTCAGGGTTGCTGAGGCTGAGCTCTGCTTTGCGCTCTGGGCTGGTTGTGGAGTGTATTTGGGGTTCTCTTGCTCCCTGTGCACCCTCTCTCTCTCTCCAAAAAAATTCTTTTTCTTTTAATTAAAAAATGCAGAGGCACAACTTTTGATTTGTGAGGCTTCAAGCACTGTGGCCTATATAGAGATATTTTGCAGTTACTTTACATATGGAAAATGAAATGTATACAAACCTTAAAGAAGTCTGAGTGGAGAGGATGTTGGAGAATAATTATTTTCTTATTTGCCCTAATCTATACTATTTGAAAATCTAAAATTTGAACCAGATCCTGAATAACAGAGTCAGTCAACATGTATACACTCAATTCATGCCCTGGTAAGCTAGGGACTCTAGGTTAAATGTTAGTCTAATGCAGACAGACATCAAAAACCAAGTCTATACACAAAACACCTTCAATTCCTTGGTTCCTGCTACTTTCTTCCACTTAATTACCCCACAGTGGCTACAGACCTGAGGTTAAAAACAAAAACAAAAACCTCAAAATAAAAATAACAAGGGTTAGGAGAGATAGTCTAAGTTCAAAGTTCATGATGGATAAATATGTTCTACAGACAATGATAACAGTTTTATTATATTAGTACTTTAAATATTTTAAGCTTTTCTACTTTAATAAATCAGGTCTATTTTGTTCATCCCATCTAAATAATAAATGTAGCAATATTTGACTGAGTGGCATTTTGATGTGACATTTTGCTTTAAGGGAATTTCAGGTAGAGATATAGGCAGCTTTTTAAAAAACGTGAATGTTTCAGGAAATATTATGCAGCCATTAAAATGAAGATAATAAGATCAGTGTAGTAATATATATATTATAGGTATGTGTGATCGACAGATATACTATGAAAAGTCAGAATACAAAACTGTACAAGGATTATTATTATTTAAAACAAACTAAAAAAACACCTTCTTTCCACAAACATATGCATAGACTAAAAAGCTAGGAGGAAATATACCAAAATCCTAATGCTAGTTGTAATAGGGTAATAAGATCAGTGTGACAGGGATAAGATTAGAAAGGATCATTTTTTTTTCTCAATTTTTCTAAAAGGAAATACATCAATTTCACAAATATGCAAGTGAAAGAATCATCTAGAAACATTATCTAGGAAGGTCTTTATTAATACTTCCAGAACATCTATGACCCTTACTTTGGGTATTACATTCTGTGCTAATCATCTATGTCATCTTTACTTACCACTGAGTCATAATCCTAGAATCTTTTTTCCTTTTTAAAAAATGAGAGTCAATCATGTATGAAGGAGAAATAGAAACAAAGGCATTTAAAATAGCTGACTCAACACTGTCTGGCCCTGGAAGTACCATAAAGCAAAGGGGGAAGCAGGCCTCACGTGGGTGAAGAGTCTCCTGCTGGCCTAGGGGCCTGGCTTTCCCCTGTTTCCTCACGTCACTAACCAGCAGGATCCTTGCTTGGGTGATTCAGTGATGTGATGTGCACGGTGCCATGGAGCCAAACCTTGGTTCAGGCAGAGGGCTCCCAGGAGATTAGACTCGTTCCATTTCACAGTTCAGTCACAAGATAAACATGTCTTCCTACTAAAGCAAGCCCTGAAATGTCAAATACTATTCTCCTCTCTGTGATTATGCAGCCCAGAAATGCACTTGTCAACATGGCAACTGGAAAACCAGCCAGGGAAGAATAATGAATGATGGTTAGCTATAAATTTCAAGATTTAAGCATACAGCAAAACCATTTCCTAAGTTTTCACACGTGTTTAACCCCCAAAGAAAAAAACCCTGCAGCTTCATAGTTTCTACATGAATATAAATCTACATGGATGTTTACCGAGAGAGGTTGGTGCTCTCTCTCATCCAAATTAAATTTCTTCTATTCCTGGAGAGTCTGTGGAATCTAGAAAAGGCTCTGTGAGAGGAGGATAGTTGGATAGAATTTAGAAGACACATATACAATGTACGCATGTCAAATCTCAGTAAGAAAATAATTCACTTTCATTGCCACATCCAAAATGTCAAGAACCCACAGACTAATGCAGACTCGTGTGCCACTGTATACAGAAAGTAGCCATCTACTTACTGTTTGAGATTTCTTCTTTTTCTTTTTCATTGACCTGAAAAAACCTTGTTTCTCCTTTTCCTTGAGTTGTTCGGAATGACTAATGTTTTCAGGACTTTTCCTAAATGGGAAGACATTTTTATCATATTGATCTTTCAATCTTTCTCCTGCCATTCTATGACAAGTACAATGAAAACTAAAAAATGCATGAAACCAGATTCAAGCAGCCATGACAAATCAAGCACGTAGGTAAAGAGCCTCTAAAAAGCACAGGGGGGACTGAATCTATCAGCCATGGTTAATGATTAGCCTTTGGCACAGCTCACTTGAACTGGCCATTTGAGCATTATTACAAATGATCTGGTAACTGCGCTGCAGGACCACTTTCATGCTGTAGAAAACCTCAGCGCTGGAGAGTCTGAAAAGCACACAGTTTAAAGGATGGATGCCTTTTTCATAACCCTCCAAGGGAAATAGCTGAAACATTTTCAATATCTTTGTTTTTCTATTTACCTTTCTAAAACCAGCTCGAGAAGTTCATAATTAGTGGCTTGCCAAGATACTGAACATACAAAAAAACAAAACAAAACAGAAGAACAACGGGGCTACAGAAGCACTGTAAATAAAAGTAAAAATTGCCTCAAACTGAAAAATTCCTTCATAAAAACCTTGTATCTATTTATTGGAACTAATTTGAAAAACAGATCCAGTAAGAACATGGACAAGATGAATGCTTCAATAGAAAGTACTCGTGGCAAAAAAGCTTCTAACTGAAAATAACGGACATTAAGCTTCATGCCACACCGACTCCATCAGGTATTTTAACACACATAGGAGGTATTAACAGATAGCAAACAGAAAACCGTGGCCTTATTAAGTTGATGACTCGTATGTTAACAAAGGCCCTGTATTAATTTCATTTACAGTCTTTAAAAAGCAACTCAACCAGAGTTACTCTTCAAAAAGACACATTCCATGGGCTCTATTTTAAATTTTAACATATGACTGTGCAAAACCATTTTCTCAAATGATTGAATTCCTTCTATTAGCTATTCCCTAAAATCAAGAGCCAAACATTAAAGGTGAGAGTTCATTCATATTTGGTGATTTTAGAACACGCAATGATGATGAAGTTACTACAATATCTAAGAAAATAATGAGCAAGTAGCATTCTTGATGAAATCCATGTGGAGACAGTAAACAACTATATAAACTGTTACAGAACCACAGGCTAGAAAACACCACAAAGCTATCAAAAATAAATCATATCTTCAAAAAATTTCAAGTAATTTAAAGGAATACAAATATAATACTAAGTGAAAAACTACAAGATTCAAAACTTGCTACATAATATGATCCTAATTGTATTAAAAAAAAAAAAAAAAAAAAAGATGGGTGCCTGGGCGGTACAGTTGGTTAAGCATCTGACTCTCGGTTTCGGCTCAGGTCATGATCTCAGGTCATGGGGTTAAGCCCTGCGTCGGGCTCCATGCTCAGCAGGCAATCTGCTTGGGATTCTCTCTCCTCCCTCTGCCCCTCCTGCTTGTGCTCTCCCTCTCTCTCAAATAAATAAGTAAATCTTTAAAATAAAAAGGAATATATGTGTACACACACTCACTTTTTAAAGGCAGGAATAAAACAAAATAAAATCTTAACAGTTACTATCTCTGGGTAGAAAGATTATTGGTGATTTATTATTTCTTCTTTTTAGTTTCAACATCAAACGTGTACTACAGATATATTAAAAAGGTTGTACAAACCACAGAAAATTTATTTGAAAACCCCAAAACTCAAGATCTAAGACAATAAGGGAAGAGACTGAAAAAGAAAGACAGATGGATAGACAGATTAAAAAACAGGAAAACATGACTCTGTGAAGGAGCAATGATCATTTCTTCTTTAAGTGTCTAGCCTAAAAGTTAATGGGAATACCAAGGAAGTAAAAATCGGGACTGTAGGCCCAAGTGGTCCTGAAACTCATTAGGACCTAACAATCATTGACAGTTCCAAGTTCTGAAGTGAAAAGTTTCATAATACAACACAACCAATAAAAATAAGTAGCATTAGAACTCAGAATGATACATTTATAGTTTTGGAAGCTAGAAAACTTCAGATATGATGGCACAGGTAAGAACAGAAGAGTGGAAAGTTTGGGTTCTATGGAATACAGTAAATACAGTGTAGTTTGCTGGAATCACAAGAGCACAACTCTCAGAACTGAAAGGAACCTCACATAGCATCTAGGCTAACCACCAATACTATTTTTAATGCCTTATACTAACTTACAAAAGTTAAAGAACTATTTGCTTATGTTACAGCTTATGTCCTTCCATAATGGGGTCTGCACCTAACCTAGAAGCACAGCAAAGTATTCAGATAAACAGGGAAAAAAAATTTTTTTTAACCCAATCAGAACGGAAGTCTAACAAAATCTCCAAGGTCTGCTGAGGGTCAATATAAAAGTGCTTCCTGCCAATCCAGGAAATCTTTAAGGGGGACACATTCATCGTGACTACAAGCTCGGGACGGGAATGGGCATTACTGTAGGAATGCTAACGCTGGCATGAGAGCAAGAGAAGGCTTTGAGACACTAATCCTATGAGGAACAGATCTGGGATGGGAAGAAAAGTCTCTATCCAGTCAGAAGAAAGTGAGGGGGGCCAATGAGAAGGGTAATGAATGAGAAACAGCAGGAGGACAAAAAGCCCAGGGTTTGGAGTCCCTTGTGAGCATAAAATGCAGGAAGATCAGAGACCCTCTGTAGGGTCTTTTCAGAGACACTGGATAAACCAGAGCCCAAGGAAAGGAGGAATGATGAGGAAAACATCTTCAGACTGAGACTGAGAAGAAGCAGTGGGGCCAAGACTCAGGCAGGGAAAGATCCCAGAGACCAAAACAAAGAAGGAAATAAGTTACCCTTGAACTACAAAGATGAAAGCTACGAGTCGGGGCGCCTGGGTGGCTCAGTGGGTTAAGCCTCTGCCTTTGGCTCGGGTCATGATCTCAGGGTTCTGGGATCGAGCCCCATGTCCAGCTCTCTGCTCAGCAGGAAGCCTGCTTCCCCTTCTCTCTGCCTGCCTCTCTGCCTACTTGTGATCTCTGTCTGTCAAAAAAATAAATAAATCTTAAAAAAAAAAAAAAAGACGAAAGCTACGAGTGAAGCATGAGTGTGTGTGTATCACGAAAGACACAAAAAGGAAGTCAGAGAGAGAAAGAGCGCAAGTGGGAGAGGGAGAGAGAGAGAAAAGGGAGACGGAGAAAGGAGAAAGGGGAAGCTACATGGAAACATACACATACAGAGAGTTAGAGAAATAGAGGGAGAAAGCCCGCGAGATAGACTCAGAGAGAGGTAGAGGCGGAGAGAAGCCACCTGGAACATAGGCACCGTAAGAGCCGTGCGTTGTACAAAAGAATAAAGACAGAGACTAGATCTGTTACAACAGGTACTACACCATAACTTATCTCATCTGTGAATTCTGGACCCTATGATTATACCTGGTAGAGGCAGCAGATGGTCCAAGAGGAGCAGCACGAGAGAAGGACAAATGGACAATCACATCCATCTCAGGTACAAGACCTTTGAGAAGGACCACCCAGCTAGTCACCTGGCACATTATCCGGGGCCGATCAAACAGCTGGGGGTGGGGGTAGGGGGTAGCAACCTCCCCTACTCTGGTATCCTCTAACACAACAGCTGTTTTATAAAGGGTTAAGAGGAAAGAGAGAATGCAAGACTCCCCTAAAAAAGGAAGGAACTAAAGTTGACTGAATGGAAGTCAACCAACACTTATGGAGTCCAGTGCATGCGGTGGGCATGGTGTTAGAGGTGTCGGAGCTGGAGAGAAAAATAAAACAAGGAGTGAGACGTGAAGCTGCTCACAGACTCAAAGTGGGATGCCCACAGGTTCGCCAGAGGGTCAGACTCTGGTGCTTCAGTACAGCAGCATGACTCCTTCCCTGCTACCCCCCTCCCCTGGCCATGCGACTAAACTAGTCAGCTGAAGTCTAGGAAAACAATCAGTGAACCGCTTCATGAGTTCCGGTGGCAGGTGATAATGGCTGCCAATATATTCATAACTTAACCAGAAGAGAAAGCCTGGGGCTGTGTGCAGTGACAGCAATCCTTCACTTACCTTAATTACTGGGATTCCTATAAATGGTATTTTATACACTTTGCCTTTTTAAGGAAAGTTAAGAACAGCCTGTTTTAGAAATCTATATGCTTCATGGATATCTATACTACATATGAAACCATGAAGGCCAGAAATGATATTCCTACTGGGAGCCTGAGAAAAGACAAAAATACCCTCCCCTCTCCCTGGCTATTATTTGGGATTTTTCTCCCTGTTCACACTGTATTGTTGCCCAGGATTACTTCTTGCCGGTCAACCTCAGTGCCAACTGCTAAAACTGTGCATAAGAGTAGACAGGCTTTGGGGGACCTGGCTGGCCTCAGTCAGTTGAGAACCGAATATTGATTTCAGCTCAGATCATGATCTCAGGGTCACAAGATGGAGAGCCATGTTGGGCTCCATGCTCAGCGCAGTCTGCTAGAGATTCTCTCTCCTTCTTCCCACCACCCCTCCCCCCGCTTCTGCATATGCATTCTCTGTCTTTGTCTCTAGAATAGATAAATAAGATCTTAAGGGAAAAATAAAAGTCAACAAGCTTATAGGGAGGGTGGAGGTGTTTTCCTATTAGTAAAGATGGATATGACTACATTAACTCTGTTTTTTGTTCTGAGATGTTCTGGCTTATCTCCCAGTTCGAGGCTGGACTCTGGATAGCTAAGATGGCCAGAATAGCCACTCTGGATGTTATACTACAGTATCAACTACTTTAAAATATGATGAAGTAAGTTAGTCTTTCCATTCCAACAATGAGTACACTCTACAAATATTCTCGTCCCAACAGAAATGGAACCACCATTATCAAGGAGAAACAGACTGCCCTTAGGCAAATGACAATTTAGGAAGAGCGACTCACTGTGTTACCATAGCAAGGCTTGTTCATGTTTTTGTACGTTATCAAGCTGCATTTCTCTCAAATATACACAATATGAGGAATGAGATCTCTTGTTCAAGGAAAAAAAAAAAAAAATCAAGGTCAGTTCAATGAGTGACTTAGACCAAGTTAGACTGTGATGCCCAAAGGAGAAGGGTATCACGGCAGCATTAACATGAGGAGCAGTGGGAACAAAAGAACACTGAGATTCAAACTGGTAATTCTGAAACTCTCTCAAACTTCAAAACAGCATTATCAAAGTAGGGAGACTTGATGAAGGCTTGTCTAAAGTCTAACACCCCAATTATGCCTGCTAATTCTTTAAAAACAAAAACAGAAACTACAACTGTTTTCAGGTTTCTACATATAGCTTCCCTAAACAAGCTCTACTCAAACTGACTATCCAAAAGACAGAAACAATGTTGTTAATACTACCTATCCCACATTTGGATTTAGTTTTGGTCTGACCTACCTAATTTTGATAGAACTATGTTAATCTGTAATTGATTCTCTCTCTCTCTCTCTCTTTTTTTTTTTAAGATTTTTATTTATTTATTTGACAGAGAGAGAGACAGCGAGAGAGAGAACACAAGCAGGGGGAGTGGGAGAGGGAGAAGCAGGCTTCCCGCCGAGCGGGTAGCCTGATGTGGGGCTTCATCCCAGAACCCTGGGATCACGACCTGACCCGAAGGCAGACGCTTAATGACTGAGCCACCCAGACACCCCCATAGTTGATTCTCTTTTAAATCATCACCACTCCATTATGTAACATCCAATAGGAAAAACGATTTTTTCTCTACCTCCTTAGTCTCACAATTGAGATGCTATTCGCATGGCTTATGAAAGCCTCACTTGAAAACTGTCCAAGCTGGTAACTATAAGCTGTACCTGTGCTTCCAGGTTAACGTATAGGAGAGCTGGTCTACAGCCACACGGAAAACGAATGCAGCAAAGTTTCTCAGTGAAGGAGGTGGAGAGGAGACGTGTGGTAAGTCATAGTGAAGTTAGAGGACATCCATGATAAAAACTGCTGCAGCTAACAGTAACAAGCCACAGTGTGCCCGGCACTGCTCTCGGTGCTCCTGGTGTTTTCTCCCATTTAATGATCATGTTAATCCTGGGAGGGAGGTAGTATTCGTAGGCCTATTTTTACAGATGAGGAAACTGAGGGGCAGGGGTTAAAGTCACACCAACAGAAGGTGACATTAATCAAGATGTCCAGAGGCGCCTGGGTGGCTCAGTGGGTTAAGCCGCTGCCTTCGGCTCAGGTCATGATCTCAGGGTCCTGGGATCGAGCCCTGCATCGGGCTCTCTGCTCAGCAGGGAGTCTGCTTCCCTCTCACACTCTCTGCCTGCCTCTCTGCCTACTTGTGATCCCTCTCTGTCAAATAAATAAATAAAATCTTTAAAAAAAAAAATCAAGATGCCCTATTTCCAGAGTCCAACCTCTTAGTCACTAATGTTAAAACTCTCATTTAATAAATAAGGCAATGGGTGTAAATGAAAACATTTATAGCTTTAAAAACATTGTTTTTACTACTGGTTTAAAGATAATGAAGTTATTTTTACCATAGGGCACAGAAGCACTAAAACCTCGATACAACCCTGCCAGCAGGGTGAAAACTGCACCCCTGCACAGGTTAGGAGCACTGATGGATGTAAAACCCTTCTGTGACTTCCAGCAATAAACACCAGAGTTGAAATCCTCCCTGATAAGGGCTGCCCAGCGCCAGGCAAGTGCTCCTCCTTTCTGGGGCTACAGCTTCCGCATCTGTGGAATGGGAGCTGCCCCCACCCCTAAGGCTGACCGTGAGGACCGAGTAAGCCAGCATACACCAAGTGCCAACCAAGTGCTGTGATACGGTAACAAGAGACCGTGAAGATGGCATTCCTACCAGAAGAACACAGGGAAAGATACACTATCTAATGTGAGGCATTTAGTGACCCAGCAGATTTTTTCTTTTACATATTTAATATAAATGCTGAACTTAAAATAAACCATTACAGCTAATGACAAATCAGTTTTCCTTATCAACAATCTCTCCTGAGAAAGCAAGCAAGCTAAAAAGTGTATCCAGAATTCTTTGAAATCTCGAATCTCCAATTAGAAAAAAGGAGAGTAAGAACAAATCAAAATACTCACCATGGATCGAATGCTGGTTGTCTTTTTGAGTGGTTGGTTCCAGAACTGCTCTCTGATGGTAGCGAAGAAACTCTGGTTGATACATTATTTTCATGGAAAGAATTGTCTGGACGAGGAGATGGCACTAAACAAAGAAAAAGTCAGTCACTGATGTACTTTTTGGCCGAAGCGGTTCTTAACTGGTTATACTGCATTTTCTCTCACACAAATAAAAACAAGTAAATCAAAACCTTCCTCTGCCCTTTATATAACTTTTGTGTTTTCTGAGGGTGGAAGCATTCCAGGGAACATTCTCCCTCCCCCCACTGATTATCACATTAATTTGCAAGGGTCAGTTAACATCAGGCAGTAGATATTCAAAGCATAAATTGACTTGTCAGTTGATAAAATGAAGAACATTTTAGAATATTTAAAAGTGTAAATAGGACAGACCCCCTTCACCGTTTTGGCATTCTCTGAAACAGGCTTTCTTACAACATAGACTCAACTATGCAAAATCTATTCTCAGTGAATAGATTTTCTGAAGTGACTCTTTTAACAATATGTGTGCTAGAATATATTAACTGTGCTGTAAGCCTTATACTTCGGAGGCACAGAGTCAATTTTGTATTTTTTTAAACTACATTCCAAAGAAATTAGGTTATTTGTAAAAAAAAAAAAAAAAAAAAAACCCCAAAAAACAAAAACATTTTTAAGTTCTCAATCCAGGAAAGAACAGAAAGATAACCACAACATAAGTGGGTAAATACCTTTTTTGCTCTTTGCTGTTACTATCTTCTTCTGTCACTTTCTTCTTCTTCTTTTTTTTTTTTTTTTAATTTTATTTATTTGACAGAGAGAGAGAGTGAGCCTAAGCAAGGGAGCAGCAGGAGGACAGAGAGGGAGAAGCAGGCTCCCTGCTGAGCAGGGAGTCCGACGCAGGGCTCAATCCCAAGACCCTGGGATCATGACCTGAGCAGAAGGCAGATGCTTAACCGACTGAGTTACCCAGGTGCCCCTTTCTGTCACTTTCTAAGCTCGATCATAAATCAAAATATATTGCAAATTTCATCACAAAAGGAATATACAGGCTGAGTATCAAGATAAACGATACCATTTCATTTGCCTCTTGACCAGTAGGACTAAAAACAGGAAGTATTCTGGAAATATCTGTCATTTCAATGATAACACTAAATCTTCACCCAGTTGGATTTAGAAGAATCACTGAAATGACAAATGTCTCCAGATGTTTCACCTGGTTAAATCTCTTCCTTCTATTTCTGGACTTTCTAAAATAAAAATGTTCTACCTGCCAAACCCTGAAGTGTATCACTTAAATGAAAAATGAGGGACTTTGCTGATACAAACTAATTTAATTCACTTGCAATCAAAACAAAATTGTCTTTCTTAATTAATTGAAACTTTGTTAACATTTTATGTTAAAGTATGTACTCCAGATCTCTATAGGAATAACACAGGTATGGTCCATTTTGGAAGTAAAACTCACAGTGACAGCAAAAACACATTTGCTCATATACATTACAATATTTTACCTAACTTTAATCTGAATTAAAATTTTAGTCCTTTAAGATTCCAAAGTAACCATAGCATGAGAAAAAACCGGATGCATTAAAAGGCTTAATCAATGCCCTATGCTTTTTTCAAATGGGGCTGGGAAGGAACTAGTAGCCTACCTAAATCAATTCATATTTAGTCCTAAATAATACTTCTATACATTTATTTAGCTCAGGTTCCTAGCTGTCTCTCCAAATCAACAGAAGAGCGAAAAGTCAAGGGATGTGGGTGAGGGTGACTGCAGAAGGTCATGATGACTCTTAGGAGGCTTTAAGAGGCTGAGCCTATGAAACACCCAGGACCTTGCCCCTACTCTGGTGGGCTTGCTGTTAGTCTCCCTACCAGGGGACAGAGTTCTGGAGGGGTTCTCCCTCTATTGCTATATAGCTCTTCAAAGGGGATGCCCTTCTCTGTCAACATCTCCTAAATCCATACAACCTCCAAAGCCTCTGTTTTAGTTGTCGGTTAACCATCGAAGTACATTTTTAGGGCTGTGCAAGCACACTTGAAGATTTTCTTTCATTCAGTCAACAAATATTTATGCAACTGTCAGGCAGTGTGCTAGTCAATGAAGGTAAAAGAGGAAAACATGATCAAGGGCCTTGCAACCTTGTGGGAGAAAAATGTAGACAAAGAATCAACACCATGTAGTCTGTGTCATGTTAGAGGGCTAGACAAGGAACCATGGTTCGAACAGAGAAGAAAACATGTCACTTTGGGTGGAGAGGGATGATATCATACTGCAGAAGACTTCAAAGTGGAACCTTAAATGGGACAGAAACAAGCTAACCAAGCAGAGGGAGGAGTGTGTTTCAGGATGGAAGAGCAGCAGCTGGAGAGGATGGCAAAGGCCAGGGAAAGTCATCTCGGGGAATCAGGATTTTGTTGTGATGTCAATGGGAAACCACCAGAGGACTGTCAGCAGGTAAGAGATGGAGGACTGGGGGTAGGCAGCAGGTTGCCTTGCTCTGGTTTTGCCTTGTAGCATTTATTATCTTTTACCACTCTACATAATTTTTATATTTAGTGTATAGTCTTCTCATTGTGAGAATGTGAGCTCTGTGAAGGTGGAGACCTCTGGCTGTCTTGTTCACTGACATGTTCTAAGCTAGATCAGCACTAGGCACACAGGTGACATCAATAAATACTTTAGGACTTAAGTGAATGAATGAGTGGGAAGGCCAGAACACAGCTTCACAATTATTCCGGAGACTGGTTTGATGGCAACCCTGGGAAACAGAGATCAGCTGGGAGGCTACTCAAAGAACCCAAGTCAGAAGTCATGAGGGCCTGAACTAAGAAAGTAGGGCCCAAAGCAGGGAGAAGTGTTGGAAGGCAACAGCACAGATAAAGATGGCGCTGACCTGAAGTCAAGGCAGGAAGTGTAGTGGAAGGCATGGGCTGGAGGTACAGGGGAGGGAGGGAGGGGGAGAGAGAGAGAGAGAGAGAGAGGACCCTGGTGGGCGCACAGGGCTGGGCTTACCTCGGTAGAAACTACCAACTCTCCTTGGAACAGGGTCATTGTACAGGTGTCTATTTTCTTTGGGGGCGGTGCCGTCATCAGAGTGGGGGTCATGATATGCTCCACCCTGAGACAAGAAAGAGGTTTATAAAAAGTTAACAGTAGAGCAATGATGATGTGGCCTATGAACTTAGAATAGTGTGTAACTGATCCAGAATTTACTCCAGGATCTTTTTTTTTTTTTGATATAGATTTTATTTACTTGACAGAGAGACACAGTGAGAGAGGGAACACAAGCATGGGGACTGGGAGAGGGAGAAGCAGGCCCTCCACAGAGCAGGGACCCTGATTCAGGGTTCCATCTCAGGACCCTGGGATCATGACCTGAGCTAAAGGCAGACCCTTAACAACTAAGCCACTGAGGCACCCCTATTCCAGGATCTTTCAAAGAGAAAACTCAGAATAATGGCATGAGGAAAACTAACTAATTTCTTATTAAACCAGTTTAAGTTATTTGTGGGAGACTAGGTATGAAGAAATTTTAAAGGATAGGCTGTAATGATGTCACATGACCACTCTTTATAGACAAGTTTTATCATAAAAGTTAGCAACTTGTGGAGAATTCAGACCTCAGACTTCTGCCTTGCGTGGAATGAAGTAGTGCCTTCTCTGGAAGATTCTTTACCAGAAGATCGAGCCACAGTCATCTCTGGAGGGAGCTGTTCTCCAGGCTGGAAGTCAAATTTAAAAGGATTTATAAGAGTGTCCTGTTCCTAGGGATGAAAATCACCTAAATCACCATGGGCTTTATTTGGCATAATTAGTACCTTCACCAGCTAAAATAAAAAATGTTAGTTGGCTAAAACACAAATTGTCCCATAAAAGAGTGAATCATCTGATGAATGTAAAATAATTCAAACAAATGTCACACAGATGGAAAGTGAAATTCTCATTAAAGTTAAGGCAAGCAGGGAAAGAATTACCCTGAAAATAGTTCAATTAATTATTAACAACAAAGAAAATTATCTTCCTAATATCTAGATAGTCATGGTTCTGTGCAGCACTCTAATTAGATTCTATTAGTTAATCCAAAATTTCTCTAGCAGATTTTTCCAAAAAGAACGATGCAGATCCAAAATTATTTTTCATTAAGAACTTAAATGGCAGATTCAGATGCAATCAAATGTTCTTTGGATAGATCATGGAAGAGAATCAGTACGCTTTATCATTTATCTTCAAATTCCCTAACTGCTGTAATTATATGTACTTAAAGTTTTCTTAATCTCCTCCAGTACTTGTATTTCATGTATTTTCTTAATCATGATCAGGACAGCACACATCTCAGGAGACACTGCCTATCTCTCAAGGAGGTGAGACACAAGGTAAGAGCAGCCTTGGTCCACAAGGGTGTTCACTGAGGGGAAAAGTGGCATCTTCTACCCTCAAGGAAAACAAGATTAAGGAACAAAACAACCAAGCCTTACTTAGATGTACACAGAGTCGTATCTTGAGCCTTACGTGATGTATCAAAAACATTTTATTTAAACTTTAAATAGGATTTGCTCTGTCTTTGTATCCCTCACTCCCTAAATGTACTATGAAAGAATATTCTGGACAGGAAATCGTCCAGGGTAGCCTTTCTTCTTCCTAATTTGTGATAAGATCTCATTTGAATTTTAGCATCTGCATACTTTACAAAGCCCTCTAGAAAAGTCTCCCAGAAAACAAATGATTTATACCTAACTTAAACTCTTAAGTGAAAGTGCCAGTTTGGTCCCCTTCCTCTTGAAGGTGGCCGCAATATTTTGTAAGGGAGTGATTCTCATCATTTACTAATGGCTTTAGTCACTGCCATCTTTGTGCCTTTAAACTTACACTGTCTTGCAGCTTGGAACTGTACCTCCTGAACTGGACTTAAAATTCTGTAACAGTTGGGTCTGTGCTTAGCCCACAATAACCATTTATAATTAGATTGTCTCCACCATGTTCACAGTGTTTTTTCTGGAACTCTGAGAACCAGTCCATTTGTCCTTTCTCCAAGTTGTAGCTTTTCATTTTTCTTACATCTCCTCTTTTATGCTACACTGCATGCTAGCACGCTCTACCTGGTTTTGACCTCCATCTAATGCCTACGGGCAGCTGCCAGGCTCTAGAGATCTTTCTAGGCCCTAGGCTTCTCTCTTCTCTAGAGGGACTCCTCCAACCACTGTTTTGACTCCAATCATGGCACCTCTGCCATGTGCCATTGCCTCCACTCTCAAGTATGCATCTCCTGCTCTTCCTCCTCTTACCTGGGCACCAACCAGTCTTTCCAACCTCATTGAGGATAGCTCTGTTTAGGGGCCCAGGGTCACTTCAGCCTCAACGGGTCAGCATGATACAGTGCAAAGAACGCTGGCCTAGGGACCTAGACACCGCCTCATGGTCCCAGCTCCACCTTGGACTATTTGGGTAAACTGGGGCAACCCACCTAACTTCTTAGAACCTTAGCACACTCATCTACAAAATGACTTTCGGCAAAAGCGACCTCAAACCTTGCATTTTTCACGGCAGCAACAAGGAACAAGTTGCAATCCCCACAGCACCCCATGCTGTTTAATGTCTCTATTAGCCTCCTCCTTTTCTGCCCTTCTTTCCAGCCCTTCCTCAGGTCGACTCCACTTTCTCCCCCGAGTTAAGCCCCAGAAATCCCTTCTCAGACGCCACCTCCCCAGGGAGGCTTCCACAACCCCCGCCTGGACTAGGCTGTGCCTCTCTGTGCCACTGTGCACAGTGGCCTCAAGTGCGGCACGGGCACACAGCCTCACGGTACCGCCACGACCGATCCCTGGCACGTGTGCCCCAACATGCACTCAAGAGTACAGGGGCTACACCTTTGTCATCTTTCATCTTTCTCAGGAGAGCCCACCATGGGGCCTCACTCGGTAAATACCGAACACATCCTCATTCTTTAACCATCCAAAACTTCTCTCTACATCCTAGCTCAGAGCAAGAACTTCAGCTGCTCCCAGAGCCATTTCTAACAGCTCCATTCCTGATCTTTCCCTGTTCTCAACTCCTATTTATAGCCAGTGCCACAGTAATTTGCTTCTTAATTATTTCACTGTTATCATGTATAATTTAATGTTCCCTGAGAGAAGAGAAGTTTGTCAAGGGCAAGAACCCTACCTCAGACTCTTTCGAGTGTTCTGAGAACACCTAGCACAGAGAGAGTGTTAAAAATCGCGAAAACAGCCCCCACTATCACAGAAGCAGCAACAATTAAAATGTGCTGGACACTCTCTGCCAGGCACGGGGCATGGTGCTTTATATGCCATGTTGGAAGCTTATGACACGACTCAGATGAGGAATCTGAGGCGAACAGGGATTATGTCACTTTCCCAAATTTACATCATTTGAAGCAGACTCCAGAACTAGGACACAAACCCAGGTCAGCCTGGTTTCCCAACCTGAGCTCTTAGCTACTTTGCTACACTGACTGCTCTGCTACTGGCAACCTCCACCCCATCTTCAGCACCCAGCTTGCTAAACCTCCTATTACGTATTCCATCCATATTTTCTGGAGTTCTGACACAGAACTGTCTGATGAACCTATTTTCATATCTTCAAAAAGGGAAATACTTCCCCTTACATCAAACTCTTCTCTCCTTCTGACACTGGCTTATCTCCACCCTCATTTCTTTGATGCAGATGAATGTTTCATATCATGAAAATATAATTTAAAAAACATGTGTTCTGCTGTAGGAATGCTACTTCTTTTAAACAGGTTACTGTCAGCAGTTCTAGAGTTTGAAAAACCAGTAAGACGGAGGAAGCATGAGGATAAAAATATTGCCTTGAGATTTAAAAACAATCCAAAAGACTGCAAATTAACGTTTATTTTGGCCTGAAGTTAAATTTGCCTATAGTTCTAGGAAAATCAGAAATTTTTCAATTCAGTGAAAATATCGAGTAAGGTATAAGTAAAAGGGCCTGATTTGAGCAAATGTGGTATGGAAAGATTAGAGAAAATCTCTATAAATCACACTAAGTTTTGAGAAAATTAAAAACTATCCCATATAACTGATGAACTCTGTAATAAATCAAAATAGGATCTTTCAAAAAAATATGCCAGAAAGGAATACTTAAGAAGCAGATTTCTAAAAACAAGGTTTTTTGAGTTCTCTTGAATACTCAACAGTGAGCCTTAAATTTTTTTTTTTAACAGATAGTCCTTCAAGTATTGCTCCCCCTCCCCCAACAAAAGAAAGCACAACCTCGTAGGGAAAATTGCAGACTGACCCTATCCACACCCCTGCACCACCTTC
This sequence comes from Mustela erminea, assembly GCF_009829155.1. Taxonomy (NCBI): domain Eukaryota; kingdom Metazoa; phylum Chordata; class Mammalia; order Carnivora; family Mustelidae; genus Mustela; species Mustela erminea. The sequence continues at coordinate 14,498,559 of NC_045635.1, read as the reverse complement.
CCATGATGAGCCAACAGATCCAGTCAAAGGTCCGAGCTGTACCTGAGGTGATAAGAGCTGGAGGCTGTTGGCCCTGGCCGCCATTCCTTGCCCTACGCTCAAGCTTCCGTCCAAGCCTTTGGCTCTCACTTTGTCCCGGGTCACGTACATGGAATGCCTATGTGGACGCTGCTGGGAAGAGAAGGGGCTAGTGTAGCCCAGCCCGTAAGAAAAGGATTCATGAGGTGCAGAGAGAGAATGGGAATGGCTGCTGTCCATGTGCTCAGGCAGCTTCAACTCCTCCATGGTTTTGGAATGCCTGGTTGTGGTTCGGCGTGAGTCCAGAGTGCCCTCACTTCGATTATTTCTCCCCGAGGGGCTGAGCAAAGTTCTTGTGTCACTGTGCCTGGTGGGAGTTGGGCTGGTGGGAGAGTTCAAGTCCAAGCAGCTGGATGGGAAGTACCTATTGGTATTGGACTCTGCAATTTGGGCCCTGGCTTCGGAAAGGTTGCTCACAGACTTGGAGTCACTCAACGCCCCGTGGCTTTTGGCCTTGGTCCTGTAGGAGGGACTCCTAGAGGACTGGGGAATAGTGTCAATGTAGCTATGCCGACTCTGCTTTTCAGTGGGCTGCAGTGTCCCAGCTTTGCTCTGAGAGCTTTCCATGAATGAGTGCCGGTTCTGCTGAGATCTGCTGCTTGACTTGAGGTACTTTGTGCCTGGGCCTTCCGAAGGCTTTGGGTCAATATTGAAGTCAAACTCTGTCTTTGACTTGGCTTCTTTTGGGCTGAGAAGGTGTGGTATGTTATTGTTGGTAAGATCTTTGCTGGTAGAACCAGGCTGGCTGCTTGCTTGGTAGGTTTTGGTGTGCATGGGACTAAGAGTAGCTCCAGCAAGATTTCCGTTTAGGAAGCTTTCATTGGCAGGAAGACCTTCGTCAGCCCGGGGCAAACCCACACCTAGGTTCTGGATGTCCTTGCTGTTGGATCTGTGGTGAGACTGCAAAGCAGCACTTTTGCTGGCTTGGTTTCTATGTAAAAACAAAAGAAGGGTATCGGTTTCCTTCAATAGCAGACACACAAAAAGTATTGTTTAAAAAAAGACACACACCTTCACACACCCCTAAAACACCTGAAAGACTAAAAATAGTTACACATTCAAACATGTGCCAACAAATAACAAGTAACCACAAAGAATAAGCTGCTTAGATCAAGTCACTTTGCAACAAAGCAATGGTCCTGACCAAAATGATTTTGACATCCTTAAATGTTTAATTAACTTTTTGCCAACAGGCTTTCTTAACTGATATTCTGGGAAAACATGTTTTTGCTATGCGGGTGCTCACATGAGTGTTTGTTATGGAATGCCTGGTAAGAAAAGGAGAGCTAAGCTGTAATGAACTCCTGGGAACTCTTTGAATGCTTGACGTCAGAGGCAACATGTAGACTTGAAGGTCATGATATTCACTGAACTTCTCTTTTATTTGTAAAACTCACTGCTGGCTTCAGAGATACATATTCACAGCACATACAGACACCAGTATCCTTTTGTCTTTAGTCTGTATCATCAAAGAATGGGAGTTCTTGCAATATACTCAATAAAAGAAAATGACGCTCTAAAACCAACCGTAAACTATGTTGGATGATCAATGTTTATGTTCTGGAGAAGTGGCAATACTTCTCCTTGTACCCTAAACAGGAATGTGTCTTTAACTGGATCCCAGGGATCGAGAGAGTTAATTTCTCCCCAGAAGACCTAATTTATTCTCTTCATCATCTCACACGTCATCATTCCAAACCGACTAAGGCTTTCTTTAGGATTTAAAGCTTCATTTCCTATCTGGCTTAAAATAAAAAATATAAATCCAGAGGAAAACCTTGTCCTCTATTGGAAAGCTGAAACACCTCACAGCAAGGTCAGTTTGTTCAACTGCAAACTATATGAAGGACCAAACTATACTTTGAGATAGGAGAATGTTTTTAAATGAAAAATAATCTACATAATAAAAGATCCCTTTTTATTATGCATTCAGAAAATTCTGCTGCAAATATCGCTATTGCTGAAGATGGTTTGACATGGGGGAGTTTTGTTCCCATCACACACTAACTGGAAAGAAAGTCACATTTTTTTGCCTTTTTAACAGTAATCTGTGAAATTAGGCCTTTCCATTTTCCCTGAGAATCCACTCCTCAGGCAACAAAGGTAAGGGCTCTTTTCCCATCCTCCTATCCTGCAGAATATTTAAAAAAGCATCTGATACCAAGCAAGCCTGTAACAGTTGTGGAAGGCCTCATCTTCTAAATTCAGTCACTAATCTCTGCTAGTTCAGTCACAACTGCAGCCTCAAATAAGGTCCCTTAAATACGAGCTAACTAAATAAATAGCAGGTCCTAGATCTAGAAAGAAACGCAAAGAAACAAAAGTTTCGGGGCGCCTGGGTGGCTCAGTCAGTTAAGTGTCGGACTCTTTTTTTTTTTTTTTTAAAGATTTTATTTATTCATTTGACACAGAGAGATCACCAGTAGGCAGAGAGGCAGGCAGAGAGAGAGAGAGGAGGAAGCAGGCTCCCCGCGGAGCAGAGAACCCGATGCGGGACTCGATCCCAGGACCCTGAGATCATGACCTGAGCCGAAGGCAGCGGCTTAACCCACTGAGCCACCCAGGCGCCCAAGTGTCGGACTCTTGATTTTGGAGCAGGCAGTGGCCCTCGATGGTGAAAACCGCCTGACATGGGGGTTCTGCGCTCAGCAGGTAGTCTGCCTCTTTCCCTCCACCTCTTGCCTTCCCCCCACTTGTGTGCGTTCTCTCTCTAAATCAATAAATGAAAGAAAAATAAAATTTTTAAAAAATTAAAAAGAAACAAAAGTTTCATCTTCTGTTAAAGGATATCAACTGACTCTAACCCTGGATCAATAAAGGGCAGTCATCATACCCTAAGGCATCAGGTTGTTTTTTTCTGTTTGTTGGTTTGTTTGCTTGTTTTTTAAAGAGAGAGAGAGCACGCTGGCAAGATGGCAGTGGAGAGCGGGCAGAGAGAGAAGATCTTAAGCAAACTCTGCACTGAGCATGGGCAGGAGCTCGACACCACGACCCTGAGATCATGACCTGAGCCAAAATCAAGAGCCGAGAGGCTTAATGGACTGAGCCACCCAGGTGCCCTAAAGGGATCAGGTTTTAAACCATCAGAGTCATTTGTCAACTTGTATCTTGTTAACTAAAATATCCAAGCAACTTTACAAAAACCCAAACAAAAATATGTGAATAATCTAACCCATAAACAGACCTAAGTGTGCTGGTTATCTCCCATTCACCGAACCCCCAAGCTGTCCTCCATTTTGCCCCGCCCCACTCAGGGCCTCGGGAGTCCAATGCTGCATACTGCATCACCGGGATCTCTTGCCACCGAACTCCCAGCTGCACTAAGTCGTGCAAGGGCCTGGGGCCTGTCTTCCCTCCCCCTTCCCAGCATGCACCCTAACTCGGGTCACAGCTCTGTCCGTCCAGATTACAGCTCTCACAGGGTGGCTCCTCCTGCCTGGTTCCCCTGGGCTCGCATATTCCTACTTCCTCCCCTTTCTCCTTCAGGTCTAGAGAGGGGGTAATAGCGGAGATAACACACGCAGATATTGTGTAATGCCTGAAGCTCCAAAGAAAACCAGGGAAGGACAGAGAAGAGTGAAGACAGCTGCTAAAGCTTCTGAAAGCCTGGAAGATATGGACCTCAAAGGAGAGCACAAAGCTGCATGTTAGAAAGAACAAATTCGTAGCAACGTAAGGTACAGTTTCTAATGAGAAAAGGGAGGTTATAACGTTAAGGTAGAAACATTTATCAAAGAGTTTGGTTTCCCATAAAAGTACAAAGAGCCTAAAATGCTATTCTGAACGCTTCTGTCTTGGTATTAATTTGAAGCCATGGAGCTTTGCACATAATTCTTTAGTAGAAAGGGCATCAAATTGTCTTCAAATTGGAGTTCTGCCAAAGCACAACAATAAGAAACTGCTCCGAAAATTCCATAGATCTCTTTGGCACACAACTGTAAGGAATCTGTGCTAAACTGCCAACCACTTAAAGAGGATTTTATATATAAACCCTTCTGAAATGGCTGGCAGAACAGTTCATCTTTTTAGTTAAAATGACTTCTCAAACTAAACATCAAAGATGCCAAGCCACATTTTTATGGAGAAGGATGGCAAAGCAGGACCGGTGAGAGGGCAAGGCAGGCTAAAACACCACCATCCCACCAGGTCCAAGGTCAGGAGAACCTCAGGACAGTCTGAAGGAGACTCAGGCAGGGCAACGTAATGCCAAGAGAAGACACGGTATGTGAATGTGTCTCAGGGACACGGCAGCAGAGTATGTAAGTGGCAGCAGTGATGCTGGGAAGCCGGAGTTAGCCATGGTCTTTGTAGAGTTAGTGTCCCCAGTAAGAAGGGAATCCATAGAGGAAATATGAACCACAGACAAGTGTAGAGAAAAAGACATTTCCATATACATGTAAACTCAGCTGAGATTGTTCCTAAAGAAACCACTTAAGACTTTTCCTTTTAAAATTCTACATGGTGTGGGCGCCTGGGTGGCTCAGTGGGTTAAGCCGCTGCCTTCGGCTCAGGTCATGATCTCAGGGTCCCGGGATCGAGTCCCGCATCCGGCTCTCTGCTCAGCAGGGAGCCTGCTTCCTCCTCTCTCTCTCTGCCTGCCTCTCTGCCTACTTGTAATCTCTCTCTGTCAAATAAATAAATAAATCTTTAAAAAAAAAATTCTACATGGTGTTAACACCTAAACACAGATTCTTTCATAGGTTTTATTTACTTATCATTTCTATTCTTGTCTACTTCAAAAGAAGATTTAGGTGGACTCCTTAAAGACCCATATAAATTACAGTTTATCACCACACAAATCCTCCTTGACAGATTCCCAAAGAGGGTTCCCAGGGAGAGCCTCAGACACCCACTGGGGATCTCTCAAGCCAAGTCATTAGAGGATAGATACAAAGGTCCCCTTTCATGATATGGGTTGCACCATTAATCACTACAGCATGAAGCAAAAAATTGTCATCAGTCTACTGAACTTTATATCCTTGGGATCCTTTTCCTTTGCAAATGTGAACTAGAGGAGTCAAGTGATAATTAAGGCAGAACAGAGACAAAAGTACCTGAACTGGGGAGTGATCCCAGATAAGACAGAGGCATAACTTGAACTTCCTAAATGGAAAGGAGTAACTACATGATGACTATTATTCCTTAGTGTACTAAAATCTCATGAAAACAGACAACAAAGTGAATACAAACTTGGTTAAGCGGAATTTGAATCTGCTCACAGGCCTCCCGGGGCGCGGGGGGGCAAACAAACAAAAAATCCCCAAACAAATAAAACAATCCAGCTAAGAATGGTCTATAACATATGTAAACCAATCATTCAGAAGACAGTAAAGAGAAGTAAAACACAATCACACCATCGCAGTTAGGCAGAGAAAACATAGGATAAATGGTTATTGTCAATTTATGGATATGCTCACGTATCTTGAAAAAGTACTAGGTCTCGTGTTTTCAAAATTCCAATAGATTAATAACAATTATGTTATGTGGAGAGAAAATTGCAGTGAAAGGAGTTTTCTATATTCAGAAAACTTCACATTAAGAATGACCATTTTCTATTTATCTTTTAAGAGCAGATGAACGAAACAACTTACTAATCCCAAAGGCTGAGCAATACCAGATGACAAGACCAGCTTCTTGGTAGAGAAGGGAAGACAGCCCCCCACCCCAGAAGTAGAGGGTTTTTTTTTTTTTTTAAGATTATGCTAAAAATTTTTATTTTAAGAAACACCAATTTTAATCACCATCTACCAAAGTGACTTTACTATTTCCATATTGTTATTCTTAGGAAAAACTAACTTCTCAACTCAATGATTAAAAAAACAAAAACATACGAGCTTTCTAATAGAGCCAAACCTACTTGGTTCAGTTGCAAAGACTGTCCTGGGTGGCCTCCTCCCCACTTGTGTTCGGCATCCTCTTTTCCCTCCAGAAATTCTCTTGCCCCCCCCCCCTTTTGCCTCCAAGAATCATGCCTTGGCCCCATTTACGCAGGATCTTCTCATTCATGAGGCTAGAAACCCCCTTAGTTGCTAACCTATGCTACCTTTCCCAGGAAATGCATAGGTTTCCATAATATATTATTAAAGATAAGAAAGTCTTTAAGACCCACACAACTCTTTAATTATGGTTCTGAATCATGTAATAAGCATAAGGAAGATATTTTTGAATAAAGAGGGCTTTCCTTCTTTTCTTTAATTGCATCATTTAAGCAGCCACCTCCTCCACCTACTTGTAAGACCAACACTGCATCTGTATTTCCTTAAAAGGGAATATTTACCTATTAGACAAAGTGCTGCTTTCCACGTGGTAAGGTTTTCTTTTTGCTGACCTTGAAGGGGAGCGATCCAAAAGTCTCTGGGTTTGAAATGTAGGGTGATTCAAACATTGTTCTGTCAAGTATCTGTCAGCTGGGTCCAACTTCAGTAAATTCTTAGGAAACAAAGTTAGGATCGGAAAGAACATTACAAAGTCAAATTTAAATTGTAATAAAAACCTTATTTCTTTTCCTTATAAAGGAAATGCATGGTCATTGCAAACTATCTAGCGAACGCAGTTTAGTCCAAAAACACTTTTTAAAGAGGGTTATTTAAATTACCACATTATTGGGATGCCTGGGTGACTTGGTTAAATGTCTAAATTTGGCTTAGGTCTTAGGGTCCTCGGATGGAGTCCTATGTCAGGTTCCATGATCAGCGGGGAAGTCTGCTTCTCTTTCTTCCTCTGCCCCTTCCCCACTTGTGCTCGCTCACTCATTCTCTTTCTCTCAAATAGATAAAATCTTAAAAAAAAAATTTTTTTTAAATAAAAAAATAAATTATCACATTATCTTACTGCTGTTGCCCTCTGGGGATAAGCTCTCCCAGCCCTTTTCTGAATATCGTATATACATATTTTGTTTTATAAAACCTGACTTTATGTTATATGTGGAAGTTGTGGATCCTGCATTTTTCACATACTAGTCAAAAACATTTTTTACAACATAACAGACATTTGAAATGTTATCTTGGAAGAAGTATATATTCACATGAAACAATATACACTCATCTTTCTCCTGCCCCCTCTTGGGAGGCAGCCCATATTCTTGCACATCCTTCCATAGATATTCTGTACCTATCTCTCTCTGTTGCTTTTATTTTATTTTATTTTTTAATTTTTATTTTTAAATTTTTTTTTATTTTTAAAGATTTTATTTATTTATTTGACAGAGAAAGATCACAAGTAGGCAGAGAGGCAGGCAGAGAGAGAGAGACAGAGAAGCAGGCTCCCTGCTGAGCAGAGAGCCCAATGTGGGACTCGATCCCAGGACCCCAAGATCATGACCTGAGCTGAAAGCAGCAGCTTAACCCACTGAGCCGCCCAGGAGCCCCTGTTGCTTTTATTTTACCCAAATAGTAGCAGACACGCTATGGTCTGCACTTATCTTTCTTTCCAATGGACATTAGATCTTAAGAGATCATTGCATATCGGTAAAGAGCTTTTACTCTATGGATATGACTTAGGTTGTTTTTAGCAATTCTCTAATGACAAACATTTTGGTTGTTTCCTTTATGTTATTATTATGAAAATGATGCAACAAATAAATTCACAACATGTTCTTAAATGACCTAGGAAGTGTGTGGGATGGATATACCATAATTTATTCAACTGGTCTACTGTTAGACATTTAGATGGCTGCTACTTTTCACTATTATAATTAATGCTATGATAAATATCAGAAATCCTTGCATGCATACATGATCCCTTTCAGGGATGCCTGGGTGGCTCAGTGGGTTGAGCCTCTGCCTTCGGCTTGGGTCATGATCTCAGGGTCCAGGGATCAAGTCCTGCATCGGGCTCTCTGCTCAGCGGGGAGCCTGCTTCCTCCTCTCTTTCTGCCTGCCTCTCTGCCTACTTGTGATCCCTCTCTGTCAAATAAATAAATAAAATCTTAAAAAAAAAAAAAAGATTCTGGTAACCCAAGCCACTGTTTATATGCAAGTGGATTTACATTCATGTTGACTCAGATACAATTCTAAACTTATTGTAGTTCTTGCCTCCTCCTCTTTAGAAAATAAAAAACTGTGGAAGTATATAAAAATGATTTTGGTCTCAGTGGCCAAATAGTTAACATCAAAATGGTTTCAAATGTATGATACTAGTTAAAAACAGCAAAGCTGGCTCCTGAGTAGTATTTTAAATTAGAAGTACATATGACTTTTTACAAGCCAAATATCTACTAGCATCGAAGTGCTATTTTAAGATTATCAACTGTAGAAATTACTGCATATACACACAAAGAACTTTTTATATCCATAAATATAGCTGTTAATTTTCAAATTACTTAAAAGGAGGAGGTCATTATGAGGAAAGTATAAAACTCACCAAGTAAACAGCTTCAAAATTCAGCATTTCAGGGGAAAAAAAACATTTTTTAAAAACTAAAATAGAGTCCATATAAATTACCGTGGGTTGGATCAATTCTGGTAACCTGCATCCCCTCTAAAATGGCTAATATGTATAAACAGATGCAGGATGAGATGGCTATTTTAGGTACTTATATATGGACAAAATTAACAAATCTGCTTTAGGGAATGGCATAGAGAATATATTTCTTCATGAAAGGATAAATAATGTTCTTTACTTTTCAAAGTCATTTTGAAAATGGCTAAAAGACAAAAGGAATAATTCTATTTATGTAACATTCAACAACAAGGCAATATTAATCTTTGGTGATAGAACTCAGAATTATGGTTTCCAGGAGTGGGGAGGCATATGGGGTAGAGAGCCAGGGAGGGGCTCTTGAAGAGGCTTCTTGGGTGTTAATAATTTTCTCTATCTCAGTCTTGATGTGGTTACATTGATATGTTTACATTCTAAAAACTAACTGAAATGTATACATAATTTGCATATCTTATGAATATACATTTCAATAAAAATGTTTACTTACTGTTAAAGAAGTTTGAAGTTAAATATTCTAAATAGGGATTAGTTTAATTTCCAAATTGGTATCAATAGAGAAAGATTCTCATTATCTTTGTACCTTTATCTGTTCTGGATTTTACCAGGTACAACACTGACCCTTGGTAATTAGAACTGGTAATGATTTAACTAAAAAAAGTTCAGTTATTTTTTTAAAAAGACAAAAGGCAAAAACCATAAAATTGTATTTAATTCAGTTCTTTTTTCACTTTATTTATATTTTTAAGTTACCAAATCATTAAGCCGTGATAAATATTGATTGTGTGACAGAACATATTGACAGAATCCAACTGAATCAAGAGATAATTTATGCCTAATTAATATGAAAAACCCTTGAGGGTTATCTTTTTAATAGCATCTCTCAATCTGTGTTCAGAACACCAGTACTGTAGTTATTTTTTTAAATTTTATTTTAATTTTTCAGTGTTCCAAGATTCATTGTTTATGCACCACACCCAGTGCTCCATGCTATACGTGCCCTCCTTAGTACCCACCACCAGGCTCACCTAACACCCTACCCCACTTCCTTCCAAAACCCTCTGTTTCTCAGAGTCCACAGACTTTTTTTTAAAATAGTATTCAGTATTTAATTAAATTTGGGAAATGCTGAGCAAGACATAAATGCTTCTTTACCTGGGATTTCTGAAAGCCTTCCTAAATTAATGAATATTATAATTCTCTACAAAAGGTTATGTGGTATGTGGCCTTTCTAAAAGCCGTGCCCAATCCCTCACCATTGCCCTGACACCAATTTGCACAGTGTTCCTCTGCACACAGAGGAACATAGTTTAAAGCACAACAAAGTTCTGAAAGTGCTCTCGGCAATTTCCAACTGTGCTAAGTGTACCTTTAAGACTACGTGTATAATGTAACCACCCCTGATTATGAACAATAAACTAAATGGACATACAATAAAACTGATCCATTAACAAGTGTTTTTTTGAAGGTCTACTATCAAACAACCAGCACCAGCTTATGCACTGGCTGGCTGCAATGAAATCCAGAGAAAACAGGAAAAACTGGTTCTCGCTTAAGCGGCTGTCCATCTAATGGGAAGGAAGAGCTTGAATAAAAAACTGTGAGAATGTTTCTGGTAGTGCAGAGCAGGAGAACTTTCTGGATAGGGACAGGAACATGAGGAGGCATGCTCAGGTGTGGTAGAAGCAGTGAATCTGCTGTGGCAAAAAAAAGAGAGAGACCCAGAAAAAGCCCCACCCTTAGGGAGAGAAGAGGCCAAATTAGAAAAAGGGCAGAACTAGGTTCACTTACAAAATAATCTTAAGAGAGGCCTTAACAGTCACGTTAAAAAAAAAGTTAGAACATTTCTTCTTTCAACATTCATTTTAATATTTGTTTTGAAACTTTATACCTAAGCAGCTCTTTAACGCTGAATTTTTAAGTTATTTATTACTTATATTTAAATCATTATTATTCTATCCACTTTAGGAACATAACTGAGGTATCTCATGGTCCTGTCTACATGGAATGTTACAAAACTAGGTACTGTTGCTATTTTGATTAAACCGCATGCTTTTAACATAACCTAGTCCCCAATTATTCACTATAACACATCTATTAACGAAATACAAAGTAGGCTTTGGTCACATGTAAACAGAAAAAAATCCACAAACCAAAAGACATTTTATATAGACAACATCAACTTGTCCCACCTTCATTAAGTCAAGTAAGACGCTATTTAGAATTCCAAGGTATCTTCTCTCCAATGTCTGAGGGTGGTTAACAGCTGGAAACTGTAAGAACAGATAGGAGTGTTAGCACTCGGGGAAGGGGACACATGTGCCTATGTGCTGTGAGTTCTGGAAAAGGTAGCAAAGGAACAGAAGTTACTGCCCTAGTGCCAGAGTCAAATTCATTTCATGTGTCCTTTAGTTTTATGTCTATGTATTGGAGGTACAGATTAATAGGACTAGGTATCAAATAACAGGAAAATGTATAGATAAGAGAGGATATTAAATCTAGCCAATGAAGCATGTAAAACAAACCTAACTGTAAAGATTTGAGACTATACAGTTTACAGGGTACTCTCTGTTTATATAGACACTTCAGTTATAATACAGTTTATACAGAACTTGTCTCCTTACATAGACAATTCTTAAGGGTTTTTCACAATATCATTTACTCTTGAAAATTAGAAAATGGGAAAAAAGAGAGAGAGAGAGAGAGAGAGAGAGAAGGGGCACCTGGGTGGCTCAGCTGGTTAAACAGCTGCCTTCAGCTCAGGTCATGATCCCAGGGTTCTGGGATCCAGCTCTGTGTCAGGCTCCCTGCTCCTTGGAGAGCCTGCATTTCCCTGTCCCTCTGCCCCGGCCACCACCGCTCCCCACCCCAGCACCCGGCTCATGCTCTCTCTTCTCTCTAGCTCAAGTAAGTAAATAAAAATCTTAAAAAGACAGAGAGAGAGAGAGAGAAAGAGAGAGAGAAAGTGAAGGCAGAGAGGCCAGTACTTGAAAGGCCACAGAAATAGCAATAATGAATCAGACACATGTTTGAACATTGCTTTTAAAATACTTTTTTAATGACCTGTTTTCAATTCCTTCCTTTATATAAGCTGGAACAGAAGGCAAACAGTCTTCTAAATTAATAAATGCATTTTTAAATAAAATGAAGAGAAGAGGTCAAATTTATTAAGGTGCTCTGTCCTCTCTGCGACCCCACATTTTGCAACATCCACGTGGATGAGAAAGTATTAGAGCCCAATGCCAGGCACTCCCTTGCAATGGGAAGTCTCCTTTGCCTTTAATACATATTTCCTTTATACCGACATAAGAGCACTTCAAAGTACCAGAATCCTTGAACGTGTTCAGTACGTGGATGGGAGGACTAGTTATGGAGGGAAATTCAAACAAATCACTGAAGTTGTGATTATGACATTATCTGCACACTGAGCTAGGGACAGCAGGAATTACAGCATATGGGTCAGACCTAAACCATGCAATTAAGCAACCCACAGTCTGGCTGAGACAGCAATCAGCACTGAAGTGTGCAGCCAAAAATTCGACTTGAAGCTCGGAGGAAGGAGAGACCAAGGTGGAGAAAAAGACTTGCAGCTGGAGAAAAAGAGAATCCACAGATAATATTTGAACTAGGTTTTGAAAGGTAAGAAAAATGTGAGGACAGAGAAAAGTCGGACAGCACCCCAGACAGAGGAAGTAGAAGGAAAAACACGAACTTGACACAGACACACGGGCAATAATTTTAACTAATTAGAGAAGGAAGTGATGCTATACAAGGCATTTTAGCAATTCTTTTTATTTTAGACATGAAGGTGATAATCAGAAAGTTCAAATAACTTATTCAAAGCAAGTTACATAATTAAAAAGCAGAACTAATATTTGCATCCAGGTCTATAATCCAAACCCACACTCTTTCTGAACCTAGGCACCGCTCTCAACAGAAGTTCTTTTGGATGTTGTTGGAGTATTAAATACCAGCCCAAAGAGAGACACCTGTCATGCTGTGATAAACAACTCTGTCTGCTACATTTTAATTAATATTTTGCTCATGAAGTCTATCTTATGTTACCAGATGTCCCTTTCTTTCTTCAGAAGTAACATTTCATTGATAAGAAAATTAATGCAGAGACTGAAAAAGTATTAAAAAAATTATGATAAAAAATGACCAAACTAAGTTAAAAAATTAATTTATATGCTTTTGAATGAAATCTACCATTCTCATGTGATAATTCAGCATATAACCAAAACTCAAACATAGAAGTTTAAATTATATCCCAACGAGTAGTTTTTCTTTCTTAATCACTTGAACAAAACAATACAACGAGAGTATGTCTTTAGCAAGCTCTTACTATGTGTCAGGCACTGGTCTGGGCATATTACAGAGAACAATTAACCTTCACAACATTTTCATAGCATTTTCTACACGAAGAAACCAAGGCACAAGAAACTTGCCAAAGTCATTCATGTAAGAAATATGGAGCCAGGCTATGAACCCCAGCAGTCTAACTCCAGAGTCTATACCCTAGACTATGGGACAGCAATTGTTAACTTTTTCAAAATAAAGCATAACAAAAGGGCAACATCTTGTTGACTTTCCAATCTCTACACAACTGAATCAAAATGCCAGTAACACTGAACTAATCACCGGTGAGTCTGTAACTCACGGAAGTTCCAGTTCCCACACTCTACATGCTTAGCTATCTTTTGCAGATATTCTTCAACAAAATGATAAAGACATTCCCCTCAAATGATGTTAAACCTCCAAAAAGATTAACCTAGTTTAGTTAAAAGACCACAAACACGTTCAGACTAAATTGTAAAAATATTAAAGTTTATAAAAATCAAAGTAACACGGAAGCAGCAATTTCTCTGAAGGTTATTTATAAGCGGTGCTGTCATGTGCTACCCAGTGTTTTACAGATACTACTACTTAGTGAGGAGGTCTGTGAACAAAACGGACCATATACACAAATGAGGGAAAGAGATTCTTCGTTTGGCCTATCTAACCCAAAGCTACTCATTCTTCATATCCACGACAAATTTCAAATCTTCTATAAATCTTCCTCTAATGAGTCCAGTCAACTATGATTTCTAACTTTCCAGAATGTTTAACACTCTCATGGTCTCAGCCATACTAAGATGTGTGTTAGAAAACAGTGCAACACGGTAAAGAATGAGGCGTTTTATAATAAGTCATATTGCTTTCTGATTATTTCATGCACAAACGTCTTAATTCTTCAGCTAGTTTGTAAGTTATTAAGGTCAGGTACCATAACACATCTGTTTACACTCTCCTCAGGCAATCCAACATGGAGTCTCTTTAACCAGGCAAAGAACAGGCAGCCAGCAGACCAAGCCTGATGTTCCAGAAGTTACTGTTAAAATCCTGAGGTCAAATATTCAATCATTCAGGGGCACCTGGGTGGCTCAGTGGGTTAAGCCTCTGCCTTCGGTTCAGGTCATGATCTCAGGGTCTTGGGATCGAGCCCCACCTTGGGCTCTCTGCTCAGCAAGGAGTCTGCTTCCCCCACTTCCTGCTCTGCCTGCCTCTCTGCCTACTTGGGATCTCTGTCAAATAAATAAATAAAATCTTTAAAAAAACATTTCAATCACTCATTATTATTCAACCTGCTAGGCACCACTCTAGATGTGCTATGAATCTACTGGTGGACATGGTAGTTCATTTCCTTAAGGAATTCATCAGTTCAGTGAGATACGTATTTTTTTGAACACAGCTATTTAAAAAAGAGATGGCAATGAGGACTACTGGAACACGGAAGGGGGAGTCACCCACTCCCTGGAGGAGTCCAGAAAGGCTTCCTGGAGGGAAAACACTTGACCTCAGTCTGGGAGAAAAGAGGAGGAAGAGCTTTCCACGAAGTAGAGCAAGTACTAGGAGCACCACAGAAATGAAAACACAGCACTGTAGGAGCAATATGTCAAGGAAATGGTGAGAAGTTCAGTATGTTGACAAGTAGGGGGCAATGGTGGGAATGAGTGGCAGATAAAGTTGGAGGGCTAAGAGCAGGGGTTCTTAATGTTATCTATCGCCTAAGGAGTTTAAATGTAAGCAATCCCATAGAGGTTTCCAAACACAAAGGAGATACAACTGAATGTGCAATCTGAAGGACAATTATTGCAAAGGCAATGTGAAAACACTAAAGTGAAGACAGAAAGTTTGGAGAGATGCGTTCAGGAGTGATCGTCAATAGTTCAGGTAAAACGGTGTTAAGGGTGAAGGAAGCATTAGAGAGAGAGAGAGAAGGGAGGTGCAGTTGAGCTTGAGTGCTGATGACATAAATTGGCTCAATCCATCATTCAAGTACTCACTGTGTCCCTAGCTAGATGTGCTGGACTCTGTTACAGATGCTAGAAATAACAGTAGAAAAACAAGATTTCTGCCATTGGGGAGTTTATACTCTAGTAGTTGAGAACTCAACCATTAATAATTGACAAGTAAACAAATAAACAACACAACTACATACCAGGGGAAGTGCTGGATGGAAAAAAGGGGGGAAGGGTTATGGGAGACACTAGGAGGAGGGTGGGGGCAGTATGTTGGTGGCATCAGAGAAGGGGACATTCTTGGAGCTGAGATTTATACAAAGTGAGAAGGGACCACACAACAGAAGCACCTCCCTGGGAGAAGGAACCACAAATCCCAAATCCATGAAGCTGGAAAAGTCCTAAAATGTTTTTAGAAGTCAAAGAAAAGCAAAGGCAAGTGTGGTGGGAGTTTGGAGAGAGAGGAGTGGGCACCATGTCGGGTGCTCATGTGTGAGGAGGGGATGGGCCTCAAAGTGGAATGAACGGAGGTCCAGAAAGTCAAAAGAAAAAATGAAGTGCTCAGCAAAACTCAAGAAAACATGGTTTGAGAATCATGCATTTAAGAGAAAGAAAGAAAATGGCAGTGAGCATATTTTAGTGTTCTCATAATGGTCACCAATTGGCATGTTAGCCCAGAGTAGTTGAAAACTAAAAAAGTAGCTTTGGGGGTAGATGGAAGAGAGAAGCAGCCTTTGTCTGCCTACTGTAATAAGTTGCTTATCTCTCATCTGGGTAAAGTTTCTACCTTAAGACCCTCTTTAAGCATATTCTCTGAAAACAAGTTTTGTACAAAGTTAGCAAGCCTAGAAAAGGCTGCCCAAGACAATATACTAGTTTGAAAAGAAGATCTGATGTTTCACTGTCAACAGACAAGAAATACATGCTAGAATACAACCTTTAAATCTATAGAATGCAAGGATTCATATTCTCCCTCAAATCATTACAAATGTTTGTTCAAATAAGCAGTCATTTATACATTTTCATAGCTTTTAGGGATGCTTAATATTTTAGACAAAGAAACATTCTGAGAGAACCAAAGTATAGACTGTAATAATGCATATGCTAAAACAGGGTTTGCAAAATTGGAACTTATCAGTTAGGAAAAACATTACCAGCTTCCACTTTCAAATTCAGAATATTTCTTAAAATTCACAAATTCTATATAAGATTCAAAAATAAAATACTATAATGGGGATTATAAGCATCGTATTGGGAAAGGGAAGAGTATTCAATGGACAGCTTAGCATTCCATTGTGCAATGAACAATGATTTAAATACTGCTGTATTGATTCCATTTGGAGTTTTAGTAAAGCTTCTTACCCGGAGCCCATGGAATCGAGGATTACTGTAGAAGAGCTTCATCTGTTCGGATGGAAGTGGTCCTAGCACCTTCTGAATAGTAAAAAGTTGGTCAATTTCGCTTTCTCCAGGAAATAAAGGTTGTCCATCGCTAAGCTCCCCAAGAATACAGCCCACTGACCACATATCGACAGACTTTCCATAAGGAGCTCTGAAAGGCAAAGGGAGAAATTGTCTTGGCAAATGAAGAAATACATTTTAATAATTTCCAAATTATTTTGAACAGATTCATAATTTAAAGCAATTCATATATTTAAGGAACTACAAATGAGGCTGAAAAAAAGGAATTATGGATATTCAGGAAAAAATTCGGAGCACAAGTAAATAAAACTATGCTAACAAAACCAACAGTTTAATAATAATTTAGTAGGTATAAACTAAGTTGGAATCTACTCATATCTGGGCATATCTTGAACATGAATGGCTTAATAAACCCTAATACAGTACACATGTCTGATGAGTTAACACTTCACCTGGAAAATAAAATGCTCCCAAGAAATGCATTTTCTAGGTAATTATCCTTTAGCTCTTAAAATGTCAAAAAGTTATACCTCATCCATTTTTTGAGATCAGTCTATTAAAATGTACTACTGACTCAACGTGTCTTCTTAAACAATAAACACTGAGTACTATTTAACTTCTGATTGCCCAGAATCACAATTTCTAATAACTAAGAGTGGGCTAAGCTTTATAGTATTATTTACCTAAAACTATTTGTACCCTGTGTATATGGAGCTTTATGATAACTATTTGCCTCAAAGCATCTTTTTTCCATTTCCTTAGGGGTTTATAGTTCTCCTCTAGGATCTAAGTTTAGCAGAGGGCTCTGTTATTAATAAATGGAGGCTATATGTGAAAACCCAAGTACTCCAAAAAAGCTTTATATGTATGCCCCAATATCTATACTCTTAAATCAAATTGTATGTGGCAGACAAAGAAACCATATTTTATTTCGTTTCAAACACAAATAATCCAAATTTTAAGAAGGGAAAGCCATGAGTGCCTGGGTGGCTCAGTCGGTTGGGTATCTGACTCTTGCTTTTGGCCCAGGTTATGATCTCGACGTTGTGGAATCGAGCCCAACATCAGGCTCCATATAACGGCATGGAGCCTGCTTACTCCCTCCCTGTGCCCCTTCCCCGGCTCATGCTGTCTTTCTTTCTCTAAAGAAATTTAAGGGCACCTGGGTGGCTCAGTGGGTTAAGCCGCTGCCTTCGGCTCAGGTCATGATCTCAGGGTCCTGGGATCGAGTCCCACATCGGGCTCTCTGCTCAGCAGGGAGCCTGCTTCCTTCTCTCACTCTCTATCTGCCTGCCTCTCTGCCTACTTGTGATCTCTGTCTGTCAAATAAATAAAATCTTTAAAAAAAAAAAAAGCTAAAAAAAAAGTTAAAAGAAGGGTAAGACAAAATAAAGTATTTGAAAAAAACACAGGATGAAATTCTAGAATGTCATAATGATACAGCAGTAATACAAAACTTTTAACAGATACTCTAAAGCACTGTTAACACTATACAGAAATGTTTCTAGGACAATAAGTCATTACAAATGAAAGTCAGTATTTTCTTTATCTCATTTCATTCCCACAAAAACCTAAAGGACCATATTAGGAAACTTCATGTACATTTTCCTTCTGTAGCTTGTTGGGGAGGGAAGGATACTGATCTTTCTTTAATACATGTATAAAAGAAAAAACTTGTGCTAGATGGAGAAACTTACAAAAAATCTCTACATACCCAAATCACGCTATTTTTCTTCTGTCAACGGATATGAATAATTTATGCCGCTGGAACTATTTTGAATGTCAAGGACAAAGTCTTAAGAATGTACAAAAATGTAAAATCTTAATATTAACCAACTATCAACTGATTTCAATGGGATTTTTACACAAATAATATGGTTCTTCAACTAGTACTTGACAATCATTTAATTAGTAATATATAATTTGGCCCCAATTAATTGGAGTCCTATCTATTTTTGGTAGCTCCCACACATCTCTAAACATAACTGCAGTTTTCTGACAGGTATTATTAGGCAGCAAATACTCTGAAGGCCTATAATAAGGTTGTCCTCAGAATGAACTCATTGGGGCCATCACATAGACAAAATCATATCATAAAAAGTCCTCTACCATACATGACTCCTTGGATGGTATTCTAAGAATGATCTACTTCATATTCATTTCTTCTTTGGCAAATCTGTCCAGTAAACTCAAATTCCAAATCCCTCCCCAAAGAAAATGGATTACGCATCTTATTAAGTCCAGACAGAGGTACACAGAAAAAGAAACAAAGACAAACACAAAAGAAAATCAATCAAAAAACCAAGTTTAAAAATTTGCACAGGGCGCCTGGGTGGCTCAGTGGATTAAAGCCTCTGCCTTTGGCTCAGGTCATGATCCCAGGGTCCTGGGATCAAGCCCCACATCGGGCTCTCTGCTCAGCGGGGAGCCTGCTTCCTCCTTTCTCTGCCTGCCTCTCTGCCTTCTTGTGATCTCTGTCTGTCAAATAAATAAAAATACTTAAAAAAAAAAATTTGCACAGAAATTCTAAAATCTATCCACATAAAGAGAAATAATAAAGTGACTAACCACCATTTGTTTCCCAAGATAAAGCAAGCTTTTGATTAAAAAAAAAAAATAGTAAAGCTTCCAATAACTGGTATCAATAATTCTTATATACTCTATGTCAGCAATGAATCAAGAATTACAATCAGATGGTTAACAGACACTGGGAAATTGTGAATATCAAAATAAACCCTCAGTGAGTAACTTACACATACTGTCATCATGATCTTCAACAACAACAAAAAAACCACAGAGGGGCGCCTGGGTGGCTCAGTGGGTTAAGCCTCTGCCTTCAGCTCAGGTCATGATCTCAGGGTCCTGGGATTGAGCCCCGCATTGTGCTCTCTGCTCAGCAGGGAGCCTGCTTCCACCTCTCTCTCTGCCTGCTTCTCTGCCTACTTCCAATCTCTCTCTCTCTCTCTCTCTCCCTCTTGTCAAATAAATAAAATCTTAAAAAAAGAAAAACACACAGAGAAATTTGTACTCCTACTATATAAGTAGTATCTTTTAAAAATTAAATTTCTCAGGGTGCCTGGGTAGCTCAGTAGGTTCAGTGTCTTGACTCCTGATTTCAGCTCAGGCCATGATCTCAGGGTCATGGGATCAAGACTTGCGTGAAGCTCCACACTCTGTGCAGAGTCTACTTGAGATTCTCTCCCTCTCTCTTCCTCTGCTCCCTGCCCCCACTTGAGCTCTCTTTCTAAGATAAACAAATAAATAAATAAAACCTTTAAAAATTAAATTTCTCATGACCCCTATATATATGTCTCGCACACTAAAGAGATGAAACCTATAATAAGAGTACCAGTCATCATCACTACCATATCTCATTTTATTTGCAGAGTTTGCCTTCTTTCTTCATTCTTGGATGGTTCCCAAGAAGGAAATACAATGTATGGAAAATAAGAAAGTACTACAACTAAGGTAATACAGGATTATTCATATAACTATGTAATAAAGTTCAGGAGGATAGGATCCTTCTTAGGTTCTCAAGTTTCTAAAAAGAAAAGAAAGATCTTTTCAGAAAACCCTTTTCTGGGGTAAACAGATGAGTGAAAGCACTGAAAGTGGAAGGGTGGGCACAAAGTGGACGGATGTGATATTGCTGAGAAAATCAACAATGCGGTGTGTTTGAGTAGCCATTTATCATCAAACGAGGTTTCTCTATTCAAAAGAAAATTGGCAACTGCTTCAGTATTTATACCATGTTTCTGGCAAAGTGATTAGATATAAGACACACCTGATAACTGCTTGTTGAATGAATGAATGAATGAATGAACCAACAGATAGGCCAGTCCTCCCAGAAAGAGATCGAGTTTATTTCTTCATCCCTTGAATCAGGGTTTGGCCATGTAACAGGTTTTGGCTAATGAGGCGAAAACCAGGGTAACAGAGGCTTGAAAACCACCTTTGCATTGAGGCTTGCCCAATTGCTGCAGGGAATTTTTCGGCTATCACATGAAGCCACTTGGACTTGCCCACTGGAGGATGAGTCTCCTTGGAACAGAGATGGTCTGTCCCAGCCAAGGCCTCATAAACCAACCATCCTCCAAATGATCTACTGAGTGACTACAGCTACCTGAGTGATTCCCATTGAGACCAAGAGAACAATCCAGCTGAACTTTAATTACTGACTCCCCTAAATCACTGGCATCCAGAATTGTGAGCAAATAAAATGGTGTTTGTTTTATACCATTAAGCTTTTGGGTGGCTTGTTATACTGCAAGAGGTTAACTGGTATTTAATTAACTAAAGTTCTTATCTTCCATAGATGATCCCAAACCTAATGACACATGATCAGCAGATATATAAATGTCATTTTATCTGGGGAAGGTAACTTACCCAAGTAAGAGTTCTGGGGACCGATACCACCTGGTGGCCACATATTCTGTATAATTAGCATTATTGCCTTCTGATAAGTTCCGAGCAAAACCTGAAAGACAGAAAACCCCGAAGGTATAACTGTGAAAAAGAAGCAACAATATCATGTTGGCAAGGTATTTCAGTGCTAGTAATATTTTAAAGGAATGTCAAAAGAACACAATGACTGGTACTGAATGGGCTATTTATTAATGGTCCCTTCATTATTTTTAAAATGTTAGTCCATTCGTATATCAGTTAACATATAGTGTATTCACTAAAAAAAACCCGTCTCCTCCTATATTAAAGAAATAGTATTTTTGAAGTCATCACATACTTTTATAAGCATTCAGAGCATACTTTTAAGTCAGCTCTCTCGATAAATGCAAATCTTGGGAACAAAATGAAGTCCCTACAAGAGCCCAAGTCAAAGCTAAAATACCCTGTCACAGATGGCCATTATATTTTTTTCCCCCTAAAGGATTTTTATTTATTTACTTGAGAGAAGGGAGGGGGGAATTACGGAGAGGGAGAAGCAGACTCCCCATTGAGCAGGAAGCCCGACAGGGGACTCGATCCCAGAATGCCGGGATCATGATCTGAGCCAAAGGCAAACACTCTGAGCCAGTCATTATATTCTGATACGTGGGATTTAACATTAGTATTTGTAGATCTACTGTTGCTGATCAGCTCTAGCCATTATATAGACAACTAATAGTTGGCAATAATGGAAACTAAGCAGGCCAAAATTATTTTCATCTCCTAATGTGACAGAGAAGCATATTAGGGGTACCTTAATTACTTACAGACTCTATCGATAATTATTTTCCCTCTAAACCCTTTCAAAAGATTTTGGGGCCAAAAAGTAAGCCAGCAGGTAAGCTAATTAGCCACCTAACACACCAAAAGCATTATGGATAGTCAGAGAGAACCAGAATATTAAAATGAGGGGTAAAACATTAGAGTAAAAAATTGGAAGAAATATTCCTATTTTCAAATAGGATTCTTCAAGATAGACAAAGGAGCCCAGTGTTATAGAGGGAAAGCAGTTGAGACATGATCACTGGGGACGCATAGGGTACAAAGAACCACATGCAGTGCAGCCATGTGAAATTTCCTTACCATTTCAAATTGTCTTTCCTTTAAAAAATGATGCTGGGGGTGCCTGGGTGGCTCAGTTGGTTAAGTTTCTGACTCTTGATTTTGGCTCAGGTCATGATCTCAGGGTCCTGGGGTCAAGCCCTGAGTCTGGCTCCGTGCCCAGAGGGAAGTCTGCCTGAGAATTCTCTTTCCCTCTCCCTTTGCCCACCCACCTACTCTATTTCTCTCCGCCCCCCCCATAAATAAATAAATAATTCTTTAAAAACTAAAACTAAAAATAGAAAAGAAAAGAAATGATGCCCCATCAGGAATACCTTCCCCTATTATTAACCATTCTATAGGCATCACATTTGTATTTACAATTTGTTTACAAATTTCAGTAATTTGGGGGTTTACGCAGATCATCAACCCATAGAATCATGGATACATAGTAAAGGAAGCATGAGGTGCACAGAATCTCAGTACTTGATGGTAGTCACAATTATGGATAGGAAGCAAGAAATAGACCCAGAAATATTCCTGAAAATCATAATACTAAGAAAGTGCTAAAAATGTCAAGGTCAAAATCTTTTAAACAGCTGTATTTCGATATTTCTTTCTTATTCTTCTAAGCACTTCATAAGATGTTTAAAATACAGCAGGACTTGCAAAGAAGACATCCAAATGGCCAACAGACACATGAAAAAGTGCTCAACATCACTCGGCATCAGGGAAATACAAATCAAAACTACAGTGAGATATCACCTCACACCAGGCAGAATCGCTAAAATTAACCAGTCAGGAAACGAATGACAGGTGTTGGTGAGGATGCGGAAAAAGGGGACCCCTCCTACACTGCTGGTGGGAATGAAAGCTGGTGCAGCCACTCTGGAAAACAGCATGGAGGTTCCTCAAAAAGTTGAAAATAGAGCTATCCTATGACCCAGCAATCGCACTACTGGGTATTTACCCTAAAGATAAAAATGTAGAGATCTGGGGGCGCCTGGGTGGCTCAGTGAGTTAAAGCCTCTGCCTTCGGCTCAGGTCATGATCTCAGGGTCCTGGGATCGAGCCCCACATTGGGCTCTCTGCTCAGTGGGGAGCCTGCTTCCCTCCTCTCTCTGCCTACTTGTGATTTCTGTCAAATAAATAAATAAATTCTTTTTTTTTTAATTTTTTTTTTATTATTATTTTAAAAGATTTTATTTATTTATTTTACAGAGATCACAAGTAGGCAGAGAGACAGGCAGAGAGAGAGAGAGGGGGAAGCAGGCTCCCCGCTGAGCAGAGAGCCTGATGCAGGGCTCGATCCCAAGACCCTGAGATCATGACCTGAGCCGAAGGCAGAGGCTTAACCACTGAGCCACCCAGGTGCCCCATAAATAAATTCTTTAAAAAAAAAAAAAAAAAAGTAGTGATCTGAAAGGGCACGTGCAGCCCAATGTTTATAGCAGCAATATCCACAATAGCCGAACTATGGAAAGAACCTAGATGTCCATCAACAGATGAATGGATAAAGAAGATGTGGTCTATATATATATACAATGGAATAATATGCAACCATCCAAAAAACAAAAACAAAAAAACAACATCTTGCCATTTTGCAACAATGTGGATAGAACTACAGGGTATTATGCTGAGTGAAATAAGTCAATCAGAGAAAGACAATTATCATATGATCTCTCTGATATGAGGAATTTGAGAGACAGAGCAGGGGTTTGTGGGGGAAGGGAAGGAAAAATGAAACAAGATGGGACTGGGGAGGGAGACAAATCAAAAGAGACTCTTAATCTCAGGAAAGAAACTGAGGGTTGCTGGCGGGGAGGGCGGGTAGGAGGGATGAGGGTGCTGGGCGATGGACACTGGGGAAGGTATGTGCTATGGTGAGTCCTGTGAATCGTGTAAGACTGATGATTCACAGACCTGTGAAACAATAATACATTATATGTTATAAAGAAAGAAAGAAAGAAAGAAAGCAAGCAAGCAAGCAAGCAAGCAGGGCTCTTCTTTGCAATATTCCCTATAAATAGTATAAAAAAATTTAAGTCCTACAAAACGTTTTTTCTCAGGCAAGCAGGTTCATAATATTCAAATTCTTTGCAAACACTGAGTGAAAACAGTTACACTTGCTTCTAATAGCCACACTGGAGAAAAGTGGTCCTTCACACAGTACGTTCTTAGAAGGCTTCTATTTCTCATTTGTTCAACCACCTCCGAGGTACTAATCTAACTCTTGCTTATGAAAGGAGACGAATTTTCACTTATATGTAGGAGTTTACATTATACTTACGATTATACTTGAATATATGAAAAATAACATTCAGTCAAGTTGTTATTTTTCAGCATACAGATTAGACAAAAGATTTAAGTGACTCAGAACTTAAGCACCCTAACCTATAGTTTTAAAACTTTCCTGAATTATTTCAACTTTAATTTTTAATAGCACTTAATACAGTTTTATATATATGGAAATGAATGCACAATTTTCTACTAGGAGAGTACAATTCAAAAGCTTCCTTATAGGGGCACCTGAGTGGCTCAGTGGGTTAAAGCCTCTGCCTTCGGTTCAGGTCATGATTCTATGGCCTTAGGATCGAGCCCGGCATCAGGCTCTCTGCTCAGCAGGGAGCCTGCATTTCCCCCCACCCATTTGCCTGCCTCTCTGCCTACTTGTGATCTCTGCCTGTCAAACAAATAAATAATCCTAAAAAAAAAAAGGCTTCCTTATACACTCAACCAGGAGATGGAATATTAAACATTAATTACTAATCTCATTCACTGAACATTTAAAGGGAATAAATGGAACTGCTCTAAAAAGTCTTTGACGTTTATAGGTATGTAACCATTGCACATGCATGATACATATGTATTTACCTATGCATATTGTTAGTTAATGATCATATCTAAAATAATTTCTATCAATGTTTAAAATACCTCAAAAATATTCTTTTATCGTACCCAAAACAGAAGGCATAGTAGTGTTTCATAGAAAACTGGTTTTTTGGAATCATTAAGTACTGGGTTTATGAATATATACACATGCATCTATTTGCTTTGCATTCTCATTAAACAAATACTGCATTATGAATTTTTAAAAAGAGTAGACAATACTATGCAAAGAGTGTACAGTAGTCACCTAACCATCCATTTTCAACACATGACCCAACAGAATATTCCTCTGCTAACTGAAGTCTAAACATAAAAAAAAAAAACCCAAACCTTTTAATAAGCCTTTAAAAGCTACCTATGTGTTATATTAAATTAATTCTACTTACAGGACTCAATTTCTTTTTAACTTACCAAAATCACACAGTTTCAAAACATCATTGTGGCTGATTAAGAGATTTTCTGGCTTTATATCTGAAGTATAAAGATGAAAAATCAATTATTAAAAAATGTTCCATGGACTGCTGATTGACACTATTGGATCACTATAACAGCATCTAATTAGAAATATCCAGAGTAGGGGCGCCTGGGTTGCTCAGTGGGTTAAGCCTCCGTCTTCAGCTCAGGTCATGATCTCAGGGTCCTGGGATTGAGCCCTGCGTTGGGCTCTCTGCTCAGTAGGGAGCCTGCTTCCCCCCCCCCCCTGCCTGCCTCTCTGCCTACCTGTGATCTCTCCTGTGCATTAAATAAATAAATAAAATCTTAAAAAAAGAAAGAAAGAAATATCCAGAGTAATATGAATAGAAACCTGTGACAGGGAAAAGCAGGGTAACACATTTTTTGCTGATTCATAAAAGTTTCAACTAATTTTTTTTTTTTTTTTTTTTTTGGGAAACATGAAGACCCACAATGTAAAAAATATTTTTCCCTTTAAATTGTAAAGGTATTAATGTGATCTCGGAAAGGAATTTAAGAATCACTGAATCTAGGTCACCACATTTCAAGGAACTATTCTACTTTATAAAGTACTAGTAACATAAGTTGGAGATAGAATATAAAATTTTCAGAAATAGAATATTTAAAAAATGTTCACACCTACAAGATACCTTAAAAACATATATAAGTACGTAGTATTATATTTACTAGAGGAAAAACTACATAAAAATTAGAATTTGTTGTGATTTTCTATATAATGTCTATATTTACACATCTCTAGCTTTTCTGTGTGGTTCATAATTATAAATGTGTAATGCCGAAGTTATACTGGATGAGTCAAGACAAGATTTCTCATTTTTTCCATGGATCTTCAGAAGATGTAGTGGGAGCTGAGTAGAAATATACAGAAAATGCTATTTAATTCCTGCTTTGGGAGGCATCTCACAATCCTATTTTTAGAGTACCTATCATCTGTATCAGATGGCAGAGGTAAAAATGGAAAAAGGGAAGACAGGAGGAAAATCTGAAGATTTCAGAATCATGGTTTCTACTGCTAATTCATAATCATTGATTTATTACCATATACTTAACCAAATCACAGCAACACTATAGAAATGCAGCTAAATCAGTTCTGTATTAATAGCTTCATATTGTGGTACAGACTGTTATTAATATCATTACTCTAGACACTAGCCATGTAGTTGACTTGGAGATCTCTCTATACCACCAACAACCTGGATAAGGTTAAGTGATACGAAAGTCAAATCCAAAAAATATATAAAATGTCTTTTTCTAGATATACTAGGAGCTGGCATTTTTCACATGACCTTTAAGCTATTCTTAAAGTGAGACTATTTTTAAAGTGATATGTTTGAGTGTCTGTATAGGTATATTAAAATGAGGTATTCATTTATCTGGTAATTCGAGACAAGAAGTAGATACTGTAACATTTTCTGATAAACATCTTCTGGCTCCATTATTTTATCAGTATGTATCCCATTACTGAAACTCTGGGATTCAAGAGAGCTTATCAGGAGAAGATAAATAGTGTAGAAGCAAAAACCATGCTGAGAAAGTAATTTCCCCTTTAGTACTATAAACCACCCACCACACAGCAATAAAGGACAAAATATTAACAGTTTATGGAAGTACACGCATGACATTTATGCAACGTTGATCATGCCTACAACTTGCAACGGGCTCTTCTCACTAATGGGTAGGGAAATTCAGGAACTTAATTCAGGAGCTGGTTGGTTTAAGAGGGAATGGGAGGTGACTGTCAATGGGGGTCAGTGACCACCTTTAAAGCCTTATTCTAGGTGGTTTCACATTTTCTGGTCTACCAGCAGGACCAAAAGGCAACAGAGAACATCCCTTTGCTCTTTTTACTCAAGGTAAGCTTCAAAGTTCCTATTTGCTGGGTTCTTTATATCCCTAGGCATTTCTAAAGTTGAGAATAGACCTGGTTATACAAACAGAGATCTCACCATAATATCCAAATAAACTTGCAATCCATCCTTTTGGTGATACAAAAGGAGACTCAGAAGGTGAACAATGTCTCATATCCTGTACTTTCAAAATGTATTTAATTTAAGTGGAATGTCAGTGCTCATAGAAGTACTCTTAAAACAGTAATATGTAAAATATTTCAATGTTAACTCTGAGGTTTTCTTAATATTTTTCATTCCAAAAATTGCATACTTACCTCTATGGACAATATCATTCTTATGGCACCAGTGAATAGCTTTGATTAACTGATAGATATAACTTTTAACTTTTTCAGGTGGAACTCCATTTGGCATTTCTTCCAGCAATTCAAGCATATTCTAAAAATTAAATAGAGAATCATTAATCTCTACAAATTAGGTAGACCCATAAATCATGTATTAACAATTTTAAAAAGCATCTTAGGGGCGCCTGGGTGGCTCAGTCGGTTAGGCATCTGCCTTCGGCTCAGGTCATGATCCGGGGTCCTGGTGGAGCCCCACCCACATCGGGCTCCTGGCTCGGTGGGAAGCCTGCTTCTCCCTCTCCCACTCCACCTGCTTATGTACCCTTGCTCGCTTGTTCTCTCTCTCTCTCTCTCTCATGAATGAATAGAATCTTAGCTAGATAGACAGACAGACGGACAGATAAGCAAGCATCTTGGATGAAAATTCACCCAATACATGCAAGCATTTTCAACAACTGTTTTGCTTTCCACCTACTATCTTTTTCATGCAGAAGCAGAATACTGTATTAAATCAAAGTTCTCTTTTAAGAGAAATTCCATTTTTACTACACCCCAGTGCTTCCCCAAATAATAACCCTGGCACTTTCCACTCTCCGTAAAACCTTTCAGGCATCACTTTAGAATAACTTCAAGGGAAAAGCAATACAAAGTAGAGATAAGATGCTGTAATGTAAAATGGAGGGGGGAAACAGTCATTTAAACACAGCCTCCTATGTACGTTTACTAGAACCTTGCAATAAAAATCAGGCCTTGAAAATATTTCTGGAATACCTGGAAAATATTCTTAAAAGAAAATGCTCCCTAAGATTAGGAGAGATCCATGCAATCAGTACAAAAATTAAGACAGGCCAGGGGCGCCTGGGTGGCTCAGTGGGTTAAGCCGCTGCCTTCGGCTCAGGTCATGATCTCAGGGTCCTGGGATCGAGTCCCGCATCGGGCTCTCTGCTCAGCAGGGAGCCTGCTTCCCTCTCTCTCTCTCTGCCTGCCTCTCCGACTACTTGTGATTTCTCTCTGTCAAATAAATAAATAAAATCTTTAAAAAAAAAAAAAATTAAGACAGGCCAGAAAATCTTGCTGAAATAAACATTGACAGACTCCCAACAAACCAAGTTCTGAAACTCTTAGTCTGGAGTCTAAAATTCATGTAAAATTTTTTTATTAAGCAGAAAATCCACTTAACCAGTCTCCACTGAATTTCCAGATTAACCACACATTTCCCATTGCCTCTGTAAGGTCAATACTAAGGTCCACAGCATGATTAGAGTTCATTTTCTGTAGACGACAATCTAGGAAAGCAGGAACAAAGTATGATCTGTGGATCTCTTAGGGGTGGTTACCAGATCTTGCAGAAGGCCCATAAAGTCAAAACTATATTCATAGCAACACTCAGCTTGTTGGCTCTTTCACTGTGTTTGTATTTACACCGATGACTCAAAGTAAGGATGGGGGAACTGGGGGCACCTTAAATCAATGCTACACGCTCGCAGTTTAAAAAAATAAAAAGACGAAAAGCCAGTTTTAGTTAAGGATGTCTTTTCTTGATGAAGCAGTAAAATTATTGCTTGTATTAAATTTCAACTTTTGAGTAGGTGTCTTTTTAGGAATCTACATGGTAAAATGAAGAATACACATGAAGCACTTCTGTTACATAACAAAGCAAGATGGTTGTCTTGAAGAAAATCACTTGCGTGATTGAGCTGCAAGCTCAACTAGCTGCTTGTTTCTGGCAGAACACCGTTTCTTACTTGAAAGAATGACCCACAATCAAATTTATGTTAACATGTAATGGGATTATTATTGTTATTCCTAAATGAATCAATAATTTATTTTTTAAAAATAAATAGTTACCATATAGTTACCATACCAGGTACCACCTACCTTCGTATTTATATGTGAGGAAGAAGGAAATATCTATTTGTTTAAGCCACTGTCGTCCTGTATCTCTAACAACGCCCTACCCTTTGAGAGCATCACTTTCCTGCCCTCTTGAGACTCTATTAATCGTTAGGCACTGCCGCTGATGGGAGGTAACCTTCCACTGAAAAACCACAGGGTCAGGGCAAAAACCCAGGCCTAGAGGGACACATATGGGAGCTCTGGGAGCAGCCCTGCCACTTAACAGCAAAGAGAGCTCAGACATAGAAACTGGTACACAGAGGTAATTTCCCCATTTGTTCATATTAAATTGTTATTAATCGTGAACTACCACCATGAGCAGAACAGAAATTTTAAAAAGACAAACTGAAATAGATCTGTCAGAATTTCATTATGTGGCAGTAGAAACTGCAAACTGCACGATTATTCTTGACAACTAAAATATAATATAAAGAGTTTCTGATTTTTACAACAGTCCTTTTTTATAACTTTTTGAGAAGTATTAAATTTCAGTTTAATTTTGGTGGGGAAGGTCCCTTAGGAAAATACCTAAATTGACAAAGGAAAAGAAACCTTAAGGGGCGCCTGGGTAGCTCAGTTGCTTAAGCATCTGACTCTTGATTTCGGCTCAGGTCATGGTCTCAGGGTTGTAGGATCGAGCCCCATGTCAGGCACCACGCTATGAGTGCAGCCTCTCTCTCTCTCTCCCTCTTCCCCTCCCCACCCCATCAAAAAAATAAAGATCTGTCCTCACTTAAAAAAAAGAAAAAGAAAAAGAAACCTTTAAGCAGATTTTGGAAAAGATACATAAAACAGTGTTTTAAAATGACAGAGAAAACTTATAATACTCTTCAAGTTTTGCTTGAAATGAAGTTACTATGTCCATTTACTTTCATTAGAAAAATAATTTGTAAAGGCTGAATTAAGTCAAAAGCCACATTCCTGGTCCGTCGTCTTGGCAACATTGCTTTCTATTTTGTAATGGTGATGGTGGTGATGACATGGTCATTTATGGCACAGAAAGCAGCTGGTAAACATAAGTCTCTCCACTCTTCACCTTCTTCAGAAAGCCTCATTTTATAATTTAGAAATTTCTCATTTTATCATGCAGATTCCTAAAAAGACATATACTCCAGAAGTGAAATTTAATAAAAGTAATAATTTTTACTGTTGTTTTGGTAACAGGAAATCTGGAGCCACATACTCATTCATCAAGGAAACCTCTAAAAGGTCCACCTGGCTCAGTTTATTTTACTCTTGTTAAGGTAATTATTTCAGTTTTGGACAATAACCAACCACTGTAGGGCTGCTGCTCTCAAAGAAATTCAAAGACATACGTATTGATTACTGTAGCATACACTTGCCCCTGGGCCACATATCATTGAAGTGGTCACTAATAGTTACCAATTTAAAAAAATGAAAAGCAAGTATGCTAACAACTGAAGTGTATATACTTTTCTACTTTTCTCCCATGCTTCCAATTCCTTAGATGCGGCCGCATCTACCTCCTCATGCCTCACCTTATGCCTCCTGGCACATCTCTTTCCCTTAAAGCCAAAGCACAGGCAATTCACAAAAGGCTGCTCCATGAGCCCACTCATTCGCCACTCTAGGTCGGATTTAGGCAGTCATCCTATGCTGGCAGGCTGCTTTCCACACCTCTGTCATCCTATGTCATCACTGTCAATTTACTTGTCTCTCTCTCAGAGGCCTTGCCTAGGTTTAATTTAAATGAACCAAGTCTAAAAATTACTTGTTGAACACAGATTCTAAAACATCAGAAGCCAAATTAATTCACTGTTGAAATGTAAGATGATCTCTGTAGAGTTAAATTACACAAAATACTTCAATACATTTCAGGGCTTCTAATGATTATGGATAATAATTTCATTTTTAAAATACCAAGAGTTTGAGTACATTGACAAATCACACTAGATAATAATACTTCTTTGAAAACTGCCAGAAACAACCCTAAATAAAAAAATCAGGCAGGGGCGCGTGGCTGCCTCAGTTGGTAGGGCATGCAACTCTTGATCTCAGGGACATGAGTTCAAGCCACATGCTGGGTGTAGAGATTATTTTAAAAAAATAAAATAAAAGTTAAAAAAAATCAGGCAAATCTCCTCACTATCAATTAGTGACTTACTTTTTCAACATACTCAAACACCAAGTACAATTTCCCCCTCCGACGAAAGGCTTCCTTCAGCTCCACGATGTTTTCCTGCTTGAGAGTACGAAGCATTTTAAGCTCTCGTAAAGTCGTTTCCTTGACTTCTTCATTTTCTAGAATGTAAACAATGGTGAATAGAGTAAAATTAAAGCTTTCAAGCTACTGTTCAAAAATTCTAAAGTGAAAACATACCAATTTCCCTTTCCACTTGGAGTACTTCTGCATAAGGAGTTCAAGGATGGAAGATTAAATACCACATTTTCTTGTTGAAAGGATCAAGAATTAGCATCTTACAGAAGAAAAGGCTTACTTGACCAGCATGCACATAATTTTCTGCTTGTGTTTTCTTATACTCCCTTTTGCAAAGTAATGTACAAACACATACCGACAGATACGACGTATAAATCCACTGTCCTTTTCATTCTAACACTACGCACTGAGAAAGAAGGAGTTTAAGAGGGTAAGAAGGAATCAGCTGTATCAGTGTGCAGAGGAGCCTCTATGCAGCATCTGTTGCAGCTGATGTTTTTAACTTTGGCCTGTAGTTTTGGCTTAAAAGAACATTTTATCGTTCAGGCTGCATGCAAGTCACCTCAGTGAGCAGAGGTCACATACCAGGCACCCACAGTGCAGCTCACAGTCAAGTTGCAGGAATTTCTAAGAGTGTCTGATCTCTCTGAATAGCAGCTGCTATAGGTTCCTGCTGTCTTCCTGTGGCATGTCCATCTGCCCATCTCAGATGGTGTAGCTGTACTGGGATGCAGAACTTACGCTGAACCAATACAGCCTCCCATATCGTCTACTTCACCCATGATAGCCCCCACAGGCATGGAGAAGGACGGAAATCACATGAACTCTAATGGACGAATTGGCAGGGGAGAAGGAAAGGAATACTTTATTTTAAAAGAGTTTTTACGATACCTTCAGATTTAGCCCAGAAGTTCTAACTACCATGTTCACATATACACATATAGGTGTGCACACACAGAAGACGACAGGTTCATAATCCTTTATCTCCAACTTCAAAAATCAGTCTAAAAACTGAACACTTCTTCCAAGTTTATGGCAAGTCTCCTCAGAAGTAAAACCTGAACTGACACGAGACCACTTATATTCTTTGTTTATCCCACTTAGTATGTGGGATATGTTTATTTATTTATTTTATTTTTTTTTCTAAAGATTTTATTTATTTATTTGACAGACAGACATCACAAGTAGGCAGAGAGGCAGGCAGAGAGAGAGGAGGAAGCAGGCTCCCCGCTGAGCAGAGAGCCTGATGCAGGGCTCGATCCCAGAACCGAGATCATGACCTGAGCAGAAGGCAGAGGCTTAACCCAGTGAGCCACCCAGGTGCCCCCTGGGTGCACATAAAATAAAATATGTTTATTTTATGTAAAGTATGTTTACTTTAGAAAAACTACCTGACTACAAGGTGCTAAAGTAGCATGCAGTATTTCCATTCTAAATCCCCAAAGTTATAAATTCTATAACACATTTGTCCCCAAGGTTTGGGGTCATAGTCAAAATCCTAGCTTGAGAGTCTAAGTTTTTTGAGTCTCAGGTTCAGTCATATCTAACCGCCCTCAGGTTCAGGGAAGAAGAAAATGGAGTTTGGGGATGAAAGTGAGAAAGATGAAAATGTCTCTAGAGACAAATGCTTCCTAAGCAAGATACACAAGAGAAAAGGGGCTGAATCTTCCCTCCAAATGAGGGAGAGAAGATTCTCAATCAGGAGCCAGGAGTACTTTTCAGATTATTTTCTATCCCAGCCCATTTCTCAGCCTCTGTTCAAACTGAGTTTCAAGAATAAAGAGATAGTAATAAAAACAGGGGCTTTGTAGCACCAGAGTATCTGTAATAAACAGGGAACATAAAGTCAACACTCCTTTGAGAACGGTTACACAAGTGAAATATCCCCCTTATTTCAGCAAAAACAACGGCTGGGGAATGCTGGAGCAGAGATTAGAAAAGGACAGAGAAAGATATTGCCTATCAGAAAGCAAGAGCTAGCAGTACCAAGGCCAGCAGTGGCATAAGCAGTGAGCCAGTCCAGTCCACACCAGGGGGGAGGGGGGTTAACGGGGAACTGAGGACTCACGGCCGCCCTCCCCCTGCCCAGTCACGGGAAAAGAACGTGACACAGTGGGGGCCACCTGGCAATAGGGGGAATGTATGAGTTGTGATCAGGGATTTCCCAAAGTGGCTTAGAGGACTGTGGTGGGACAGAGGTCCAGCTGTTTTGCAAACTGGGGCTAAGCCAGGGACGTGGTGTTCTGTGACTTTTAGAAATGCTAAAACGTAGGGAACACTAAAAAGCCTTTTGTGCTATGAGGTAGGTTCACCTGCTTCTCCACTACCCCATCTGGTTTACTTTCAAGACTGGGGTAATCAAACTGAAGTTCACCTATCTCTAATACACAGAATGCCACCCAGGTTTCAATACAAAGCAAACAATCTTCTAACAAGGCAGTAACTCAATACAGACCAGTACACTGATTACTCCTGACCTGGCTCCTGTCTGCTCTTCCGTCCCCATCTCGTGTCCTTCCTTCCCCTCCCTCACGTTAGTCTTCCAATTCCCAAAATAGCTCCGTTATTCTTTCGCGCTCAGGGCCTTTGAACTTGTTCCCTCTGCCTGGAACTGACATTCTACAACTCAGACTCCTTACAGGGCTGGTTCCTCTTCGGGGTTCAGTTTAAAGAGCGCTCCTCACAAGCTTTGCCCAGATCACAAGACCAAAGCAGGCTTCCATCCCTATTATTCCTTATCATTCTACTTTGAGCTTTTCTTTCGCAGACCTTCTCACCATTTTTATTTATAGATTGTTTTGCTTACAGGTGGCTACCCCTGCTAAACTAAGAGCTCTCAGAGGACAGGCCCAAGTTCTGCTGTTCAACAATACTCACTCAACCACCTAGGACTGCACCTGGCCACAAAGGGATCAATGAATACTTCTGACAAAAATGAGGAAATCTTCACTCATATGTGGCTAGCTTTCATTCATGGGAGGCAGCAACGGGATGGCAAGCAAGAGGTACTTCATCCTCTCAGTTTTGAGTACAATGCTTTCCATCTTGTCTCTAGAAGGTTGAGAAGGGCAGCTTTTCAGGCAGGAAGACAAACTAAATTCATTTTCCCCTATTCATCTCCATGCCTGGTTGTCTTCTGCAATATGTGATTATAAAATAGGGAGCTTCAAAAAAACTGAAAGGACTAAGGGTCAAGAACACATATATATTTAACCATTAACAACATCCGTAAGCTTTGCTGGAGCTGGGTACAAATGAATGTTGCAACTAAGTCAAAAGTAAATACAGCTGGTGTATCTTTTCTAGTCAAATGCTTGGTGAATTCTTGGCACCCAAAACGCAACTGAAACAAGGGAGCTTTGTATTATTAGCAGCTTGGGGCAGTTTCATTTTGCGAACAGACAGAGCCACCTCAGGATGGCTGGAGTCGAACGGCTTTAGAAGGAACCCTGGAGTAGGATTTGGAAGACCTGGAGTTTGAATCCTGCTAATGAACCAACACTGTGAAATATGATGTTGGGCAAGCCACTTACCTTTTCATTCATAAAGTAACTAAATAAATAGGCACCCTCCCCACCCACACAGACCCTAAAAAAAAATCCCATGGCTTTTTCCAAATCTAATAATCAATTATTTCTTTCCATTAAAATCTCATTGATTATGAGCGTGAACCTCCCTGGATTTTGCTATTCTGTGATATAGACATCATTCAAATCTATACCAACTCTACATAAAAATGGCTAAAGAAGAAAGAGAAATGATCTTTGAAAAGCAGCTCACAAAATCACCTAGCATATGGGGCCCAAACCACCTCATTTGAGCTGCCTGTCCATTTTAGGAAATGAAGGCTGCTCTAATGTATGCCTGTCTCAGATATTAAAAGGTGAAGCAAGCACTTTGGCACTAAGAATGTAATGAACCGCAACAGGCAGGAAATGGGAGTTACGAATTCCCTAAGTGCAAGCAAAATGCACACTCTTCATTACTTGGTCTATCCTATTATTTTTGTTTCTTTAAGTACTTTTTTTTTTTCTTTAAGTACTTTTAAGGCTCCTGGCCTACCCTGTACTTGGACAAAACTGTGGCACTAAATGATGAGATAATGGGGAAAAGCAATGCACATTGTACGTACACATGCTTCTCACCTCAGGTTCAGAAAGCAGCCAAGCTCTTCAGCGAGGCATTGTTTAAAAGTGGTAGCACAGCCTACTGCCAGGAGCACAAAAATCCCTGCCTTCCAGCTGAAATAATCCTGCAGATTGTTTATTTAGGCTAGGCTTTCTCCAGTTTACAAATGAAGAAACGACATCTAGAAAGAGTAACTTCCTCAGGGTGAGTGAAGGGAATGCCACACTGAGTAGAAGACAAGGAGGCAGGCAACATGGTATAAGGCAGTGGGCAAGCTTTAGAGAATTAGTCCGAACACCCAAGCTCAGGTCTGCGCTCTGCTACTGCTTAGCTGAGTGGCAAAGCAACATGGTATGTGTTACGGGTAGAAGAAAAACTCGACAAAGATTTTGAGGTCTGCATCTTTCCCAGTTAATTACATACTACCTGTGCAGCTTTGGGCCTTGGATTCCTTGGCTGTAAACCGGAGCTGGATTTTTCCTAGATGATTCTGAAGGTCCTTCCAGCTCTAAGACCTGGTGCTTCCATGCAAGTCCTACTTATGTATATGTCAATGGACCTGGTCCTCAGTTACCAGTGAGGGTGTATAGCTTAGTACAGGCAGCAAGTCTGACAATGTTACATAAATTCTTTGGAGTGATGATTAAATGGCAGGGTAGAGAAAGGACGGTAAATAAGAAAGAAACAAAGAACTAACCTACTTTTAGCTCACCAGTCAGACAAGTTAACACACTAAAAATCAAGAAAGGAGATTCACTAAAGTAAATGAAAACAATTCTTAAGAAAAAAAAAAAAACAGGAGTGAAAGAAATGCAAAGTAAGTAATAGAGAAAAATCTAAAGATGAGCAGAAACACTATCGTAACTCTATTTTTAAGGAACTGAGGGCTCAGAAAAGATATCCAGAAATAGCTGTAACCTACTTTATGAAATCACAAACCTGACATTCTTGTATAGCCAAAGAGGCCCCCCAAAATGGACCCTTAAGTGGATACAATGGAGGAGAAAAAAGCCAACCCATCTTTGTGCAAAACTATAAGGGTACCGTATTTGAGTCTGGTTGCCCTGACTAAAGAAGAAATACCACCAAGAGGGTAATTAACATGGCCAAGGGGTCTGAATGGCGGTACTGCCACCATATATACAAAAAAAAAAAAAAGAAAGAAAGAAAAGAAAATCCTTAAATCTTCAGCAATGAAGACTGGGTAAAGCACAAAAGAAATTTATTAAATTATGAAAGGTGCAAATATTCATCAAATCCTAGAAGAATCCCTGAAGCTTGAAAGAGTTCCATTCTGGACATTAAAAGAAATGTGGTGAAATCACGACTAGCCAGAATGCTTAAGCTTCGTTAACTGAATTCTCTGTTTAACCAAAGGTAGGAAAGTTTAAGGCCTCTCTTATAGAGAAATCTGGTTTCTTAATTTAAGGACCAAAGACTATGAACTCTTATTTTGTACCATTGTACAAAATGAGACCAGAGTTTCCTCAATCCAGAGATCAGGATAGAGCTTTCTAAAGTCTGGGTAAAAATAAGGATGAAATCAAATGGAGGAAGGAAGGGATGACCAATTAAATATTTTCTCATGTTTAAAAAAAATAAATATGTCCATTCCAAGAGAAAAAATATTTATCTACAGAAAAGATAAGCAGGATATGAAATGCAAGCCATTTTACTTGATATAAAAGTAGAGGCACAACCTATATTCCATCTTAACTATGGACTACCATACAGCTCCCTGAGAATCAGCCTCCTTGCCACATAGCAAGGCCCAGTGACCCTCCTGAACCCATCACCTGTACTTTTAGGGAAAGACTATGAAGTCCTAAGAAGCAAAAGATGTTCTCACATCAGAAGATCCAAAGGTATGTCAAAAATAATTCCTAACAACGTGGATGGAACTAGAGCGTATCATGCTTAGCGAAATAAGTCAAGCGGAGAAAGACAACTATCAAATGATCTCCCTGATATGGGGAAGTGGTGATGCAACATGGGGGCTTAAGGGGGTAGGAGAAGAATAAATGAAACAAGATGGGATCGGGAGGGAGACAAACCATAAGTGACTCTTAATCTCACAAAACAAACTGAGGGGTGCTGGGGGGAGGGGGGTTGGGAGAAGGAGGGTGGGGTTATGGACATTGGGGAAAGTATGTACTTTGGTGAGTGCTGTGAAGTGTGTAAACCTGGCGATTCACAGACCTGTACCCCTGGGGATAAAAATATATTATAGGTTTATAAAAAATTAAAAATTAATAATTTAAAAAAAAAGATTGGAGAAAGATTTAAATAGACCAGGAGAACAAAGCATTTTCAAAACTCTAAAATACTTAAGAAATCTTGATGATAAACAATTGATATGCTATTTATCAATTTAGCCATTTATTAAATCTTCTCTCAATGATAATATAGAAAGTATGTGATTAGCTCCTTCCTTATACCTGAAATAAAGTGTTTGCTTAGAAAAAAAAAAATCCTGGGCGCCTGGGTGGTTCAGTGGGTTGGGCCGCTGCCTTTGGCTCAGGTCAGGTCATGATCTCAGGGCCCTGGAATCGAGTCCCGCATCGGGCTCTCTGCTCAGCAGGGAGCCTGCTTCTTCCTTCTCTCTGCCTGCCTCTCTGCCTACTTGTGATCTCTCTCTGTCAAATAAATAAATAAAAAATCTTAAAAAAAAAAAAAGAAAAGAAAAAGAAAAAAAAAATCCTAGATCACAGGACCTTCTCAAGTAAAATATGAACACACAATGTTTATAATTCTTGTTAATTCAAATCTATCTAGGCTAAATCATGGCTATTGGATTATTCACTAACTTGTGGATGGCAGACATTTGTATAGGTGTGTGCATGAGAATGAGCCTTCCACAGTGACAGAAGATTATCATCTGAACATCAAATCTCATTGTACAAAATTCGAGTTATAGGAAGGGTAGATGAATTAGGCTAAATTTATCATTATACATAGTCCAAAAAATATCTTTCATTGGAATCATTTCTAGTAACTCTTTGGGCTGTAGTCATTTTTCCTCTTCTCAGAAAATCCAAATACTAAACAGAACTAATACTATGAAGACTCCTGGATGATTAGGTGTTTATAGCTAATGTTTCTCTGTGAGAATTTACATTAATAGAAAACTCACAGGGGCACCTGGGTGGCTCAATCAGTTAAGCGTCTGACTCTTGGTTTTAGCTCAGGTCATGGTCTCATGGGTCATGAGATCAAGCTGTGCTTTGGGCTCTGTGCTAGGCTCAGAGCCTGCTTAAGATTCTCCCTCTTCTTCTCTCTCTGTCCCTTCCCACCACTCGGATGTGTGCGTGCGTTCTCTCTCTCTTAAAAAATATTAACTGAGGGGCACCTGGGTGGCTCAGTGGCTTAAAACCTCTGCCTGTGGCTCAGGTCAGGATCCCAGAGTCCTGGGATCGAGCCCCACATTGGGCTCTCTGTTCAGCAGGGAGCCTGCTTCCTCCTCTCTCTCTCTGCCTGCTTCTCTGCCTACTTGTGATCTCTGTCTGTCAAATAAATAAATAAAATCTTTTTAAAAAATTAACTGAAACTCTACATTGATGATAATGAATAAAGAGGCAAAAGTGATCAAAATAAAAAATATATTAACTAATGAAAAGATCTCAGATAAAAATGTCATCACTCACACAAGTCCTCCACTTTAACATGAGTTTGTATCCCCACCCAGTATGTCAGTCTTAAGGAAAATCATAGACAAAAGACACTGATAAATGATCTGATGGAGTTCTAACAGCTAGTAACTGGAGAATAAAAAACTGACTAGGATGAAGACAGAGAGACGGGGACAAAAATAAAGGGAAAACTGACAAAACCCTTGGTGTATTTTTTAATGAGTCTCTTTTTTTTTAATCTCCCAAAAAAGGTAACACTTGATTCTTTTTTTCTAAGGAACAGCAAATAGTTGCTATTATAATCCAAATTTTGTTAACTATAAGATAAAGTAACTTATTTTTATTATTTTTGTTCCGTTTTCCCCACTTAAAGTTCCAGTCTAACTTTTTATTTACTATTAAAGTTTGGTTCCCATTTTAGATAGGCGTCTATTACCCTGGGATAACAAGAACAGCTTGAATTAAATAGTGGTCTACCTTAAAATGTACTTTCAAAAACATTTTATATAAATTTGTGGATAAATATGAATTTAATAAGAAAATAGGAGATGATCACAATCTTTTAAAGCTAATAGAAGATAATATATACTCTCACAAAATACCGCTTTATATTATCAGTATGAGAATACTTGACTAGCTTGAATGCAAATCAGACCAAGTTCAGATTCTATTTCAGTGTAAGCGTTTTTATAGGATTCTTTCATGATCTTCATAAAGATTTTTAAACACTGGGTTTAGAACATTCACTATCATAATAACAGCAGAATATTTTTAGAGTAACTAATAAATGAGATTAATAAGAACTATATGACAATAAGGAATTATGATAAAACTCGATTTTTTTTTAAAGATTTTATTTATTTATTTGACAGAGAGCTCACGTAGACAGAGAGGCAGTAAGAGAGAGAGGAGGAAGCAGGCTCCCCGCCAAGCAGAAAGCCCGATGCGGGGTTCGATCCCAGGACCCTGGGATCATGACCCGAGCTGAAGGCAGAGACTTTAACCCACTGAGCCACCCAGGCGCCCTGAAACTCTATTTTTATTAGAACTGTCCTGACTGAAATTTAAGCTGATCAAATGGTTCAGAATTAAGTGATTGCCATAGGGGTTGAATGGACATTCCCATCTGTACTGAACTATTTATGTGCACTTCACATTCCAGAAGGGCTGCTCACCACACACGTTCCCTTAGTTCTGTTATGGGTGGGTGATAAGGCTGCATGTCCCTGAGCTCTGGTAACTGATAATGGTCTGGCAGAGATGAGGGCAGAGGGGATTCATGCTTTGTCAGCACACAGAAATGAAGGCTGATCAAATGTTTTATATAATGTCTAGACTATTCATAGACTTTCTGGATGCCACAGCTAGAAACAATGTGTCTTGCCTCAAAATTACTCAAATTCATTCAGGCACTGACTGCTTTCTACTCCTTTTTATTGCTTTTTTTTTTTTTAAACAGGTCTTAATCCTACCAAGCTTTCTGAAATTACACACACCTGACTTACCTTCATGTCTCTTACAGCACCTGGCTCGGTGCTCAGTAAATCTCAACAGATATGCTACTGATTACCACTCTGAAGGTACCAGGTACAAACACATGGTTTAACTGAAGCTAAGAATTGGTATGCACAGAACAGGGATTGTGAAGAATATGGCAACTTAGTTTTTTTTCTT
Source organism: Mustela erminea (assembly GCF_009829155.1). Lineage (NCBI taxonomy): Eukaryota > Metazoa > Chordata > Mammalia > Carnivora > Mustelidae > Mustela > Mustela erminea. The sequence goes on along the minus strand of NC_045635.1, from coordinate 14,457,798 downwards.
GTTGTTTTGTTTTTGCTTTGTTTTGTTTTTTGTTTTTAAAGCAATGGCATACGTGACCTAGATTGTACTGCCTTTCAAAAACTTCACGACAGTTATTATTTTTGGTGGTAACCGATGCTTGACGATGTGCCTTACAAGATGAATGCAGTCAGAAGTCTTTACATGAAGGCAAAGGTTATGCTTTGATCTACTGTTGCAACCACTCTTTTTAGTAGATCACCATTTGTCTCTTGGCCACCTGTGGTTAGCCCAAAGCCACTGCTCAAAGAGCTCACTGCCAATGGTCTCAGAGTGGACTGGCCTAGGGCTATTGTTTCCTGTTGGACTACAGGTACATCATTTAGAGCAGATTTTTTTTTTTCTTTACAACAAGCTAAAAGCATTTTTTTTTTTTTAATTATTGCCTTCTTTTTAAGGCTGGCAAGACAATGGCTGCTAAGGGTTTCCCAGATGATGTGATGTGCTCCACATAACCAGAACATCAGAGGTGGGTTCTATCAAATACTACTGAATCTACCCCAGGACTTTATTACTGAGCCCTTTTTGTTATTTAATGTTTGCTAAGTCTCTAAAGTAGGAGTGAGGAAACTGTTCACAAACATAGAGGCTGGTGTCTTCCAGCACTTAGTCAATGTGTGCTGATGGAGGTAGGCTATGACTGCTATTGTCATACTTCCAATTAGATAGGAAAGTTAACGCTATGCCGGTCCTCTTAGCACTACTTTTCACAAAGCAAGTTATGATTCAGTGGTAAAAAAATTAATGTCACATTGATGCCACAAATAGGCATTTATGTGAATTTATATGAGCAGGAAAGAACAGAAAATGAAGAAACTCACGTTAGGATAATAGTTTTGTGACATTTTTGCTTCAGTTATATATAGGATGTTCTGTATGTGGATACTGGATCAGAATGTAAAAAAATATTTCTGTGGGTCTCTGTAGAAAAATTTGGGAAAATGCTGCCTAGAGCTTCTGAAAGGCCATATGTGCCTTCACGGTAAATTTCTCTACTTGTCTATATTTAGGTGACCAATAGTTTAGACTTAAAACCTAATGACTACCGAGATGCTTTATTTATTTTTATTTTATACATTACTTTCTTTTTAATGTTTTATTTAAAATTTTCTTGCCCAGCATAGGGTAATTTTAATACTCCATCTGAAATGGTCTGGATGTAACCAAGGACTCCAACTATGGAATTTCTTCTTGAAAAGCTTTTATTCTTCAAATGAATTATTTTAAATATAACATCATTTTCTTCATACTATCTACATACCACTTATCCTTGTATTTCTAATTGACTGTAAACCGGAGATCACAATAACCAATTCCAAAGCCCTTCAAACAGCAATTACTACTTGTGTGAACTCACAAAAATATTTACTTCAAATTGGTCTTCTCATTTTAATAATATTTAGGAATAGCATAAATAGCATGCCTTCTACTCAGCATCTGAAGCAAGATTTCCACAATGCTGACTGTACCTTAAAATATAAGATAAATTTTCTAATATCATGAGATATGAAAAGATTCACACAAAAGGAGCCAAATGTTCCAAAGCAAAGTATGATAACAAATAAGCTATACTCGCTTTCTGAGATGGAGACTTTAAAATTTCAGGAGCAAAGTCTAGTTAGCTAGATCCTATCTCTTCCACATCCTATTCACAAGGACTAAATATAAAAAGGAAAAAAAAAAATATATATATATATACCTTCACTGTCCTTGAATTTCTTGATTGCCACAATTTCATGCGTTTCCTGCAAAAAAAAAAAAAAAAAAAGAGGCAGAAAGTCATTTCCCAGTGTTTTCGAAACCGGGAATCCCAATTGTCTGGGGGTATATTCGGGGATAGTATAGCAAGAAACCAGAAAGTAAACAAACAGACCCTCTTCTCTCTCAGTCCCTCATTTCCTGGTTCCAAAATTCTCTTTCTTACCACCCTACAGACATTGTCAGGAAAGGAAAAAAAATAAGGGGATGAGAGAAGGGGACCAAGAGAGGAGATTGGTGATAGACCATGGACAAACCAGAAGTGTCGATGTCTTGAGGCTACACAAAAATGCCAGGATGACTGACAATACAATATACCATCATTTGTTACTTCCATTTGAAACTCAGAGAAACATTTTAATTGGGCTTCTAGAGCAGAGAAAAGGCTTCTGCATGACTCGGTAGTTGATGGTAGTAGATTTCCCCTTGAAAGTTTCCTCCCTTCACTTAACTTTTTGTAACAAACCGATCTAGTTCACTAGTTCTCCCTATTGATGGTCATTTCAATGCAAAAGAGAGATAAACATCTGCCACCAAATACCAATCACTACCTCCTTCCTGCCCTTATTTTGCTCTCCTGAACAGAAGCAGTTTGTGAGCAGGACCCTACTTTAAACTGAAACATGTCAAAAAAATCCAAGGGCTGGAAAGGAAACGGAAATGCTCAGAACTAAGCACCATGAGGTCACACAACTCATGTCTAATTCTGGTCTATAAAAGGAATAAAAAAAGCTTTTGGCAAAATAATATATAGATTCTTCAAAGCCAACATGTGATACAGGAAGGTCTTCTGAATGACTCAGGTCTGCTTTTTTGTAGTGAAAGTGGGTATACTTTCAGATCTGGAGGAGCAAACCTTTAAATAAAAGAGTATCCCCACATCAAAACAAAGGCTTTAAAAATGCACACAATAGCAGGCAATAATCAACAAGGTATAAATCATTAACTTATTAAAAATAAACACTTTTCTTTAGTTGTTTATAAAAGCAAAGGGGGATCATGAAAGCAGTGGTGGGGTGGGGTGAGAAATGACCATTTCTTAATTCTTATGCTCAACAACAAACCCTGAGTCGTAACTAGGTCTGTAAAATCAAATCCTCTCTGTTTTGCATCTGCCCCTTGAAATAAGAAAATATCAGCTTTCATCTTTGTTATAGGAAAAAAAAAATTCATCTGAAAGTGCTATAGGCTACTGAGGAAAAAGCTTGTTAAGAGTATTACATTTTTGTTGTTAATGGAGGACTGATAGGATTGTAGAGTACAGACAGCTTCTGGGATATAATTTTTTTGTACTTGGCCTTCCAGGTACTTTCTGATATTGGAAGTGTTTCCTTATTGGGAAGAAATAACGGCAAATTTAAAGTGATATGGGGGATATCGGCTAGAATATTAGTATAGGTAGTAGCAGGTACGTCTGCTAGGTATGCTACGCCCTCTTAACACAGTGATAACCATTTTCATACCCTGCTCCTTTTCAACAGGCTAGCCAGCCACCGATGAATGGCATAAGATTAAGAACAAACACTATCAGGAAACTTGGCTCCAGACACAAAGAGGCAGCATGATATGCATCCTGGAAGAGAGTAAAACTGCTTACATTTTGGGGCACCTGGGTGGCTCAGTCTATTAAAAGTCTGTCTTTGGCTCAGGTCACAATCCCAGGTCCCGATATCCAGTCCCATGTAGAGCCCTGTATTGAGCCCTGTATTGTGCCCCCTGCTCAGCAAGGAGTCTGCTTCTCCCTCTACCCCTACCCCTGCTCTCTCTCTAGTAAATAAAAATAAAATCTTACCAAACCAAACAAAACAAAAACAAAAAAACCTGCTTGCATTTCAGCTGAGACATCTTCCAAGTCATACCACCCAAGGCATTTTTAAAAATTTAAATTTAATTAACATACAAAGTATTATTGGTTCCAGAGGTAGAGGTAATTCATCTGTCTTATATAATACCCAGTGCTCACTACATCACATGCCAACACATCTTTTTATTGCATCCTAAATATTAACTTTGTCTGATTTTATAAAAGGTCTTGCTTAATTCAAATTCGCCCAGGATAGGACTACAAATTTACATTTACAACAAACTTATTTACATCATCTTGAAGAAAGATATTGATTAATTTCTGGCATCTTGTAAATAGAATCCACTGTATAAAAGTTACCTGAAAATGGGTCAAATAAAATTAAGCATTTACTCTTTTATTTTTCCTTTCATCAATACCATGGAAATCCTGTCTCAACACACACACACACACACACACACACACACACACACACACTCTCTCTCTCTCTCTCTCTCTCTCAGTCAATACAGTTTACATATTTACTTAAAGAATGAAACAAAACAGATGAAGTTTTCTACATAAAATCAACTCAATCTTTAGTGGAAACTACATGCATTTAAGAGCAGAAGATACTGGAAAGAATTTAACATTTTACTTTTATTCAAACTGCTTAAAAAATAATGTAAACTCATTATATAAAACATAAAACATAAAAGGCATAATAACCCTTGCTAGCATTTTGGTTTATTTTTTCCCAGTAAAATTTTCTCAAATTGGAACAGTAATATTAATATACAATGTTTTATGTTTTTATTTCACTTGATATTGTATGAGATACATTTTAACCTGTCATTAAATAATTTTAAAACAATTATTTTTTAATGGATTGTTATTTAACTGTCAATACTTCAACATCTGCATCTTTATTCCCATAAATTCTGCAGGTGATATATCTGGGTCCAACAGTATGAACATTAAAGGCTCCTAATACTGCCAAAACATATACAAAAATATATCATCTCACGGTTCCCTTCAGCAATATATAAGAACACCCACTCTATAACCATAACCAATAGTAAATACAATCACTGAAAAAAGTATTCAGACATCAGTGAGGTCACAGAAGTTTTATTCTATCAATTGGTAAGTGGAAAAAAAGTCCACTAAGCTTAATATTTTTCTTGATGATTCATGGATGTGAACCTGTTGCCAAATTTTGTTACAAATATCTTCCCCAGATTGTTGTGGTCATTAAATTATTTAGGGTTTGGTTGTTGTTGAATGTAACTTATAATTACACATTTATTGATTTGTTTATAGTCACATTTATTGATATATGCCTTTATGTTCACTACTTTTGTGTTCAAAGTCCTTACTTAGCCTGAGTATGGTTAATATTCATACACATTTATTTATTATTAAAAGATTTTATTTATTTATTTGACAGAGAGATCACAAGTAGGCAGAGAGACAGGCAGAGGGGGAGGAGGAAGCAGGCTCCCTGCTGAGCAGAGAGCCCTACACGGGGCTCAATCCCAGGACCCTGAGATCATGACTTGAGCTGAAGGCAGAGAGGCTTAACCCACTGAGTCACCCAGGCACCCCTCATCCACCTTTATGTCTCAATATTTAAATAATTTAATTTCTTTCCTTAACCTTTATCTACCTGTCATTTAATATATGATATGGTGAAGGAATCTGTATTTAATATAATTCTAAATACTGAATCAACTTTCCCGACACTCTTTACCATGGATTTTTAGTTCTTTGTTGTATCTTAGCATTCTTACATATATACTCTATTTTCTTTCAGAGCTTTCTAGTTTAGTCTAGATGATTGATCTGCTGACTCTTATGTTAGAACCAACGTAAATTATTGTGACTTGTTTTATTTATTTATTTTTATTTAAGAGACAGAAAGAGCACACATAAGCACACATAAGAGGGGAAGGGAAAAGAAAGGGGAAAGAATCTCAAGCAGATTCCACATGCTGAGCCCTACACGGGGCTTGATCCCACAACCCTGAGATCATGACCTGAGCTGAAACCATGAGTTGAACACTTAACCGACTGAGCCACCCAGGTGCCCCTACTGTGATCTGTTTTAAATTCATCTGGGATTATAGACCCTGGTAGTTCTTTTACCATTTTGTCTAATTTATTTTTGAGAATAGATTTTGGCTGTTTTATTTAATTTATAATTATATACCCATGAGTAATTATATGTAATCTATATTTTTTGTATATTTTATTGCCTTCAGTCTTTACCTCTAGTCTTTGTCTACCGTGGTTTTCATATTTTTGTAGAGCTTGATTTGCATTAAGTTTTTGCTCAGTGTGCATCTTTGAATAGCTTTCTAAAGAAGTACCTATTTTCCAAGTCATTACATGTGTGCGTGTCCCCACACATGATTGGCAACTTGGCAGGCATAGAATTCTTGGGAAGGCAACCTTATGCTCTCCATTTTCAGGATCCCTGTAAAGTTCTATCACTGCAAAGCCCTGGAAAGTGCCATTCACATCACAGACATTGTAGGTTTGTATGTTTATTGAAGCAATCTTCCAGTACATAGGAGTAAAAAGTCTATAACAAAATCCATGTACTTCCTCTTCTCCATATACTTTCTTCTCCTTCTAAGAGGGAGAAAATGGAGTCTGAGGCCCATCTGATTTTTGTTCCAACATACGTAACTTTGATTCTGCCTAGATCCTATTAGGGCTTTTCCTTGGAATAAAAATTTTAAATTACCAGAATATACCTAGAAGAGAGTGTGTGTGGGGGGGTTGAACTAATATTAGCTGGAAATCAATGAAATTAGAAAAATTTTCTTCTAGCAACTTTAAATGTTGTTTCTACACCTGTTTTCCTAGTATTTTTCTTTTTCTTTTTTTTTTAAAGATTTTATTTATTTATTTGACAGAGAGAGATCACAAGCAGGCAGAGAGGCAGGCAGAGAGAGGGGCGGAAGCAGGCTCCCCGCTGAGCAGAGAGCCCGATGTGGGGCTCGATCCCAGGACCCCGAGATCATGACCTGAGCCGAAAGCAGAGGCTTTAACCCACTGAGCCACCCAGGTGCCCCTGTTTTCCTAGTATTTTTCTCTAGAAACCTTGTAACTTTTAGATTTGCTCTCTCATTGTTGCTTTGTATGTTTTATTCACTACTGCGTAAGTGCCTAGAACAGCAGGCACGTAGTAGGTTCAGTAAGTATTTCATGAGTGAATTAATCAAAACTGCTATATCAATTTTGTTCTTTTATTTCCTCCATTTTAGGTTTCTCTATCATCCTATCTCAGTTGACTTGGACTTCAAATTTTGCCTTGTTTCAGCTTGCTCTCACTATAGAGGTCATATCCTCCTGGCTCTCCTTCGGGAGACTGTATCTGCTTGTTACAAAAAATTATTTTTAGAAAGATGCGTTGCTTCTAAATCTTCAGAGCAGTGTTTTCTTTATCTTCCCATGTCTTTTCATAGGGTACACGTCCCTGCCCCCTGCTTTTTAAAAACTCATCCCTATTAAGATTGGAAGAGATTCACTAGGTCTGGCATCTGAAAGGCTAGTTGGGGGGTTTTCAGCCACTGAGGCTTCAAATGCAGTTTGATGCACCTGAGACCAAGGTCAAAACCTGGATTCCCATCACATTTGTTCTCATTGGGTTGGCTGGGCTGAGGCTGGATCACCTGTGCAGAGTTGTGAGAACAAGCTGTTTGCTGAACCCACACTTCCTAGCACATCCTGCTCCCTCTCCTCTACATTCACCACACCTTGCCAAGGGGGTCTGTGAATCCTAGGCTGCAACTTGCTGCTTCCAATCTTTCTCTGCTTTTTGCCATACTGTATTTGGGGTGCTTAGTCTCTGAAAAGATCTGGCAATACAGGTGCTGATGAGGGCTAGTTGGGGGACGGAGAACTCCAGCTCCCTCAGGGTCAAATAACAGTTAGCGCCATGAGATGGCTGCCTGTGTCCAGCTCGAGTGGGCATGGGTCCAACCAAACCTTTTGCTACTTCATTTTGACAGTTTGCCCCAGTCTGGCTCAGAAAGTAGAATAAGGAGCATGATGTTCAAGGCTGTATTTTTCAATCCATCTCCCTGACTTTGCCAACAATCTTCAATTTTTAGTTTCTTAATTTACAGAAATTTCATGAGTTTTTTGGCTTTTTTTTTTTTTTTTAATCTCTTCATGGGTATTTAATGGAGAGGTAAGAGATGACACACCAAGGTTTATTACTTGTACTACCACCCTGAGATGCTACACATAATATGGGTGTAGACAAAGAAGAAAAATACATGAAAAATAGCTCTAAAGAACTGTGTTTTAAATTCAATTTATTCCCAAAAGCTTGCCATTGCCCCCACAACGTCTGCAACAGAATGTCACCAGCTGTAGTCAGCATGATAGGCATAATTTTCTACTTGTTTCAGTATCTTACTTTGTTTAAACAATGAGTTAGTTAAAAGCTGACATTTTGAACAACAAACTAAGGATGTGCTAAAAATATATAAGTAAACCATTAATGATAATTCCATACCTCACCCTTAATTTTGTCTCAAAATTGAAATTATATTATTTTGGAATGCAAAAAGATAGAGGTTCCTAAATTGTGCTGCTATCTCCATGTGTGAACAAGCTATATCAAGGCATTTAACATTTACCAAAATAAATTTCCTCAGCTGAAAAAAAAAAAAAGATTAGAAAGAGAATGAAAAATAAATTTTATGAGTAGTAAAAAATAGAAAAATATCCAGAGGACCTATATTTCTTCCAGTATTGTCAAGATCTCCACCCCATAAAAATCATGCCTCAATCACTGAACAACCATCCTGGACACAGAGACTTGTAACCAAAACTTACTTCTGCTAGTAGTGACTGTCTACACTTACCTAGTCATTGGTTTATGGCCAGAACCAACTATTCCTTAAAATGATGGCAAAGCAACTAATTGGTAATAACAATCATAAAATTTACTAAGTTACTTAAAATGCGGTTATATAACTTGACTTAATTATGCTCTGGAACAGTGAATTCTCTAAATTGATGATATACTTAACAAGGAACTATCAGGAATCATTACTTTAAATGTTTTGCTCTGTAATTTAAAACATCCAAAATGCATCATAAAAGAAAACAGAAAAAAAAAGTGATTTTAGTTTACTATTCATAGATTCATGGATTCATGGATTCCTATACAATTCATTTGAAATTATTCCCTGATGAAGCCATTCCTTGGGAGAAACTCTTTATTTCTTAATCCAAGTAGCAGTAAATACAGTTTGACACTAAAGTATTCTAAAATATTTCAATCCATGATGTATATGTAAATATCCCAACTGTCTTAAGTTCTTTTACAGATTGACATGTGCCTCCCTCATCCCTCAGCAGGAGCAAAACCCTACAAAAATGTAGGCACTGTTACCAGATAGGCCAATATGGTACCTGAAAAAGCAAGCTTTATTTTGATTATTTAAGTACTTTGCACCAGGCCCTGTACTCAGTGCTTCCAATGTATTATCTCATTTAATCCTCAAATCACTCTCTGAAGAGGATCCTACCATCATGCTCATTTTATAGATGAGGATAGACTGAGTTGTGTGGGGTTTTGTTTGTTTTTGTTTTCTGAGTACAGCTGACACACAATGCCACCTTAGTTTCAGGTGTATAACATGGTGACTCAACACTGAGTTTTGATGAGGTTCCGTAACTTACCCCAAGATCATATGGCTAAGAAGTAACACAGCTAAGATTTTAAACTCAGGAAATCTGATTGTGGAGGCCATTTCTCATCCATGGTCATGCTATACCACCCTTGCCAAGCCATAGATACAAATTTTGCTGTTAAAAAGGATATATTCTGAAACATACGCACGTATCTCCACACTGGGGAGGCATCACTATTTCTCATCTGTGTTTTTCTTAAAAATATGTTATCACCAATAAAAATGTTGAAATAATTTTCTAATGTCTGTTATAAAATTTATACACTTCAAAGTATGTGCAAAAATTCGTTATTTCTATCTTTTTTTTTTAAGATTTTATTTATTTATTTGGCAGACAGATCACAAGCAGGCAGAGAGGCAGGCAGAGAGAGAGGAAGGGAAGCAGGCTCCCTGCCAAGCAGAGAGCCTGATGTGGGGCTCGATCCCAGGACCCTGAGATCATGACCTGAGCCGAAGGCAGAGGCTTTAACCCACTGAGCCACCCAGGTGCCCCTCGTTATTTCTATCTTTATCTTTATTCTGATTCTTAGGTCACAGAATCCTTCTAAAGTAACAATTACTTTTAACATTATGAGCAAAATTATAAAATGGGAGTAAATTCAAGGACAGGATACATTCCATGGCAGGTTGATACAATGAACTTGACATGTGTTTACCAAATACCATAGAAATACAAGTTATTAACCAGGATACACAAAGATGAAAACTAAATTGCTTTCCAAGAAATCTTGTTACTTGTATTGTTTATTACCTACATACTACCCTTGTTTGCCAATATTAAAAGTTAAATTAACTATTAAAGTGAAGTATTTCAGACCACATCAGGAAGAACAATCTATAGCAAAGAAGGAGAGCATTTCAGTGAGCCATCTATGAACAGTCCACTGGGCCCCTGCTTTATATGAGGTTTTATATGACATCTTAGGTTTGACAGGAGTAAATGAAGCATCTCATATACACAGAAGCTTTTGTGTTGGTATGTAATAATGCATGTCAATAAATTAAAGTTTATGACAATAGTTTAAAAGTACAACCAATGTTATAGGATATGCCACAGGAGTTTGAAACAGATCGATCATGTAAATATACAGAAAAAGTATCAGATGTAAGTCAATAATATGTCGATTTGCTTCTGATCATTCTTTCTCCAGAGGTAACTTCTATCCTGAAACTGTTACATACCACTCCTTTGTACATTTTTATTATTACAAATGGATTTATCCATAAGCAATTTTACTACTGTTTTGAACACATAAAATCACGTAAGTGGCATGTTACTGTGAGCATCTTTTTGCAACAGCTTTTTGTTTTTAAGCACAACATTGTATTTCTGAGATGTAAACAAAATCTAGTTCAGTGGCACTCAACTGGGGACACTGTGCACCTCCCCACACAGCAGGGACATCCGACAATGTCCAGAAATCCTTTTGTTTGTCACAACGGGGTGGAGTGGAGGCTACTAGCATCTACTGGGTAGAGTCCAGGACTGCTGCTGAACATTCTACAGTGCATAGGACAACCCCATGACAAAGAATTACCCACTTCCAAATGTCGAAAGTTGCTGGCATCGAAAAACTCTGCTCTAGTTTATTTATTGTAACTGTTTTGCAGTGTTCCACTGTAAACACTACCCCTTAAAAGAGAGAGTGACCACTTTTTGAGATCAAATAAAGCTTTAGAAAAGAATAATATACTATGAAAAGAAATTTTAGGTGAAAATGAGATGATTAAAAGACTAATTCTCCAAAACTTATTAAAGCAATTAATCATGGCACTAAAATGTCTACACTCATCTCATTTTCATAAAATGATTACTTTTATAATAACTTTTGTAATATGGCCCCATTCAAACATCATATAGTGAAATATACTAAAAGATGTATATTTTTTACCTTTTTGTTAAAAATTCAGTGACACTGTTCAGCTGGCCCAAAACAATTTGGCAGTCACACAAAGTCTACACCAAAAACTAGCAAAACTGCTCCAAAGGTTCATATTATAGGGATATTGTTACAGGAAATACTGGTATAAATTCTAAACTGTCCATTATTTGTATGGTAAGAGCATTTCACCAAAACTCTTACATTTTAAAAAGCATTACAAGGAAAATTCACAATCAATTTACTTCAATGCTCAGCTTCTAAAAAGAAGATAGTCTCATGAAAATATTAATACATTATCTAGAACAGGAGAGAGCAAGCACACAGCGAAAAGGAAGATGTGGGAAGTAGAATCTTAAGACTCACATAGAAAACAACTGCCTTCAAGCCAAGTCAGTAATAAAATTTCTATATAACAAAACCTAGTTTCTCATTTATTTCCATTAAAACATCATATCCCTTCTACCCTCCTCTGGGCTGGATATGCCCTCCAGAAATCTTTACTGAGATGTAAGATGACAATAAATGAAGTATAAAATATCTAGATAGAATGCCTAACCAACTACTCCCTCTTTTCCCTCTCTGAACCTGGTCCTGTCTCCTGTCCCCATATCTCAGTGAACAGGTAAGTATCTAGCTAGGTATTTAGGATCACTTTTGACATCTCCCTTGTCTGTACCCCAAAATACATCCAAGAGCTATTGAATTTTGCCTCCTAAATATTTTTCAAATTGGTCCACAGTTCTTCTCTACCTGACTCCCATCCTAATTCCAGCCCTTCCCATGCCTACTTGGAGTACTACCTAGCTTCCTAACCCTTCTAATAATGTCTGCCACTGGGAGAGCCTGGTAGCCATTTGGAAATGGAAATCTGCTTTCACTCCACCACTCCCATTAAAACTGTCCCCAAACTCCCTTGCCCTAAAGACTATGTCAAAACCCCTCCAAGTGGCCAGCAAGTCCCGTCCAGGGACCACTCCAGAAATGCCTTCCAGCCTCCTCTCCCTAGGTCTCCCTAGCTTGGTGAGCCCCAGCTATCAACACCAAGAGCTCCCCTGCTGTAGTTCCTTCTACTCCTAAAAGTTTTGCCCTACTCAACCCTAAATTACTCCTGTCTCAGACCTTGGCACAAATCATCACTTACTCAGGGAAGCCCTCCCACAGCCTGTGACTAAGTTCAAAGCCCCATATGTTCTCTTAGCAAACATCTCTTCGTAATTATTAAAGTGACACCTTCACATACTTTATGACCACCTGGATAAAGTCTGACTCCACCACTGGACTACAGGCATGTGGGTGAAAAATAACATATGACTGGTTCAAAAGTGAACTACACAAGAGAGAGGCAGATCCAGTGCAAAAGTCTCACTGTACAGCAGCGCCAATTCAAAATTTACATCTGCTGGCCCAAGTCATGCTTCTCCTCGGATAAAACTTACTAATTCCACTATAGTCTAACAGAGAAACACTTTTGCCTACCATAATTTTTTTTTAAAGGCCTTCTTTGGGATATAAGGATTTTTAAAAAAATAAAAAGATTTTATTTATTTATTTGACAGAGAGAGATCACAAGTAGGCAGAGAAGCAGGCAGAGAGAGAGGAGGAAACAGGCTCCCTGCTGAGCAGAGAACCCAATGTGGGGCTCAATCCCAGGACCCTGGGATCACGACCTGAGCCGAAGGCAGAGGCTTAACCCACTGAGCCACCCAGGTGCCCTAAGGAAATTTTTTTTAAAGACAATAAAACATGAGAATAAAGAATACACAAATACACATTTAAGTTTTTTAAAGAACAGTATATCCCTAGGAGACATATTAAGCTAGACCTGTCTCCTTCTTTCTTCAAAAAGCTTCAAAAAAATGAAGATAATAAAACGTAAGACCCGGGGCGCCTGGGTGGCTCAGTGGGTTAAAGCCTCTGCCTTCAGCTCAGGTCATGATCCCAGGGTCCTGGGATCGAGCCCCACATCAGGCTCTCTGCTCAGCAGGGAGCCTGCTTCCTCCTCTCTCTCTGCCTGCCTCTCAGCTACTTGTAATCTCTGCTGGTCAAATAAATAAATAAAATCTTAAAAAAAAAAAAAAATAAGACCCTTCAAAATTTCATCTGGCCCTTTCCAAAAACCTTTTAGTAGGCAAGTATTTGAGTAAGCTCTTAAAATCCCAAAGGAATTATAGTGTCTTGATTAAAAACCAGTTTTGTGAGGTACCTGGGTGCCTCAGTCTGTTAAACAGCTGCCTTCAGCTCAAGTCATGATCCCAAGGTCCTGAGGTGGAGCCCACCCACATCCTTGGGTTCTCTGCTAGGCAGGCAGTCTGCTGCTCCCTCTCCCTTCTCTCCCTTTGCCCCTCCCCCTGCTCATGCTCTCTCTCAGTCTCTCTCAAACAAATAAAGTCTTTTAAAAAATAAATAAAAAACCCATTTTGCTATTTGGCTACTCTGGTCTCCCTACAGATCATAAAAATGCACTGCAAAACTGATACTGCTCTCTTTCTGTTAAAATTTCTTTAAAAAAAAAAACCTTTTTCAGCATGAAATGGCTACAGTTACAAGGTTGTCAATATTTATCAAGTTACACATGAAGGCTTACTAAATTAAAAAATCAGTATTTACTGATTTATTTCTCCACCTGAAACAACAGAATAAAGATTGTTATTCTTCATCATCACCTCTACTCCATCCTGAGACAAAGCTAGTGAGATTTCTTCTAACCTAGAAAAACACAATATGAAAACAGATATGTTACATAACTACTAATATCTAATATTTGTGTGATATGAAACATTCCCAATGATGGAAAGAGTCGCAGATCTGAGAACGGGCTAACACAGTGCTTACGGTGCTATTTAGTATCATGGTTGCCAAATCCTTAGTGCAAATGTGCTACAAACATCCAGTAATTTTGTATTAGTGGTGTTTGGGGGAGGTCAAAGAAAAGGAGTAAAGCCTGGGCTCATGTGGAACAGAAAGAAGGTTAAGAGCCTCTGGAGGTGAGAAAAAAGACCATGAGTTTTGTGGGAAGAGAAAATCAAAGGGAGAGGCTCTCTCTTATAAATGTAAGCCACACTGGGTTTTGTTTTGTTTTGTTTGTTTTAAGGTTTTACTTATTTATTTGTGGAGAGAGAAAAGTGCCCAAGCAGAGAGGAGGGGCAGAGAGGGAAGCAGACTCCCCAATGAGCAAGGAGCACGACGCGGGACTCATGCTCTGAGATCATGACCTGAGTCCATGGCAGACACTCAACCAACTTAGCCACCCAGGTGCCCCTATAAGCCACATTCTTAAGGAGACCACTGGAATTCCTACACTAAAGTCTTCAACTATTTTTACTTGAATAAAAATAAATATATCCTGTAATAGTGTGAGACTTAAGGCCACAAATATAATAAAAACCACAGAAGTCTGTGAACATTTAGTTGATAAATATAAGCAAACCCACATACCCGGAAAGCCCTTATAAGTACTTCTAATGGGCCCAGAATGTCTGTTGGTGAATCAGCATCAACCTGGACATTGGCTATTAATATCAAAGGATGTAACCATGATGAGTTAAGGAAACTAGTTCACTTAAAATGGGCATATCTTACTATATGTAAGAAGGTAGATGCTTATATGTAAATTATACCTCAAAAAGGTTGATTTAAAATGAATTATTTAAGCAGCCATCAAAAAAAAAAAAAAGAAAAGAAAGAAAGACATCTTGCCATTTGCAATGATGTGGATGGAACTAGAGGGTATTATGCCAAACTAAATACGTCAATCAGAGAAAGACATGATCATATGATCTTGCTGATATGTGGAATTTGAGAAACAAGACAGAGGATCATAGGGGAAGAGAGGAATAAATGAAACAAGATGAAACCAGAGAGAGAGAGAGACAAACCATAAAACTCTTAATCTCAGGAAACAAACTGAGGGTTGCTGGAGGGGCATGGGATGGGAGGGATGGGGTGGCGGAGTGATGGACACTGGGGAGGGCATGTGCTGTGGTGAGTGCTGTGAACTGTATAAGGCTGATGAATCTCAGACCTGTACCCCTGAAACATACATTATATGTTAATTTAAAAAAAAAATACTATAAAGAAATAATTTTAAAAAATGATTTAAAAGTAACTCACCTTAAGTTATAGACCAAGATAAGCTTGCTACCCTGTTAATACTATAGATAATAAAAAGTTCAAAAAATAAAATGCAGTTATTAAGACAAAAAATGAGATATCCAAAGAAAAATTTTCACTAACTTCTATGACAGAGCAAATAGCAATCCTTTTCAATAGAGACTTTCAAAACAATTTAGCTCCGTATCTATAGATCATACAAAATTTGATATATACTTTTTACATAACCCTTCAGACATTATATACAGATGCTCTTAAATCACTTTGTCTACCAACCACACTCAGACTGTGGTTATATCCACAAATTTTTAAGAGTATATGGCAATGATGCCTGTCAAAGCATTACAGGTTAGTAATATTAACCATCATGTCTGTACTGTAATTATTGCACAATTGTATTAGAGTTTTACTTCATTTTGACCTTATTTTACAAAAATAAGCAGACAATGAGAAAATGGAAACTTCACCTCTAGTGGTCAATTGAGAAGACAGTATTAATTAGGCATGCCAAATGTAGGCAATCTACATCCTCTATCAGATAATCATAGACTTTGTGTTCTGTAGTGAACAAAGAGTACAAAATTTACATTTAATGTTGGAAATACATAATCAAAGACTAAATCTAAGATGTGCCAAGAAAATGTAGCTTTTTAATTTTCTATAACTTTTAATCTTTCTTTCCAAGCTCTGACCTTGATTTAATTTGCATTCTATAGTAGCTCAGTCTTTTCTGGCTTATAGTCTCTTTCAAGCAAATGCTCAGTCCCCCTCAGATTTTCTCTCTGCTTCTACCACGATGGCAGATGGATGGATGTATGGATGTGGGCTGGGGTTACAGAACTTCACCGTGGTAAGGGAGGGGCTTTCAGATAAATACACGTCCTTGTGCTATCCCCTGGGACTCTAGTCTCCAAAGACAAGGTTCCCTGTAGGCCTGAACCCCAGAACACTGGCTTGAAATTGCCGTTGGACCCCAGGGAGACTGTGGACTCAGGTATGTGCTTTTGGCTTATAGCCCGGGTGTCTGGCCTGGTTGTTTGGCTCCTTCTCAGTTTTAATTGGTGAAGACATCCAGACTCCTCAATTTCATTTATACCGACAACCTGGTTATCAACCACAGTGTTATCAGCTTGCCCCTCAACACAGCATCCCCACTGATAGTTTCACTGGCTCTCAACCCAGATACCTGGAGTGTGCAGTGACTTTGAGATTCCTTAGAGGCCAATCACAAGCTGAAGAGAGACCCAGGAATCTTCTCTCCACCTAACCACAGCATGCCACATTTTAACTCTGCTGCTGCTGCTTCTACTGTGATGAGGCAACTTTGCAAAGCAATTTCCATCAGTTCCATAAGGGGAATGGGGCATAAGCTTCCTTCACTTTTGGCTTTATTCACCCTCAACCTATGGTCTCCCTAAATCCAGAATTTTAGTTCCCTGAGGAAATGGGAGTCAGGGGGAGAGAATGTCAAGACTTGCCTGCCCCACCTCAGCCTCATCTGCTCACACCCCTTTGGCACCTGGAAGGACTGCTTTTCATCTCTCTTTTAAGTCTCCTAATTACTCTTTTAAGAGTAATTTCCCCTCCAAAGAGGCATTCACCCTACTCTCTAACCTGGAACCAAGATAGAAGAAAAAGTCAAAAGAAAAAAACCCAATTTACCGGCCCAAGATACATCACCAGGTATTCCACAAATATTACCTCTGTTAAATATATAAAGATCCAAGTACAATGACAAGGTGGGAAATAGGTCTATTAACTAAAATGGACTAATAGTCAACATAAAAAAAATACAGTCCAAATGAAGACAAAAATCTACTATCTTGTTTTACAAGTGATGGAGCACTTGCTACAGATTTCTTTACTGAAGGAACGAATGATTGTGCCTAGCTTTCTCAGGGCCATTTTTTTCCAGAAAATTGTGTAGGTACCAATGAAGTCAGCATACTTATGTTTTGCAGACACTGGTGAGTAAACAATGTACAGAATGCTAACAATAGTAGAGCTACTACAGGGTAGAGTAGCTCACTGCTTCCTGGGAGTGCTAACAAAAACCAGACCCATGAGTACATACTCATATCTTCTGCTCTAGTCAGAAATATTACTGCTAAAGTGATTATAAAACCACTGCCTAAGAATGTTTGATTCTATTTTGCTTTTACTCATCAATAAGCTGATAAATCATACATGCATATATACAAAATATAAAATCTATAATTCTTGATTTTTGGCCCTACTTTTATTTTTTTTAAGATTTTATTTATTTATTTGACAGCACAAGCAGAAGCAGCAGCAGCAGGCATAGGGAGGGAGAGAAGCAGAGAGCCCAAAGTAGGGCTTGATCCCAGGACCCTCGGATCACAACCTAAGCTGAATGCAGCCGCTTACCTGACTGAGCCACCCAGGCATCCCTGGCCCTACTTTTAAGTCTGCCTATGAAAGAAGAAAAATGAGAATACTGAGAACTGGTGAAGAAAGTCAAAACACCATGTTTTCTTCCAACTCATGAGAAATATGCCTGGGGTTTAGGACAGAAACATGCTTAAGGAAACTCCAAAGTTCAAAAGCAAGAGAAATTATGTTCCATATAATACCTTTAGGCTACTAAGGTGTAAGGTCCTCCAGCTTACTACGATGTTGCCAAAATGTGAAAGACTGACAGGGAGAGTAAGACAAACTCAGAAGCTCTCTGTTCAGACAACTGAACTGGATTACCTCTAGGGACCTCCTGTTCATACATTCCGATAGATACGCTCACACACATGCAGACCAAAATGGTACAACTAAAATCTGAAACAAGTTCCAAGTCATTACTTTTGCAGTAACCATATCCATGTAGAAAACTGAAAATTACATTCAACATAGGTAAGCAACAGTTTCTTTCTTAAAAACTTATTTTCAAAGTATCTAGTTTAGTTAAAACTTTATCTTTTACGCATTGTGCAGAAAACTAGAGAATGCCAGATTCACTTTCTCTTACCATAGAAAGAGATGACTATCAAACATAAAACAGCCTAAATATTTTTGAAAGAGCAAGTCTGGTTAGCCATTATATCCAAGTACCCAGCCCTTTATCTTACATTATGATAGCTACGTAACAAAAATGTCCCCAGGAGCGAACTGTACCATCTCATTGTATAAGCATGGAACTGTTTACCACCATCATAAAGGAAACCGAATGACCTCAAACAAGCCACCTTGAGAGCTAAGGCAGAAGAGAAGGAGAGGACAAAAATCCCAGAAGTGGCCATGCCTTTGCAACAACTGTGCAATAGAAGTCTCAAGCAGTTCACTCTTTTGAGAGAATCAGGCCAAGAAACACTATATACTCTGAACAAAATCCTTGTGTGGCTAGTTATTTGATGTCAAGAATATCACTGAGGCATTCTAGTTGAAATCCTCTTGCAGGAATATTCTCCAAAGACCTCAGTGAGGTCATCAGTTTGCACATAATGGATATTTCGTACATACTCTGCTGTCAATAGTGGGACTGGGGAAAAGAAAGATGTATTACATACCACGCAGCCCAGTAGCTTTGCAAAGCTTCCAGTAAAAGGTGTTAATTACACGCACCATCTCCTAAAAAACTTTAAAACAACAACAACACCCCAAACAACAACTACAACAACAAAAACCCTGCTCCTGTCACACCTAATTATTTGCAGTTTCTCAACTGAAACTTCACACATACTTGTTTACACTCTGCCCCCCACATTCATCCTTTCTTCATTCACTCAATCAACAGTTTTCAAGCTCCTACCCAGTGACAGGTATCGTGCTAAACAAAAACACAAAAACTCAAATAGAGTATTCATTTGGGTAAGGGAGTACCCAGGCAGGTAACTTGTTTTTAGCTGGTAATTAAATCACAAGAAGCCACCCCTGCTTCTTCTGGTTAATTCTTCTTTTTTCTTTAAAACCCTTCTTTGGGAAGCACTCCAAGATCCCCCAGATTATTTTTTATGTTCCTTTTTTGTAGTCCCTAGCACCCTATCCATACCTCCAACTGGGATCTTACCATACCTACATGGGAATCTGGGGTTTGCCATTCAATCTCTCTTCCCACCTAAGGCTGTAAGATCCATAAGCCTAGGCCTTTAACGGAACTCTATGCCCTAAGACCTAACAGGAAGACACTCCAAAAAGGTAGGCTAAATGAGTTAGGCACTTTAGCTGCTCTAAGTACCTCTTAAGGATCTTACAAAGACCAAGAAGAAATGCAGCCAGGGACACACAGAGACTAGAGATATGTAAATTTTAACTAAAAACATCACAGGGGGTGCCTGGGTGGCTCAGTCACTAAGCGTCTGCTTTCACCTCAGGTCACGATCCCAGGGTCCTGGGATTGAGCCCTGCATTGGGCTTCCCTGCTTGGTGGGAAGCCTGTTTCTCCCTCTCCCATTCCTCCTGCTCGTGTTCCCCCTCTCACTATGTCTCTGTCAAACAAATAAGTTTTTTTTAAAAAAAAAATAAAAACATCACAGACAATAAAGACTGAAATAGTATCTTGTTAAAAAGACCAACCACCTGAGTTTTGAAATGAGTGACCTATTTGTTTCTCGATGTTTTCATGCTCTGTCAACCTATGAACTCCTCAAGGGCAGAGAACACATTCTAACCACTATGCTATCATGAGCCTTTTTCTTCCAGAATGTGGGCTCTCCACAGTCATGAACTACGACCTTTTTGTTCTTTATCCCAAACATCCAACAGAACTCACTACCACAGGTGCTTTAACAAATGTCTGCTTAATTAATTAACTTTAAGTTCTAAAGCTCGCTTGTGTGGTTTCTCTTGAGCTAGAACTAACAAAGTTCCCTTTATACATCAACAAAGAATGTATTTAAATGGCACTGATAATAAATCAATATGAATTTGAAAGATCTGCTTCAGATAAATCACATAGTGGGTAAGTGCCTATGGAAATTTAAACAGCAATGACATGAAAAATGCAAGTCAATGAATTAAGAGAAACTATACATTATTCTCTAACAAAACATGACAAATTTTATATTTAATGCTGTGTTTATAAGGAATAGAACAAACTGTTATACTACCTAGTACATAGAATATGTAAATGAAACTTGACTCCACATTTTAAATGAGAAAATTTAAATTTTCCCTGAAGAAGCATGGTAAACGGCAGCATGAATCACTCCTGAAAAGAAAAACTTGATTACATTTTAAGTACTTCATAATAAGCCCCAAAAGAATTTAAATCTAATGGCATGGATATTAATATAATAACTTGTGAATCACATCCTTCTATTTGTTCTACTAGCTGTAGTTGAAAAAAAAAAGGCACCTAAAGCAATAGAAAATATCATAAATGTATATAAATGTGACAAATAATAGGTGTGTATAATACAATATAATCTGGCTAAATTTTATCTTGAACTCTAAACAACCTAAAATGCAGAGATTTCTAACAAAATCATTACTTCTTACTTTCTGAAACAAAGCTAAAAAACTGATTATTAGAGGGCTATGTTCCAAACAATTTAAAATACAAGATATGTACTGGTTATTTTTCGTATTCTCATTGCCAGATCTATGTGGTTTCATAAGAAAGGAAACAGAGTGTTTCTAATTAGAAAGTCTTTAATTACATAAAATTACTTAATTGATACCTTTTAGAAACCCAGAAGTACTTCTTTCAGACACAATCTTGGTTTCAAATAAATGATAATAAAAGCAAAGTGAAACTCAAAGGTTGTCACACATCCAGAAGAAGGGTAATAACTTCAGATCTAGAGCCAAACTGCCTGAATTCAAATCACGGCTCTACCACCTAGGAGGTAAGTGACCTTTGACGAGTTAAACTTCTCAGTGCCTCAATTTTCTTTTCTGAAAATTGTATCTAATGTCACTTATTCCTGAGGTTACTATTAGGACTGAATAAGAGGATACAAGTAAAATGCTCAGAACTGCACATGAACTAAATGTCATTACTATTATTACTATCATCAGGGAGAAAGTTCAAAATGCTCTACTTTCGGCATTCCCAAATCACCCAAGCATGTTTCCAAAGGAACTCAGAGAACATGGGGTTTGTTCCTGGGGGTGAAGGGGGGGGTGTCTTCTCCTGTCCCTAGGGAGAATTAACAGTCCTTATTATTATAAAGCGCAGACTCACAAAGGCGGTAGAGCCGAACTTCCCATCCAACAGGCTAATGTCAAGGAGAGCTGAAGTTCCTCCAGGACCGGAGGGTCCTCTGAGACTGGGAGGATCACGGGGCTGGGGCTTCTGCATGAGGCAGAGGGCTGTCCAGGACTTCGGACAGTGGTGTCACTTGGCTAGGTTCCTCCAGTCTGATCATTAAGTACCATAGCCTGGAGAGCTGGGGCCAGGGAAACAATGCCCACTATAGGGTAGTGCCTGGCAAAAGGTTTAATGGTAACCAGAGCAACAAGCAATGGTAACCATGAGAACAACATGGCACTTAAGGATTAGGCCTCTTCCCATTTGGCTGGCACTTCATAAACCAAAACAGGCTTAAGTCAGTCAATGGGAAGCAAAGGAGCTCCAATGCCACAAGGTATGAGCTAGATTTAGTTTCATTTCTAAAATAAAGAATTGTGTTTTCTACCTCAGTGTCATGAGGCAAATTAAAATCTATTTTCACAGGTCTTTAAACTCTTCAAAATGGTGAGGTCTCTGAAGTTAAGGATGACATCTCAGTCCCATCTATATTCCCCAGGGCCAGTCACAGTACCTAATACATGGTTGATTTCAAGAACAAACTGATGTTATCATATAAACCGGTATTTACAGAATTTTCACACACATG
Organism: Mustela erminea; assembly: GCF_009829155.1. Taxonomy (NCBI): domain Eukaryota; kingdom Metazoa; phylum Chordata; class Mammalia; order Carnivora; family Mustelidae; genus Mustela; species Mustela erminea. The sequence goes on along the minus strand of NC_045635.1, from coordinate 14,435,735 downwards.
TGGAGACTTCTAGTTTTGGTAAAGATGGAGTAGACCCACTTCTCACAGGTCCTTCCTCTTGAAACTAAAAATCCCTACACCAAGCATAGGAAGACAAGGCGGTCAGGACTTGAAGAACATGGTGGCAGTGAGTTCCCAGGGTTTCCCCACTGTTTCCTATGTATCTCCAAAAGAGTACTGGAGAAGTCTCCAACCTAGAACCGACAGGAGGCAAACATAAAGAGGTGCTAAGAAAAGTCTGTTCTCATAGCCGAAAGATCAGGAAAAGGATGGGCTAACAAGAGAAAATCTTCTGGGCAACACTCGCCCTACCCCAGGCAAACATCAATGGAAAAACTGCACTACCATCCCACTGAGGTTTCAGGGGCTGAGCAGATAGACACTTTACTTTCTTTCTCTCTCTCACACACACACACACACATACACCCCTCCAAGGAAGCAGGCGCCAGGGCACTAATCTTCCACCCCCGTCTGGCAGAAGTGGGCACAGCTCCCATTCCCTGCCTGGTCATATTGGCAAGTCCGGTCTAGAGCTGATCTCCCATCTCCCTCCAGGCAGAAGCAGGCAACAGAACTCTGGCCCTTCTGGCACAGCAGTGTCGGCAAGATGGAGCAGAAGCAATAAGGCAGCATGAATCACTGGTCCACTTTTCTCTGGGAAGCTATCAGATGAGGAGGTGAACATCCACCCTATCCTTCTGCAAGGAGACAGTGGGAGTAAGAACAATGTGTGTGTTGTGGGGGGGAGGGCACCCAAGCAGGAAGCTGAACACACCTAGTCAGCCATCAGGTGCCACCCAACAGGGAGGCTGCCTGCTGAACAAAACAAAATAATAAAGAGTCCAGAGTGTCGTAATATCCAAACTGACCAGGATACAATAAAAATATGTAGATCACTCACCACAACCAAGGACCATGAAAGTCACAACTTGAATGAGAAAAAACAAGACACATCACCACAGAAATGAATCAGATGTTAGAATTATTTGACAAGGATTTTAAAGCAATCTTAATAAAACTACTTCAACAAGCAACCCAGAAACACCCATGGGCAGTGATTAAAAATAGCCCCAATAAAAGCCTGCTCTCTCAAGCTAAAGGATCAGGCAAAGAGCAGCCTAGGATGACAGAAAACATTTAGACAATAACCAACCACCCTACTCTAGCTAGATGAAACACTGGCTTCACTCACATCAGTAAGGGCGAAGTGGGGAACATGCCCAACCCCCTGCCAGGGTAGTGCCAGTGAAGGGTACATAAGAAGCCAAACTCCCATTCACATCAGTAACAAGGAGCCCCTCCCCAATAGGTATCAGTGCAAGCTGAAAGAGGAAACTCAACTACCATCCCCATCCGTGCCCTCTACCTTGCAGGGCACTGTCATAAAGGACCAGATAAAACAGAAGATTAAATAAGATAGAGAGTCTAATGACATAATATCCAAAATGTCTGGGTTTCTACAGAAAATCAATCATACTAAGAACTAGGAAAACATCAACATGAATGAGAAAAGACAATCAAAAGATGCTAACACAGAGATGGCAGAATTATTTGACAATAATTTCAAAGTAGCCATAATACAAAGAGATAGTCTCAAAGGAAATTTTAATTACACAGGACTCAATGAATACACATTAAATCAAAATATGTGTGATGCAGCTAAAGCAATACTAACAGAGAAATTTATAGCACTAAACGCACACATTAGAAAAGAGAAAGGCCTCAAATCAATAATATAAAGTCTTACCTCAATACCAAAAAAAGAAATGAGCCCAAAACAAGAAGGTAACAAAGATAAAAGCAGAAATCAGTGAACTCTCAAACAGGAAAAAAAAAAAAAAAACCAAAAAACAAAATTATTTAAAAATTTTAAAAATAAAATCAATGAAGCTAAAACTGGTACTGCTAAAAGATCACAAAAATTGATAAACTTCTAGCAAGACTGATAAAGAAAAGATAAAAACATCAATATCAGGAACAAAACAGGGGAGAGATCCCTAAAATCCCATGGCCATTACCACAAACTTCACACTCCTAAATTTTACAACTTAAGGAAGAGGCCAATTCCTGGAAAACCACAAACTACCATACATAACCAAGATGAAATAAACAATTTAAGTAGTTGTATTTGTTAAATTTGTAATTTTAAATTCCCAATAAAAAAAATCTTCAGGCTCAGATGATTTCACTAGAGAATTCTACCAAACATTTAAGGGAGAATTAATGTCCATTTTACACAATCTCTTCCAGAAATTAGAAGAGGAGGAAATACTTCCCAACTCATTCTATGAGGCTACCAACACAATGATATCAAAACCTGACAAAGCACAAAAAAATAAAGTATAGACCAACAACTCTTACGAACTCACGTACAAAAATCTTCAACAATATACTAGCATTTCAAATTCAGTGATGTATTAAAAGAACTGTACACCATGACCAGTTGGATTTATTCTAGATATGGAAGGCTGATTCAACATTTGAAAACCATGCCAGGGACGCCTGGGTGCCTCAGTTAGCTAAGCGTTTGCCTTCAGCTCAGGTCATGATCCCGGGGTCCTGGGATCAAGTCCCGCATCGGGCTCCCTGCTCAGTGCTGGGCCTGCTTCCCCCTCTCTCTCTCTCTCCCTGCCTGTTGCTCCCCTTGCTTGTGCTTGCTCTTGGTCTTTCTCTCCCTCTGTGTCAAACAAATAAATAAAATCTTAAAAAAAGAAAGAAAGAAAGAAAACCATGTCAACAGATAAAGAAGAAAAATCATATGATCATATCAACAAATACAATAAAAGAATGACAAAATCAAACACCAGTTTATGATTAAGGAAAAAAAACTCTGGCAAACTAGAAATAGAAGGTAAGTTTCTCAGCTTTATAAATATCATCCACAAAACCCTATAGCTAACATATTTAATGTGAAAGACCAAATGCTTTTTCCTTTTCCCAAAGATCAGGAACATGAAAGGAATGTCTGCTCTTATCACTATTATTGAACACAATATCGGAAGTTCTAATCAGAGTAATAAGCCAAGAAAAATAAATAAAAAGCATACAGACTGTAAACAAAAGAATAAACTGACACTATTTGCAGATGACATGATCATCTACACAAAAAAAAATCCTAAGAATCCACTAAAACCTCCTAGAATTATTAAGTTTAGCAAGACTGCAGAATACAAGATCAAGGCACAAAAATCAATCACATTTCTTTTAAGATTTATTTATTTATTTTAGAGAGAGAAACACACAAACATCATGAGCAGGAGGGGGCTGAGTGAGAGGGAGAGAGAGAATCTCAAGCAGACGTTGCGCTGAGCACAGAGCATAACGGGGGCCTCGATCCCAAGACCCTGAGATCATGACCTGAGCCAAAACCAAGAGTCAGTGGCTTAGGGACTGTGCCACCCAGGTACCCCAATCACATTTCTATATGCAAACAACAAAAATGGGACACAGAAGTTAAAAGCAAAACATCATTTACAATTACTTCAAGGAAAGGGGTGTCTAGGAGGCTCAGTCCATTAAGCATCAGACTCTTGACTTCAGCTTGAGGTTGTGATCTCGGGGTCGTGGAACTGATCTTCACGGGGCTGCATGCTCAGCACGGAGTCTGTTTGTCTCTCTCCCTCTGCTCCTCCCCCTGCATTTGCTCACGCACTCTCTCTCCGTGTCTCTAAAATAAAAAGGAGCGCCTGGGTGGCTCAGTCATTAAGTGTCTGCCTTTGGCTCAGGTCATGATCCTAGGGTCCTAGGTTCGAGCCCCGCAATGGGCTCCCTGCTCAGCAGGAAGCCTGCTTCTCCCTTTCTCACTCCCCTTGCCTGTGTTCCCTCTCTCGCTGTGTCTGTCAAATTACTAAACAAATCTTTAAAATAAGTAAATAGATAAATATCTTTTAAAAAGTTACTCCAAGGAAATGAAATCGTCTCACATAAACTTAATGCAATATGTATAGGATCTGTATCCTATAAATTACAAAATGTTAATGAAAAAAACTGAAGAAAGCCTAAGTAAATTGAGAAACATACTATACTCGTGTATTAGAAAACGCAACAAGATGCCAATTTTCCCAAACTGATATATGGCTTTGATGCAATTCCTATCAAAAATCCCAGCAAGTGTTTTGTAGATATAGGCAAATTTATTCTAAAATGAAAACGAAAAGGCACATGACCTGGAATTGCTAAAGAAACTTTGAAAAAGCAGAATAAAGTGAGAGGAATCACTATACCTGACGTTAAGGTTTAGTACAGAGCTACAGAATGGTTATTGAGACAGTGTGGTACTGGCAGAGGGATAAAGAGATCAATAGGGCCACAGAGATATACTAACTGATTTTTGCCTGCAAAAGCAATTCGATTAAGGAAGAAGACACTTTTCCACAAAAGGGGGTGCAACAGCAATTGGACTCCATAGCCAAGAAAGTAAAGAGACAAGACGAGAAGGGAGATGCCTCAACCTAAAATCTCACAACTTATACAAAAATTAACTCAAAATGGAACACGGACTTACACTTACTTAAATGTAAACCTATAAAACGTTTAGAAAACAAAGAAGAAAATCTTTAGGATACAGGACTAGACAAAAAGTTCTTAGACTTACCACAAAAACATAATCCGTAAAAGGAAAAACTGATAGATGATCTTAACAAGATTAAAATAATTTGCTCTGTGGAAAACCTTATTAAGTGATGAAAAAGCTATTAGCAGGGAGAAAATATTTTCAAGCATATCCCACAAAGGATTTTAACCCAGAATATAAATACATATACTTTTTTAACTCTTTGAACTCAATGGTACATAACAAAGAATCCAATTAGAAAACGGATAGAAGAAACAGGTATCTCACTGAAGATACACAGATCCAATTAAGCACATGGAAAGATGCTCAACATTACTAGCCATTAGGAAAAATGCAAATTTAAACCACAATGAGATCATCTACACATCTATTAGAATGGCTAAAATAAAAAACAGTGATAATACCAAATACTGGTGAGCATGGGAAGGAACGAGATCACTCATACATTGTTGATGGGAATGTGAATCACTCTAGAAAAAGAACATGACAGTTTCTTAGAAAACGATATATTCACTTACAACTCAGCAGTTATACTCTGGAGCATTTATCACAGGGAAATGAAAACTTTTGTTCACAAAAAAATCTGTACACAAATGTTCATACAGCTTTATTTGTAATAACCAAGCCTGGAAACAAACTAAAGGTCCTTCAACAGGTGAATAAGCAGTGGTACCTCCATACTATGGACTACTACTCAGCAATTAAAAAAAAAAAAAAAACCCTATTGGTTCATGCTAAAACTTAGATGAGTCTCAAGGGAGTTTTCCTGAGAAAAAAGCCAATCTCAAAAGGTTATACACTGAACCATTTCCATTTAAATAGTATCCTTGAAAAGACAAAATTAGAGAGATGAACAGATCGGTGGTTGCAAAGAGTTAGGGAGAGGGGAATGGAGGAGTGCAACTGTGGCTATCAACAGCACAAGGGAGCCTTGTCATAAAACTGTTCTGTACCTTGACTGTGGTGGTCCCGTGAATCTACACCAGTGATAAAAACCATATATGTGTGTGCGCATGTATGTATATATGAGTGCATGTAAAACTGGTGAAATATGAATAAGGCCAATGGATTATATCAATGTCAGTTTTCTGGTTATAATATTCTACTATAATTATGCAAGATGATACTATTAGTAGCAATTAATTGAAAGATATATGGAATCTAGGGGCGCCTGGGTGGCTCAGTGGGTTAAAGCCTCTGCCTTCGGCTCAGGTCATGATCCCAGAGTCCTGGGATGGAGCCCCGCATCGGGCTCTCTGCTCAGCAGGGAGCCTGCTTCCTCCTCTCTCTGCCTGCCTCTCTACCTACTTGTGATCTCTGTCTGTCACATAAATAAATAAAAATCTTAAAAAAAAGATACATGGAATCTATTATTTCTTACCATTGCATGTAAATCTGTAATTATCAAGATAAAAATTTTATTTTTTTTTAATTTTTAAAAAGATTTTATTTATCCATCTTACACACACACACACACACACACACAGAAAGAGATCACATGTTGGCAGAGAGGCAGGCGGCGGGTTGGGGGAGGGGGGAAGCAGGCTCCCCACTGAGCAGAGAGCCCGATGTGGGGCTTGATCCCAGGACCCAGACCACGACCGGAGCCAAAGGCAGAGGCCCAACCCACTGAGCCACCTAGGTGCCCCTCAAGATAAAAATTTTAACAAAATCAAGAAAGCAATATGTGAAAATCAATGTGAAACAGGAAGTGTCCAATCCAAGATTTCAGAGGTTTCAGAGGTTTCACAGTGCCCCAAAGAAACACACATCCCATTAGTAAAAAACTGTTTATTCCTCATGGAACAGTTTGTGAAAAGGAAATCTGAAAGACTCTTTAATGAGCCAAGAGACTGGGTTCTACAAATGAGACTGTTTGAACTGTCAGAGCAAGATGCTGTTCATTGGCAGGGTTAACATCTCGGGTGTGCCCGTACTCTACCCTTCCTTCCACCCGGTGGGGTGGGAAGAAGCTTCTGAGGAAGAGTAGATCAATCACTTAAAAGAAAAAAAAAGAAGCTACATTTCTTGCACATCTAAGTAGTGGGAGTTCTGTAATCCTGCTATATATGATTTAAGATACTAATACTAAAAGCTTCTGTAATGGAATCAATGCAATTCCATTTCTAAAACTCTAGTAGATTCTGCTTAGATTAAAATGTATCAAAGAAGAGTTCAAAAGACTAGGAAAGGGGCACCTAGGTGGCTCAGTGGGTTGAAGCCTCTGCCTTCGGCTCAGGTCATGGTCCCGGGGTCCTGGGATCGAGCCCCGCATCGGGCTCTCTGCTCAGCAGGGAGCCTGCTTCCTCCTCTCTCTCTGCCTGCCTCTCTGCCTACTTGTGATCTCTGTCTGTCAGATAAATAAATAAAATCTTTAAAAAAAAAAAAAAGACTAGGAAAGATGAATGCAGCTAGAAACTCTGAGGAGGCAAACAAGCAGGTTGCGCTCTTAAAATTTTATTAGATAAAGAACATTCTCGAGAATATATGATGGACAAGGTCTACATTTGCATTTAATAAAACTTAACATGACATTAGTCTAATGTGAAATGTTAAACCATTTAGTGTACAGAACTGTTTATGTAGCTGTCGTGCAAGAACAAAGTATAAAGCTCAGCATTTTCACCATCTGTTTTAGAAAAGTCATTTGAATAAACAGATTTCTTCAGTATATATTTCCAACACATTAGTTACATAGGTAAGACTCAAACCTTTTTCAACCTTTCTTGCATTCCAAATAAAATCTTAGTACAAACATCATAAACACTGGCCATCCAAAAGACTGCCTCCCAAAACTCATGAACAGAATATGAGTTCTAAAATAATGCTTATTACGTGGTTTATTAAGTAAAATAAAGCCAAGAACTATCAGTTACTGTAAAATTCATGTAAGATACACATTTAATAGTCCAGCTCTACGCATTCCTTTTTAAGTTTCTCACATTGAGTGCTGTTTACACAACTAAAAGTTTATCATGCAAGTATCAGTCATTACATTTCAAAACAAGGACATCATTCCTGACACCTTTCTATAAAAGAAAAAAAAAATCACAATGAATAGAACCAGTATCCGTAATAAACTAAACTGGGTAAAGGGGAGGCACTTTGGGGAGGGAAGAGTGTTTCACTTTCACAGTTGGAATGAGGTAAACATCACTGGGCCCACACCACGAAATCCATGAGAAAGGATGAAACCTGATCCCTGCATTACTTTAAAATCCCATGTTTATGAGTTTATATTGCATTTGCTTGTACCAATACATGAAAGATATCTATCACTTTCATATACATTGAACCATTCTCAGGAAATATGGGAGAGAAAAAGTCCTTACTAATACACCACCTAAAGCAACTTTTACTTAGAATGTAAATTCTTCGAGTCAACCATTTCAAATACCAACTGTGTTCCTCCATCAGTCCCCGGTTTCTCCTCTCCTATCCCAGATCCCCTCGTCCCAAAAGAACCCATTATGTCTGTTAAGCCTCATAACTGACATGGCTGAGTACAACCTCCTCTGGAACAAAAGTACACTCTCCACCGTACCTTCCTTTTCTTTAACAGCTGAGCAGAATCATAATGCTTTCAGGCGTATGTCTAGATCGCTAGGTCATGAAGGCTGCTGCGGGCAGAACTGCTGGCTTTGCAGAACGGCTGCTGCTCTACAATGACTACTGCCCAGTAACTACTTTTGTCCTGCCCGCCCCCCACCAAAATTCTGCTTATGGGGGAAATCAAAAGGCTGTGCGTGCAAGTCAGAGGGGGTGATTCCCCCCTGCCCTATTAGATCTTGCTATGCTTTCTGTTTAGCATGGGTTTGCTCGTTTCCTTGTTTATTGTAACTGCGGCAGGAAGAACTGCTCCTGTTTCCAGAGGCCGCCCTGTCGATGGGAAGGGACATGGAGGAAAGAGGAGCAACCGATGAAGAGTCAGTGGAGGGGCTTGGCAGACCAGATGTATCAAGGTAAGACTCACTCTCTGGATCCTTCACATGACCCTTTAAGCCCCTAAAGAAGACACAGAACAACTCCATGATGTTCAGAGCAAGAGACACCAAGGACACCACCAGCATGAAGAGAATGAAGATGCTTTTCTCTGTGGGGCGAGAGAGGAAGCAGTCCACCTGATGCGGGCAGGGGTCTCGTTTGCAAGTGTAAACCGCATTCAGGCTGAATCCATAGACGTACCACTGGATCAGCAGGAAGGCCACCTCAAAAACAGACTTGAAGAAGACACTAACGGTATAGACTCGCAGCAGGCCCCTTCTCATTTTCACCTTACAGTGTTCTTCAATGCTACACTTGAACTTCTTGACTTCGATTTCGACTTCCTGCAAGTGCACGTCCATGTTGGCACCATCGTTCTGAGTGACTCTGAGTTCCTCCCCTCTCTTTTGCAACTTCTCTTCCTTGCGTATCATGTGGAACACGTGGGCCAGGTACAAGAGTGAGGGGAGGGACACAAAGATGATCTGCAGGACCCAGAAGCGCACATGAGAGATCGGAAAGGACTTATCATAGCAGACGTTCTCACAACCAGGCTGCCGAGTATTACAACGAAAGGCAAACTGCTCATCGTCCCAGGCTGACTCAACAGCTGTCCCAAGTAGCAGGATTCGGAAAACGAAAAGGACGGAGAGCCACACCTTCCCTCCAGGGGTGGAGTGAGCTTGAACCTTATCAACAAGTTGGCCTAAGGCACTCAAGTCACTCATGCTGCCTGTTGGCTGTTCTTTCGCTTAAAAGAAGTGAAGAAGGCACACCAAGTGATGGCACTCCTTGGAGGATGAAGTAAAATGGAAAAGTAAGTTCGAGTACTCAACACTTTCCAAAGTTTCAAAGTCTGCTACACCCTTCGGTCCCTTCCTCGCTCTTCTTCCTAAGGAAAGATAACTGCTGAAACCTAATAAAAGCTTATGTGGATTCATTTCCACACATGGTGAGCAAATACTTTAAGTAAGGATGTACACATATCAATAATGGGACAAATTAAATAAATGAGGGGACTCAGGGGCACCTGGGTGCCTCAGTCAGTTAAGCAGCTGCCTTCACCTCAGGTCATGATCCCAGGGTCCTGGGATCGAGCCCCTCATTGGGTTCCCTGCTCAGTGGGGAGTCTGCTTCTCCCTCTCCCTGCTACTTACCCTGCTTGTGTGCTCTCTCTCTGTGTCAAATAAATAAAATCTTTAAAAAAAAAAAAAAAAGAGAGAACAACACATCTAAAGGTTTCCTTCAATTCCAGAATAAAATCTCCAAAGATGAAGACTGAAACACAGAAACTAATTAAAAATTCACATGCATATATTGACTAATTCATCTTCAAACGTTACCCGGGCCATCACTTCCCAAGTAGGGAATGACAGGGGTGCCTGGCTGGCTCAGTGAGTACAGGATGTGATTCTTGATCTCGGGGTTGTAAGTTTAAGTCCCGTGTTGGTGTGGAGACTGCTTTAAAGGGGGAGGGGGGACCAAATATATAATGATATTCATCTGAGCATTATTTATTCAGTGCCTACTAGATACCAGGTACTATATTGGATATTGGTCCCTATGGATGAGTAAAACAGAATTCCTGTACTTGTGCAACTTGCAAGTAACTAAAAGAAACAGATCGTTAAAAGTACAATATTTTAGGGATGCCTGGGGGGGCCCAGTCAGTTAACTATTTGACTCATGATCTCAGCTCAGGTCTTGATCTCAGGATTGTGAGTTCAAGCTGCACTGAACTCTGAGGAGCCTACTTTAAAAAAAAAAAAGAAAAGTACAGTATTTTATTAAACCTAAGACACAACTGATTATAAGATAAACCATTATGTTACTTACCATTTAGAAAGCAATCAAGGCATCCAGTGTTAAGAGGTGCCTCAATTTCAGAAACGTGAGGGGAAATGTACATTTTAGAATCAGTGAAAAAGTCTAAATGAATATAGAATTGCAATTTTAAGTTAAGTGCTAAGAAGTTTAAAAAAAAAAAAAAAGGTACTGGCAGAAGTTAACTCAAGGAAATGCAGATCAGTCTGTATAGAGTCAGCCAGGCAAAGAGTCTGAAAACTATCAGCTGTGATGGAAGCCAGCACAGGCAAGGCTCTGGGAGAACTCACTGGACTCCGGGAGCTCAGCGGCAAGCAAACTGGTTAGCAGGTATCAAGCAGAGGTAGCACAGCCCAAGACTGGTGCTGGAGCAGGCTGCCTCAGGCATCTGCTTAGCAACAGCAGAGACACCCAGGAGCAGAAAGCATGATTATACTGTGATAGTAGGGCAAGACTGAAGCTGAGGGGAAAATTACTAATGGCAGTTCAGGAGCTCTAGGGGTCTGTAGGAAGGCTGGGGGGAAGAGAAGACACAACTGAAGAATGTACAGAGCACTACAGGGATGAGGGTTCTGTAATAAAATGGGCAGCAAGGGAGTTTTCGTGGTGACAGAAAGAGAAGATGTCAAGAATCATGGGGGTGATCCTGAGTCTCTCTCCTAGAGAGGGTAATGGATGATCAATCCTGGCACTGTGGTCTTGAATGCTGTGGTGAATGAAGGGACATTTTGTAAGGGTAGCTGCCATCCCAGTTAGCATAAAGTAGCAAGATCATGATTGCGGCCCCCCACTCCCCTCCCACCGGCAAAAGAGGAACTCCAGCTCCCTCTTTATCTGGAAATTGCAAGTCGGGATCCAGCCAACAGAGGCCTCAACTTAAATCTTACTTACTGAATGTGAACCACTATCTCCATTGAAATGGGAACACATGAAAGCTTTTCTGTTAAGACCCAGTATTAAGTGCCCCTACTGAAGACCTGCTCTTCTTTCTCCATTACCTCCTGATAGCCCTATTTCTTTTTTCTTTTTTTAAGATTTTATTCATTTATTTGACAGAAAGAGAGATCACAAGTAGGCAGAGAGGCAGGCAGAGAGAGAAAGGGAAGCAAGCTCCCTGCTGAGCAGAGAGCCCAATGCAGGGCTTGATCCCAGCAACCTGAGATCATGACCTGAGCCGAATGCAGCTGCTTAACCCACTGAGCCACCTAGGCGCCCTCTGAGAGCCCTATTTCTTTATAAGAAATGTCTGTAAGCAAAAGCCTAAGCAAAGGTTTCTGCCTCTAATTCAAATCATGCTAGAAGAATGGATCTTCCTTTATTTTTGAGATTTTGTTTTTTAGTAATCTCAACACCCGAGGTGGTCTCAAACACACGACCCTGAGATCAAGAGTCACATGTTCCAACAACTGAACCAGCCAGGCACCCTGGAGCTTACTTTAAAACAAACCACAACTAATTGATTATTACATGGCAAAAAAATAATTATTTTCAATCAAATCCTTTCAATACAGCATGAACTCATCATTTCTAAAAATAAAATTTACTTAGTATGTTAGGAAAAAACCCATAATATTTAATATTTTAATTCTCACTCCTGAAAAACTTTAATTCCCAAAGATATATATTCATTTTAAACAATTAAGAAAGTTAAAAGAGAAAAATATTTCTTAAACATGAGTTTGCCAACTAATAATCTTAACACCATTCAGCTGATTTGTTTCTTGGTTTAACAACTATTCCTCACAGTAGATTCAGTGAGAAAAATAAAACTTAAAATGAAACCTAAAAAAAGGGGGCAAGGTTAATGCAATTTACAATGTCTCAATTGCCCAAGGTTGGTTACAACTGTTCTCCAAGGATAAGAACTGAAGGTTCCCAAAATGCAATTTTTTAGCAAGTAATCAAATTACAAGGCTTTGAAGTATATACTGTACTTTCTCAGTTGCTTAAATTAACACATTTTAGCCAAATTGTCCTTTATCATGCAGATTCTAGAGGTAATCCTATTAGGCTAAAGTCACCAAGATCTACAGTTTATAATTAATACATTCTTCAAGGTTAATTGAAAATAAACCACTGGCAGCATAAGAGTTAGGCATTTATTCTCGTTAGTTTTTCAAATTTAAACAGTGCTTAGTCTCCAGAGATTTCAAAATGCCTCAGAAAATTGAGTTACTTTTTCAAAAACAAGTAGGGTAAAGTAATAACGAGGGAAGGTTAAAGACAATAATCCCTGAAACTACTTTAGCACGGATTCTAAAAGCTATCTGATAAAAAAAACAGTGCTGGGGAGGCGAGGGGGAGAAAATCAATAATTCCAGTTAATTTAGGGTGAAGTTATTAGCAATTTTCTAGAACTATAAGAAGCTCTTAAGTTTTTCAAATATTTTGTTCCAAAAAAGTTCTTGCTGAGCACTTGGAAAATATACAGATTCAAAATTCAAAGGGATGAAAATAACTAAGAATGAGTCATCTCAGCGAAGCAAATGGTTCATAGAGAAGTTAAAAGTCTCTTGCTGAACAAATTATTTTTAAGCTGGACAAGGTATTTCCAATTTTAAAACATAAAACATCAGGTTTCGGCCCAAAAAATAAAGTGCTTGAATATTATCACACTCCTATCCTTAGAGCAAGAGAAAAAAACCCCAAAAAAACAAACAAAACAAAACAAAACAAAACAAACCCCACCACATTGAAAATCAACTTTCTTTAGGGTTATCAGATAATTCAGGACATAAGGCAAATTGAATTCCTGAAATCTGGAGAGACAGGCAAATAGAATCACACCTAAGAACAGCTTACCTGGAGCAGGAGGCACTAGAGCAATACACTAGGAAGAAAACTTAAATGGTAATTTTGACAAAGGGATGCAAGTAAGAACTCCTCGCCACCAAGTCTTAGGAGGGCCCTCCACACTTCCTTGGCTCTACTTCAGGACTTCCCCAGGTTCTGAACATGAAGATCCTAGAATGATCTCCTCCCCTTTTCGGTAAGAGAGTTTTTTTTTTTTTTTTTAATTTATTTAAAAAAAGCAACAATTTTGAATTAAGCCCAGGGTTAAGATCCAGTAAAAACCGTCTCCCTTTTAAGGAAGAAGGGGAACATAACCATTTTGAAAAACACCAGGGAAAAATAACTGTTTTGAAATAAGCCTAGAACATTCTGTAAAACAAAGGCCAATACTCAAAGGGAAAATTTACCAGAGCCTTACATATTGTCCTGGGAGAGGGGAAACTAGCCAGCTACAGCCCCTCTAGCCTTCTTGCTTCACCTAAAACGAAGGGGAGAAAAAAAGCTAAAAAAAATACTTCTGAAGGTTCCAGGCCAGGACTCAGGCCCACCAAAAGACTTAAGATTTGGTCCTAAGACTGTAGAACATTTCCTCTTCTCCATACTCTACCACCAGGTCATGAAGTTCTGATACAGTAACAGCAGATTTCAAAAGGAAAGAGTTACAAGAAGCAGACTATTTAAGCTACTAACTATTTAAGCTATTTAAAAAGGAGTTCTTAGGGAAACACAAAGACAATGGGGGAGAAAAATAAACAAACAAAAAGACACTGGAGGAAACTGAAGCCTCTGGCACCTACACATACAACACCCAGCCAGCCCCAAGTCCAATAACTTAAACCATCACACTAAGTGCCCATTTACCTCAGTTCCTATTACCTGATATAGCCTATCTGGGTTTATTTTGTTTTGTTTAAAGATTTTATTTATTTACTTATTTGACAGAGAGAGAGGGAGCACAAGCAGGGGGAGTGGCAGGCAGAGGGAGAGGGAGTGGGAGAAGCAGAAGATACTTACCAGACTGAGTCACCCAAGCGCCCCCTATCGGGGTTTTAAAAAACATTAAAAAACCTGCTAAAAAGGGCGCCTGGGTGGCTCAGTGGGTTAAAGCCTCTGCCTTCGGTTCAGGTCATGGTCCAGGGGTCCTGGGATGGAGCCCCTCATCGGGCTCTCTGCACAGCGGGGAGCCTGCTTCCCTTCCTCTCTCTCTACCTGCCTCTCTGACTACTTGTGACCTCTGTCTGTCAAATAAATAAATAAAATCTTAAAAAAAAAAAAAAAAAAGCCTGCTAAGAGACATGACAAAAGGCAGTCTGAGGAGACAAAGCATGCATCAGAATCAGACTCAGATATGGCACAGATCTGGGGATTATGAAAGATAATTTCAGATAGGGAATTTAAAATAACTATGAGTATTATGTTAAGAGCTCTAATGGAAAAAGTAGACAAAATGCAAGTACAGACGGGTAATGATGGGTAATAAGCATACACAATTCTAAGAAAGAATTAAAAGAAATACTACAAGTAAAAAACACAACAACACAATGAATGCTTATTCATTCATGCCAAGGAAAGAATTAGGGAATTTAAAAATATTTCAAGAGAAACTTTCCAAACTAAATGCAAAGAGAAAAAAGGAATTTTTTAAAGCAGAAAATATTATCTAAGAACTACAGAACAATTACAAAAGGTATAACCAGATTACCAGAAGGAAAAAAATGAGACAAAGTTAAAGAAATATTTGAAAGAATAATGGCCAAAAATCTTCCAAAATTAATGAGATCAAATCACACATCAAAAAAGCTCAGCGCAGACCAAGCAAGATAAACACCAAAAAACTACAACTAGACATCATATTCAAACTTTAAAAAAAAAAAAAAAAAGTATCTTACCTACAGAAAACAAGGACAGGAAACACATCCAGCTTTTTCTGGGAGCCATGAGGTAAAATATTTCAAGTGTTGGGGAAAAAAAACCCACCAACCTACAAAGTATTCAGTGAAATTATCCTTCAAAAGTGAAGGAGAAATACCTTTTTAGATAAACAAAAACTGAGGGAATATTTTAACAGTAGAGCACGTAGTAAGAACTGTTTTAAAAAATTCTTTAGGAAAGGAAAACCATACAAGTCAGATACTCAGATCTACACAAAATAAGAGCACCAGAGAAGGAATAAATGAAGGCAAAATCTGTTTTTCTTATTCTTAATTAACAGATAATCACTTAAAGTAAAGGAGTAACAATGTATTCATTGATTATAGCATACGGATAAGTAAAATGAGTGACCGCAATGTTACAAGGGCGATGGGAAGAAGGAACTGGGAAAATTCTAGTGTAACATACTTGCAGTGCCTGAAAAGCAGAATACATTTATCTGATGGTGGACTTAGATAAGTTGTAAATATATGCAGTAAACTCTAGAACAATGACTAAAAATCTTTTTTAAAGAAGTATATAATGGACATACTAAGACAGGACAGAAAACAGAATCTTATAAAATGGTCAATTAAAATCAAAACGAAGAAAAAGAGGGTAGTATTTTTGTTTAAAGAGGAAAAAAAGGGAAGGGAAGTGGAGGCCTGGCCGGCTTGTAACGCCTTGATTTCAGGGTCATAAGTTGGAGCCCTACATTGGGTGCAGGGATTAGCTCTCCGCACCCCCAACAAAAAAAAAAAAAAGGAAAAGAAAAAAATGAGGGAATCTGGATGACTCAACTGGTTGAGCGTCCAACTCGATTTGGGCCCAGATCATGATCTAAGGATCCTGGGATTGAGCCCCACATTGTACTGGGCTCTGCCCTCTGCAGGGAGTCTGCTTGAGATTCTCTTTCTCCCTCTTCTTCTGCCCCTCCCTCCCCACATGCTCTCTTGCAAATAAATCATCTTTTTAAAAAAGTGTAATGGGGCACCTGGGTGGCTCAGTCGGTTAAGTCTCTGCCTTGGGATCAGGTCATGATCCCAGGGTTCTGGGATCAAGCCCCACATCCAGCTCTCTGTTCAGTGGGGAGCCTGCTTATCCCTCTCCCTCTGCCTGCCACTGCCCTTGCTTATGCACTCTTTCTCTCTGTCAAATGAGTAAATAAGATCTTTTAAATAAATAAATAAAAATAATTTAAAAATGTAACAAATACAAAAGTTACAAAAGTAAAAAGGGTTCATATTAACCCAATCACATTAATAATCACGTTAAAATCATTACAAATGCAAATGGCTTTAAAAAGAGAGCATGCAAGTGTATAAGCAGGGGCAGAGAGGGGCAGAGTGAGGGAGGGAGAGAATCTTATGCAGGCTCCACACTCAATGTAGAGCCCAATGTGGGGCTCAATCCCACAATCCCAAGATCATGCCCTGAGCAGAAATCAAGTGTTGGTGGCTTAACTGACTGAGTCATCCAGATGCCCCTATAAAAATGGGTTTCTAAAACCACTTTAAATAAAAAGACGCAAATAGCTTAAAAGCAAAGAGATGCAAAAAGGTATACCACATTAGCACTAATCTAAAGAAAGCTGGAGTAGCTATATCAATTTTAGACAAAGCAGATTTCAGGACCAAGACAATCATCAGGAATAAAGAGGGACATTACAAAATGATACATTCTTCAAGAAGACCTAACTATCCTTAATATGCAGGCACCAAACAAAAGAGCACCAAAATACTTGAGATAAATACAGATAGAACTTCAAGGAGAAACAGACAAACGCAACATTATAGGTGGAGACTTCAACACCCACCCCTTTCAGTCACTGACACATCCTACGGGTTAAAAAAAGAAAAGAAAAGAAAAGAAAAAGAAAAACTGACTAAGGATATAGGTGAACTGAAAAGCACCATCAACTAAGTAGATCTACTAGACATTTACGTAATACTTCTTCTAAGCACAATACATATTCTTCTCAAGTTTACATGGAGTATTCCTCAAGGTAGACCAAATTCTGGGCCATAAAACATAACAGATTTTTAAGCATAAAAATCATACAGTGTATACTCTCATGGAACGCCCAGGTGACTGAGTCAGTTAAGCCTCCAACTCTTGAGTTCAGCTCAGGTCATGATCTCAGGGTCATGGAGCCTGCTTGGGATTCTCTCTCCCTCTCCCTCTGCCCCTCTTCCCCACTGCTCTGGTGCTCACTCACTCTCAATAAATAAAGTGCATGCTCACAACCAATGGAATTAAACTAGAGATCAAGAACATAAAGCTGGAAAATCTCAAAACATTTAGAGATTAAGCAAGACACTTCTAAGTAAGACACAAATCAGGGGCGCCTGGCTGCCTCAATCAATGAAGCATGCAACTCTTGATCTTGGGGTCATGCGTACAAGCCCCACATTGGACATAAAGCTTACTTAAAAAAATAAAAATTAAAAAATAGCACACAAGTCAAAAGAATAAATCTTTAGAAATGTAAAAATACTTTGAACTAAATGAAAATGACAGTACAAAATTGCGTGATGCCGCAAAAGCTGTGTATAGGGAAAAAGTTTATAGCACGGGATGCATACCTGAGAAAAAAGAACAGACCTAAAATCATTAACTAAAAAAATAAAGTTTAAAAAAAATAAAATCAGTAATTAAGCTTGTATCTTAGGAAATAAGACAAAGAGGGATAACTTAAGCCTAAAACAGCAAGAAAATAATAATAAACTTTACAGAAGTAATCAATGAAATTGAACACAGGAATTCACCAGTGAAAAAAATCAATGAAAATAGGGGCTCCTGGGTGGCTCAGTGGGTTAAGCCTCTGCCTTTGGCTCAGGTCACTATCCCAGGGTCCTGGGATCGAGCCCCACATCGGGTTCTCTGCTCAGCAGAGAGTCTCTGCTCTGCCTCCTTGTGATCTCTCTCTCTCTGTCAAATAAATAAATAAAATCTTAAAAAAAAAAAAAAGAAAGAAAAATCAATGAAAACAAAAGCTGGCTCTTTTAAAAGATCTTTTAAAAGATCAGTAAAATTGATAAACCTCTAGCCAGGCTAACCAAGAAAAAGACACAAATTATGAGTATCAGAAATGAAAGAAGAGTCATCACAACCAATCACATGGGCATTAAAAGGATCATAAAGGAATATTATGAACAAATCTATGCCTATCAGTTTGGTAACTTAGGTAAATGGACCAATTCCTTGAAAGATACAAAGTACCAAATGTACAAAAGGAATAACAGATAATCAGAATAGCCTATATATGTGGAAGAAAATCAGTAATAACCTTATAAAACAAAAAGTCCCATATCCAGACTGTTTCATTGGTAACTGCTAAACATTTAAGGAGAGATTATACCAATTCTCTACAATCTCTTCCAGAAAAATCTCTTCCTTCCAGAAGTAGAGGAACAATTCTTAACTCACTCTAGGTAGGCCACTATTACCTTAATACCAAAACCAGATAAACTCATTAAAGAAAGGTAAACTACAGACAAATATCTCTCAGGAACAAAGACGTAGAAATCCTCAACAAATATTAGCAAAGAAAATACAGCAAAGTATAAAAAGAAGGACACATCGTGACAATATGGGATCTGTCCCAGGTGTGCAACACTGGTTCAACATTCTAAAATCAATTCATGTAATCTGCCATCATCAGAGGGCTAAAATAGAAACATTGTATATCATAGCCATTGATGCAGAAAAGCACTGACAAAAGCCAACACTCACTTGTGATAAAATCTCTTACTAATCTAGGTATAGAAAGAATGTCCTCAATTTAATAAAGAACGTCTACAAAAAAACCAACAGTTAACATCATTCTTAATGGTAAGAAACTGCATGCCTTCCCCTAAGCTCAGAAACAAGTTAAGAATAACCCCTCTTGCCAATTTTATTCAACATTTTACTGGAAGTCATAACACAATAAGAAAAGGAAATAAAAGGGATACAGATTGGGAAAAAAAATAAAATTTTGTTCACAGATGACAGGATTTTCCAGAAGAAAATATCAAAAAATCTACATTAAAAAACTCCTGGAACTAATAAACAATTCTATCTAGGTCACAACTTATAAGGGTAATATACAAAAATCAACTGCTTTCCCATATACCAGCAATGAATAATCGGGAAAAAAAAATTAAAACAATACCACTCACATTATCACACACACAAAAAAGTACTTAAGTATAAATCTAACACAATTTTTCAAAGATATGCATGCAAAAATCTACACAGCTATGTTGAAAGAAATCAAAAGATTTAAATAAATAGAGAAATACTTTGCAATCGTGGATCGGTATTAAGATGTCAGTTCTCAACTTGATCTATAGATTCAGTGGGATCCCAATCCCAGTAAGCTATTTTGTGAAACATTAAAGAGCCCCAAAACAGACCCAACACAAACACAGCCGATTTTTGACAAAGAAACAGAGACAATCCAATGGGGTAAAAGATCTTTTCAACAAATGGTACTGAACATCCATACACAAAATAAAGGATCTAGATACAAACCTTTTAAGTTTAACAAAACCTAACTCAAAGTGGATCATAGACCTAGATACAAAACTACAAAACTTCTAAAAAATAACCTAGAAAATCTAGGTGACTCTTGACTTCAGTGATGAGTTTTTAGATACAACACCAAAAGGATAATAATCCGTACATACACAGAAAAACTGGTACACTGGGTATCATTAAAATTAAAATTTTCTGCTCTGCTAAAGTCACTGTTAACAGAAAGAAAAGACATGCCACAGACTGATGAAAATATGTGCAAAGTACATATCTCCTGAGTGATGGCACTGAAAATGGCAAAATAAGGAAATCTAGGACTCAATAAAAACAGATAATGAGCTGGCAAAAAGTGTTAGAGTCAACTTTTCTAGAACTCTTCAACTAATCAAAAAGTAAAAACAACCAGGGAAAGACTTGATAAAGGAAGTAGCTACTTTGTGATATGAGCATGATATGCATTTTAAACTGCCCACCTACCTTACCTCACATACAGTATTCATGATGAACAAGCAGACAACAAATAGAAGGCAACTTCTCAACCTGATGAACGACATTCATGAAAAACCAGTAGCTAACACCATGCATACTCGATGGTAAGAAAATGAAAGGCTTCTCCCCCCCAAGATCAAGAACAAGACAAAGATACCTACTTTTGCCACTTAATAACATTATACTGGAAATTCTAACTAGAACAACTAGGCAAAACAAAGATATAAAAGGTGTCCAAATTTAAAAGGAAGGAATAAAACTATTCTCATTCATAGATGATATACATACAGAAAATCCTAAAGAATCCATGTATTAGAGCTAACAAACAAATTCACCAAAGTTCCAGGATAAAAAATCAAAATACAATAGCCAGTAGTCCACAAAATGTTACCATAATATGACCCAGCAATTCTACTCCTAGGTATATATACAAAGGAATTAAAAGATATTTGTCTGTGAGTGTTCATAGGAGCATTATTCACATTAGCCAAAAGTGGAAACAATTCAACTGTTCACCAACAAATGAATGGATAAACAAAATGTGGTATATACATACAAAGGAAAATTATTCAGCTATAAAAAAATGAAGTTTTGATACACAGAATATAAACGAACCTTAAAAACATCATGCTAGTATAAGCCAGACATAAAAAGACAAATATTGTATCATTTCACTTATATGAAATATCTAAAATAGGCAAAACTGTAGAGAAATAAAGTAGATCAGAAGTTACTAGGGGTTGGGGATAAGGGGGAATGGGGGAGTTATTGCTTAACTGCTATGGTTTCTTTTGGGGTGATAAGGAAAATTGGAAATAAACAGGTGACAGATAACAAATATTGTGAATTCAGTTGGTGACACTGAACTGTACACTTAAAAATGGTTAAAATGATAAATTGTTATACATATTTTATGATTTTAAAAAATCAGTAGTATTTCTTTACACTAGCAACTGATGATCCAAAATGTAAATTAAGAAAGCAATTCCATTTACAAGAACATCCAAATGAATAAATACCTAGGAATAAATCAAACCAAGCAAGTAAAAGACAAACACATTGAAAACTACGAAGTATTGATGGAAGAAGTTAAAGACGACTTAAATAAATGGAAGGTCCTACGTTCATGGATTAGAAAAATTTATATTGGTAACATAACAATATGCAAAGTCATCCACAGATTCAGTGTCATTCCTATCAAAATTCCAATGGCCTTTTTTTCAGAAATGGGAATGGTACTCCTCAAATTCATATGGAATTACAAGGGGCCCTCAATAACTAAAACGGGTTTCCTTGTGGGGTTTTTTTTGGGGGGGGAACGAAGTTGGTAGATTCACACTTACTGATTTCAAAACTTAATACAAACCCACAGTAATCAAAACTGTGTAGCACTGGCCTAAGGACAGACACACAGAACACAGGTATAAAACTGAGAGTCTGGAAATAAACCCATATAGTGATGGTCAATTTATTTTCAACAGGGTGACACCACCAATAAATAGGGAAAAAACTCTGTGCAACAAATGATGTTGGGACAATTGCTTATCCACATTCTAAAGAATGAAAGTGGACCCCTATCTCATACCACAAATAAAAATTAACTCAAAGGGGTGCCTGGGTGGCTCAGTGGGTTGAGCCTCTGCCTTCGGCTCACGTCATGATCTCAGGATCCTGGGATCAAGCCCCACATCGGGTTCTCTGCTCAGTAGGGAGCCTGCTTCCCCACCCCACCCCCCAAAAAATTCCAGTTAGTTAACATACAGTGTAAGACTAGTTTCCGGCATACACTCTAGTGATTCTACACTTCCACACATCAGCCGGCACTCATCAGGACCAGTGCCCTCCTTCATCCCGGTCTCCTGTTTCACCCACTCCTCTCACGCACCTCCCCTCTGGTAGCCGGCAGTGTGTTCTCTATGATTAAGAGTCTGTATCTGATAAAGGACTTATATCCGAAATACATAAAGAATTCTTACAACTCAACAATAAAAGCAACCCAATTAAAAAATGGGCGGGAGGGGTGGGCTAAATGGATGATGGGTATTAAAGAGGGCACACGTTGGGATGAGCAATGGGTGTTCAATGTAAATGATGAATCACTAAATTCTACTCTGGAAACCAATGCTATACTGTATGTTAACTAACTTGAATTTAAATTTTTTAAAATGGGCAAAGGACTTAAATAGACATTGTTCCAAAGGAGATATGCAAATGGCCAACAAGCACAAGAAAAGATGCTCAACATCACTAATCATTATAGACATGCAAATCAAATACACAATATACTACTACTTTATGTCACTAGGATGGCCACAACAACAACAGCAACAACAACAACAACAACAAAAGGAAACAAGTATTAGCAAGGATACGGAGAAATTGAAACCCTTGTACATTGCTGACAGGAATGTAAAGTGGTACAGCTGCTATGGAAAAACAGTTTTGTGGTTCCTCAAAAAGTTGAACATACAACTCCCATATTACCTATCACTTCTGCTCTTAGGTATAAACCCACAAAGAACTGAAAACAGGAACTCAACCAAACTTCACAAAAGTTCACAAACTTCACAAACTACACAAAAGTTCACAGAGGCATTATCATGATAGCCAAAAGATGCAAGGTGGAAAACAACTCCTATGCCATTATGGGGTTTGGGAAATACTTGTTTTTCCTTTATTACTGACATGAGTATTTTCCTCAGTTAGACTTTCATGAAGAATTTATTGATAAAATGGAAAAGGTTTCACATTATCATTTCAACTACTATCTTCTGTCAAATTTACCTCCCCCAAGCTATGTGTTAAGCTTCCTGATAAAAGAAAACAGGATCTTACATTTGTGTATTTATACATGCTAGGCTAAATTCCTCAAAAATAGGAATTACTTTTTGACTTCTACAGAGCCAGGGCCAGGCAGAGTACCTGACATTTTGTGGGCACTCAACAGATTTTGCTTGAGCAGATATTTGGTTGAATTGTACTTTATAATGCCTTGTCTAGAACAGTACTTTAAGTACAGAAGATCCAGAAAATTTTGATATTTTAAAATTAAAAAGCTTTAACATATGAAACAAACCTTTAAATTAGGAATGAGTCAAGCTCAGAAGCATTGTAGAATATCGACTATAGATAGCTTCTAATAGTATTTCAGGATTGGATTACTATTTATATAAAAATAGATCATCGTGCACTACTTTCCAGTTACTGCTTTCAACAACTGACAGTTATGCTTAACGACTTAAAAGTATCCCACCATCTGGGCATTTGTTGATTAGTTCCTTTTCTTGTATTACCAGTGAATACATAACTCAGGCCTATGTAAAAAAATGATTTGCTTTCATTTTTGCTCCTGAAGTTTTGAAAGGAAGATGCATTAAAGAGCTACTGTAAATCCCTTAAGCACAGACATTTAACAGAGACTAATGAAGTTACTCATCTGAAGAAGGTATAGAATGTTCTTTTCTTTGAACTAATTATGTTTTTCTGATTAGCGGAAAAGAAGACTTTAAAGTCCATGTAGTGTCCCTGCCAACTCATCCTCTAGAAGGGGACAGAGGAGTATGTGGGGGAGGGAGGGACAAATCATTTAGGAATTGAGTCACTGTGAGAAGGTACAGAAGGTAGTCTTCTCTGTACACAATGCATGCAGAGTTACTACCAGCCAGCTCTAACATGACCATTTCTTTATCTCGTTTACTAAAAACCAACCAAACAAACAAAACAAATCCAGATTAGGATGATCAAAGGTAACCATGAAGCTGGTAAAAACACAAAATTATTTTATTTGCCTGAAGAAGTTAGACTCCCCTGTAAATTGACATATGAACCATTATTTCTTTTATTGATAATAAGATGACAGAAACATACGTAGTTTGTTCTATATCAAAACACTAGCAGAGAGCTGAGTCCAAGATGGTGGAGGAGTAGGAGATGTTAGTTTCGTCTGGTCCCAGGAATTCAGCTGGATACCGATCAAATCATTCTGAAAACCTGAGAACTCAACCAGAGATCTAAGAAAAGAATACCTGCAGCCCTACAAAAAGAAAAGTGACCACTTTCTGCAAGGTAGGAGGTGCACAGAAGTCAATCCCAGGCGATATATGTAAAGATACACTGTGGGCAGGGGAGTTGGGAGTAGAGGAGCCACCATCAGCCGGCACCAGAAAGCACCAGAAAGTGATATGGCAGCAGAACACAAAATCTTAACTTTCAGAAGTCCACTCTACTGAGGGATGACCCTGCCTGAAAGGTGCTCAGGTAGTGAAGCGGGGCAGAATCCTAGGGGGGACAGTGTGGTCTCAGGATCCTCGGGGTCATGGGAACACTGGGGGTGCCTGAGTTCCCAAGCATCAGAACAGGAAAAACAGCTGCAATCAGTGAGCCCAGCAGTGGGACACTGGAGAATCAGTGCAACAGGCTCCTCCCCCAGATGATCAGCAAGAACATCCTGCTAAGACCAAATTTACCAATCACAGAGAATTGCAAAACTCCAGCATTAGGGAAAAACAGTATATGGAAATTCATGGGTTTCTTTCCCCCCAGGATTCTTTAGTCTTTCAATTTTATTTTTTTTCTCTTTCACTTCCAAACAACTTCTTATTTTATCAACTGTTCTTTCTAATCTTTTAATTTCCATCATTACAGTTATATTCTATCCTTTCAATGTATTTAATTTTGTTTTTCTGTATATATAAGTTTTCTTTCTTTATAATTTTTGGATGCAATTTCTTCTAAAAAACTGACCAAAATACACTCAGGACATCATGTATTATTGCTCTGTTCTGTTCACTTGTCTGCTTATATTCTTTTTTTTCCTTTTCTCTTTAAATTTTCATTTTTACAGTTACATTCTATCCTTTCATTGTAATTAATTTTATTTTTGTACATATATAAGTTTTTCTTTCTTTACAATTTTGAGATTTAGTTTTCTAACAAACTGACCAAAATACACAAAGAATGCAGTGTATTCCTCTATTCTGTTCACCTGTCTGATTATTCCCTCTTTTTTAAAAAATTTTTTAATTTTTTCCAGTTTCAGGTCTCTTCTACTTTGTTTAGTGTATATTTTTCTGGGGTCGTTGTTGCCATTTTAGGATTTCATTCTCTCACTCATCTATTCTTTGGACAGAATAACAAAACAGAAAAACTCATCTCAAAAAAAGAAAACAAGAAGTAGAACTGATTGTCAGGGACCTAATCAATACATATAAGTAAAATGTTGGAACTACAGTTAAGAATAATGATTATAAAGATAAGAGCTGGGCTTGAAAAAAGCATAGAAGACACTAGAGAATCCCTTTGTGGGGAAATCAAAGAACTAAAGTAGGTATCAAAAGGATATCTTAAAGGATATTAATGAGATGTAATGCAATGTAATAAAAAAGGATATTAATGAGGTTCTTATATGATAAATGAAGAAGAATAGAGAATTAGTGATATAAAAGGCAAAATGGTGTAGAATAAAGAAGCTGAGACAAAGAGAGATAAACAACTACTGGATCACAAGAGAAGAATTTGAGAGATAAGTAATATAATAAAGCAAAATGATATTAAAACTACTGGGACTCCATAAGAAGAGGAAAGAAAGAGGGGAGCAGAAGGTATACTGGAGCAAATCATAGCAGAGAATTCCCCTAATCTGGAGAAGGAAGCACACATCAAAGTCCAAGACGCACAGAGAACCTCCCCTCAAAAATCAATAAAAATAGGTGAACACCCCGCCATATAATAGTGAAACTTGCTAATCTCAGAGACAAAGAGAAAATCCTGAAAGCAGCTCAGGACAAGAGGTCTATAACCTATAAGGTATAAATATTAGATTAGCAGACCTATCCACACAGACACTGCAGGCCAGAAAGGACTGGCATGATATAATCAGGGTGCTAAATGAGAAAAACATGTAGCCAAGCATACTTTACCCAGTCAGGACATCATTCAAAATAGAAGAAGTGATTTAAAAAAAAAAAAAAAAAAAAACACACAGAACAGAACAGGACAAACAGAAACTAAAAGAATTTGAAATCACCAAACCGGCCCTACAAGAAATATTGAAAAGGATCCTCTAATCAAAGAGAGAGCTTAAAAATAACATAGACCAGGAAGGAACAGAGAAAATATACAGTAACAGTCACTTTATAGGCAATACAATGGCACTAAATTCATATCTTTCAATAGTTACTCTGAATGTAAATGGACTTAATGCCCCAATCAAAAGATGATATCAGATTGGATAAAAAAGTAAGACCCATAGATATGCTATCTGCAAGAGACACATTTTAGACACAAAGACACCTCCAGATTGAAAGTGAGAGGGTGGAAAACCATTTATCATACTAATAGACATCAAAAGAAAGCTACGGTGGCAATCCTTATATCAGACAAATTAGATTTTAAACCAAAGATTGTATTAAAAGATGAGGAAGGACACTATATCATAATTAAAGGGTCTATCCAACAAGAAGATCTAACAAGTGTAAATACTGATACCCCTAACAAGGGAGCAGCCAATTATATGAGCCAATTAATAACAAAATTTAAAAAAAAACACACACTGATAATATAATAAGAGACAGTAAGAGTACAGGACTTTAACAACTCCCTCACTGCAATGGACAGAACATCTAAGCAGAAGATCAACAAGGAAATAAGGGCTTTGAATGACACACTGGACCAGATGGACATCACAGATACATTCAGAACATTCCATCCCAAAGCAAAAGAATACACGTTCTTCTCAAATGCACATGGAACATTCTCCAGAATAGATCACATGAAAAGATCACAAATCAGGTCTCAACCGGTACCAAAAGACTGAGATCATTCCCTGCATATTTTCTGACCACAATGCTTTGAAACGAACTCAATCACAAGAAGAAATGTGCAAAGAACTCAAATACATGGAGGCTAAAGAGCATCCTACTAAAGAATAAATGGGTCAACCAGGAAATTGAAGAATTTTTAAAATTCATGGAAACAAATGAAAATGAGAACACAACTATTCAAAATCTTTGGAATATAGTAAAGGTGGGCCTCATAGAGAGGTATATAGCAATACAAGCCTTTCTCAAGAAACAAGAAAGGTCTCAAATACACAACCTAACCTTATACCTAGAGAAGCTAGAGAAAGAACAGCAAATAAAGCCTAAACCCAGCAGAAGAAAATCAATAAGGATTAGAGCAAAAATCAATAAAACAGAAACCAAAAGAATAGTAGAACAGGTCAACGAAACAAAGAGCTGGATCCTTGAAAGAATGAATCATTGATAAACCCCTGGCCAGATTTATCAAAAAGAAAAGAGAAAGGACCCAAATTAATAAAACCATGAATAAAAGGAGAGATCAGAAACAACACTGAAGAAAGAGAAATTATTATGAGTACATATCACAAGCAATATATGCCAACAAATTGGACAATCTGGAAGAACTGGGTGCATTCCTAGAGACATATAGACTACCACAACTGAAACCAGAAGAAATAGAAAACCTGAACAGACCCCCATAACCAGCAATCAAAAATTTTCCAACAAACAAGAGCCCAGGGCCAAATGGCTTCACATGGGAATGCTACGAAACATTTACAGAAGAATTAATACCTATTCTTTTGAAGCTGTTTAAACAAACAGAAATGGAAGGAAAACTTCCAAACTCATTCTATGAGGCCAGCAATAGCTTGATCCCAAAACCAGACAAAGACCTTATCAAAAAAAGGAGAATCATACACCAATATCCCTGATGAACATGGATGCAAAAATTGTCACCAAAGTACCAGTCAATAGGATCCAACAGTACATTAAAAGGATGATTCACCAAAACCAAGTGAGATTTATTCCTGGGCTGCAAGGGTGGTTCAACACCCGCAAATTAATCAATGTGATACACTACATAAATAAAACAAAGGACAAGAACCATCCTCTCAACAGATGCAGAAAAAGCAACTGAGAAAGTACAGCTCCTTTCTTGATTAAAACTCTTCAGTGTAGAGACAGAGGGAACATAACTCAGTATCATAAAACCCATATACAAAAAGCCACAGCAAATACCATTCTTAACAGGGTAACACTGAGAGCTTTTCTCCTAAGGTCAGGAGCACAGCAGGGATGTCCATTATCACCACTACTGTTCAACATAGTACTGGAAGTCCTAACCTCAGCAAACAGACAACAAAAAGAAATAAAATGAATCCAAGTCAGCAAAGTAGTCCAACTCTCAACTCTTCCCAGATGATATGATACTCTATGTGGAAAACCCAAAGACTCCACCCCAAAATTGCTAGAACTCACAGGAATTCAGCAACGGCAGGATATAAAATGAATACACAGAAATCAGTTGTCTTTCTATACACTAACAATGAGACAGAAGAAAGAGAAAATAGGAGTCAATCCCATTTACTACAATTGCACCTAAAATCATAAGCTACCTAGGAATAAACCTAACCAAAGAGGCAAAGGATTGGTACTCAGAAAACTACAGAACACTCAAAAAAGAAATTGAGGAAGACACAAAGAAATGGAAAAAATGTCCCATTCTCATGAACTGGAAGAACAACTATTGTTAAAATGTCTATGCTACCTAGAGCAATCTATGCACTCAATGTAATCCCTATCAACATACCATCAACTTTTTTCACAGAGCTGGAACAAATTATCCTAAAATTGGTATGGAACCAGAAAAGACTCCTGAATACCCAAGGGAATGTGGAAAAAGAAAACCAAAGCTGGTGGCATCACAATTCTGGACTTCAAGCTTTATTACAAAGCTGTAATCAAGACAGTATGATACTGGCACAAAAACAGACACATAGATCAATGGAACAGAATAAACATCCCAGAAATGGACCCTCAACTCTATGGTCAACTGATCTTTGACAAAGCAGGAGAGAATGTCCAATGGAAAAAAGATAGTCTCTTCAACAAATGGTGTTGAGAAAATTGGGACAGCCACATGCAAAAGAAGGAAACTGGACCATTTCCTTACACCATTCACAAAAATAGACTCAAAATGGATGAAAGACCTACATGTGAGGCAGGAATCCATCAAAATCCTAAAGGAGAACAGAGGCAGCAACCTCTGCGACCTTGGCCACAGTAACTTCTTGCTAGACATGTCTCCAAAGGCAAGGGAAACAAAGGCAAAAATGAACCACTGGGACTTCATCAAGATAAAAGGCTTTTGCACAGCAAAGGAAACAGTCGACAAAACCAAAAGACAACTGACAGAATGGGAGAAGATATTTGCAAATGACATATCAGACAAAGGGCTAGTACTCAAATTCTATAAAGACCTTATCAAATTCGACACCAAAGAACAAAAACATAAACAGACATTTCTCCAAAGAAGACACGCAACTGGTCCACAGACACATAAAAAAATGTTCAACATCACTCAGCTTCAGGGAAATAAAAATCAACATCACAGTAAGGTAACGCCTCATACCAGTCAGATGACTAAAATTAACCACTCAGGAAGCAAAAGATATTTGCAAGGATGGAGAAAGGGGAACCCTCCTACACTGTTGGAGGGATTTACAAGCTTGTGCAGCCACTCCAGAAAACCATCCGGAGATTCCTTAAAAAGTTGGAAATAGAGCTATCCTATGACCCACCAATTCCACTACTGGGTATCTACCCCAAAGATACAAATGTAATGATCTGAACACTGGGGCACCTGCTCCCTAGTGTTTATAGCAGGAATGTCCACAATAGCCAAATTCTGGAAAGAGTTCAGCTGTCCCCTGAATGATGAACGAATAAAGAACATGTGGTGTGAGTATACACACACACACACACACACACACACGGAATACCACTCAGCCAACCAAAAAAAAAAAAAAAAGAAAGAAAGAAATCTTGCCATTGCAACAACATGGATAGAATTAGAGGGTATTGGGGCACCTGGTGGATCAGAGGGTTAAGCCTCTGCCTTCAGCTCAGGTCATGATCTCAGGGTCCTAGGATCGAGCCCCACGTTGGGCCCTCTGCTCAGCGGGGAGCTGCTTCCCCCTCTCCCTCTGCCTGCCTCTCTGCCTACTTGTGATCTCTGTCTGTCAAATAAATAAATAAAATCTTAAAAAAAAAAAAAAAGAATTAGAGGGTATTATGCTGAGTGCAATAAGTCAATCAGAGAAAGATAATTATATGATCTCATTCACGTGGAATTTAAGAAACAAAACAGAGAATCATAGGGGAAGAGAAGAAAAAATAAAATAAGATGAAATCAGAGAGGGAGGGGCACCTGGGTGGCTCAGTGGTTTGGGCTGCTGCCTTCGGCTCAGGTCATGATCTCAGGGTCCTGGGATCAAGCCCCGCATCGGGCTCCCTGCTCCGCAGGAAGCCTGCTTCCCTCTCTCTCTCTCTCTCTCTCTCTCTGCCTGCCTCTCTGCCTACTTGTGATCTCTGTCTGTCAAATAAATAAATAAAATCTTAAAAAAAAAAAAAAAATCAGAGAGGGAGACAAACCTTAAGAAACTCTTAACCACAGGAAATAAACTGAAGAGTCGGCTGGAGGGGAGATGGGTAGGGGGATGGGGTGACTGGGTGATGGACATGAAGGAGGGCACAGGATGTACTGAGCACTGGGTATTATGGATGTACTGAGCACTGGGTATTATGGATGTACTGAGCACTGGGTATTATGGATGTACTGAGCACTGGGTATTATGTAAGACAGATGAATCACTGACCTTTACCTCTGAAACTAGTAATATGTTAATTGAATTTAAAATAAATTTTTAAAGACTAGCAGAATCTGAAATACAGAATATAATACAAAGAAGTATGATTTTGGTAAGACTTCTGTAGTGTTCCAGAAATTGTTCAATAATTAACTGGATCAGCAAGGAAAGGTAGGTCAAAAGAGGAACCCACACACAAGTAATGGTTCTATGAGTGCCACTTTAAGAGTAGATGGAAGATATCTTCCCCCAATAATGCCTACAATCTGTTCCTGACCCAAAGTCCAATTGAACAGTGGCAACTTGTCAATCTCCATAACCTGCAGTAAATTAAAGTCATTTAGGATAGTGTGATTACTTTAAATAATGATTATGTGAAATAATCAATCAATACTGAAATATTCCCAGCTGCTTGCAATTTTTATTTAAAAATCTAAGCCTATCTCTAATTTTCTTCAAATGGCAGAAATTCTTTTTTAAAGATTTTATGTATTTATTTGCCAGAGACAGAGAGAGACACACACAGAGTACAAGCAGGGGAGGAAGGAGAGGGAGAAGCAAGCTCTCTGCTGAGCAAGGAGCCCAATGTGGGGCTGGATCCCAGGACCCAGGGATCATGACCTGAGTGAAGGCAGACATTTAAGCAACTGAGCCACCCAGGTGTCCCTAAATGGAAGAAATTTTGTACAGAAGAAGCAGGAATCCACATCCTACTTATATTTAAATAAGGAGGAA
This sequence comes from Mustela erminea, assembly GCF_009829155.1. Taxonomy (NCBI): domain Eukaryota; kingdom Metazoa; phylum Chordata; class Mammalia; order Carnivora; family Mustelidae; genus Mustela; species Mustela erminea. Next base: position 14,404,236 of record NC_045635.1, on the reverse strand, counting down.
AGTAATGACAAAAAATAATTAATCCCATATATTCAGTTTGTCATTGTTGATTCATCTCTTTTAAGCTGTTTTAAAAGCTCAATTCACATGTAAAACTTAAATCCAAAAAAATTTTAAGGCTTGTTTCATTTAATGTGGAAAAAACTAAAACAACATCTATTTTGTATGGTTTTAGATTGTACACTATAAACAATCTGTTTAACTGGTGATGGTTCATTGACCTTTCTCCTTCAAGTATTTGCTTTAAATAGTTCAGTTTTTTAATTTTTAAAAATAACCGAACCAGGGGCGCCTGGGTGAACCAGGGGCGCCTGGGTGAACCAGGGGCGCCTGGGTGGCTCAGTCGGTTAAGCATCTGCCTTCGGCTCAGGTCATGATCCCTAGGTTCTGGTATGGAGCCCCACATTGGGCTCCCTGCTCACTGGAGAGCCTGCTTGTCCCTCTTCCCTCTGCCTGCTGCTCGGCCTACTTGTACTCTTCACGTCAAATAAATAAAACCTTTAAAAAAAAAAAATGACCAAATCACCATTCAGCTTTTTGGTAGAAAACAAAATTAATCTGAAAAACAGGAATCAGTAATTCAAAATATATAATGCTTGCTAAAAATGAACCCTCAAAGCAAAAGACACATTATGCATAATAAGGGATTAATAACCCAAGAATGCCTTTTAGTGGGGGGGAAATACGGGTATTCCTGACTAGTGAATATTTAATCACATCTATTCCTCCTCCTCCTCTCAATTTCTCAACTCTTTTTTTTTTTTTTAAGATTTTATTTATTTATTTGAGAGAGATCACAAGCAGGCAGAGAGGCAGGCAGAGAGAGAAGAGGAAGCAGGCTCCCCGCTGAGCAGAGGACTCAGAGTTCATGACCTGAGCCGAAGGCAGCGGCTTAACCCGCTGAGCCACCCAGGCGCCCCAATTTCTCAACTCTTAAAAGAGAAAAAGGGCACAATCTGGATTTTCTCAACCTGCTCTCTCCTTAACCTCTTGCAATTTGGCATTCTATGTACCACTTCACTTAAAGGGGTCATCAATAAATGACAATATTAAATGAAATGCGTCTTCTCACCCCTCAATCCTTATTATCATGGATCTTTTTATGGATTTTTACACTGCTGGTGAGTACATTTTTAAAAAATCTTTCTTCCTTGCTTTCTAGATGTCTGCCTCCTACTCCTGTCAGTAGGACTATTTAAGGCATGCCCTTAACTCTGCTCTACACTCCCTCTTGGAAGGTCCATAACATTTCATAGTTATGCTCAAGTTAGTGATTTCTGGCATCAGATAAAGCCTGGTTCCAACACTTAGCTGCATAATCTTGGCCCTAACACATAACCTCTCTAATGACTGCTTTCTTCTCTGAAAATGGATGTAACAGTAGGGCTGTTGTGAGTAGTAAAGGGACAACATCTAGCAGAGTTAGCTGGCATATGTTAGATGCTCGATATGTGGTATTTATTATCAGGTTTGGTATTTGGCTTCCATTTTATTCTTCTTTTAATAAAAGCAAAGCTCGCTATTTCTCCCCTAAAACTTACAAACCCTTTATAAGTTTGTCAGTCATACAAATATTAGCAATGATTTTTCAGTTTACTATAAACCCTTAGGATCATCTCTAATCCTTCCACAGGGACCTGGTACTCTACAATAGCTCTCTACAGTGGTCTTCATTTTTGGTTCTATAATTTAAGTGAATTTTATTATTTACTAAATACTTCTAGGCTCGGGGCACCTGGGTGGCTCAGTAGGTTGAGCATCTGCCTTAGACTCAGGTCATGATCCCAGGGTCCTGGGATGGAGCCTCACGTGGGGCTCCTTGCTCAGCAGGGAGCCTATTTCTCCCTCTCCTGCTCCCCCTGCTGTGCTCTCTGCTTTACAAATAAATTTAAATAAATAAAGCCTTAAAAAAATAAAAATAAAAATAAATACTTCTCAGCTCTACCCCAATGTTGGATTCTTCATGCTTTTGTATAATTAGCTATCCCAAGAGCATATGTCATCTACCACTTCAAAACAAACAATAATTTCTCATATGTCAACCATAGCCACAGGAAAGGAAATATATGAATCAGCACTTCCCCATGCTAGGATCAATTAGCATTGCCCCCCAACCTCTCCCAATCAGACTGCACAAAGCTTTGTCTCCAGTTCTAATCAAATCTCCCTATGTCACTCCATTCCATTTGCCCTACTTCGTTGTAAGGATGACCTCTCTGAGCTTCTGCAAAGAAAAGTATGCTGTAAAATATGCATAAGAACTTCAAAGCAGACATGCAAATAAAAAGAGAACCAGCAATGCATATATGGAAAGTAAATGTCCAAACCAGAACTTCTTCCAAATGAGAGTGGTTCTAAGGTGCCATAAGTAGCTTAACACTTACTGCTAAGAGTTTTCATATATATGCCAATGTGCATATATACAATAAACAGAAGCTGTGAAAAGGAGTATAGTTACATTTTTCTTTTTCAGTTGTGCAGCATTTGTTTCAGAAAATTAAGAAATATGGTCTTTGGCCTGGAATAGCCCAATACCACACTGTGTTCGCAATAAACAAGATACATTTGTTTATAAGCATGACCTCTAAATTTCTTACAACAGTACACGATTTAAAACAATAACTTTATTTCACACTTGCTCAAATATATAATGTGCTAAGAATTATTTAATTATATATACACCCACAGCCAACCTTATCCAAAAGATCAAATTGATGCGTAAGTGATCACACATACCTATACATACGTAATCACACACACCTGATTTATACATTTTTATAAGCATTTCATTAAGTCTTTAAAAGCTATGCAAAATATATAGGTGCGATTTTTTTTTTTATATATCATGGGTACAACAGGGAGGATCATATCCATCTTTAAATATAACATGAGATTTCATAATAATCCATTTGTTTGATCCCAAAGGGTAAATCTTAGAAGCATCAAATTCTCTTTTCAGATAATGCGGTAAAGACTAAAGCTCTGATTCTAGCTGAAAAGAGGATATATCTGTAACAAGTCTAATGACTAAACAGCTGCAGATTCTAAAAAGAGTTTTATATTACTCTGAGGTAGGCACTAGTTTATGCTTTACATTTTCCATCCAGCAATATCTTTTCAGATGCATGTAAAGGGAAAAGCAACAACACTTAGAGAGCTGGTCTGTGAGTCCCTCATTTAGTGAAGGGCAGTAAAAAGAGATATTTTTTAGATGCAATGTCATTTGCAGCAATCTCGTGGGTTATTTTTTCAAGTATCTGACTTTCTACCTCTTCAGACCATAAGCCAAAAAAGAGCAAGAAATCTATGGTTTATTCATCCTTGTAACTAAAACTGCCCAAGGAATCAGAGTTCACATTTAGAGTTGGTTTCCCAAGAGCAGAGATACCTGCTCTCATCTACTTTTATTATAGGCCCATCTTACTGGGACTAACAGTGTGCATTATGAGAACCAGGTACAGGTAACAAACATATATTTGCCAGACACAAGGAAAGATAAAAACAATATATTCAACTAATAAGACTTATTTTTACATAAAAGGCAAAAAGAGAGCTTAGATAACGTTAAGGAAAAAAAAGTATGGGGAAACAATGATAGGAAGAAGTGGGACAAGACTGAGAACACTGTTGGAAGATTTGCATTATTATCAGAAATTTTTCAACTTTAAAACTCAAAGATTAAGAACTGAAGCGTCCATTTATTATACTGCATAAACAGAGCCATGGTATAAAAGGAAATACTGTGTTTTTTGAAAGAGTCAAATTTAACAACCTATTTCCCCTGAGTAGTATCCACTGAGGAATTTTATTTTTTTAAAGCTTCAGAAATTTATTATAACTCAAGGCAACTCATTAACAGTATAGAAATTCATCAGAGAGCTTTTCATTTGTTTAATTTCCAACTGCAGTAGTATTTCTTAACAAGGTATTCAAGTTTCTAAATTTATTTTGAGTATGTTTAATTTATCTTTTTAAATTCTTAATCATCTTAAATCAATAACCACAGTATACAAAACATTTTTTGAGGATTTACCGGCCGAGATCTTCAGATAACTATTACCAACATAAGATACTTTGAACACCCAATTTTAACAGGAAATTCATTAAATTAAGAAAATTATGATCTAAAACCAAAAATACATCAACTGTCATGAAACCTTATATCCAAAACATACTATTTTGTATAGCAGGAAAGAAAAAATAAATGGTATCTTCTTTATTTATGCATATGTACACACACACATATATGTTATGATAGATAGATTTGAGAGTTTAAATTATGACTTGGGCTAAATTTTTAAACTCCTTTCAGACATAAGGAATTCCATTAGAAAATATCACAAAAAACTTTAACCTTTGGTCTTAACAAAATTATAAACAAAATAGCATGAGGCCAGATACTAATACTCAGACTAAATATACCATAACAAGAAAATATTTAACCTAACATTTAAAACTGTTACAGCTGCAATACTTGCCACCTTAAAGTCAGTCCCTGAGTCAAACATGCTTATCACTGAGCAACAGCTATGGGAATCCTGAAAGAACTTCCCTGAATAACTGGTGATTAGTATAATAGTCAAATAACCTATATCATAAGATCAATTTCAAGGCTACTCAAGGGTGATCAACTACAACCAATAATGATAATCATACACTATTATGTGAAGCCCTATTTCATAACCAAACACCTATCCACTACCTTTCAAAATGTGGATTCAGATCTACCAAAGATTGTAAGTTATTGGGTCTATGTGAAAAATAATGACTGAATGAAACTCCTTTATCATAAGTAACTTGAACATAAACCTGTCACTACCTTGATTTCTTCTATATCATCTTTTCTCTCTTCCCATTAGGAAGCTTTTCACCTATAAACAGGTCAACTGAGAAAAAACAGCATACGATTTCAAATAACTAATAACTACCTAATTATGAGAAAGCTTGTCCAAAAGTAGTCTTTTTCTGGGTTCACATGTTCATTCTACTTTATTAAGCATCATTATCATAGCCAAACAGTTTTAATTATATGCCCACATACACAGAGCAATACATTAGTTTCTAAACAGTTAAACATATACATTATTTTCTTTTTAAAAAACCATGTACTTGCCTTGTGTCTGCATTTAAGTACAACTCCATAGGCTCCTACAACAAAAAGAAATAAAAACTTAGGGGCACATATACAAACTATAGCTCTTAGAGAAATAAAAGTTCTATTATACTTATATTGGTTATCAGTGTATGATATAATAATGATTCCTAAAATGACAATACTCTCCAGTGACAATGCAATGAGCCACACATAAACAAAATGTGGATATTAGTATATATTTTTCATAAAATGAGTATAAGCAACTCATTTACCCAACAAGTATCTTTAAATGTTTCTCTTTTTAGTGAAAACGTCACTTGAAAGATTTAAAATTTAAGCTTAAAACTACTGGAGGGGGCGCCTGGGTGGCTCAGTGGGTTAAGCCGCTGCCTTGGGCTCAGGTGGTGATCTCAGGGTCCTGGGATCGAGTCCCGCATCGGGCTCTCTGCTCAGCGGGGAGCCTGCTTCCTCCTCTCTCTCTGCCTGCCTCTCTGCCTACTTGTGATCTCTCTCTATAAAATAAATAAAATCTTAAAAAAAAAAAAAAACTACTGGAGATAAGATTTGGACATAAGAACCTTAAGATTAAATGAAAAAAAAAAAAAGAAAACTCAAAAGATTGAAGAAAACTTAAAATTTAAAAGCTAACTGTCTCCCAATAGTAAGCTCAGGTACCAAGCCTACCAAGTATGTTCTCACTCCTAGGAGACATTTAAGACCTCTTCCAGAATACTGGAATCTCTTTCCTGACAGGCAAAATAATATAGGCCTAAGCATTCCAATTTAGTAACCTGCAGGAGTTGCTACATTTTTGCCATAAATACTCAGTACAAGCAAGGGCACAGGCCATAAGTAGTCCAAGGCTCTCTGGCCATTTATAGCCAAGCACTTCCACTCTCCTTGGTATACTCTGATGACATTCATCAATACAGTTTGGGTTACTAATCCTCTTCCCTAGCCAGAAAACTACTTCTTTAGAGGCAGAACAGAGTTGACAGCAAGATACCCAGGAAACTGAGGTCAGAGTCATATTGTGACAACCTAATTAGCAAAATTAAATATAATGTATGATAACTTGAGGTTTGTAGAAATGTCAAGAACATTGACAGGCAAGGTCTGCATACATCTATGACAAGCAAACTTCAGACAGATGAGATTGGGAAATGTGTCTCAAACAGAATCCAAAGACCCGGAACAAGTCTCCCTCACTTTGGTGGAGATGGATGAATCTTATTATCTTAGTCAGGATGGAATCAGCTACTACAACTGTCCAACTTATTTTCACAATCATCACCAGGCAATCCTTCAGTCCCAATATAACTGCTCATGCCAGTTTTTCTACAGAGCAAAAGTACACTGCCCAGGCTACAGGAATGCAGAGTTTACTAGACAGTTTTTAATTTCCATAATATGTATGTATTTCTTAGCCAAAAAGCATCTAAGGTGGTTTACAAAGAAAAAATATATAGCAATGATGGTTCTGACTATAACTAAAACTGACATACACTGATTTATAGAACAGTCTACTAGTTTAGTTAATCTGAGCTAATTCCTAAGGAGATGATCACCTACAGGTATACTAAGAAAACCAAGGATGTGATCCAGAAAAACTGGGGCCCAGAATTTGAAACGTTCCAACCTTGTTACACCCTATGAGCTGACTGGCTCCAGTCAGTAGCTTTACTGCATTAGCTTCTAATTATAACACTTTGGGAAAAAAAACATACAAAAAAGGCAGCTATATAACACAGTAGACAAGACATCAAGAATGAATTTTACTGGGATGCCAGGGTAAGGCTAAGTCAGTTAAGCATCTGCCTTCTGTTCAGGTTTGAGCCCCACATCAGACTCTGCTCAGGAGAGAGTCTGCTTCTCCCTCTCCCTCTCCCTCTGTGTTCCTTCTCTCTCTCTCTCTCTCTCTCTAATAAATAAATAAATAAAATCTTTTTAAAAAGAAATTACTAAAACAAAAACAATGAATTTTATTTACATAATTATTATCAATGAAGAAAAGGAAAAGGAGTTGACTGGTACAGGAAGAAGGATTCATTCTTTTTATATGATTTCAACTTCAGATCTTAAAGCAAATACCCAATAATTAGACTCTATTTGTTTTTGTTTTTAAAGATTTTATTTATTTACTTGACAGGGATCACAAGTAGGCAGAGAGGCAGGCAGAGAGAGAGAGAGGAGAAAGCAGGCTCCCTGCTGAGCAGAGAGCCCAATGCGGGGCTCGATCCCAGGATTGATCAGGACCTGAGCTGAAGGCAGAGGCCCCAACCTACTGAGCCACCCAGGCGCCCCAAGACTCTATTTGTTTTTAAGATTTATTTATTTATTAGAGAGAGAGAGAGAGAGAGAGAACAAGAGTATGGAGGGGGCGGGGGGGGGGGTGTTACACACAGAGGGAAAGGGAGAGAGAACCCCAAGCAGACTCTATGCCCAGCACAGGGCACAATCTCACAGCCCTGAGCCAAAACCAGAATCAGGCACTTAACCAACTACACGGGCCAGTCACCCCAGACTCCATTTTAATTGTTTCTATTTATTTGAAAAGGGTTTAACTACTTAATATTAAAATCTATTAACAGCTTTGCTGTTCACAGGTACATCTTCAAAACTTTTTAAAATTCACATATATTTGAAAATTTATAAAATAAAAATTTTTATAACACTTGCTTTAAAGTCATAAATGCTAGGGGCTCCTGGGTGGCTCAGTCAGATATGCCTGTGACTCTTGATTTTGGCTCAGGTCATGATCTCAGGTTTGTGAGATCAAGACCCACACCGGGCTCCAGGCTGGGTGTGAAGCCTGCTTAAGAGTCTCTCCCTCTCCCTCTCCCCCTCTTCCCTTCCCCCTCTTAAAAAAAACATAAATAAATGTTAAAAAACCATAATTATAATCACTCACACACTGTTAACAAAATCATTTCTCAAAATCTCCATAAAGTTATCTTTAAGTCAAAAGCAAAAATTACTAAGAAGGAAAAATCAAGGGGGTGGCTGTGTGGCTCAGTGGGTTAAGCATCTGCCTTTGCTCAAGTCATGATCCCAGGGTCCTGTGATTGGCCCTCCCCAGCTCAGGGGGGAATTGATTCTCTTTCTCCCTCCACCCCTCCCCCACTCCACCTGGGACTCTCTCCTGCTCTAATAAATAAAATCCTAAAAAAAAAAAAAAAAAGACAGAAAATCAGGATGACTTATGAAAAATGGATGACCATATTTCATCAAATTAATGATATTGTTAATCATAGGCATTAGTTCAGGTACTACTGGGGGGAAAAAGATCTGCCAATTGAACCATGACATGCTATGGATTATAACACACATCCTGATTTCAAAAATGTTAAAATATAACTAAGTTGTGTGCTTCAAAATTTATAAAAATGTGGTTTGTCATTCTCAAGAAGTTATTCATTTATTTACCATGTATTAAGTGAAATTTAATTTATACAAATAAATTTTAAGTTATCCAAAATCAACTTGATATAAAAATAAAATGTAACAAAAAATTATAGACTAAGAAACCCCAATCGCTGATGAAAACAATGAAATGAAGGCAGCCCTGGGGAACCTGGCTGGCTCATCAGAAGAGTATGCAACTCTTGACCTTGGGCTTATGAGTCTGAACCCCACCTTCAGTGCAGAGATCACATTAAAAAAATAAAATCTTTAAAAAAAAAAAAAAGAAGAAAAGAAAAAAGAAATGAAGGCAGACTTAAGAAATATCTGATTTATTAAATTTTAAAGGGTTTTAAAATATTAACTTTCAGTTGAATAAAACCCAAATAGCACAATTTTATTTTTAGTATTTCACTTAAGCACATATCTGAATTAATATAGGTAAAATTAATAGGATCTGAATTGTAACTTTTTCAGTAGTAGGTATAACTATATACATTACTCAGAAACTCAAGGAATGCTAAACTTACCTTCACCTACAACCCCAAGGATCTCAAATTTATTCATCACATTACCAATGTTAGGAATCTTCATGAAGACAAACTCCTCTTTTGATGCAAGCCACAGAACATGGCATCAAGAAAGAACTTCAGAGAACTTCGTGAAGTAGAATCAAAATGTCAAAGGAAGAAATTCTCACAGGTTGGCAGGGACTTTCACATATTTGTTCTAATGTGAAGTATTAAATGATTCCCTGAAAGAGAAAACACAAAAGTCCTAAGTTTTATATTCAGCACTCTAATAATCTATCCTACTGTTTTGTACAGTTTTTAAAAAATCATGTTAATGTTTCATAAATTAAAAAAAAGAAAGGAAAAAAATGATAATAAGAGAGAAGAACCCAAAATGGAACAAAAACAAATGTACCTAACTGTATTTGAAATGAATAACATAACCATCACCCCAAAGGGGAGGGTGGGAATTCACTCCAGGTAACTTCTGGAAAACAATGTTTTAACTACATACTCTCTCAAGCTAAAAACAAAAAAAATTTCTATAAACAAATACCACACTTAGATACTTGTTTTTACACAAAGATATGAAATTATGTGCATTCTCAGACTGAGCAAATAAAAATAAGTAACATTGTGGATAATAAGAGTTTGGCTTCTTATTCTCATAAAAATAAGTTACAAATATGAAAAAGGATGAAGGCTTGGAATCAGAGCTAACCATAGGAGCTCGGTTCTTAATATAGAGATGCAGAAACAGACATAAATGTGTATAAATATACATACACACATATATATATTCCCTAGCTCTGTCTGCTGAGGAGACCTAGGAGCAATGACACTCCAGTATCCCATTACCACAGCTAGTGCACCCAAAAAAGGTACCAGTTTCCTCAGAGAAATGGCTGATTCCCAGGCAAGAGCAAGGAAAAGTACAATATGTGCCCAGGATATACTTCTGTGGTGCCGGAAAGGCTAATAATGCTCAAAGAATGACAGGAGCGTGTCTGAAGGACACAGGGGTCAGCTTGAGTCACTTCTGGTCAAATGAGAAACAACTAAACAACAAAATAAATGAAAATCGTAGATGATAAACCACATAATAAAATAAAAGCATACCAGTCCTTACTTACATAAATAACTGAGGGGAGAAGGAAAAGCTCTGAGAGTGTAATTCCAAATAATAAATGTAGTGATGGAATTAGAAAATCACCATTTGGCAAACACCCTGGTAATAATTATTTCAGGCAAGTATCATCAACATACGCTGAAACTAGTGGTTCAAAGTTTGATGGAAAACAGGATATTATCTAGTCTCAAAGTAGCTCCACTACAAAATACCCGCGAATTAAAAAGGGAAAAATAGTAATTTCATAATGAAGAATCCTGCCAGATACCACCTTAATTAAGTGATCAAAGCTAACATCGTCAATAATAGAACAAGTCAACATCATAAACCTCCTGATAGGATACAACACATCACTTCTGTGGCAGTCCTTCCAAAAAGGTAAAACAGACAAGCCCAAACTGGGACATTCTACTAAGTAACTGACCTGTATTCTTTTAAAATGTCTAGGTTATAAAGGACAAGGAACCAAGTAACTGTTCCACAAAAGAAGATTAGGAGACCTGTTAACTAAATACAATGTATGACCCTGGACTGGATTAAACCAGGACAAAAAAATATTTTTTTATTAAAATTTTTATGAATGATGTACATGTGACTGTAGTTAATAATATTAATATATTTGAAAGTTGTTAAGAGAGTAGATCTTCAAAGTTCTCATCATAAGCAATAAAAATTGGTAACTATGTAGTGATGAATGTTAACTAGACCTACTGGGATCATTTCACAATACATACAAATATCAAATCACTATGTTGTAGACTTGAAACTAATATGTTACATGTCAGTAACAGTTCAATTGATGAATAAGGTACAGCCCAGAATCTCTAGAATAAGACAGTCAAATAAAAAATTTAACAAACATAAAAAGAACAAACACCAACATTTTTGGAGATAAAGTTTGCAGCTTAAACCATTCAGGAAAAAAATAATAAGTACATGTGTATGGAGGATGAAACAAAGAATGAATAAAATGTTAACATGTGGGGAATCTGGGTCAAGGGTCTATGAAACAGGAAACTCTGTACTATCCATGCAACTCTTCTCTAAATCTGAAATTATTTAAAAATAAGTTATTTTGCTTCAAAAAAAACTATGCTATCTTTATGAAAAATCACAGCTGTACCAACATAAAATATTGGTTTAAAAGGAAGAAATAAATCAAAACCAATAAATTCTTTGCTGCCTATGAAATTTGAAGCTTTTTAAAAATAAGAGTACCCATGTAGTGTGGAAAAGTACTGACTTAAAGCATGCCTTTTCATATGCTGATGAAAATACAAACTGAGACAAGCTTTCTTAAGAGAAGTATGCCCATAATTGTTTTGAAATGTTTAAAGTATCTGACAAAAATGTACAATGAAGATCATTCATAAAGGCAAAATATTATAGTCCCTTTAAAAATTAAGAATATGACAGAAATCCTACTGTTAATGTTTATTAACACTATTATTAAACATTATCCTAATGAGTTTTAGTGATCTCAGTAAAATAAGAAAAAATGAATATAACATATTGGATTGGAAAAAGAAGCAAAACAGAATTAACAGATAATATTGCCTAGATTAAAAATTCAAAGAAATTTACAAATTACTCAAATTATAAATGTTAACAAAGTAGTTGAATATAAGCTTAATATACTCAATATAAAATAACAACTGTATATATAACATTGATGTAAAAATCAATAAACAGAAAATGTAATTTTTAAAAGCACATTTATAACAAAAGAGGCACTAAAGATTTAGCATAACAAAAAATGTTCAAAACCTCTATTCAAATATAACTCTATTCAAAGGCATCCAAGAAGACCTAAACAAACAGAGTTATCTCAGCTTTGAGACTGGAAGACTCAAAACTATAAAGATGACAATTCTCTCCATATTAATCTATACAGTCAATTAGATTCCAATCAAAATCCCAACAAGGCTTTCTGAGGAATTAAGACAAGCTGATTCAAAAATATATATAAGAACAGAGTTCCAAATACTGCCAACACCCTCCTAATATGAAAAGTAGGAAGACTTGACCTTGAAGGTAAGATGTGGTAGGATGTTCTACCAAATATATTAAGGCTTAACACTCAATTACAGAAATTAAGACAGGATGGGGTATCTGGCTGGCTTAGTAGTAGAGCATGAGACTCTTGATCTTGGGGTTGTGATTTCGAGGCCCATGTTGGGTGCAGAGATTATCAAAATAAAATAAAAAGAAATTAAGACATAGCAGTCTTCGCACAGAAACAAATTTGCTAGTGAAACTGATGTGCAAGCCTGCCCAGAGACCATACTTCCGTATCCCTATGGATCCACACTCACCTACACCTTCAGTCTGTTTCCACACAAGAATCTTTAGAGTAAGTCAGATCATGTCACTGCTCTGCTCAAAACCCTCAAATGGCCTCACACATTATGAGTGAAAGTCAAAGTGCACATGAGCCACAAGGCCTTAAACTCCCCACCTCGGACATCGGTGACTATTCGCTCCCTTGGCTCACTGCACTCCAGCAACAATGATCTCCTTTCAGTTCAATATATGACAAGAAAGTCACAGTTATACCTAATGCTAAATAGTTCTCTGTCATGCTAATGTTTACTTTAGGTCAATAGCTCATTTTTCATTCAACATTTACAAAGAATGCTTTTGCCTAATAGAAGGCAACAGAAAGCAGATACTATACTTGGTTTAGAAAACTTTAGTTCATGGGGCACCTGAGTGGCTCAGTCAGTTAAGCGTCGGAATCTTGATTTTGGCTCAGGTCATGCATGATCTCAAGGTCATGAGATCAAGCCCTGCATACAGCTCTACACTCAGCACAGAGTCAGCTTGAGTTTCTCTATCTCCCTCTCACTCTGCCCCCCAACCCATGCTCGCTCACTCTCTCTCCAAAATAAATAAATAAATCTTAAAAAAAATCTTTAGCTCAATAGAACAAATCTTTTCGATAATACTGACATTTAGACAAAATATAATAATCTCAGAAAAATATTAATATTTATTCCACTCATTCATTAAACAAATAATTATTGAATGCTTAATACATTTCAGAGAATGGGTAAATCGGACACACAAGACAGTGATGAACAAGATAGACACGGTCCTTACCTCACAGGGCTTTACATTTTGCTGGGCATGGGGTGGGTTGGGAGGGTGGGGAGTAAGATTATCATCAGATACTGACACTTGTTACAAAGCGAAGGGAGAAAGGAGTGATTTCTCAGAGGCCTCTCTAAAAGTGTGAATATTTGAAGTAAAACATACCAGTAACAAGAAGGAGCCAGCTATACAAAGATCTAAGTCAGTCACATTACAGGTAAAAGAGGCTCAGAGTACTTCTGAAAATGAGTTATTCTTTCATTTTCTATAGCTGATTTGGAAGAACACCAGAAAGCATTTCAATATCCCACTTTCTGCCAATAATGGCCTGGCTCATTTCAAAGGAACCTTGAGATTAAAAATTAAATCATTCCCACTAAGAAGATCCAGCCCCCCCAAAAGGTATGTACCTAAGTACATAAAAGAACATTTGGTCCCACCTATTCTCTATAGAAATCAAAACTGAGTAATGCAAACTGAGAATCAGAATTCAAACGTGTGAGGTAAATACATAACATAGGTGTTGAGCAGTCTTTTAACTACCAGTATTCATACTGAGAAAAAAGCCGTATGCCAAACTGGATTTCATTACAATTTTATATGACTAACACTGAGTAATTTTTAAGACCTAAAAACTCAGATACTTTAGCTTCAACTAACTAAATAACCTAGATGAAATGTCCCTTTGAGGACAAATACAAACACTGGAGAAAATACTTTTTTAAAACAGTCTCAAAACCCCAAAGACTTAAGATTATAAAGAATTAGCTGGTTGAAATCAAAGCAAAAGGACAGGATCCAGAGATGTACTCCAAACCACCCAAAATGGTTTCAGCTCTCAGGCACTTGAAGATCCAGAAAAAAAAAAAAAAAAAAAAAAGGGAGGAAAAAATGCTCCTAAAACCTTTAAAAATCCAGAAGCAAAATTCGAAGGCAAGAGTGCCAAATTTCTATAAGCCACCACTCACTCAAAGCAGAAACCTGAGAGCTACACTTCCAGGATAAATGGAACCAGGAATAAACCAGCCACTGGACAGACCTGAATTACAGTTTCATGTTATCTGCAAAATAAACCAATGACTTACTGAGGTGGTTCTACATTCAGACTGGTAATGTCACTTGTATTTGCAAAGGGGGAGCGTGAAAAAAACCAAGTCTCTGCAGAAAGATATCAACCCGGGCCTCACAATATTGCTACAAGTCCTCTTCCTTTACACTAAGCAGTACAGCACAAGATACCAAGATCAAGAGCCGAACAGAAATGACCAAAACAGAAAATGACTCAGAAAGATGTGTAATATCAGAATTATCAGCAGGGCTAAACTACTAAAAACCCAAAGGTTGAGCATTTTGACAGAACTGGTAGGTCCAAAAGGTGAAAGACCAAATTTGAAAAATAAATTAGAATTCCAGAACTGAAAGAAAAACAGCAAAGGTACTCAATAGACAGTTCAAAGAGAAACCTTCAGGTTATAGATCATTTTGGACATATTTTTTAAACTTGACCAAACGAACATTGTAGACTGTACCAAATAAATTTGGAATGCCTTTTTCCTCCCCCAAACATATACAAAATATTTTTAAAAACTGGTATGTCCTAGGTCATAACACAGTTCAAAATAAACACAAGGATTGAAGTACGAGGTTCTCCCTGCACAATGCAACAGGCAAAAAATCGGTCACAAAAGAAATAACTAAAGAATATTCATATGTTTGAAAATTAATACACTCTTAAAATAATCCATAGATCAGTCAAAAAACAAATCATAACAGAAAAATACGGGGCACCTGGTTGACCCAGTCAGGAGAACATGCAATTCTTTTACCTCAGGGTCGTGAGTTCAAGCTCCACATTGGGTATGGAGCTTACTTACCCTTAAAAAAAAAAAAATAACAAAAATATAAATTTATGGGAAGACACTGAAGCAATGCTGGGGTGGTGGGGACTGAGAGTCTTATATATGCATATATCACAAAATACTAAAAATTAAAATTAATAAACCAAGTATCAATATCAAGAGGTTAAAAAAAAGCCAGAAAAATAAATCCAGAGAAAATATAAAGAAATAATGAAGAGTAAAAATTCACGAAATAGAAAACAAACAATAAGGAGATTTTTAAAAAGGGAAAAAAAAAGAGCTGGATCTTAGAAATCAACTTTGGAACTAATCAACGGAAAAAGAATTCAGCCCAGCCAACGTCTAGTCACAGGCTTATAATATCCAGCCACACCATCCCCACACTTTTGACATACAGAACTGAGCTAATATACCGATGCCGCTTTAAGGCTGTTAAGCCTGTGGTAATTGATTACAAAACAAAAGAAAACCAATACAATCGTATCGTTTCATTTATACATAGTTTTATAACAGGCAAAGCTGAACTACAAACTACATGGTTTAAGTATGCATATGTAAGTGGTGAATCTGTTTTTTAAAAAGTTAAGTGACTTTTTCTTATAAAAATCAGGATATTACTGGTAGGGAGGAGTTGAGATCAACAAGTGATAAGATAGAGGGCTTTCTGAGACACTAGGAATGCTCTATTTTCTTGAATTCAATGATAGTTAAATAGACATTCATTAGAGTATACATTTATTTTTTATGTATTTCTATGTTGTTATATTCCTCAATAAAACAAACTTTTAAGAAGTCCCAGAGTTAATTCTGATAATGACATCATATATGAATAGTTTCTTGGTCATTTATATGGAAGTAAAAAATAACTTTTTATCAAAGATAAAGCATTTCAATCAATATTACACGAACCAAAAAAGTTTAACTGACCTCTCTCTGATGTTCCGACTTCACATAATATATGGTCTCTAGTGTTGGGTATCAACAAAACCAAAAACTCTCACTGATGGATAATCCAGATGATGAACACACTCTAAAACAATGCCAGATAAGGAGCTGGTAAGAAAACTGTAAGTTTGCCTTTGATGAGAAATGATGGACATCTAAATATCTGAAGATTTTTTGAGAAAGAGGGAATAGAGCAGATATTTATTTTAGGGGGAAGAACTAAGATCAAGGTACAAATCAAAGGGAGACAGATGTCAGCTCAGTAGTGACTAGACATCAATGAACCATCAATATTCATGCATTATTATAAATATCTTATAAATATATATAAATATAAAAATTATATTTATAAAAATATTTTTATAAATATAAAAATATAAATTCTTATAAATATTTATAAGATGCTTCAGGGTGCAGCAGTGGGCCAGCCCACTGTAAATGCTTCAGGGTACAGCACTGAACAACAGACAAGGCCC
Organism: Mustela erminea; assembly: GCF_009829155.1. NCBI lineage: Eukaryota > Metazoa > Chordata > Mammalia > Carnivora > Mustelidae > Mustela > Mustela erminea. The sequence continues at coordinate 14,387,725 of NC_045635.1, read as the reverse complement.
TTGCTCTCACGGAGCCTAATGAGGGAAGAGAGACAATAAACCAATAAACATGATCATGCCAGGCACTAAGTATTACAAAGGAAAGAAAACAGTCTTCCAATATAGGGGGTGGGTGGAGGGGGGATGCCATGACCCTCTTTTAGATAGAGTGGCCTGGGAAAGGCCTGCTGAGAAGTTGAGATTTGAGCAAAATCTGTTTAATGTAAAGAAACAAGCCATAGGAACAGGGATGGATGAAGAACGTTCCAGGAAGTACAAAGACCCGCAGTTTGGTAATTTCAAGGAACAAAGATGACCTGTGATCTGAAGCATAGCAGACAAGAAGGGGACCAGCAGGGGGCAGGAAGAGGCTGCTGGATGCGCTTTGGACTGGCCATGCACTAAAACTAGATGTCCTATAAGATCCCTTCCAACATGAAAATTCTAAGAAAGTCTCAAAAACTTTGAGGTTTTTTAAAATTAGTATTAACTTTATAAACAAGTAACAGAATAAACTTTGAAGTGGATGTGTTCCACACTAAGAGATACACCTAAAATTAAGCAAACTTGCCTGTGCACTGGCAAGCAAGTACCTACAAGAACTGACAAAAACGGAAGGCTTATAATTTATTTTATGTATTATTAGTAATGAATTTTAAGAGTTGCCTGAGCCTTGAATGTTTCCTTTGTGCTGAAATTATAATCTTCATCTCAACAAGTCTTTTCTTCTTCCCAAAGAGAGTACAAAATCCGTTGAATCATGACTTTTGTTCTCATCTCTGGCATTGTTTTTATACATACAAATAAGAGAACCATTTTGTCACTCAAAACTGTACAGGAACAGGGAGGCTGGGTGGCTCAGTTGGTTAAGCAGCTGCCTTCAGCTCAGGTCATGGAGACCCGCACCCCAACCGGGCTCTCTGCTCAGCAGGGATCCTGCTTCTCCCTTTCTCTCTGCCTGCTGCTCTGTCTGCTTGTGATCTCTCTCGATCTCTCTCTCTCTCTCTCTCTGTCAAATAAATAAATATAAATAAATAAAATATTTTTTAAAAACTGCACAAGAATGAATTTGGTATATGACAAAACTTGTAACAACATTTAAATGGTTTGAAAGCATCTTAAAACTCATGATTGATCCATGTATAAACCATGTCTATGGAAAGCACAGCCTTGCAATAAAAAAATCCTAATTACTCTCCTTAGAAAATTTCTCCATGTTGCATGTAAGTGAGGAGAAAAATGCACTAGTTTTCCTCCTGGATGTGACCATATCGCCCATAATTAATAATTTTGCTTTATTCTACCAAGAGTGGAAAAAGTGATTTATCAATCCATTCTCTATAAATCAATTCCCATTATTATATCCAACTGCTATTTGACTATCATGAGTAAAGTATACACAGTTTAATAACATAAACATTTCAAACTTCCAAACATATACCTTACCTCCCCACTCTTTACCTTCACAATCTATCCACAAGGTAGGAAATTCAGTAAAAACTCAATGGATCTCCTTCTAACCAGCTACCTGATATTCTGCCTAAGCACTGCCAATCCTACAGAACTCTTTAGTTTTCTGAGACTCCAAAGGCCTCAGGATTCAAACTGAATAAAAGAGCTAAACTCAGATCAGAAAAATTCAGGGTTTAAACTAATACTGTCCTATTTTTTTTAAGTTTTTACTTAAGTAATCTCTATACCCCACGTGGGGCTCAAACTCACGACCATGAGATCAACAGTTCCATGCTCTTTCAATTGAGCCAACCAGGTGTTCCAATAATGTACTATTTAAGACACGCTATTGGCTAAAAATGTTTTGAATGAATAGAATACATAAGTATCAACTTTATCATGGTTTCCATGGGGTAATTTGTTCTAACCTCCAAATTCCAAGTAACTGATTTTAAAATAAACTTACAAAAGTTGGGGACCACCTAGATATTGCTGAGTTGATGTGGATCAGAAAATAGAACTAAGTTATTGTTCTACTCAAAAAAAAAAAAAAACCAACACAACAACAACAAAAAACTAACATTCACCTGAAAAAAGAGAGAAGGAACTGAAGGCCAAGAGTGAAGAACACTCACAGGATTTAAATGAAATCAAGACCATTGGCCTAGATGCATTTCATCCCTGAAATGCTTTAAGACTTCGGAGATGAGATTGCAGAACCTTAGTGGTATTGAGCAAGTCCTACAGAAAAGATGAGAAAGATCGGCCTAGAGCAAAACAGTCACATTTTTCAGAAAGGGTAAAATGGTACATTCTGTAAACACTGCATCTGAGAACTTCTAATGAAACAATCATTCAATAAATGTCTTGAGAGCTAGCCATATGCTAGGCACTGGAACAGACACTAAGAATATATCAGTAAAGGAAACAGACAAGACTCCTTATTTTATGGAGTTTATTAAAGTATCACGCAATAAGCATAACATCGCAAATATAAGTCCTTTGGAAAAGAGACATAATGTGCTACAAGGGCTTGTAATAGGGTTGCCACCTATTAGGGAAGGTCGGCTTTTCCAGAGAAAGTATCCAGTGAGCTAAGATCTGTAGGAAAATTAAACATAAACTTATGGAGGACGAGGAACGCTCCAGGAGAAAACAATTTACGTCAAAGTCCTAAGTCAGAAGGGAACATGACAGAAATGAGAGACTCAACAGCAGTGGGGATGAGGTAGTTAATAACCCAGTACCAGGTGCAAGTGGAGAAATAGATTAGGTTATTTTATATAGTTATCTTTATCATAAGACACAAGGAGACACAGGAGGGTTTTGAACACTGGGAGGAGTGGGTTCAGGGGCTGGTATGACAATCAGATGATATATGTTTGGAAAAAATCATACAAGATACAGAGAAGCAAATATCTCATTACATGGAAGAGAAGATGCCAGTTTGGGGGCGTAACAAGTAGAAAGCCATAGCAGGCATCCAGGTGAAGAATTAGGGCAGGATGGACTTAGTTGGTAGATATAAAGAAAATGAGTAGATTAAGAAATACTTTTGGAGGGGAAACCAATACAACTCCGGATGGATTAGAGATGGGAAGTGTAAGAGAAAACAAGGATAGGCGCATGGCTGGTTCATTGGGAAGAGCATGTGACTCTTGATGTTGGGTTATGAGTTTGAGCTTCACATTGAGGGTAGCTTACTATTAAAAAAAAAAAAATTGCAAAGCCTTATTCCAAATCTCTGTACTCTGTACCATCTCATAGTGCCTACACCCAAAGGGGAATAAATCTAAAAAAAAAGCGGGGCGGGGAGAGAAAGCATGGATAACTTCTTGATTTGAGTTTGGTCTATGAGTAGATGGAGGTTGTTTCTTGATTGAGGAAAAAAGAAAAGCAGATTAAAGGAAGGGAAGAGAGAGGAAATCCGGAATTCTACTTTAGCCGTGTTAAGTTTGCATTGAAATACCTATAAAATGAAATAGACAAAAACCAAAGGGAAAAGAAAAATCAAAAACTGAGGGAAAGAATTTTCAACTTGTATCACAAAGAGTTAATATCCTAATACATAAAAAATTCCTACTACTCAACAAGATAAGCAGAAACCTAATTTTTAAAATGGGTACAGTACAAGACACCTGGGTGGCTCCTTTGGTTAAGCGTCTGACTCTTGATTTTGGCTCAGGTCATGATCTCAGAATTCTGGGGTGCTGGGATCAGGTCCCACATCAGGATCCATGCTCAGCGTTGAGTCTGCATGAGGATTTCTCTCCCTCTCCCTCGGCCCCTGCCCCTGCTCACTTTCAGGCACTTTCTCTCTCTAAAATTAATAAATCTTTTTAAAAAATAAAATGGGTGAAGTACTATGAACAAATAGTTCACAGTAAAGGAAACACAAATGCCTCTTAAACACATAAAACATTACTCAACTTTACATATAATAAAAACTGAAGATTAAAACTACACTGAGATTCAGGGTGCATGACTGGCTCAGTCAGTAGAGCATGGGATTCTTGATCTCAGGGTCATGAGTTCAAGCCCCATGTTGGTTGTAGAGATTATTTTAAATAAAGTAAATATAATTTTTTTTTAAACTACAGCGAGATTCAATTTCTCAGATTAGCAAAAAACTAAATTAACATACCATGTTGATGAGAGCATGAGGAAATTATGCTTATTCATACATTGCTGGTGGGAATGTGTATTAATGTAATTTCTGGAGGCTAATCTGATACCTTTCAAAACTAAAAACAAACATATTCTAATGACACAGCAATTAAATTTCTAGAAACTAATCATCAGAAACACACACACATACAGAGATAAGCATACATAATTCTCAGCAGTATTGTTTGTAAAAGTAAAATGGAAACAACCTTTAAGTATGCATCAATAGGGGCCTGGTTAAATGAACTGCGGTACATACATTCAAATTTTTTTAAGCTAGAGAATGAAGGGAAATATGTCTATTTCACAAATCTGAGTTTTCACGAATTTTCTAATAAATCGAAATTACATTTAAAATTATATTCTAAGTATGGAGCACCTGTGTGGCTCAGTTGTTAAGCGGCTCCCTTCAGCTCAGATCATGATTCCAGCCTCTTGGGATGGAGCCCCACATTGGGCTCCCTGCTCAGTGGGAAGCCTGCTTCTTCCTCTCCCAACCCCCTGCTTGTGTTCCCTCTCTCACTATGTCTCTCTCTGTCAAATAAATAAATAAAATCTTTTTTAAAAATTTAATTAATTAAATTGTATTCTAAGTAAATACCATTTGATCTATCTTGTATACTGGTCCTACATAAAATTATATTTGAAAAAGGATATTTATTGCTATTTTTTGAAAGTCTGAAAAATCTACTCATTGAAAAGTATAAAAGTACATGGTTGAGTTTACTGGACCTGAAGATATCAAGTGTTTTCAAACACTGCCAATAATTTGGAAAATTCACAAAAGCTGCTTCAGGCTAAACAGTGTTAATGCTGTCACTAATTAATCTTCTTTATTATTTATCCAGATTCCTAATCCTTGTAATTGATGTGACAGTAGACTGGAGATTACATCAGAGAGATTCTAAAGCCTGGGTTTTTCTCACCAAGGCAAAGTATCAGACTCATAGTTGACCTTGAGAACTTTCATTTCCTCAGTTAAAACAAGTAAAGCTCCTCTGTTGGATGATCTCTGAGGTCCCCTGTAGCTTTCAAATCCCACCATTTCATTTCTAAAATCTCAGAACCTCCCAAACTGAAAATAAGTGTCAAAATCATCAGTTCCTAAGGGACCAGGATAAACCACATATACCCTCCCCTCCTCTCTCTTTTCATTAGCTTCCAAATCACTTACCAAAGTAAGTTTCTAGAGCAGATAAGTACAGCTTAGAACAAGGGAAGGAACAACATGATTACCTTCCAGCCTATTTCAGAAAAACTGCAAAACCAAATAAGTAGAATGCTGCTAGCCAAACATCTGGTGATTAAACTATTCCTGGGAGGGTCACTTATATTAATGGGAAAAAACAAATAGTAATGATAACTAGATAGCAGCAACTTTGCAAGGCATGAAAAAGTCTGGGATATTTTCCAAATGGGTTGGGAGGAAGTTATTTTTATTTAGAGATATTTGTGTCCTATTTAAAACAAAGAAGGAACTTAAGAAAATCAAGCTAAAGATCTTAAACTTCCTCAGTCAGCTCTCTGTCCTGCTAACTTTAGAAGAGTAACAATACTTTGACCAAACAATAACAGTAAAAATTACAAGCAATCCATCAAGGCGATTAATTGATGAAAGCACTCATTTAAGTTCAAAATATCTGAGGGGTGTCTACGGGGTAGAGTTGGTTGAGTGCCAGACTCTTGGTTTCAGCTGGGGTGGTAATCTCAGTCCTAAGATCGAGCACAACCATGGGCTCCGGGCTCAGCCTGGAATCTGCTTGGGATTCTCTCTCCCTCTCCCTCCCCCCTTCCTGCTCATGCTCTCGCTCTCTCTCAAATAAATAAATAAATCTTTTTAAAAAAGAGAGCAATCTAAACAACTAATAAGTAACAAAAATTTTAAAATTTTAAAAGAAATTAAAATGAAAATTTAGTATGTTAAAAGGAAAGATAGATTCTTTCCTTCAAGGAAATTAACAATTAAAAAAATAAAACAAAATCATGGTTAATGGGACTTTTGAATTATAGCACTCCCACATACTAACTTAATGTTGAGGTGAAGCTTTGGTTTGTTTCCATTTATAAACTGGGGTTATGTTACCCTGACACCAAATATGTGGCATCTTCCAACACCAATTCTCCAGTACCAACTGGGTATCCCTACCTTCCATTCTAAGGCTAACAACCCAGACTCCACAGGTTTAAAGGGCTGGTTCCACAGACTTAACTTCAGACACCAGTCAAAAGTCCCAGGTCCCCAGGCCACCTGCTCTTATGTCCAACTTGGCTAAAACTTTGGTAGTTCCCATCAACTCTTCATCAGGTTTGATAATTTCCTAGAATGACTCACAGAATTCAGGAAAACACTCACTTACTAATGTGGGGAACAGAGGCAAAATATAAGAAAAAAAATTAAACTTATTATATACAGCCCATTAACAAGTACTTAAGACAGGCAGAGTGAGCTTCCTCTAGGATCTCAACAGCTAAAATGTGAATACTTTGCTAAATGGCAAAAAGCAACGTTAGCTTGACATTAGCCCAACATCCAGGATCCTGTAAAAATCCCTTTGGAGGGGTGCCTGGGTGGCTCAGTGGGTTAAGGCCTCTGCTTTCGGCTCAGGTCATGATCCCAGAGTCCTGGGATCAAGCCCTACATCGGGCTGTCTGCTCAGCAGGGTCTGCTTCTGCCTCTCTCTGCCTGCCTCTCTGCCTACTTGTGATTTCTGTCTGTCAAATAAATAAATAAATAAAATCTTTAAAAAAAAAAAATCCTTTTGGAAACTTCTTTATCTCTACCCACACCCATCCCCCTAGATCCCCCACCCCTGACAAGATATATGTTAGCAATCATCCTCCAAACATATGGCTCACTGATAGACATCTGAAGGGTCTCATGACTAAGGCTTTACTATACAAGAATGACCCCTCAAGGTCCTGGAAACCCTGTATCCAAATTCCTTAGGGACTTACCCTAACCCTAACCTCCTCCCAACCTGAAAGTATATCAGCAGCAGCTCCTTACAACCCAAGTACAGCTCTTTCTGCCAAGGGCCTTTCCCGGTGCTTTAATAAAAGCACCCTTTTTGCACTGAAGACATCTCAAGAATTCTTTCTTGACTATTCGCTCCCAGACCCCAACATTTCACATCACTCACCATTGCCGGTTTATTATAAAGTATACTTAAACTCAAGAACAGCCAAGTGGAAGAGATGCACAGAACAAAGTATTGGGGGGTGGGAGGAAACACAAAGGGCTTCCATGCCCTCTTAGGGTACACCAACCTCCAAGCACATCACTGTGTTCACTAATCCAGAAGTTCCCCAAACCCAGTTCTTTAAGGGTTTTTATGAGGGTTTCATTATGTAAGCATGATTCACTAAATCACTGACCAGTGATAACCTGGCTCAATCTCCAGCCTCTCTCCTCTCCCCAACGGTAAGGGGTAGGAGAAGGGAGCTGAAAGTTCTAACCTTCTTGGAGCACCTGGCTGGCTCAATCAGTAAAACATGTGACCCTTGATCTTGGGGTTGTGAGTTCAAGCCCCACTTTGGACGAAGAGCTTACTTGAAAGAAAGAAAAAAAGAAAGAAAGAAAGAAAGAAAGTAAGTCAGTCAGTCCTAAATTTCTCATCATGGCTTATCCTTCTGGTGACCAGGCCCAATCCAGAAAGTTATCTAGGGACTCGGCCAGGAGTCATCTCACTAACGTACAAAAGACACTATCACGCAAGAGATTAAGGTAACATTTTTAAGACAAGAACAGAATACTGAATAGACAAGGGGTAAAGGCATTCAAGGCATACTAGGCAAAGTCTGTGCTAAAATAGGCAAAAAAAAAAAAAAAAAAGGACTATTTGTAGAATTCAAGTCATTCTGCTTCCCTGAAATTAGGACACAGGTCCAGGAATGGCAAGAAATCAGGCTAGGACTAAATCATAAAAAGCCTTATATACCAAGCCACAGGTATGTTTCCCTATATATATATATATATATTTTTTAAGATTTTATTTATTTATTTGACAGAGAGAGAGATCACAAGTAGAGAGGCAGGCAGAGAGAGGGAGAAGCAGGCTCCCTGCCGAGCAGACAGCCCAATGCGGAGCTCAATCCCAGGACCCTGAGATCATGACCTGAGCTGAAGGCAGAGGTTTAACCCACTGAGCCACCCAGGCACCCCAGTTTCCCTATATTTAAAGATAGAATTCAACTACATACAGTACTAGACCTCTGAAGTCCTCTGCCAGAGACAACAGTAAATCAAGATTAGTCTTTCAGGTGAATACTTACCAGTGTTGTTTCAGAAAAATCACCATGGAGGCAGCAAGAGGGTTAGGGAAGAAACACTAGTCAGAATGCTACTGGATTGACAGAGGCCAGGCACAAAAGGATGAAAATCTCAACTAAAGGAGCTACAGTAAGAACAGAGAAAGGAGGGTAGACTTAAGATATTTAGAAGATGTAGTCAGAGGCGCCTGGGTGGCTCAAGTTCGTTAAGCATCTGCCTTCGGCTCAGATCATGATCCTGGAGTCCCTGCTCAGTGAGGCGTCGGCTTCTCCCTCCCGCTCTGTCCCTCCCCCCACATCATGTTCTCTAGCTTGCTCACTCTCTCAAATAAGCAAATAAAATATTTTAAAATTATAAATTAAAAAAGAAGAAGTAGTAGTAGTAGTAGTAGCAGTAGTATTCAAAAGACACAGTGACAGGGCACCTGGGTAGCTCGGTCAGTTTGGCCATGGAACTCCTGGTCTCAATTCGGGTAGTGAGACAGAGCCATGAGCCAAGAGACCCGAGTCAGGAGACCCGAGTCAGGAGACCCGAGTCATGCTCTGTGCTCAGCAGGCGGTGTGTCTGAGATTCTCTCTCCCTCTCTCGCTCTGCCCCTTCCCTGCCTCCCGCAGGCGCACACATGCACTCTCTAAAAGATTTTTTTATTTTTTATTTTTTTAAAAGATTTTGTTTATTCATTTGACAGAGAGAGAGATCACAAGTAGGCACAGAGGCAGGCGGAGAGAGAGAGAGGAGGAGGCTCTCTGCTGAGCAGAGAGCCCCATGCGGGACTCAATCCCAGGACCCTGAGACCCTGACCTGAGCCAAAGGCAGAGGCTTTAACCCACTGAGCCACCCAGGCACCCCAAGACTCAATATTTTAAATGTTAAAAGAATCCTTAGAATTCTTAATCTAAAAAGGGACCCAGTGATTCCAACAAAGAAATAAAATTTAAAAACACATAACCATTATTTATAGGAAGAACACATGACTTACTCTTTTTGGACTAAGGTTGTTATATCATTTTACTATCAAAAACTTAATTTCCAGGGCACGTGGGTGGCTCAATCAGTTAAGCGTCTGCCTTCAGGTCAGGTCATAATCCCACCGTCCTGGGATGGAGCTCCGCACATGTAGTTTCCTGTTCAGCAGGGAGCCTGCTTCTCCCTTTCTTTCTCTGCCTTTCCCCCGTACATGCTCTCTCTCTCTCTCAAATAAACCTTAAAAATTTATTTTAATTCCCCACTGCCTACCCAAAAAAAGTCTAAATTTCTAAGGCACAAATGTCAAGGAAAATAAAGACAATCTCTTTCACTCGCTTGCGCTCTCATTTATTCATCCTCCAACAAGTACCTACTGAATACCTATGAAGTAGGTCAGAGATAATCTCATCTAACCTTATTTTACAGAGGGGAAAATTTAGGCTCAGGGTAATATATTATTTAATGTAAAATTAACTATAACCTTTGGCAATTGCTTTCCTGTGAATTTGACTTTACTCTTTGGCAATCACCCACTTTCTCCTCTTTAAGAATCCTTGGCTCTGAACCAACTACACTTATTCATCAACACCTGGACCATGCCTTTCACATTCCCACTTCCATGTTTTTGTTCAGATCATTTCCACACACCTAGTCCCAGTCTTTGCTGACTGAAATGTTAGCCATCATTTTTCAAAAATCAAGTAAACTGTAACTTCCTTTCTATTCAGCACAGTTAAAAGTTATCCTCTATAAAATCTATATAAGCTCATCTTCAAAAGAATAGTCTATAAAATCTTACAGCACTTACATGACTTGAATCATATACTTAAATATTATTGTTTACATATGTTTACATACATGTCTATCTCCCTTAGGTTAATCAAAATTTCTTAGAAACTAGATACCATCCAGCCATACCTTCATTAAATGCTATGTCTAGGCCCTGCACATAAAATAAGTACTCAGAAAATACTTTTTTTTAATTTCTAAAACAAAATAGATAAATAAAATTCAGGTACTTCCAAAGCTTGGGGTGGGATGTTCATTTTCATTCCTATCAAATATTTTGTTAAGTATCAAAATAAAATTCAATCCACATTTTAACTCTTCTCTGCCTGTAAACAGAGAACTTAATAATGATCCACATTTCCAAAATAAAAATTGACTATGCATATTTGTAACAGTAACTGCGGACAATGAACTTGTAAATAATATTACTGTCAATTACCATCTGTATATAGATTATCTATAGTACATTTTCCGTTACAGAGCCACAGTACTTGTGTTTATTTCATGCAAATAATACATAAAGCCCCGTGAAATACAAATGATCATCTTTCTGTTTAAGGAATCACAGAATCTAAAACCTAAAATAAACCCTACCTAGTCATTATATGAAGAAACAAAGCTTATATCCAGGTCTCCTGATCAGCTTATTAAGGAGGAGCTCTGCTCTAGCTTCACTGAAGGGCCATTCACAACATAGTTAAGTAGGAAAATTAGAGAGCTTCCTAGTGTCCCCAGAGCCTGCTTTCCAACATGTTATCATCACTTTCCTTGAAATAACTCCCAGTTACTTAATCACAAAGGACTCAATATTTTAAAGAAATCCATGCACTGGGGCACCTGGGTGGCTCAGTGGGTCAAGCCACGGCCTTCAGCTCAGGTCATAATCTCAGGGTCCTGGGATCAAGCCCTGCATCTGGCTCTCTGCTCAGCAGGGAGCCTGCTTCCCTCACCTCTCTCTCTGCCTGCCTCTCTGCCTACTTGTGATCTCTCTCTCAAATAAATAAATAAAATCTTAAAAAGAAAGAAAGAAAGAAATCTATGCACATTCAAAATGTAAATATTGTCTATTATCTACTTTGAATTATTCAAACATATCCTTAACTCTGTCAACATAGGTTAAAATAAAAATAGTTAATAATTTTAAAAACCAAAAGTGAATTTTTCGTTTCTACACTTTAATATATCCTCCTTAGAAAATGAAAAATCATAGTGCCTGAGTGGCTCAATCAGTTAAGGACCTGACTCTTGATTTCAGCTCTGTCATGACCTGAGAGTTGTGAGATGGAGGCCCCCATCAGCTCCATGCTGGGTGTGGAGCCTACTTAAGATTCTCTCTCTCCTTCCCCCTCCCCTCTCTTAAAAAAAAAAAAAAAGTTAAGAAAGAAAATGAAAAATTATTATTTTAATAATCCAACACTAACTAGACTGATGAATAATCAGGTCCAGTGCACTCTTTATTGGCACAAACCCTTCCCCTACCTGGACCCTCTTTCTATTCTTCTGACAATCAGGGCGTCTTTCGACGAGAGGACGTCAAACCTCAGTAATGGTGTGACCATGGACAAGTTATTTAACCTTTTAAGCCTGTTTCCCCATTCACTAAGAGGGACTAATACTACCTACTTATAGGCTAATGGGGAGGATTCAAGGTTATGTAAGTAAAGCCTCCGATGCTCGGAAAACACATAATAACAAACAACTATTATTATGTAATTAAATAATAACACTAATTTGACATAATAAAGGAAGTAAGAGGCTAGTAACTCTAAAAAGTGGGATTTGTCATCTCAATTATGAGCCTGCACTTGAAAAGATTCCCCAGTTGAGACAAGTAATTTATGTCAAGACCTAAAAAGAATAATAGATTCATGAAATGTCATTAGCATTTTTAAGAGCAATATTTTTGTTGAAGTAAATAAAACATTTTTAAAGCAAGTAATATCTTAGTCTTGCAGTTCCAATGACAATTAAATTATTTGCAAAGCACTGTTACTTAGTCAGATAGTATCACTGGAAAATTTTGTACTCACCCTAAACAATTTAGAATGATGCTAAATCCAGAACCATTTCTGAAACTGCACTGTACTATCAACACTACTGATAATACAAAGTCGTATAAGAAAGATACCTTCCATTAACTGTATAAAGAAAGTAAAACACCTTCCATTGTGCCAGGACAAAAACCAAGAATTGACAGGATGATGAGCATCGATAACCACAACTGCTGAGATATTTTTGCAAAGCATTTGATTTGGAGTAAAAGCAAATGCACTTCAATTACCTTTAGCTCTAAAAGGTTTCAAGAAAGAAACCAAAGAAATGAGACAAACACAAAAGGTATAGTTAGGGGACTACAAATAGAAGTACTTTCCTTGAACTATGAAAATGATTCCTCATTTTCGAAAGATAAAACACAGAAAGGAGAGGTGAGTTACAAAGCCTAAACTCTAAAGAATGTGCTAGCAATTAATTACTGTCAAAAGATTTTTTTTTTAAAGGTAGAGGCAATAAATTATTATTTAGAGCAGGTGAAATACCTTTAATGAACACTGTTTCCATAAACCATTATCTTATTCCAACAAAATTAAACCAAACAGGAGAAGCACTTCTGGAATGCTGGTGTGAGGAACTCCATATGGACCTCTTCCCCAGCAAAACAATCTTAAATAATGAAAATTATATTTACAATCTCTCCAAATTGCCTTAAGGGCATTTGCATTAGCAGCAACCACAGAAACTTTTTTTTTTTTTCCAAGAAAATCTACTGAATCCTGGCGAAAACAGTGAATCTGTGGTATCTGAGCCCCAACCCACCTCCTTACTCCACCCCTATCCCCAGCTCTACTCCAGGTGGGTGTAGCCAGGAAGACATGGCATCCTCTAACCCCACCTCCCAGACTAGAGCAGTAAAGGAAAAACAGAGAAACAAAAAGGACATAAAATAGGGCGCCTGGGTGGCTCAGTGGGTTAAGCCGCTGCCTTCGACTCAGGTCATGATCTCAGGGTCCTGGGATCGAGTCCTGCATCGGGCTCTCTGCTCAGCAGGGAGCCTGCTTCCTCCTCTCTCTCTCTGCCTGCCTCTCTGCCTACTTGTGATCTCTCTCTGTCAAATAAATAAATTAAAAATCTTAAAAAAAAAGGACATAAAATATATAGAAAACTAAAAGCAAAATAATAGATGAAATCCAGTCATTATATCAATAAAAATATTAAATGTGAAAATATTAAACAATCTAATCAAAAGATACAAATTGTAAGACTGGATAAATAAACAAGAGCCAACTATATGCTACCTACAGGAGACACACTTTAGATTCGAAGATACAAATAGGCTGACAGTTTAAAAGATGAATAAAGACATATCATGTTTTAGAAAGTTAGAATGGCTACATTAAAATAAGACTAAATGGACATTAAGACTAAAACTATTAGCTAGAAACCAAGAAAATCTGAATAAAACATGCACTTCAATAATAACCAGTATCAGTAATCCATAACCAGTCATCAATAGTCAATTACTAAATATAAACATTTTATACTGTTAAAAGGGTCAATCCATCAGGAAGATATAAAGATTATAAATATACACACCAAAACTGAACCAAAGAAATAAGAAAATTTGGATGAGCACAAGAAAGATATGGATAATAAGGGATCAAATACAGAAAAAATACTCATGGGGACCTATCTTTTGTTAGTATATCAATACCTAAGTCTGATTGCAAGTTTTGCCTGATAAAATTTGTTTCCTAGTCTTGAGTTATATAAGTTAACTAAGGAATGCTAATGTTGCTTCTATTATGAATATATTACAGGAATAAAATCTAAAAACTATTAATATGAATAAACATCTCTATAAAACATTTTTTAAAGACTTTATTTATTTGAGAGAGACTGAGAGAGCCAGAGAACACAAGAGGGGGGAATGGCAGGGGGAGGGGGAGAAGCAGGCTTCCCGCCAGGCAAGGAGCCTGATACAGGGCTCCATCCCAAGCCTCTAGAATCACGACCTGAGCCAAAGGCAGACTCCCAACTGACTGAGCCACCCAGGTGCCCCATAAAACATTTTTTAAATTTGAGCATTAGAAAATAGAAATAACTATAAACACTTCAGTAGTTATTTACATTGCCCTTTCCAAGAAAAGCAACAGATCAACTCTGGAACATTAAAATACTACTGTCAATTTTCATTTGTATTAATACTAAATATTAAAAAGGCTCAAATGTATTACAAATAATGTACATAGTACATGAGAGGGGAAAAGTAGAGACGCTCTTTTTCCATTTATCATTTTCTTAAAATGTTAAAAATTACATAGTTTGAAATATATAAAAACTCACCACATTGTAGGGAAATTGTGTTTCAATATGTAAGATCTTATTCAACTTCTTTAGACAAGTTTGATCAATAGGTTCTTAAAAATCGTAGAGGCCACTTTTAGACAGCAGTCTTGAGTAATGGAAACTTGAGCAAGGCAAAAGGGCCCGCAGTGACCACCACTGGGCTGAATACGAACAAGCTCATTAAGTGACGGATCTTGAAATAGTGATAGGTCCAAACTAACCAATGGGCTACTTACAACCAGGCACAGTTACCAAAAAAGGGAAAATTCCGTGTCTCCATACTTCCTCACTCCACGCTGTAACTGTGGCCCGTGACCATAGCCTCATCACAGGTTGTCTCAATTTGCTGTCCTGCCTGCTTCTTCCTTGCAGTGTATTCAATAAACTTAACTCCTTTGTTCTGCCTTCGGTGAAATTCTTTTACGACCCACACTGCTGGCCCCATCTGATAGGGATGCCCCACAGAAGTCATGCACTATCTTGTGTTCACTTCTAATTTTGGAACAGAAAATACCTAAGCCCTGAATTGCCTCTCCAAGTAAAGTACCTATGAGCAAGGATTCCATTTTCACAGTTCTGTATTTCCTCTGTGCAGCAAAACAAACTTCCACCTTTATCTTCATCTACCACTAATTCTATGACCTTGGGTAAGTCACTTCTCTTTAATCTATATGCTAGAAAAGGATCTTGACTGTAATATTATAGTATGCACACTTTAATCTTTAGGTATTCAAAATATTGAAGATGCTATAGGGGAGAAAACTTTGCCAACCTAAAATATGCTTCTGGGGCACCTGGGCAGCTCAGTACATTAAGCATCTGACTCTTGATCTCAGCTCAGGTCTTGATTTCAGGGTCATGAGTTCAAGCCCCCAATGCGGCTCCACAATGGGCATGGGGCCTGTGTTAAAAAAGAGAGAGAGAACCAACAGGTTTGAGTTCAGAAACACCTCTTAATAGGATGGTTGCTTTTCATGATGTTATGTTTTCTAGGAGATGAGAAAGTACATCTGTGTCCTGAAAAGTTCTCCAAAGGGACAAAGGCTGAAAACTTAAGTGCTTCTCAATGTGACCCTGCTAGTTATTTTTGAGAAACTGCAAACACAAGTAGAAGTCACCTTTATGTGGGGTCTCGGTGGCTCTGTCGGTTAAGCATCAGCCTTCTACTCGAGTCATGATCCCAGAACTGGGAAGGAGCTCCACATGGGGCTCCTTGCTCAGCTGAGAGTCTGCTTGTCTCTCTTCCTCCCCTGCCCCTCCCCCAGCCGCGTGCCATTCTCTCTCTCTCTCTCTCTAATACATCTTAAAAAAAAAAAAAAAAAAAAAATGAGTCACCCTTTGTAAAAGACATTTACAAGGGGAATGTCCATTTGTAAGGGTGTCTCCAAATCTGGACCTGAAAAGGGGGATGACTAAATCTCTAGAAACTGTTACCAGTGCAGACAGCCTGGACTGAAATCTGCATAACAACCCTACCCTTGTTTACAGTGTTTTTCCTGGTCATCTCCCATAACTGACTCCCTATCCCCAACGTCTATTGTCTTTGGCTGAAGATGGTATTTAAGGTAATGGCTTCAGCCATTTCAGAGTTACTCACTTTTCCTGGGTCTCTCCCAAGTTTACAGTTTACATAAGTTATACATATTATTAAACCTTGTTTGATTAGTTCTTCTTAATCTGCCTCATGTCAATTTCATTCTTAGACCAGCTAGAATTACCTTTAAAAGTAGAAGTAAACTTTTCTTCCCCATATTTCCTAAATTTAGTGATACCGCTGAACTTGTAAATCAGGAAGCACTGTTGCAAGGTGGGGAGGGGAGTGGTTTAGAAGAGATAGAAATTTGGAGACTAGCAAAACAAGAAGAGTATTGCAAAAGGCCAGGTAAAAGCAAGTAAGGACCTTAACTAAGGTAGTAAGAGTGATGAGAACAAAGGCAAAAGAAATGCAGATAAAATTAAATTTCCTTACAACTTGCAGCCCACTGACAAATACTTGAGATAAGCAGAGTATTACATTCCTCAAAGAACTCACAACTGTCTTAATGCTTTGCTAAAGGGAAAAAGCAATCTTAGCTTGACAACAGACAGACCTTATGGACTGTAACTCTTCTTCAACATATGAAAATTCTTCTGGAAAATTTCTTTGTCTTTACCCCTCCCCTGCAATTTAAAAGTATGTAATTACTTTGCACAATCCCAGGGCAGCTCTTACAACTGAGGGGTCCTGTCCCCCATGCTTTAATGAAAACACCTTTTTGCACTGAAACCACCTTAAGAAATCTTTCTTGATTGTTTGCTCCCAGCCCACATCATAATAAGAGCAGTGATGGAAATGGGATAGTTTTCAGAGAAATAATTAACAAATATCATACTAGACCATGAAGTGAATAATCACTGCCAGAAATGCCTATAAATATGGATAAAATCTAATCGGATACTGTCAAAGAGAACAAAAATGATTATTTTAATCTGTAGAGACTTTATTTTCTTAGAATTAAAGTTCCCTTGATGGCCTACTTTTTGTACACCATCCTCTCCCTCTAGGTCTTTAAAAAGACCACAACTCTTACACTTAAATAACATTAGATGCCAGAGACTAAATTAGGCAAGAAGTAAAAATGAAATTTCGTTTTAAACAAAGGATCTTTATAGTCAAAGAAGTAAAAAGCATTGGTTTCACACACCTTACTTACAACTAGGATTTTTCTTGACCACTGATTAAAGGTAACGTACCAAAATGAAATATTGGAAAGAAGGGGCACACAAAACTCTTTTGTAAAGCCATTACCTTTTGTACAGTATATTATTCTACTTCCTTCCTTGAAGTCACAACAACAAATAACGTGAGGCATCTGCACAGTCACTGTGAACTAAGCAAGGGATGAAGCTAGGGATCCTGGCTGCCTGAACAATGTCTGTTTTAAAGGATATACTGTTAACCCTACAATAACTCCTGCACAGTCAAAAATGCATGTGTGACTTTGACTCCCCAGAAGGCTTACTAAAAATATACACAGTTGATTAACACATTTTGTAGGTTATATGTATTACATTCTGTATTCTTTTTTTTTTTTTTTTAAAGATTATTTATTTATTTATTATTTGACAGAGAGAGATCACAAAGTAGGCAGAGAGGCAGGCAGAGAGAGAGAGGAGGAAGCAGGCTCCCTGCTGAGCAGAGAGCCTGATGCGGGACTCGATCCCAGGACCCCGAGATCATGACCTGAGCCGAAGGCAGCGGCTTAACCCACTGAGCCACCCAGGCGCCCCTACATTCTGTATTCTTAAAGTAAGCTAGAGAAAAGAAAATTTTATTAAGAAGATCATAAGAAAGAGGGCCTGGGTGGCTCAGTTGATTTAGAGTCTGTCTTTGACTTGGGTCATGATCCCAGGGTCCTGGGATGGAGTCCAGCTTTGGGCTCCCTGCTCAGCTGGAAGCCTGCTTCTCCCTCTTCAACTGCCCCTCCCCCTGCTTGTACATGCGTGCTTTCTCTCTCAAACAAATAAAATCTTTTAAAAGAGAGAGAGAAAGGAAGAAAATCATAAGAAAAATACACTTACAGGGGCGCCTGGGTGGCTCAGTGGGTTAAAGCCTCTGCTTTCGGCTCAGGTCATGATCCCAGGGTCCTGGGATGGAGCCCCACATCTGGCTCTCTGCTCAGCAGGGAGCCTGCTTCCTCCTCTCTCTCTGCCTGCCTCTCTGCCTACTTGTGATCTCTGTCTGTCAAGTAAATAAATAAAATCTTTAAAAAAAAAAAAAAAAGAAAAATACACTTACAGTACTAAAATCTATTGAAAAAATCCATGAATAGGTGGACCTGTACAGTTCAAACCCATGCCGTCCACAGGTCATCTCTAACTCACAATAATTATCTGCCTTTCATATCCTAATAAATAGTCTTGAATTGTGTGCACAACGTGGCACATACAAAAAAGTGCTCTGTTAGCTTTATTTTTCCTTTTGTTTCATGAAAGCATAGAAGCATCTGCCCTGTTAAAATTCAGTTTTGATTTGCGTATGAAGAAAATTTTCTAATAACCCGTAAAATGAGTATTACTTATGCCTTTTAATACAGATTCCTAATTATAGCCAATATGTCCATCCACAGGAGGAAAGCCGAAGAAACATTCCAAAATTCAGAAAATAAGCTTAGTATGAAAGGATACTTCATTGCCAACTTGAGCCAAATTGTTCGAGATTAATGTACCAAATAGATGCAATATCTTATTGTCTAATGAGATAAATACAAAAGGAACAAACTGGGGGCCTGGGTGGCTCAGTGGGTTAAGCCGCTGCCTTCAGCTCAGGTCATGATCTCGGGGTCCTGGGATCGAGTCCCACATCGGGCTCTCTGCTTAGCAGGGAGCCCGCTTCCCTCTCTCTCTGCCTGCCTCTCTGTCTACTTGTGAACTCTCTCTTTCTCTCTCTCTCTGTCAAATAAATAAATAAATAAAATCTTAAAAAAAAAAAAAAAAGGAACAAACTCCTTATCTTTCAATTTGTATCATCACTTTCCCATCTTGTCAAATAACAGAAAGTACATTTTTTAAGCTACATGGTGTATGTACATTATGATTCATGGATTTATAGGATATTTTTATACATTCTCCTAAGCAACATTAGCATTTTATTTTAGGGCTTATGACCTAAACTACACATTTCCAGAAACCTTGATTGTCTAAGTTTTCTCTATATATGATGCCAATTATTATTTCCCAGGACCCCAGCCACATTCCTTTAAAAAAAAAAAAAAAAGAAGAATTCCACCCACGGTCTCAGAAGCCATTCCTACATATCACTGGACACTAGCCCTTCACAACAGCTTACTGAACTACAAAGTCCGTGGCTGACGCCAGAACTATTATATTCTCCTTTCTGGGAGATGTAAATTCAAACTCAAAGACCAAGAGAGTACTTAGCTATTAAAGGGCTGAAGAAGTTCCTGTAAACTCAAAGGCTTAAGCTGCTATTTTAAGGGAGCTGTAACATGCTACCTGCAAGTGAATGAGTGAGAAATTTGAAAATGACTTAAAGAGAAGCAATTCTGGGGCGCCTGGGTGGTTCAGTGGGTTAAGGGTCTGCCTTCAGCTCAGGTCATGACCTCAGGGTCCTGGGATCCAGTCCCGCATTGGGCTCTCTGCTCAGTGCCCTCTCTCCCTCTGCCGGCCTCTTTGCCTATTTGTGATCTCCATCTGTCAAATAAATAAATAAAGTCTTGGAAAAAGAAAAAAGAGAGAGAGAGAGAGAAGCAGTTCTGACAGATAAGGGGTGAGAGAAGCAATTGCTTGATTATTTCCTGCAATTGAGTCCAGGCAATATCCCAGGTTATTATAATAAAACCTCATTTTACTTACTTACTTTTGTTAAGGAAGTTTCATTCCTTAAAACACTGCTTAATTATAATATGAAGTATATCATATTAATATATTAATATATGTATTAAGTACTTGATTTGGCTGCTTTAACAGAGGTCCAAAATAATAATGGCTTAAATAAAAGAGAAGTTT
The DNA here is from genome assembly GCF_009829155.1 of Mustela erminea. NCBI lineage: Eukaryota > Metazoa > Chordata > Mammalia > Carnivora > Mustelidae > Mustela > Mustela erminea. The sequence continues at coordinate 14,367,750 of NC_045635.1, read as the reverse complement.
ACTTCTCTCTCATGTAAAAGTCTGGATGAGTGTCCAGTGCTTTCAGCTCACAGACCAAGACATATGCTTTAGCTTTCACCATTTTGCCTGGATCCCAGACACAGGGAAGAGGAAAAATTGGGGTACAAGAAGGGCAAAACTCTTTCTTTTTAGGGAACACCACAAAATACGTACACAGAGTTTCCATAGCCTAATGGCCAACACTTAATCCTATACCCACATCTGGCTGCAAAGGAAACTGGGAAATGCGGCCTTTATGTGGGTGGCAAGCACCTACTAAAAAACATCAATTACTATAGTAAAAGTGAACAGATACTGAAGTCAACTTAAAATATATTAGTCTAATACTATGTCTAAGTGGTAAATCTAACACTCCAGAATAGTTCAGTCATTATCAGTGAATGCTCTTTTAAAAGAAATTAAAAGAGATTCTCCAGGGGTGCCTGGGTGGCTCAGTGGATTAAGCCTCTGCCTTCAGCTCAGGTCATGATCTCAGGGTCCTGGGTTCGAGCCCTGCATCAGGCTCTCTGCTCAGGGGGAGCCTGCTTCCCCGTCTCTCTGCCTGCATGTGCGTGTGCTCACTCTCTCTCTCTCTCTGTCAAATAAATTAAAAAAATAAAATAAAATAAATTTTTTTAAGAAGAAGAAGAGATTCTCCAATCCTTGAGAAGAAGAAAAGGAAAATTAAATGGGAAAGAGACAAATGAACTACCCCCAACACATACATTATGGACTATAAGAAGGAGATAAATGAAAACTATTTTCAGCACTTTCTATCTTTTATCATGTCCTTCCTCTCTTACCCTTTCAGATCATCCATTTAAAAAAATACTAGTCCAGAGCTAGCAGGCATGTACGCTACACGTGCACTGCAGAAGACAGAAGGCAGACCTGGAACGAAAAGGATGTAGTAGGAGTCTGAGAATAGCAGACCACTTAATTTTGCTGGCTGAATGTATCAATCTAGCGGACAAAATTTTGAAACTCTGTATTTCAAAGAATCTAGAAGTTCTCAAATTAAAATGTCTTGCAAAAGGCTACTTCCTTTTATTCACCATTAGTAGAATGGAGTATGAACATATCAGAAAGTCAACACAATCTAATGACACATTTGGTTACTTTTAACCTCACATCCACCAAAGACTATGTAGAACTATTCATATTTAAATTTTGTACCGGTTTCTTTCCCAAAACTTGAACATTTTCTGACCTGGAATTCATTTCTTAGGAGTGTAAAATTTTAATGACAGGGAAAATCAGTGAATATAGAGAAATTAGATAGTAAAATACACTAAGAAAAGGCCATGCTATTAATAAAAAAAAAAAAAGTTATCTGAAGTACAGCATTTTAAATTCTCAAGTGACAATAGCATAGTAACATTTCCTCAGTAAATACCATAAGAAAATGGAAATCTTGAGGCTCAAAGTATTGTAACATCCCAACCATCTACTGATGAAACAAGGCCAAAAGAGATGACCAGAATGGGAAACTCAATGTATTGGATCATTCTATTGTGAACTTCATCAAGCTAGAACCTGTTTCCCAGAATTCCCTTCCCTCTATGGTACATCAAGTTAGAGATGGCCAAACTCTTGGAAGGTCTGTATGGTTAGACATGGTGAGAACAAACGTAGATGCACCTGGCAGGTTTCAGCTTGTCCTTACCTTCATCTTGTCCCCTCTATGTCCAGCTCTTCCTCCTGGACCCACCAAGAAGTAGTGGGTTTTGGACCCACCAAGGAAGTAGCTACACAGAGGAAACAAACAGCCTCCCACAGACATCTCCACAATCACCCTCTTTGCGTTCCACTTTGATGGCTCTACACGCATGGCTTGTTCAGATTTTCCCAGTAAGCTCTGACTCATACACCTGTATCAGCGCTTCAGGAAAATCTATTAGTTTTTTTGTTTTTTGTTTTTTGTTTTTTGTTTTTTAATCTGGGGTGGTGGAGGGGGGTAAAGGGAGAAGGAGAGAATCTTAAGCAGGCCTGGCTCACAGCTCAATCCCACGACCCTGAGATCATGACCTGGGCAGAAACCAAGAGTCAGACACTCAACTGACTGAGCCACCCAAGTGCCCCAGTTACTATGTTTCTTACCCATCCCCTTCCTGCTTTTCACATCCCCAGCAATTCTACAATTTGTATATAGTCTGCTTCCTATAATACATCCCTTATCCCAGAACACTCACAGTAGTTCTATTTCTCAGAAAGAATCTTGACTAATATACTCAAAATTCGCCAATTTATAACCCAGCAGTATTAAGAAGAAGGATTTAAGTACTGAAAGCATTTCCCCATTTCTACTAAGCTGAATTTTTCCTGAGATAACCAGGTTCACTCCACCAATTTACTTCTATATGTGAGAAATGTTCAGTGCATTCTATCAAGGGATTCCTAAAAGCACTGCTCTGTTCCTTTTATTTCCCTACATATAGCACATTTTAAAAACTTACTAAATAATCCAAATTATAGTATTTATTCTAAGTCATTTTACCAAGAATGTTAATATTTATTTTGTAAGTGTTGTTTAACCAATTTGTCATTTGAGAACTTGCTAAAAGAAGATACAAATGGGTAAAAAATTAGTAATTCTTAAAATATCTTCTCTGAAATGGGCCCATGAATATAAAATTTCAAAAATGCAAAACCCGTAAAAGAGAAATGAATATATCCTAAGCACTCAAGTCCTGAACTACACACTCATAAGTCTGGATTCAATGATTGATTCTTTTGTTAAGTCAACTTTTCTAAAGATTCCCCAAGCTCTATTTGGAACTTAACAACCTTAACCACCTAACAGATTTTCATACAGCTTTTATAAATTATTGACTATTTCCTTCATAACTATGACATTAAAATGTCCCTTAGTTAGCCTACCATATTCAAGGGCATAAAAACAACTCACAGTTGAAAAGACATTCTGCCATGAGTAAGAACCATAATTAAATAAAGTCAGGTACTGATCTCTAAAGCACTACTTATGACTGAGAAAATTTATTAGAGTTGACCCTTGAAAAGCACAAGTCTGAACTATGTCCACTTCTCCACAAATTTTCTTTAATATTTATGTATTTATTTATTTATTTGAGAGAGAGAGAGAGAGAGTGCATGTGCACAGGCGCGGGCAGGCAAAGGGAGAGGCAAGAAAATCTCAAGCAGACTCTCAACCAAGTGCAGACCCCAATGTGGGGCTTGATCTCATGACCCTGAGATCATGATCTGAGCCAAAACCAAAAGTCAGACAGAACTGACTGAGCCACCCAGGTGTCCCTACACAATTTTTTTTAAACTAAATATATTGGAAAATTTTGTGGAGACTTAGGACAATTTGAAAAATGGACAAACCACATAGCCAAAAATATCAAAAAATTAAGAAAAAGGTGCGTCCTGAATACATAAAATATACCTACATACTAGTTTATTGTATCATTTACTACCATAAAATACACACAAATCTATTATAAAAAGTTAAAATTTACCAAAAAGTTATGCACGCACAGATTATACATGGTGCTATTCACAGTCGAGAGAAATGTAAATAAATGTAAAGATACAGTAGTAAATCATAACTGCATAAACCTATAGTACATACTGTACTACTATAATAATTTCCCAGCCACCTGCTATTGCTTTTGAGGTGAGCTCCACTGCTTATCTTCTTAAAATGCCAAGTGACACGAAGCATCTCCTTGTGAGCAGCTCATCCCTCCAGCGAACTGTTTATCACAGAAAAAAAGTAATCTCTCAAAGTTCTCACGTAGTGTTTAGGGCAATACTGTAAACCATGAATAACACCATGGAACCCATAAAAAGTGCCACTAGTAATGCTGGATATGTTCCCAAGAAGCAGACAAAAGTCATGACATTACAAGAAAAAGTTGAATTGCTTGATACATACCACCTAGACTGAGGTGTACAGCTGTGTTTGCCCAACAGTTTAAGATAAATAAATCCAGCATAAGGACCACTATAAAGAAGGAAAAGAAAATTCATGAAGCCACCACTATAGCTACACCAACAGCCACAGAAATCTCACACTTTTTGTAAAATAGCTTTTTATCTCATATCGAAAATGCAGCTTTGGGGCACCTGGGTGGCTCAGTCAGTTGGGTGTCCGACACTTGATTTTAGCTCAGATCACAACCCCAGGGTTGTGAGATGGAGGCACCTGTCAGGCACCGAGCTGGGCATGGAGCCACTTGGGATTCTCTCTCTCCCTCTGTCCCTCCCCACCTACTCAGGCTCTGGAAGGAAGGAAGGAAGGAAGGAAGGAAGGAAGGAAGGAAGGAAGGAAGGAAGGAAGGAAGGGCGGGCAGCTTTTATGTGGGTGCAGTATTGCTATAGACTCTAATATGAATCACGAAAACACCAAGCCATCATATGACAACTTAAAGCAGAAGATAAAGGATCTAAAGCTAGAAAATTGAATGCCAGCAAAGGATAGTTTGATGCCTCAGAAAGAGGTTTGGTTTTAAAAATGTTTGGACAGGGCACCTGAGTGGCTCGTGGGTTAAAGGGTCTGACTTTGGCTAGGGTCATGATCTCAGGGTCCTGGCTCCAGGCTCGGCAGGGAGTTTGCTTGTTCCTCGGCCTCTGTTTTTGCTCCTCCCCCAGTTAGTGCTCGCTCACACTCGTTCTCTCTCCCTCTCTCTCATGTGTGCACACGTTCTCTCTCAAGTAAGTATTTTTTTTTTTAAATGTCAGGATAGGAGTGCCTGGGTGGCTCAGGTGGTTGGGTGTCTGCCTTCAGCTCAGGTCATGATCTCCAGGTCCTGGGATCCAGCCCCATGTCAGGTTCCCAACTCGGCAGGGAGTCTGCCTCTCCTCCTGTTTGTGCTTCCTCTGTCTCTCTCTTTCTCTCAAATAAATGAATAAAATATTTGGGGGGTGGGGGGGAAGAAGTCAGGATAACAGGAGAAACAGCTTCTGCTCATCAAGGTGCAGTAGCCAAGGTCCCAGATGCCATTAAAAAAATCATGAAGGATTAAAGATAAGGGGCACAGATAGTGAGAGTCCCACTCTTTTTTAAAAAGTTGAATATAAACAAATTGATGAACATTTTAGTAACCTGACAACTTATTCACACAGAAAACATAGTTCTTTCAGGTTATGCCAAATAAATAAATAAATAAATAAAGGAAGGAAGGAAGGAATGATTGATTGATTGATTGATTGATTCTGGGTATAGCCTTAGAGGTGAGTTTTTGCTCAGAGTAATGTTGTCAAAAGACTAAAGAAACAGACTAGTCCAGTGGTACAGAGCATAATAAAAAGCCTTCTGAGCAGAAGTCTTACATCAGTTCCTTTCCTGTGTTTGTTAAACAAAGTATAGCTGAACTCTTGGCATTGAAAGTAGAGAAGGAACTAGAAGATAAGCAAGCATGCAGCTTTCAATACTGGTAGTATGTGGATCAAAAGGTAGATGAGGGAGGCAGGGTGCTGGATTAGAGCGGCAGAAATGTTAAGCCAATGAGAGAAAACATTAGGAAAAGCAATCTAGATCACTATAACAAACCAATTTTCTCTTATAAAACAGAGATAAACAGTAAAGAGTAGGTAGGGCCAACACTGCTTACTTGCCTTTTTGGCCATAAAAAGTTTATTAAAATAATTTCATTTTAGGGGCGCCTGGGTGGCTCAGTGGGTTAAGCCGCTGCCTTCGGCTCAGGTCATGATCTCAGGGTCCTGGGATCGAGTCCCGCGTCAGGCTCTCTGCTCAGCAGGGAGCCTGCTTCCTTCTCTCTCTCTCTCTCTGCCTGCCTCTCAGTGTACTTGTAATTTCTCTCTGTCAAATAAATAAATAAAATCTTGAAAAAGAAATAATAATAATAATAATTTCATTTTAGGAGAACATTGATAGCCACTGGACCTTGGATTCGGGCCTCATGGTCACTGTCAAATAGGTTCAAGAAACTAGATTATCGGTTCACTTACATACCTATTATCTGTTCCCTGCTAGAATGTAAGCTTCACAAAGATAGGTCTGTTTTTTGAATCATAAGGAAGAGAGTGGTGGTGAAGATGAAAAAATGCATGTAAAGCCCTCAGGGTTGACCATGGGCATTGCTTAACTAAACGAGATTGAGTTTACCTACAGCCAATGAGTATCAGGCAGATTTGAACTTTTGCACTGACTCTTGTCAAGTGTAAATTTTTGAAAACTTTCATATAAAGTTGATTATTTAAAAAAAAAGAGGAAGAAGGGTATCTGACTGAACAGGTTTTTAATGCAGACAAAAGTGCCCTCTTCTGGAAAAAAAATACCACAAAGGACATTTATTAGTAAGGAAGAGAAGTAAACACCAGAATTTAAGTCAGGAAGGGATAGGCTATCTCTGTCTCCTACAGTGCAGTTAGGTGAATGATCAGGACTATCCTTATCTATGAAGCTTCTACCTTCTACCCTCACCAGACCTTGAAGGGAAAAAATAAACATCAGCTGCCAATCTTTTAGCTATACAAGAAGGCCTAGACAAAGACAACCCTTTTTCTGGACTGATTCCATAGATGCTTTGTCCCTGAAGTCAGGCTGGTAAGGGACTGGTGTGCCTTTTAAAGTCCTTTTGACTGGGACACCTGGGTGGCTCAGTTGTTTAACCATCTGCCTTCTGCTCAGGTCATGATCCCAGGGTTCTGGGATCAAGTTCCTCATCAGGCTCCTTGCTCAGTGGGGAATCTGCTTCTCCCTCTGCCTGCCACTCCTCCTGCTTGTGTGTGTGTACACTCTCTCCCCCCTCACTCTCTGATAAATAAATAAATCTTTAAAAAAAAATAAAGTTCTTTTAACATTTAACAATGAGCCCCTGACTACCTACAACACAAGTTCAACATCAAAGGTGCTGAAGTAGTCTACCTACCCCCAAATACAACATCTCTATTTCAACATCCAACCTCTAGATCAGAGGGTCCTAAGGCTCTTAAAGGTTCATTATACACAGTATTGTCAACACTTCGGAAGCAAACCCAGATAGAAATCATCTCATCAAAGTCTGGAAGGATTACCCTATTGAGGATGCCACCATTATAGAAAAAGGCATGAAAACCATCAAGCCTGGGGAAAAAAAAAAAAATTTCCTTCCAGAGAAAACTGTGTTGAGATGTTGTTCGTGACTCCACACAGGCTTTATGACAGAGCCAATCAAGGAAACCATGAAAGAGATTGCTGATATGGGGGAAAAAAAAAAAAAGTGAAGGGTGAAGAATTTCAAGATCAGATCTTGGAAAAATTCAAGACCTAACAGATACCACATCAGCGGAATTAACAGAAGACAACTTGATGGAGAGGAGTGCCTCCAAACCAGTGCCAGATGATGAGGAAGATGACGTAAAAGAAGCAGTACCAGAAAACAAACTGACATTAGACAATCTGGCAGAAGGGTTCTGATTTGACTTAAAACTCAGACTTTTCTATGATGTGGGCACTGAAACTAAATCAAACGGTAGAAGGATTAGTACCATACTGAAACATTTTTAGAAAAATGAAAAAGCAACAAAGTCAGACAGAAGTTACGATGGATTTCCATAAATTTACACATGGAGTGTGCCTGCCTCTCTTACTTCTTCTCCTTCCATCTCTTCCCCCTTTTCCACATCTCCCACCCCTGAGACAAGACCAATTCCTCCTCTTCAGTCTACTCAACACAAAGACCACAAGGATGAAAACCTTTATGATGATCCACTTCCACTTAAGGAATAATAAATAATGATCATGCCATACAGTTAATAAACTTATCTACTGTGTGGCTTCACAGGAACCTCTAATAACCATAAGTCAGGAACCATATGAGATAGATGTTTTGTGTCTTCATCATTACCTAAGTATTCATCATGTAGAACACCGTGTGCAAGACTTGTATGGAAGTAGATAGCCTATCCTGAAATAGACACAAGATGAGTGATATTTAATATAAAATTAATAATGTATTATTTTTCTTACTGTTTTATAACTTTTATAAATTCAAAGAATTACATTACTGTAGAGTATTGCCTCCCTCATAATTGGAGAAATTAGCCTATCATCACAAGTAAGCGGTTTTTTTAAAATGTAACAAAGTTGGGGCGCCTGGGTGTCTCAGTCAGTTGGGCAACCAACTCTTGATTTCAGCTCAGGTCATGATCTCAGCGTTGTGGAGTCAAGCCCACCATCAAGCCCCATGCTGGGTGTGGAGCAGCCTGCTTAAAGATTCTCTCTCCCTCTGCTCCTCCCCACTGTGCTAAAAAATAAGAATAATAATAAAATAAAATAAAAATGTAACAATGTCTCCAATACTGCCTGTTTGGCCTCAAATAAGACAATATTGATACAGGTAATGACACAGATGATTCAGCTTATAAAGAGATGTTATAAACTTGCAGTATCAATAAATACATGACAGTACGAGGAACATATTTTCTCTTGTGATTTTCTTCTTTCTTTTTTCTAACTTAAGAAAACAGTAATAATACATATAGCACACAAAAAATTGACTCTATGTTATCAATAAGGCTTCCTGTCAACAGTAGGCCATTAGCAGTTAAGTTTTGGGGAAGTTACAAGTTACTAGGAGGATTTTATACTAAGGGAAAGAAGGGGTATCAGCATCCCCAACCCCCAGGTTCTTCAAGGGTCAACTGTGTATATGAAAACCCAGCCCTATATTAACCTAGAATATGTATAGAAGGAAAGATTAGGAGATATTCTCTTGTTTTACAAAAACATGTGCTTCACAATTTAATTTATTTGAGAGGAAGATTCCAAAGAAGTGTTTAAAGTTATTCCATCTAAAAAAAACTCTGAGAAACAGAAAACTTTATAAGCTAGTGTTATTCTATAAAAACACATAAAATTATAAAAGCCAGCACTTGTGCTTACTAAAGGCTCAGTATTGAATCTCTATCCACAAAATGTTATACAGTTTACAATTTGATTGGAAAGGATTTCTTTAACCTCCTGCAAAATTCTCAACACAAGAAAGGAACATACAACTAATAAAATGATTCACTAAACCATCAGTGGGGGGGGATCGTACATAGCGTTTGATTCTATGTAATTTCCTATAAAATCCTAAAACATTTGCTACATTAAATTTTACTTACAGTGCCAACACATTTTGAAATGAATAAATAATATTCTGAATTAATTAAGGTCACAATTTTATTTAACTTCAGTCAGTCTCACACGCCCCATCCATCTTGCTGGTTATAATTATGACTACATATTTTTTCAAACTGGAAAACTGCAAATTGAATTCAAATACAGCATGCTCCAAAATTTGAATAAGATTTTCCTCCAAACTTGATCTTTAAAATTTTTTGATTTAGAGGGATAATGAAATTATTTAACCTGCTAGATTGATTAAAAATAGTAATTTTTTAAATGAGCACATTTGAGTCATTACTTGCAAGCTTTCAAAAGTTTTCTAAAGTCTTAATGACAGTTCCCATACATATGACATTAACTGAACACTTACCATGCCTAAAGCATTGTGGAAGACATGGGAGTGGGGGTGTCATTCCACAATGTTAATTACAGTTTCAGCTTTTGTTTGTTCACTCCCATGATTCACAAAATAGTCAACAGAATCCTTGCTCATTAGAATTGCCTTTTTTTGCTGGTTCATCTCTACAGCTCCATGTTACTGTTAATATTCCAGAACCAGGATGGCATGGATTCCCCCATAGGGATGTTCCCGCAGAAGATGACTATTTGAAGTTGCAATGACTTTCCCACAACTGATCAACATCTGCTGACTCCCATGATGACAATAGCCCAAAGACTCCTCCAGCTCATAGAGCATGCATAACATTGCCAGAGGACAAGCTATAAGACTCTGATTCCTCAGCTGCCATTCACCAAGTAGTCAACTTGGAATTTTCCTGTGAAACACTACCTGACACCTGCCCACATTGACACTCACATACCATTTCTCTCCCCACACAATTTCAAGACTCTTTTCTTCAGTTGTTTCTGTGAGTACCACACAGTACTACCCTAGCAAGCCAATGCCCTCTGCAGAAGTGGAGAATTCCCTGGGCTATTTCTGGTATGAGGCTTTTAAAATGATGCTTAAGAAAACCTGGTACAGGGGCGCCTGGGTGGCTCAGTCAGTTAAGCTGCTGCCTTTGGCTCAGGTCATGATCCCAGGGTTCTGGGATTGAGTTCCACATCAGGCTCCTTGCTCGGCAGGGAGCCTGCTTTTCTCTCTGCCTGCCACTCTGCCTGCTTATGCTTTCTCACTCTGACAAATAAATAAATAAATAAATCTTGAAGAAGAAGAAGAAAACCTGTAACATCAGAAGTACCTGTGGGGCGCCTGGGTGGCTCAGTGGGTTAAGCCGCTGCCTTCGGCTCAGGTCATGATCTCGGGGTCCTGGGATCGAGTCCCGCATCGGGCTCTCTGCTCAGAAGGGAGCCTGCTTCCCTCTCTCACTCTCTGCCTGCCTCTCTGCCTACTTGTGATCTCTATCTGTCAAATAAACAAATAAAATCTTTAAAAAAAAAAAAAAAGAAGAAGTACCTGTGACTCCACTACTTAGAGGAATTCTTTAAACTACTGATAAGCTTTCATATATATACAAGTCTTTGGGATACATTAAGAATTCTCACCATCACAATTAAATTTTAAACACTTAAAGATTTCATAAAATTTATTTATACTGACTGTAGGAACATTTATGATGTTTCCAAAGATACTACTACCTTGCATTGGGCCTCATGAATGTTGAGGTTCTAAGAGATTTGGGTTTAAATTCAAAGGTAATTCAGTCTTGAGAATGAGATATAGTTTTAATTTTTCATTTAGGAAGAATCTGTGTTTCCAATAATGCTAGATGACTCAGGCAAACCCTACCGCTACAAACGAAGAAAGGACAAAAAGATGACAACTGAGAATGAAGGGGAAAAAAGGATCACTATTCTCATACCACACATAGAAAAAATCTAAAATAATCTACAAATAAACTATAAGAAAAAAATGGGTTTACCAAAGCTGAGGAATAAAAAAGTTAACATTCAAAACTTAACTGTATTTGTCTATGCCAGCAATAAAGTCAGAAAGTGTTTGTAAACTTATTTTTTAAGATTTTTATTTATTTATTTGAGAGAGAGAGAGAAAGCACGAGTATGGGGAGAGGCAGAGGGAGAAGCAGGCTCCCTGATGAGCAGGGAGCCTGACAAGGGGCTGGATCCCAGAACATGGGATCATGACCTGAGCTAAAGACAGACGCTGAACCGACAGAGCCACCCAGGTGCCCCAGAAAGTGAATTTTTAATAGCAGTTACAATACCATCAAAAAATATCAAATTTCAGGGCATGGGGCAGGCTCAGTCAGTGGAGCACGTGGCTCTTGATCTTGGGGTCATGAGTTTGAGCCCCATGTTGGTTGTAGACATTGCTTAAATAAACAAACTTTTAAAAACACATGTATGAAATTTCTAGGAATAAAAATAAAAGTGGAAAAATCTTTACACAGAAAGCTATAGAGGGGCACCTGGGTGGCTCAGTGGGTTAAAGCCTCTGCTTTCGGCTCAGGTCATGATCCCAGGGTCCTGGGATCGAGCCCTGCCTTGGGCTCTCTGCTGGGCAGGGAGCCTGCTTCTTCCTCTCTCTCTGCCTACTTTTGATCACTTGTGATCTCTGTCTGTCAAATAAATAAATAAATAAAATCTTTAAGGAAAAAAAAGTCTGAGAAAGCTATAGAAACAGTATGTTACAAAATTTAAGGAAACCTAATAACTAAAGGGATATTCCATGTTCTTGAGGCTTATGGTAGTGAAGATATCAATTCTATCCAAATCGATTTAGATACCCAATACAATCCCAATCAATCTGAATAAGTTTTTCAATAGAGAGTTGTAGGTTTATTAAAAAATATATATAGACATGCAAGCAGCCAAGGAAAACAAGATAGTCTTGAAGAAGAACAAAAAGATTTTCTCTCTAGGTATCAGGACTTATTATAAAACACAGTCATTAAGACAGTATATGGGGAGGGAGGGGGGACAGATGAAAGTAAAGAACAGAAAGAATAGAAAGCTGAGAAACAAATCATACATGAAACAAATGGATGCTTGCTGTACAACAAAACTGCCACCACAGACCAGCAAGTAAAGTTCAATCTTTGCCTATAAGTGGTGCTAAGTCAGTTGGATATGCCCAGGGAAAACAAAATTAAACTTGACCTCTACCTCATAATATACATAAGCATTCATTTCAGGTATATTATAGATCTCAATGTAAAAGTCAAAACAGAAAGCTCCTAAAAGATAATGTAGAGAATTATTTCCCTGGGCGTACAAGAAGCAACAACCATAAAGGAAGGACAGATAAACTGAACTATATTGAAATTAACAACTAGGGTGTCAGGTGGCTTGGTCAGTTGGACATCCGACTCTTGGTTTCAGCTCAGGTCATGGTCTCAGCGTTGTGATCTCAAGCTCTTCTTGGGACTCTGTGCTCAGTGGGGGAGTGTGCCTCTCCCTCTGCCCACTGCCCTGCTTGCGCACACACATTCCCTCTAAAATAAATACATCTTTAAAAACAAAATTAAGAACTCCTATTCACCAAAAAAAGAATGACTACTTAAGCCACGAAGTAAAGCAGATATTATTACATACACAGTTTCTTTTTTTTTCTTTTAAGATTTTATTTATTTATTTGACAGAGATCACAAGTAGGCAGAGAGAGGGGGGAAGCAGGCTCCCCACCAAGCAGAGAGACCGATGTGGGGCTCGATCCCAGGACCCCGGGATCATGACCCGAGCTGGAGGCAGAGGCTTTAACCCACTGAGCCACCCAGGCACCCCACACACAAGAGTTTCTTAAAATGGTCCCTGAATGGCTCACTGAGTTAAGCATCTGCCTCCCACTCAGGGATTGAGACCTATGTTGGGATCCCTGCTCCACAGGAAGCCTGCCTTTCCTTCTTCCTCTGCCTGCCACTACCCTTGCTCATAAATAAATAAAATCTTTTAAAAAAAAAAAAAAAAAAAGCTTCTGGAAGAGTGGTATGCTCAGAGAGGGCATGGAAGCTCTGTGCCTTTTCTCCATACCTTGCCTTATAACATACATTTCCATCTGACTGTTCCATAGTTATATACTTTTATAATAAACAATTAATCTAGTTAAGTAGAATGTTTCTCTGAGTTCTGTGAGCCACTCTAGTAATAATCAAATCTAAGGAGGGGGTCGTTGGAACTTCCAATTTATAGCCAGTCAGTCAGAAGACCAAGTGACCATACCTGAACTTATACTATCCTCTGAAGGGGGTTATGACAGGGCAGGCAGAGGCAATCTTTTAGGACTGAGCCCTTAAATCTGTGGGATCTTATGCTATCTCCAGGTAGAAAGTGTCAGAATTTAGTTGAATTGCTGGACACCCAGGTGGTTACCTGGAGAACTGCTTCCTAGTGTTGGAAATACACACCACACATACCACCCCCCACACCCCCCCACACACAGGAATAGGGTACAGAATCCTTGTTGATCATCATAAGTTGGAATAATCCCAGAATTGTAGTTAGCATCTTACAAATTTTCTTACAAAAAGGCAGGAACAGACATAAACAGTCCTTTCACAAAAGAAATACAAATATCTCCTACAAAAACCTTTCACTCTCAATAGTAATCAAATAAAGACAGAGAAATAAATCATTTTTAACCTAACACACTGGTAATAATTAACTGACAAATATCTAGTGCTCTTTCATAGGTACAGGAATATGTGAACTCATTCACTGAAGGCAGGAATATAAAGATTTCTGGAGGATAATCTGGCAGTAAGTATGTCAATATTTTAAGTTTATGAGTACCATTTGATTCAAAAACTCATCCTACTACTAGAGATTTATGCTAAGGAAAATATCAAATGAGCAAAGAAGGATACTGCAAAGGTTGCATACTGCTGCAGAGCTGTTCAGAATAATCAATCAACAATAAAAAACAACCTAATGTTGGTCAGTGCAGGACTGATAAGGTAAATGATGTCACATAATACGGAGAATCACACTATTTAACTATATTTACTGATATAGAAAAAGAGCTGTAATATCTTAAGGAAAAAAATCATGCTATAGAACACAGTATATTCTGTCAATGAAAAAATCTTTTTTTCACAGAAAGAAATGAGCAAACTATTCTACATCTTTGCTTGTTGCTTAACAAATTCAATTCCCTGGTAATGGAGCCTGGGTGGCTCAGTCATTAAGCATCTGCCTTCGGTTCAGGTCATGATCCTGGGGTCCTGAGATCAAGCCCCACGTAGGGCTCCTTGCTCAGCGGGAAGCTAGCTTCTCCCTCTCCCATTGCTCCTGCCTGTGTTCCCTCTCTCACTGTGTCTCTCTCTGTCAAGTAAATAAATAAAATTTAAGAAAGAAACGAAGGAAGGAAGGAAGGAATTAATTAATCACTAGTAGCCTCCTATTTAAAAGAATTTTGGAACTAGGTATTGAGTTCCTATGTTTGAGACCATTTTATACCCAGTTTAATTGGTTCTTATAAGACATTAGAATAACCTTGTTATTCTAATAAAAGCCACATGTTTCTTTTTTTTTTTTTTTTTAAGATTTTATTTATTTGAGAGAGAGACAGAGAGAGCCTGAGTTGGCGGGGAGGAGGAAGAAGAAGCAGCAGACTCCTGCTGAGCAGGGAGCCCCAACACGGAGCTCCATCCCAGGACCCTGGGATGGTGACCTGAGCTAAAGTCAGATGCCCAACCAACTGAACCACACAGGCACCTCCAAAATGTTTCATCTTAATTGGGGTTCTTATCCAAAACCACTGTTGGCAAACAGGGCATCTCATACTATTTCACCACAGATTTCCACTATAACACCTGAAAAGGAGAGGAAGTTTTTATGTCCATGTGAAATGAAATTGCTACCTTTACCAATTAGCTGCTTATAGAAACAATGTTTCCAAAATATAAAATCCAATTTTTTTTAACATTTATTTGACAGACAGAAGTCACAAGTAGGCAGAGAGGCAGGCAGAGAGAGAAGGGGGAAGCAGGCTTCCTGCTGAGCAGAGAGCCCGATGTGGGGCTCGATCCCTGGACCCTGAGATCATTACCTGAGCCCAAGGCAGAGACTTAACCCACTGAGCCACCCAGGCGCCCCCAAAATCCAATTTCTAAACCTATGATAACCTGCATATAATCCTTCATACATGAAACATTGACAGGTGTTCAAGATCAATTTAATTTCCCTAAGGAATTTTCAGAACTGTGTAATTCCATGTATTCAAAACTGAATTTAAATCTATGTATACTCTAATATTTAAACAGAAAAATGTACTGCCTCTATCTAAGGTGGGATTTGAGGTGATGCTGCTTTCTTCTTCACTTTCCCTAGTGTCTAAATTTCTTGTAATGAGTTTATATCATTAGGGGAAGAAGCTATCCGTTTTTAGAAAAAGTGATCTTCCTCTATTCCCCACTTCCTGCACCATGTGGCATCTCCATCTTTTGCCTGCACTGCATCAGTAGACACCACTATACTCTCCCCCAACACCACGTTCAATGCCTCGGCTTCCTCTCAGATCATTGCCTCTGTCTGGATACCTACCCAGCTGGCTGTCAAGGATTATCCAGCCCAGCCATATTTACTCCTGGGCAGCAGTCTCCTTTCTATTCCCAAGACTACTCCTCCCTTATTTTATCTCCCAGCTTCCAGGATCTTTGAGTTTTAATTCACCCTATAAGATTCTATCAGCTTACAGATACTTAACATCACTAACAGTCAGAGAAATGCAAATCAAAACCACAATAAGATATCACCTGACACCAGTCAGAACAGCTAAAATCAAAAGGACAAGAAATAACAAGTGCTGGAGAAGATGTAGAGAAAAGGGAACCCTTGTCCACCACAGGAATGTGAACTGATGCAGCCACCATGGAAGACGTTATGGAGGTTCTTCAAAAACTTAAAAAACTAAGGGCGCCTGGGTGGCTCAGTAAGTTAAAACATCTAACTTCAGCTCAGGTCATGATCTTAGGGTCCTGGGATCAGGCCCCACACTTCAGACTCCAAACTCAGTGGGAAGTCTGTCTGTCCCTCTCCCTCTGCCCCACCCCCTACTTGTGCTCTGCCTCTCTCAAATAAATAAAATCTTTTTTAAAAAATTAAAAAATAAAAATACCGGGCACCTGGGTGGCTCACTGGGTTAAGCCTCCGCCTTCGGCTCAGGTCATGATCCCAGGGTCCTGGGATTGAGCCCCACATCGGGCTCTCTGCTCAGCAGGGAGCCTGCTTCTCCCTCTCTCTCTGCCTGCCTCTCTGCCTATTTGTGATCTCTCTCTCTGTGTCAAATAAATAAATAAAATCTTTTAAAAAAATAAAAATAAATAAAAGTATTATATGATTCAAGAATTCCACTACTGGGTATATACCCAAAGAAAATGAAAACACTAATTTGGAAAGATATACATCATTATGTTTACCGCAGGACTATGTACAATAGCCAAGATATGGAAGCAACCTAAGTGGCCATCAATAGGCAAATGAATGAATGTAGTGTACACACACACACACACACACACACACACACACGATAGAATACTACAGAGCCACAGAAAAGGCTGACCTGGGTGTCACAGTCAGTCAAGCGTCTGCCTTCCTCTCAAGTCATGATCTGAGGGTCCTAGAATCAAACCCTGCATCGGGCTCCCTGCTCAGTGGGAAGTCTGCTTCTCCCTCTGCCTCTCCCCGCTGCTCTGGCTCATTCTCTCTCTCTCTTACTCTCTTTCTCAAATAAATAACTAAAATATTTTAAAAATTAAAAAATAGGCTTTGTGTTCAATGACTTTACCCAAATGTAATGTTCTGTGCATATTTAATGTAGGCTAAGTTAAACTATGATGTTCAGTAAGTTAGATGTATTAAATGCATTTTCTACCTAAAATATTTCCAATTTACAGTGGGTTTATTGGAACATAACTCCACTCTAAGTCAAAGCAGTTAAGTATACTTTCCTCTCTCACGACTTCATCAAGCAATTCCCTTCCTCTGGCATATGCAAAACACCACCGCCGTTGAGATGCTTCCAAGATCAACCTCACAAACCAACACCCCTACATGGACCCGAACATGAGTACCGTCCCCTCAGTGCAACCCAAGTAAGATGTCATATGGAGGTCCCACAGCACTTTCACTGAAATTGGCAATATATTTGGTCTTGTATTACTATGCTTATCTCCTATATCCATTAGACTAGGATTATATGGTTAAGAGACTCATCCTCGGGGTGCCTGGGTGGCTCAGTTGGTTGGACGTCCAACTCCTGATTTCAGCCTAGGTCATGATCTCAGGGTTGTAAGATCAAGCCCGGAGTAGGGCTCTGTGCTAGGTGTGGGGCCTGTTTAAGATTATTTCTCTCCCCATTCTCTTTTAAGAAAAAAAAAAAAAAAGAAAGAAAAAGAAAGGAAGGAAGAAAGAAAGAAAGAAAAGAAAAGAAAAAAGAAACTCATCCTTATGGGTCTTCGGACATGGAGATGCATAGGACAGAACCTTGCAAATAAGAACTCAGTCTGAAACTTCCTGAACTGATCTAGTAACACTGCAAAAGGATCTTGTTCTTTATTCAACTACAGACTTCACATTGTAAGCCTTCAAACAGTAGCTAGTCATATCAATGCCATACAAAGTACACCAGTTCCCATAGCAAAAGGCAACAGGAAAACAGCCCTCAAAACAATTTACAAAGGCAGGAAAAAGTTTCTTCAAAGAACTATGAGTTCTGAAAGTCAATCAAGACGGTTAACAAAGGAATTTTATCTAGCATTCTATCTAGAATGCTTAGTTTTTGTACTCTTTTAAAGCCATCTGAATGCTAGGATAGGTCTGTATTATTTTCAGATTTATTTGGAAATGACCCCAAAGATCTGTGACATATAGTGATTAAAGACTTAACTCACACAGGCTTGCGGAAATAGCACATTCAGACAGTAAATATACCTAGATGATAAACTTTAATCTTTTGTATGGTACCAAAAAGAAAGCACCATAAACTGGTAGAGCTACTTTACAAAGTCATTTGGTATAATGTACAGATGCTATGGTTTAGCAATTTTCCTCCTAGGTATGTACCCAAGACAAAGGAAAGCATCTGCCCACTAAAACACATACATAGTAGTTTATCTGCATTAGCCACAGCCAAGAAATTGCCTAAATATCCATTAACAAGAGAATGGAAAAATTGTTTTACCATAAAACTGATTTTCCATAAAACGGAAATAAAAAGATTCAGGAAACTTTTGCTCCAATCATTGCAAACCACAAACATGGAGAAATCCACGGGAGTGAACAGTTCGCATAAATATTTCTATGATACCCAATTATATCTTCCCTGAGAAGTGACATATAATACGACAAATATCAAATTAAGAAACCTGGTAATTTTCATTGTAGTACATCCCATCAAACCGTAGCCTTCGAACATAATGGGCCACCTGCTGAATCCCATTTGGTAAGTAGTAACAAGAACCTAGGTAACAGTTCTTAAATTTTCAATGTGATGAAATTTCTTTTTAAAATCCTCCAAATCCAGGGCTCCTGGGTGGCTCAGTGGGTTAAAGCCTCTGCCTTCGGCTCAGGTCATGATCCCAGGGTCCTGGGATCAAGCCCCGCATCAGGCTCTCTGCTCAGCAGGGAGCCTGCTTCCTCCTCTCTCTCTGCTTGCCTCTCTGCCTACTCTACTTGTGATCTCTATCTGTCCAATAAATAAATAAAATCTTTTAAAAAATAAAATAAAATAAAATAAATAATAAAATCCTCCAAATCCTAAGGGCACCTGGGTGGCTCAGTCAGTGAAACGTCCAACTCTTGATCCTCAGCTCAGGTCTTGATCTCAGGGTTATGGTTCAAGCCCAAGGTTGGGCTAATAGTAACAGATAAAAAAATAAAAATCCTCCAAATTCTCAAAAATTTAAAAATGGAATTATACAATCCAATAACCTCACCTCTGGGTTTATATCCAAAGAAAGCGAAATCATACCTTCAAGAGATATCTGCACCTCCATGTTCATTGCAGCATTACTAAAATAGCCAAGATATGGAAACAATCTAAATGTCTATTGATGGATGAATAAGGAGAATGTGGTGTGTATATATATACAATGGAATACTATTCAATTATTTTTAAAAGGAGGAGGAAATTCTGCCATTTGCAACAACCTAAATGAACATAATGGGCACTATACTAAGTGAAACAAGCCAGAGAAAGACAATACTGTATGAGATCACATATATGCAAAATCTTTTAAAAAAAAAAGTTAAATTTGTAGAAACAGGGTAGAATGGTGATTGCCAGGAGATAGGGAAGTGGAAAAATGTTGGTCCGAGGGTACAAACTTTCAGTTATAAGATAAATAAGTTCTTAAGATCCAATGTATAGCTTGGTTAGCTTGCTTAATAATACTGTATTGTTGGGGCGCCTGGGTGGCTCAGTGGGTTAAAGCCTCTGCTTTCAGCTCAGGTCATGATCCCAGAGTCCTGGGATCGAGCCCCACATCGGGCTCTCTGCTCCGCAGGGAGCCTGCTTCCTCCTCTCTCTCTGCCTGTCTCTCTGCCTACTTGTGATCTCTGTCAAATAAATAAATAAAGATCTTTTAAAAAATAATAATAATACTGTATTGTTTACTTGAAATTTGCTAAGAAAAATCTTAAGCATTCTCACCAAAAAAAAGTAACTGTGAAGTGATGGGTTTATTAACTTGACTGTGGTAGGGACGCCTGGGTGGCTCAGTCCTTAAATATCTGTCTTCACCTCAGGTCATGATCCCGGGGTCCTGGGATCAAGCCCCACATTGGGCTCCCCGCTCAGCGGGAGGCCTGCTTCTCCATCTCCCACTCCCCCTGCTTGTGTTCCCTCTCTCTGTCAATTAAATAAACAAAACCTTAAAAAAAAAAAAAAAACTTGACTGTGGTAATCATTTCACAATGTATACATGTATCAAGTCATCACACTGCACACTTTAAATATATACAGTTTGGGGTGCCTGGGTGGCTCAGGTCATGTTCCTGGGGTCCTGGGATTAAGCCCCGCATCGGGCTCCCTGCTCAGCAGGAAGCCCACTTGTCTCTCTCCCACTTCCCCTGCTTGTGTTCCCTCTCTCACTGTCTCTCTCTCTCTCTCTCTCTAAAATAAATAAATAAAATCTTTTTTAAAATAAATACACACACACCATCTTTTTGGGGGGGGTAGTCAATTATACCTCAAAAAGCTGGGAAGAATAAAAAGGGTCCCCGGGTGGTTCAGTTGGTTAAGTGTCTGACTTTGGCTTGGGTCATGATCTCAAGGTCCTAGGATCCAGCCACACACTCAGCTGGGAGTCTGCTTATCCCTCTCCCTCTCCCTCTGTTCCTACCCCCACTCATGCTCGCTGGCTCTCTCGCATGTTCTTTCTCAAATAAATAAAATCATTTTTTTTTAATGTTTTAAATAATAAAATAAATTTTTAAAAATCCCTCTTCAAAAAAGGTCACTAGGATACACTGAATAAAACCTAAAACCAGCAAAGCTACCTCCTGCTACGAAAATGCAGAGCCTTTCCTCCTTCTATCCCAACTCTTTAACACTCCAGTTATTATTGCTGGGTACTTACTACTTACTGTTCCAGGCCCTGAGGTAAAACCAACAAAACAAAGAAGAAAAAGAGAAAAAGACAAGTTCCCTGACCTCCCAGAAGGAAGAATTACATAAGATAGTAAAGGCAGCAAGTAACTGACTAAAGCTTTTCCAGCTCACCAGGTACAACTGTGGAACCACACTCTACAATTAGAATCATAAACATTTTGCAGTGATGGGGCTATTCTGTATTCACACTGTCCAGTACAGTAGCCACTAATCAAGCAACTGGTTACTTGAATTGTGGCTAGTGTGACAGAAGAACTGAATCTTCACTTTAGTTAATTAACCTTAAATTTAATCAACTTAATGTCTAATTAAAGTTTAAATTTAAGTATCCACATGTGGCTAGAAGCTACCCTATTTGACAGTGTAATTCCACACATACTTCTATCATAATATGTACCACTGATAATATTATAGTTCCCCAATTATAAGATTCTTCTAGTTATAAGCACCATCGATTTGATAGCTCTTGAAAGAGGAATAAAAACTACATTAAACATACATGGCTGACTTAAGATTCATCTGGATTTCAGAAATGCTACAGCCTGGGGAGGCAAATGCTCTTTATAACAAAGGAGATTCAGTAGCTGTGTTTTCTAGGCCTTCTTCCCCTTTGAAGTGAGCAGCCTGTGGAAAATGACTCCAAAATACATCCGGGCTACAACAGCACCCAGCACAAAGAGGTGTTCGATAAACATTGTCGCAATAAAGTGCCAGATGAAGTGTTTCTCCCTCCTGCTGGTATTCTTACAGCAAGGGCTGAATCTGTAATATTTGTATTTCTAGCACCTACAGTGATATATAATATGCACTCAGTATTTTTTTTAATTGTCATGCACTGATGAGAGTGGTAGGAATGGCTTGACTCCAAATAACATTTTGAAGATAGAAGCAGCAGAACCTGCTGACCAGAGTGTGGAATTAAAGGCAGAACTCTAGTACCATGAACAGAAAAAGGAATGTATGAAAGAGGAACTGAGTTTGGGGAAAGAAGCTAAATTTAAAAGATTATGTGGTACCTACTACTTATAAAACTATATACTAGGAATTTTTAGAACTACAAAGCTGCAAATTGCTCTCAGAAGTTATAGTCCAGGGGTGCCTGGGTGGCTCAGTGGGTTAAAGCCTCTGCCTTCGGCTCAGGTTATGATCCCAGGGTCCTGGGATCGAGCCCCACATCCAGCTCTCTGCTCTGCAGGAAGCCTGCCTCCTCCTCTCTCTCTGCCTGCCTCTCTGCCTACTTGTGATCTCTGTCTGTCAAATAAATAAATAAATAAATAAATAAAAATCTTTTTTAAAAAAAAAGTCATAGTCCAGTAAAGGGCATGTATGTATGTAACTATAGTGCAGAGAGAGAGAGAGAAAAAAATGCTCTAAGAGGGACAATGATGAAATGGTGTGGATATGTAGAGAGAGAAGCCTTTTTCCAAAAGCTCAGGGTGAGAGTTAAAACAATAACGCACTATACCAAGAGCAGAAAAAGGAATGCAGCCAAAGGCAGAATGTTAAAGCAAACAAAGATACTGCAGGGGAAGAAGACTAGAAGTGGGAGTAGAAGACTCAGAGTACATGACAGAAAAAAAGCAAGGAGAGGTTGAAGGACATGCAGACGGCCGTCCATATGCCATAAAGCAACAAATATGCACTGAAAAGCCCTAACTGGTGTTAGCAGTCACAGCCCAGTTCAGGTACTATCTATCTTGAACACCACACAAATTTCTCCAGCCCCTAATTACTCTTGCCTCTCCATACATCCCACTATCCTACTAAAATACATGTTCACAGACAAGAACCATGTATTATTAAACTTGATGCCTTTGTAGAAATAGCACAATCCAAGAAATACCTTGGATATATGGAATATAAAAACTCAAATGAGTATAATTATACTAAAATATTTTCTGGACTGAATTTATACATATTAATGGCTTATTTTCTCATGGCACATCAATGAAAACTGTATCTCAGCAAGACTGCATTGTACCATCTGTTTAAATGGCCAAAACTTGGGGCGCCTGGGTGGCTCAGTCTTAGGCGGCTGCCTTCAGCTCAGATCATGATCCCAGGGTGCTGGGATCAGGCCCCTTATCAGGCTCCCTGCTCAGCCAGAAGGCTGCTTCTCCTTCTCCCACTTCCCCACTTGTATTCCCTCTCTCACTGTCTCTGTCAAATAAATAAATAAAATCTTTAAAAAAAAAAAAAAAAGCCAAAACTTTTCCATTCAATTTGTTGGGCACCAACTATGAATCAGACATGGTGTACAAAAGCTCCTCAAAGGAAGAGCTCATAGAAGAAGCAAACAGGTGAGTTACCTAAATGTGAGAAACGCAGAAAGGCATGTGAAGTGTCTTACCTGCCCAGAAGAGGTGGAAAATACTTAAGTCCAAGACAAAAGGGAAACTCCACTTGGGGAAAAGGCCTCACAGCAATCTTAACTTGTACAGAGTGGTTTTCCCCAGGTACTCTGAGTAATTCAGTTATCTCTTTTATACTATTTTTTTTAAAGTGTTATTCATGGAAAATGGACTTTCTGAAAAGTATAAAATATACTACAAAAGTCCATTTGCACAGTGCACTCAAGCCATACTGGCCTCCAGCATTTCTCTTAACAGAACTAACAGTTACCAACTCCCCATTACTTCTATGAAACAGATTGGCTGATGTCAATAGTTCAAATGTTTTTGGCTAATAGATAACTTCACACTTCTGCTCCCTTAAATGGAGCTGCTGCATGCTTAGCATCCAAGAGTCAGTTTCATTTCTTTCCCAAAACTACATCCAACCCCTCTTTAATTGCCAGCACATCGTTTTCAACTAAACAGTATATAAACCAGTTAAAAGAAAGTTGCAGTTTCTGTGAAAATTAGGTCGGATGCTTTGGAAAGATGTGATAAAGATTATGAGTCACGTTAAAAATGTGACTATTGGTGGCGGGGAGGGACTGGCTGGCTCAGTCATGCATCGCTTGATCTCGGTTGTAAGTTCAAGCCTCACATTGAAGGTAGAGTTTACTTCAAAAAAGTGACTCAAATTAGTTAAGGATTAGATAACATTAAAAAAAAAAAAAAGAAAAGAAAAAAGCTGTTAGAATCTGTAATTCTGCACTATATTGTTTCATAAGTTATCTCAATTACTGCTCCAATTTCAAGAAATCAAAACCTCAAAACATTAGCAAAGAAACATATTCTTTATGACAAAGTATTTGTTTTATGTGCATTCTTACACAATTACTTAGAACTTGACCATTTTGGGAGGCACCTGGGTGGTCAGTTGTTACGCATCTGCCTTCAGCTCGGGTCATGATCCCAGGGTCCTGGGACTGAGTCCCACATTGGGCTCCCTGCTCGGCGGGAAGCCTGTTCTCCCTCTTCCACTCCCCCTGCTTGTGTTCCCCTTTCTAGCTGTGTCCCTCTGTCAAAAAATAAAATAAAATAAAATCTTCAATTTAAAAAAAAAAAAATAAAGAACTTGACCATTTTTTAAAATTCACTTTCCAATTATGGACTTCAAACTATCAAATAATGATTACCAAATAAACCATACAAATTACAACAGCTATAAATGTTCAAAGAGTGCTCATTTTACACTGGAGAGGTTATGTTTTACATAGGAACGTGGATTTGAAATAGGTGTGGAAACACGTATGGGGTTACAGTTATGTTGTGTGAGCAAACAGAAGAGAGCACATTCCAGCAAAATTTGGTTAAATACACTTAAGGATTACCATAAATAAATGATGATGATATTATATAATTTGCAAAGTGCTTTCACATTTACCATTTCACTGACTGGATATCAAAACAACCCAGTGAATTAATTCACAACCCAGAGATTCATACTTTTGAAACGAGACAGAAAAAGGATATCTAGTGGGGCACCTTGGTGGCTCAGTTGGTTTAGTGGCCAACTCCTGGTTTCAGCTCAGGTCCTAACCTCAGGGTGATGAGACTGAACCCTGCGTCAGGCTCAGGGGTCAGGGGGTATCTGCTGCAGAATTCTCAATCAATCTCTCTCTCTCTCTCTCTCTCTCTCTCTCGGCCCCTCCCCCCCCCACTCTCACTTTCTCTCAGTCTCTCGCAAATAAATAAATAAATAAATCTTTAAAGAGAAAAAAGGAAAAGGATATCCGATCTAAACTCCATATTGTAAAAGAAAAGAAAACCGGTTATGGTTAGATCTCCCAGGTTTTTTAATGCAAAGCTAAGAAACTTCAATTTCAGCCTATAAACACTGGGAACTTACTACAAGTTTTGTTACTTTTTTTTTTTTTTTTTTTAAAGCAGTGACTTAACAATAAAAAACTACTTGAATTAGAATACTGGCCAACACAATCCAAGGAAAATGGAACACTCATCATTCATTTATTAATTTATTTATTCATTCCACAAATATGTACTAGATAAGTACTCTATGCAAGTCACTATTGCAGATGTTAGCAATACAGTAGTGAACAAAACAAAGCAGATCCTGCCCTCATGGAACTTGAAATCAAAAAGATATAAAAAATTCCTGGGGCACCTGGTGGCTCAGTCATTAAGCATCTGCCTTCCGCTCAGGTCATGATCCCAGGGTCTTGGGATGGAGGCCTGCATTGGGCTCCCTGGTCAGCGGGAAGCCTGCTTCTCCCTCTCCCACTGCCCCTGCTTGCTGTGTCTCTGTCAAATAAATAAATAAAATCTTAAAAAAAAGAAAATGAGATTAATTTATTTTAAAAAGATATAAAAAATTCTTGTAGAATAAAATCTTTCAAATAAAATCAGATGGGCACAGGTTTTCAAATGTGAAGAAATAGTAACAACAGCTATAACATACTGCACTTTCGTGCTCACCGCTGATCTAGCTGTTTTATTTACATTAATTTATTTAATCCTCACAAGAACCTTTTTTGGTCCTTCACTACCAGAAACCTCATTTTACCAACAAAGAACCTAATACAGAAATTAGTTCCCTAGCCAGTAAGTGGCAGAACTGAAACTCAAACCCAAGCAGTCACGCTCCAAAATTCCCATAGTTAGCCACTATGGAATAGCCTTAGCAGGTAACAAATAGCTTAAATTTGTGCCTTGGGAGCACTTCCATACATTGGATATAATGCTAAGTATTTTTACATACATAATCACATTTAATCCTAATAGTATTAAAAGATATGAAAAGGGATGCCTGAGTAGCTCAGTTGGTTAAGCATCTGCCGTCAGCTCAGGCCATGATCCCAGGGTCCTGGGATTGAGCCCCGCATCGGGCTCCCTGCTCAGGGGGGAGTCTGCTTCTCCTCCCTCTGCCTGCTGCTCCCCCTACTTGTGCCACTCTGACAAATCAATAAATAAAATCTTTAAAAAATTTATAAAATAGTAGTCCCAGAGGAGCACCTGGCTGGCTCAGTAGGGGGAGCATGTGACCTGATCTCAGGGTTGTGAGCCCCCCACTGGGTGCAGAGATTACTTTAAAAAACAAAACCTTTAGGGCTGCCTGGGTGACTCAGTAGGTTAAGCATCTGCCCCCAGCTCAGGTCATGATCTTCAGGTCCCAGAATGGAGACCAAAGTCGGGGCTCCCTGCTAAGCAGGGAGTCTGCTTCTCCCTCTCCCTCCACCCCTCCCCCAGCTTGTGTGTGCACTCTCTCAAATTAATAAATAAAATCACTCATAAGTAAATAAATAAAATCTTAAGAAAGAAAAGAAAATAGACCCAGAGTCATCATAAACCTCGTCCCTGGTCACCAGCTAGGAAGAATCAAAGCAAGGTTTTCCCAACCCTTCCCAACAACAGCTTATAAGCCTCACTGAATGCAGCCAAAGTAAAAATAAATAAATAAATAAGCTGGGAAAACCAACAATGTGAACAGATATATCTATTCATAAAATTTACAAAAAAGAAGTGACTTTAGCAAGGCTAAAACTAAACAGTGTTCCATGTGCAGAGTGAAGATGTGTTACTACTACTTTCTGCAATGGATGTCCCATCACCAATCTCTTACAGGATCTTATCATTTTTACTAAGAGCCCTTATTTCACTATCCAAACCAACCAACTACAAAAAGCTAAATACAGAGCAAACTCTGGCAAGTTAATCACTAATTCTATTCAAGTTTGTATATTCGCTAGTTCATCCACTAAAAAAATTTCCCCTCAAATCTCTAGAGCCTAATTATAATGGCTACTTTTTCTACTTTACTAGAGATTAAGTCAAAAACCTATTAGCAGCAGAGTCATACATACTTAGAGTACAAAAAACTGGGCAATTTTCCCTAGCCCCAAACTTGGGAAGCCCCTTGTAGCTGTTACAAGGACTAGAAAGGTAGGTCTTGGAAAGAATCAGCACCAGGGCAAAAATTTAACCTGGTGGGGTGCCTGGCTGGCTCAGTCAATAGAGCACATGACTCTTGATCTTGGGGTCATGTGTTCAAGCCCACGTTGGGGAGAGAGATTACCTAAATTAATTAATTATAAAGCTTTAAAAACATTCAATTGGCAAATACAGTCAGTATCAACACAAAAATCTCCTCCTCTCAAAGCCCTTTTTCATTATGACTAAAACAGTGTACCATTTGTCTTCCAACTTTTAAGGTCTTCTCCATCAACCAGTGAATTTTAAAATTTATACTGACCACTTTAGCAGAATAAATTACAAAGGGAGAGAATGAAGCAGTAAAAAGTAGAGATGCAATTTAGGAATGGGTTTAACATACCACTCAATAAAAGAGGATTCATTATTCAACAAATACATATATTCAGCATCTACTAAGGCTGGAGATACAATGGTTAGCATGCTTCTACATCCTAATATATCCTATTTTTATCCTGGCTAGAAGCTGAGCAGATCACCCTTCAGGACCTCCATCTATAAAATGGAGATAGCTATTCTTATAGAAATGTAATGGATTAAATGTGGCACACCGACCTTTAAAACGTTCTGTACTCAAACAAAACACACTTTAAAGACCAAAAGGTTTTCAGAATGGCATGTTTGAAAAGAAAGAAAAAAAGCAGCAGTAGCCTAGAAAAGTAAAAATATATATAGTAAGCTAATGTTTATTCCTGGACAGGAAGAAGCCTTAACATCTCTGTATCCCTCAAGGTATCTGGCCTACTGCCCTTCATTTAACAAGAGTTCAGTAAATACATGTCACCTTTTCTTCTTCTCTCCCTCTCAGGTATGGAATACTGTATTTATTTTAATAATCTGGCAAAGGAAAAAGAATGCACAGAAGTAACTAATATTTACTGGTGCCTATTATATGTCAAGTTACTATGTTGGGGCGCCTCGATGGCTCAATCGTTAAGCATCTGCCTCCAGCTCAGGTCATGATCCTGGGGTCCTAGGATCAAGCCCTGTGTCAGGTTCCCTGCCCAGCAGTGAGCCTGCTTCTCCCTTTCCCACTCCCTCTGCTTGTGTTCCCTCTCTTGCTGTCTCTGTCAAATAAATTAACAAAAATCTTTAAAAAAAAAAAAAAAAAAGTTACTGTGTTGGGCACTTCATCTATGTTATTTCAATTAATTTTCATAGCCACCTTGTGAGATATTATTATTAATCACAAAACTAGGAGTGGATTTTGATTTTCTAAGAATCAGGTCATAATAAATCTAAACAGAATGAGCAATGGATCTTAATTTGGCAGCATTTGCTTATTTCATGTTAAAAGAAAGAACTGAGGGGCGCGTGGGTGACTCAGTCAGTTAAGCGTCTACCTTCTGCTGAGGTCATGATCCCAGGGTCCTGGGATGGAGCCCTACACTGGGCTCCCTGCACAGTGGGATGCCTGTTTCCTCTCCCTCTGCAGCTCCCCCTGCTTGTGCTCTCTCTTTCTGTCAAATAAAAAAATAAAATCTTAAAAAAAAAAAAAAAAAAACAAGGGAAGCCTAGGAAGGAGTATTTTGTTTTAAAAAAGCCTTTAACATGAAAAGAAAATATACCAAAAAAAAAATACAAATGGCCAATAAATAAACTTGGTAAATATTCCATCTTAGAGGTAATTTTTTTAATCCAATGAATAATAAAGAGAAACTGGCCACATTGGTCAAAATAGTAGACATTTTTAACTGTCAAGCTTTCCTTTAGGTAAATTAGTGGTGCCTCCTTCACACCCTTAACAGGCATGGCAGGATCTCGTCAGTGTCATCTATCCTTACCCCCAGTGAATATCAAGGGGCATGTAAGGCTAGTATCCTAAAAACATGATCAAAGACATATGCAAGGATTCCCTTTAAAAGGCAATCTTTGCAATAAACAAACACACAAATGAATAGACATTTTTTGCCATGTTTACAATAGAGGGAAAAAAGGAGAACCTACATGAGATAGAGAGCACTGAAGTTCTACTTCAAAATGGCTGACCAAATATGTGTTTACCTTTCCCTCTAAAACCCAATGAAATAAGCAAAAGAATTATAAAAAGGGGTGCCTAGGTGGCTCAGTCAGTTGGGCATCTGACTCTTGATTTCAGCTCAGGTCTTGATCTTATTTAGGGTCCTGAGTTCTGGCCCCACATTGGGCTCCACACTGGGTGTGGAGCCTACTTTTAAAAAAGAAAAAGAAAGGGGCGCCTGGGTGGCTCAGTGGGTTAAAACCTCTGCCTTCGGCTCAGGACATGATCCCAGGGTCCTGGGTTCGAGCCCCACACTTCGGGCTCCCTGCTCAGTGGGAAGCCTGCTTCTCCCTCTCCCACTTCCCCTGCTTGTGTTTCCTCTCTTGCTGTGGCTCTCTCTGTCAAATAAATAAATAAAAATAAAATCTTTAAAAAAAGAAAAGAAAAGAAAAATAAAATATAAAATTTTTAAAGACCAGAGCAGTCCTGGGAATGCACGAATTGCCCCATCTCTGCAGCAGGCTGATCAGAGAGGAACTCCAAGAAACCATGAAGCAGATTAAGACCGAATGGGCAGCAGGGGCACCCAGCTGGCTCAATTGCAGAGCATGCAACTCAATCACAAGGTAGGGAGTTCAAGCCCCACACTGGGCATGGAACCTACTTTAAAAAAAAAAAAAATTATGGGTGGCAAACCTAAGTGGAGCCGAAACACCCACATCTTCATGTGGGCCAATGAAAGAGATCACTCTCAAAAAATACATTTTTGGGGGCACCTGGATGGCTCAGTGGGTTAAAGCCTCTGCCTTCAGCTCAGGTCATGATCCCAGGGTCCTAGGATCAAGCCCCTTATTGGGCTCTTTGCTCAGCAGGGAACCTGCTTCCTCCTCTCTCTCTCTCTCTCTCTCTCTGCCTACTTGTGATCTCTGTCTGTCAAATAAATAAATAAATAAATCTTAAAAATAAAATAAAATTACTTCCTTTAAAAAAAATACATTTTTTTCCCAGAAGAACCCTTAAAAGATAATACAACTATAGGTAGTAGGCACTAAAAAAAGAAATGGCTTGGGAACCTGGGTGGCTCAGTGGGTTAAGCCTCTGCCTTCGGCTTGGGTCACTATCTCAGGGTCCTGGGATCAAGCCCTGAATCGGGCTCTCTGCTCAGCTGGGAGTCTGCTTCCCCCGCCCCTCTCTGCCTACTTGCGATCTCTGTCTGTCAAATAAATAAATAAATAAAATCTTTGAAAAGAAAAAAAAAAAAGGAAACGGCTTAATGGTTAACCACATACATGAAAAGCTATTAAAAAACCTTCACCCATGTCCACTCCCTGCCCTCTTTCTACAGGACTACTGCTAACATTTCTACCCCATCCTGGCTCAAAATCACAGTTCAGAAAAGGAATACTCAGTAACACTGAGGCCACAGAAGTGGGAAAAGATGTCAATAAACTGTAGCTTCCATGAGGAATAGGGAGGCACCTATTTCTAAAGAGGTAGCAACTGTACAGAAAAACACTGCATTCCAGGCAAAGGAGAGAGCATAAGCAAAGACAGCAAATCTGGGATGTCTGGGTGGCTCAGTCAGTTAAGTGACTGCCTTCAGCTCAGGTCATGATCCTGTGGTTCTGGGATCAAGCCCGTGTTGGGTTCCCCACTCAGCACAGAGTCTGCTTCTCTCTCTAACCCTCCCCCTAAACCCGGCCTGTGCTCACTCGCGGTCTCTCTCTCTCTCAAAAATAAATAATAAAATCAAGGGGCTTCTGGGTGGCTCAGTCACTAAGTGTCTGCCTTAGGCTCAGATCATGATCCCAAGATCCTGGGATCAAGCCCCATACTGGGCTCCTGCTCAGCAGGAAACCTGCTTCTCCCTCTCCTACTCCCTCTGCTTCAGTTCCCTCTCTCACTGTCTCTGTCAAATAAATAAATAAAATATTTTAAATAAATAAAATCTCTTTTTAAAAAAAGACAGCATATTTGAAACAGAATTTTATGCAGAATTCTACATATCCAAGCATAGTGTTTAGGCTGACAGGAAAAGTATAGGAGGCTGGAGAGGTAGATAGAGAACATACCAAAGACAGCCTGACAGGCCACATAAAGGAATTCAGTCTTTATCCTTTCTCTTTCTCCTGTCAACAAGAGAACATAACTGTAGGCTTTCAGACAAATCAGTGATGTGATCAAAATCACATTTTATATCATACTAGCAACTGTAGATAATGTATCTGAACAAGACCCAGCTATCTACCTTAGGAGCCCGAGTGGATGATAGAGCCAGTAAGAGACTTTTTTCTTCAATTAAGGAGGACAAAGTCTGAGGAAAGGATGCTGTACTTCAATGAGACATGCTCATTGTAAGGTACTTGTAAGAATACCCAGGTGTAGATTTCCAGAAGGTTATTAAAAATGAGATTGGGGGGCGCCTGGGTGGCTCAGTTGGTTGGACGACTGCCTTCAGCTCAGGTCATGATCCTGGAGTCCGGGGATCGAGTCCCACATCGGGCTCCCAGCTCCATGGGGAGTCTGCTTCTCCCTCTGACCTTCTCCTCGCTCATGCTCTCTCTCACTGTCTCTCTCTCAAATAAATAAATAAAGTCTTTAAAAAAAAAATTAAAAAAAATAAAATAAAATAAAATAAAAAATAATAATAAAAAATGAGATTGGGTCTAGGGAGCCTTGGTGACTCCATCAGTTAAGCGTCTGCCTTTGGCTCAGGTCATGATTTTAGGGTCCTGGGATAGAGCGCCACGTCGGGCTCACGTCCAGCTCTCTGCTCAGCGAGAGCCTGCTTCTCCCTCTCCCTGCGGCTCCCCCTGCTTGTACTCTCTCTCTGTGTCAAATACATAAATAAAATTTCAAAAAAAAAAAAAAGATTGAGTCTGGGGGAAAAAATGGGGAAGAGTTTAGAAATTTAGAAAAACATCTGCATAGAACTGAACCTTTGGGTGTAACTGAAACAATGACCTATGATAACACTTGGCCAAGAAGTCAAACCCAGGTTAACAGCAGTGTTTACAGAGTAAGTGGATCACAGCAAGCCAAAAGAGGTTGCAGATAAAGAAATGAGAGAGGAGGACATGGAGAACAAAGATGCCAAGGGAACACACACACTGTTTCAAGGAGATAGTGATTAACAGTGTCAGGTGCGACAGAAATGTCAAGTAAAATTAGAACGGAATGAATCTACTGACTGCAGCACACAAGAAGTCACAGGTGATCTCAGCAAAAACAGTTTAAATAGCATTGGGGGGCGGGGGGCGCCTGGGTGGCTCGGTCACTTAAGCGTCTGCCTTCAGCTCAGGTCATGATCCCGGGGTCCTGGGATCCAGTCCCATGTCAGACTCCCTGGTCGGCGGGAAGTCTGCTTCTCCCTCTCCCACTCCCACTGCCTGTGTTCCCTCTCTCGCTGTGTCTGTCAAATAAATGGATAAAATCATTTTTATAAATAAGTAAGTAACATTGAGAATGGGAAGTCCGAGAGCAAGAGCTGACGTTTGAGAAGTGAACGAGAAGAGGTTAGACTAAAAAAAATAAAATAAAATAAAGAGAAAAGGTTAGACTACATATAGAACACGCTCTCAGAAGTGCAGAGAAGGTTAGAAAGCTAGGAGAGGAGTGAACAAGTGGCTTAGAGAAAGTTTTCTAGGACAAGAATCTTAGGAATAAGATCAGAGAAAAAAAAAAGAAGTCACAAAGCGAGACTAAGGATATAACAAGGTTACTCAACCTCAGCACAACCAGCATTTTAGAACAGGTAAATTCTTGGCTGTGGGAAGTTGTGCTATGCACTGTGAGATGTTAAGCAGCGCCCCTGGCCTCCCTCCCCCAGATGCTAGGAGCACACATACCACCACCCCATGCTGTCACCTTCACACAGGTCTTCAGAGACTGCACAATGTCCCCTGGGGGCAGAAGGGCCACAAGGATACAAGATGAGGAGGAAGAGGGAATAACGGATGGAAAAACACAGCTATGGAAGCATCACTGAAGCTGAGGGCATCAGGCAAGGGACTGGCCTGGAACAGCAGAAGCACCTCAGCTTCTGAGACAGGAGAGAAACAACAGCTCTGGAGAGAGAGGGACCGATAAATTTGCAGATGAAGCCAGAAGCTGCAGAAAATCCACCAGAAGGCTCTCAATATTCTCAGAGGGATGAAGGCAAGGTCGTGTGCTGAGTATGAGAGCAGATGATCTGCTGGTCTGAGAAGTCTGAGAAGAGTGGCCTGACTTTCTAACAATTAATAGGGCCCGGTAGCTGGCAGGTCACAACCAGAAAAGTCCAAATAAGGCTGGAAACTGCCAGACTCCCTTCTTTCACTGAGAATGTTAAAATGCACCTCCCCATATGTGGAAGTCACCTTCTACATACCAATCACAAGCCCAAAGAGCTCACAAGTCTATTCAAATTTCAACTGCATCATGGAAAGAACAGAATCCTAAGGATTACCTGGGAAACTAACCCTTTTTTAAAAATAACATACATAGTTCCTATCACATAGTATGAACTGTGTGTCCTACACAACTCATGTCTAAATGAACTTTTGGTGAATAATCTATTCAAATTAAAGAATGCCTGTGGTTGCAATTACTTCCTAGTTCTTAACTGGATGAAATACTTCCTGACCAACAGTCAAGAAGAACAGAATAGAAAAGAGTGGCTGCAAAGACAAGGGCTTATTAAATGAGATTCTTCCTTGTCACAAGACAAAGACCTTCCTCTTCCTTGTCACAAGACAAAAAGACCTGCTCACTCCTGTTTTCTAAACCAACAGCTGCAAACTCAAATGATTATTCGAACAGGAAAGCAGAGATGTTGCCTCAAGTCTCTGCATGGGAAAGAAGCTGGAAGTGAACCACCAGCATAAAGCCAAGAGATACAAAGGGCTGTCCTTGGATGAATAAGAAAAAAGAAAACTCACACACAGAAGCCCAGGTCTGTGTGTTGAAGGAATGACCAAAACAAAAGGGAAAACCCATCTTTCCTCTACCATAGATAAGGAGTCAAATTCACACTACTTTCCAGTTATCAGAAATCCATCTAAAAATAGATTGAAAACTGCCAGGAACAGTGAATCCAGAGTCCCATTAGAGGAAAATGCAAAACCATTCAAAGAAGCATCCCACAAGCCAGGCACAAGCAAACAATTCCCAAACTGTTACATGTTACAAACCCTGACAAGCAAAACTTGGAACAAGGAAGGAGGGGCACACAAATCAGAGATTTCCCTCCTCAGGAACTACAACTAATAACCCAAAGGAAACAAACATAATTATATTTTTTAAATGTTCAATAAATGAGAAGAAAATGCCCTTATGAAAATCTAAACGTAGATCTGTACACATCAAGTTTTACACTGGGCACCTGGGTGGCTCAGTCTGTTAAGCTTCTGCCTTCGGCATGAATACCAGGACCTGGGGATCAAGTCCCACATCAGACTCCCTGCTCACTGGGGAGTCTGCTTCTCCCTCTACTCTTATCCCCTGTTCATGATCTCTCTCTCTCTCAAATAAATAAGCAATATCTAAAAAAAAAATTTTTTTTTGCATGTAGGGGCAACCTGGGTGGCTCAGTTGGCTAAGAGTCTGCCTTTGGCTCAGGTCATGATCCCAGCGTCCTGGCACTGGGCTCCTTGCTCAGCGGGGAGCCTGCTTCTCTCTCTCCCTCTGCCTGGCCCCCAACTTGTGCGCGCTCTCTCTCTCTCTTTCTTAAATAAAATCTTAAAAAGAAAATTAGGGGTGCCTGAATGGCTCAGTCGGTTAAGTCATGATCCCAGGGCCCTGGGATCAAGCCCCACATCTTCACATTGGGCTCCCTGCTCAGCGGGGAGCCTGCTTCTCTCTCTCCCTCTGCCTGCCGCTCCCCCTGCTGTGCTCTCTCTGTCAAATAAAATATATTTTTTTTAAAGTAAAATAAATTTAAAAATAAATCTTAAATTTTTTTTTAAGAATTTACATTTGAAAAAATAGCCAAGTGTTTTTAGTGAAAATTCTCAATAAATGGTTTAACCAAATGACTAGACATCGCTAAAGAGAAATTAGTCAACTGTAAGATGTGTGTCAGAAAATCACCTATAAGTAAAAATGGAAAATATTAAGCAACAGGGAGGACACAATGAAAAGATAAAATACATATCTAAATAGTTCCAGAAGTGGAAAATGGAGAAGCAATATTTCAAAAGATAATGACTAAGATTTTTTTTTAACAACTATAGGCATCATGAGTCTTCAGACTGATAAAGTATACCAAATAAAAGCAAAACAAAAACAAATCTAGAGATATCACGAACTGCAGATCAAAAACAAAGAGAAAAAAAACCTTAAAGATAGCCCAAGGGAAAAAATAATTACCTACATATAAAGAAATAAAGTCTGAACTGGCGAAAGACTTCTCATTAACAAGAATTTTTTTTTTCATTAACCAGACTTGTCAAAATACAAGGGAATAATATTATGAAACTGCTGAGGGAAAATAATTGTCAACGTAAATTCTGCAGCCAGCTGAAAAATGATTCAAGAGAAAACATGAAGTAAAGACATTCAGAAATACCAAGATCAAGTTTATTACTAAAATGCCCTTAGTGAAAGAACTACTTAAGAACATTCTTTATAAAAAAGGAAACTGAACTCAAAATGGAGAAATGGGGTGAATGAAGAATGGTGAGCTAAAAAAATTGGAAAACATGTTGATGAGTAAACATGCACTATTTTTATAGGCTTAAGGTGCCTTAGATAAGACAAAACTAAAGCATAAATAACTAACATGGAAAAGGGGATGAGAGTTAGAAGGTAAACCACTCTAAAACTTTTGCCTTATTCAGGAGGCTAGAGATATTAAGTTGAGACTCCGTTAAATGTGTGTGTTAGAAATTTGAAGGATAACGAAACTTCTGTCTTCCACCCTGGAATAAGAAAGCTGAAAGGAACATAGCTGCCCACACTTACAACGAAAAAGAGCTGGACTGATTTCAAATTCATGACTTTCTTTAAACCCATCACAGAACAACCAATTGGCTCAAAATCTTAGGAGAGGGGCCTGCAAGGAGACAGGAGACAGCCTTGCACTCACCTGGGGCAGACTGCGGCTGGACACTGAAGAGTGCAGCTACAATAATTGGCAAGTTGATAAAAACCCAACATGGCTTTGCTGAAGGGATGGTGAAACCACTGGGGAGGTCAGAGAAATTGGGGAGACCCCAACCTTCTGCAGGATCTTCCTCCACCAACCCCACCAGACACTCACAGAGAAGAGCGAGCTCTGAGGATGCCAATTGTGATGCAGACCCGGTGGTGGGGTGGGGGAAGGGAACTGCAACAATGCCGCAGAAGCCAGAGTAGTCAGATCCTTCTCTCCGTATCTCAGCTAAAAAAGAAAAGTCTCATCAAGGCCAGTAAGTGCTCCTACCCTTAAAGCGCTGGTAAAAACTCAATGCAGCTGGGGAAAGGGATGGGCACCCTACCCCTAGGAGAAGGCCAGATTACACATAGAGCCCACCACAAAAGCCAGGGTTGGGGCAAGGCTTTGGGACACTGAAGAAGCCTAAACCTGAGGAGAGGTTTATCCAGAACAACACTCCCCACCATCAATCCCCACCTCTAAGCTAACCAGCTTCCGGTAACCAACTTCAGGTAAACAGCAGAACACTACTGGCAGAGGAACAGGAGAAAACAAGATCACGTAAGGAGACCCTCTCTGTGCCACAGTTCAAAAGAAACACCTGAAAATCAAAATAAGCCAAACCCCGGGGTGCATATGTGACTCAGTCCATCAGGCATCCAACTCTGGGTTTCAACTCAGGTCATGATCTTAGGGTCATGGGATCAAGCCTTACATCTGGCTCTGCACTCAGCTGGAAAACTGCTTCTCTCCCTGTCTCCCCGCTCACATAAGCGCACATGCACACACTTTCTCTCTCTCAAATAAATCTTTTTAAAAAATAAATTAAATAAATAAACCAATTCCCACCCCAATCACAAACTATTTCTACGTGAATTTGAAGCCTGAAGTACACTAAGGGTAAACACAGCAACAAACTCAAACCCAGCCCAACCCCTGACTAATTCAAAGCCATGCCCAAAGGCGTAGCACAAGGAAAAATGTGCCCATTTACAGACATAAAAATTATGTACCTCAGTCTCTACTATTCTACAAAATAAGTCAGCCTTGCAACAAGGAAAAAAAAATCACAAGACGTAAGAAAAAGCAAAGAAAAAACAACACTCAAAAAAGACAAAGAATGGGAGCGCCTGGGTGGCTCAGTGGGTTAAAGCCACTGCCTTCGGCTCAGGTCATGATCCCAGGGTCCTGGGATCCAGCCCCCATTGGGCTCTCTGCTCAGTGGGGAGCCTGCTTCCTATTCTCTCTCTGCCTGCTTCTCTGTGATCTCCGTCAGTCAAATAAATAAATAAAATCTTAAAAAAAAAAAAAAAGACAAAGAACATATCAAAACTGTACACAGACTCAGATTTTGGAAATATCTACAGTGAAATTTAAAATATTATGAGTAACATGTTTAGAGCTCTAAACTAAAAGAAGAACATGCAAAATCAGACATAATCCAGCAGAGAGATGCCAACTGTAAGAATAAAATGAGGGGTGTGTGACTGGCTCAGTTGGTAGCACATGTAACTCTCAGTCTCGAGGTCCCGAGTTCAAGTCCCATGTTGAGCTACTTAAATAAATAAATAAATAAACAAACAAACATACATACATAAAAGTGCTAAAAATGAAAAACACAGTTAAGAGAAATGAAGGGGGGCGCCTGGGTGGCTCAGTGGTTTAAAGCCTCTGCCTTCGGCTCAGGTCATGATCCCAAGGTCCTGGGATCGAGCCCCACATTGGGCTCTCTGCTCAGCAGGGAGCTGCTTCCCCCTCTCTTTCTGTCTACTGTCTGTCAAATAAATAAATAAAATCTTTAAAAAAAAGAGAGAGAAATGAAGAGTTCCTTCAACAGGTTCTTCACTAGACTCAACTCAGCCAAGCAAAGAATCCATGAACTTGAAAATTAGTCAATAGGCATGACCCCAACCAAAACACTGCAAGAAAACATAGTGAAAAACAAAACA
Source organism: Mustela erminea (assembly GCF_009829155.1). Lineage (NCBI taxonomy): Eukaryota > Metazoa > Chordata > Mammalia > Carnivora > Mustelidae > Mustela > Mustela erminea. The sequence goes on along the minus strand of NC_045635.1, from coordinate 14,329,777 downwards.
AAAACATTCAAGAGCTATGGGAAAATGTCAAAGGTTCTAACATACTGATAAATGGAATCTCAGAAATAGAAGAATGGGACGAAAGAAATATTTGAAGAAATAATACCTGGAAATATTCCAAAATTAATAAGATACCTAACGACAAATCCCAAATGATCAGAAAATAGTAAGACAAACACCCTTCACCCCATAAAATTTATTGCCAATACTCAGCACCAACATCACTTGAGGCTGAATTCCACAATCTTTGCCATTGTTACTCATTAAAAAAAAAAAAAAAAAAATCAAGTGGGGGCCAGATAGTTGAGTTCCAAGAGTATGTGACTCTTTTTTTTTTCTTTAAGATTTTATTTATTTATTTGACAGAGATCACAAGTAGGCAGAGAGGCAGGCAGGTGGGGGGGAAGCAGGCTCCCCACTGAGCAGAGCCCGATGTGGGACTCAATCCCAGGACCCTGAGATCATGACCTGAGCCAAAGGCAGAGGCTTTAACCCACTGAGCCACCCAGACATGTGACTCTTGATCTCAGGGTCGTGAGTTTGAGCCCCATGTTCAGTGTAGAGATTACTCAAATAAATAAAACTATAAGAAAAAAACAACAACACAAAATCAAAACACCTCTGTTAATATGACCACCAGGTCATCAATTCAGCTACATATGATGGCCACCTCACAATGCTCTCCTCTATATATATAAGTCTCACTCTGTGTAAATGACTGTTGAAACCTAGGTCACAAAGCTACATCCTAGCTGTAAGAGATTGAGGATGTGAGTTTTCTGGGCAAGTGAGACCCATAATATGAGAAATTACCAAAATGTAGAGAAGATATTTAGAAGTCTAAGACAGCATGCTTAAAAACAGGGGGCACCTAGGTGGTTCAGTCAGTTAATCATCAGAGTCAATTTTGACTCAGGTCCTGAGCTCAAGGTTGTGAGATCGAGCCCCACGTTGCACTCCACACTCAGTGTAGAGTCTGCTTGAGATTCTCTCTCCCTCTCTCTCTGCCCCTCCCTCAACGTGCACACACATGCACTCTCTCTAAATAAAGAAAAATCTTTAATAAATAAATAAAAACAAAAACAGGGGCGCATGGCTAGCTCAGTCGGAAGAGCATGTGAGTTGATCTCAGGGTTTTGGGTGCAACCCCCACCAGGGTATACAAATTACTTAAAAATAAGTAAGCTTTTGGAACGCCTGGGTGGCTCAGTGGGTAAAGCCTCTGCCTTTGGCTCAGGTTATGATCGCAGGGCCCTGGGATCAAGCCCCGCATCAGGCTCTCTGCTCAGCGGGGAGCCTGCTTCCCCTCCTCTCTCTCTCTCTGCCTGCCTCTCTGCCTACTTGTGATCTCTGTCTGTTAAATAAACAAACAAAATCTAAAAAAAAAAAAAAAAACCTCAAAGCATATTATAAAAAAATAAATAAGTAAGTAAACTTTTTTTAAAAAGCTATGTTTAGGGACACCTGGGTGGCTCAGTCAGTTAAGCATCCAACACTTCGTTTCAGCTCAGGTTGTAATCTCAGGGTTGTGAGAGCGAGCCCTGCATGAGCCTTGGTGCTCAGCAGAAAGTCTGCTCAAGATTCTCTCCTTCTTGGGGCACCTGGGTGGCTCAGTGGGTTAAAGCCTCTGAGTTCAGCTCGGGTCATGATCCCAGCGTCCTGGGATTGAGCCCCGCGTCGGGCTCTCTGCTCAGCAGGGAGCCTGCTTCCTCCTCTCTCTGCCTACTTGTGATCTCTGTCTGTTAAATAAAATCTTTAAAAAAAAAAAAAAAAAAGATTCTCTCCTTCTCATTTCCCCCTCACTCCCCTCCACCCCATGTGTGAACACATTCTCTCTAATAAATAAGTAAATAAAATATTTTTTTTTTTAAAAATCAGGTTTGGGGTGCCTGGGTGGTTCAGTTCATTAAGCAACTGCCTTCGGCTCAGGTCATGATCCTGGAGTTCTGGGATCAAGTCCCACATAGGCTCCCAGCTTCACAGGGAATCTGCTTCTCCCTCAGACCTGCTCTCCTCTCATCCTCTGTCTCACTGTCTCCTTCTCAAATAAATAAATAAAATCTTTAAAAAAAAAAAAAAGATCATGTTCAAAAAAATTAAAGATTAAATAAAAACAAGGGGCACCTGGGTGGTATAGTCAGTTGGGTGTTTTAACTCTTGTTTTTGGCTCAGGTTGTGATCTTGAGGTCATGAGACTGAGTCCCAGGTCAGGTTCTGCACTCAGATGTGGGTTTCTCTTTCCCTCTCCCTCTGCCCCTCCCCTACTCCAGCACACTCTCACTCTCTCAAATATTTTTTGTTTTGTTTTGTTTTAAAAGATTTTATTTCTTTATTTGAGAGCGAGAGAGAGAGAGCACAAGCAAGAGAAAGGAACAGATAGAGAGGGAGAAGCAGGCAGCTGAGTAGGGAGCCCAAGAGGGGCTAGATCCCAGGACCTGGGATCATGACCTGAGCCAAAAGCAGACACTTAAACAACTGAGCCACCTAGGCACCCAGTAAATAAATCTTTAAAAATATTTTTTTAAAAGGCGGGGGGGAGGAGGGGGCCTGGGTGGCTCAGTTGGTTAAGTGACTGCCTTCGGCTCAGGTCGTGATCCCGGAATTCGGGATCAAGTCCCATATCAGGCTCCCAGCTCCATGGGGAGTCTGCTTCTCCCTCTGACCTCCTCCCCTCTCATGCTCTCTCTCACTCTCTCTCTCCAATAAGTAAATAAAATATTTTTTAAAAAATAAAATAAAGGGGCACCTGGGTGGCTCAGTGGGTTAAGCCGCTGCCTTCGGCTCAGGTCATGATCTCAGGGTCCTGGGATCGAGTCCCGCATCGGACTCTCTGCTCAGCAGGGGGCCTGCTTCCCTTCCTCTCTCTCTGCCTACTTGTGATCTCTCTCTCTGTCAAATAAATAAATAAAATCTTTTTTAAAAAAATAAATAAATAAAATAAAATAAAAATGGGGGCACCTGTGTGGCTCAGTTGGTTAAGGAGCAAAGTCTTGATTTCCACTGAGGTTGAATCGGGTTCCGTGCTCAGTGGGGAGTCTACTGGAGATTTTTCTCCCTCTCTCTCCCTCCTCTGGCTATCCTCCACTCTCTCCTCTAAAATAAATAAATAAACCTTTAAAAAAATTAAAATAAAATAAAAATTAAAAAACCTTTCATCTAACCAGGTAATGTTGTAGAGTGGATTCTTTAGTGAAGTCACAGCAGAGGCCATTTTACAAGGCCCATATTTTATCTCACTATGGGAACACATTTAAAACCAGCCTCCCAAATAAAATCTTTTTTAAAAAAATGTGGGGGGGGGGGACGCATGCCTGGGTGTCGAAGTTGTTAAGCATCTGCCTTTGGCTCAGATCAGGATCCCAGTGTCCTGGGATGGACCCCTACATTGGGCTCCCTGCTTGGTGGGAAGCTGCTTCTCCCCTTCCCACTCCCTCTGCTTGCGTTCCTTCTCTCACTGTCTCTCTCTGCGCCAAATAAATAAAATCTTTTAAAAAAATAAAAATTTTTTAAAAATAAAATAAAACCAGCCTCCCAGGGTGCATGGCTGGCTCAGTCAGCAGAGCTGCAACTCTTGATCTTGGGGTCTTCGGGTCATGAATTTAAACCCGATGTTGCACCTAGAGATTACTTTAAAGAAAAAAATCAATAATAAATAAAACCAGCCTCCCAATCTGAGGGACATGAACAGTAATCTGGAGGTGTGCGAAGTCTTATGGTAAACAAGCAAACACCTTCACAGAATGTCAATTTTTGCTTAATGTACAATGCAGATATATAGAAGCACACCTATGCGTGCATACATGAGTTTGTTATGGAGCAGAACATAGCATTTCAATGAATTCATGCAATAAATCATGAAAATACTTAAAATAAATGTCACTCTTCTAGTTGTGAATTTTGGCCTCCCCCTCATCTGTCATACTGTAAATGGTGGTAGAAAAGTTTCAGGGGTGCTACAGGGAGCCATTAGCACCTAGTTACACACCAGTGTGGATCCAACACACAGTTATGTCCAAGAGCACTGACTAGATACAAGATAAGCACGTCTTTTGGGCTAGCAGAGAGGAAGATCCACTAGATAGATATTTGACAGAAAGGAGAAGCCACAAGACAAGGAAGGCACTGACACGAGGAGATGGGGAAGGGGGTCAGAAAAGATGTACCTTTCATAAGAGAAGTATTTGTCGAGCATTTCCTATGTGCCAGGCAATGCCCTAGATGCTGAGGCTACAACAGTCAACACCATGCCTCCAGGAGCTTACAGCAGAAAACTGATACTAGCCATTTATCGATTTTACCAAAGGCCCACCCCTATTTAAATTCCTAGTTTCAGGAATTTCAGACACTGAATTTTCCTATGTGAAAATGAAAATGGACAGAAAAAAAAGCCAAAAGATGGCCATAAAGAAAGAAAAGATAAAAACATCAAAACAAAGCATGAGTGGCTCATTTGGTCAAGAATCTGCCTTCAGTTCAGGTCATGATCCAGGAGTACCAGAAGCGCCAGGATGGAGCTCCCTCTCCCTCTGCTCCTCCCTCTGTTCCTCCCCCTGCTTGTGCTCTCTCTCTCTCTCTCTTTCTCAAATGAATAAATAAAATAAAATCTTCATTTAAAAAAAAAAAAGGCACGCAATACATAAATCCATGTTACTTCTTGCTATTTTCCCAATTTTATATGCTCATTCTTCGACCCATGTCTTTGAATACACTATCTGCTGGAAAACCCCTTCCTTTCACTTGACATTCTGGGCCTCCTTTAAGACTCTTCACCGACACTCAAGTATCACACTGCCTTCCCAGGCCCCTTAAGTCTGCATTAAGTGAACCACTTCTGGCCTAGAGTACCAGCACCCAGTATTTCCATCTGAATATGCATATCACCCTGCACTGTAGTCTCGGCTCTTTGCCTCTTCTGCGGGATTACAAACTCCATGAGGGCACAACACTACAGCTTGGCTTTGTATCTCCATCACCTACCATGAAGCTGACACCAAGATTTTCAAATCATCACCCTTTCATTAAGTCAGAGAAAGACAAAGGAGGCCTTCCCTTCCCAACCCTGGGCAGAAGGACAGACTCAAGAGCTCAGCTCCAAATCAAGGACAATCACTGGATGCTAGAGAAACAACCAGCACAAAAACCTCACCGTCAAACTCAAAGAGCTAAAACGAGGCAACTCTTCTAAAATAAATGTTCTGGGGGGCACCTGGGTGGCTCAGTTGTTAGGCATCTGTCTTCGGCTCGGGTCATGAGCCCAGTGTCCTGGGATCAAGCCCCACATCTGGGCTCCCTGCTCAGCGGGAAGCCTGCTTCTAACCCCTCCAATCTCCCACACCCCCTGCTTGTGTTCCCTCTCTCGCTGTCTGTCAAATAAATAATCTTAAAAAAATAAAATAAAATAAAATAAAATAAAAGTCCTGGGCTGAATAGGAAGCAAAAAAGTAATGTCAAAAACCACTGCAAATTTCAAGTTACCAGCACAGGGGTTGGGGGGCGGGGGGAGGAGTGTTGACTAAGGCAACACAGAGAGAATACAGAGCAGGTATAGAATGGTTCAGAAAAAGCCTAAGAACTCAAGGCCAAAGTAAGCTAAGTTAGAGGCTGCATCAAAATCGATTTCAAAAGAAATACTTGAAGAAGGAGGTGATGCTGTAGTTATTCTTTGTATATATGCGGAGGACAAAACCATGCAACAGCATTCTCTACAGGCACAAACAGCTTTACACCAAAAAAGACTTCATTACTCGATCAAGCAAAGCAAAAATTTTGCATGGCTGATGAATTCCAAAAAGAAGTGAGCATGTAGGAACACATACTGTAGAACAAGAAAGAAACAAATCAGCATATATAAAATAAAACCTTTGTAGCACTTTTATACACATAAGCTCACTTGAACATAAAAAGCTCAACAGAGACCAGTTTAATATAAAAGATAAGGTCACAGAATGTGAATCAGATTTGGAAATGGCACTTAATGGCCAAAGATCCGTATTCCTACACAGTATTAACAAAATTCTCTAAAAACATTATAGGTGCCCAAATGAGATTTCATAACATATGAAATAGCATAAATGCTGAAAATATTAAACGAGGCCTAAGACATTATATTTGAGGGGGAAAAAGAATAAAGCAAGTTTAACGCTGATATTTAATGAAACATTTCATTAAAACATTAAATACCTTGAGCAGATTAAAAGTGTGGGGGGTGGCAGTGAAGAATTTTAAGTTTAAATATGGAAGAGAGCTGACACTATTAGAAAAAAAATTAACTCGGTTATAAATAGAAATGACATTCCTATATAAGGTTAACAGAATGGTGAAGGATAAAAGGAGCCTTTAGAAAATCAAGGGTAATTTCTACAAAAACAATGAAAAGACTATCCCAGATAACAATCAAAGAAGCAGTTGCAAAAATTTTAGTGAGATAAGGGAAGAATATTTTACCTCGCACAGATTATGACCTTTCTGGTAAATTATCAAGGTTCCATTGAGCTAAAACTCTGGGGTTTTGTTTTGTTTTGGGGAGGAGGAGGGAGCATTTCATTTCCTGTCACACCCCTGCTTAAAACCTTCAAGAGTGCCAGAGGCCTTTGGACAAGCTCAAAAACCGAGTAGATGGCCTACCAAGCCTTTTTAGGATTTGGCCCTTGCCTAACTCTGCTTCACCACTTGCTTCTCTACTTTCCAAGTCATTTTGGATTTATTTTCAGTTCTTTAAAAGGTTGTTTTTCAAAAGCCTCTTTCTCTCTCACCCTGCCTGAGGGCATTTGTACCTGATGGCCAGGAAAACTTATTTCCCCAACTAGACAGGCCCTTCTCATCCTTCCGGGCTCACTTCAATGTTAACTCCCCAGTGTAGCCTTCCTACCTGCTCCCCGCAAGGACAGATTCCAATCCCTACCCTGTTACATAATCCCATAGCGCCTTGTATTTTGCTTCTGACTCAACTTGAAACTATAAATTCTTTAAGGGCAAGACCTCCTTAAAAAAGTGGTGGTGGGGGGGGAGGCTGGTGGCTCAGTCAGTTGAGCATCCCACTCTCGGTTTTGACTCAGGTTATGATCTCACAATCTCAGGGTCATGGATTAGAGCCCCAAGTAGGGCTCCAAGTTCAGCATGGAGTCTGCTTGGATTCTCTCTCTCTCTATCTCTATCTCTCTCTCTCCCTCCCTCCCCCCCCGACCCCTCCCCCAGCACACACATGGCTCTAATAAATAAATCTTAAAAAAAAAAAAAAAAAAAGAGGGCACCTGGGTGGCTCAGTGGGTTAAGCCTCTGCATTCTGCTCAGGTCATGATCTCAGGATCCTGGAATCAAGTCCCATATTAGGCTCTCTGCTCAGCAAGGAGCCTGCTTCCTTCTCTCGCTCTCTCTGCCTGACTCTCTGCCTACTTGTGATCTCTCTCTCTGTCAAATAAATAAATAAAATATTTTTTTTAATTTTTTTAATTTAAAAAAAAAAAAGAAAGAAAGAAAGGGCAAACCTTCATCTTTTACCTATCACCCTATCCATCTTCCACCACAGTTTGGTACACAGAAGATAGTATTTGTTAAATGAAGGACAGATCCACAGGATGTAAGACAGATTATTTTAGAAAGAAATAATTGATAAAGTATGAAATACCAATCTGCTCAAAATTAGATTTTGTCTACCTCAACTGTTTTCCATTATTAACAATTAAAACAAAACCTTCTTTTGGGGGGGAGCCTTTTAATTTGCAATACTAATCTTAAAATTTTAGTGGTAATATTACTAATAACAATTATAGTACTAGCAGGGCACCTGGCTGACTCAGTCAGTACAGCATGCAACTCTTGATCTCAGGGTCACGAGTTCAAGGCCCACACTGGACACAGAACCTACTTAAAAAAAAAAAAAAATTGCAGTACTAGTAATTAAAGTTAATACATTCTGTGAGAGACTAACAAACCAGATGGGGTGTGTGGTTAAATTCTAGGATATGAACCAACTTTTGTAATCTCTGAAAAATTCTATCAGGAAACTAGTTTCCACCCAGCCAGTATCAGAGTGATTGGGCAAACCCAAGTCAGTAAGCTGTGCTTCAGCTATTACTTATCACCATTTTTTATCTGCCATATCTTCCTTAAGTGAATGTATGTGTGCTTAATCTGATTATTACGATAGGATCTTACACTGCCAAGAACCTAATCTTCAGGCATAATACAAAAGACAAATACAAAACTGAGATCTAAAATTGCAACTTATCTAGGGCCTGTGGCTGATTCAGCTGGAAGAACATGCGATTCTTGATCTCGGGGATTGTGAGTTTGAGCCCCACACTGGGCATAGAGATTACATTAATAAATAAACTTTTAAAAATAATAAAGTTGCAACTTACAAAAAAGGGGGGTAGTCCTTAAAAATAATTAAATAGATAACATATTCATCTATGGTTTTTTTAACATCCAGAAATTAAAGTTGGCACATTCAAAATGCCTATTTCCCTCTAATCAAAAAGGTTACACTGTCAGAAAGCACTTCATTATGTAACTATTTGACATTAGACCTTTCTCTTACAAAGAATAAAAAGTAACAACAGAATCATACAGCCATAGCTGTTAAACAGTTAAAAAAAAAAAAAAAAAAGTAAACCTACTTCAAACCAGTTATAACTGAATTTACAGTAAACCATTATTATCAGAGCAGTGCTGTGTCCAATCTGTTTGTTATTAAAAATCCAGACAAAATCTACCACACAAGGAGTTATTGATTTACCTGCCTGGCACTTGTAAGGGTCACTTTCTATAGAGAAACATTCAACTAAAAGCAATGAAAGTTTGTTTCCAAAACACTTTATACTTCCAACCAAAGAACTGCCTTCTTCTGTTCTATTATGTGTACCCAAAAAACAACATCCCTAAACTATCCTATCAACAATGTCCATCTACACATGCAGTACACTGAGCAAAGGTGAGCAACTCGGAGCATGGAGATCAGCCTATGCTGTACAAGTCGTTCCCAAGGTAGCTTTACTCCCACATCTATTCTTTCAGGGTAACTAAAAAGAAAATGATGCAGGCAGGAAAACAGCTGTAGCTATGGTACCTTACAGGTTGTGTCTAAATCCCACAAGCGACTGTTTAGCTCTCTTAATGATGGGTCTTGTAACACACGCACATAATCACAAGAGGCTTCAAGTAGCAGAAAATTCTACTTTCAAGCAGAAACATTTTTGTCAGAGTCCAACTTCTATGTATTAAGAAGCAACAATGACACGTCTCTGTAAACTTCATTTACCTCCAGGTTTTATTTCACTGAAGTCATAACAATTACAGAAGAGATACCCATCTGCAAATTGTAGTGGCTGCCATTTAGAGTGCATCTAAACCACAAAACTGAATTCAAAGAGTATCTTCACCACCTTTATTAGTGTAGCAAATTTAATCAAAGTCAGTCAAAAGTTACAGTGGAACATGCAGAAACATGAAATACCAAGTAGTTAATTAGAAACAGCTACATCATTTTGGGTGTAAATAATTATGTACAACCTTCATTTATGAAGAAACAGAATTAATGACCCTTCATTATAAAAGTCTACACTTCTAGGGGCACCTGGGTGGCTCAGTGGGTTAAGTCTCTGCCTTTGGCTCAGGTCATGGTCTCAGGGTCCTAGGATCAAGACCCGCATCCGGCTCTCTGCTCAGCAGGGAGCCTGCTTCCCCCTCTCTCCCTGACTGCCTCTCTGACCACTTGTGATCTGTCAAATAAATAAATAAAATCTTAAAAAAAAAAAAAAAAGTCTACACTTCCAGTTGTCCTATCCATAAGTGCTGATGGACCTGAGTCCAGCCTCCTCCCACATGACTGAAGGTCAAGCGGCCTTACCGATGTAGTTAACTACAGGAGGCATATTTAGACCTCTAGTACCACCCCAGAAGTGACTTTTCAGTAGGACCTCAACATATGTTTGCACAATCAGATTCCTAAAGAGAAGCAGAAAGCATGTTCTGAAGAACACAGGTTCAAGTCAGACATATCTGGATGAAATTGCCTCTGCTACAGCCTAGCTGGGTAATCTGAGCAAATTATTTTCTCTCTGAGCCCATCTGATCAAATGTTTAGGAAAATATCTACCTCACACAGGTATTGTGAGAACACACATACACACATCTATCCATGCAAATGAATTATTTACTATAGTATCTGGTCTTCAGTAAGGCCCAGTAAATACTACGTTATAATTTAATTATTATAAAGACTACCCAAAAGAGAGACCACTCCCAAAACAGGACCTTAATTAGAACTGTTTCCAACACAAATGTTTCTAAGAGCTTAATACAAAATGTTGACAATCAATTTCAAAGACCTGAATGGGCTAGGTCCTTTATTTTAACCTTGTAAGTAATCTTCTGTTAATTCTGAAATCTTAATTGTCTAAATGTTATCAGGTTCTTTAGGTAGAAACTCCTCATTCAGCTCTCATACCCACTGAAAGAACTGCACCCAACTTCATATCTCAGTATTATGAAGTAAATGTACAAACTTGAATGAGAAATGAGGCCAAACCTTTGAGTAATCTAGCCATCATGTGCTGCTGTATATGAAGGAAACATTCTAGAAATTATCAATAATTTAAATCCAAACACAAAAATGATGCATTGTCAATAAAACATTTCTAATGTTGAGTTTAAGATTGAATTGGAAAACCCTCCCAAACAGAAAGTTTAAACTTAGTCTTTAAATTGCAGTGTTTTCCTAAGTTGCAATATGTGACCCAATTGACAACATCAGATGATAAAAAACCTTTGGGATTCTATCTCCTCCTCTACCAAGGAATTTGATGCTACAAACAAATAAAACAACCTTTGGAATCAAAAACAATCAAATTCTGAGTAAACAGCCTTTTACTATGTAGAAAGTGACTCCACACTTAAAATTTTGCTATTCTCATACCAAAGTTAAGGGTTATCTAAAAGATTTCCCTCACATTTTGGGTCTGTGTATATGGGTGGTTTCTTCTAAATGCCTTATTATTTGGTATCAATTTATCACATGAAAAAGTCTTGTCCCCACCTTTACTGCCAAAAATAAAGCACTAAGCTAACATACCTTCTCAAACCTAGAAGAAATAAAAGAGATAACTACAAGTTATCAGAATGGAAGGGGAAAAAAGGTGAACTTTTAACAGACGTTTATTTTCTTGGTTCACTTCCTTACAAATTTCCTACACCCATATTCTTAGATATAGCTGAATTTTCTATCACAAAGTAAACTGAAACACAAATCATAATGAAAGGTTAAATTTCTGCAACAGAAGCCACTGTCATTTCCAACAATGCAACTATTGTTGAGAGTCTCTCACAGATTCTTGGACACAGTGGTGAAGCAAGACTGGGGTGGGGGGGGAGGCATACTTGAAGGAATTTCTCCACTTCTGTATTTTAGTTTGTAATGGAACAATACTGCACCTTCAAAGTAGAAATACCATGTAAAATCTGGTTCTCATTAAATGACTTCCTTAACCCCATGCAACATATCTGGAACAGAATACAACTGATTCGCAATCAGTCAACCTTCTATTACTCATCTATGCGAGATGGCCCTGCAATTTCCCTCCATGGGAGCCTTTTCTTCTAAAACCCCGGGGAATACTGTAGATGCCACACTCTGATTTAAACGACTGCAAGAAAATTGCAGTGAAAATAATGGCAGATTTAGTCTGGGGAACTTGCATAAGTCTCAAAAACCTGAAATAAGGGGTAAAAAAAACCCTTCCACAAGCCCCTAAATCATGTCTAAATTATAAATCTGACCAGGAAAAAAGAAATTCTCTCTGGAGAAAGAATGTTTATTTCTAATGTTTTTTAACATATCAAGTTTTGTTTTAAAAACTAATTAATCTTAGGAAACATGCCACATCAGCAAACCTAGAATTAGAATACAAGACGCACATATATATACACACACACATGCATCAAATTAATCACTGCATTATGTTTAAAAGGCAAGACAATTCAACAAGATTTGACACTCCAGTTGAAGACCCTCCAAACTCTTCTGAAATGGTCGATTATTTAACACTCTCGGAATGATTAACTTTATTTAGCATGCCTCTTTTGGAATTTTATTATTTAATACAGCCAAACCGATTTTTTTTTTTCATCTTAATTAGGTTTCCTTGTACTTGCGAAATGCTCAGCATACACTGTGCTGGCAGCTTTAGTTCTGCAGCTTCTTTCTTCTGGCTGGTTCCCCCCTCACCCAACCCCCCCAACCCCCCACCCTGAAAAAAAAGATTTCCTTCCCAAATGTTCTCTTCTCTGCATTTGTCAACAGAAACACCCACTGGTGGTGTCAAACTGGTAATACTGCTGCAGGCTTCCTTACTCCTGTTCCAGCGTGAACGCCAAAAATGCTCAAACCTAAAATAGTACTTTTAATAAAGAAATTAGAAAAATTGCTAAGATACTCAAGTACCATGTTCTCAAAAAGAGGCACACCTTTTTAAAATATGTATTATTCATGAACCGTAATTGGGTTGCTAAATATAAGATTATACTACCCCCCCAACACTAAACACACAAGTAAACATAGGTTCTTCACATTTTGCAATTAAAATGTTTTAAAACACTTAAGTTAAAAAAATTTACATCTAAATGTCGTTCACATATAATTCCGAATAGCCTCCGTAAAGATGCCTTTTTTGTAACCCAACAGCAAGAAAGGCGCAAGCTGGAAATGTTACCTAAAACGACAATCCTATTCTATACATATTTACGTCTCCCGTTCCAGCCAAAAGCTCTCAGACAAATTAATTTGTGTAATCTCTTACATTAACTACATTACCATTACGTCCAAACAAACCTAGTTCAGATTCACAGACGGAAATTATTCTGTGTCTGCAATACTTTCTAAAATCAGCCTAAATTTCAGCCAATTAAAATAGATTGTGTTAACAGAACACTGATCTGCAACTACTTAAATATCACAGCATCCGCCTAATCTCGCTGTGGAGATACTAAGGTCAGGCATCAGTGCTTTAACACTCAAGTGAAGCGAAGAAAGAAAAAGGAAAAAAAAAAAACCCCTCAAGGAAGATCTGCCTTTACACAGAAATACGTTCGGGTTATTTTTCCCCCAACGTGGGCATAAAACGTGTCAATGCGAGAAGGACCTGTTCGTTTGGAAATGGTTCCAAACCCCAGGATTTCATTTCTATGAGGGTCCAAAGGCTACGAAGGTCTGGGAAGCGGCCAATTTCTGCTTCTCCCCACTATGCCAGTCGGGAACTTCACAGCAACGCCTGAAACTTGTTGGGAGGAGGCTGGAAGAGATGCGGGGCAGGCGGTGGGTCGTTCGCCCACCCTCGCGGGCAGCCAAGGTCAGTCAGCAGGGCCCGGGCTCCGGCCCCGGCTCGCAGCCCCCCGCGGGTCCCGGACTCCCTCCGAACTCGGGCTGGGGGCTCCGCCGCACAGGCTCCTCCTCGGCGCCGGCGGGAAGGGGCTTCCCTCGCCGCAAGCCCGGGGGAGCTCTCGCCGCGGGGCGGGGACGCCGCAGACCCGCTGCTGAGGGGAGCCCCGCTTGGCTGCCGCGACCCGCCGCCCCTCCTCATATCCTCTCGTCTCCCCACGCCCCAAAATTCAGACCCAAACTCTCGCCGGGGAAGCCCTTCCACTGGCGCAATGGGGCACTGAGGAGGGGCCACTCCGAGCTGGAGCACCCTCGCCGCGTCGCCCTGTTCTGGGGAGGACCTGCGCCGCCGCCCCTTCTCACGTCTGCCCGGGGGGACCGGGTGGGTCCCCTGTCTCAGAAGAAGATGGGTGGCGCGAAACCGACGTGCGGCACGAAGATCTGATGGGCGGGTGGCGGCTCAACTACTCACCCAGCCGAGTCCCCCACCTCCAGCCGGGGACCCCACAGCTCCTGAAGCCGCCGTCGCCGATTTACCTTTCCCAGTGGCACGGACAACTAATGGAAACCTCCGGCCCCGCCCTCTCGCCGAAGCGAACGCGCAGCCTAATTTGCTAACTGGCCCGCCCTGGCCGTCCCGTTCGGGCCAATAAAGAAGCTTCGAACACCCAGCCAGGTCCCGCCCCTGCCCCGCCCACTTCTGGTAGAAACCAATGCGGAAAGAGCGCTCGTCCTCGAGCTCGGGCCCGCGCGCCCCGCCTGTGCCGCTCGTGCTCGGCCCCAGAAAGTCTAAGAGGGCTGGCTTCTTGTATAAGCTCGCCCGCGCGCGCTCACGCGCGCGCCGCATCCCCTCGCGGGCCAGGTTTGGTTGTCCAGCCAGACCCCAGCAACCTGGGCTGGGAGGCTGGGAGGGGCGGGGCCCGAGCCTCGTGCGGTCGCGGGGAGGGGGTTGAGGGGGGAGGGTAGGAGGCGAGGGGGAGGGGGAGGGGCGGGGAAGATCGTGACTAAGAAAGGGGTGGCTGCGGGGGGTGGAGGGCCAAAGAGGCCCGGGAATCCGCCTCTCACTGCGGAAAAAAAAGGGGAATCCTGCCTGCGGCACAGCTATCCTGGCCTCCCTCCAGAGGGACACGTGCGGGGGGGCCGGGAGGGGTGGGTCGTGGAAGAGCGCAGAGAACACATTTGGGGTGGGAGCCGAGGCACTACTTGGAAATAAAGGATGGAGGACGGTTTATCTCCGTCTTTGGTAAAAATGATACCGAAGTCCATTGCAGCTTCTGCCCAACTGTTGGCAGCTGTTCGTGCACACTCACACGCGCTCATATACACACATTCACACATAAGCTCATCCATCAGCCTGCGGTCCCTTGGGTGAATTTGGAGCAAAGAACTAGTAGCCTGAGGATTCCTTACACAGCAGCTGGATGCATGCAAAAGGCTGTTGCAGCAGAGGCATCAACCCACAGTTCAGGTCCAATGCTCCGCCACACAAGATTCCCCAGCTGGCAATGAAGTCATCCACCCGACCAGCAGAAATGTAAAAAGATCTTAACACCTACCAAGGATCAGGTTTCCAATGAGGATAAGGAGATGATGAAATGGAAAGGGATACATTTCCAATGCCACTTTTTGAAAATTAAGAAAAATAATCATCTTGTTTAAAGGCATTGCGGACAAATCTCTGTAAAGCTGCATAGTAATTTCCACTTAAAGCAAAGATGGAAAATGGGGTTTTTTCTGGTTTGGGAAAAGCACAGAAAAGCAGTCTATGAGGTCATAGCAGCCACCAAATGAGAAATAAGCAGTACTGTGCAGTAATGGGAAATAGATACCTTGGATTAAATCCACTTAATCTATTCCTGTCGTGAATCTGGTAACAATATATAACAACATGCTGGGTTTGGCCACTTGTGGTGCCAGGACACTAGGGTTTTCTTTTTCATAGCATGGTGAATATTTGATGAGGAAATGAAGGTGCCTGTTTTCCCTTCAGCTTTTCAGGAAGCATATTAGAAAATTTTTTAGGTAGGAACAGTGATTTAGCAGTGAGGGGAAAATGAAGTCAGAGCCAACAGCAGATCTCTGCAGAGTCTCCTGCCTCCTCCAGATGCAAAGTAACAGTGCGGTGACCTAGAGCATCACCCAAGCAGAGCCAGAATTCCTGGGCCAATCGTGCCATTTTCATCCCTGTGTGTTAGCACCTTCGAGCATGACTTCTGAATCAAATGAAGAATGGTTTATCCATATAGACTGAGAAAAACCAATAACTGAATATTCATTGATACAGGTCCAGTTTAGTTTTAAGTGGTAATATTAGATGTTTTATAATGTGCCCCCACATATATGTAACCATGACCTTCCACTTAGGTACATTTACTTTGATCTGGTTTTGAGGACTTGGTGAAGGGTTTCTTGGAACCACATCCAGTTCGGTTCATGGCAATATTGATCAAAAGTATATATTTTCTAGGCCAGTAAGAGTTAAAAAGTACCACTGCCATTTAACTGAGCTCTTTTCTTATGTAGAAAGAACACTAATACTTAACCAGTGAATGAATGCCTGCTCTGTGCCAAGAATTTTACATACATTTAGAGCTGCCAGATAAAATACAGGAGGCCTGTTAAATTTGAATTTCAGATAAGCAGTAAGTAACTTTTTAGTGTAAGTATGTATTTTTATCCTGGATACATGTGGAACAAGGGTAGAAGACGAAATAAGCTTTCTAATCATTGTCCAAAAAATCATTTTTGAAATTGCCCCTCTGGGCCCAGACCTCATAACAAAATTGGAATCTGGGAGAAAAGCTTAAGAACCAAATCAATGTGTCCCTGTGTAGTGTTTGTAGAAAGAGGTGCCCATACTTACACTGAAAAATCTTTTGCTTTTTATCTGAAATTCAAATTTAACTGGGAATCCTGTATTTTTTTATTTGGTAAATCTGGCAACCCTACATATATTATCTCTGGGGCTCATGATTCTCTGAAATATCTTCTGTTAGGTCACCTTTTTCTAGATGAAGCAATAGCTTCAGAGGTTCTTCGGCATCTATTTGTCTCATCCTCCTTCTAATAGAACCCCAGCTGTGTTCAGGTATCCACACTGCCAGGGTGGAAAGTGTTTATCAGTCAATCAGTGACTAAGTCCCAATTAGACTAAAGGAAAGGACTTAACATCCTGTGGTTTGAGGGAAACATTTTCCTTTCTACCCTGCTGGATGAACAAGGAAGCAAGCACCTGAGTTGCCTCTGGCAGCCATTTTGTGATTGGAAAACCAAACTTTGGTCAAAGTCCATACACTACATAAGGCAGAGTTGAAAAATAGAAAAAAGAAGCAAACAAAAAACCTGGGTTCTTGATGACAACTCCGAGTCGCTTAATTAAACAAATTCTGCCCTTGCCTTGCATTTAAGACCGATGAGTCAAGGTTTCTGTTAGATGCCTCTAGACTATCCCACTACATAGCCCATGTGTGCTACTCATTATTGGTCTCAGTAATAAATGAATAAATGTCCAGCAAGATGTAAGACAATGTGGGGCGCCTGGGTGGCTCAGTGGGTTGAAGCCACTGCCTTCGGCTCAGGTCATGATCCTGGGGTCCTGGGATTGAGCCCCGCATGGTGGGGGGGGGGGTGTCTCTGCTCAGCAGGGAGCCTGCTTCCTCCTCTCTCTCTGCCTGCCTCTCTGCCTACTTGTGATCTCTGTCTGTCAAATAAAATAAATAAAATCTTTAAAAAAAAAAAAAAAGATGTAAGACATTGTTATTCTGGTTACACATTGGATAGGTCTGGAAGACTAAATAACCTTCTAATCATTGTCAAAAAGCATTTATGTTAATACTTACCTGGCAGAGAAGATACCAAGATCACGAGGGTGGTTCTCTCAGAGCGAGTCTTGTCCACTACACTCAGGTCATTCTGACCCCAGCGATTTCCCCAAATGTGGGAAACTCAACTGAAACTTCTGTTGGTGTGCTGGGGGGGGGGGGGGCGGCGGTAGGGGGTAGGGGGAGTGGGAGTGACACAAAGCATATGTGAAATGCCTGTTGGGCTTAGACCTCATAATGCAATCAAGATCTAGGAGAAAAAACTTAAAAATCAAATCAATGTGTAAATTTTTTAAAGATTTTATTTCTTTATTTTGACAGAGAAAGAGAGAAAGAGTGAGAGCACAAGCAGGGACAGTGGGAGAGGGAGAAGTAGGCTCCCCACTGAGTAGGGAGCCAGATGGGGGGCTTAATTCCAGGACCCTGGGATGGCAGATGGCAGAAGGCAGATGCTTAACCAACTGAGCCACCTAGGCCCCCCATTGTGTAAATTTGTATGTAGGTTTTGTAGGAAGAGGTGAGCCTTAGTTATTCCTTGGCCCTGCTCAGAGCTTAAACCAGACTGTCACATCTTACATGTTTTCATTTAAAGTTCATGCCATTTGGGAAAATGTCATTTTAGAAACGCGAATCCAATACCTTATTTTAAACTATTAAAACCTCTACCCTATCCTCCAGGCACTAAGTTTAACCACAAACAGTGTGGAAAGAACAGAAATGTCAGCCTCAAAAGACCCAAGAGGGAAAACCACACCAGAATAGAATACCATACGAAAGTGGATGGTTGGCAAAGCAGTGTAGTTAAGTGTAGTTAAGTGGCTAAAACTATAGACATATAGTTATGTCCCTGGACAAATTGTTCAACTTCTCTGTGCCTCAGTTTCTTCCTGTATAAAACGGGTAGATGATGATAATAATAGTTCTCACCACGGGACACCTGGTTGGCTCAGTCGGTTGAGCAGTTGAGCGTCTGCCTTTGGCTCAGGTCATGATCCCAAGGTCCTGGGATTGAGCCCTGCATCGGGCTCTCTGCTCAGCAAGGAGCCTGCTTCCCCCTCTCTCTCCATCTACCTCTCTGCCTACTTGTGCTCTCTCTCTCTCTCTCTGTCAAATAAATAAATAAAATCTTTAAAAAAGAAAAAAAGGATTAGCTGTTGCTGAGCAGTATCATTTCTGGGGGTGATATAAACATGAAGCAGTTTGCTTTTCTCAATCACTACTTTGAACCATGTGTTTTTTTTATGTATAAATGAAATATAATGTCCCATTAGTTTCAGGTGTGCATCATAGTGATATATTTTTATACACTGTGAAATGATCACCCCAATAAGTCTAGTTAGCCTCTGTCAGTGTACGGTTAATACAATATTACTAACTGTGATACACACACACCCTCACATATATTTCCTATGCTATATAAGATATCACCATATTTATTTTATAACTGGAAGTTTATACCTCTTAATCTCCTTCACCTATTTCACCTAAGAACCATGGTTTTTTTGTGGGTTTTTTCTTTCTTTCTTTCTTTTTTAAGATTTTATTTATTTATTTGACAGACAGAGATCACAAGTAGGCAGAGAGGCAGACAGAGAGAGAGGAAAGGAAGCAGGCTCCCCGCTGAGCAGAGAGCCTGACACGGGGCTCAGGGCTTGATCCCAGGACCCTGGGATCATGACCTGAGCCAAAGTCAGAGGCTTTAACCCACTGAGCCACCCAGGCACCCCTAGGACCACGTTTGTTTGTTTGTTTTAAGATTTTATCTATTTATTCAACAGACAGAGATCACAAGTAGGCAGAGAGGCAGAGAGAGAGAGAGAGGGGAAGCAGGCTCCCTGGTGAGCAGAGAGCCCGTGTTGGGATTCCAGGACCCCGAGATCACAACCCGAGCTGAAGGCAGAGGCTTTAACCCACTGAGCCACCCAGGTGCCCCAAGAACCATGTTTTTATGGCAGATTTGCCCTTCATGTCCCTTCTCATATTGCACAGTTTTTCTGACTTTATATTCTTTTTCTGCTATTGAAAATCAATCCAGGGTGCCTTCTCAGGTCATGACCCTCTATGCCTTCCCTAGGCATTTCCCTCTAGCCCCTCATCTTGGCTGTAGTTGACCTCTGTGTAGAGGGCATCTGAATGACAAGTGTAAATCCTCCTTCCAGTTCCCATCCCCAGAATCACCACCCACAGCCTGTAGCTGTCACTTCTCCAACAGAAGCCCTCCTAAGTGGAGGCAACAGGAAAAATCTCTCTCAAGATACTTTACCCATTTGTCAACAACACACCAAAAACAAGCCAGAATCTCCCAAGGTTAACTAAATAAAAGTGAGAGTTCCAATAACTCAAAGAACTACTCCAGCATCCTGAAAGCATGTTTCCATGTTTACTGCCTAGATCTGAATAACGGTTTCACTGGTTATAGTAGTGTGTGACCTTGAAGTTACTCTCTCTGTGTCTTGGTCTCCTCATCTGGAGTAAGGGAATAATAACAAGGTTTTATGAGGATTAAGGTAGGGTTAGATGAGTTCACGTATGTAAGGTGCTTGAAGCTGTTCTGGCTCAAGAAACTGATCGATAAATGCTAATTGCTATCATTATACACCGGGCATTGTGTATATATCATCTCCTTTAATCCTCGTATTGACTCAATGAGTGATGTCTTAGTTTGGGTTTCCCCAAAGGCAGACCCTGAGACAGTGATGTGAGTGTAAGTAGTGTTATTTGAGAGTCGATCCCAAGAAACACCAGAAGATGAGTGGGCTAGTGAGACAGGGAAGAAAAGGAAGCCAGTAAGATGTGTGTTAGCACGGCACTTAGCGCTGTGGGCGCCTGGAGCTCAACAGGATTTGCTGGGGACTGCTGGGAGATGATGTAGAACCTTCTCCCCTTCCAGGAGAGAATACGTTAGTGTCTAAACCAGATGAAACCATATTTCCCTAGCTAAACAACAGTTTATTCATCTTCCTTTAGAAATAATATTAATCAGTGGAACCTGGTTGGCTCAATTAGTTGGGCGACCAACGCTTGATTTCAACTTGGATCATGATCTCACACCAGGGGCTTGATCATGAGATCAAGCCCCGTGTTGAGCTCCATGCTGAGTATGGAGCCTGCTTGGGATTCTCTCTCTCCCCCTGCCCCTGGGCTCTCCCGCACTCTCTCTCTCTCTCTAAAAAAAGAAGAAGAAGAAGAAGAAGAAGAAGAAGAAGAACATTAATCAATATTTATTGAGCATTTTACATGGATTATGTCATTTAATCCTCACGATATCCATATAAAGTCATGTAGCAGTTTTAAGATCTCCTCACAAAATTTCCCCCCTACTCCCATCCCAAAACGTAAAGCTAAATTCCCCTCCCTTTGTGTGTGGACTACACTTAGTCACTCCTAACAAATAAAATATGGCAGAAGTGATGGTCATAGAGGGTTATGACCTGAGACCAAGTCAAAAAAGGGTTTTACAGCGTCTTCCTTGTTCTCTTGGATCACTTGCTATGGGGGAAAGCCCACATACTGTGGGGACAGTTTCAAGATTCCTTATGGAAAGAAGATGGGGTGAGGAACTGAAGCTTCCCATGAACAGCCAGTGAGAAACTGCCAGCTGCCATGTGAGTGTACCATCTGAAAAGCCATTTCTCCAGCCCCAGCGAAGCCCTCGGGTAACTGCAATCCGGAGAGATCCGGAGCCAGAACCAGCTGGCTAAGTCACTCCTGAATTCCTGACCCACAGAAACTATGAGATAACAAATGTTTCTTGTTTTAAGCCACCAAGTGTTAGGGTAATTTGTTACACAGGAATGGGTAACTCATGCAAGTGGATCTTATCTCCATTTTTAGACACAGTTTTAGTAACTTGGCCAAGCTTCCTCAATCAGTAAGCGGTGGAACCAATATGCAGACCAGACAACAGATTCCAGAAACCTAATCCTTAACCACTAAGCTCTACGCTCTAAGCGTTAGAAACCATTTATGTAACGGTGCTATGTGCCAGGAACTTTCCTTACACTATCTCATTTACTCCCACAGCAGCTCTGCAGGAAAAACTTTTTCCTGCTTTTCAAAGACATCAAGGCAAAGTTACTAACTTCTTATGCGAATTGAGTGGTAAGGATGTGCATGAAGGTAGGCGAGGGAGGCGGCTCTGCTATCCACCTCATTTTCGTCTTTCGCTTACTTGCCTACTTCAAACATGAGGTGACTTGAGAAGCACTTTAGTAATATCCTTCCCTCAAAAAGTTTTGAAAGTTTAAAATGACAGCAGGGCGCCTGGGTGGATTAGTTGGTTAAGTTGGTTAAGTTCCTCCCATCCAAGTACTAACCAGGCCTGACCCTGCTTAGCTTCCGAGATCAGACGAGATCGGGCGCGTTCAGGGTGATTCCAGGGTTCTGAGATCGAGCCCCGCATTGGGCTCTTTGCTCAGCGGGGAGTCTATCTCTCCCTCTGCCCCACCCCTACTTGTGCTTGCACACTCTCTCTCTCTCAAATAAATAGACAAAATCTTAAAAAATAAAATAAAATGACCGCAAATAATGCCCTTTCCTTGAATACATGCAGATAGACTAATATGTAATATGCAGTATATAGTATTTATCTCAAAATTTTAATTAAAAATGGAAAAATTAAAAACACACACAGCATTTAATTTGTAAAGAAAACAAATGAGTTCATAGAGTCTAAGTATTAAGAAGTAATAAAATGGCTGTGCCTTTCATTTCCTAGCTTTAATATCGGACCCAATTCAATGCAATTTTACAGCCTTTCTATAAGGTACCTTGGAATTCTGGGTTAGTTATGTAAAAACACACACAGTAGAAAACATATTGATCTTGCTTCTTCTCAAATCCATAAAACAATTCTCACTCTCTTAAAATGTTCTAGTACAATAATGAGTCATTGGCAAACATTGGTCTTCTCTGTCTAATTTTATTTGGTGTCTACATGACAGAAAGCAGAGGGTGGGTCAGAAGCAACAGCGGCTCTCCTGGGAAAGGTGGAAGAATCTTCCAGCAGGCCTCAGTTACCCAGTTTTGTCACCTGTATTGATCAATGCACCACATTAATGGCTTTCCATTGAAAACAAACATTATGTCTTATTCATTTTTGTTTTGCCAATGCCTTAGGACAGGAGCTGATGCTCAAAAAGCATTTGCTCATTGAAGGAATGAAATCAGTGAATGGATCAATGAGTTCCTACATCATTTTGTGTCGTGTTGATAGAGGAAAATTAAGGATTTAGACAGTTACCTAAAGAACAAAAGAAGGATGAACACAAAAGTGGTAGGTAAATGAAGGCTGTACCATTTGGAAGAGGCAGGTTGGAATAAAAAAGTGTAGACACTGTAGATTGAGCCTGATCTACCTACACAATTGTCTCAAGTCAATTTCATTGATTTCATTTCTCTAAAAGAAATTCTTGACCAACTTTACAGATATAAATCCAATATGGTTTCCAACATGCTTAAGGAAATGAAAAGGTACAATGAAAAGAAAATGAAAAACGATAGCTTTTTCACTATCAAGGGTCACAATTATCCAGTTCAAAATGTATAAGTTTTTATTACATGCTCAAGCAAAGGCAAAGATACGATCTGAAGTGCATTAAATAATATGCATCGCAGAGCACAATCTTTACAGACTTTGTTTCTCCAGCAACTTTTCTACTAAATTCTCATAGATTTCATTTTTAAGACAGTGACAAAAGATCAGGTCTACCTGATTTTATGTATTTGTCAAATACAAGATGTATTGAGAAAAGAAGAAAATTGCCCACATTTTTTTTTAATTTTTTATTTGACAGAGAGATCACAAGTAGACAGAGAGACAGGCAGAAAGAGAGAGAGAGAGGAGGGAAGCAGGCTCCCTGCTGAGCAGAGAGCCCGATGTGGGGCTCGATCCCAGGACCCTGGGATCATGACCTGAGCCGAAAGCAGAGGCTTTAACCCACTGAGCCACCCAGGTGCCTCCCCCTTTTTTTTAATTTGAAAATTGCCCACATTTTTAAACAGAACTCAAAATATGTGTGCTGACATAAGTCACTTTGTAATCCATTTTTTTAAAAAGGTGGATTTGTGGAGGAATAGAAGGATGGATGTATGGATAGATATGAGATGAAGCAAAGAAAGTAAAATGCTAATTGTAGAATCTGGGTGATGGGATGTTCACTGAGTAATTCTTTCAACTTTTATTTTGAGCGTTTTGATTAAAATGTCAGGGAAGGGGCACCTGCGTGGCTCAGTCGGTTAAACGTCCGACTCTTGGTTTTGGCATAGGTCATGATCTCAGGGTCCTGGCATTGAACCCCAAGGCGGACTCCATGCTGGGCACAGAATCTTTTTGTCCCTCTTCAACTGCCCCACTCCCTTCTTGCTCTCTCTCTCTTTCTTGCACTCTAAAATAAATAAAATCTTTTTTATTTTTTTATTTTTTATTCTTAAAAAAAAAGATTTTATTTATTTACTTGAGAGAGAGAGCATCAGAGGGGAGAGGGTCAGAGGGAAAAGCAGACTCCCTGCTGAGCAGGGAGCCCGATGTGGGACTTGATCCGAGGACTCCAGGATCATGACCTGAGCTGAAGGCAGTCCCTTAACCAACTGAGCCACCCAGACGCCCCTAAAATAAATAAAATCTTTTTTTTTAAATGTCAGGGAAAATACTACTTTGATGGAAATATGTATTTTGCTCTATGATTTCTAGTTCAGTATTTCACTCAAAGTTAGGACCAAATCACTGCTAACCAGTCTTAGTACTCCAGCTTAACTAGGACCAGTTACACACACACACACACACACACACACACACACACACACACTCACACACACACACACACACACACACACACACACACACACAATAAATCATTAACTTCCATTGTGATGATAACCCCCAAATAGATACCTACATGTCTACATGTCTGTAGGATTTTCAGCTAAGTCCACCCATCACCTGCACTACGAAACCTTCCAAGAATTGACTTAAAGCTGCCCCAGGTGAGATAGATAGATAGATCTTCTCATTTATTTTATTTCTTATATTTAGGGCTATGCCTACCCGTGTGTTAGTGTCTTCTACAAACCAGACAGAAATAAGAATTATATGGAAGAGTAAACCTAGCTGGATACACTCCAATCCTAGAAAGTTGCTCAGCATATGCCTTCAGGGTACCAGAAAAACAATCTTCCATGCATAAGTTATTTTAAAGAATGTTAGCTTCTGAGGGGTGCCAGGCTGGTTCAGTTGGTAGAGCATGTGACTCTTGATCTCTGGGTTGTGAGTTCAAGCCCCTAGTTTGAAGTAGATCTTACTTAAAAAAAAAAAAAAGTTAGCTTCTGAGATGTTATAGCTACCAAGTCTAAAGGGGGTAGTTGGGAAAAAAAAGATCATGAGGACAAATAGAGGGGCACCTGCCTGGCTCCATTGGTAGAGTGCACAACTCTTTATCTCGGGCTTGTGGATGTGAGCCCCAGATTGGGTGCAGACATTACTCAAAAATAAAATCTCAAAAAAAGAGAAGACAAATAGAAAACAATCTTTAAATGCAGGAAATTGAGGGTATGAAGGATAATAAATGATCCCTGTGGCAAACTGTATTTTCCAAAGATGATGGCTGCAACATTACCACCCATCCCACATGTTCTTCTTGCAACATGACTTTGACACTCTTCCCTTAGAGAAGTCGGGGTGGGGGTGGTCTTTGTCCCCTTCCCTTGAACCTTGGCTGGCTTGTAATTGTGGGGGAAATGACACTGTGTGATTTCCGAGGCCAGGTTTCAAAACGCAATATAGCTTCTGCCTGGTTCTTTTGGGGAGTTGTTGTTGTTGTTTTTTAACTTTTTTTTTTTTTAAAGATTTTATTTATTTATTTAACAGAGAGACAGAGATCACAAGTAGGCAGAGAGGCAGGCAGAGAGGGGGGGGAAGCAGGCTCCCTCCTGAGCAGAGAGCCCGATGCCGGGCTCCATCCCAGGACCCTGAGATCATAACCTGAGCTGAAGACAGAAGCTTTAACCTGAGCCACCCAGGCGCCCCGAAAGGTAGTATTTTGGGGAGTTTATTGAGTTTATTATTTTTATCCAGCTACACTGTTGTGGGAAAGCCCAAGCCACCCTATGGAGATGGAGAGGAACTAATGCCCAGTTTCAGCTCACCCAGCTGATTCTGCCTGAACTAGGTGATAGCCAGTCCACACCAAGCCCTACTCAAATTGAGACTGATAATCCAAACAAATCATTGGAAGCCACTGCCTCTGGGGGTAGCTCGTTATACAGCAGTAGGAGGCAAAGATTGCAACCACCGGACATCTATCAATAATCTAACTATTTCACTTAAACCGATTTTGCTAGTCTTTTACATATGGATTTTTGTGTGTGTGTGTGTGAAAATTGCTAGCAAATGGTCAGGTTGGCTTGAGTTCATCCATCCAACAAAGATTAATGAGAGCCTGTGATATAGAAAACACTGTACTTATCACAGTGGGGCTACATAAATGGAGCAGTCAATCATCATAAGCTATATTTTCCTTATTATTTCTTTTCCAAACTGCTAATAAGCACGGATTTAATCAAAAAGTAATGTGAGAAAAGATAGAAAAGTCCGTTACTTTCCTGATTTATAAGCAAGGCAATCAACTCCTGAAGACATCACATAGCTTAACCAGATAAAAACGAAACTCGTTTATTTTCTAACTAACCAGTTTCACGGGTGTGTGTAAAAGATAAAACTTCAAAACTTTGTGGAGAGGAGATTACAAGGTGTCTTGTCTGTTCACTGGCTTCCAAGCAGAAGCAAAAGAGTACCTAATGAAACGTATCAACTAAATGGTTGCAATATCTCACTCCCCTTTGGAAACGTTATCTATTATGAATGCATTTACACAAGGTAAGATCAAGGAATTAATTGCATTCGTGTTAGGGGCCCCAACTTCCCTTTCCTGCTCCTTTTTCCAAGCTCCACATCATTCCAGATTCAGTACCCCTGTGTATTCTCCCATCCTCTCCCTTTCAAAAGTAGCTCTGGGAAAAACACCTAATGAAATTTTTTCTTTTTTAAGATTTATTTATTTATTTGAGAGAGAGAGTGAATGAGAGACAACATAAGCCAGGAGAGAGGCAGAGGGAAAGGGAGCCCGATTCGGGACTC
Organism: Mustela erminea; assembly: GCF_009829155.1. NCBI lineage: Eukaryota > Metazoa > Chordata > Mammalia > Carnivora > Mustelidae > Mustela > Mustela erminea. Next base: position 14,303,451 of record NC_045635.1, on the reverse strand, counting down.
AATCCCCGGACCCTGGGATCACGACCCCAGCCAAAGACAGACGATCAACCAACTGAGCCACCCAGGAACCCCAGCAAAGGTGTTTTATTTATTTATTTATTTTTAAAGACATGGGTAGGGGCACCTGGATGGCTCAGTGGGTTAAACCCATTGCTTTCAGCTTGGGTCATGATCCCAGGATCCTGGGATGGAGCCCCACTTCGGGGTCTCTGCTCGGTTCTCTGCCCAGTTCTTTGCTCAGTGGGGAGCCTGTCCCCCCACCCCCCGCCTGCCTCTCTGACTACTTGTGACATCTGTCAAATATATAAATAAAATCTTAAAAAAAAAAAAGACATGGGCAAACTATGATGTAATGTTTGGTGAAAAAAAGCAAAATTTATGTGATGGTAATAATGGCCCTTTGAGGGGCGATTGCCACGTATGGGCATTTTACATACATTATGTCATTTCACAACATTTTATTTTATTTTATTTTTTCATTTCACAACATTTTAAAAAAGATTTTATTTATTTGACACAGAGAAAGAGAGCATGAGCACAGCAGGGAGAGCAGCAGACAGAGGTAGAGGGAAAAGCAGGCTCCCCACTGAGCAGGAAGCTGGATGCTGATCTCAATCCCAGGACCAGGTCATCATGACCGGAGCCCAAGGCAGATGCTTAATGACTGAGCCACCCAGGCGTCCCTCATTTAGCAACATAATAATTCTTACAGAAACCCTGTGGGACAGGTGTTATCTTCACATCACAGGTGAGAAAGTGAAGCCTTTAAGAAAGTTTCATGAACATATGAGTTCACAAAGGAAAGTCTTTATTTTTCTTTTCCCCCCTCATATTCTCAGGGCTACATAATAGTTATTTTCTGAAGGAATGAAAGCTTCCTCACTAACAAGAAGCAGAGACAGAATTCAAAACAAGAGTTCATGTGCTTAAACACAACACACAGCTGCCTCTCAGAAGCGCAGCGTGAACTCAACTATGGGGAATAAAATATTTGTTTATATAAAGATTAGAGGGGTGCTTGTGAGGCTCAGTTGTTAGATGTCTGCCTTCAGCTGGGGTCGTGATCCCGCGGTCCTGGGATGGAGCCCCGCGTCAGGTTCCTTGCTAGGTGGGAAGCCTTCTTCTCCCTCTCCTACTCCCCTTGCTATGTTCCCTCTCTCACTGTCTCTCTCTCTCTCTCTCTCTCTCTCTGTCAAATAAATAAATAAAATCTTAAAAAAAAAAAAAGGATTGGCAGAGCATCCCACACCCTATAAAGTGCGCGATCACAACTCCCCACTGTCCCCCAGGTTCCCAGATCTGCCCCAGCCCCATTTATCAGCCTGCCCCTGACCACTTATTGTTGTTGCACACCTCTGTTCCTGACACAGAAGCTTCCATCTGCACCTTGATATTAGGAAAGTGACCATTTCCACTGCCCTGCAGGTGGGGAGGAGAGAAGAGGAGGATCTATAGGGAGATTAATCCCTGGTATTCCAAGTCGGAATCTTCAACACATTTTTCCACAGACACACTGCCGTCATAAACCAGTATTTGGGTTCTGTGATACTACTGCGCTTCTGGAACATTGATTAAATGTGCTTTTCCAACCTGACCTGGGCCCTTAATCAACCTCTACAATTCTGTCTCTTGAGAGAAAATGCCATTGATTTAAAAATAAAATTTGGGGATGCCTGAGTGTCTCAGTCCATAAAGCATACAACTCTGGATCTCAGGGTTGTGAGTTCAAACCCCAAGCTGGGGCACAGAGCTTACTTAAAAAAACACACAGTTAGGGGCGCCTGGATGGCTCAGTGGGTTAAGCGTCTGCCTTCAGCTCAGGTCATGATCTCGGGGTCCTGGGATTGACCCCCTCATCAGGCTCCCTGCCCAGGGGCAGAGTCTGCTTCTCCCTCTGCCTGCTGCTCCCCCTTGCTTGTGCTCTCTGACAAATAAATAAATAAATAAAATCTTCAAAGAATAAAAAATAAATAAATAAAGTTGGGAGAAAACCTCTTTGTGAGTTGAAGCCTCTCCTTCTCCTTCTCCTCCTCTTTCTCTCTCACACACATTTATGCATATTAAGCATTAATCAAAGGTTATAACCCTTGCAAGTTTCTAAAAATATGAGTTTCAGATAATACAAATTAAATTCTTTCATCCATTCATTAAGTTGCTGTAAATTCCTACAGACGGAGAATGTACAATGAAGGAAAGCTGTGTGCCACCCTTGTGGCACCGTGCTCACGGGACACCCTGGTGCCCCCAGCCTGCTCTGAACTCTGCAGCTCACCAGTCAGACAAGTAAATTCACTTCTTTAAGTCTGGCTTTCCTAATTTTTTTTTTTTTTTTTTTAAGATTTGTTCATTTATTTGACAGAGAGGGAGTATGAGCTGGGGGAGAGGCAGACGGAAAGAAATCCTCAAGCAGACTCCCCACTGAGCCCAGAGCCTGAGGCGGGGCTCGATGTCATGACCCTGAGATCATGACCTGAGCTGAAACCAAGAGTCAGATGCTTAACCGCCTGAGCCACCCCAAGTGTCCCTAAATCTTGCTTTCCTCATAATTTCACCTTCCTCAGATTAGTTACAGTTCAGAAAATATCAAGTTATGGGGCACCTGCCTGGCCCTGTCGATGGAGCACGCGACTCTTGATCTCAGGGCCATGAGTTCCAGCCCCACGGTGGGTGCAGTGATAACTGAAAAGTAAATAAACCTAAAAAGAAAAGTGTCAGGCTTTATTACCATAATGCAACTGCCAGTGAAATGACAGCAAGCAGGCCTGTATTAACTCAGCAACTGAAAAAGATTTCTTTGCCTCTATTTCAGATTAAATATGTCAAATTGAGGAAAAGAATTAGTCATAGTTAAACAATTTGAGGGAACAGTGGTGCAAAACTGATACCATTTGGGAAATCCTGTCTCTATTTAATGTTTAATTTCTTTTTTTTTCTTCTTTTTTTTCCTTTGTCTGCTGAAAGTATCCAGTTGTAGTGGTGTCTCTTACTCAAATACCTAAGTCATAAAAACGTGCAAATCATAGGCAAAAACCCTGACCTCACACCTTCTTTCCAGTTTTGTGCACCTTGCTTCTTCTTCTTTTTTTTTTTTTTTAAAGATGTTATTTATTTATTTGACAGAGAGAGCGATCACAAGTAGGCAGAGAGGCAGGCAGAGAGGGGGGTGGGAAGCAGACCAGAGCCGAAGGCAGAGGCTTAACCCACTGAACCACCCAGGCGCCCCACCTTGCTTCATTTTTAACCCCAGAAAAGTTAACACCCCATACAATCCGGTCTACACACTGAGTGATGACATTCAAAGCAGCACAGCCCAGCCTCCAAATATAACTAGACTTCACTAGAGTCCCTAGAACATGACAAATCAGGCCCAATTTGCGACCCTCACAATACTTATAATCTAGTTTTCTTCTCCCCATCATTTGCGACATCTCTCCCATCATGCAAGTGCCATGGATTCTTTCTTTCATTTTTTAAAAAAGATTTTATTTATTTATTTGAGGGAGAGCAAAAGAGAGAAAAAGATAGCGAGAGAGAGCATGAGTGGGGGCATAGGGAGAAGCAGGCTCCCTGCTGAGCTGGGCGCCTGATGCCGGGCTCCAACCCAGGACCCAAGATCACAGCCTGAGCTGAAGGCTGACACTTAACTGAGCAAGGCAGACACTCCCCATGGATTATTTCAATCCCTCATTCTCTGCTTCATTTTTTTTTTTTTTTTAATAAGCTCTATGGCCAATGTATGCCCAATGCTTGAATTCATGACCCCGAGATCGAGAGTCATATGCTCTGCTGACTGAGCCAGCCAGGTGACCCAAACCTGGCTCTTTTGGCCACAGCCAGCTGGTGCCTATGACTGGGCGCCAGTGTACATCATGTCTCCTCACTCGTGCCTCTTCTCGTCACAGAAATGCTCACACCATTTCCCATGAGACTCAGTCGTCAGTGCGTGGAGTTACAACACTGTGTCCCTTCAAGAGAGGTACGGCCTCTCTCACTGTACTTCCTAGCGGGGTCACCAAACAATACCATAGACTGAGCGGCTTGAACCACAGAAATGTATCACCGGACACATGCTCTAGAGTCTAGAAGTCCGAGATCCTTCTCATCCCAGATTTGTTCTTTCTGAGAGCTGTGAGGGAGAATCTGTTCCCTCCCTCTTCCCTAGCTCCTGGTGGGTTGCTGGCCAGTCTTTGGCTTTCCTTAGTTTGCAGATGCGTCATTCTAATCTTTCCTCACACGGCGCTTTCCCTGTGTGAGTGTCTGTGTCCAAATTTCCCTTTTTATAAGGACACTAGTCATATTGGATTTGGGGCCCATCATACTCCACAGTGATCTCATCTTAATAATTCTGTCTGCAATGACCCTATTTCCAAATAAGGTCACATTCTGAGATTATGGGGGGAGGTAAGATTTCAACATACGAAAGTGGGGTGCGGTGGATACAGTTCACTGACAGCTTAGCCGGACTGAGGTGGAAGGTAAAGTGTGGGGCCTTGGGAGGCTGGGTGCAAGGGGGGCAAACACGTTTAGAGAGTCTGGGACCTGGCCCAGGTTCCTGTTTGGAACAACACGGGTTATGGAGAGCCAGAGGGACAAATGTAGTCAGAGTCACTGGAGACTCCACTGGAAAGATCAAATATAGACAGTTGTTCCAAAGGCCAGGACAGGATCTAGATGGTTTTGAAAGCTAAGAGTTATGAATCAGAGGGAGTCTGAACTGGGATGAAAGAAAGAAAGAAAGGAAGGAAGGAAGGAAGGAAGGAAGAAAGGAAGAAAGAAAGAAAGATAGATAGATAGATTCAGTAACTTTAGAACAATAGACTTGGCAGAAGGTCAGCATGAGGCTTAGGTATTAGCAATTAGCGGATTCATGAATTCATGAATTCATGAATTCAAGCCCCACGCTGGGTGTAGAGCCCACTTTTATTTATTTTTTTTTAAAAAAGATCTTATTTATTTATTTGACAGACAGAGATCACAAGTAGGCAGAGAGGCAGGCAGACAGAAAGGAAGGGAAGCAGGCTCCCTGCTGAGCAGAGAACCTGAGGTGGGGCTCGATCCCAGGACCCTGGGATCATGACCCGAGCCGAAGGCAGAGGCTTTAACCCCCTGAGCCACCCAGGTGCCCCTAGAGCCTACTTTTAAAAAGGAAAGAAAAAGACATCTCTTCAAAAGCTTTCCTCTTGGTTCAAGTGCCCAGTTCTACTTACCTCTCTTATCCCCAACTCACGTCCTGAGGGTTGCTGGGGGGAGGGGGGTGCGAGGGATGGGGTGGCTGGATTATGGACAGTGGGAGGGTATGTACTATGGTGAGTGCTGTGAATTGTGTAAGACTGATGAATCACAGACTTGTACCCCTGAAACAAATAATACATTATGTGTTAATAAGAAAAAAGAACACTTTGCTATAAAGAACACTGTTAAGACAATTAGTGAAATTTACATTTGAACAATGCATTAGATAAGGCATTGTGTCAATATTAAATTTCCTGAATTTGATGATTGTAATATGGTTACAGAAGGAAATAATTACTATTTTTAGGAGAGTATACATATGTATTGAGAGGAGAAGGTGATGATGTTTATCATTTAGTCTCCAACATTGAGCAAAAAAATATATATGTTTATATATGTACATCAATAAGTATAATGTGTATATTATTAAGTGTTTTATATATACATATACTTGAAGAAAGAGATGAAACACATAGGGCCTCATGCTAACAATGGCTGGATCTGGGGGAAAAGAAGTCAGGAGTTCGCTGTAATATTTATGCAACATTTTTTTATAGTTTTGAAATTTTTTCAAAATAAAAATTTAATTAAAGAAAACACAGAAGAACCAGACTCCACTCCAGGTGAGGTCAGTAAGTCATTTAGCTTCCGTGCAGTTCTTCTGGAATAGAATTTCTCTATAGAATCACTTGAGGTGAAGGCATTTGTTTAACACTTTCTTAGGCATACAAGGACAATACCAATGCATATACCTTTTTCAGTTCATGCATGAAAACTTTAAGGATTCAGCAAAGGATCAGTTTAAATAATAATATGTTTGGCATGACGACTTTCTCAACTAATTACCGTTAATTGCTAGTTAAGAAGATTTTTAGTGCTTCCAAAGAAATTTAAAAAAAAAATGTTTTTGGGGCGCCTGGGTGGCTCAGTGGGTTAAGCCCCGGCCTTTGGCTCAGGTCATGATCTCAGGGTCCTGGGATCGAGCCCCGCATCGGGCTCTCTGCTCAGCGGGGAGCCTGCTTCCTCCTCTCACTCTCTCTGCCTGCCTCTGCCTACTTGTGATCTCTGTCAAATAAATAAATAAAGTCTAAAAAAAAATGTTTTTAATAAAAGAAAGGCAAACTCCTTCCCTTGGCCCTCATGATTTAAATCCTTCCCACCCTCTTCTTGGTTATCAGCGCTGCAAGTTTCCTTCCCCTTCCAGCTCTTGAAACATACATCAATTCTTTCCTCTGCTGTTCAATTTCAAGAAGCTCTTCAGTATTCAGGAAAAGCCTCTCACTCTTTACTCTAGTTACCATCCCATTTCTCTCTGATCCCTACTGCTCTGCTTCTTGAACAACTAGTCAATCCTCCTTGCTTCTCTGCTGAAAATATCCCGGTGCAGACAGAATGAAACTCTGGAGACAAAGTAGGAGTGACACGTGGAGCCAGAGGTTATGTAAAAATCTGATTCGACTCAATAAATATTAACTACATTAGTCACTGTGTTAGGCCCCCAGAATACAAATGGAATCAAATATGGCAGGTTTAGCAATTGGCTTAAGGTCACGGATAGTAACCAGTAACCGAAGGAGCTGGGATTTAACCCCGGCTGTGTAACTCTAGAATCTTCTTTAGAGGGATTTATTTGATGGCCAATAGGGGGGCAAGAATTGTGCTGTGGGGTTACAGAGGAAGACATGCCTAATCATTAGTGTCATTTCCACCCAGGGGAGAAATAAGAGAGCTGATAAGATGATAATTTCCCGAGAGAATTAAAGATTGGTCAAGAGTCAAAAGTCCTGGGTGCCTGCTGCTTGCCAGAGCAGACAGAAAGCTAGGGAGCACTAGAAACCCTCTGCCCAAAGGATGCTAGGTGGGCAAGCAATTGCCAAAGCCAATGCAAACCTGATTCTCCTCTTCTGTGGGCCAGCATGGCCACACCCTTTGCCTCATCTGCTTCTCCCTTTGCTGCGGTTGAACCGCTTTCTTTGTCCCTGGTTCCTTGTATCTTCCTACCCTTTATTCTCCAAGAAAAGGCCTTGGGTGCATCCAAGCGTATACAATCCTGTGGCTTCTAAGACGGTGACTAAATCTGACTCTGCAGCTTTGACTTGCCTCCAATACCTCCCCCCGCCCCCCAGTCCTAAATCTCCTGCAAATGCCCAGGCCACTTAAGGTTCAAAATGTATACATGTGAACTTCTAATCTTCCCAAACCTGCTTGCTCCTCCCAATGCCACTTACTGTCCTCTAAGAGCATCAGTATTCTCCCAACCCTTGGAGCCCTCTTCAATTTCTCTTTAGTCTTCTGGACACAATTGCAAAGGGTTCTATTAGTGATTTCCAAGTTTCTTTTTCCTTTTTTCCCCCATTTTCTCTCCGGCTGCGGTCCCAGTTCAGGCCATTCCCTCCACATATCTTTCAACAATGACTTTGACTTCTCAACAATTTCTCTTGCCTCTAGCTGTCTCTCCCCTTCAGTCCACCCTGTGTGGAGTTGCCAAGCTGATCTGCCTAAATCACAGCTTGGATCCTGTCACTGCTTAGCTAAGAAAAGCTAGGACTGCCCACGCTCCACAAAGAAAGATCCAGGCTCCTCAAGGGACTTTCGAGGCCTTTTGCAGGCTGCTTTTTGCCTGGAAGTTGGAGGCATGAGAAGAATGATCCAGATGGGGAGAAGCTTCAGGCTTACCAGAGTCCTGCTCCAACGAGCTCACCATCCTGGACCAGAAGTGCAGACCCACCCACCGCTCTGCTGGCCACCCAGGGTGCCCCACTCTGTCACCACCACACTTTGCAACACTCTCGGTTTTCACTGTTGGGAGTGCTAACCCACTTCCCACCCACTAGACAGATCCTGGCCAGCATCAAGACCCCATTCCAGGGGTGCCTGGGTGGCTCAGTGGGTTAAGCCGCTGCCTTTGGCTCAGGTCATGATCCCAGGGTCCTGGGATCGAGCCCCGCATCGGGCTCTCTGCTCAGCAGGGAGCCTGCTTCCTCCTCTCTCTCTGCCTGCTTGTCATCTCTCTCTGTCAAATAAATAAATAAAAAATCTTAAAAAAAAAAAAAAGACCCCATTCCATTCCTACTCTTCTGCAGACCTTTCCCAGAACACTCCTAGTGTCCCCTCTCTCTGGTGAACTTCTCTGAAGTAGTCTAATACCTCTTGTGTGAGCATCCATCTTCTATTACTATCACTACATCTCTTTTTTTTCTTTTTTAAGATTTTATTTATTTGACAGAGAGAGAGAGAGAGAGAGAGAGAGAGATAGTGCGCACGCACAAGCAGGGCGAGAGGCAGAAGGAGAGGGAGAAGCAGGCTCCCCGCTGAGCAGAGAGCCCTATGTGGGGCTCAATCCCAGGATCCTGAGATCATGACCTGAGCCAATGGCAGACACTTCACCGACTGAGCCAGCCAGGCACCCCGAGATACTTGCATTTTTGTAAATAATACCAATAATCGTGGTTTACAATTTTTAGGATTTTATTAATTGTGTTGTAAATTTTTACGCAAATACCGTATCGCAGCTATCTGTTCTGATGTAGCTTTTTTTTCCACCTAAGGTGAAAAAGCATGAACAGGAAAGAGTCCACTGAAGGGACTCTTTCTAGAAGTGTCGGGGGGTTACGGGAACCAACAAGGGATAGTGAAGCCCTAGGGACTAGCAGATGCGCTTGGCTCCGAATCCTGCATTGCTAGCTCTGTGACAATGGATCAGAGCCCTTTAAATGTCTGGCGTTGGCCAACTGGCACGCTGTGCATAGAGCCGGGGTGTGACACTGCAGGAGGAAAGGGTTTGGCTTCCTGCTCTGCAGGCTCCTGCACATTCACAGCTTCCCCAGTGTCCAGCCACCAGCAGGGGCCCCGGGCACCCATCTTCCGTGGGGTTACAGCTCCAATCACATTCCTCCCTGTGAGCGGCTTTGTCTGCTGCCCTAGAGGGACAATTCCCAGCAAGTTCCAGAGCACAGATTTCTAGGAGCTTGCCCCAGGCAGCACCGCAGTGAATTCCCGCTGTTACGGGCCCTCTTACAAGCTTGGCGGGTAGGGGAGGGCGGGGGGGGGGGGGCAGAGACCCTTGCTTGGGTGCTGGATGGCAGCCAGAGGGGTGGTGGCTGCTCTCATGTCATTTCTGCCCATTTTCTTCAGAGTTCTCTTAACTTCTTCCTAGTCAACCTCTCATGGCTCCAATTCCCTGTTTAAGTTAGTAACTCTTCATAGTCAACTTTCTCTGTTTAAACTACTGTGTGGCTCCTCTCTCTCTCTCTCTCTCTCTCTCTCTCTTTTTAAAGATTTTATTTATTTATTTGACAGAGAGAGATCACAAGCAGGCAGAGAGGCAGGCAGAGAGAGAGGAGGAAGCAGGCTCCCTGCTGAGCAGAGAGCCCGATGCGGGGCTCGATCCCAGGACCCTGAGCTGAGATCATGACCCGAGCCGAAGGCAGCGGCTTAACCCACTGAGCCACCCAGGCGCCCCATGGCTCCTCTCTTCTGATTGGCCCCAAACCGATACTCTGTCATCACTCCTAACCCTGCAGGGCCTAGGGGAGGCGACAGGGAAGGAAGCCAGTGAGAAACAGAGTTAGGGGAGATTGGTTGCCACCTTAGGGGAACGGGGGACATAAATAGACAATTTCTCATACGACGGAATATGACACAACATTGATGGCAGGTGGTCTCCACTTCCCTTTCTAAACGCATCTGCACCTCTTCCCCATCCTGCTCTGTGCCTGGAAATCTGGCAGTTGGGGGGCTGGTAAGTGGTTAACACAAGCACCATGGGAAAAAAAAATTACCCTGATTTGTAGGGTTTGCTGATTTCTGTGGTGTGGATACTCCCCCCGGGGCAAATTTCAACTTATCGACGTGGCATCACGGATCAAGGAGTTGGGAGGGGAGGCTCACCATTGGCCCCAGCACCCCCCCTCGAGGCTGACCTCTGAAGACTGTAAACTCCAGGCCTCCTGGTCCTCTTGCTTTGAGGTGGGAGACACAGCAGACCGGAGAGGACAGTCCCACCCCCCTGCCCCCCCGCTGACGGGCTGTGGTTTGGCTGCGACTGATGAAAAGGAGCAGAATTTGCTACCCCAAAATAAGCCTCTTTGGCCTGAGGATTATTTTGAGCTGGTTATTTTTAAGAAACAGCAGACATGGAAAGGCTCTGAAAACCAAGTGCTAGAAGTTACCCTTCTGTAAGAGGCACTTACGTGAGTAAGGGAAATGTTCACTTGTAGGGGTGTCTCCCTCTCTGCACCAGGAAGGGGATGACTCTCAAACTCTAGAAACTCTTATCCAAGGAGCAGGCAGTGCCCTAAATCCGCATCACAATCCGACCCTTGTTTACTGCGCTTGGCCAGGTAACCCCCAGAACTGACTCCCCACATCTTTGTTTGTCTTTAGCTGGAGATGACATTTCAGGTGGTGGCTTAGGCCATTCCATGGAGTCACTCGGTTTTCCTGGGTCTCCGCCATGTCTGTAGGAGCTGCACCTGTTATTAAACTTCTGTTGGTTTTTCTCCTGTTAATCTGACTTTTATTACAGGAGGGTCTCAGTCAAGATCCTAGAAGGGTAGAGGAAAAATTACTGTGTTTCTCTCCTCACCATAAGCCTGGTTAAGTTGATTCTGCTGTCCTCTCTATTACATAACAAGGCCGTGGCAGCCATGTCCGTGCACCTGTTTGATCTGTGTGTGAGAATTTCTTTCTTTCTTTTTAAAAAGGATTTTATTTATTTATTAGGGAAAGAGAGAGAGAGAGAGAAGAGAACACACACAGGGGAGCTGCAAAGGGAGAGGGAGAAGTAGGCTCCCTGCTCGGTGTGGGGCTCGATCCCAGGACCCTGGGATCATAACCTAAGCCAAGGCAGACACTTAATCAACTGAGCCTCCCAGGCACCCCTGCGTGTGAGAATTTTAGGAGTGGTGGCAGCGTTGCCAGATCAAATATAGGATACCCACGTACACTGACATCTCAGTAGAACATTAATTTTTTAGTCTAAGTTTGTCCTGAATAGTGCATGGGACCTATTTATATGAAAACATTCATTGTTTATCTGAAAATAAAATTTAACTGGGAGTCCTGTTTTGCTTCTGTTGTGGTTAAATCAGGCAACTTTACCTGGGGAGTGGAGTTCCTGTTGGGGTTTTGTCCTTTCTAAAAGAATGTCTCCGACGTGGTTTGGGTTCTGTAAATTACATAGGTTGAATTGGTTTCAAGCTATTCAGTGCTCCTCCTTGTAGTTTCCAGTCACCCACCACCCGAGTTGGGTCTTCCTTTAATAGGGCTTGACAGTGGGGGAGGCTGCGCCCTCAAAGTAGACCTAGGGCTCTCAAGCTCAGGTGAGCAAGACAGAAGAAAGAGGCCTGTCCCTGGAGGAGGCTCAGGAGCCCATTCCTGTCTCAGACTCTGGATATTTACATTCAGCTTTCCTCCATCACCCTCCGTGGGCCAAAGCCTCCTGAAGAGGCCAGTGGGTTCACATTTGGATCCTGCTTCCTTCCCTTCCATACCCCCTTCCTCACCGGGCTCACCCCACCTCCGGGGTGTGGGGGGGCACAGGTTGGACTCTAGGGTCCCACCTGGACTCACATCCCTGAGCATCATACTTAATCTCCTCTTGTCTATGGGTAAATGTGGCCTGGGAGTGGGTGGGGTCGGAGGGGGGGAGGGGGCAGCAAGGAGTGTGTTAGAAAGTCAGGTGACAAGTTAAAGCCCAGAAAGGCAATTAATGATGGTGAAAGGTGTTGCCCCCTGGGGATATTCGTGCCTTAAGCAGTAATTCAAAGAGCTGGAGTTCTAACAATAGATGTTAGACAATTTCGGAGAAGCTTTGTGACACTGAGCACATACGAATGGAACTTACTTGTCTTCGGTAAAGTCCTTGTCTTTTTCACCACTTCTCCTATAAGCTTCTTTTATTTTCCCTCATCCAGAAGAGTTCCTAATCTTCTGGACTTGGAGATGTAGATATTAAATAGATCCAGATCTAGTGGAAGATGGTTCTGTTTCCTTCTGTGTCTGGGGCTTTGTCTTAGCCACAGGAAAAGTCGCTAAAGTTGTGCCACAGTGCCATCTGCTGCCTGGCACTACAGGCGCTTTTAGCGTGTATTTTTACAAAAGCAAGTTTTTTTCTTAAAGGGAACGAGGACCATTTTGGTTTGCTTTGCTTTGTTCTGTAACGTTCATGAACATCCGCGCTTCTCCATCACTACGGACTTTGCTAAAGCTTTTGGTCGGCTAAGAAGACATTGCCCAGGTGGTGGCTTCTGTCTCAGGGGGTCTGGGTCTGAGATGGGGCATTTGGAACAAGCTCTCGGGTGATGCCTGCACCGCTGGTGCCAGGAACACTTTTGAGTGGCAAGGAGATGGACCAGAGTAGCCCACGCACCTGAGCAGGGGACTTTTCTAGACAACCTTCCTTGGAGAATTAGATTTTAAATGGATCCAGAACCTGTATACAATTACTGTGTTTTTGTTTGCTTCCTCGGCTTGCTGGGAGGAAAGAGAAAAATGATCGCGTATAATTGTCCCACAGTGCCATCTATTGTCTGAAACTGGCAGGCACCTGAGAGTTACTTTCTGCATTTTATCACAGCAGTTCCTTCTCTAAGATATGAACCAGTCCGAGGGGGGTTGTGTGTTTCTGTTGTTGTTACCGTTGTTTTTAGTAGACTCCACGCCCAATATGGGGCTTGAACTCTCGGACCCTGAGATTAAGGGTCACATGCTCTACCGACTGGGTACCCCTCAGGGCAGTTCCTTTTCTGGGAAGGAACCAAGATTATTTGTGTCCATGGTTTGTTTTGTTTTGTAACATGAATAAACTTCTGCAGCTCTATGTAGCTAAAATTTTTAAAAGCCTAAAAGTTCTTTAGAAGCACTGAAATAAGGATTTTAGAATTTCTTTGAGCACTTGAATGGCCTAAAGTTTTGATTTTTATTGTTTGATGATGTCAGAAATGATGTTTTCATTTAATTAGGGTGTTGGGAGAGAAAGAGTCAGATTAACAGGAGAAAAACCAACAGAAGTTTAATAACAGGAGCAGCTCCTACAGACATGGCGGAGACCCAGGAAAACCGAGTGACTCCATGGAATGGCCTAAGCCACCACCTGAAATGTCATCTCCAGCTAAAGACAAACAAAGATGTGGGGAGTCAGTTCTGGGGGTTACCTGGCCAAGCGCAGTAAACAAGGGTCGGATTGTGATGCGGATTTAGGGCACTGCCTGCTCCTTGGATAAGAGTTTCTAGAGTTTGAGAGTCATCCCCTTCCTGGTGCAGAGAGGGAGACACCCCTACAAGTGAACATTTCCCTTACTCACGTAAGTGCCTCTTACAGAAGGGTAACTTCTAGCACTTGGTTTTCAGAGCCTTTCCATGTCTGCTGTTTCTTAAAAATAACCAGCTCAAAATAATCCTTATGCCAAAGAGGTTTTTTTTGAGTGGTCTATTCTACTCCTCTTCAGGATTTTCATCCCACCAATATATATATTTTTAAGATTTTATTTATTTATTTGACAGAGAGAGAGAGATCACAAGTAGGCAGAAAGGCAGGCAGAGAGAGAGAGAGAGAGAGAGAAGCAGGCTCCCCGCTGAGACTGAAGGAACCTGAGATCATGACCGGAGCTGAAGGCAGAAGCTCAACCCAGTGAGCCACCCAGCCCCCCGCCCACGCACCAATATTTTTGAATTATCAGTTGAGGAGCAAAACTCTGGGTTTGGACCTTTGCAGGGACATACATGTAACAAGAGCTTTTTGGAAATAGGGCTGGAGCGAGACAAAATGCAGCACAAAATAAGGGGGGCCCGGAGGGAGCACTGGAGCTGAGCTAGGAGAGTGAGAGCTCTAAGGGGCTCCTCAGTGCCATGTGGACAGGCACTAGAGAGGAGCCTAGTCTCTCCCTCCAGGGTCTGGAAAGTTATCACCTCTAGAAGGATCATTTACAGGCCACACAACCAGCAGCAGGGCACCAACCAGAAAGATCTCCCCCTGGCCATAAAGTCAGCTGTGGTTTTGAGCCAGGATTCTCTATTCTGCAAAACCCCAACTGTGTTTTGTGCCCAGTGTGGGAAGCACCTCCTTATCCACTCGGTTTGGCCCATAGTCACGAGGGCACAAATTCAGGATTGCTTTTGCCCCAAACTCCTACAGAATTTATAATGAAACCATTTTCCTGCTTAAACAACAGCAAAACCCTGGGAGGGGGGGTGGGGTAACTGGGGGATGGGCATTAAAGGGGGCACATAATGCAACTGATGGATCACTGGCCAGTTACCTAAGTCTCAGCTTCCCCATCTGTACCCCCCTTTTGGGGGTGATGGAGAGGATGAAATGAACGTATGTGCTTAGCCCAGTACTTCTCATATTTGGGTGATGAAAACCCCTATATGTTGCTGTTAGTGTTATTTATATTTACAGGAGGCTAAGTAAGGCACCTTGAATGTATCAGATCCATTCCCTGGAACCTGGGAATAACTGCTTTCTATGGCAAAGACATTGTAGATGTGATTAAGTTAAGGAATTTGAGGCCTGGGTTATCCAGATTGACCTTAACTGGAATCACAAGGGTCCTTATGAGAAGGAGAGAAAAGGCGATGAAGGGAAGGCAATGCAATCACAGAGGCAGAGGTTACAGGTTGGAGGGATGCATCTAGGAGGCAAGGAATGCAGGCAGCCACCAGAAGTGGGGAAGAGGTGGGAGACAGAGTCTCCTCTAGAGCCTTTGGAGGATCATGGCGTGTCCTGTTGACACCTTGATGTGGGCCCAGTAAAACTGATTTCAAGCTCCTGGCCTCAAGACCTGCGCCTGCATGGCTCAGTCAGTTAAGTATCAGACTCTTGATTTCAGTTCAGGTCTTGATCTCAGAGTCCTGAGATTGAGCCCCGCATGGGGCTCCTCGCTGAGCATGGAGTCTACTTAAGATTTCCTCTCCCTCTCTCTCTGCCCCTGCCCCCTAGTCCAGTATTGTTATCTAAAAAGCTACCTGATGCTGTGCAGTCCATGGCGAGCAATATAAAATAGTAGAAACAGGGGTGGTTTAGAAATTGGATTTTTTCACAATTCCTGAATTTCCTTTCTTTTTTTTTTTTTAAGATTTTATTTATTTATTTATTTATTTATTAAACGATTTTATTTATTTATTTGACAGACAGAGATCAGAAGTAGGCAGAGAGCAGGCAGAGAGAGAGAGAGAGGGGGGAAGCAGGCTCCCTGCTGAGCAGAGAGCCCGATGTGGGGCTGGATCCCAGGACCCTGAGATCATGACCTGAGCTGAAGGCAGAGGCTTTAACCCACTGAGCCACCCAGGCGCCCATAAGATTTTATTTATTTGACAGAGACAGACATAGCAAGAGAGGGAACACAAGCAGGGGGGAGGGAGAGGGAGAAGCAGACTCCCCACACAGCAGGTAACCTGATACAGGACTCCATCCCAGGACCCGGGTGTCATGACCAGAGCTGAAGGCAGACGCTTAACCGACTGAGCCACCCAGGTGACCCTTCCTGAACTTTCTTATGGAATATGTAAGTTACATAAATGCAGCTATTCACTTCTGCTTGGCAAGCCAAAGAGATAAGAACCTGGCAGAAAAATTGACTTGAAAAGTGTAAAGAGGGGGAAAAAATTTAAAAATGGGACTTAGGCTTCCTTACTACCAATTGCATAAACTTCTGAGTCCCTTACCATCCTAAAAAAAAAAGTCTTTAAATGTAATTTACACATCAGTCTTCGAGCTCTCTTCTGACAATCCTTTTTAGAACGCTTCTTTACCGACTTGTTATCACCTTAATATCTTGGTAGACTGAGAATATTGCCAGTGAAATTTGTCAATGGAGCAAAGGTTTATTTAAACCATTTATTCAAATCCTGTTGGCAGGCTTCTATTTCAGGAATGTAATTAAAACCAACGACTGCAGCTTGAATTCTCACTGGATACAGTCTCTGCTGGCCAGTCTCTTTTGTGGATTCCACTTTAATGTTATATTAATTACAAGCTTCATCTAATTAAAATTCTTGGTCTGTGGTCTGTCTCTAACCCTTTATGCCCCAATATTCCTAAGGTGAGCCTGGCAGTGATTGTTTCAAATGTTCACCATCTTTGTTCCCCTGAAGGCTTGCAGGCAGTGCTGTGGTGTAGAAAATTAGAATTCGTTTCTTAAATTTCATACCATGGTGGGGGGGGAAATCTTTCTAGCAAATGGTGCTCCCATCGATGGGCTGTCTGTGGCTTTAATGTCGTGGTTCTCATCAAGCCACCTTCAAAACTACCTTATCCTGGGTGCTAGGACGAAGTATGTTAGACCCGCAGGACACGGATGCCTGGATGTTGTACATACAAAAACCCAGATGGTACAGCCACAGAGACAAGAGCTCCTGCTGCTCGCTGATTTAATTGTTGTGTGTGAATACCAAAAATAGAAACAGATTCTACCTCTCTATTCGTGGCTTCCCACTAATGGCATAATGATGGCGCAAACATCAAAACTTGCGGAGCCTAAAAATCCCTGTCTCCCAGCCATCGAGCTCCTTTAAAATTGGCATACCCATGTGACACAGTGACAAAGGAAGTGACACAATGACAAAAAAAACCCAACAACACTTTTTTGCCTTGCCAAATAGCAGCAGGCAAAAGAGGGGACCACAACCCGTATACCCAATACGGAGACAGCCTACATGGGAGGTGGGTAGGCCAAGGCTCCTAGGGAGGAGGGCGTGTGAATGTGGGATCTTGTAAACATCAGATTATACATGATGATTTTTAGTGTTCAGATCATCTGGGTCTTGATGCTGTTATCTCACGAATGCTGATGCTTTATCACGACTTCTCATCTGTAGCCAAATGTGTGCTATTTATCTTCTGCTGCTGACTCTGCTTTGGGTTCATGCACGGTGTGTTCTAAACTGAAAATAAAATTACCTTTAAAGATAACTGCTCAAGGTCAGAGACTTGGTGGGTGGTAGGGGAAAGGGTGGTCCCCGAAACCAACAAGATCCTTGTAGAAATCCACACTGCCTGCCTAAAAGGCAGGCCACTGATTTACTTACATACCCTATTACTCATTAGAATATTAAAAGGCAATACAAGAAGGCAGGTTGTTTGTTACAGTGTTATAATTTTTCTCAAATGATCACTGCTGCTGTTACCACATCCAATGATTATAATTAAATTTCCTTAATGACCATACCAGTAACATTGACTTTGTGGTTGAGCTGAAGCCTATCTTTCTATCTTCCATAATGAAAGTTTGTTAAACAAATCAGTTGTGTAGACAAGACTACTGAGTGGAAAGGCTATATTCAATCCCTTTAGAGGCAACCATTTACACATGACATGTAAACACTTGATATGCCAAATCAGTGCGCTGACGGCAAACAATTTTATCTGTTTGCTAAAATTGGTTTCCCGGATAATACATTATTAGTCCAATTACAGAGGCTATATATTTTTGAAAGCATGAAAACTTGATTTAGATCATAACATTCCTACTGTTCTCAGACGGATATGCTGTTCTTACTTTACTGTAATTATTAAATTTGACTCCTTGTAAAAGAATTAGAAGTCTAGTCTAACCACGTCGTTTCACGTGTTAGTAAACAGAGGCCCAAAAGCCTCAGTGATGGAAATAGACATCATCTGGAGACGATCAGTTTAGTGTAATAGACCTGAGCAGTTTCTTTCGTGAGTACAAGGACAGTTCAAAGTCATTGGCACCTGGCTGCTGCTGCCGCCACTGTGAGCTTCTATTTGTCCCACGCTAGTTTGCCTGGTACCATCAGTTGGCACCTGGCATCACATTTCAATCTCCTTCTTGGGCCTGTCCTGTACCACAGATGTTAAAAAGCTAAAAACTACCTTACCCCGTTGGAAGTGAGGGGACGGCCACCTTCCTGCTGCTTCGGTGCCACCAAGAGTTGAAGTTTTATGCACCCAAGATCTGGGATCCACTGGGCCTGGTGATGCAAAGAGACCATTGTTGCCAGGGAAACTAGATTTTTTTAAAAGCAATTTTATTCAGCTAAAAAATTATCATAAAAAATTTTAAACATACATTTGAGATTAATATAATGAATGATTTTATATCCACCATTGTGATTCAACATAACTATATTTTTTATTAATATAGAATGTATTATTTGTCTCAGGGGTACAGGTCTGTGAATCATCAGTCTTACACAATCACAGCACTCACCATAGCCCATACCCTCCCCAAAGTCCCTAACCTAGCCACCCTATCCCTCCCCACCCTACAGCAACCCTCAGTTTGTTTCCTGAGATTAAGAGTCTCTTACGGTTTGTCTCCCTCCCTGGTGCCATCTTGTTTCATTTTTTCCTTCCCTAACCCCAACGACCCCCCGCCCTGCCTCTCAAATTCTTCATACCAGAGACATCATATGACAATTGTCTTTGTCTGATTGGCTTATTTCACTTAGTATAATACCCTCCAATTCCATCCATGTTGTTGCAAATGGCAGGATTTCGGTTTTTTGATGACTGCATAATATTCCATTGTATATATAAACCATATCTTCGTTATCCATTCATCTGTTGATGGACATCTGGGCTCTTTTCATAGTTTGGCTATTGTGGACATTGCTGCTATAAACATGGGGGTGCATGTGCCCCTTCGGATCACTACATTTGTATCTTTAGGGTAAATACCCAGTAGTGGGATCGCTGGGTCATTGGGTAGCTCTATTTTCAACTTTCTGAGGAACCTCCATCCTGTTTTCCACAGGGGCTGCACCAGCTTGCATTCCCACCAACAGTGTAGGAGGGTTCCCCTTTCTCTGCATCCTCGCCAACATCTGTCATGGAAACCGGATTTTAGCTGCGTGTCCAACCATCATGGCAGCAGCTCCTGCTCTTCCCTTTCTCTTCCACTGCACTCCGTTGTCTAGTCTCCCAGGCAAAAGTGGCCACTAGGACTTCCGTTCTCTCCACATCAGTTATATTCTGGGCTACTCTAGGACAGTTGGAGAACCCCGAGCTCTATGCCCACCTTGCCCCCGACATTCCTTGCAAATGTAAACTGGTAGGGACCCCTGGGAGATCTAAATCTTTTCTTGCAAACCGCCCCCCTCAAAACAAAACAAAACAAAACAGAAAAACGATCTTCCTCATTATACAAAGTTAGATGGCATAGGAAAAAATACTCCTTGAGAACTTCTATCTTGATCTACAACAAACAGAGAAATGAAGTGTTTCCACAGTGGTGTTTCAGAGAGAGGCGTCTAGCAAGAATTACAGGAGAAGAAGGTGGAATCAGGTAAGCTGTGGGGGGCTGTTTTCATAGCACATTGGTTCCTTCCTTCATCTGACATATGCTTCCTAAGTTGTTACTACTCCCTGGTCATTGTACCGGATGCTGAGGATACAACCGATGCGAGACTGACCCTGCCTTTGAGAAGTTTATGGCAATTTAGCAGGAAATGGCAATCAGGCAGTGTAAGTGCTAAACAGAGGATACTCTGAAAGCACAACCCGGACAACCAGAGAAAACAACATTTAAGTTGACAACTGAAGGATGAGCCAGGAGAGAGCCTGGGAAAGGGGTGGGAAGAGCCATCCAGGCAGCGGGAAGGGCAGTCCAAAGGCTCAGAGGTGGGGGAAAGAGAACTTCTTTGAGGACCTGAAAGTTCAGGATGTCTAGAGCGTCTGAGTTGAAGTTGGGGGAGAGAAGGACGAAATGGGGAGAGAGAAGGTCAGAGAGAGAGAACAAAGCCTTGAAGAGCTTTCCAAGCTTATTAAGCAGTTGAGGATTTCTCTGAAGAGCAACAGAGAGCCCCTTAAGCCGAGCAGTGACATAATTACATTTGCATTCTAGAAGTGTATTCTGGCCGCCATATGGAAAACGGATCACCAGGGAGGAAACTGGAGGTTGAGAGACCAGCTGGGAGGCTGCTGCCATAGGCCAGGGGCAAGACAATGATGGACTAGATTTGGGCAGTGGCAGATGGCCATGATGGGACCGGAAACACCTTTCAAAGAGGAATCGTCAAGACATCCTTTTGTACCATTCTTTTAAAAAATTATTTTGCTCTTTCAAATCAGGCAAGTGGAAATGTGGGCTTTGTGGGCCCCTCTCACTTATGTACGTCGGAGTGGCCTAGCCACTGGACATCTGTTAACAGACACCGAAATGAATGACTTATGGCCACAGAGAAAGTAACCAATCTTCATAGGGTAGACTTGCAAAATTAAATCAGTTCTGTGATGCGAAATGTCTACCTCATTCACCAACTGAATTCTTTTTTGTTTTTTTTTTTTAAAAGATTTTATTTATTTTATTTGAGAGAGAGTGAGAGCACACAAACAGGGGGAACAGCAGACAGAAAGAGAAACAGATCCCTTGCTGGGCAGGGAACCTGATGCGGGGCTCGATCCCAGGACCCCAGGATCAGACCTGAGCTGAAGGCAGAGGCTTAACCAATTGAGCCACCCAGGCGCTTCTCTCTTTGTTCTTGCACTCTGGTTCTTTATAAATTATGGATATTAAGTCATTGACTGGAAAATACGTCACACAGATTTTTCGACCACTCTACTGCCTGTCTTTAAATTTGTAGTGTCTTTTAAAATGAGACAGCAGGTTTAAATTTTTACTTAGTTAAAATTATCAATATTTCCCTTGACGGTTTGTGAACTTTTTTCTTGCTCAAGATGATTGACTCTGCAGCAGGGTTTTGGTTTTTTTATTATTTTTTTTAAGATTTTATTTATTTATTTGACAGAGAGAGAGATCACAAGGAGGCAGAGAGGCCCGAGGAGGGTAAGGGGGAAGCAGGCTCCCTGCTGAGCAGAGAGCCCGATGTGGGGCTTGATCCCAGGACTCTGAGATCATGACCTGAACCCAAGGCAGAGGCCCAACCCACTGAGCCACCCAGACACCCCTGTTTTTTTTTTTTTTTAAATTTTTATTTTTTAAAGGTTTTATTTACTTTTATTAGAGAAAGAAAGAGAATGTGTCTGCAGAGGGGCAGAGAGAGAGGAAAAAGGAGAGAAGCAGTCTCCCCGCTGAGCTGAGAACCCTCTGCAAGGCTCGATCTTATGACCTGGAGATCATGACCTGTGCAGAAATGGAGAGTCAGATGCCTAATTGACTGAACCATCCAGGCGCCCCCCCCTCCCAGCAGGTTTATAAACACAATCCCATATATAGGTCTCTTAATATTTTAAGAGATTTTTTTTTTTTTTTACAGTTACACCCTTAATTCATCCTTGTTGTTTATCATGAAGTATGGGTCTTTCTTCCCTAATGGATAGCCAATTTTTCTAACCCTTCTCACTGACCAAGCTGTTCTTTGTCCACTGATTTGAAATACTAACTTTATCATACATTAACTTCTCATATATATGAGTCTATTTTCAAACTCCCCATTCAGTTTCATCAATTTGGTTTCTTCATCAGTACCATACAATTTTATTTATATTGTTTTTTTAAAATATTTTATTTATTGATTTATTTATTTGAGAGAGAGAGCAAAAACAAGGGGGAGTCAGAGGGAGAAGCAGGTTTTCTCCTGAGCAGGGAGCCCTACACAGGGCTTGATCCTAGGACCTGGGGATCATGACCTGAGCTCAAAGCAGACTCGTAACCGACTGAGCCACCCAAGCACCCCTTATTTTTATAGTTTTAAAGAACAATTTGGGCACCTGGCTGGCTCACTCAGTTAAGCGTCTGCCTTCTGCTCTGGTTGTGATCCCAGGGTCTTGGGATCCTGTCCCGCATCAGGCTCCCTGCTGGGTGAGGACCCTTCTTCTCCCTCTCCTACTCCTCCTGCTTGTGCTCTCTCTCTCTCTTACTCCATGTGTTAAATAAATAAACAAAGTCTTTAAGAAAAAAAGAGAACATTTTGATATCTGGTGAAGTGTTATCTCTAACTGGTATTATTAGATTTTTTTTTTTTTTGGTGTCCCTTAAGTAAGTTTTCAGTAACACTTCCTCTGCGTTACCCTGAAGACCTAATTGGCTTCTTCCTTGAACACCCATTGTTTGGAAAGAGTACCAGTGGAGTCCCTGACTGCTGCAGCTTGTGGAGCCAAGTCCCACACATCTGGGGAAATAACAAGGACCCACGGGTCTTGTATGTAACCGGTAAACCCCAAACTGAAAAATGTGTCCTAGTATAAATCTCTAACTGGTATCACTAAGTTCTAGTTTTGAGATTCAACCCTCCTCTTTTGTTAAAGAGTCACTAAGGTCCACTCTCTGCTTGTGTTTGTCATTTACAGTATCTCAATACACCTTATAGTTCCCGGGTTTAGCAGAAATTTTTCTATACAATTTAGGTTGAGAGAAGATTGTAATCATTAAAATCAGTCTGTCTTGGGTGCCTGGTTGGCTCAATCTGTTCAAGGCCCACATTGGGTACAGAGATTATCTTAAAAAAAAAAAAATCAGGGGTGCTTGGGTGGCTCAGTTGTTAAGTGTCTGCCTTCAGCTCAGGTCATGATCCCAGGGTCCTGGGTTCGAGCCCCATACCGGGCTCCCTGCTCAGTGGGGGACCTGCTTCTCCTTCTCCCACTCTCCCTGCTTGTGCTTCCTCTCTCACTGTGTCTCTCTCTGTCAAATAAATAAAATCTTAAAAAAAAAAATCAGTCTGTGTCAAATCACACCATACTGCTGGGCACCTGGGTGGCTCAGTCGGTTAAGTGACTGCCTTCAGCTCAGGTTATGATCCCAGGGTCCTAGGATCAAGTCCCTATCGGGCTTCCTGCTCAGTGAGGAGTCTGCTTCTCACTCTGCCCCTCCCCTCTACTCATGTGCACTTTTTGTCTCTCTGTCTTCCAAAAATAAATAAAATCTTTAAAAAAAAAATCACACCATGCTGGTGGACCCTGGGACATATTCTGTCAGCCAACACTTTCAATGGAGTCTAGATTCTGGTAAATCTCTAATAGTACTTCTTTCTTTTTTCTTGAGTTTGGTTTTGGGAGTCTTTCCATGTTCATTTTGTTTTGTTTGTTTTTGTTTTTTAAGAATTTATTTTTGAGGGCGCCTGGGTGGCTCAGTGGGTTAAGCCGCTGCCTTCGGCTCAGGTCATGATCTCAGGGTCCTGGGATCGAGTTCCGCATTGGGCTCTCTGCTCAGCAGGGAGCCTGTTTCCTCCTCTCTCTCTCTCTGCCTGCCTCTCTACCTACTTGTGACCTCTCTCTGTCAAATAAATAAGTAAAATCTTAAAAAAAAAAAAGAATTTATTTTTGAGTAATTTCTACACCCAGTGTGGGGGCTCCAACCTATAACCACAAGATCAAGAGTCGTGTGCTCCACTAACTGAACCAGCCAGGTGCCCCTCCTTTTACTTTTTTTAAGTTTATTTATTTGTTTATTTTATTAATTTCTACCCCCAGTATGGGCTTCGAACTCACAACCTTAAGATCAAGAATCATATGCTGTGCCAAGTGAGCCAGCCAGGTGCCCCTTTCCATGTTGATTTTGACTAATCTCTAGCAACCCAGTAAATACCTTCTTTAGACTGGGGAACTGAGTTATCTCAGACTTTTTGTATTTAATTGAATGTAATCATATGTTAGCTTTGTTTTTATTCTGACAGGTAGGCAAACTTTTCTTCACTGTTAGAATTTAAGGAACAAAAGAACACAGAGGACAATGTCTGACTCTTAAGCAACTTTTGGGATGCTTATAGACAAATGTTTTTCAGTGCCTTCAGACCATTAGGAATGCTATCTGTATGAGTGAAAGCTTTGTGTGACGCTAACTTTGTAGCTAGAAAAGGAGGGGTGGCTTACTTGCTATAACTTGCCCAATGCATTTTTTGTAAAACTGGGAAAACGAAATGTAGTGTCTTTTAACTTGAAAAAAACAATAGCACAGTATTAATCTAATCAAGGTGTGACTATTAAAAGTTTTCACCATTCATCAAAAATCCTTATCATTGTAACCAGTGTAAGGATTTTTTAAAATGAGAAAAACTACAACAGAAATTCCTTGTACAAATAGTCTTTGTCAGTAATCCTTCAGGCCTGGAGTCTGCTGCATGTACAGAATTTTGAAACTAATGAGACTTCATTTTACAAAAGGAGCTTTTTTAAAGAAAGCACTCATTTACATACTAATGAGACAAGTCATTTGCATGTTCACTGAGTGCCTCACAAGTTCCCAAACTCATCTTGCCCTTCCTGTGATGTGTTTGTACATTTTCCCCCTTCACAGTCCTTTCTTGGGGCTCTAGCGACTTCTTTGTCTCTTGCCTGAAATGTTCTGGCCTGCAAACTCCAATTAATCTACGAAGATCCAGTTCAAATGTCACCTCTTCTGAGAAGCCAACTTCTCCTTTCCTAGGCAGAATTACTCACTTTTCTCATAATATACTTCCCTCTCTATGTATCCGTTTACTGACTTACCTTCCTTTCAAAACTCTAAGTTCCTGGGTGGCTCAGTGGGTTAAGCTTCTGTCTTCAGCTCAGGTCATGATCTCAGGGTCCTGGGATTGAGTCCCGCATCGGGCTCTCTGTTCAGCAGGGAGCCTGCTTCCCCCACCCCCCTCTCTGCCTGCCTCTCTGCCTACTGGTGATCTCTCTCTGTGTGTCAAATAAATAAATAAAACCTTAAATTAAAAAAAAAAAAAAGCAACTCTGAGTTCCTTAGCACCAAACAATATTCCACCATAATTATAGTTGTGCTCAATAAATTGAATGAATGAAGAAATCTTAAAAGCTGAGATTTTCTTATCTTTTTCTTCTTGATATTCCAGTCCTTATTCTTTTTCTTAATATACTCAGAATTTTTTTCAATAATAACAACGTCTTGTTTTTCCTAGTGTTTCTCATGTTTAAGTAGTTTCATTCATCTATTTCTTTTCAGCCCTTCACCTATCTTTTGGGGGCGGGTCTTCCATCACCCCTATTTTGAACAATGAGGAAAGAGAGACCCAGAAATGCCAAGTGCCATAAGATTGCCCAGTAAGTAAGAGAATCAGAAATGGATCCTGGGTTTTCTGATGACTAATGTTTTTTTCCCCATGATTTGACACTTTTTCTCTAGTATCTTCTATTCTCTAGAGATTTAGTTTAATTACACTACAAAAACAAATTGAAAGCAACTAGCATCTTTT
Source organism: Mustela erminea (assembly GCF_009829155.1). Taxonomy (NCBI): domain Eukaryota; kingdom Metazoa; phylum Chordata; class Mammalia; order Carnivora; family Mustelidae; genus Mustela; species Mustela erminea. The sequence continues at coordinate 14,278,161 of NC_045635.1, read as the reverse complement.
TTAAAAAAAATTATTTATTTATTTATTTATTTAAAAGATTTTATTTATTTATTTTGACAGAGAGAAATCACAAGTAGACGGAGAGGCAGGCAGAGAGAGAGAGGGGGAAGCAGGCTCCCTGCTGAGCAGAGGGCCCGATGTGTGACTCGATCCCAGGACCCTGAGATCATGACCTGAGCCGAAGGCAGTGGCTTAACCCACTGAGCCACCTAGGCGCCCTTAAAAAAATTTATTTTTGGGGACGCCTGGGTGGCTCAGTTATTAAGCATCTGCCTTTGGCTCAGGTCATGATTCCAGGGTCCTGGGATCGAGCCCTGCGTTGGGTTCTCTGATCGGCAGGAAGCCTGCTTCTCCCTCTCCCACTGCTGCTCCCCTGCTTGTGTTCCCTCTCTCGCTGTGTCTCTCTCTGTCAAATAAATAAATAAGATCTTTTAAAAAATTTTTATTTATTAATTTGAGAGAGATAGAGAGACCAAGAGCAAGGAGGAGAGGCAGAGGGAGAGGGAGAAACAGACTCCGCATTGAGCAGGGAGCCTGATTTGGGGCTCCATTCCAGGACCCCGGGATCATGATCTGAGCTAAAGGTAGATGCTTAATGACTGAGCCACCCTGGCACCCACTTATCAATTCTAAGTCATCATTCTTGAATGTCTTAAATATCGTACAATTTTAAATTTATTAAAAGAATAGTTTAAAAGACAAAGTCTACTCTTAAAACTCCAATTTTGAATTTTTAAAAATTCTTGCTCTGAACAATAGTGTTTGTTTTAAATTGAAAAAAGAATTTTTTTTTTTTTACTAGTCCTCTGAAAATACATATAAAAATTACACTGGCATGCTTCATACAGTTTTAGATAAACCATGTCCCTTTGTAATATCTATGTGGAAAAGTTTACTAAATTACATGAAGAGAGAAAGCTTTCCTTGATTATCAGGTGGTTCTTGAACTGGTGCAGGCAAACGCAGAACGTTCCAAAATGATTCATCTATTAATTTGGAACTTGGCATATATTGTTCCACATAACTGGTGTTCCCAGAATTTCTTCCCTTATTCCTCCTTTCTTCTTCAACTACGTGTTCTCCTTGGATAATCTCAGCCCCTCCTATGGCTTCACCTTTCGGGTGTCTATTTAGAACTGTCAACATTTTAATCGCTTCTTGGCCTTTTGGCTAAGATCAAGTGTAGAACTGTCAACATTTTAACTCCAGCTGTGATCAAAGCTCTTCAGGAAAAATTCTCTAAATGTACTTATATCTTTCCCTTGAGGTCTCAATAAAGTGAACATGGATTCGTTATTTCCTCCCGCACTGACATTCTATCTTCTCCCCCCCATCCTCCCCACAAATCCTGTAGGACCTTCTTCTCTATTCCCAGGGCTACTAGCTTGTCCAGGTCTTTATCTCTGGCCTAGTTTGTCTCAGAGCATCTTATCTGATCTTTTGGTCGCTTCTGTAGCTCATTCTTCACACTGATGTCAGAGTTTCCCTCCCAAAACCAAATCTAACATTCTAATTTCCTTGATTACAAACCTTCCTTGGAGAAAAGACAAATCCCCCAGGCAGAATCCCAAATAATTTAGGTGGCTACTCCAGCCTTAAGGAGGTGAAGCTTAGTACACACACACGCGCGCACACACACACACACACACACACCCTTCTTGAGGGTGGGCTGCCCTTACTTCTTTCCAAAGAGAAGAGTATAGTAACTGTGGGCCTCAGGGGTAAGGGGAGTAACTTGATAGTGAAGAAACCTGGCAAACACTATCTCGGCCAGGTGATCAAGGTCAACATCACCAGTGATAAACCATATTGATATCATGTTCCGCTAATATGATGTGACAATAATGGTATTTCAACTTCTTTTTTTTTTCCTCAACAGGTTTGCCGCCAGAATACAGGTGTCGTGAAAACCACTGCTCAACCTAAACCAAATGGGGAAAGGAAAAGATGCACATCAATATCGTCGTCATTGGTCATTGTAGGTTCGGGCAAGTCTACCACTACTGGTCATCTGATCTACAAATGCGATGGGATCAACAAAAGAACCATGGAAACATTTGAGAAGGAGGCTAGGGTGGGGGTGGGAAAGGGCTCCAAGTGTGCCTGGGTCTTGGATAAACTAAAAGCTGACCATGAACGTGGTATCACCACTGATACCTCCCTGTGGAAATTCGAGACCAGCAAGTATTATGTGATCATCATTGATGCCCCGGGACACAGAGACTTTATCAAAAACATCATTACATGCACATCTCAGGTTGACTGTGCTGTCCTGATTGTTGCTGCTGGTGTTGGCAAATTTGAAGCAGGTATCTCCAAGAATGGACAGACCCCATGAGCATGCTGTTCTGGCCTACACACTGGGTGTGAAACGACTAACTGTTGGTGTTAACAAAATAGATTCCACCGAGCCACCCTACAGCCAGAAGAGATACGAGGAAATCATTAAGGAAATCAGCACCTACATTAAGAAAATGGGCTACAACCCCGACATAGAAGCACTTGTGCCAGTTTCTGGATGGAATTGTGACAACATGCTGGAGCCACGTGCTAACGTGCCTTGGTTCAAGGGATGGAAAGTCACCTCTAAAGATGGGAACACCAGTGGAACTACATTGCTTGAAGCTCTGGATTGCTTTCTGCAGCCATCTCGTTCATTGACAAGCCCTTGCTTTTGCCTTTCCAGGACATCTATGAAATTGGTGGTATTGGTACTCTCCCTGTGGGCCCAGAGGAAATGTGTTCTTAAACCTGGCATGGTGGTCACCTTTGCTCCCGTCATTGTGACAGCTGAAGTCAAGTCTGTTGAAATGCACCATGAAGCTTTGAGTGAGGCTCTTCCTGGGGACAATGTGGGCTTCAATGTCAAGAACATATCTGTCAAAGTTGTTCATCATGGCAGTGTGGCTGGTGACAGCAAAAATGACCCACCCATGGAAGCAGCTGGCTTCACAGCTCAGGTGATTATCCTGAACCATCCAGGCCCATCAGTGTTGGATATGCATCTGTGCTGGACTGTCACACAGCTCACACTGCTTGCAAGTTTGCTGATCTGAAGGAGAAGATAGATCATCGTTCTGGAAAAAAAACTGGAAAATGGTCTCAAGTTCTCGAAATCTGGTGATGCTGCCATTGTTGATATGGTTCCCGGCAAGCCTCTGTGTGTTGAGAGCTTCTCTGATTATCCTCCTCTGGGCCGTTTTGCTGTTTGTGACACGAGACAGTTGCTGTCGGTGTCATCAAAGCAGGGGACAAGGAAGCAGCTGGAGCTGGCAAGAAATGTTTGCGTCAATTGGCCGTGTAAGTTGAATAGTAAAAGACTGGTTAATGATAACAATGTATCATAAAAACCTTCAGAAGGAAAGGAGAATGCTTTGTGGGCCATTTGGCGTGTGTGTGTGTGTGTGTGTGTGTGTGTGTGTGTGGCAGTTTTAAGTTATTAGTTTTTAAAAATCAGTACTTTTTAGTGGCAACGACTTGACCAAAAATCTGTCAGAATTTTGAGACTCACTAAAACAAAAGTTTAATGAGAAAAAATAAATGGTATTTTACCTCTGTGATCTTCTTCACAGAAATGCATAACATCTGTCTATTTATGAGAAAAACACAAGACAAATTTCAATAGAGAGGCATTCTACAAAATACCTGACCTATCCTCCTCAAAATTGTTAAAGTTTTCAAAAACACAGAAAGTCTGAGAAACTGTCACAGACAATCACACCCTTAGGAGACATGATGATTGTCTAATATGGTATTTTGGGTGGAGCTGTGAAACTGGAAAAAGACACTGGATAAGAACTGTGGAAATCCGAACAAACTAATGTATCAATGTTGGTTCCTTAGTTTTGACAAATGTACTAAGGCAATGTAACATGTTAGCAATGGGGAAAACTCTCTACTATCTTCACAACTTTTTAAAATTTTTTATTTACTTTACTTTTTGGGAAGATTTTATTTATTCATTTGACAGAGAGACACACAGTGAGAGAGGGAACACAAGCAGCAGGAGTGGAAAGAGAGAAACAGGCTCCCCACCAAGCAGGGAGCCCTATGTGGGGCTTGATCCCAGGACTCCAGGATCATGACCTGAGCTGAAGGCAGACGCTTTAACGACTGAGCCACCCAGGTGCCCCTTCACAACTTTTTTTAAAGTAGGCTCCATGCCTACCATGGGGCTTGAACCCACAACCCTGAGATCAAGAGTCACATGCTCTAGTGACTGACTCAGCCAAGAGCCCCTATCTGCACAACTTTTATATAGATCTGAACCTATTCTAAAATGAAAGTTTTAACTTTTTTAACATCTATTTTTTTGAGATTTTATTTATTTATTTTTTAAGATTTTATTTATTTATTTGACAGAGAACACAAGTAGGCAGAGAGGCAGGCAGAGAGAGAGAGAGAGAGAAGCAGGCTCTGCACTGAGCAGAGAGCCCGATGCGGGACTCGATCCCAGGACCCTGGGATCATGACCTGAGCCAAAGGCAGAGGCTTTAACCCACTGAGCCACCCAGGTGCCCTGAGATTTTATTTTTTTAAAGATTTTTCTTTAAATTTATTTACTTGACAGAGAGATAGAACACAAGAAGGGAAAGAGGCAGGCAGAGGGAGAGGGAGAGGGAGAAGCTGACTCTCCACTGAGCAGGGAGCCTGACGTGGGGCTCCAACCCAGGACGCTTGGGATCATGACTTGAGCTGAAGACAGAGGCTTAACCGACTGAGCCACCCAGGTGCCCCAAGATTTTATTTTTTTTTATTTTTATTTTTATTTTTTTTTATTTTTTTAAAGATTTTTTCTTTATTTATCTGACAGAGATCACAAGTAGGCAGAGAGGCAGGCAGAGAGAGAGGAGGAAGCAGGCTACCTGCAGAGCAGAAAGCCCGATGTGGGGCTCGATCCCAGGACCCTGGGATCATGACCTGAGCCGAAGGCAGAGGCTTAACCCACTGAGCCACCCAGGTGCCCCAAGATTTTATTTTTAAGTAATCTCTACACTCGATGTGGGGCTCGAACTTACAACCCTGAGATCAAGAGTCACATGGTCCACTGATGGAGCCAGACAGGTATCCATTCCTTTTTTTTTAAAAAGGAAAACAAAAAACAAAACAAAACAAAACCAAAAAAACCTCTCCTGGCCATCTCTTACCATTAGGAGAAATTCAAATCAAGTATTACTGGCATTGGAAGATCCTTCACAATCTGGCCCCATCTACTACTTCATACTAATTTTCTGCCACTTCCTTGGTGCCTGGGTGGCTCAGTGGGTTAAGCCTCTGCCTTTGGCTCAGGTCACGATCTCAGGTCACGATCTCAGGGTACTGGGATCAAGCCCTGCGTCGGGCTCTCTGCTCAGCAGGGAGCCTGTTTCCCTTCCTCTCTCTCTGCCTGTCTCTCTGCCGACTTGTGATCTCTGTTAAATAAATAAAATATTTAATTTTCTGCCACTTCCTACATGTCCAGTGTTCCACTCTCAATTAATTTTTCAGTGTTCTACAAAGGTACCAGGTTTCAGCATATTTATTTGGGTCAATGATTAGATCTGCCCACAAAGTCCTACTTAATTCGAATACACATTATGTGTTAGTCCTACTCATTCCAAAAGATATTTGGCTTCTTTTTTTTTTTTTTTAAGATTATTTATTTATTTATTTGACAGAGAGAGAGAGATATCACAAGTAGGCAGAGAGGCAGACAGAGGGTGAGCAGGAAGCAGTTCCCCGCTGAGCAGAGAGCCCAATAGGGGGCTTGATCCCAGGACCCTGAGATCATGACCTGAGCCAAAGGCAGAGGCATAAGTGACTGAGCCACCCAGGCGCCCCTGGTATTCTAAGCTTCCTGAAAAAGCAAAGTAAATTGATTTCCCAGTACCTTGCTAATTGTCCAAACGACCTCTCAAACAATGTCTTCTGGCTTTACCACTACAGGACACTGGCTTTGGAAAGAACTACAATCAGATCAGGGTAAAATATTAAAGAGAGAGGTGCCTAGGTGGCTCAGTAGGAAGAGTATGTTAATTCTTGATCTTGGGGATGTGTGTTTGAGCCCCATGTTGGGTGTAGAATTTACTTAAATAAACAAAACTTTAAAATAAATAAATCGATTTGGTTTAAAATCTTCATAAAGAGGAAAAAACCAACTTTGATCTTGATTTTATAAATTCTATAGTATAATCTCAATTTTGTAAGAACACACAAAACAGAAAGGGTATTTATGTCCAGGAAAAGAGAAAAAGGACAGGAAAGAAATCTATTAAAATGCCAACTATGTGTATTCCCAAGAGGTAGATTATACACAATATTTCCTTCTTTTCTGTACTTTCTCATATTTACTTTATCAAAATAATGAAATATAACCTATATACAAAAACGTATCTCATATCTATGTACTTTCTATTTTATTTATATTATTTTTTTTTAAGATTTACTTATTTATTTATTTGACAGAGAGATACAGGGAGAGCACAAGTAGACAGAATAGTAAGTAGAGGGAGAGGGAGAAGAAGGCTCTCCACAGAGCAGGGAGCCAGATGCAGGGCTTGATCCCAGGACGCCGGGATCAAGAGCTGAGCCGAAGGCAGCCACTTAACCAACTGAGCCACCCAGGTGCCTCTATTCATTTATTTTTTAAATTATTTTTAAGTAGTTTCCATGCCTAGTATGGAGTCCAACGTGGGGCTCGAACCCATGACCCTGTGATCAAGACCTGAGATGAGACCAAGAGTCGGACGCCTAGGGACACCTGGGTGGCTCCGTGGATTAAGCCTTTGCCTTCAGCTCAGGTCATGATCTCCAGGTCCTGGTGATTGAGCCCCGAGTCAGGCTCCTTCAGCAGGGAGCCTACTCTGCTCCCCCCCACCGCCCCGCCTCTCTGCCTACTTGTGATCTCTGTCTGTCAGGTAAATAAATAAACTCTTTAAAAAAAAAAAAAAAAGAGTCGGATGTCTAACTGCCTGAGCCACCCAGGTGCCCTGTACTTTCTATTTTAAAGTTAAAAAGAAAAAAAAAAAAGACAAACAAATATAGTGTGACTGATCCAGGTCAATAAAACAGAACCTTATGGACATTTTCTGCATGCAACTTCCGTGACTAAGACCCTCAATCTTAGAAGTACCTCCTAACTCCTGATAATCAAGTCCCTGTTTTTCCGATTCCTTTGTTTGTTTGGTTTTTTGGTTTTGTTTTGTTTTGTTTTACCTGTTGATATGCATCCTGGATCTGTGTATTGGCTGAATGGAATCATGCCGCGTGGGTTCTCTTGTTCTCACACACCTTGCTCTTTCTCTTCTATTGCTTAATGTTTTGTTTTTGAGATTTCATCTATGTCACAGTGTATAGCTGTGTATTTTCATGGCTCAAGCGTATTCATTCTATTGAATAAATATGCCACAATATATATTTCCATTTTACTATAGATGCACTTGGGGTTTTCATCTGGGGGCTATTACAAGGCATGTTGCCATGAACATTCTTTTTATTTTTAAAGGCTTTATTTATTTATTTGACAGAGAAAGACACAGAGAGGGAACACAAGCAGGGGGAGCGGGAGAGGGAGAAGCAGGCTTCCTGCCGAGCAGGGAGTCCGATGTGGTGCTCGACCCCAGGACCCGGGGATCATGACCTGAGCTGAAGGCAGACACTGACTGAGCCACCCAGCGCCTCGCCATGTACATTCTTAAACATTTATCTTGTTTACAACATGCATGTATGTTTTTCCCAAGAGTATACGTGAAAGAGCTACTGGCCTCAGGCTCTATTTGTCTTCAAGTTTATTAGGCAATGCCACGCTCTTTTCTAAAGCACTTGTAGCAATTTATAATCCCAGCAGCAGTGTATGAGACTTCCTATGGTCCACATTATTATCACAATCTCATCTTGTCATATTTTTGGATGTCTAATTGGCTTTCTTTTGAAAAGACTGCAAAATAATTTTTTTTGCCAATTTGGAGGGTTTGTAGAGGTCTCCCACTGTGATTTTAATTTGTATTTCCCTGATAGCTAATGAAGTTAATGACTGTTTAGTATATTTAAAAACAAAATCAGAAAGTGAAATTTAAGTAAATATACCATTCACAAGGCCAACAAAAATCTTTTTTCCTGGAAGTTTACAGACCTTAGGACGCTTTAACCCTACTTACCTACTTTTTCATTTCTATTCGGGATGACTATAGCCTCTAGTCCGCCCAGCCAAGCCCTGGTTTAGATCTGCTATCCCCATGTCATAATTAGTATCTCCCCTCCTTTCACTCTCAAACTGTCCTGGGCTGTATATAAAATACTCTGGTCATCCCACTTATATGTCTTTGTTTTGTATATTTTTATCCTCTTTATTTCTGTCTCTCTGTCCCTCTCTCCACAGGCGTGTGTACATATATACATATACTGAATGTTTTGTGTTCTCCCAAAATTCACAAGTGGAAGCCTGATACTGCAGGATGATGGCATCAGGAGATGGTACCTTTGGGAAGTAATTAGGTTTAAATGGGGTCATAAGGGTGGACCCCCCCCATGATGTGATTATTACCGTTTTAAGAAGAGGAAGAGATACCAGAACTGCTTCTCTGCCATGTGAGCACATAGCAAGAGGGAAGCTCTCTGCAAACCAGGAAGAGTGTCCTCACCAGAACCCAGCTATGCCAGCATCCGGATCTCAGGCTTCCAGCCTCCAGAACTGTGAGAAAGAAATTTCTGTAGTTTAAGCCACTGACTCTGTGGTATTTTATTACGACAGCCCAAACTAAGTAGTACAGATATATATGTCCCATAGGACATTATTATATTGTTTCATGCAGTCAATATTCATTTAGATTTCCCCATCTATTTACCATTTCATCAGCCTTCAGTCCTTTTTGTATCTCTGCTTTTCCATCTGGGGTCACTGGGGAGGACACTGCAGGGCTCAAACTCACAACCCTGAGATTAAGAGTGACATGCTCTACCCACTGAGCTAGCCAGCTGCCCCTGGGATCATTTTCCCTCTGTCCAGAGAATTCACTTTATTTATTTATTTTTAAGATTTTATTTATTTGACGGAGAGAGAGAGCACAAGCAAGCACTAGCAGCAGAGGGAGACATGGAAGCAGACTCCCTGCTGAGCAGGGAACCCAAGGTGGGACTCAATCCTGACCTGAGCGGAGGGCAGATGCTTAACCAAGTGAGACACCCAGGTATCCCCAGAGAATTCACTTTATTTATTTATTTTTTTTTAAAGATTTTATTTATTTATTTGACAGAGAGAAATCACAAGTACACTGAGAGGCAGGCAGAGGGAGAGAGAGAGAAGGGAAGCAGGCTCCCTGCTGAGCAGAGAGCCCGATGCGGGACTCGATCCCAGGACCCTGAGATCATGACCTGAGCCGAAGGCAGCGGCTTAACCCACTGAGCCACCCAGGCGCCCGAGAATTCACTTTAGTATTCACTTTAGTGCAAGTCTTCCAGAAGCTCTTTTTCCCAGCTTCTGTTTGTCTTCAATCTTGAAGAATAGTTTCAGTGGGCGTAGAATTTTAGGTTGACCAATATTTTATTTCAGCACATTGAAAAGGTCTGCCTTCCAGGTTTTTGTTTGTTTGTTGAAAACTCACCTGTCAGTCTAGCTACTACTCCATTGAAATGGTCTATATCTCGTTTTCTTTGCTGCTTTTCAGATTTTCTCTTTTTGGTTTTCTGCAGTTTTGCTATGATGTGACTGCTTTGAATTTCTTTCCATTTATCTTGTTTAGGATTCACCAAGGTTTTAGAATCTATGGGTTGTTATCTTTCAACAGGTCCAAAAGATATTTAGCCAACACCTCTTTATTTATTTATTTATTTTCAGGGGGAAAAAAATTAACATATAATGCATTATTTGTTTCAGGGGTACAGGTCTGTGATTCATCAAGCTTACACAATACACAGCACTCACCGTAGCAATACCCTCCCTAATGTCCATCACCCAGCCACCACATCCCCTTACCCACCTCCCCTCCAGCAACCCTCAGCTTTTGTCCTAAGATTAAGACCCTCTTATGGTTTGTCTCCCTCTCTGGTTTCACCTTGTTCATTTTTCCCTCCCTTCCTCTATGATCCTTTGCCTTGTTTCTTAAATTCCACATATCAGTGAGATCGTATGCTAATTGTCTTTCTCTGATTAACTTATTTTACTTAGCACAGTACCTTCTAGTTCCATCCATGTTGTTGCAAATGCCAAGATTTCATTTTTTGATGGCTGTGTAATATTCCGTTGTATATACCAGTATATCTTTTTTTTTTTTTAAAAGATTTTATTTATTTTATTTGACAGAGAGAGATCACAAGTAGGCAGAGAGGCAGGCAGAGACAGAGGGGGAAGCAGGCTCCCTGCTGAGCAGAGAGCCTGATGCGGGGCTCGATCCCAGGACCCTGAGATCATGACCCGAGCAGAAGGCAGCGGCTCAATCCACTGAGCCACCCAGGCACCCCTATACCAGTATATCTTTAAATAATACATTTACCCCATTCTTTTTTCTTTCTGTCAAGAGCTATAATTAAATATATGGAATCTTCTTACTCTATCCTTTACCTCTCTTAATTTTTCTTCTATATTTTCCATCTTTTTGTCTCTCTGTGCTAAATTCTGGTTAAATTCTTCTGATGTTTCTTCTAGCCCAGGAGTTGGCCAACTTTTTCTATAAAGGACCAAAGAGTAAATATTTTAGACTTAATAGGTCATGCAGGGTCTCTCACAACTTCTCCACTCTGTCCAGCCATAGACTATAAGTAAAGATATAGGTATGGCTCTGTTACAATAAAATTTTATTTATAAACACAGGCAGGCCAGATTTTACCCACAGACCGTAGTTTGCCAACCACTGTTCTATCCAAAAAGTCTTTTTTTTTTTTTACTATGTCTAATCACTGTCCAATTCAGTTACTATATTTTCATTTCTAGAGGATTTTTTATTATCTGCTATTCATTTTTTAATCTCTTTTTTTCTGGAGATAATTTAAAATTTATGTTTTTTTTTTAAAGAAAGTAAACACAGGTTTGTTTGTTTGTTTGTTTGTTTAATATGCACTAGATGACCACACATCTAAAGTTGGTTTCTGCTGTTTTTTGTTCATGATTCTTATTTTCTTGTGTCCTTGATTATCTTTGACTGGACATTGGTTGGTGCCTCTGAATATTTATGTGTCAGGATTCCCTGACAGTCTAAGACAACAGAAACTCCCTCTGGTGAGAATTTGCTTTTCTTTTGTCTGGGGCTTAAGGGCATTCGGAGTCTAGTATCTGATGGTCAAAACCTATATTTATGACTTGAAGTTTTTGTGGACAGCCCAGCGATGTGAATTTGGGCTGCAATTCCCTGCATGGGTCAACTGGTGGATGAAACTTCCTTATCAAGTTTTCTACTCTTTTTTTCTTCCTGTTCTTTCTTGAGTCAAGGCAAGCATCGCTACATGCTCTTGGAGGTAAAAGCGGCGGCAGGTTTACTGCTGGTTCTTTTGTCCCAGTTTAATGCGGCCAGGGTCTCCTACTGGATTCCTCACCTTTGGTTTCCAAAATGAAATTCTGATTAGGCAACTTGATGTTTTGAAGAATGCTTTTTGTTTAGGGCAAAAGCAGCAAAAATTGCCCTGTTTACCCCCCTTGATTCCTCTTAAATTTTCACCTGATTCTGGGGCACCTGGGTGGCTCAGTCGGTTGGACAACTGACTCTTGATTTCTGTTCAGGTCATGATCTCAGGGTCGTGAGATGGAGCCCAGCATTGGGCTCTGTGCTCAGCAGGAGTCTGTTAGAGATTCTTTCTCCCTCTATCTCTGCCCCTTCCCCACCATGCTCTCTGTCTCTCAAATAAATAAATAAATAATTTTTTAAAAGAATGTATTTAGTTATTTGAGAGAGAGAGCAGAGTGAGAGAGAGAGAGAGAGAGAGCACTAGTTGGGGGAGGGGGAAAAGGGAGAGGGAGAAGCAGATGCCCCACGGAGCAGGGAGCCTGACCTGGCCCCTGATCCTAGGACCCTGAGATCATGACCAGAGCCGAAGGCAGACACCCAGCCGACTAAGCCACCCAGGTGCCCCAATAAATAAATTTTTTTTAAAGATTTTGTTTATTGGGGAGACTTGGTGGCTTAGTCATTAAGCATCTGCCTTCGGCTCCAGTCATGATCCCAGGGTTCTGTGATCCAGTCCCGCATCAGGCTCCTTGCTCAGCGGGGAGTCTGCTTCCCCCCACCCAACTCCCACTGCTTGTGTTCCCTCTGTTGCTGTCTCTCGGTCTGTCAAATAAATAAATAAAATCTTTTTTAAAAAAGATCTTTTTTAAAAAAGATTTTATTTATTTATTTGACAGACTGAGATCACAAGTAGGCAGAGAGGCAGGCAGAGAGGGGGGAAGCAGGCTCCCTGCCGAGCAGAGAGCCCAACTCGGGGCTGGATCCCAGGACCCTAAGATCATGACCTGAGCGGAAGGCAGATGCTTAACCCACTGAGCCATTCAGACATCCCTGATTGTTTCACTTTAATTCCAGTATAGTTACCATACAATGTTGAAACGAATGTTATAAATTTTTTTAAAAGATTTTATTTATTTATTTGACAGAGAGAGAAATCACAAGTAAGCAGAGAGGCAGAGAGAGGGGGAAGCAGGTTCCCCAACGAGCAGAGAGCCAGCCCAATGCAGGGCTCAATCCCAGGACCCTGGGATCATGACCTGAGCCGAAGGCAGATGCTTTAACCCACTGAGCCACACAGGTGCCCCCAAAATTTTTAAAATTGAGATATAACATACATAGAGTGCACAAATCTGTAACGTACAGCTTGGTTAATTTTTACTTGTGTCTACACTTGTGCTACCAGGACCCAGATCAATACACGAGATATTTCCAGAACCTCCGAAGTTCTTCTCATGTCCCCACTCAGTATCCCTTCTCCCAAGAGTAACTACTATTCTGACTTCTGGAACTATAGATTAGTTTTTCCTAAAAAAAAATGAAAAAGAAGGGCGCCTGGGTGGCTCAGTTGCTTAAACCTCTGCCTTGGCTTAGGTCATGATCTCAGGGTCCTGGGATCCAACTCAGCAATCATTGGGCTCTCTGCTCAGCAGGGAGCCTGCTTCCCCCTCTGTCTCTCTGCCTGCCTCTCTGCCTACTTGTGATCTCTTTTTCTGTCAAATAAATAAATAAAATGTTAAAAGAAAAAAGCCAGACATCGCTGATAGTCTCCTAGTTACCTAAATATAGTGGAGTTTTCTCGGGGTTTGATTGGTGGATAACACCTCCTACTTGCAATTCCAACTTTATTTACTTATTTTTAAAGATTTTATTTATTTTTTGGGAAGGGGGACAGAGAGCAGGACCAGAGGGAAGGGCAAAAGGAGAGGCAGACTCCCCACTGAGCAGCGAGCCTGATGTGGGACTCCATCTCCAGACTCTGGGATCATGACCTGAGCTGAAGGCAGAGGCTTAACCAACTGAGCCACCCATGCGCCCCATTTTTTTTTTTAAAGACCGAGTTTATATTGTTTCTTGTCTAGCTTCTCTTTCTCCCATCCTCTTAAGTTTAGATGAATACAAATATCCCTGTTATTAATTTATTCACTCAGGGCTTCAAGGCCACCCTTTTCCCCCGCTACTTGGTAAAACTGGAGGGGGTCCCTGCAAACCACATTTTCTCCTTTGGCAGCGGGCTCTAGGTTTGGCTCTGTCAATAGGGGGCGCCGAAGGACTTTTCTGCTTCCTGTTTGCGTATTTGTTTCTCCTTCGCAGCGCTGTGATAGGTTTGCCTGGCTCTCAGCGCAACTGGTCCCAGCAGGGTTCTGTGTCGTGGGCTGCTCCGATCGGTTTCGCGGAGCTAGTTTCTTCCTCTTGCGGTGGCTGGTGCGTGTTCCTGCAGCAGCGGTACCCACTCTGCAGAGGTCTGAATCTTAGCTCTGCGGGGTGGGGGTTGGGGGACTCCTGGAATTTTCTGAGGGACTTTGTTCCCTTTTCCCTCAGCCCTGCTCTTCCCGCAGTGGTTATTTCTGTTACACCTTTGAGGTCTCTGCATTTCAGTAGTTAACCACCCTTTGCTTAGTTAACAATTCTTATATTCAGTTTTCACTGTTGGTATCACTGGTGTGGTTCCTGTTTCCTGCCCAGACCCAGAATCTTCTTTTGATCTAGCCTCCTCTTTCTTTGTATCTCTCCCTTGTAAATCTACCCCAAATCCATGACTTTGAAATTCATGTCTGCATTTGTACCTTTCTCTAAGATCCCACCTTGGCATGATCAGTTGTAAGCTGGCTCTGATTTTCCTCCACCATCCTCTCCTGCTCTGATACTGTGATTTAGAGTAAGAAATATATATTTGGTCTTCATGGATCCTGGCACAGAGCTTCTAAAGCCCTTGGAATTTCCTGTGATAAGAGCCTCTAAAGGTATCTTTAGTTATGTTAATGAGTTGCTTTGGGAAAGCCCTTAGGTAACTGAAATGGGGGCTGGTTGCCAGGGGAACCAAACTGTGATTAGAGGGTTGGAACTTGTAATACCCCCCCCCCGCCCCCCAAACTTCAGGGAGGGGAGAAGGAGCTGGAGGTTCATGACCTCCAGTTGTGATGACCAAGCCTAGGTAATGAATCCTCCATAAAAACCAAAGGGTGGGGGCACCTGGGTGGCTTGGTTGGTTAAGCCTCAGCCTTCTCCTCAGGTCATGATTCCAGGGGTCCTGGGATCAAGCCCCTGCATGGGGCTCTCTGCTCAGCGGGAGCCTGCTTTCTTCCTCCGCCTGCTGTTCCCCCTGCATGTGCACGTTCTCTCTCTCTCTCTAATAAATAAATAAAATCTTAAAAAAAAAAAACCCAGCAACCCCAAAGGATCGGGGTTCAGAGATCTTCCAGTTTTGTGGACATGTGGAGGTACGGAAATAGTGGTGCCCTGCAGAGGGCAAGGGAGCTCCGTGCCCTTTCCCCGCGTCTTGCCTCCATTGGGCTGTTCCCAACATATATCCTTTTATAATACCCCCCCGCACTCAAGTGAGTAAAATCTTGCCTGAGTTCTGTAAGCCTCTGTAGCAAATTAATTGTTCCAAGGAGGGGGTCCTGGGAAACTGATTTATAGGCAGTCGGTCAGAAGTACAGGTAATGATCTGAATTTGCAGTTGGCTTCCTGAATGGCAGATGGTACCTCCAGTTTGTGGCCGGTCGGGCCAGAAGCGCAGGTGGTTTTTCGAGCGGCATGGGAAGTGCGGTGGCAGGGTGGCGGGGGGGGGGGGGGGGGGGGGGGGGTGGGCATTCCTGTAGGACTGAACCCGTTCACCTGTGGAATCAATGCTACATCCAGGTACATCGTGTCAGGATCGAGTTAAATTGTAGGATATCCAGCTGGAGTCCACACCATTTGGGTGTGTGTGTGTTGGGGGGGGGGGGAATCTACCCACAAACATTGAAATTGATGACCAGAATCCTAATCATCTGAATTCCTTATTTCTGTCAAATATACAGTACTGGTTTGCAAGTCACAAACCTATGTCATCTATGAATATTGAAACCAAAGAAGAGGGAAGTGTCAGTTATGGCAACCTACCCTTTAATTCTGTCTCCTCTAGTACTCTTGTGATTGTCCCTCCCTTTCCCTTCCCACTGTGACCATTTTAAGTTGGCTGTTTATTACAGGTCTCCAGTATATAAACTCGACACATACTCCAGATACTGGAAAAGAGCAGCTGTAATCATACCATTTTTAAAAGCCTATAATGGCTCCCCATTTTCTAGTGAGTAACATCCAAACTCCATTGCCTGTCATTCAAGGTCCTCCACAAAATGGAATCAGCCCGCTTTTACCAGATCGCTCTGCTCTATGTTCTTGGCTGTAGCCAAATGGATTGATTTGCTGTTTCCTAAGCATCTCACCAATTTCTTCACTTTCAAGCTTTTGCCTGAAAAAGCCCTTTGGAGCTTCCCCCATGAAGTCTTCCCCAGTGCATCCTTTTGTCTAGAAAGAAATCCCTGTCTTCCTTTGCTTAACTCTCTGTGAACTCTTGACCTGTACCTGTTTCAGCATTTGGAGTCATAGTGCAGTATTCAGTGGGGACAGGGGCAGTTGTACCTGGCTGGCCGGGAGGCGGGGCCTGGAGCTGACCCCTCCCTAGTAGTGGGAGCACAGTTGGGGGGAGTTGGAATGACTGGAGAGTGGACATGTGCAGGAGCTTGAGGTCTAAGAACAGTTAAGGTTGAGTCGGACAGAAACGGGGCACTGGGGACCTAGGATGAATAGGAGTCATCCTCAGTAAGTCACAGTAATCCCAGGAAGTGCATACAGGTAGCATCAGAGAGTGTCATCAGGAAGAAGCCTCCTTCTAGAAGCTGCCCTTCTGGGACAATTTGGGGGCAGTTTTCCAGTTCAAGGAACCCCAAACTAAAGAAAAGACATTATACTGTGAAAGTTACTAGAATCGGAAATGAGGGCAGAGGCCAAGGTAGAGTCCATTTAAGGCCTGGAGCTCCAGTAGCAGACTGAGATGTTAAGCAAGTTTCCAGAACAGGAACCTGGGTGTAGTGAAAACGTCAGAATCCTGTACATAAGGATTAAGGCTCCGCAGCAGAACCAAATGAAGAGGAAAGTCTCCTGGGTGCTTATGTCCAGCCTTCCTGGGGCCAGAGTCTGTTAATTTCTTCCTGCCTTAAGTCAGATTCATCCTGGGATCTGAATCAATGTTGGTTTTATAGGTGTGGGCAAGACTTGACACATTCTTTTCTCTCTTATATTTACTTCTGCTATATATATCTCCTCCACTGATCTGCGTGTTTCTGAGGCCAGGGTTTCCTCTGGTTCTCTGTAGGAGAACCATTTACCTAATTTCTGCATTTACCTAATTCAGTGCATTGCGCATAGTGAAAGGGTCTGGCAAATATTTGTTGAGCTAGGAAAGGAATAGACCTGGCTCTCTGGACTGGAAAGATGGGGAATGGGGGTGTGGTTGTTGGGGGATAAAGAAGGAGCTGTGGATTCAAAGAGTATAGTCCTTGGGCGCCTGGCCGGCTCAGTCCATAGAGCATATGACTGTTGATCCCGGAGTCGTGAGTTCAAGCTCCCCTTTTGAGGGTAGAGTTCAAATAAAATGACATGTCATGACATGATATGAAGAAGAATACCCAAAGAGCATAGTTCCGGTCCCAAAGACCTGCACAAACATTGAGTTGAGATGAGAACCCAGAGCCAGGGAAGAGTGAGAGAGATGCCAGTCTAGAGGAGGGTAAGTTGTGTTGAGGGGATAGAAACCCTACTCTGGCAAAATGGGGAGAGAAAGGGACTTGCGTGGGGTCGCCCTGGGTAGCTATGTGTGTGACGGAGATTATGTATATAGAGGTTTTTATATATGCGTGTGTACACACACACACACACACACAAACATGGAGTGAGAGATGTGAGAAAGTGGCTACAAGGGAAAACTTACTAAATATGTAAGTTAGAAGATAGTTACATGCACAGCACGGTGATTATTTACCTTCGGAAAAGATCTGTTATAAGGCTGCTATTAAAAACAAAAACAGGGGCGCCTGGGTAGCTCAGTTGGTTAAGCATCTTCCTTCGGCTCAGGTCATGATCCCGAGGTCCGGGGATCAAGTTTCGCATGGCTCCCTGCTCTGTGAGGAGTCTGCTTGGCCCTTTGCCTGCCACTCTCCCTGATTGTGTTCTCTCTCTCTCAAATAAATACAATGTTCAAGAACAACAACAACAAAAGGCAAGGTCTAGTAAGACATTTGAAATTTGATTTCAATACCAGTGGCAAAAAAAAAAAATCTGTGTACGGTTTTTCAGAAATACATCCACAATTTCAGTGTGTTCTTATTTTCCCATTTTCTTTAATTATAAAATATTTGACATGGAATATGTTCTCAGTGGACTTCTGGCACACAGATTTGGATTAATTATAGTCCTTGGTTGAAGACAACTCTCATCATTGGTCCATTCATAACCCTTTCCAACTCTGTCTTTCTGTCTATCTATGTATTTATCCCTCCATCTATCTAATTAAAATTATAGATAAATAGGGGCGCCTCATTGTGGCTCGGTCTGTGGAGCACGAAACTCTTGATCTCAGGGTCTTAAGTTCAAGCCCTACTTTGGGCATAGAGCTTTATACTGAAGAAAAAATTACAAGCAGATAAGCACGAGTGAACCTATCACGCACTGTGAAATCTACGACTTAGTCAACAATGTTCGTCCAACTGCAAGGTCTTCAACCATTTTATCACTCTGCTCCTGAGCTGAGGTAACCATCTGAATCCTATGTTAATCATTCTCTTGCTTTCCTTGACCTATCTATATTTAGACCTAAAAGTCCATCTTTAATTTTAATTGTTTTTAACTTCTTGTTAAGTTTTTTTTTTTTTTTTAAGTAATCTCTATACCCAATGTGAGGCTTGAACTCATGACCCTGAAATCAAGAGTCACATGCTCTTCTGATTGAGCTAACTGGGAGCCCCAGTTGTTTTTAACTTTTAAGATTTTATTTATTTATTTGTTATAGAGAGAGCACAAGCAGGCAGAGTGGCAGGCAGAGGCAGAGAGAGAAGCAGGCTCCCTGCTGGACAAGGAGCCCGAAGCGGGACTCAAACCCAGGACCCTGGGATCATGACCTGTGCTGAAGGCAGCGGCTTAACCCACTGAGCCACCCAGGCATCCAAGGTTGTTGTTGTTTTTTTTTTTTTTTAAAGATTTTATTTATTTATTTGACAGAGAGAGATAACAGGTAGGAAGAGAGGCAGGCAGAGAGAGAGAGGAGGAAGCAGGCTCCCTGCTGAGCAGAGAGCCCGATGCGGGACTCAATCCCAGGACCCTGAGATCATGACCTGAGCCGAAGGCAGCGGCTTAACCCACTGAGCCACCCAGGCGCCCCCAAGGTTGTTTTTAACTTCTAAAAGAATATTGAGTTGTATGGAGTATTTGCGGACTTGATCTCTTAGTATTGTGTTGCTAAGACTTGTCCTTGTGAGTATGTGTTGCTGTAGTTTATTTTGACGGGGTATAATAATCCATTGTATGAATGTGCTATGGTTGGTCAGTCTCTTTTTCTGTCAATGAATATTTAGGTTGTTTTGGGATTTTTGCTATTGAGAACAATACCACTGTGACACTATGTGTATGTGTCTCCCAAGATAGAGGGGTTTCTCTGTAATATATTTAGGAGTAGAATTACTGGATCATAGGGAATATGACTGTTGAATTTTGTGATATAAGATCAAACAATTTCCTAAGATGGTTATATTGATATGCTTCTAACAGTAATATATAAAGGATTCTCTTGATCTTTATCCTTTTTGGTAGTTGGTATTGCCAGACTTTTAAAAATTTTTGCCAACTAATGGGTGTAAAGTAGCATCACATTGTGATTTTCCTGTGAATTTCCCTGATCATTACTGGTGTTTAGTATCTATTAACAAGTCCATTGGGCGTATGTGTTTTCTCTTCTGCAAAGTGTCTGTTTATGCCTGTCTTAGTCCCTTCTGGCTGCTATAGCAGAATACCATAGACTGGGTAGCTTATAAACAACAGAAATGTATTTCTCATGGTTCTGGAGGCTGAGAAGTCCAAGATCAAGGTGCTGGCAGATTTGATGTCTGGTGAGAGTCTACTTCCTGTTTTGTATATGACCATCTTCTCATTGTGGATGGAAAGGGAGTTCTCTGGGATCTTTTTTTATGAAGTCACCAATATCGTTCATGAGGGCTCCACCCTCATGACTTAATCACCTCCCAAAGGCTCTATATCCTTATACCATCACATTGAGGGTTACAATTTCAACATTCAAATTTTAGGGGGACACATTTAGTCCGTGACAATGAATTTTGTCCATTTTCTGTTGGGTTGCTTGTGTCGTTCTTATTCACTTGTAGGGGTTCTTTATATATTCTTGTTGTCTTAATTGCAAATATTTTCTGCCAGTTTGTAATTCAGGAGGAGGACTATATCTGGGCTTGCTGGTCTATTCTAGTACCATATCATTGTCCTAATTACTATAACTTCATAATTAGTCCTGAGATCTGGGAGACCAATCTGTTCTACTTCAGAAGTATTCTGGCTATTTTGGGTTCCTTCCTTTTAAAGCTGTAAAGACGTTGTTCTCATCTGGGAGTGATATGATATCACCCCCTCCCCCTGAGACATTGGCAGTGTCTGTAGTCATTTTTGATTGTCCAACCTGGGATGGGGGACAGATTTGTCTGGGCATAGCTAGGTAGAGGCCAGGGATGCTGTAAGACATCCTACAATGCAACAGTACAACTCACCAGGACAAAGAATTATTTGGCCCCATTGTCAACACTGTCAAGGGTAAGAAGCCCTGATACAAAGTTTAGAATCAGCTTATCAGGAAAGGAACCCTCTGGATTTTTTTTTTTTTTTTAAGATTTATTTATTTATTTGAGAGAGCGAGAGAGCAAGTGGGGTGGTGGGGGGAAGGCAGAGGGAGAGGGAAAGAGAGTCTCCAGCAGACTCCCTACTGAGCGCGGTGCCAATGTGGGGCTCAACCTCACCACTCCCCACCCCCCACCAGATCATGACCCAAACAGAAACTCAGAGTCCAGAAACCAAGAGTCGGATGCCCAACCAACTGCACCACCCAGGTGCCCCCTGCCCCTACTGGAATTCTGATTGGAATTGCAATGAATCTACAGATACTAAGTATGTGAATCATTTCTAAGTGTGTTTCCTTTTTTTCCAAGAGCCAACTTTCAGCTCTGTTAGTCTATTCTATCTTTGTTTTTGATTTCATTGATATTCATTCTCACTTGCTTTTATTTTTTCTTCTGCTTTCCTTGGATTTATTCTTTCTGTTTTTTAACTTAAGTTGGATAATTAATTAATTTTAAGCCTTTCCTGTTTTCTACCTTAGGCATCTAGGGCTATAAAAGTTGTTATAGTGCATAACAATAAAATTAATATCTGGGAACTAAATACCTATCTTTTGTTTTCTGATTCTGAACACTTCCTTTTCATCTTTTCCTTATTAATAGCATATTTTGCCACTTCTCTTTTTGTTACCCATTCCTGATCTTTATAGGACTGTTATTTCTTTATACGTGGTCTTTTGTCTGGGGGTTTCTCCCCCCCACCAAGGATCTTAAGAGAGAGAGAACACATGCATGTGTGAGGGGGAGGAGCAGAGGGAGAGGGAGAGAGAGAAAAATCTCAAGCAGACCCCACACTGAGAGTGGGGCCCAATGCAGGGCTCAACCCCATGACCCCAAGACCATTATCTCAGGTGAAATAAAAAATCAGATGCCCAACCGACTGAGCCACCCAGGCACCCCTTGTCTGAGCATTTCTTTCTTCCTTTCTTTCTTTCTTTTTTTTTTTTTAAGATTTTATTTATTTATTTGACAGAGATCACAAGTAGGCAGAATGGCAGGCAGAGAGAGGGGGGTGGGAAGCAGGCTCCCCTCTGAGCAGAGAGCCCGATGTGGGGCTCGATCCCAGGACCCTGGGATCATGACCTGAGCCGAAGGCAGAGGCTTTAACCCATTGAGCAACCCAGGCACCCTGTCTGAGGGTTTCTTATCTGCTTGCTGTTGCCATTAAAATACTGTGACTTTGTCATATCTGGGTCTCCTTATTGGTTAGAGTCAACAAGTATGTATTTTATGGTAGGAGTTATAGGGCTCAAAAAAATTAGAAAACCTCATTTTTATCCTCAAGGAGGTAATAATTTTATTCAGAAAGCTGAGACTTAAAAAAAATAGATAACAAAACCAGAAAAATGACGTCTAGAATTCTGTCTAATTATGTAAGCTAGAAATTGGCAAAATTCTCAGCCAAAACCTCACATCAATACTTCTTGTTTTGGTTCATGGAATGTAGAATAAGGTGATCTTTAGCTGAGTTTCTAAGATGCACAGACTGTTAGATTTACTTATAATGTCATTTCATTTTTCCTCTTTTAAAAATCTAATATTCAATTTTAAGACCAGAAGCAGTTTTGAGATAAGATCATTTATAGCAGTGGTGCTTAACTTTGGCTGCCCATCAGAATCCTAGGGAGTTTTAAATACATATCAGTGCCCAATTCCAGGGTAATGAGAATCACCTAGAGTGCTTGTTTAACATAGAGATTTCCACACACCTGCTCTGAGAGTTAAATTTAGTAGGTTGGGGGCAAGGCCCTGGACTCTGAATAATTAGTGAGTGCTCTAGGTGATTCTTGGGATCAAGCCAATTTGGAAAACACTTTTTTTTTTTTAAGATTTTATTTATTTATTTGAAAGACAGAGATCACAAGTAGGCAGAGAGATAGGCAGAGGGAGAGGAAGGGAAGCAGGCTCCCTGCTGAGCAGAGAGTGGGGCTCTATCCTAGGACCCTGGACTCATGACCTGAATTGAAGGCAGAGGCTTTAACCCACTGAGCCACCCAGGCACCCCATGGAAAACACTGATTTAGACCAGTGCTTCTCAAAACTTTCATATGCACATGAATTGTCTGGGCCTCTTGTTAAAATGAAGATTCCGATCAAGTGGGTTTGTGGGTGGCATGAGAGTCTATGTTTTGGACAAACACTTGGATGTTGCTGAAGTTGCTAGGCCACCCTTTGAGTAGTGAGGATTTCGAACAATTTTGTTCGGTATGACTTGCTTTGAGATAGAAATGTTCTACACTGTCCAATACCACAGCCACTAGGCACATAGAATTGTACATCCCTGAAATGAGGCTAGTAGGACTAAGGGACTGAATTTTAAAGTATTTTATTTCATTTTAATTCATTGAAATTGAAATTGAAATTGAAATAGCTACGTGTGGCTAGTGGCTACTATTCTGGCCAGATTTAGAACAAACATTCTTCAGGGGAAACTTGGTGAAAGAAGTCTAGAATCATTTCAGGTTAGTAAAGTTAGGCTTGTTAGTCAAAACTTTGATTTAGAAATCAGTATTCTCATATAGTAAAAACTGTGGGTGTATATTATTCCTGGAAGCCTCAATAGGCATGTTGTCTTTATAGTGCACTTTCTAGGAAATTTCTATTTATCTCAGCCTTTGCAATTTGGCTAGTAAAATTTGTTTCAAAAATTTGTTTCTCATTTACAACGTCTTCCAGAATCCTCAACATTTAAGAAAGGGCATTAGGATAACTCATTTATTGAAATAGTTGTTGTTGAGAAAAGTCCCCCTAAAATCATCCTGAATGTCCGATTCAGAACTGGTAAAACATATTTGGGACTGTTGGCAGCTCTGTTTACCAAGGATTTAAAATACTTAAGGCTGTTCACACCAAAAAACATTTGCAGTCATTTCCTTAGAGAGGCCGCCAGAAAGTTGGCCCATCCTGCACTGCCAAAATGTTTTATAAAAATTGAGAGCTCGCCTGTTATTTGTGGAAACTGTGCTAGCAAATGGATAGACGGCAAGGACCTGATTGTTCCTGACACTAAACCTTTAATGCGTTGTGTCATGCTTTGGAAGCTTGTGGACTCGGGCTTGGTATATTTTTTCCCCCTTTCCTAGCTGACACTATGTAATAAAAAAGGTTTGGCACACTGGGTTTCCACAAAGCATCTGAACAAAACCACAGCTTTCCATCTTCTTTTCTCAGGCACCTGGATTGAGGTCCCTGGCACTAGAGGGAAGAAGAGAGACCACTGAGAGCACCAGGGCTTTCAAGACCCGCTGGACCCCAGGCTTTAGACCATGTGGTTGACTGACTTCCTCCCCCTAGATGCCTAGAGGCAAGGTTTGGAAAGATGGCTTGCTGAGAGTGTGTGAAGAAGAGTGCGGTGGAAATTTCCAGAAGCCAGGAGCTATAGAACTTCTTTAAGAAAAGGAGGAAAATGTTCTCTAAGTGAATTTCACGTTAGCTTGTCTAATTTCACTGTGTCCTATATTGATAGTTTGTAGGATTTTACATGAAGGGTTATTTTTATTCATTTATGTACACATGTAAGGGTCCATTTGCTCAACAAATGAATACCCATGGGTGCCTATAATCAATGTGTTAACCTCCCCGATAGATCGCTTGTTTGTCTGTGGACTGTATGCTTCTAGCACAGGACCTGGCATGTAGTAGGCTCAGTAAATACTTCTGGCCCGAATAAGAAATGAACGTGCAAGGTGTTGTGTAGCTGCATTATGATGCCAGATACTGGCTTTAGGCAGATAGTTTGGACCAGCCTGAGAGGGGTTATGGCTGGCTCACCGGTGGGGTGGTTTTCCACTCACTGTACAGTCCAGTGCACTTTAAATTAGTCACAGTCCCAGAAAGGGGCAGAGCCAAATGTAATCCAGATCGCCCGACTCCTCATGCTTTCTCTCTTATTCTCTAGTCAGGAACTGTGTACGTTGGAAACAGAGGTACTACTATAAAACATGTATGGAATAATTTGAACTGTGGTTGTATCTTTCTGAATTCAAGCCTTTGAATGCCACAGTGCCTAAAGCATTGCCTTTTATTCTTTCCATCTCCATGTTCATGAACTTGACATTACTGTTGCTCTCCATTTAAAAAAATCTTGACCAGAGGCTGTAGATTCTAAAGCATTCTTAATTTATCCTATTATTTCAAAGAAGTAATTTAAAATATTTTAAAAGAGTAAGGCTTTCTTTTCGAGTTTCTCTGTTGTGTTTTGTTTTGTTTTTTTTCCCATGGGTTTAGACAGTGTTTCTGGATCTTTTCTTTTCTTTTTCTTTTTATTGAGGTGTAATTGACATGTGATGTTATATTAGTTTCAGGTGTACAACATAATGATTCAATGTTTGTATGTATTGCAAAATGATCGCCACAATAAGTCTAGTTAACCTCCATCACCACATACAGCTATAAAATGGGGTTTTTTTGTGATGCAAACTTTAAGATCTGCTCTCTTAGCAACTTTCAGATATGCAACATAGTATTAGTAACCAGAGTCAGTACACTGTACATTATGTCTCCAAGACTTGTTTATCTTAAAACTGGAATTTTGCACCTTTTGACCACCTTGACCCATTTCAGCCTTCCTGGATCCCTGCTCCACAGCCACCAATGTGTTCTGTTTATGAGTTTGGTTTTCCTAATGTGTGTTTTTCAATGAAGCAGTGTTGGTTCCACATTTACGCCTTTTGAATTACTTAAAAAATATGTTTGCTCTTCTGGCTGCCTCTTTTGAGCATGGTCTTTTTTCTGGAGGTTTTTCTTTATTTTGCCTAAACCCTTCCGAGTTATTGTCAGTCTTAAATATCTGCTTTGGGCAACCTTGATGAACTAACAGTGAGGCATTGCAAACTTTAACCTTTATCAAAACCCCCTAGAGGACTTGCTAAAACTCGGATTGCTATCCCCCACTTCAGTGGCATTTCTGGTTTAGTGCATCTGGGGTGAGGCCCGAGACTTGGCCAGCCTGCCTTTCTTTCTTTCTTTCTTTCTCTCTCTCTCTTTCTTTCTTTTTTAAAGATTTTATTTATTTATTTGAGAGAGAGAGAGAACATGAGCAGAGAGAGGAGCCGAGGCAGAAGAAGAAGCAGACTCCCCACTGAACAGGGAACCCCACGTGGGGTTCAATCCCAGGACCCTGAGATCATGATCCGAACCAAAGGCAGATGCCCAACTGACTAAGCCACCCAGGTGCCCCAGAGACTTGGCATTTCTGACAAATTTCCAGATGAAGCAGATACTGCTGGTCTGAGGACCACACTTGGAGAACTGCTGACCTCAAAGATTGAGGCACTGCACATCAACATTTGCTGATACCATAAAATGAGAGACAACCAGGCATTATGTGCCTCCTGATGGAAGAACATAGTATGTACCACCTAGGAAGCAATCTTGCAGGGGGAAAAAAAAATAGAACTTGAATCTTACCAAGCTCTAAATTACCAATATCTAGGAAATACAGGGGATAGAGTAACACATTAAACTATGGGGATGCAATTAGCAAAGTCTAGACCATGGGAAACCAAGATTGTTCAACTAATAAATTGCAGGAAAAAAGAGAGAAGGAGAAGGAGAGACCTCAAAGGTATATCATTCAATTGCAGTGGGTGGGCCTTATTTGCATCTTTTTTTTTTAAACCTAAGGTGTAAAAAGATACATTATATTTTATCCAACAACTGAGAATTTGAATAGTGAATGGATATTTGATGATGTTAAGAAATTCTTTATAATTATGTGCTGAAATATAATTATTTTTAATTATGGTATTATGGTAGAGAGGATAATGCCTTTCCCCTACATCCTAATCCCTGGAACCTGTGAATATGTGGCAAAAGGGATGTTGCAGATGTGATTATGGATCTTGAATGGGGAAATTATTTGGATTACCTGCTGTGTCCAATATAATCACAGGGACCTTATGAAAGAAAGAGGGGTTAGGAGAGTCCAAGTCAGAGCAGATGGGACAACTGAAGCGAAGGTCAGGGTGAGAGAGAGGGAGATTGGAAGATGCTACACTCTGGCTTTGAAGATGGAGGAAGCAGCCACAAGCCAAAGAATGCAAGTGGTGTCTAAAGCTAGAAAAGGCAAAGAAACTTATTCTCCTCTAGAGCTTCTGAGAAGAACACAGCTCTTCCTACCCATTTTGGACTTCTGACCTTTGGAATTATAATATCATAAACTTCTGGGGGTTTTCTTTGTTTTGTTTAAAGATTTGATTTTGGGGGTATCGGGGTAGCTCAGTTGGTCAAGCAGCTGACTCTTGATTTCGGCTCCGGTCACGATCTCCATCCTCCTGCACTCAGCGGGGAGTCAGCTTGAGGGCTTCTCTCTCTCTCTCTTTCTGCCCCTCCCACTGCTCCTCAAACATTCTCAAATAAATAAATCTTAAAAGGTTTTAGAGGTGGCTGGGTGGCTCTGTCGGTTAAGCATCTGCCTTCAGCTCAAGTCGTGATCCCAGGGTCCTCTGCTGCCCCTCCCCACTGCTTGCATGCTCGCGCACACTTTCTCTCTCAAATAAATAAAATCTTCTTTTTAAAAAATATTTAATTTATTTATTTGACAGACAGAGATCACAAGTAGGCACAGAGGCAGGCAGAGAGAGAGAGAGAGAGAGGAGGAAGCAGGCTCTCTGCGGAGCAGAGAGCCCGATGTAGGACTCGATCCCAGGACCCTGAGTAAATAAAATCTTTTTTAAAAAATCTGGTTTAGAAAAAGATTTTACTTTTTAAAAAGTTTAGAAAAGTGTTACTTAATCATTTGATAGAGAGAGAGAGAGAGAGAGAGAGAGCACAAGCCGGGGGGCGGGAGAGGGAGAAGCAGGCTCTCCATGGAGCAGGGAGCCTGTTGCAGGCCCAATCCCAGAATTTTTAAGTGACTGAGCCACCCAGGTGCTCCAAAAAGATTTTATTTTTAAATAGTCTCTACACCTAACAGGGCCTTGAACTCACAACCCCCGGATCAGGAGTCAGAGGCTCCCCACACTGAGCCAGCCAGGTGCCTCTAAATTTCTGTGGTTTCAATCTGATAAGTCTTTGGTAATTTGTTATAGCAGCAATAGAACAGTAATACAGTTACGTATAGAGAGTCCACTTTTACTACTTAAAAAAAATTTTTTTTTTAAGAGAGTGTGTGTGCACATGCATGAGCAGGGGGCGGGGAAGAGAGGGAGAGAGAATCCTAATCAGACTCCATGCTCAGCTCAGAGCACTGTGTGGGGTCCAATCTCATGACCTGAGCTGAAACCCAGAGTCAGATGCTTAACTGATCGAGCCATCCAGCTGCCCCTAAGGAGTCATCTTTTAGTGATACACAACTAAATGTTTACAGAATCAATGATATAATGTCTAGAATTTGTTTCAAAATACTAGGGGTCAGGGTAGATGACAGAGAGGTTTGGATGAGACAGGATTATCCATAATTGTGGGCTCTCAGTGATGGGTGCATAGGGTCCATTATACTATCCTACTTTTGTGCATTTAATGTATTTATTTTTATTATTTTATTTTTATTTTTTTAAAAATATTTCTCCACTTCTAAATTTTTTAAAAATGTATTTATTTTTAAAAGATTTTATTTATTTATTTTAGAGGGAGAAAGGGAGGGCAAGTGGGGGGAGGGGCAGCGGGGGAGGGAGAGAGAGAATCTCAAGTAGGCTCCATGCCCAGTGTGGACAGAGCCCGACACAGGGCTCGATCTCATGACCCTGAGCTGCAATCAAGAGTTGATCACTTAAATGACTGAGCCACCCAGGTGCCCCTTTATTTTTAAATTTTTATATTTAAGTAATCTCTACACCCCACTGGGGGCTCAAACTCACAAACCCGAGATCAAGAATTGCATGCTCCACTGACTGAGCCAGCCAGGTACCCCTACTTTTGTGTATTTTAAAAATTAAACACACATACACGCATAAGAAAAAAAAATAAATGAGTCGAAGTATTATGACTTAAAAGACTAAGAAGACTTAGGTTGGTGAAATCCAAGCTGTACTAGGAGTGGTAACACAGCCAGAGTGAAAGTATTATTAGGACCAGTAGTGGGAGGGGCCATTTATCAGGGTGGCACGGAGACTGAAGAGGACCAAAGAAGACCAGCCCTGGAAAGACAGGGGATGGAAGGGGAATGAATGGTGTGAGACCCCTGGGAAGTGGAAGATGTAAACCAGCGAAGATAGCAGTATGTCCAGAAGAGTGGAAGAGTGAATTGAGCCAGTCAGGGAGCAAAGGCACTGCATACTTCACAGGGCAAAAAAATGCTGCTGTGTGCTCTTAGGCTCCCAATCACCTTGGCCTTCAAGTGTGGGCAGGTGACTATTTCTACCCATCATTTTTCCAGTGCTCTTGAATTCATACTCCCCCAATTGTACTCTTCTTTTTGTCGGATACTGTGGCCTCCTATATCCATTATTACCTATGTTAGTTTGCCTTTCAACTTTTCCAGTCAATTTCGCTTGGTTGTTTGCTTTAGTTTTCACTTGCGTGTTTTTGGCAAGGCAAGGGCAAGCAACAAACAAAAGCCCAAATCTGTGGGATATATGGAGTGCAAAGAGGTCTCCCAACTACCATGTTTTTGTTTTTGTTTTTAACAAATCTGTATTAGACAGCGGACCCAAAAGAGAAGGGTCAGTAGTTTACCTAGACAGCACCTGGCACAGGTATGAGGCGAAACCTGCCCTTGGCTTCGAACAAAGCAAAGCTTTCACTGTCAGAATAATAAGGTTTAACATAATTGGAGGCCAAATTACTGCCTTAAAGAGAACTCATCATAAGAAGAAAGAGAAAATAATTGTAAGACAAATTACAGTAGCTTTAATAAAGAACAGCTTGGGGACGCCTGGGTAGCTCAGTTGGTTAAGCAGCTGCCTTTGGCTCAGGTCATGATCCCAACGTCCTGGGATCGAGTCCCACATCGGGCTCCTTGCTCAGCAGGGAGCCTGCTTCTCCCTCTGCCTCTGCCTGCCTGTGCTCGCTTTCTCACTCTCCCTCTCTCTGACAAATAAATAAATAAAATCTTAAAAAAAAAAAATTAAAGAACAGCTTGTGGAAAAGAGGGGACAGCGAGATTGTCTGCAAGACTTGGTAAGTATGAGGGTGGTGCTTCAACATCAGGGCCGAATCTTGGAGACATGCCTTGAAGTGAAAGAAGCCAGACACCAAAGAGGATATACCGTGTACCGTGTAAGTCCATTGACAAGATAGCCAAGAACAGGCAAAACTAATCTATAATGACATAAGCCAGAATAATGGTTACTTGGTTGGCAGGGGTGGGAGTGGGGGGGTGGGGAGGTGGGGGGGTGGGGGGAACAGGGGTTGTTCTTGACTGGGAGGAGTCATAAGATTTTCTGGGGTGCTGAAAATTATACCTTGATGTCAGTGTGAGTACATTAGTGTGTAAATGTGTACAACTTAATTGAGATGTACATTTATGATTTGTGCACTTTATTGCACGTAGGTTAAAGTTCAGTTAAAAAAAAAGTCCAGGACAATACCATACTTGTTTTTGTTTTTAATTAAAAATTTTTTTAAAAAGATTTTATTTATTAGAGAGAGAGAGAGAGCGTGCATGTGCATGCGAGAGAGCATGAGCAGGGGGCGCGGTGGGGGTAGGGGCTGAGGGAAAGGGAGAAGCAGACTCCCCGCCAAGCAGGGAGCAGAACATGGGGCTGGATACCAGGGTCCTGGGATCATGATGGGAGCCAAAGGCAGATGCTTAACTGACTGAGCCCCCCAGGTGCCCTGCTAGTGGATTGGTTGGAGTGCCCTTAGGAGGTTGTCAGTCCAGCTGGCTCAAGTGCTTGCTCTGGTCCTCATCCGCCTCCCTGTGACCATCAAACCCTAACCGCTCTGACTGTTCCCAGCCTCTGCCCACTGCAACCCAGGCTCTCCAGGTCGACGACTGGTGGCCCGCTACCACTTGCCTCATGTCAGGCTGATCTCAGGCTGCAGAGGTGTGACTTCGGTTGGGAGAGGCGAGCAGAACGTTCCCACGTTGCCGCAGCAGCTGGCAGAGTTAGTTGCAAGGATGTGCAGCCCTCTACCACTTTTCTTTTCTTAAAAAAATATTTTATTTATTGATTTGACAGAGAGAGAGAGAGAGAGATCACAAGTAGGCAGAGCAGCAGACAGAGTGAAAGGGGGAAGCAGGCTCCCTGCTGAGCAGAGAGCCTGATGCGGGGCTCAATCCCAGGACCCTGAGATCATGACCTGAGCTGAAGGCGGATGCTTAACCCACTGAGCCACCCAGGCGCCTCCTCTACCTTTTCTTAAAGGTGCCCCGTCATTCACTGAATAAGGTTCAAACACGTTAGCCTGGCCCTCAGCGTCCTCTTGAAACAGACTCCTTATTTTGTTTGGCACAATGAACCTTTTACTGTTCAAACACCAGGCAAGAACTTCATTACTTTGCACACATGCTGTCCCCTGTGACCTTCCACATCTCTTTGGCACACTTTTCATTTTCCCCTTTTCAGTTCAAATGTCACCTTTTACCCTCTTAAGAAAGAGGCACGTAGGGAACTAATAATTGTGGGGTGAATCAACAGGCGGCTTTTAGGTGCTTTTCATACATTTCCTTCTCTCACCTTCACTCTAAGACAGTTTCTCCAGTTCATTTTATCACTCTCATTTCGCAGTATTGTAGCGACTTGATTCCATATAACAGGCTGTGAAACCTGTAGTTGCCATACACAGTGCCTTAAAAAAAAGACTGTATTTATTTTTTATCTGAGAGAGAGAGAGATCGAGAGAACAAGTGGGAGGAGGGGAAGAGAGAGAAGCAGGCTCCCTGTGGAGCAGGACCCTGGAATCATGATCCCGGCCAAAGGCAGTTGCTTAAGCGACTGAGCCACCCAGGCCCCCCACACAAGTGCCTTGAATATAAATTCTCAAAGGCCTTACAGAAATGTTTGCAGACCCTACCGTGTCATCTCAGTCGGTTGGCTCGATATATGAAAAGAAGCATTTCAATAATGGTCCCAGCAGGAACAGGAAGTACAGTCACATGCGATTTTGAAGAGAATTGAATGAATTATTTACAGACGTGTGGGGAGGTTTAAGGATCTAGCAAGGGATGCTGAAGTTGCTCAGGGATTGGGAAAAACTGTTCCTGTTCCTCCCACTTCCTGAAGACCCAGTGAGGACAACCCCAGAAAGGGGAGCCTTTGCTCAGAGCTGTCACGGAGCCACTGCTGACTGCCAGACTGAGGTCCTAGGCAGGAAGTGCTTGGGAAAGAACTCTGCGCCTCCCCCCTCCCCAATACGTGACTTCAGTTACTCCTGATGGTACATGCTATTGGCCAAACCAGCTGTGGAGTGTGATACACTACTGAAGGTTAAGTCCCCTGGTGCACAGAATAAGGCAAAGAAGGGTGGAAATTCATGGGGGTGGAGGACGGCTCCAATGCAGAATAACCAGCACAGAAAGTATAAAATCAGAAGTAATAAATGTTTTAATTAAATGTGCAAAGGACTGTCAACTGACCAGCTGCAATTTCATTCATCTAGTTATACAATATTACATGGGACATCTAAAAATGTTTGCTATGAGGCGGCTCGGTTGGTTAAGTGTCCAACTCTTGGCTTTGGCTCAGGTCATGATCTCAGGGTGGTGGGGTCCGGCTCAGTGGAGAATCTGAATCTCTCCCTCTCTCTGCCCCTCCGCTGCACTCTCTCTCTCTCTCTCAAATAAATAAATCTTTAAAAAAATGTTTGATATAATGAAGGGTGTGATAAGAGACCGTACTTTTGAACATCCTAAAATCTCTGTGAGCACTTTCACTCACTCACTCTCTCTCTCTCTCTCTCTCTCTCTCTCTCCTCTTTGGACTGAGTGTTAAGATCCTGGAGTGTTGAATTTGTCTTAGACATTTTGGTATCCTCACCGGTAGCAGAGCTGGATACGACAAGCATTCAATAAATGTTTCATGTTTGAATGAAGGACTGAGTGAATGTAATAATGGCCAAGTGTAGTGTATAATGTTCATTGAGTTTATGCCAGTTTTCAGGGCATATAAAATACTTGACTTAGCCAAAGTCAGCTTCATATATTTTTATATATTTCATATATTTAATTGGTAAAAGGCTAATCTATGTTTTTTTAAAAAGTGTGAGATCGGGATGCCTGGATGGCTCATTTGGTTAAGTGTCTGCCTTCAGCTCAGGTCATGAACACAAGGTCCTGGGATCGAGTCCCACAATGGGGTTCTTGCTCAGTGAAGAGCCTGCTTCTCCCTCTCCCTCTGCAGCTCCCCCTACTTGTGCTCTCTTTCTCTCTTGCTCTGTCAAATAAATAAATAAAATCTTAAAAAAAAATGTGGGATCCATTAAGGAAAGACCATGTTCATTTGTTTTTTTTTTCTGATGGATTTGAATAGCACTTTCTCATCCGTGAAGTAAGTGTGGCAGACTCTATTATCTTTAGTTTTAAAATGAAAAAAAAAAAAAAAAAGCTGAGGCATGGAAAGATTCTAAGGAAATCTAATTAGTGGATGATAAACTTAAGATTCAAGACAAGCGTTCAGATCTCCTGATACAGCTTTATCCTTCGGCAAGACCGTCTTGTTAGACTAGAGTCTTTCTTCACATCATGGACTTCAATATTTTTCCAAGGAAGTTACTATTTTGAAGTTAGGAAAAGAGGTTTAATGTAATGATCAACAATAACACTAGAAACAACTTATATCTTACTGAAAAGTGTTATTGGTTTAATAGGGGAAAAAGGGCAATTTATTAGAAACAAGGATCTGAAGATGTTTGTCAACTCAATTACTATGCTAATTTGTTATTTAGTACCTACTATATGGATTTTTTTCACTAAAGTGAAAATACGACTGGTGAGTTTACCAGGAATACCTCAGATCTCTCGCCTCTGCCAGGTTTAGTTAGGTTTCTGTGTTTTGAGGAGAAAGCAGCGCGTGAAGTGGGAAAACTAGAGGGAGTCTTCACTAATCATCCTGACACGTTAACTTTACCTATGCAATATCATTTCAGTATAAACAGGCGTGCTGATGGAAATCTAGATTCAATTTTGCTTATCTAGGAAAGAAGACCATCTTTTTATTCTGATGGACTACTATTAAATTCTAAAGAAATGTACAAAAGGAAGTAATCAAACGCACTTTCAATATAGGGGTATTTTGCTTTGGGTTTGGGCAGGGTGAGGATGACCTTTTTAAAGGTTGTCACACGTTTTGGGCTGAGTTAGAACTATAGGAGCAAATGGGCAGAAACAAATCTGAGACTTGAAAACTAATCATGAAAATTTGGATTTTATCTGCCTTAATTCTTATTCTTTCGTTCAGGTACTCTCCTTCTCATATTTTCATGGCAAAATTAATTGAATGTCCTAATAGTAAGTACTCATTCATCCATTCAGTCATTTAACAAATATTTACCAAATTGCTATTATGTTCAAGGTGCTGCCGTATAATGTAAAAGAAACAGATAGTCTGACCCATGCTAACAGCATTAAAAAGCAGTCTAAAGTTTATTTTGGCAAAGTGGGAAAAGGAAAGGCAGAGTATAAGTACATAAAAGAATTATTATTAAATGCTTATACACATAGTCTATGATGAAAATATATGATTCAGGACAGGGTAAAAGGGATAGGAAAGGTTTAGGTATGTGTATGTTCAGAAGCTGATTCGGCCGCTTATTTGCCTTTTAATACTCAATTTCCTCATCTATAAAATGAGAATAAGGGTACCTACCTCAAGACCATTGTGAAAGAATATGATGAAAATTGACAATTATGTATGTAAAGAGGCTAGCAGAATTCTCAGCAATGGTAGCTGTCATCATTATCAATAACTCATAGTTAATGTAACAGAGTTACACTTCTATACATGCTTTGATGAACATAGTTACTGATAAGATGTTCTGATACAATGTGAAATACGTTTTTAGAGAAAGGGCTTTAGTAATTTCTTATTAAAAACAGGAATATGGGAAATAGATGAGGTGCCTGTCAGATAAGGGATTGAACACAGAGTAGTATTTCTACAACTTGATAGAGTCCATAGATGTAAAAAATGCATAAGTGATGACCCAAGTCTTTCTAATATAGAATGTAGAGATGAATTTCAAATATTTCCATTGCATCAGGATTAGAAAGACAATGGCCAGTAGTTAAAAATTTAAGTCCCCTCATCCCTCCAAGCCCTGCTCTAGCCCATACTAAGGGTCTGCTTAGATTTAACCTGTTTTAATTTTTTTTTCACTTAAAGATACCTTTCTGGCTTTTAAAAACATTTTTGAACCTTCATCTTGGACCATTTCAACATTCCCCTCTATATGGTATATATTACACAATCGCTGAGGCCAAATCTTTCTTTAATATTTGCATAACAGTGGCGTAGGTTTTCTGTTTCGCTTTAAAGTTTCTATGAAATTTGCACTAACATTTATTTCGGCTGTTTGATTTTGTGCCAGTCGTCCATCCTTAGATACAATTAAAAAATCCTTGGGGCGCCTGGGTGGCTCAATGGGTTAAAGCCTCTTCCTTCAGCTCAGGTCATGATCCCAGGGTCCTGGGATCGAGCCCCATGTTGGGCTCTCTGCTAAGCAGGGAGCCTGCACGCCC
The DNA here is from genome assembly GCF_009829155.1 of Mustela erminea. NCBI lineage: Eukaryota > Metazoa > Chordata > Mammalia > Carnivora > Mustelidae > Mustela > Mustela erminea. The sequence goes on along the minus strand of NC_045635.1, from coordinate 14,243,257 downwards.
CCTCCGTCCCCACCCCGCTTCTTTCTACTTGTGATCTCTGTCAAATAAATAAAATCTTTTAAAAAAATCCTTTAATTTGGCCTTTAATATGGCAAAAGCCCTATATGAAAATAATTTCTGTGTTGTGGAAAAATGAATATGTTTTTCTTTTTTTCTTTTTAAGTTTTAGGCTTCAGTTTCCTAATTATGACTTTAAAAATACAGTATGCCCTATATACTAAGTTAAGGCGCTCACAAATGAAAAGCCCACAGCCAGCTTTTCAGAGTTGGAGAGAGAAGGCCTGCCAATGGGTTACCTTTTGCTAACACAGCACATTGTATTATTTTTCAAACAAAAGTTTTAAATCTGCTTATATCCAACCTCACAACGAGGGATGTTTTTCTCGTTTTGTTTGCTACATTCTGTACGGGGAGAGTCATGGGCTGTTTCGGGGTTATTTTTACGACCGCCCCTTCCCCTCCGTGCGACCTCCACCACCTGCACAACCGCTCTCCTCTGGGCAAGGAAGATAATGCAGAGGAGACCCCAGAAGGCATTCTCGAGGACGCTCCCAAGCACTCTCAAACCAGCGAGCAAATTACTTCCCCCTCCGGGTTAACCTAGTCCCGTTAGCTCAAGCATGGGTTTAGAGGAACAACTAAATTCAGACTGTGGAGCTGGAGGGAAATGCGTGGCAAAAGCCCATGGGGGGAAAAACTGTTTCAAGGAATATGCGGCAGCCCGCGGAGGAGTGGCTTTGCTCAAACTGCTCTAAAGTTGCATTTTCCTTGTTCATCGAACTTGCTTCAGTTCCTAGGGAAGAGCCTGGCTTTTCGGTGCGTGGCCAGTGTGGGTGGTGACCGAAGAGTCAAAGGCGATAGCCAAGGGGAGCGAGTTCCTGCGATGGAACTTGACGCGGACCCCGGGGTCTCAGCTGGGGGCCCATCATCGTCTTGGGTGCAAGCCACGGGCTTCTTTTTGGCGGGAGGGCAGATGGTGGGGGGAGGATACAGGAAAACTACCCAGGGCTTTCCTGGGTTTGCAGCGTCCCCGTCGCCTGCCGCCGCTCACGCTGCCTTCCGGCGAAGCCCCCAGCTCGGGCCCCGCACGCGGCAGCGGTCATAGGGCGTGTTTGCGGCAACCGCAGGGCACGCGGGCCAGCCGGGGCGGGGGCGGGGCGGTGGTGGCGGTTGCGGGGCATGCGCGGCTCCGCGCGCGGCTTCTCAAACATGGCGGCGGCGGTGTGAAGACCGGTACCGGCTCGCGGGACCAGTGTGACAATTTGGCTCCTTTCGCTGGCGAGACCCGAGGTGCGTGGCGACTCCGGGCCCCGTGAGGAGCAGAGAGGCGGAGCCGTGGCATCCGGTCTCTGGTCGTTGTCCGAGGGCGGGCGGGTGGCCGGGCGCCCTCCGCGGCGCGTCCCGCGCGAGTAACGCCCCCTTACCGCCCCGCGGGGTCCGGCCTTAGCTCGGCCCCGCACCCCAGTTGCCCACCTTTGGCAGCCTCACCCCAGAGGCCAGGGCTCCCCTGCCCCACCTAGCGCTCTCCACGATGCCCCACAGCTGCTTTTGCGCAGCCCCTCGCATTCCCCCGGGGCCCCGTCGCCAGTCGCGGGCCCATCCCTTGCGCCGCGTTTGGTTGCCGTGTTGCTCTCTAGCCGCCCCCTGCCCCGAAGCGCGGACTGCACGATCCTGAGCATCTTCTTGCTGTTGGAGAAGCTGGGCTGGGGGGCCGACCTGGGGCCCCGGGGCAGCGCGGGTGGGCGGTGGGGCTGAGGAGCAGCGATGACTTTGCGTGGTCTGGGCTGAAGCCCGCCGATTGCCTTCTGAGGAGTTGTGAGATAACTTTTGGAGTTTGGGAGGGAAACGTTAGCCCGGAAGGATGCGCCTGTGGCGGAGCGCGGGCTCGGTCCCGGTGCCAGGTGCCCGTCGGACTCGCGCCCCGGGGCTCTGGGCGGCTGAGGCTTGGGTGGGGGGTGGGTGGCGGCGCCTATGGCTCGCCCTGGGGGAGAATTGGGGTGGGGGGGACGGCCCTCCTTGCTTGTGTGTGTGAAGGGGAGGTGGGGCAGAAAGGGGGGCTCCAGCTCTTCGGAGGAGCTACAGGGCAGCGCTGTGCTCTCGCGGCATGACCTGGTCTAGGGACCATTGGTGCTTTTAAGGCGCAGCGTTCTTGCTTTTTCCACCTGACTAGTGGTTGTGCTGCATCCTGGTGTAAATCGCCAAATCGCTAGAGGAAGAGCGAGAAGGCGAATTTAATAGATTTTACGCCTTGAGGTTATACAGAGCTTTGAGGTCTGTAATTTGCCCCCTCCCCCGAGCCCCAGTGTTTGGCCCGCACCGGTATTTACGCATCCCCATTTAAGACTATTGATGTTTTTAAAGATTGTAAAGCATTTGTTATTCTTTACAAGGTGTGATTATAATTTGAATTTATCCTTTATCTTGAAGAATTAGATTAGCTTTTATGAATGATGTGTTAAGGTGACTTTAGGATATCTCTGGAAAGTGAATGGATCTGTGAGTAGGGGGAAGATAAGGCAGGGAAAGTGGATACTTATGATCATATGATTTACAAAATTTTCAGGGATAGTTTCCTTTACCAAAACAACTGCACATGCTGCTGCATTTTTAATGCTCCCAGAGCTATTCATATTTCTGCTTTGGGGAAACAGTATTATAGGATGTATATCATTTATGGAATAAAACTTTCTATGACAAGCAGTTGTATTATAACAATAGTTCATAGATTCATCTAATTCTTTTCAAAAGCAGGGCTTGGGATGTTCTTCAGTAATCACAATTTTGCCTTTCTTGCCGTTCTTTTTTAAAATTACTCATTAAATAACGTATTTCCAGGCATGAAATTTTTTTGGTCAGTCTTTGGTTTTGTATATTTAATGGAAGGAATGCAAAAATAAGCTTTTGGAAAAAAGTCCAGTTGGGATTTTGAGAAAGGAGTGACTTTATGAGCCCTCACCTGATGCTTTGTATTTGTTTGGCTATAGTTTTATCCACAGTCTTCAAAACAGTCTGAAAGATCTTTTTAAAAACGTAAACATATTTAAAACAGCTCTGAAACTTTTAAATGAATATCACATGTATCACACAACCTTATAAACTTAAGGCTGTGTGCCTGTTTCCTTTAGAGAACCTGATTTGTTTTGAAATTGGAAAAAAAGATTAATGTAACTGAACTACATTATGTGAGGTTGCTTTAAAGCTAATGATGTCATAATATGTACAGAAATCATTGGAGTCAGTCTTAAAGAGGTGGTATCAGTTTTTCTCATGAGGCAACTGGTCAGTCTTTTTGTTTCAATCAATTCATCTTTTTGAAGTGCCTGTGTTGTCTGTAGTATGGAGTTTAGTTCAAGGTGCATTTATTCAGAGGCTGTGAATGTTGGCTTCTGGGTGTTTAAGGCTACCCATCAGCAGTTTATTCCTGAAAATTTCAAAGTTGTAGCTAAGAAAATGAATATGAATGTAAAACAAGTAGTTACTTTGTTTCAAGGGCAAATTCAGGGAATCGGTATTTTGGATATAATTCTCCAAATAAAATTCTGGGTGTAACTGTGAATTATTTCTTACTTGGGTTGATATTAACTTTGTGTGTCTTTATGATTGAATAAAGCTATATATTTTCGTGAGATTATTTTCTAGGTCAAACATAAATACAATGTTTAGGCTTGGGAAGAGAAATGAATTATTGGTATAAATTGAAATCTGTGTGCTCTGGGGATTGAGTTTTTTTTTTTTTTTTTAATGCTAAACAACTTCACTTCTATGACCAAGTAAGTAGTTTAGTTTATAACTAAATATTAACTGACTCATAATTTAGAGCATTTTCTTTTTTCAAAATGTTTCAAAAATCTCTGAGCTAAAAAGTAACAAGGGTTAAGATGGCCAGCTATAAACCAGATGTGACTTTCATTTTATTTTGGGTTTGTTCCTTTTTAGCTGCCTGACTGTTCCCCCCAGATGCTTCCTATCTCCCCTCTTCCTGCCCCCCCCATTCCCTTTGCTGTTGGTATCTGTTTCCGCATCAGTGAAATGATCAGGGTAATCCTGCGCTGCCTCCCTGAGAAATAATTGATGATAATAAAGTGCCTTGAAAGGGCTGAGTAAATACCAAGTCTTTTGAATGAAAATGACGTAGCCTCTTGTTGCATTTAAGGAAAATCCAAATCCCAATTTTAGTTTGAGCTCTTGGTGGGGGCATTTCACTTGAGTATTTTATTGCCCTTCTCTTTTGGGTTAAATGGAATGCTTGTGTAACTTTAGTAACTGGAACACTGGAGGATGCAAGGGATCCTCTGCTATTTGAGTTATTAGTCGTCTCTAGTCTTTTTTTTTTTTTTTTTTTGCCAGGTTACCCTGTCCGCTCCCCTTTTCCCCTTTATGCCAGCTCTAGTCTGCTTCCAGCTGTGAATGGAAATCTGAGGTCATTTTTCTCTTTTAGTTCTCTCTTTCTGGAAGTTTCTTTGTCTCCTCATAGTCATATTCCTGGTTTATAGGATACACAAGATAGAACAACGTGAGCTCTGCCAGCCATCAGTGTTAGAGCTGTGAGGCTGTGGTTGTGAATATAGGTCTGGCATTTGTAGCTTGGAGTGAGTGAATCAAGTACCCCTAAGAATTTTAAGAACATTATTGATGTCTGAAAATTACTGCATAATATCTTAGGATTTGAAGGGATAGATAGTTAATTTCAGGAACCAAAATCCTGGAAATTTTGAAAATGGCTGATGTTGATGATTTTAAAAGAAAAAGTTCACCCTTCCCTGGCTTAGGGTTTTAATATTTGTGATCCTTTTTTCTTCGGGAAATAGTTGAAAGAAACCACTGCTGTTTATCTTATATTAGAATGGGTTGGTATAATTTAGTGGTAAGTGTTCTAAGGCTTTAACTAGTTTGGGCTTTGGTTACTCTAAGTAGAGAAATGCCTTTATTACAGTGATAACACTTCATTTTTAAAAAGATAGCAGAAGTGATGGTTCTTAAAGCCAGATAACTTGAAAAAAATATTAAAAACCATCTGAGATTTACAATGTGCATATATATAGTCTTTATTTTTTGTGAGTAAGGAATTTTTGCTTATTTTGTCTATATGTTGTCTGATTTAAGTAAACCTTGGCTACCTTGGAAATAATAATGCAAGTGATTTTTATGCTAAATGGTTTCTACTAGACATAGATCCCTTAACCTTCCCCTACTTTCATTTTTTGGGCATGTGGTGGAAAGGTTTTGACAAAAAATGAGGGATATCTTGTTGCCTGAGAAGTGAAAGATTTGAGAATCCTTTAAGCAGTTTATATGATGGTGCTGTTCAATTTAATTTTGTACTCATTTCCTTAAGCTGGATGAAGTCCTTATTTAACAAGGAGAAAAAAAAAAAGAAGCTTTTATTATGAGTAAAGAGCTGAGAAACATTTGAAGATAACATTTGACTACCTACTACTTGTGACCTGTGTTTATGGCTGTGGTTCTGCCCCTTCCTAAGTTTATAGGAGCAAATTGTTGTAAGAGCGGAAAGAGAGTGCCCACCTTTTGTGGTAATGCACCATTGTAAACTTCAGAAGGGACAGGGATATATTGCAATTCTAGGGCATACCTTTAGGATACTTTCTTTTCTCAGGGAAAAGTTGGTGGCTGTCTTTGTTTTTTGTCTTCAGAATACATATTTGATTTTTCTCAGCCTCCGTTTCTCATAAGAATTAACGGGTGCAGAATTCTAGTCATAAAGAGCTTCATTTGCTTGGTATGTACCTTGTAACCTTGATGTAGTCTTTTAAATTCATTATTTGTAGTGAGAGAGTTCTTATTTTCTTTATCATTTGGTCAATTTTCTCACCTTTCATCATTCTTAGCTAGTTTAAGATTGTGTTTATATTTTTAGTTCTAAGTTGACTGTGATTGAATCATGTGTTTTTTCTGTTGTCTTGCTTCTCTGTACAGTTGTAAACATGAGGTTTTTGCTGTGAAACTGTTGTCTTTTTTCTTCCATTTGAAAGGTTTAAAGTATTATTTGGAGTAATTCTCAATATACTTTAATGTTATTTGAAAAATAATGATCAATATTATCTTTATTTTTTATTGACTTGGTATAATGATCAATATTATCTTTATTTTTTATTGACTTGGTAGAGTTTCATAAATCTATTCAAATGAAACACAGTATCTTTGGTAGTTATTAAAGGTATTAAAATGCACTACTTGATGCTGGTAAGTACCTTTACATATTGTTTTGTTTTAGATTAGAATCTGTTTTGAGATTTTTTTGGGTTGAGATTTTGAGAGGTTCTAGAAATACTTAAATGAATAATTTACTGACACCTGCCTCACGTTTTAAGTATTGTCAGGGATGTTTAGTTTTCTGGTCACTTCAGACTGTGGTTTATTGCATGCTTTTCTGTAGTCTGTTGTCTAGCAGGGATTGTTGTTGTCATCATTTCCATTATTTCTTGTAGGGCTGGTGTTAGAAACCATAAATCTAGACTGCTGTGATAATAGGAACAGGCTGTAACCTGACCCAGTTCTTTTGTCAAAGTGTCGCACTGAGAGCTGCCTGTAGTAAATTGACATGCCCTGCTATTAACTTCAGTCCTCTGCACATGTTGGTGGGCAGCAGGTCTTTGGGACATTAGCCTGTGGCTGTGCTTTAAAACCTTAGGAATTTACAACTATAAACTGGGATTTGGGCAACCCTTGACTTGTCTTTCATTTATCTGTTTTCTGACATAACATACTTAAGTAAATGCATAACTTTCAGATAAATTGTTTTAAAATTGCAAGTAATTATTTCAATTGTAAGCTATAATTTTTGAGATAAATTAAACATTCTTAAAAATAGTTATTTTCTTGGGTTTGTTTTGTAACAGAAAAAGATTAATTTCTAATTTTTGGGGTGCTCTTTACTAAAGCATAATTAAAATTGCTCCTCTAGAAACCCTAATTTCCTCTAGGAGGCTAGATTTGATGAATCCTCACTACCAAAAATGTTCATTCTTAATATTGGTTATTCACAATTCAGAGATGGAATTTTATTGTTAAAGGTAATTACACCATTAGAATTGAGAGGTTTTTTTCCTGATTACTTTTATAGATATATCAGAGAATCGGAAATTTGATTATTTACTTGAGTGAATTGAGTGGGTGTTTGTGAAATCCTTAAAGTAATGAATCATGTCCAATTCCAACAAGTTATATATGGCTATATAATGGATATATAATTTTTTTCCTATCCTCTATTAGGATAATAACTATTACCAGAAACAAAAAAAAAAGTTAAAAGAGCCAGCTGCTCTTTGTAAAAGAAAAATATACAACTCTAATGTATTTCACTTTAATCAGTCTGAGTTTTTGCATTTAAGTAGAAATGTGAAGTACTTTTTGCAACCAAAGTAATAAACTATTTTCAAGTCAAAATGAAAAACTTAAAGGTGCTATCTTAATGCAGTTAACTCAGACTTCCCTATCATTCTCTTATATATTGACTGGGTAGCAAAAAAGAGCTCTTTTGTTTGTTATTCAATTTTGAAAACAGTGTCTTTATAACAAGATAGATTAAGAAAGAAAAAAAAGTTCTACTTATGCTATTTCATTAGTATTTTCTGGTGAATTATGTGTGTGTGTAACTTTATCACTTATTCCAACATTTTCATTAAAACTACCAGCAAGCCTCTGTCAAATAAATAAATAAAATCTTTAAAAAAAAAGGGAGGGCACCTGGGTGGCTCAGTCATTAAGTGTCTGCCTTTGGCTCAGGTCATGATCCCAAGGTCCTGGGATCGAGCCCCACATCAGGCTCCCTGTTCAGCGTGAAGCCTGCTTCTCTCTCTCCCACTCCCCCTGCTTGTGTTCCCTCTTTTGCTGTGTCTCTCTCTGTCAAATAAATAAATAAAATATTAAAAAATACCAGCAAGCATATTTGTGACCCTTTCCTGGCCTTGAAACTTCTTATACTATTGATATACTCAAGGGAATATAATGAAATATTTATGCAACCAAGTTATTTTTTGTGTAGGGACAGTCTCTTTTCCTTTTTGTATGTGTGAATATTGGTTTAAACGATGTAGTTTAGTTCTGACTGTAATGTAACTGGAATTTATAAACTGAATTCTGGTACAGCATATATTCCTAGCTGTTCTTCTCCCTAAAAAACCACTTATAGTAGTGACCAATTTACACTAAGTACTGACTTTTTGAGAACTCAAATATCCTAGAAATCAAATTCAGAGTAAAAAATTAAAGGTTTATCAGATGTGGGGAGGGAAGATGATGTGAGGAATAGGGAACTATCTTAGATCTCACAGAATTTTCTCCTTGGCCTGTTGACCTAGACTTGTGTAAATTAGACCATAGTAGATTAAACACTGCAGGAAGCAACAGAGAACGACAGCCAGCACCGCCCCCGTCCCACCCCCCTGCAATTTTTTTAAAACCACAATGTCCTGGGACTGTATGGTTTAGGTGTAAGTAGCCAGTAGCACAGCAGATTATATTTACCTATTTAACAAATATTTGGGGGGCCCTACATGTGAAAGATACTGTAGATAGACAATGGAGAATACAAAGATGAACCAGACATAATACTGCCCCTAAAAGCTTGTTTCTACCAGGGGAGATAAAGCATGTACACAAATGCAACAGAAGAAATTTTAGCAAAAATGGTTAGGTATTCAGGGACTTATGTCCAATCTAACTGGGTGATCTTGCAGATCTTTGAGCCTTGATAATCTTAACTTTCAAGTGGACATTAATAACAGTAACAACCCTACAGGCTTTAGATAAGACAAATGTATATAAAGGCCCTAGTAGGGTACCAGACACTTAGCAAGAGTTCAGTAAGTGCCAACTCATAGTATTTATTTTTACCATTTTCATCACTACCATCATTAGACCCTAGGGACCATAATTTTTATTTTCTTGTGCCTCATGGATCCATTCTATCCAAAGTGCATGGTATGTTTCTTTCTCCCTTTCAAAGCATGGACAGTGTATGGAAACCCTGTCTTTTGGGGGTCTTAACAGAATTAGGTTTGAATCATTTTTCTTTCACTTTCAGCTTTCTGATCTTTAAGGATCAGCAGAACTTGGTAATTGCCAAGATACTGGACAAAGGAAGAAGAAAATCAAAGATGACTTCTAATTCAGAAGGATTGGGTATTAGTAATGCTTATTAAAAAAGGAAGCAGAGGAAGAGTCACTTATTTTGAAAGGCAAAAGAGTTTGATTTCTTAAATATGTAATGTTTGAAGTGGCTGTGAGGCATTTAGACTGATGTTCAGTTGGCTAGACTAGAAATTTTGGAGAGAATTTGAGATTAGAGTTGCTGATGTACATTTGTTTCTGAGCCTTTCTTTAAAGAAGTAATAATAAAATCAAATGTTTGAGAATTCAAAAAAAAAAAAAAAGAGAGAGATGCTGATGTAGGAGTCATCCACATAGGGATGGTGCATCACCGTGGAATAGAACGAGAGTCTAGACTCTAAAATTACTAGCATCTAGAAGAAGATACTGACTAGAGAAGATCAATGGCTAAGGCAGGAGGAGGAAGTAGACATAGAGGGATAATAGAGGCAGGACAACCAGAGAACCTGGGGCTCAGAGATGAGAGGTGTCTGGAATGAGGGCTGACCTATCGCTCTTGAAGTGTCAAGAGAATAAGGACTGAAACACTGAAATGGGGTCTGATGCTTGGGAGGTAAATAGGGTTTTGGAAAGCAGTTGTGGGAAAAGAAGGAGGGTAGTGGCCAGATTGCAAAAAGTAAAGTACCCCAGCAAATCTTTGTATTTTGAGTGTTGTTATATTTATTACCAAAATCTTAGTTATCAGGAGACGGTTATTCTGGTAAATGTATAATGTAGTAAGTAGACAATCTTTTTTACACTGATAAAAATTTGATGTTGTCTCAATTTAAGCTAACTTTGCTCTTTCAGAAAATGTGGATTTTAATATCTGCCAGATGGGAGGTTCAGTGAACAAGTCTAATAATAAATGCTTAAGTTTGGACATTATGTATTCCCACCTATGGGACTTCTGTCTGGGAAATATGCAGCAAATTTTGCTGTTGGTAGAGGAACAAACTTTCTTCTTCAACTGTATTTTGTTTGTTTTTATACCTTCTCAGGTTGAAATTCCATATAAATTCCATCCATTTTATAACATCTGACCAATGGCTTAAAGTTGAAAAGGGCCCTGGGAGATTATTTCCTTGTCAGACTTGTTAAGTTCCTGTCCCTGTCAAAATATTTATCCTTATTGACTCTTCACATAGTGGTCTCTAATTAGAGACTCAAGGTGTATTACCTTATCTTCAAAATGAAACAAAACAAAAAGAAAAGAAAAGAAAAACAATCTGAAACAAACAAGTAATGGAAAGGCTCTGTAATGGTAAAATTATAGACCTATTAACTTGCTATATGTGCTAAATAGTTCTTTCTCGAAGAGAGAAAAATAACCACCTAGAACTTCCTCCAGAATCATATAAGATCAATGGGAATTTTAGATTTAATAATTCTACTTTTGGGGCACCTGGGTGGCTCACTTGGTTGTGTCTGCCTTCTCAGGTCATGATCCCAGGGTCCTGGGATGGAGCCCCTTATTGGGCTCCCTGCTCAGTGGGGAACCTGCTTTTCACTCTCCCTCTGCCTGCTGCTCTGCCTGCTTGTGTGTGCTCTCTCTCTTTCTCTCTGTCAAGTTAAAAACAAATAATTAATTAATTAATCCCACTATTATTCATTGTTTAATCGTACTAAGAAAATGGCCGAAGACAATGCAGGAATTTTCAAAGCATTTGTTGATCTCTTATCAGCTCTTAATTCTATAAGATACATTCTTCAGAACAAATGGTTTTATAAAAGATCCCAGAATATCAATGCTTGTTCAAAGTTTGCTTAGATACAGCAACTAGATTTAGTGTAACTGTGGTATGTTGGTAAAGGAGATGTCAGTGTCAGACACTTACTATAAAATAGTGCTAACCAGGGGCGCCTGGGTGGCTCAGTGAGTTAAGCGTCTGCCTTCTGCTCAGGGCATGATTCCAGGGTCCTGGGTTGGAGCCCTGCAGTGGCTCAGCAAGGTGTCTGTTTCTCCCTCCGCCCCTTTCCCTGGCTCATGATTGTGGTCTCTCTCGAATGAATAAATGAAATCTTAGAAAAAAAAATAATGCTTACCCAATACTTTTCTTTTGGCTGATTTATATTTTAAAAAAATTATTTTTTTCACACAGTGGAGTTGCTTCTTATATGCATTCAGTGAAGCAACTTCTCTGTATGCTGGCAAAAACAAAACAAAGCTTTTAATTTTTTTTCTTGCCCAAATTTTCTCTTTCATATAACATGGAGAACTACTTTGGGAGTCTTGAGTCTTTCTTAAAAGTGCTGAAGCAGTTCAAAGTATACTGAGAACAAAATTAAGCTTTTCTGTTGTTTCCTGTGCAGACGATGACTTTGTGAGACGCGTTTGTATTTCTAAAAGAATGTTAGGCTCTTAATTTTTTCCAGAAAGACAGCAGCTGTGCTATCTGCATATCTGGTATGTAAGTCATATAGATATGTTGTTAGCTTCATGGCATATCTTTATTTGTGGCACTGGGGATTCAACTCTGAGTTGAATTTACCATTATTTACCAGTAGACCAGTCTATTCCTTTGGCTTCTATCTATAATCTCTACCTTTGTATTGTGACAAAAAACATAGTTGAATTACAGTGAAGTGCTGGGGCATTTTAAGAGGGATAATAGAACTTTCATGTTTTCTTAAATTACACTCAAAAATAGTTTCTATTAAATTAACCAGCATTCTTTTACCTCAAGATCTCTACATATTCCTTCTAGTACTCAATCCTAGGAAAAGGTTTATCTTTCTCATTGAATTTGCAATTTTATCTTGTAGTAAAACTTATATAGACCAGAGAGAAATTAACCATTCAGGTTGAGTACTGATTTTTTTCCAACTAGTATCTTTTTATTTGATTTTTTTTTTTTTAAGGGGTGGGGAGGGGTAGAGAGAGAAAGAATCCCAAGCAGGCCCTATGCCCAGCACAGAGCCCAACACAGGGCTGGATCTCATGACCCTGAGATCATGACCTGAGCCCAAATCAAGAGTTGGTCACTTAACCAACTGAGCTACCCAGGCACCCCTATTTTCTCTTTTTAATAATAAAAACCCCATCTTTCTCTAAGTATGTTATTATGTTAGAACCACTAATCCTTTTTAAAAAACAGCATGGTATAGGGATCCCTGGGTGGCTCATTCTGTTGAGCGGCTGCCTTTGGCTCAGGTCCTGATCCCCATGTCCTGGGATCAAGCCCCACAGGGAGCCTCCTTCTCCCTCTCCCTCTGCTTGCTGCTCCCCCTGCATGTGCTCTCTCTCTCTGTCAAGTAAATAAATAAGATCTTTAAAAAAAAATAGCATGGTATAGGACATAACAATTGTATAGAAATGGTGAAAGGTTTTGGTGATCAAACAATATTAAAAATGATAAATATGTCATAAACTTAAAAATTAACCCAATGCCCTAGTAAATATAACACCATATAACTTGGTGTTTATCACTTTTTTTTTTTTTAAGGGGCAGGGCAGAGGGAGAAGGAGAGAGAAACTTTGGCAGGCTCCACTCCCAGTGCAGAACCTGTTACAGGGCTTAATCTCATGACCCAGGGATCATGACCTGAGCTGAAATTCAGAGTTGGAAGCTTAATGTACTGAGCCACCCAGGTGCCCCAGTGTTTGTCACTTTTTAGATTACAAAATAAGCACTAATTTTTCTCCTGTTTTGAGTGTAATCTTGAGAATAGTGGAGTTTTTCCTTAAGGCATGAACTTTTTTTTTTTTTTGAAGATTTTATTTATTTATTTGAGAGAGACAGAGAGAGAGAGAGAGCATGAGTGGGGAGGGAGAGAGAAGCAGACTCCCTGCTGAGCAGGGAGCAGATGCAGGGCTGGATCCCAGGGCTCTGAGATCATGACCTGAGCTAAAGGCAGATGCTTAACTCACTGAGCCCCCCAGGCACCCCAAGGCATGAACTTTTAAAAGGCATTATTGTCCAGTTTTTTTTTCTAAAAATATTGGCTTTATGAATTATAATATGGGCAGAATTTTATTAGATTGTTGATATATGGAATTTGGAAAGTATATATTTAAAAGCGGTTCAGGGATGCCTGGGTGGCTTAGTTGGTTAAGCATCTGCCTTCAGCTCAAGTCATGATCCCAGGGTCCTGGGATCCATTCCCACACTGGGCTCCTTGCTCTGCAGGGAGCCTTCTCCTTCTGCCTGCTTTTCCCTCTGCTTGTATGCTCTCTCTCTTTCTCTCTCTGACAAATAAATAAATCTTAAAAAAAAAGTGGTTCAAATGTATATTATGTATGGATTTACATATGTGATTTTTAACAGTTGAAGGGATATACACCAGATGGTTAACAGCAGTTACTGTTTTATGGTAAGGTTATAGGTGATTTTTCCCCTCCTTTTCTTATCTTACAATTTTATTTTATTTTATTTTATTTTTATTTATTATTATTTTTTAAAGATTTTATTTGACAGAGAAACACACAGGAAGAGAAGGAACACAAGCAGGGGAGTGGGAGAAGCAGGCTTCCTGCTGAGCAGGGAGCCCAATGCAGGACTCCAAACCAGGACCTTGGGATCATGACCAGAGCTCAAGGCAGACGCTTAGTGACTGCGCCACCCAGGTGCCCCATCTTATAATTAGAAAAAAAAAATTAAAAATGAAGGAAGAGGGGCGCCTGGGTGGCTCAGTGGGTTAAAGCCACTGCCTTCGGTTCAGGTCATGATCTCAGGTTCCTGGGATCAAGCCCCGCATCGGGCTCTCTGTTCAGTGAGGAGCCTGCTTCCCTTCCTCTCTCTCTCTGCCTGCCTCTCTGCCTACTTGTGATCTCTGTCTGTCAAATAAATAAATAAAATATTTTAAATAAAAAAAAATGAAAGAAGGTTAATCATTCATTTGATTTTACATCTAGTGCCTAGATTGAATGAGAATTTACACATTTGCGTGGTGCCTGGGTAGCTCAGTCAGTTGAGCATCCTACTCTTTGATTTCAGAGGGTGCTCAGATTGAGTCCGCATTGGGCATCTGCACTGGGGGTGGAGCCTGCTTAAGATTCTCTCTCTCCCTCTTCCTCTGTTCCTCCCTTACCACTGCCCCCTGCGTTCCCCCCCAGCCCCGCGCAGTGCACTCTCTTTTTTTTTTTCTTTTGAAGATTTTATTTATTTGAGAACACAGGGGAGAGAGAGAGAGAGAGAGAAAGAAAGAGCACAGGTAGTGGAGAGGGGCAGAGGGAGAGGAGAAGCAGACTCCCTGCTGAGCAGGGGACCCCCCCCCCCCCAACACACACACACACACACACACACACAGGGCTCACTCTGGGATCATGACCTGAGCCAGAGGCAGATACTTAATTGACTGAGCCACACAGGCACCCTTCTCTCTCTTAAAAAGAAAAAGAAAAAAGAATATATACATTTGCATTGCCAAATATAAACCTTTGCTAGTAGAAATATTGGGGAGAGTTGGGAAGGAAAAATGAATCAAGGAAATATATGAATTTCAGAATATTTGAAAAGAAATATTTTGGGGCGCCTGGGTGGCTCAGTGGGTTAAAGCCTCTGCCTTCAGCTCAGGTCATGATCCCAGGGTCCTGGGATCAAGCCCCGCATCGGGCTCTCTGCTCCGTGGGGAGTCTGCTTCCTCCTCTCTCTCTCTGCCTGCCTCTCTGCCTACTTGTGATCTCTGCCCGTCAAATAAATAAATAAAATTAAAAAAAAAAAGAAAAGAAATATTTTAGAGTGACTCAACAGTTCCATACATCACCCAGTGCTCATCATGACAAGTGCACTCCTTAATCCCCATCACCTGTTTCACCCATCCCCCTACTCACCTCTCCTCTGATGACCTTAAGTTTATTCTCTATAGCTAAGATTCTGAATGGTGTCTTCAGACAACTCACTGCACTTTAACACCATGAGGACTGAAAGGGAAAGCTTACTGAGTCCCTGACGCATGTACTCATAAACAGTTTGAGTTCTTTTTGTGTATTGAAGGCTTTATTTGGCATGACTTTGGACTTTAAAAGAGATATATCTGCTCACAGGTACTGAGTGACTACGATAACTGAAAAGGAAAAGTTCCAAACTCTGAAAGAGTTGATCTTATCTAATATGGCTAATCTCAAACTAAAGGGATCTGGAATTCTTCCAGTCTTTATCTGGGGATAAGTAGTGTTTATTTTATTCCTTGGTCTGTGGTTCTACCTTTAAAATAAGTGGTTTGGATTCCAGAGCATTGGTTTTAAAGTTAAGAATATTTGCATTGCATTTAACTCCCAAGAAAGTTCTGTTTTTATAGAAGTACTTATTTTGGGGGCACCTGGGTGGCTCAGTTGTTAAAGCATCTGTCTTAGGCTCGAGTCATGGTCCCAGGGTCCTGGGATCAAGGCCGGCATCTGGCTCCCACTCTCTCTTGCTTGTATTCCCTCTCTCGGCTGTCTCTGTCTCTGTCAAATAAATAAATAAAATCTTTTTAAAAAGTTTATTAAAAAATACTTATTTTATGGGCACCTGGGTGGCTCAGGTCATGATCCTGGAGTCCTGGGATTGAGCCCCATGTTGACTCTGCACTCAGCGTGGAGCTTGCTTCTCTCTCTCCCTCGGCCCCTCCCCAGTCATGCTCTCTCTCTCACTGTCTCTCAAATAAATAAGTAAAATCTTTAAAAAAGTTATTTTATACCCACCAGCAGTGTATGAGAGTTCTAGTTGTTCCACATCCTCATCAATGTTTGGTATTGTCAGTCTTTTTAATTTTAGCCATTTTATGAGTGGTACCTCACTGTGATTTTAATTTGTGCTTCCCCAAATAGTAATGATGTTGACCATCTTTCATGTGCTTCACAGGCCATTTGTGTATCTTCTTTAGCAAAGTGATCGCCCAAATCTTTTGCCAATTATGTTTTTATTGGGCTGTTTGCCTTTTAAAAATTGAATTGTAAGAGTTCTTTATATATTCTGGATGCAGAATATATAATATATATATAATATATATATTATATATATATAATATATCTGGATGCAGATATATATATCGGATACATATTTTGCAGGTATTTTCTCCTATTTTGTGGCCTATCCTTTTCTTAACAGTATCATTTGAAGAGCAGTTGTTAGTTTTGATAAAGACCAGTGTATCAATTTTTCCTCTGATGTGTTGTGCTTCTTTGTGTCATATTTAAGAAGTCATAGCTTAACTTAGAGTCACAACGTCTCTGTTTTTTTCTAGAAATTTTATAGTTGTGGGCTTTACATTAAATTTGTTATCTTTTCTGAGGTAATTTTTATGTATTCACTTCTAAGATAAGAGTTGTTTTTCTTTTCTTTCTTTCTTTTTTTTTTTTTTGGTACATGGAAATGTTTTAGTACTATTTGTTGAAAAAAGAAAAAAAACCCAAACGTATCCTTTCTCCATTAAATTACCTTGGCACTTGTGTTAAAAATCTATTCACCATATATATGTGCATCTTTGGGGATTTTATTCTGTTCCATTGGTCTATATGTCAATCCTTATGCTAATACCACTGTTTTGATTAAATATTGCCTTTGGATACATTATTAAGTACAGTTTATTATTTTCTTTTATGGTTAGTGCAGTTTTATGCCTACTTAAGGAATCTTCCAACTTATGTGCATGGTAGGTCGATTTATTTATCTAAGTCTTCAAAGATTTACTTTTAATCATTTCTATACGTGTATCTTCACCTTCAAGGATTGTAGGATTACTTACTCAACTAATGGGAGCAAGGGATAACAGTTGAGATCAAGAATTCAGTTATGGGGGGTGCCTGGGTGGCTCAGTTGTGAACTGTCTGCTTTCGGCTCAGGTCATTGATCCCAGTGTTCTGGAATGGAGCCCTGCATCAGGCTTCCTGCTCAGTGGGAGGCCTGCTTCTCCCTCTCCCACTCCCCCTGTTTGTGTTCCCTCTCTTGCTTTGTCTCTCTGTGTCAAATAAATAAATAAAATCTTAAAAAAAAAAAAAACTACCCGAAGAATTCAGTTAATGGTTTAGAGATTTGAGAGAAGGGCATAGGAACCTGGATGTACCCTCTGTGTGTGACGCATCCCTCAGTTTTTCAACTGAGCCCCTATGTATAGTAGTAGAACTTATTTTAATGTAATTCACAACTTTTTACTCTCTGACTCCCTACCTGGATTATAGCTCATTGCCCTTTACTTTCTGCTTGGATTCAGCACCCTGAATCCAAGCAGGATTTTCACTTTGTCTTCTTTTTCTGTTTTTTTTTTTTTCCCCTTTATCTTTTTTTTTTTCACTTTGGCTTTGTTTCTTGTTTTCAAATTTTGTTTTTAAGATTTTTGTTTGTTTGTTTATTTGAGATAGAGTGAGTAAGAGGGAGAGAGCACGAGTGGGGTAGGGGGGCAGAGGGAAAGGGATGCTGAGCAGGGATCCCAGTGTAGGCTTGATCCCAGGACCCTGGGACCATGACCTGAGCCAAAGGCAGAGGCTTAACCATCTGAGCTACACAGGCGCCCTCACTTTGTCTTTTTCTTTAGCCACTCCACTATGGTCTTTGATTGAAAACATCCTCACTCACAGTAGTATTGAATATTTAATTCATTTGATTATTTCAGTCTGACTTTCAGGGCTGATGTCTCAGAAGGGGTTTGTGGATCATCTCTGTACAGGTGGCTTCTGAGGGCATGGACCATGAGAGACTGTAGAGGGAAATAAGAGCTCAGTAGAAAACTGAGCAACTCTAGCATTTCATAATCAAGTAAAGGAGGCAGGATCCTCTTTAGTGTCCACTCATTAGTATCCACTCATAGTGTCTTCAGCCTGAAATTCCTCTCTTTGTCTTCTCTGCTCATTGAAATACTCATCTTTAAAGGACCAGTTCAAGTGCCACTTCTTTTGAAAAGGCTTTTATATTCCCAGTTACTTGTGTTTTTGTTTTCGCACAGAGCACCAATTTTACCTCTATTAATAGAGCTTGTATTTTATTCTTTGTTCAATAATTACTTGTTAATATGTCTCTCTCACTAGATTTCCAAGGTCATTTGTAGTAGATTGTGTTTCTTCTGTCTACATAGTACCAAGCTTATAGGAATTCTTTAAATATTTGTTAAATGACTATATCACACCTGGAAAACAGATGGTGGTGATATAGAAAGCACCAAGAAAGTCTTTAAGAAAGAGGTGGGATTTATGTTTGGTCTTAAAGGATGGATAGGGTTTCAAGAAGCAGCAGAAGAAAGGGTATTCCATGCGGATAGAACAACATGATGAGTTTTGAGCTAGGCCACAGGATACCTGTAGGTGGTAGATGATCAGGTGGCTTTGCAATTGTGAGGGACCTTAAATAGGTCCAGCAGAAGATTTTTTGTTCAATTCAGTACGCAGTGCAATCACTGAAGCAGGTAGATAATTTGGGCAGAAAGCAGCTTAGTCCATATCTGACATGTATTGGGTAGGTCGTGGTGGGGAAAGACCCTTATGGGAAAAGAAGTTAGGTTACTATGGTATTAGACCAGGCAGGAGCTAATGAGCATATAAACTAGTTAGTGCCAGGGGGAAGAGATACAAGAGAGTGCATGTTGGCTACTGATTGAATGTGTGAGTGAAAGAAAAGAACCTCACACATTCAGTCATACCTGAGGTTTTAAATCCCAAGCACCTGGAAGAGTAGTGTGTTGGTAGAAGAAACAAAAATGTCAAAAGGAGCATATTTTGAGGAGATGATGCATGCTTGAGTTTTTAAGTCTTTAGAGTCAGAGATGCAGAAGGTGTTCTGGGTAGCTTAATGAATGTATTCTTCATGGGCTTCTTTAAATAACAAATTATCTTCCATTATACACATTATCATGTTCTGACCACAGGCACACAGAGTAATGGGAGATGGATATCTTATTGCTATATTAAATATTTCTGTGTATGTACCTCTTCTATAGCTTTCATATTGTGTTTTATTCATAAGCCTATTTCTGAACGGATGGAGCTGTTGGAGGGCAAGGACAGTGTATTATTTGTCTTTGCTGTAGATTGCCAGGCATATTGAGGACATGCAGGAAAAGTCTGAATTAATGAATGAATTAATGGCTCACAATACATAGGTCTTTGAACAAGTAATTATCTTGTTAGAAGACTTGACTCTTACAGTTCTTAAAAGTTTTATCGACACAGTCATGATTCTTCCACCTCTCCATAATATGGGCTTATTAAGTGGGTTTTGGGATAGGCCTCAGATTAAATCCTAACTCTATCAATTTACCATCTCCTCTTTTTAATTCATTTAACCATAAAATTCACCCTTTTGAAGTGTTATAATTCATTTGTTTATAGTGTTTTCAAAAGGTTGTATAACTATTACCACTATTTAATTCCAAAATATTTTCATCACCACAAAAAAGAGACCCCCTAACCCATAGCCATTAGTAGTCACTCCTCTAGTCCCTCTTTTCCCAGCCCCTGCCAACTACAGATCTGTTGAACTTATTTTTATTCAAGAGAAATAAATTAAAATGATCTAAATCTATAACCAATTTCTAATAATAATGCCTTTCAGAAATAAGCTAAAAGGAGGCATTAATTGATCTTTCTCCTTATAGGAGAGTACCAGAAAACAATATCATGGGGCAAACAGTGAACGAAGGTTTAAGATTTACTTTCTAAACATGATGATATTTTAAGTTATTCATTTGGGATGAGTACCTTCTGCTAGACTAAACTTTTGAAAAAGAAGTCCTTTTATTTTTTATATTTTTTTTAAAGTTTTTTTTCTTTTTAAGATTTTATTTATTTATTTGACAGAGAGAGAGAGAGATCACAAGTAGGCAGAGAGGCAGGCAGAGAGAGAAGGAGAAGCAGACTGCCCACTGAGTAGAGAGCCTGATGCGGGGCTCGATCCCAGGACCCTGAGATCATGACCTGAGCCAAAGGCATTGGCTTAACCCACTGAGCCACCCAGGCGCACCAAGAAGTCCTTTTAGAAATAAAGTCATAGGAGGCGCCTGGGTGGCTCAGTAGGTTAAGGCCTCTGCCTGCCACTCAGGTCATGATCCCAGGGTCCTGGGATCAAGCCCCCCATCAGGCTCTATGCTCAGCAGGGAGCCTGCCCCCCCCGCCCCGCCTGCCTCTCTGCCTACTTGTGATCTCTCTCTGTCAAATAAATAAATAAAATCTTGAAAAAAAAAGAAATAAAGTTATAAGAGATGTTAGGTGCTTACAATTGGGATTTCAGAACTGAGTAGCTATTAAAGATAATTTTGTTTTTCCTTCCTAGTTTTTTTAAATAAGATTTTATTTATTCATTTGGCGGGGGGAGAGAGAGAGAGAGAGAGAGAGACAGAGACACACAGAGAGAGAACAGCAGGGGGAACAGCAGAGGGAGAGGGAGAAGCAGGCTCCCCACTGAGCAGGGAGCCCGATTCGGGGCTTGATCCCAGGACCCTGGGATCATGACCCAAGCCGAATGCAGATGCTTAACCGACTGAGCCACCCAAGTGCCCCTTCTTCCCGGTTTTATAAGTGAGAAAACTGACACTCAGGGATTTTAAGTGAACAGGTCATACAACAGTCTGTGATAGAGTCAAAATCAGAATCCATATATTCTAACTCTAATACGATTGGTTAAAAAATGCTTCATCCTGAGGTGCCTGGGTGGCTTAGCTGCTTAAGCGACTGAGCTTTTTTTTTTTTTAGAGAGACAGAGAGAACAAAAGCTGGGGAAGGGTCAGAGAGAGAGGGAGAATCAGACTCTTTGCTGAGCAGGGAGCCTGATGTGGGGCTCGATCCCAGGACCTGGAGATCATGACCTGAGCCAAAGGTAGATGCTCAACTATCTGAGCCACCCAGGTGCCCCAAGCGACTGACTCTTGATTTTGGCTCAGGGCACAATCTCAGGGTCATGAGATTGAGCCCCATCTTGGGCAGCCGCCGTTCCTTCTGCAAGGTGTTCACAGCTTCCTCAGTGTATAGTTGCAGCAAGCGAGACTGCTGCTGCCGTGGCAGCTGCTGTAGATATAGCCAATGCTGTCACAATGGCGGCTGTGATACCAAAATCTCTCTTCTTTCTGGATAGCACCACCGGTAACTTGTCCTCTGGAATGGAAACTGGGATAGGAACATGGGTAGGGATACGCATAATCACAGCCAGCTTGAAGGCCGTAACATTCCAGCACTGGGAAAGACAGTAATTCTTAGTGCAATTCAACGTATCATTCAGCTCGCTAGCATTTGTTACGAGGAAAAGGAATGGTAGAGAGACCCATATGGGAGTGGGCTGATAAGTAATATTATTGGGACAAGACACATTAACTGTTGTCTCAAAGGTACTAGAGTCATTTTGTTTATAAGAACAGTTGAGGAATTTGCCACCATTTAACATGGACACTGCTGAGATATCAGTACATGCTCCTAGCAAGTTACAGACCTGCCATGCATCAAAGGGAGAGGAGGGAATATGAGAGAAAGGACATGGCCATGCTTTAACCACTGCTCACAGCTCTCTGGCTTGAGTCGGCCGCAGGAGGTGTAGCATCCCCAGAGTTATCATCACCATCTTCAGCATCATGACTGGTGTTTGGAGGCAAGGCCGCACGCACCAGCCGCTCTGGGATCCAAATTGGAGCCTCCTTTTCCTGTGGAAAAACACATACAGACCCCCTACTCCATACTAACACTGGATCTGGTCCATTCCACTTTCCTGTGAGGATGTCCTTCCAAAGTACTAAAGGCTTTGGGGGAGCAGCAGCATCACTTGCATGTCTGTCTGCAGCTGATTTACCCGTTTTGTCCAACGTTAAAAAATTCAAAATACAGAGAATGGTGTTGAGCTTATCTTTAGGGGACCTGAAGGTGTCCCCTATTCCCCCTTTTTGTTTATAAAGCGCATTTTAAAAAATTTATTTAATTTTTTAATTTTTAAATTTTTAAAAAATAATTTATTTATTTATTTGACAGAGAGATCACAAATAGGCAGAGCAGCAGGCAGAAGGAGAAGCAGGCTCCCCAATGAGCAGAGAGCCCAATGCGGGGCTCGATCCCAGGACCCCGGGACCATGACCCGAGCCGAAGGCAGAGGCTTTAACCCTCTGAGCCACCCAGGCGCCCCTAAAGCGCATTTTTTATTGTAAGATGCGCATGCTCCACAACACCCTGTCCTTGTAGGTTATAGGGTATTCCATGTATCAAGTGAATGTCAAGTTGTTGTAGGAAGGCTTTAAAGGGTTGTGAGGTGTAGCCTGGACCATTATCTGTCTTTAATTGGCGTGGCTTTCCCCATGCCGCGAAAACCTGTAGGCAATGGGCGATAACATCTCTGGATTTTTCCCCCGTATGCACTGAGGCGAAAATTATTCCAGAGCAGGTATCTACAGAGACATGAACATATCTTAACTTTCCAAATTCTGAAACATGTGTGACATCCATATACCATATATGATTAGGTAACAAACCCTTAGGATTAACCCCCAAGGACGGTGCAGGTAGTAAGATCACGCAATTTCTGCAGGAGACTACTATGTCCCGTGCCTGTGCTTTTGTTATGTTAAATTTGAGGCGAAGAGTTAAAGCATTCACATGGAACAGCTTGTGATAATGTCTCGCCTGTTGCACCGGGTCCTCAATGGCAAAGACAAATTCTCCTCTGGTTAAGGAGTCTGCTAACCGATTACCTTTTGTCAGGGGGCCTGGTAAGGTTATATGAGCTCTTATGTGGCCAATATAAAATGGAACCTTCCTTTCTCAAACTAATGTTTGGATTTCTTGTAATGCCTTAGAGATAGTAGACCTGGCATTAATAGAACCCACATTTTCAATGATAGAGACAGCTTGCACCACATATCTACTATCTGATAAAAGGTTGAAGGCTTCTTGATGAAACATTTGAAATGCTTTTATCACTGTGAACAGCTTGGTTTCTTGGGGAGAGGAGCTTTGAAATAGGAAGGTCCAACTCTCTTCTTTGGTAACTATAGCTCCTACAGGTGTCCTGGCTTCTTACAGTAATAGCAAACTCCAGGAGTACCCCTATGTTTATATTGTTGAGCTCCCTGTAATCCTTGTAAACCTTGAGTGATAGCTGCAGCCATAACCTGCCCTTGAATAACACTGTCATTGATATCCCTGCAAACTTTAATATATGTACTCAAGTCTTTGCTTTTCCAAGGTCTGATGGCTTCTTTACACCATTATTAGCCTGCTCATAAGCCAGCTGTTTTATCAATGGCATGGCTGTCTCTACCTCCCAAATATTCGACCAGCTGTTTGCATCAGCCTCGCTACAAAATCAGCATATGCTTCATTTGGTCCTTGTATTACCTTAGACAGCTGACCCTGTAGATCCCCACTGCCTTGAATTGTCTTCCATGCTTTAGTGGCCGCCGTGGCTATTTGCAGATACACCGCAGGGTTGTATTGTATTTGGGCCTGCTTTCCCATATACGGTCCTATTCCCATTAACATTTCTAGGTCCCACTGAGGATTTCCAGCCGCTGCATTACGGCGGGCAGTGTCCTCCAAAGAACTAAGGGCTTGGGGGAAGAATCCATCCGGGCTGAATGTCTTTCAGCTGCTGCTTGACTGTTTTTATCCTAGCAGTTTTCGTTTTTAACGGCGTGCCATTGGCCTTTAGAAGGTCCTTTAGGGAACCCTCTAACCTAGACTTTGACAGTCCAGATCCCATAATTAGAATCCCAACCTAATGGCTGTTCCGCATATACTCGCCGCTAAATCCCGGCTCTAAGGCCGCCCCTCTTCTTATTGCAGACTTGTACAAGATTCCCACCACTTTGATCGTGGTCCCTTCCCTGCTAACCTGCGGTTTCGATAAGAAAACCCCGGCTCTATGGCCGCCCCGCTTCTTGTTGCGGTCTTGTACAAGTTTCCCACCACCTTTGTCGTGGTTTTACCCTGCTTACCTGCGGACTTCTCCCTTGCAAGGTTTTTCTATTTTTACTCCCCGCTTTACCGCGGAATTCCCACTTTTGAACGTGGCTAATGTCGCCGCTTACCTGCGGACCTTTACTCCCCGCTTTCCTGCGGATTACCTTGCAAGATTCCTTTATTTAGTTCCCGGGTGCCGGGGCCATTTATCACCCTCGACCTGCATGGACGACAAGAAGCCCCAGTTCGGATGCATCTTCTCTCTCCTTATTTCCGCCAGTCTACACACTTATATACGCTTACATGACCAATCAGCGAGCAGGGTACAGGAGGGAGCGAATCAGGCTGTGCACCTAAACGAACAACTTCGCTAGCAACCAATGCTGTTTACTTCCTCTTTGGGCGTTCTGCTTAGTCTCGCGAGGCAATCCTAACCTGGCAACTAGCCAGGCGCCATCTTTTAATGGCGGAGGCCGCCCTGGCCAGGGGCCTGCCTCCGATAGCCAAACCTGAATCTGATTAAGCTTTTCTGAATCAAAATACTAGTACTGTCTATCTAGCTAGTTTTCTATTTAAGATTTTATTTATTTGTCAGATAGAGAGAGCACAGGCAGGGGGAGTAGTAGGCAGAGGTAGGGGGAGAGGCAGGCTCCCTGCGGAGCAAGGAGCCCAATGTGGGACTCAATCCCAGGAGCCTGGGATCATGACCTGAGCTGAAGGCAGACGCTTAACTGACTGAGCCACCCAGGTGCCCCACTAATACATTATATTTAGAGAAAAGATAAGGACCAGAAGAACCTGCACCACAGGAGCTAGTCAGCGCAATCCAGACTGTAAAACTAAACTGATACCATGAGCAAAAAAAATTCCCAGAGGAAGAGGGGGGGAAAAAAGAGGGGGAGGAGGAGGAGCCTATAAGTATCAAAAGAAACTTAAGACATTTATTAGCCAGTTCTATATATGGACTTTATTTGGGTCCTGATTCAAAGAGACATACTTAAAATAAGACATTTGAGGAGATATGAACACTGACTACTTATTTGATGTTATTAAGGAATTATGGTTAATTTTTTTTAGTATAATAGTGTTATGATTAATTTTAAAAAATGAGTCCTTTAAGATTTGTAAAGTCACAAGGTCTAGTGCTGTTGGAGTTCCTCAGCTTGGCACAGAGAAAAATCTCTGCCTAGTCTATTGAATTACATCATATTCAAGTTTCCCTCTTATGTTTTAAACTCTTAAAAGCATGCAGTTTATTTCTAGGATATGTTAATTCTTTTTTTTTTTTTTAATTTTAGAGATTAGGTAGAGGAGGTTATGCTCCCTTTTGGAGCTTACATTTGAGTCGAATGAGACATACAATAAACAAAATAAATGATCAAATTGTAGGATACACAGTATGTTAGAAAGTGAAATCCTATGCAGAAAATGAGGATATTAATTATAAAATTAAATCTGGGTCCTGTTAGAAAATAGTTTTAGTTTATATGTTTTATAGGACAGAGGGAAAGAATCTCAAGCAGACTCCCTGCTGAGCACAGAGCCTGATGCAGGGCTCGACTCCATGACCCGTGAGATCATGACCTGAGCCAAAACCAAGAGTATGACACTCACCCGACTGAGGCACCCTAATTTATAGGTTTCCTAAGAGTTCTTTTAGACTTTTGCTATGGCCTTCCAATGTTGATCACTAATTTCTTTCATTTTTTAGATTCAATGGATGTCAAGAAGGAAAATCAAGAGAAACCTCCTCACTCAGGTACTTCTTCTGTACAAAATGGTAGGTTTTAAAGTAGTTCAGTATAATGTATTTTTCTTTTCACTCAGTGTTAATATGAACTCATCTTGCTTTCGGTATAGTCTATGTATAGTAAACTCCTGTAAATATAAAATCTGAGCAATAGGAAAGGTAAAAGATTTTATTTTGAAAATTTTACTTTGGCTTTATTTTAGACATAAATTGGTATGGAATTAAAGTAAAAAAAATCATACTTTTCAGTATAATTTTTGCCAAATTAAAGATACCTAGCTAGTAATTACCATTTATTAACAATTAAAAATGATACTTTGATTATTAATAGAAACTCTTCTTCTAGTATTAGAATCAATGTGAAAATCCTTTTTTTGATGGTCAAAAGGTAGTTCATTGGATAAAAGCTGAGGGAGGTCTGAGAGACCTGTTCTAGAATCCTGACTTCATTTTTTACTGGCCTTTTGACCTTGGGCAAATTACTCAATGTTTTTAGTCTCTTTTTCCTTTTCTGTAGCACAGGGATGATACTACTTACTTCATGGGACTGTTGGAATTAAATAAAGAAAATGAATGTAAATCACCTAATATAATGCCTGGCATACAGTAAATTTTCAGTAAATGCTTATTAACCCTGAGTTATTAATTCATGTTTTAAATTTCATATCATGTACAGCAAGTGTATAGCACTGCATCAGAGACTCAGAAGGTAGGATCTGACCCATTGTACCTGCTCTTTTTTTTTTTTTTAAGATTTTATTTATTTATTTGACAAAGAAAGAGACAGCAAGAGAAGGAATACAAGCAGGGGGAGTGGTAGAGGGAGAAGCAGGCTTCCTGCTGAGCAGGGAGCCCAACTTGGGGCTCAGTCCCAGGACCCTGGGATCATGACCCGAGATGAAGGCAGATGCTTAACGACTGAGCCACCCAGGCATCCCACTGTACCTGCTCTTAAGGAAAACAAAAAAATTAGTCATATGCACACAAAAACCTGAATAAAAAAAATAACAAATTTACTGTGTTTATTGGAGTTTTCCAGGCAAACCTTTGCCCCTTGTTTTTCTGTTGTATCCCTCCTGCCAACCCCACTCATGGGGTAGTTCACCTGTTCCTACAGGAAGGTTGCCTGGAGAGGTAATCTGCATAGAATCACTCTTTCTCCCTGTGGCTGGACCCCCAGTGCTTCCTTAGCTCCCTTTTCCATTGACCTTATTTGTTCTTCAGCAATTCCCTCCAACCCCCCAAACCCTCCAAGGAAATGGAGGCCATTAAGTTAAAATGTTCTTCCTTATCCCTACAGATTCTCCATCTGTTTTTTAAAATCATTTTACTGAGCTATAATTCACATACCATAGAATTCACCCATTTAAAGTATACAATTCATTGGTTCTTGGTATCTTCACAGACTTGTGCAGTTATCACCACAATCAGTTTGAGAACATTTTCATCATCCTAAAAAGAAATCCTGTGCCCAGTTAGTAGTCATTCCCTGTTTTTCCCCAAAACCTTTTCCTTCTCTTAGCTCTAGGCAACCACTTACCTGCTTTCTATCTATAGATTTGCTATTCTGGACCTTTCATAAAAATAAAGTTTAAAAAATATATTCTTAAAGATTAAAATAGTAACTTTTCAAAATTCTCAAACTTGATTGGAAAAAAAATGAGATTACTTAATCAAATTGACAGATACCTGTGGATATTTCTCAGGGCCCTGACCCTAACATCTCATCTTACAGATCAGTGACAGTTGGAAGTGTACATGTGTACACCTGTCTCATGAACACACCTGTCATTTGCCAGGCCTCTTTTCTGAGGGAGAATAAAGTTCCTCTGATCCAGTCTGTCCATTAAGATAAGATGCAGAGGCAGACTGGGTCCTCAGGATTGGGTAAGACTTTCTGACGATTTTGGCTCTGGGTCAAGAATTCCAGCTGTGGTATTATTGAAGATATGTCAATCTAAATTTCAGTGAATCTAAATCTAAATAAAGCCTTTAGCTATGTGTGTTTCCCCTGTGTTATTGGTAGGGTCTCAGCATGTGGGCAGCCAAACTGAGCAGTTTTGGGGACTAAAAATACTGCCTCAAGAATAAAGAAAAAAGTTAAGGCTCCAACGGTTAAATGCTACATAGGATCATTAGCTAGCAATGTGATAGAAAATGATCATATTGCAGAATACTCATATAAAGGAACTCGTATAAAGGATTTGCTAGCTCAAACTGTAGCCCATTCAGACACAATTAGTGATAAAATATTTAGGAAATTGTGTTAAATGAATTTTTTCCAGTGTCATTGAGAAATTTTACAAATGCAGCTGGTTTATTTGAGGTATTATTGTGCAATAATTATAGTTTCCCTGTCATTATCTTTACCTTACACTCCTTTCTTCCTGGAATGTTGGCTCTTTAATGATATCATAGTCAGATTTCCTCCTCCATTTGTGTGTGTGTTTTTTTAAAAAGATCCATTTATTTGAGAGAGAGAGAGATGAGCAGGGGGAGGGGCAGAAGGAGAGGGAGAGAGAGAATCCTTAAGCAGACTCCCCAATAAGTGTGGAGCCCAGTGTGGGGCTTGATCCCACAACTCCGATCATGACCTGGGCTGAAATCCAGAGTCAGGAGCTTAACTGACTGAGCCACCCAGGCACCTCTGTTTTAAAAAAAATATTTATATATTTTGTTTGAGAAAGAGAGTGTGAGCAGGGATAGGGGCAGAGAGAGAGGGAGAGAATTTCAAGCAAGACTCCGTGCTCAGCATGGAGCCCAACACAGGGCTTGATTCCATGACCGTGAGGTCATAACCTGAGCTGAAACCAAGAGTCCGATGCATACCCAACTGAGCCATCCAGGTGCCCCTGTTTTGTTCTTTCTTTAATACTTTCCAAGGTCATATGATAGTAGAGCTTTAGTTAGAACCTTGGGTTTCCTGATTGTCAGGTTAATGCTTAGGAGGTCACTGAAATATTCTGGTTAGTTAATTTTGGAACCATGGATCTCCCATTTTCACTATTTTATTTTATTTATTTTAAATATTTTATTTATTTATTTGAGAGAGGATGAGAGCTAGAGAGAGAGAGAGAGAGAGAGAGCGAGCACACACAGAGGGAGAGGGAGCAAAAGAAGCAGACTCCCTGTTGAGCAGGAAGCCTGATGTAGAGCTCAGTCCCAGGACTGGGATTATGACCTGAGCCAAAGGCAGATGCTTAACCATCTGAGCCACCAAGGTGCCCTACATTTTTCCCTTAAAAAAAAAAACTATATATATATATATAAATAAATAAAATCATATTTTATTTATATATATAAATAAAATCATATTTAATTTATTTATTTGAGAGAGAGTGAGCGGGTGAGAGAGAGAACACAAGCCGGGGAAGAGGGGCAGAGCGAGAGGGAGAAGCAGATCTCTCACTGATCAGGGACCCCTGATTTGAGATCATGTCCTGAGATGAAGGCAGACACTTAACCGACTAAGCCACCTAGTTTTCACGTTTGACAAAGCTATCCAGTATTAATAAATTTAGGCACAACTATGACATTTAGTTTTAGAATAATAATGCTCGCCTTTTACTCAGGGACATATGTATGCTACATCACTTAATTCTCAAAATACCTTGTACTGTGTGTATTACTTTTCCGCATTTTGTAGATGAAGGAACTGAGGCTGAGAAACTGAAATGACTTTCTTAGGTCACATGGCTTGTAAGAAGAAGAGCCAGACTGGAAAAAGGCAGGTTCAACCTCAGAGCCCATATTCTTGACATTCTTCTGCATGCCATTCAGCACTTCTTATCATCTACAAGCAGAATTAAACCCAGGATTTTTTAAAAAATGGAACAATCTTGGGGCATCTGGGTGGCTCAGTGGGTTAAAGCCTCTGCCTTCAGCTCAGGTCATGATCCCAGGGTCCTGGGATCGAGCCCTGCATCGGGCTCTCTGCTCAGCAGGGAGCCTGCTTCCCCCTCTCTTTCTCTGCCTGTCTCTCTGCCTACTTGTGATCTCTGTCAAATAAATAAATAAATAAAATCTTAAAAAAAAAAACCAAATGGAACAATCTATTAGATTTATTGTTAAAAAAGCAGGGTATATAGTATTATGTATGACATGCTTAATACCATGTATAATGTGTGTACATATACATATAAATGCATAAACACACATAACAGTGGTTTGCTGAAGCCGGCTCACACCAGCTCGGGAGAGTCACTTGTGCGCATCTCTTCCCAGCTTTGTAGTTGTCGACTTTACTTTGTCACCTTCTGATTAGCCATGGTGGTAGTATTTATACTACTATATACACTGTATACTATTGTAAACACTACCAGTCAGGCTTTTTATTTGTATATTCTGGAAAGCTGACTGTTAAACATTTAATAGCACTCCATTTGTGTGTATGTGTATGTGTGCATAAGTATTCTACCCTTTGAAGGGTGTATAAGATCCTGGTTATGCAGATTCCCCTAGGAAGGGAAACTGTCAAACCCAATATTTTTATAGTAAGGAAATTAATCAAGAGCATAGGTGATTGATGAGAATTCAACTCCATATGAATTGTGGGGTGCCTGTGTGGCTCAGTTGGTTAAGCATCTGACTCTTGATTTTGGCTCAGGTCATGATCTTGGGGTCTTGGGATCGAGCCCCAAGTGGGCTCCCCACTCAGCCGGGAGTCTGCTTCTGTCTCCCCTCTGCCTCTCCTTGCACACAAACCTGCACGCATGCGCACATTTTCTACCTCTCTAAAATAAATAAATAAATCTTTAAAAAATAAACCAAAAAAGCTTTGTCTGAATTAATGGTACTTTTGATACTGCTATCAAGTATTTTTCTTAGTGTCTTAGCAGTCTGACTGGAACAACAATTGAAGAGTGCAAGCCAGGCAAAGTACACTGCTTTATGACCTTCAATACCATTGTAATACATCATGAAGACTGAGTGAGAGAAGGGACAGCAAATGTTGGTAGAAAATATAGATCATTAAAATAATTCATATCAGTGACTGTACTGGACTGGTTTACTGCTTTGTTCTGCCACCATATTCTTGATACCATGTATGGAGATCTAGAAGTCAATTGAGAGGCAACTCTGGTTTCCAGATTTTTTTCTTTCCATAAAGCATTACAGAGGTAAGATTCTGTTAGACCCCATACCTAAACACCTTTAGTTCTCCATGAAAAAAGAAAGAAGTGTCTTTATATTAATGGGATAAAATGGTCTTGAGTATATACAGTCTTTTTTTTTTTTAAGATTTTATTTATTTATTTGACAGAGAGAGAGAGACCGCGAGAGAGGGAACATAAGCAGGGGGAATGTCAGAGGAAGAAGCAGGCTTCCCGCTGAGCAGGGAGCCCGATGCAGGGCTCTATCCCAGGACCCTGGGATCATGACCTGAGCTGAAGGCAGATGCTTAACAGCTGAACCATCAGGCGCCCCACACATGTACTGAGTAAATTTATATTAGAGACAGATGAGTAGAATTTGCTATTACTTGATAAAAAATTCTTTAGTTGTTCTTAGAGTCTGCATTTTTAGAATTGTGCTAATTCCTTATTACAGGGAGAAGATCTGGAGTATAATTGTATCAGAGCCATTATTATCAGAAAGTTGTCTTATTTTTTATTTCTATGCTGATAATTAAATGCAGATCAGGAAATTTGAATTTGCTCTTTAGGAAGTCTTTATTTATTTATTTATTTATTTAAAAAAGATTTTATTTATTTATTTGACAGACAGAGATCACAAGTAGGCAGAGAGGCTGGCAGAGAGGAAGAAGCAGGCTCCCCACTGAGTAGGGAGCCCGATGTGGGGCTCGATCCCAGGACCCTGAGATCATGACCTGAGCCGAAGGCAAAGGCTTAACCCACTGAGCCACCAAGGCGCCCCTAGGAAGTCTTTTTTTAAAAGAGATAAGGAACTAAAGCCCAATTTTACCCCTAAAAGTTAGTATACATATTATATATACTAGAAAAACACCTATTTTGTATATGTGTTCTTTTTTTGTTTTCCAGATGATTTCCACTGGGAAAATTACTTGAAAGAGACTGGATCTTTGAGTGCCCCTTCGGAGTGTTTCAGACAGGTATGCCAAAATTCTATAGATGTTGTATATATTAATGTGAACGGTTAATTTGTTGAGGGATGTCTGTGTGATTGTTAGGTTCTAGCAGTGTGAGGAGATAATGGGATCGTGGTAGTGCCACTTAAGGGCCAGATGGTTTCTTTGCATTCATTCATTAAGAATTTACTCTATGTCTGGTATACTTAGCCTTCGTGATTGTCCATCTGGAGGGAAAGACAGACATGTAAATAATTAATTATGAAAAGTATGTTAACTCTATACTGGGAGTGCTCACAGAAGAGGTGACATCTGAGATGGCTGGAATGAGGGGGAAGGATATTCCAGGCAGGGAGAACAACCAGAGCAAAGGCACATAAGTGTAGAAGAACCTGAGTGTTGAGGGATAGCATGGAGCACAAAGTGGGTAGAGGTGATAGTGTGGGAATAAGGTTAAAGGTGTGGGGGCTCTTAAACTGTATTGAGGACTTGGACTTAGGCAGTGGTGAGCTACCAGTTGGTCTATTCAAAGGGGAATGGCCTAATCAGGTTCTTATTTTAGAAAGCTAATCAGGGTACATTTTATAGGCTGTATTTGGGTTGCCTGGAAGTGGGCAAAGGAATAAGATCAGAACAGGCAGTATTTTTATGCCCATAAAAAGAGAGGGTTTGGAGATCTTTTCCTTGACCTTTATAGTTCTTTTGCCCACCATCTGCTATGATTGTTACTTAAAACATTTCACAGGTATTCTGGTAACATAACTGACTGTTCGTTTTTCTTACAGTTGATGCATTTTAACAAAACTTTATTTGTGTGTGTGTGTGTGTGTGTGTGTGTGTGTGCGCGTGCGCGCGTGCGCATGTCTATACACACACACACACACATATCTGTAACATATACAGTCCAAGGTTCCACCAGCTAATGACTTCAAAGTTGGTATGAAATTGGAAGCCCATGACCCTCGCAATATGACTTCAATATGTATAGCCACGGTCGTTGGAATTACTGGTGCCAGGCTACGTTTAAGATTGGACGGTAGTGACAACAGAAATGATTTTTGGAGACTTGTCGATTCTCCAGACATACAGCCTATTGGGACATGTGAAAAGGAAGGGGACTTACTTCAGCCTCCACTGGGTAAGGATAAACAGTTTTTAAAATAACATATTCTTACTAATGTAATATTCAGTAGAAAAAGTTTCAAGCGGCCTTTCATTTATTTTGAAGATTTTATTTTTTTAAAGATTCTATTATTTATTAGAGAGAGAGAGAGTGTGTATGAACAGGGGGAAGGGCAGAGGGGGAGGGAGCTCTGCACTAAACACCGAACCCCATGTGGGGCTTGATCTCATGACCCAAGATCAGGACCTGAGCCGAAATCAAGAGTCAGCTGCTTAACCAACTGAGCCACCCAGGCATCCCAGATTGGATTTTTAAGTAATCTTTATACCTAGCATGGGACTCGAACTCAACACCCCAGGATCAATTTGCATGCTGTATGGACCAAGCCAGCTGGATGTCCCGAAGTAGCCTTTTAGAAATCTCTTCTAGGCATTTTTGCAAATAGATGGTTATTGTGGAGAACGTATGAGAGATCAGCTTAGTACCATATGTTACAGAGTTTCATGTAAATACATATTTGGTATATATGTGCTAAAGGTTCTCCACTCCAGGGCAAGACATATGCTATCTTCGAACGTGACATGTCAAAAGCAGCTCTACCAAGTCACACATGCAGATTCAGAAACCCTTCTGGGGGAGAAGTTTATAGCATTTGTTACTGAGTCACTTCCTCCCTCATTATTGTCTTTTGACCCATTCAGCATTTTCATCATGGGTGGGGGAACAGGGGAAAGGTAGGATTCCACATCCAGACCCCAGTTTCAAACCTGGCAGTTTCATTATAACTGCAATGAGAAGAAATCATAGTAAGAGGAGGAGGGATCAGTACCTTTAGATCTTTGAAAAGGAGGAGATTGATGGAACGTTATAACAAAGGTTTCTAAGGACAAAGCTCTCAATTTTGACCGAGTTATTGAAAGCTAAAAAGTATGTGACTCCAGTTTTGGGAAAAATTGTTTTCTTTTAATATTTACTTATTTTTTAAAGATTTATTTATTTTAAAGAAAGAAAAAGCGTGCGTGTGCAAGGTGGGGTGGGATAGAGAGGGAGAAAAACTTTAGCAGACTCAGTGTTCAGTGCAGAGCCTGACGCAGGGCTCGATCCCACATCCCCAAGACCACGACCTGGGAGGCAACCAAGAGTCCAGCAGTACCATCCAGGCATCCCTGTTCTCTCTTAATATTTATTTAGATGTACTCCAGGGGTGCCTGTGTGGCACAGTTGGATAAACATACAACTGCTGGTTTTGGCTCAGGTCATGATCTCAGGGTTGTGAGACTGAGCCCTATGTTGGGCTTTGTTCCCAGCACAGAGTCTGCTTGAGACTCTTTCTCCCTCTCCCTCTGCTCCTACCCGCTGCACTCATGTGCACTACCCCCAAATAAATAAATAAGTCTGAAAAAAAAAAAAGCCTGGGGGCACCTGGATGGTTCAGTCTGTTAAGCGTCTGCCTTTGACTCAGGTCATGATTGCCAGGATTGTGTTGGGGTTGGGGGGGGGGGAGTGGTTCCTGGATTGAGCCCTGCATCAGGCTCCTTGCCCATCTCCCTCTGCCTGTTTCTCCCTCTTTCTGCTTCTTCCTCTCCCTTAGCGTGCTGCTCCCCTTGCTTGTGTTCTCTCTGTCAAATAAATAAATAAAATCTTTTTTTTTTTAAAAGCCTGGTCTCCCCAAATATTTAGATGTCCTCTGATATTCTGTAGAAAATAAGTTATTTCTTTTATTACTTCTACAGTCTTTTTTAAAAAAAGATTTTATTTGTTTGTTTGAGAGAGAAGGAGAGAGCATGAGGGCAGGATGAGGGGCAGAAGGAGAAGCAGACTCCCTGCTGAGCAGGTAGCCCCATGCGATGCAGGGCTTGATTCTGGGACTCTGGGATCAGGATCATGACTGGAACCAAAGGCAGATGCTTAACCAACTGAGCCACCCAGCATCCCTATTACTTCTGTAGTCTTGAGTGAATGGTATATATTAGTTTTTGTTTCTTCTTTACAATGCTGAAAATGAACATTCTCTGTTGTAAAGCACAATGAGAGAATGGATTTCTTTTTTTTTTCCTACTATAGTTAAAAATACCCTGAGATCCCCAAATTTAAGATTTTAATAATTACCACTCTTTCAGCAATATGTTTTTATACTTTTCTTGCTCTAATTGTTAATTATTCCTAATTTGGTTTAACATATTAAAAAGTAACTAATTAGAGATATGTTATTCCAAGAAGGTGGTTTGGGGTGTGTGTATTTTCTGCCTTTTGCCTTCTTTTCTTTCTTCATATCATTTATATTTTAAATAGCCTTAAATCATATAGAATTCTGTACGAGATAGAAGTGTAAACCTGAGGCATAGTGTTTCCCTGTTTGGATTTGATTTCTGTTTACAAATGATAATATGTTTGTGAATTTTGTTTAAAGGAAGTATAACTGTTGTGATTGCCAACATTTCAAACACATAGCCAGATTTATGATCATTCTTATTTCAAATTACTTTTAGAGTTTTTTAATTAAAAGTATGAAATACTTAGCAGTGCATGATGATTAATACGTATTTTGACAATACATACTAAAAATGCACAATTTTTGCCAATTTGCTCATTAGGTGCTTTGAATAGTTTATTTTCCATTTTAATATAACACCACTTACTTGGTTTTCTTTTTTCAAAGGTTACTTAAACATTAAAGGTTATTATTTAGAAGCTTTTTTTTAAAGTTTTAGCATGCAAACAGAAAAATGTGTAATTTGTGAGTGTACAGGTTATAAATTAACACATCCATATAACCATAACCCACATCACGAAACAGAATATTATTAGCACCCCAGAAGCCCCACTCCTGCTGATCCCTAGTCATAAACCTCCCATTCCCAAAGGTACCACTGTCTAGACTTCCTAACATGACAGATTAGTTTTATCTGTGTTTGAATTTTTATATGCCCTTTCATCTGTTTTTGGCCTTTTCATCTCTGTTTTACTTTAGGCAACTAAAGAATTAAGAAAAATGTCAAATTAAGATGATGATGATGGCAGTGATGATGATTGCATGATGTAATAGGATAAGATGGGGATTAAGAGAAAGGCACAAGGACCAGAGAATTATTTTTATGCAATATTCTAACCACAATGTGGCGAATCCATGTTGTGGTTGATTATTTATTAGATATCATTGATAATACTGATATAAGGGAGCATATAATAAATCCCCTCTCCCCCCATTTTTTTTCTCTCAGATTAAGGGGATTTTGGTATAGGATTATTATAAGATGACATTTTGTCTGGACTTTTTTGCATGTTTAATCCTACTGGACCCAGTGCCAGTGATTGCCAGTGATTCCTGTGCCTCCCTATCTTAATGCATGTATCCATCAGGGATGCATGCCAAGTTCTCTTTAATTCTGGCATCAGGGCAGGCAAGTGGTGTATGAAACGGATTGCCCCCAGAAAGCAATAAAACTAGCAGACCTCTGCCCCCTGTTGCATGTGCCAGATGCTGTGATATTCACCATTAATTGATGAGATCTTGAAAAAAAAAAGACATCCGATGAGTGTATTTTGATTTCATCTGATACAAATTATAAGAGAAGATCTTGTTTAGTGTCTGTAAAGATTGCTAAAGTGAGACCTATCTTTTTTTCCCCAATATTACATGAAAAATTTCAAACATACAGAAAAGGTGAAAATATTTTACAGTGAACATCCACATACCCACTACCTAGGTTCTACCACTGTTATTTTACATGCTTGCTTTATCACTTACCTATCTGCTCTTCTATTGTTTCATCAGTTCATCTTAGTTTTACGTGTATTTCAGAGGAGGTTATTGATGTTAGTACATTTCTCCTAAATACTTTAGCATGGATGTCATTAACTAGGGTTCAGTGTATTTTTTTTTTTAAATTTTGAGGTGAGGTTTTTATACAGTGAAATACACCATAAGTGTACGTTTGCTGAGCTTCACAGAAAACTGTCTTTCTGAAAAGAAATAAGGCAGGGATTCTAAGGAAAAAGAAGGGGTGGAAGTCTGCAGCCTTTGCTGTGCTTGTGTGGCTGTTGGTGGGGACTGGAAGCTCTTGTGGGTTTTAGCTTGGTTCACCCCTAGTATTGGGGCCCATTCCTAACGTACATATGTGTATGTTGGTGAACTCTAGCTAGTGGCTTCTCTCAAATGAGAGTTTTTACTCCAACTGTAGCATTGTTGCCAAATAGTGCAGTGGGGACAGTGGAACTGATCAGAGGGTGCATCTGTTTCTCTTAGCTATTTCCTTAGTTTCTCAATAAGAAAGTCATTCTCTGGGGAAGAATGGTAAACAAAACCTATTTTTTTTTATACCAATTTGCTCTAATATCACGGAGAGACTTTTTCATACTGACTTATTTTATAAAATAGGGTATCAGATGAATGCGTCATCTTGGCCAATGTTCCTCTTACGAACACTGAATGGATCTGAAATGGCACCTGCAACAATCTTTAAGAAGGTAAGAAAGATACAAAAATCTTCCATCACTTGGGCTATAGCTTTATTATTTTAATGGGGGCACTTAAATGTTTCATCTTCTTGGATATGGGAAAAAAAATTCTTTTTAAATTACTGGATTGACACGTGTGTTAATCTGCTAGGGCTGCCCTAACAAAGTACCATGGACTGGGTGGCTTAAACAATAGAAATTTATTTTTTTTCACAATTCTGGGAGCTAGAAGTCCAAAATCAAAGTGCCATCAGGGCTGGTTTCTAGTGAGGCCTCTTTCCTCAGCTTATAGATGACCACCTTTTTGTTGTGTCCTCACATGGCCTCTTCTCTGTGCCTGTGGGGAAGGAGAGGTATCTCTGGTTTCTCTTCCTCTTATAAGGACACCAGTCCTTTTGGGTTAGGGCTCCACCCACATGACCTTACTTATTAACCTTTGTTACCTCTTTAAAGGCCCTGTCTCTGAATACAGTGACATTGGGGATTAGGCTTCAGTTTACGAATTTGGGAGGACATCATTCAGTTCATTACAGTGACTTAAACAACAGAAATTTATTTTCTTACAGCTCTGGATGCTAGAAGTCCAAGATCAAGGTATCAGCGGGCTTGGTTTCTTTTGAGGCTTCTCTCCCTGACTTGTAAATAAATGGCCGTCTTCTCTTCCTGTCTTCACAGGATCTGTGTGTCTGTGTCCTCCTTTCCTCCTCTTAGGAGGATAACAGTCATTGGATTAGGGCCCACCCTAGTGACCTCATCTTAACTTAATTAACTCTTTAAAGACCCTGTCTCCGACTGAAATCACATTCTGAGGTACTGGGGTTAGGATTTAAACATGATTTTGGCAGGGGTAGGGACACAATTCAGCCCATAACAGCAAGTCATTAAAAAGTCTCAATTAGAATCACCCACTAGTCAAAATGAATTTGTATCCACTTTCTTCACCTTAGATATGAAAGGAGTGCTCTACTGGAAGCAAATGTTCATTGCTATTTTTTATTTACCTTCAGAAGTGAAGCTTCCCCTCACTTTGCTGTTTGCTGTATTAGTCATCTTTCGACATTGGAGAAATGATGATGGGCCAGAAAACCACTTGAAAGTTACTTAGATTTGGTTTCAGAAGTAAAAGAATGTTAAAAACAGTCATCAGAAAGAATTTGTTATAGGGAAATATTTGTTATATAACAAAGAGGGAAAATTCCAAAGATAGTTTATGCTCTTGAGAAAATGTTGAAAGAGTACACTATGTTAAGAAACAGTGAATAATAGCCAAGTTCTAGTTAAATTATGGGTCAAAATATTTCTTTCTCACCCTCTGTCCTGATTCTTTTTTCAGTCACTTAAATTTTATTACAGTTATTCATGTCAAGAATGGTAAATATTGTAGTTTTTTCTTTAAAAAGGATTCAACAATTCTGTACATTTCTCAGTGCTTATCTCAAGGTAAGTGGACTCTTAATCCCCTTTATCTATTTTACCCCTCTCCCCGCTCACCTCCCTCTGGCAACTACCAGTTTGTTCTCTATTTAAGAGTCTGTTTTTTGGTCTCTTTTTTCTTTGTTTTGTTTCTTAAATTAACCATGAGTGAAGTCATATGGCATTTATCTTTCTCTGACTTATTTCACTTAGCATTTTACTCTAGCTCCATCTATGTTGTTTCAAATGGCAAGATCTCTTTCTTTCATGGCTAATATTCCGTTGTATATATATGTGTATGTACCACGTCTTTACCCATTCATTTATGGATGGACACTTAGATTGCTTGCATATCTTGGCTATTGTATATAATACTTCAGTAAACATAGAAGTGCATTTATCTTATCAAATTAGTGTTTTCATTTCCTTTGCATAAATACTCAGTAGTGGAATTACTGGATCATAGGGTAATTCTATTTTTAATTTCTTGAGGAAACTCTGTACTGTTTTCCGCAGTGGCTGCACCAGTTTGCATTCCCACCAACAGTGCACCAGAGTTCCTTTTTCTCCATATCCTCACCAACCTTTATTATTTTTTATCTTTTTGACTTTAGCCATTCCGGCAGGTGTGAAGTAGTATCTCACCGTGGCTTTGATTTGCATTTCCCTGATGATAAGACGTTGAACATGTTTTCATGTGTCTTTTGGCCATCTGGATGTCTTTTTTGGGAAAATGTCTGTTCAGGTCCTCTGCCCATTTTTTAATCAGATTATTATTATTATTTTGTTGTTGTGTCGAGTTCTATTAAATTTTTTGTATATTTTGAATATTAACCCCTTATCAGATATATCATTTGCAGATATCTTCTCCCATTCAGAAAGTTGCCTTTTTGTTTTGTTGATGGTTTCTTTTGCAGTGCAAAAGCTTTTTATTTTGGTATAGTCCCAGTAGTTTAATTTTGCTTTTGTTTCCCTTGTCGGAGGAGGCATATAAAAAAGTAGAAAGATGGAAAAACAGAAACACATAGAAAAATATTTCTATGGCCAGTGTCAAAGAAATTACTGCCTTTGTTTTCTTCTAAGAATTTTATGGTTTCTGGTCTCACATTTAGGTTTTTTGTTTTTGTTTTAAGATTTTACTTATTTATTTGAGAGTGAGAGAGAGCATGAACAGGGGCAGGGGCAGGGGGAGAAGCAGACTCCTCGCTAAGCAGGGAGCCAGACGTGGGGCTTGATCCCGGGACTCCCGCAGATGCTTCACCAACTGAGCCACCCAGGCACCCCCACAGTTAGGTTTTTAATCCATTTCAAGTTTGTTTTTGTTTAACAAAGTGGTCTAGTTTTGTTGTTTCACATGTAGCTGTGCAAGTTTTCTAGCACCATTTGTTGAAGAGACCCTCTTTTCCTCATTGTTGTAAATCGCTTGACCATATAAGTGTGCGTTTATTTCTGGACTCTGTTCCATTGGTCTATGTGTCTATTTTTGTGCCCATACTATACTATTTTGATTATTACAATTTTGTAGTATATCTTGAAATCTGGGATTGTGATACTTCCAGCTTTGTTCTTCTTTTTCAAGATTGTTTTGGCTAAGGTTTTAAAAGTTTTTGGAGAACCTTAAAGACATAAGGATGTAAAACATCAATTAATATGATTCTTGCATTGTGAAGAAAAATATTTTGAGTGCCGCTTCGAGTAGTAAGAGTGCCTGAAAGTGGGTTAGCCCTACTACCTCCCAGTAGGGACACAGGCCCTTTGGGCCGTGTGTAAAGCATATGTGAGAAAAGTAACAAAAAAGAGAGATGTTTAGTAGTAGTCTTTATTAAACACTACTAGTTTGGGCTGTGACTTTAGAAAAGCCATCAGACTTATTTTACTTATTATCAGATTGCTCTATTAGCTAGTTACATGCCACATGTCACACATTATATCTTTCATTTTTAAAATTATGAAAGTAATTCGTGTTTGGAGAGGGGATATCAAAATACATACTTAGCTAGACTAAAGAATGCATATCTTTTTATTCATCCCATCTTTTCCTCCTTTCCATCCTTTTCTCTCCAAATAGAAGTTTTCTTTGTGTTCTCTCAGACTTTTTTTCTTTGCACTCACAAACATATATGGGCTTTTATTTTTTTAAACATAAACTTGAATATATTGTGAATATTGTTCTGTGATTTATTCTTACCCATAAAATATGTATATTCTAGAAGTCTTTCCATTTTGCTTCGTATATGTTTTAGGTTGCATTTTACTCTTCTGTGGTATAGATTACCATAATTGGTTTACTCTGTCCCTAAGGATGGATGTTTAGGTTGTGTCCATATTCTTGTTTAAGTCATCTGTAGTATAGAGCTTTCTGTGTAAGTGT
This sequence comes from Mustela erminea, assembly GCF_009829155.1. Classification (NCBI taxonomy): domain Eukaryota; kingdom Metazoa; phylum Chordata; class Mammalia; order Carnivora; family Mustelidae; genus Mustela; species Mustela erminea. The sequence continues at coordinate 14,202,203 of NC_045635.1, read as the reverse complement.
GAAGGCTACATTTTTAGAAGTAGAATTATTGGTTCAAAGGGAATATGTGCTTTAAGTGTTGATATATATACTATTAAATTGCATCCCCAAAGGATGTTTCAAGCTATGCTCCACTATTATTGTATAGATGTTTCTATTTCCACATCTTCACTAGTATCGAGTATCATTCATCTTTAAAAATTTTATGTATCTTTTTTGGGGGGAACTGGGGTGGGTGGGGATGGTATCTCATTGCTCTCATTTACACTGAACCAATTACCAGTGAAACTGAGCTTTTAAAACGTGTTTAATGGCCTTTTATTTTTCTGTGAATTACTTGATTATAGCCTTTGCCTGTTTTTCTGTTGGATTTCTGTTCTTACTCATTGATTTGTGGGTGCCCTTTCAGCCAAGTTTGAAACTTTGCCAAGAGCCATCTTAAATCACCACTCTTTCTTGACCCTGGCCTCTGAAAAGCCATTTAATTAGGAAGGCCCACCCACTTAGCTTCCTAATTATTTTTTTCTTCTACCACTGCCCCTTGTGCAGGCTTTCCTCTTGCCTGAATGGTTCAGCTAGCCTTATAACTGCCTCTAACCTTCACCCTTCCACACAGCTGCCAGAAATATCTAATATAGGAGCCTTAACCACATCATTTCTTGCTTAAAACTCTTGAAGTTACCAGTTGCACTCAGAATGAAGTGTAAGTTTGTTACCTTTAAGGTTCTGTATGATCTGGATTATGGTGGCCACTCCTTCCTTGCTTTATACTTTATATTTTAAATTGCTTCTGATAGCCTGTCAATACGATGTTCCTTTTTAGAGCTGGTTATCTCTGGTTAGGGCTAAGATTCTAGTTAGGCATTAAATCCTCCAGTGTCTCTTCCCTAATTCTCCCTTTGTATTCTTATACTTCTTTAGCACCTTGTACATATTTCAATCTTTATAGGAATTGGATTACATTATTATTTTCATTGTCTCTTTCTAGACTGTGAGTTCCTTTTGGAACAGTTAACTGTCTTTGTATTCTCAGTGTCTGTCATATGTCCTGGTACATACTTGTTTGATAAATGAAGAAAGATGGAGAATATAGGAAGATGAATACATATAGAGGGAGAGAATGGGTTTTGTTTTGGATATGTCAGCGTACCTCTGGGAAATTTGAGGAGGGATGACTATTAGCAGACTGTTGGACGTAAAGTGTTTAGAACTTAAAAACAAGGTTTGGCTTGTGTACGTGGATATGGGAGTTTTTTAGTTTAAATGGTAACGATGAAGCCTTGAGAATGAATAAGCTAGTCCAGAGAGTATACCTAGGAGAAGAGGGGAGTGTCAAGGTTAGAACCTTGAGAAATACCCACTCAGCTTTATGATATATGAGTAGCTATATGAGGTAATTACTAAAGGTCAGTTGAGAGGAAAGCTGATTCTTGACTATTTGGTGGATAGAAAGTGTGGTTACATTGGCAAGAACTGAAGACCAGGTGAAAAGTGTCCTCAGGTAGAGTTAAATCTGTAGTTGTGGCGACAACATCGATAGTGTTCATTCCTGATGGCCTCAGTTTACTTTGTGAAATAGGAAACTGACGAAGGCTGGGAGGGAAGGATTCATACATAGATTGAATGTCTACTGTGTTCCAGCACTGCGGTAGAGAACTTACTTTCTGGTTGAGAAGAAAGTTAACAAAATAATAAATATATAATGAGGATACATAAAATTTGTCTTAAAGTGAATGGTAAATGGAACAGCAGCTATATGAGATGGGAAAAGGAATGCCCTAGAGAAAAAGAATGGCCTAATGTAAAAAATGATAATATTTTGGAGGGTTCAGCTAAGGATGAACACTAAATATATGGTACTACATGTAATAAACATGTGGGACTTTACTCCAGTAGTGTCAAGCAACTAAGTATAAATAGGTAAGTGGTCGGCGATCTTTTTTTGTTTAAAGATCTTATTTATTTATTTATTTATTTACTTACTTACTTAATTACTTGGAGCATGAGCAGGGGGAGGGGCAGAGGGAGAGAGAGAATGTCAAGCAGACTCCATGCTCCGTGTGGAGCCTGTTACGGGTCTTCATCTCATGACTCTGAAATCATGACCTGAACCAAAATCAAGAGTCAGACACTTAACTGACTGAGGCACCCAGGCGTCCCATGGTGATCTTGAATTAAGGTTTAGAGATAATAAAATGACAGTGGGATAAGTTGATTTTGGGTTGACATGATGTTCTGTAACCTGGATGTGGAAAAATATTATAGAATGTTAGAGTGTTTGGTCCCCTTCACTTTTTTATCTCTATCAGTGGTTCTTAACCTGGAAAGGGGGTGATTTGCCCCCCTATGAGACGTTTGGCATATCTGGGGACATTTTTGTTCATCACAACTGAGTGTATGTGGGGAGCTACTTATATCTAGTGGGTAGAGAGCAGGGACACTGCTAACCATCCTACAATGCACAGAGCAGCTGCCACAACAGAATGTTCTAACTCCAAGTGGCAATAGTGCCAAGGTTGAAAAACTCTGATCTGTATTAATTTCTTGGTGATCTCATCTAATTTCTGGCTTTTTTTTTTAAAGATTTTATTTATTTATTTGACAGACAGAGATCACAAGGAGGCAGAGAGACAGGCAGAGAGAGAGGAGGAAGCAGGCTCCCCGCTGAGCAGAGAGCCCGATGCGGGGCTCGATCCCAGGACCCTGGGATCATGACCTGAGCCGAAGGCAGAGGCTTTAACCCACTGAGCCACCCAGGCGCCCCTAATTTCTGGCTTTAAATACAGTTTATGTGCAGGTGACTTTCAAATCCATATTTCCAGTTCAGGCTTTGCTTCCAACTCAGGCTTGAATATCCACTCAACAACCCCACTTGGATGTCCAACAGACATCTCAAACTTCCGCCTGAAGCCTTTCCCATCTCGAAGAGTGGCAACTGTTACTCCAATTGCTGGGGACAAAAACCTTGGTGATTATTTCTTGCACACACTACATCTAGTCCATAAGGAAATCCTCTGGGCTTTACCTTCAAAATATATTGAAAATCCAACTACTTTTTAACATCTCCCTTGCTATCAGCTTGTATAAGTTGCCTTTATCTCTCACCTAGATTACTTCAGTAGCTTCTTCATTGACCTCTTTATTTGTAAGCTTACAGTTTGTAATCAATACAGTAACCAGAATATTCCTTTAAAAATATAAATGAAATTATATCACTTCTTTGCTCAAAATTGTCCAGGGGCTCACCATTTTACTCAAAATAAAACTCAGAGTACTTATAGTGGCCTCCATGGTTCTACATACGACACCTCATTATCTCTCTAACTTTGTTTCCTACTGCTATCCCACTTGCATACTAAATTGTAGCCATACTCACTTCCTTGTCCTTTGAACATGTGGCCACATCTCCTGCTTTAGGGACTTGGCGCTGGCTGTTCTCTCTGCCTGTAGGTAACTGCATGGTTAATGATCACCTTTAGGGTTCTGCTCACATGTCATCTTCCATTTGAGGCTTGTTCTGATTACCCTATTTAAAGTATTTCTTTGTGGGGTGCCTGGGTGGCTCCTTCGGTTAAGCATCTGCCTTTGGCTCAGGTCATGATCCTGGCTTCCTGGGATGGAGCCTCTCATCAGGCTCCCTGCTGAACAGCGAGTCTGCTTCTCCCTCTCTCCACCCTCCCCTCAACTCATGTGCTCCCCCACCCTCTCTCTCTCTCAAATAAATAAATAAAATCCTAAAAAAAAGGTCTTTCTTTTTAAAATTGTTTATTTATTATTATTTTAAAAGATCTTATTAGAGAAAGAATGTGTGCCGGAGGGTAGAGTGTGGTGGGAAGGGCTGGCAAAGGGAGCCTTAAGCAGAACCTTCACTGAGCATGGAGTCCATCACAGGGCTTACTCTCACGATCTAAGCTGAAACCAAGAGTTCACCCGGTTTAATCGACTGCGCCATCCAGGTGCCTCGCCCTGTTTTAAGTTTAACACAACCCCTCCATACATTTTTCTCTGGATCTCCCTTATTCTGCTTTACTTTGTTTTTTGCATAGCACTTGTCATTTCTAACTTAGATAAATATGCTTATGTTATGGTGTTTCTCATCTTTCTCTTTACTAGCATGTGAATACCACAAGGGGGAGATTTCTGTCTGTTTCTCTGCTTAATGTTTATTAGGAGCCTTCAGTAGTGTTTGGCATTAGTAGGCACTTTGTACATATTTGTGAATAAATAAATGAAGTTTAAGGGACTAAAATTTTTGATGAGATCAAAGAAGTAGTCGATTAAAAAAGTAAGGAAGTAGAAGTTAAGGATAGAAGTCTGTGGTCAGAAGTAGACTCTGGGAATACAGCCATAAACAAAACAGTAAAAGAGCTCCTGTCCTTACGGAACTTGCCTTCTAGCTGGGGAAATTCATAATAAACCATGCAAAGTAAATAAAGTCTATATTATGTTTGATGGTTGTACCTGCTAAGGAAAAGGGAGGGTGACATTTTAGATAGGTGGCCAGGAAGGTCTTGCTGAGAAGATGCCATTGGAATGAAGATCTGAAGAAAGGGAGAGAAGGAACCGTGAGGTTACAGGGGTAAGAATATGGCGGCAAAGGGGTAATGCAGATGATGCTCACACTAGCTTCAGAATCTGTGGGATATGAGAAGAAATAGCCTTTAAGGAGAACCGTATTGTATGTAGGTAGGCAAGGAGAGGGGTTAAAAGAGCATTCTTTACTATCTTCTATACTACCTTCTAAGAGAATAATTTTTTTCTCACAGTGAAAAGAATGAGCCCTTGTTTTTTTTAAGCTCTTGCTTTCGCAAATTATATAGATATAAATATAAATATATATATACACACACACACACATATATACATGTATATGTATATATATAAGTTTATTTATTTATTTGTTTATCTATCTATCTGAGAGAGAACAAGAGAGGAGAGAGGTCAGCAGGAGAAGCAGACTCTCTGCTGAGCAGGGAGCCGGATGGATGTGGGACTCCATCCCAGGACTCCAGGATCATAACCTGGGCGTAAGGCAGTTGCTTAACCAACTGAGCCACCAAGGCGCCCCCACCCCAATTTTTTTTTTAAGTAAGCTCTCTGCTCAACGTTGGGCTTGAACTCAGGACCCCAAGACCAGGATTTGCATTCTCTACTGACTGAGCAAGCAAGGCACCCCTACAAATTATATCTTTGTGTTTAGGAAGTCATTCAAGAACTGATGATGACAAACCATATTCTTGAAAAACGTGTTTAAAAGCAACTTTATATCATTACCTTTCGTGGACAGCAGAGGGAACCATTTTGCCAGTTATCTAAATCTGGAGGTAGCTTGTTTTGAGATAAAACCCTTTCATTTATTTATGAAAAAGGAGTAGTTCCTTTGATTTTTTAAAAATCAATATTGGTTTTCTTCCAGAGCTCTGTTAATATTTGTTTGTATGGCTATACTGATGTAAGTAGCTTTGATAGCGTATTCATGAAATGTAGAAGAATTAATAAACAATATGAAAATCTTAGAGAATAAATTGCATTTTGTCCATAATCTTTTTTTTTTTTTAACCTGTCAGCTAATAGTGGCATTGATGACCTACTGTTGCATTTGGGTTCTCTTTTTAGATTATAGCTTGAATCTTAAAATTCTCTTTCCTGCTCATTCCTGTCTTAATTCTGTTTTGTAGCAGAAAATGTATATTACCATTTGAATTTAGTTCATTTTGCCACAGAAAGTCTTATTTTTATTTGGTTATATGATAGTGTAAGGCCCTAGGAACCTTATGTGTGCCTTGGATATTTCTTCCATTCTGTGCACATGCAGCACGAGTTTATCAACTGCCGAAGTTATCTTTTGTTAAATCCACCTCCCTTTTTTCCTTCCTTATGTAGTAACCGTTAGTTAACCTTTAGACCCTTCATGAAGTGGCAGTGATTCTGCTTCTTACTTACCAGCTACTTATTTATCAAATAACTTTGATCTTTGATCAAGCTGACTTTTGCCCTGCTGACTTTTGGGTGTTTTTTAAGAATCAAATCAAGATTATGTAATTAAAAGGACTTTGAAGACTTATAATTAAGGAACTTTAAGACTTCAAGGGTATAAAGGGTATCACTGGAAAAGTACAGGACAATGAGTGGGTTTAAAGGGGACATTTAAAAAGGGAATCAGCCTACCAGATATATTATTAAATTTTATCTTAGTGAAAGAATTAGTTTAAAGCTTGTTCTTCAGGTGATTACTTGGTTAATTCATTTTTTCTTAGAGAAAAGATCTTGCTGTTGAGTACTCTGTTGGAAATAATATGAATAAGGTATATCTTCTTTTGAGAATCCCTTAGTCTCAGCGGAGTAAACACATTTCAAGAGTAGTTTTGCAATTGAAGGCAAGAGCATCTCCACTGAGGGGCTGTAGGAGTAGGCAGGAACTGGCCAGGGAAGCCTTAAAGAGACCAGAGGACCTGGGCTTTGAAGTGGATCAGTGGAGTTGTCCAAGCAGTTGATGTGGTAGGATGTTCCAAAGAGTTGTCTGCCTTCGTTTAAAATCTAGCTCTGATACTTCTGGTATATTCGTAGGCAATTGTGCATCAGTTTTATCATCTATAAAATGGGGATAATAATTGCATTGACTTTATAGGGTTGTTGTGAGAATTAAATATATGAAAAACATTTAGAACAGTGCCTGGCATATACTAAATGATCGAAAGTTGACTTTTAATGTCGTTATCCTAGCGATCTAAGGGATAGAATTGGCAGGTCTTGGTCTTTGAATGTGAGTGTTAAGGGAATAGGATGTGTCTAGCATAGTGGTTCTCAGCCTTGGATGCACATTAGGACTACCTGGGTAATTAAAATGTGCTGATGTCTGGGCCCCACTCCAGACCAATTCAGTCAGTATCCTGGGGGTGTGGCCCCAAGTGATTTTGATGTTTAGTTGGACTGACAACCCCTGGTCTAGGACTATTTCCAGTCTTTTGGCTTGGGTGACTGGGTCGATGATGGTGCTATTTACTAGAATAAAAAGCAAATTGAAAGAAAAGGTGTTGCTTTTAACATAGCACTTAGGTTTTCTAAGAATTGGGTTAGCATTTGCATGCTTTAAATTTTTATAACTAAAGTATGCTTTTTAAATATTGGTTTCTGGATTGGATATCATAAGTGACCCCAGATTATATGATTTTCATGATCTTGTGTCTGCATTTCATACTTGGAGGTGGTTTCTTTCTTTCTTTTTTTTTTTTTTTTAAGATATTCTCTTTTGCTGTTTATTCTCCTTGGACTTAGCAGCTTTCAACATACACTATAATTTATACATTTATTAGGTATGTTTGAGTCCCTTTTTCTACATTTCTTGTTAATTGCTTGTCTCTTTTTCCCCTACCCGCACCCCAACCACTACCACCACCACCACTAGAAGGTAAGCTCCACCAGAGCAGGGATCTTTGTTATTTTTTTGTTCACTAATGAATCCTCAATTTCTGGTATAAACTATATAACACATATTTCTTAGATGACTGAATAAATTACTATCAGTCTGGTTTTGTTTCCTTCCAGGTTCTTGGCTCTGCTCCAGAGTAAGTGACATGTAGAGCAGAGTTTCAGAGAGATCTCTGAGAAAAGTTGTCTTCCTGTATTTAATTGATAAACATGGAGTTTAATTTTTGATTGCTAAAAGTTGTGAGATAACAGTTGAGCAAATGCTTCTTATTACATCTTAACAAAAAACTTTTTTTTAAATGTTTTGGTAGGAACCACCAAAGCCACCTCTAAATAATTTTAAAGTGGGAATGAAACTGGAAGCTATAGACAAAAAGAATCCTTATCTGATCTGCCCTGCAACTATTGGAGATGTTAGAGGAGATGAAGTTTATATCACATTTGATGGCTGGAGTGGAGCTTTTGATTATTGGTGCAAGTACGATTGTCGAGATATTTTCCCAGTTGGGTGGTGTCGCCTGACAGGAGATGTATTACAACCACCAGGAACTCATGGTAAGATAATAAGTGACTATATACTCTTTGATTTTATTAAATTTAGTTCTAACTGCTTTTGGCATTGAGGTTAGGACTTTTGCTCAGCTGGAGCAGCAGACAGAACAGGAAGGGCACTGCTTAGGCTAGAGAAGTGGAGGTAGAAGATGGGAAATGATTAGAATTTTTGAGAGCCACCTCAGCATCATAATCGGAATTAATAGTCCACATTGGAGAATATGGGCAAGCTACAGGTCACACATGGACCGTTGAAACCTTGCTACTGTAAGCATTTTGGGGTGCTTAGCTATCTTTATAGTTGATATTCAGTTTAAAATTACACATCGTATTCCATTGTGTATATCTCAATGGTAGTTTTTAAAGGGTAAGGCATAACAATTGTTATATACATATTTTGCACAATTTTGGTCAGTTTTTTCACGTTAAACTGATACTTTGATAGTCTTAAGTAAAATCTACCTGTCTGCATATGAAAATTTTATTTGTTTATTCATTTTTTAAAAAGATTATTTGAGAGAAAGAGAGAGAAAATGTGTGAGTGAGTTGGGGGAGGGGCAGAGGGAGAGACTCAAGCAGGCTCTCCGCTGAGCACCGAGCCCAGCATGAGACTCCGTCTCATGACCCCGAGATTATGACCTGAGCTGAAGTAAAGAGTCGGACATTTAACCGACTGAGCCACCCAGGTGCCTATGTCACTGAAAATTTTAGACTATGGAAGATAAACATGTTGTTATAGTCAGTTGTTTATCAGTTGTAATGCTGTGCTTCTTCCTAAATTGAATTCTATGATCACCTAGGTATTTTCTTTCCGAAAAAAAATAATCAAATATTGAGGTTCCTTAGGGACTCTTCCAAAAGCTTAGACATGCCTAACCTGGTCTTCTGTGATGGAATAAGTGCTGAGATTTAAGTGGGATCTAAGCATAGAACCTAATCATTGGCTTAAGTTAACGATAAACTTATTAGTAGAATCAAATGTAAACATACTTAAAATTTATCCAACTAAAATTTATTTACACCGGAAAAAAAGGTGAGTGTAGAAAATGTGTAAGTAGTGTGCGTAGCACGAGAGCAATGGCTAGATAAAAGCATATAGTCATGTTCTTGTAACTGCTGTTAGAATCTTTTTGGATTTGGGACTTTAATACATCCCTTTATATTACAATGCTACATACGATGTTGTCCTTTTCAGGGACCTATTTTACCAGTTCCCTGCTGCCATAATTCTAGGAAGTAGATATTAATGGCTGATTTTTGTAAAATTTAATGTGTTCCAGATCTTATGTATGTATGATACTAAGGCAGTCTCTGCCCTCAAGGAGTTTACCTTCTAGTCAAAGAAGGATAAATGGAAGAATAGGCTTTAAAAAATATGTATATATGCAGAACTAGCAATGCAAAAATACAGATGTGTGCTAGATACGAAAGGGGCCCAAAGACATCCAGTTTTTTTAGGCTGGAGGGAAAAGTGGTTGGGTAAAGGAATTCTGAACAGAAAGACACATGATATGAGTATTAAGAAAGGAGGAGTTTGCCAGGCAGAACAGAGATACAGGTAGGGCAGACACATCACAAATGTATAAAATCACACAGTTTACTCTGAAAATGAGATGGTTCAGTTTCGAACATGGTGACTTTGGAATGCATGGCCGAGAATTCTGTTGTCTTCTACTATCTGCTCTCCCTTTTTTCTTATAACACAGTTTAGCTGCCTAACATGCAGACTACTTTTACAGCCTCCCTAGCAGTTATATATATATGGCCACGAGACTAAGTCCTGGCCAATGGGATAAAAGTAGAGCTAGTATGTTCTACTTATAGGAAGTATATTAGAGATGAATGTACCCTTCTGTCTTCCTTCTTTCTGCATCTGTCCTGCTGCTAGTTATGTGCTTGTTTTGGGTGGAGTTCCATCCTGAACCATGAAATGGGGACCATCTTCTAGGCATAGTGGAGTGGAAAGCAGAAAGGAGCCAAAATCCCTGAGACTTTTTGTGGAGCAGAATTTTCATACTGGCCTGTTCCAGACTGTTATTGAGAGAAATAAATTTCTGTGTTCTATGAGTAAACCACTGTTCTTTTAGGTTTTTCTGTTACTGTTGGCTGAACTTAATCCTAACAAATTCAGGGTCGGACACCAGGTGAACATGTCTGTTGGATAGCTGCACATACAGGTATGGAGTCCAAAAGAGATAGGTCTTAATTGACAAAGCAGGTTTGAGAGCCATCATGCTCATTCAAATAAATATGCTTTGTGTCAGGTAGGATTATAGGTGCTGTCTGGGGCAGAGGCCCATGGTAGACAGCTTACACATTCAACTGATAGCAGTAAGTGGGGGAGGTTTTGGGTGTGGCTTTAATTGTGCATGTGTAACAGAAGTAGAAAAGGACCAAGGACAGAACCCTGTGGGTAAATATTTAAAACAATTTTCACACTTGAATCACTTTGGTGGGGTGGGAGAGGGAACTTATTCAAAGGCTGATGCCCTGGAATTCATACCCAGGAATCAGTGGGTCTGGAGTGGGGCTCGGGTGTTTCCTCTGCACATGGTTTGAGGCCCAGACTTTGAGAAACACAAAAATAAGGGATGACGAGAAGATAGAAATCAATTCAGGACACTGAGAAAAAGTATACATAAATGTAGGAGATTAATAGGTTGGTTTCCCTAACAACAGGTGATGAGAGATTTTAAGAGGTATTCAACACTGTCAAGTACAGCATAAACGTCAAGAGGAGAGGAGAGCTCATTAGTGGCCTTAAGTAATAGCATGGTTAAAAAAAAAATAGCATGGTTACTAGACTACTTTTGAAAAGCCAGATTTAGAGAGCTGAGTAAATAGATGCAGAGCACTTTTTAAAAAATGTGGTTTCGTGGATACTTTCTGAGATCTGCCTCCTCTGTCCTTTATCCCACTAGGCATTTCACTAGTTAAAGTGAAATTTAGAAACTTTACTTCCGTTTATATCTCTTTACCCTCCCTCATTCATAATAAAATTTTCTTATTTACATTCATTGAGAATGAATTAATTAGACAGTGTTACAATTTTTGTTCAACTGTTAAACATAATTAGAAAATTCAGGAGAAGTAAAGTAGTATATTTACCCACATTTTTGCCATTTCAGTTCTTTCTTCCTGATTTTCAGATTCCTTTTTTTTTTTTTTTTAAATCATTTCCTTTCTGTTTCAGAGAACTTTTAGTCATTCTTCTATGGTAGGTCATCTGGCAACAAATTCTTAGTTTTCCATCATCCAAGAATGTCTTTATTTCCCCTTCATTCTTGAAGGATAGTTGCTGGATATAGAAGAATTCTGTGTTGAAAGTTCTTTTCTTTTCTTTTCCATTTATTTTTTTTCCATTTATTTTTTATAAACATATAATGTATTTTTATCCCCAGGGGTACAGGTCTGTGAATCGCCAGGTTTACACACTTCACAGCACTCAGCATAGCACATACTCCCCAATGTCCATAACCCCACCCCCATCCCCACCCTCCCTCCTCCCAGCAACCCTCAGTTTGTTTTGTGAGATTAAGAGTCACTTATGGTTTGTCTCCCTCCCAATCCCATCTTGTTTCATTTATTCTTCTCCTGCCCCCTTAACCCCCTCATGTTGCATCTCCACTTCCTCATATCAGGGAGATCATATGACAGTTGTCTTTCTCTGATTGACTTATTTCGCTAAGCATGATACCCTCTAGTTCCATCCACGTCGTCGCAAATGGCAAGATTTCATTTCTTTTGATGGCTGCATAGTATTCCATTGTGTATATATACCACTTCTTCCTTATCCATTCATCTGTTGATGGACATCTAGGTTCTTTCCATAGTTTGGCTATTGTAGACATTGCTGCTATAAACATTCGGGTGCATGTGCCCCTTCGGATCACTACGTTTGTATCTTTAGGGTAAATACCCTGTAGTGCAATTGCTGGGTTCTAGGGTTGTTCTATTTTCAACATTTTGAGGAACCTCCATGCTGTTTTCCAGAGTGGTTACACCAGCTTGCATTCCCACCAACAGTGTAGGAGGGTTCCCCTTTCTCCATATCCTTGCCGGCATCTGTCATTTCCTGACTTGTTAATTTTAGCCATTCTGACTGGTATGAGGTGATATCTCATTGTGGTTTTGATTTGTATTTCCCTGATGCCGAGTGATGTGGAGCACTTTTTCATGTGTCTGTTGGCCATCTGGATGTCTTCTTTGCAGAAATGTCTGTTCACGTCTTCTGTCCATTTCTTGATTGGATTATTTGTTCTTTGGGTGTTGAGTTTGCTAAGTTCTTTATAGATTTTGGACACTAGCCCTTTATCTGGTATGTCGTTTGCAAAACTCTTCTCCCATTCTGTCAGTTGTCTTTTGGTTTTATTAACTGTTTCCTTTGCTATGCAAAAGCTTTTGGTCTTGATGAAATCCCAATAGTTCATTTTTGCCTTGCTTCCCTTACCTTTGGCGATGTTCCTAGGAAGACATTGCTGCAGTTGAGGTCGAAGAGGTTGCTGCCTGTGTTCTCCTCAAGGATTTTGATGGATTCCTTTCTCACATTGAGGTCCTTCATCCATTTTGAATCTATTTTCATGTGTGGTGTAAGGAAATGGTCCAGTTTCATTTTTCTGTATGTGGCTGTCCAGTTTTCCCAACACCATTTATTGAAGAGGCTGTCTTTTTTCCATTGGACATTCTTTCCTGCTTTGTCGAAGATTAGTTGACCATAGAGTTGAGGGTCTATTTCTGGGCTCTCTATTCTGTTCCATTGATCTATGTGTCTGTTTTTGTGCTAGTACCATGCTGTCTTGATGATGACAGCTTTGTAATAGAGCTTGAAGTCCAGAATTGTGATGCCATGAACTTTGGCTTTCTTTTTCAATATTCCTTTGGCTATTCGAGGTCTTTTCTGGTTCCATATAAATTTTAGGATTATTTGTTCCATTTCTTTGAAAAAAATGGATGGTATTTTGATAGGAATTGCATTAAATGTGTAGATTGCTTTAGGTAGCATAGACATTTTCACAATATTTGTTCTTCCAATCCAGGAGCATGGAACATTTTTCCATTTCTTTGTGTCTTCCTCAATTTCTTTCATGAGTACTTTATAGTTTTCTGAGTATAGATTCTTAGCCTCTTTGGTTAGGTTTATTCCTAGGTATCTTATAGTTTTGGGTGCAATTGTAAATGGGATTGACTCCTTAATTTCTCTTTCTTCTGTCTTGTTGTTGGTGTATACAAATGCAACTGATTTCTGTGCATTGATTTTATATCCTGACACTTTACTGAATTCCTGTACAAGTTCTAGCAGTTTTGGAGTGGAGTCTTTTGGGTTTTCCACATATAGTATCATATCATCTGCGAAAAGTGATAGTTTGACTTCTTTGCCAATTTGGATGCCTTTAGTTTCCTTTTGTTGTCTGACTGCTAAGGCTAGGACTTCTAGTACTATGTTGAGTATCAGTGGTGATAATGGACATCCCTGCCGTGTTCCTGACCTTAGTGGAAAAGCTGAAAGTTCTTTTCTTTAAGCCCTTGAAAAATGTACTGTATCTTCCTTCTGGTTTCCGCGGTTTCTGCTGAGAGGTTTGGTGTTACTCGAATTGTTTTTTCTCTGTAGATTCCATTATGATTATAAGTTTGTTTTTGCACTAGTTCTTCTAGTGTTTACTTTATGCTTTATCTATTTTTGTGTCTACATTATCTGGTATGTACAAATTTTGAACTGCTGTAATGTCCTGGTCAGTTGAACCTGCTGTAGTAACCCTCTTTATGGTGACTTTTTTTTTTTTTAACCTTAGAATCTGCTTTATCTTATATTAATGTAGCTATACCAGCTTTTGTTTGGTTGCTGTTCTTGGTCTCTCTGTTTCTAATGTTCAACATTTATCTAGTCTTATCTAAAAAGATTCATTTCTTGTAAATATTTGGATTTTGATTTTTTGGCTAATCAGCCAGTCTGGTTTTTTAACTGGAGCTTTTAAACTACTTATATTTATTGTGATTACAGACGTATTTGGTTTTCAGTATGCTACCTTATTTTGAGGATTTTATTTGTCCTGCCTTTTCTATGTTTTATTTTCCTTTCTTTTCCTTTTTGAGTTATTTTTTCTTATTCCATTTTCTCCTCTTCTTATTTGGAAGTTATACGTTATATTTTCTGTTCTTTTAATACTCTAAAAATTTTAACATGCTGGGGCGCCTGGGTGGCTCAGTGGGTTAAGCCTCTGCCTTCGGCTCCAGTCATGATCTCAGGGTCCTGGGATCAAGCTCCACATTGGGCTCTCTGCTCAGCGGGGAACCTGCTTCCCCTTCTCCCTCTGCCTGCCTCTCTGCCTACTTGTGATCTCTCTCTTTGCGTCAAATAAATAAAATCTTTTAAAAAGAAAAAGTCTACAAAAAAATATTTTACCACGCTTTCTTGACTTAATGGAATTCTGTAATTGATCAATGTCTTTATTCTGTACTAAAATAATAAAAGGAAATTAGAACACTGTACCTATTTATCCCCTTCACATTTATGTTGTTATTGTTGTATATTTTATTTTTATTTATTTATTTTGAAGTGTTGGAGGGGGAGTGGGAGAGAGAGAATCTTAAGTAGGCTCCATGCCCAATGCAGAGCCCAGCGCAGGGCTCAGTCTTACCTGAGATCATGACCTGAGCCAAAATCAAGAGTTGGACACCCAACAATCTAAGCCACACAGGCACTCAACTGTTGTATATTTTAATTAATTATATAGGAAACCTATTAACTATTACTATTATTCATATAGTCAGTATTCGTTGAGATTTACCAACATATTCAACATATTCTTCCCTGTTTATTCCTTCTTAGCATCTCAACCCTTTCATCTGGGATTAATTCTCTTCTCTTTGGGAGAGATCCTTCAGATTTTTCTTTAGTGGGTAGTCTGCTAGTGGCATGCCCTCTCAGTTTACATTCATCTGAATATGTCATTATTTCCACTCCTCCCTTGAAAGACATTTTCTCTGGATGTTTAGTTCTAGATTGACAGGCATTTTCTTTCAGTACATTGAAGATATTGTTCTTTTACCTTTTGGTTTCCATTGCTATTGAGAAATTCAACTGTCAGTCTAATTATTTTTCCTGTGACTCATCTGTCATTTTTTTTCTCTAGCTACTTTGATATTTTCACATCATCTTTGGTGTTTTTCAGTTTTACTCTGATACTTCTAGGTGTAGGTTTTGTTGAATCTTGATATCTTGGCAGAAGCACATATATACAAATGATGATTTGTTTATTTTTATGTGTGAAAAACTTTAAATGTTTTATATTACATTTTAACTATTTTATCATCATTAAGAATTTCAAACAGCACAAATAATTTGACATTTTAAAGCATTTCTCATGACTACTTTATGAATGCAAATAATACAAGCTATGTGTAAGTAGAATTTGGAAGCAGTAGAGTAGAAACAAAGATGTGCTTGCTGTTGCCACATTCTGTTTTGTAAAGATTCACAGAAGTCCTCAGAAGAATCTTGGGATTGTGGGAAAAGTATGGTTAAAGATTGTTAGTTGATACTCACCCAAAGATACTTCATAGATGATTCATTTTTATTTTGTTCCAAGCATTGCTTTAATGGATAAGCAATTCATCACATAGATTGATAGGGTTACTGCTGTTCCCACTACAGAGGGGAAATGCTCTTTGAGTAGAGAAGACATTTATTTTGGCCACTAATCATTCATTAAGTGATAGCTATAATATAAAAATATTATTTCTTAGATGTAATGTGATATATTCTAAAATCATATTACTTTAAAATTATTTTTCATTATTTTAGTATAACAGTTTTTCTCTAATAGTAAAAAAGTAATAAATGCTCGAAGTGAAAAACTGAGGAAAGCATGCAGAGATAACTATGACCAATAGTTTGATTTGTATTTGGCTTCATACTTCTTTTTCTTCTTTTAGTCTTATACGTATAGCTTTAGAATACACATGGCCAAGTCAATAGAGAAATGTTGAAATGAGTTGTGGTATAGTTATTCTTTTTTTTTTTTTAAAGATTTTATTTATTTATTTGACAGAGAGATCACAAGTAGGCAGAGAGGCAGGCAGAGAGAGGGGGAAGCTGGCTCCCTGCCGAGCAGAGAGCCCAATGCGGGGCTTGATCCCAGGACCCTGGGATCATGACCCGAGCCGAAGGCAGAGGCTCAACCCGCTGAGCCACCCAGGTTCCCCCAGTATAGTTATTCTTTAGAATAATATAGAACCATTTAGAAGAATGAAAGGATTCCTGTTTACTAAGAAAGCTTTCCAGGATGTTTTAAGTGAAAAAAGCAACCCCTCAAAATACATATGATGTAATACCATTAAGTCAAAACAAATATGTATTTCTATATGTACCTGTAGATGTATGTATATTCATACATAGACAAGATCTGAAAGGCTATATATCAAATTGGTAGTAGCAATTATATCTGGAAAGGGGTGTTGAGTGGTAAAGGGAACTTTTGCTTTTACCTGTGGCTTCTTTAAAAATTTTTTTAAATTTTTAGTTAATTTATTTATTTATTTTTTTTTTTAAGATTTTATCCATTTATTTGACAGAGATCACAAGTAGGTAGAGAGGCAGGCAGAGGGAGAGAGGAGGAAGCAGGCTCCCCGCCGAGCAGAGAGCCCGACGCGGGACTCGATCCCAGGACCCTGAGATCATGACCCGAGCCGAAGGCAGCGGCTCAACCCACTGAGCCACCCAGGCGCCCTAGTTAATTTATTTTTTAAAGATTGTATTATTTATGTATTTGCCAGAGAGAGAGCGAAAGCAAGCACAAGCAGGGGAGCGGCTGGCAGAGGGAGAAGCAGGCTCCTCGATGAGCAAGGCGCCTGATGTGGGACTTGATCCCAAGACTCTGGGATCATGACTTGAGCCAAAGGCAGATGCTTAATGACGGAACCACCCAGGCATCCCTGTGGCCTTTTTTTTTTTTTTTTTTTTAATAAAACAAGAACATGCTGTAGGTTACATTTGTACTTTAAAATAATTACTTTTATTTTGAAAATGGATTATTCTGCATATTCTGGTTTTTTACCTACTTTTTCATGATACAAGGTGATTGTGTTCCCATGTAAAATATATCCCTACAAAATTATATTTCTGTGTTGTATTACATCATATGGGTATACCATAACTTAGCCAAACTTCTATTTTGTTTGACATAGATGATATGATGAATATATCTTTGCATATCTCTGTTTCCATAGAATAAGTTTGCTGGGTTAGGGGATATGTTTGTTAGGTTGACAAATACCCATTTCCATTCCTGTTAGAGGTGTGTGAAAGTGGTTTTTTCCTTCTCTGGTCATCTTTGGGCATTATCTTATCATTGTTGCTAATTAAAAAAACGTTTTTAAGGGACGTCTGGGTGGCACAGTCGGTTAAGCATCTGTCTTTGGCTCAGATCATGATCCCAGGGTCCTGGGATAGAGTCTGCTTTGGGCTCTTTGCTCTCTGGGGAGCCTGCTTCTCTCTATGCCTGCTGCTCCCCCTGCTTATGTGTGCTCTTTCTCTCTCTCTGACAAATAAAATCTTTAAAAAAAGTTTTTAAAATTTTCATTTCTTAAATTGTTAGGTTTGATCTTTTTTTTTCCCCCATGTACCTTGGCCATTAATATCCCTTTATAATATTCCTGTGAATTACATTTCCCCCTTTTTTCTTATCATTTCCTTTCTTGTTGATTTTTTTTTAAAGAATTTATTTATTTGACAGACAGAGATTACAAGTAGAGAGGCAGACAGAGAGAGGAAAGGAAGCAGGCTCCCCGCTGAGCAGAGAGCCTGACATGGGGCTCGATCCCAGGACCCTGGGATCATGACCCGAGCCGAAGGCAGAGGCCTCAACCCACTGAGCCACCCAGGCGCCCCTCTTGTTGATTTGTTTTGAGTGCTTCATTTATTGCACATAGCAATAAATGTCAAAAAGTAAAAAAAAAATAAATAAAAAGTTAATCATTTGCTTTTTTTCAAATTACAGTATAGTTAACATAAAGTGTTATATTGGTTTTAGGTACATAATATAGTGATCCAATAAATCTGTACATTATTCAGTGCTTATCATGATAGGTGTACTCTTTTCTAATTTATTTTTTTATTTTAAAGATTTTATTTGTTTGAGAGAAACAAAGCATGAGGGGGGAGGAGCAGAGGGAGAGGGACAAACTGCCTTCCTACTGAGTGAGGATCCTGATGCAGGACTTGATCCCAGGACCCTGAGGTCATGATCTGAGCCAAAATTAGATGCTTAACTGCCTGAGCTACCCAGGCATCCCTATGATAAGTGTACTCTTAATCCCCTTCACCTATTTCACACATCCCCTCTGGTAACCATCAGTTTGTTTTCTATAGTTAAGAGTCTGTTTCTTGGTTTGTCTCTCCTTTGCTCATTTGTTTTATTCCTTAAATCCACGTATGAGTGAATCATATGGTATTTGTATTTCTTTGACTTATTTCACTTAGCATTATACTCTCTAGCTCCATCCATATTGTTGCAAATGGCAGGATTTCATTCTTTTTTATGGCTGAATAATATCTCTCTGCTCTGTGTGTGTGTGTGTGTGTGTGTGTGTGTGTGTATACACACCACATCTTTATCCTTTTATCTATTAGTGGATACCTGGGCTGCTTCTGTATCTGGCTATTGAATAAATAATGCTGCAATAAACCCAAGGTGCATATATCCTTTTGAGTTAGTGTTTTTGTATTTTGGGGGCAGGTACTCAGTAGTACAGGTTACTAGATCATAGGGTAGTCCAATTTTTAACTCTTTGAGGAGCCTCCCTGCTGTCTTCCAAAGTGTCTGGCTACACCAGCTTGCATTCCCACCAAAAGTACACAGCGGTTCCTTTTTCTCCACCCTTACCAACACTTGTTGTCTCTTGTGTTTTTGATATTAGCCATTCTGACTGGTGTGTGGTGGTATCTTATTGTGGTTTTGATTTGCATTTCCCTGATGATGAGTGATGCTGAGCATCTTTTCATGTGTCTGTTGGCATGTGGATGTCTTCTTTGGAGAAATGCCTGTTCATATCTTCTGCCCTTTTTTTAAAAATTTTTTATTTTTTATAAACATATATTTTTATCCCCAGGGGTACAGGTCTGTGAATCACCAGGTTTACACACTCTTCTGCCCATTTTTTAATTGGGTTATTTGTTTTTGTAGGTGTTGAGTTGTATCAAATCTTTATTTATTTTGGATACTAACCCTATATTGGATATGCCATTTGCAAACTCCTTCTTCCATTCTGTAGGTTGTCTTTTAGTTTTGTTGATTGTTTCCTTTGCTATGTAGAAGCTTTTTATTTTGATGTAATCCCAGTTTTTTTTTTTTTTTTACTTTTATCTCACTTGTCTCATGAGAAATATCTAGAAAGATGTTGCTAAAGTTCATGTCAGAGAAATTACTGCCCGTGCTCTCCTCTGGAATTTTTATGGTGTCAGGTCTCACATTTAGGTCTTTAGTCCATTTTGGTTTTAATTTTGTGTATGGTGTGTAGTGTCATAAAGTAAAAATTATTTTCTCAGTCATTTGCTTTTTAATGTTATTTATGGTCTTTAAAAATGTGCAGAAATATTAATTTTATTGGCTTGAATATTATATAATATAAGGGTCTAAAATAAGGTTCTTATTATAATTTCAAAAGGCACACAAATAATGTTTAATGAATTGAATTTCATAAATTTTAAAAAATCTGTATTGTTTTTGTCCATTTTGAATATTTCTTTTTTTTTTTCATTTGAATATTTCTTAAACACACTGGAAATGTTTGGTGTTCAATGTTTATATAACTGCTTTTCCAGCATTTTTTACGGATATTACACTTAAAGCTTTTTCAAATACTTAATGACTAAAGATAATTCACTTGCATAGCTTCTTAAAGAAATGTAATGAGGTATCCATGAATGCCACTTGATTTGACTTTACATTAAAAAAACTACTTATTAAAGCTTGACTGGCTTTTTTTTTTCAAGAATAGTGAAGTTTATTTTTTTTTCTCCCTGTGTTAACACTTCTATAATCAGAAACAGCCAAGTTCTTTTTATGCTTATCATTGGTAGAAAAATTCACTGGGAAACTTACCTTGGGTAGAAAATTCAGCAAGCTACATGTCTTTTTTTCCTCTTGTTTATTTAGGTTTTCCTTTCTTGGCCCTTGTTATGACCCTACAATCTTTCAAAGCCCCTCACTTCTGGTTGGTGCTGTCACTGCTCATCAGATTTATTCTGGAGACCTGTACAGGGTATCTGGTGAGAAAAAGGAAAGAACTATGTGTGCTACTATGTCCTTGACAACTTAAAGAAGGCTGAGTCAAGTAAACTAAAACAAGGCCCATTGTAGATTTTTTTCTTCTTGAAGAATTTATCTGATCTTGCTGTTTTCTGTTTCAACTTGTTCCCTACCTCCTTTGTATTTTATATCTTTGTTCTCTCTGAAAAAATGATAGAAATTTAAGAATGCTCTGTAAGCTCTTGATTTTTTCTCACATTGCCCTTGTTTTGTCTCTGGCACATATAGTTACAGGATTTATAGCCGGTCATCTCATTAAAGTCCACATATTAAATACATGAAAGAGCAGTACCTGGAATCCAGCAACTTAGAATCAGAACTGGAATTACCATGATTTTAAAGGCAATGTGTGGGTTTTTAAAAAATTTAATATTTAAATTTTTCCTTTATTTGGGAAAGCTTCTAGACAAATAGATTACTATTTTGTTTCTTTAATTTTATTTATAAACACAAGAAATGTAGGTTTCTAGTCTTGAGAAATTAGAAATACTCAGAAGCAGAGGATTCTTTTTTTTTTTTTTTTTTTTAGATTTTATTTATTTATGAGAGAGCATGGGGGGTGGGGGTGGGGAACCAGAGGGAGAGGGAGAAGCCTGCTCCCTACAAACCCCTGTGGAGCTCAAACCCCCTTTGGAGCTCTGAGATCATGGCCTGAGCCAAAGGCAGATGCTTAACTGACTGAGCCACAGAGGTGCTCCCAGAAGAAGAGGATTCTTAGAAAAATTTGCCCTAATACTAACTTTATTCTCATATTGTGGGATATTCAAAGTTGTTGTTTAGGCGTCTGGGTGACTCAGTGAGTTAAGCCTCTGCCTTTGGCTCAGGTCATGATTTCAGGGTCCTGGGATCGAGACCTGCATGGGGCTCTCTGCTTGGCCCGGGAGTCAGCTTCCCCCTCTGTTTCTGCTTCTCTGACTACTTGTGATCTCTCTGTGTCAAATAAATAAATAAAATCTTAAAAAAAAGTTTTGTTTATAAATTGCTACGTTGGAAACCATTCTACCTGGCTTTAGAGGTACTTAAATACTTTTAAAGTTAACTATGTAAATTGAAGTTACATAATTCCTAAAACATTAATGAATTAGTTTTATTTAACTTAGCTTCATGCATCACTGATTATAAATTAATGACCTACATTGGTGCGAAGTGTCATCTTGTAGCCTAATTTTTTAAGCAATTGTGACCACACAGACCAGGAAGGAGGGCAGCAAACTTCCAGATGCTTTGAGTATAAAGTTGCAGGATCCCAAGGGTTTAGAGGAATTCCTCTGCTCCAAAGGGAACTGTGGAGGAGGGGAAAACCTAGAATCAAGAAGCATTCCTGTCTAGTGGTACTAGAGGCCATCAGTGACTATCTTAACTCATTTCTTGATAAAATCCTTCAACTACTGGGTTTCCTGCCCCCGTCTCTCACAGAAAAAGCTTTAATTTCTAGGTGGAACTCAGAGGTAACATGGCATTTCTTGCACAACTTTGTAAAACACTTTAGATGATGTTTGATGAAACTGGCATATTAGATTTTCTTTGTTGGTAATTCAGACAAAATTTGTGTGAATAGGAACTTCCTTCTGAAGATTCAAGTGAAATGTTTCGAACAGATTTTTAAGTCTTGGGCACTGTCAGCTGCTGCTTTGAATGCGGGCTTATTTTGTGTGTGTGTGTGTGTGTGTGTGTGTGTGTGTGTGTGGTGTATATCTATGGCTTAGGGTTTTTTTTAATTAAAATTTTAGGGGTGTGGGTTTTAAAATCTAAACTTTCGATCTTTTTAAAAATTGAAACTAGTCATTTTATATGGTGGCCGTATTTCGTAAAGTCCTTCCTATGGAACATTTTCGTATCGAACGAACTGTTTCAAAGTTAGTCTTTTGAGAAGCATTTCAAAGCTTCCGTTGAATAAACAAGTGCTGTATTCCCCACCCCCACCTCATTCTCATTTTTTTTAAGAAACAAAAGAAATTATGGCTGCTTTTGCTTTTTGTGCAGATGTGCATAGAGTTGTATGTGGTTCCTGTAACTTGGGCTTCACCTTTCTCTAAGTTTTAAAATTAAGATTTTATAATTTTTAAAACGTATCTTTACCAACTTTTCCTCTCTTTTTATAGGATTGTTATATTTAGTAAAAACCACATAAAACTGCATTTTTCCTTTATGTTATAGTGGGTCAAAAGTAACAAGAGATACAAATAATTAAGGCTGTAAAAAGTTCAAGGGATGTCAGTCCCACTGGCTTCTGAATGAACACTTAAGCATTTGTTTAGATTTTTGCCCTTAAAGTAGCTTATGGTAAAATACAGACTAATATACTTAGTTTATTTAGTATTCTTCTTGTTTGGTATAAATGAAATAGAAATGCTATCAACCCAAATTACTTACTCAAAAGCCATGAAATTTAAAACAGCTGATATTTTCTTTTTGGTACTAACAGCTTGGAACAAATGTTTTGCTTGTGCAAATGAGATGGCTATTGTGATGCAAAAAAGTATCTTGGAGAAAAAAGAAACCCAGCAATTGTCCTCTCTCTGTTTTGAGTATTTCAGCTAAATTATACTGCAATAATTGCAAGCAGAGCCTGGAGCTTCTTTCTTGTTTCTGTTCTATGATATATTTTAACAAATTCTCTTGAGACTTTTGAAACGTCTTGATTTTTAGGACGTGTGGTCCAATGGGGATAACTTTGTCTACAGACGCAATGGGTTAGCAGTTAGATTTTGCATGTCTTCTCATTTCTTTCCAGATTCTCTGACCCAGGGTAACCTTTGGTTCTTCTCTGAAGGCAGGAGTGAAGGGAGTTTGAGTAGGTGACTGATGATCACTGTCCATACAGCCCACAGACAATATGGGAATTACTTTAACAGTCTTCTTAGGCCCTCCTCCCACACCTCCTCCCCTTAAACCAACAAATGCAAATAGCTTCATCCCCATTTGCTAGAAATCCAGGCTTGCTCTGGCAGCATGGGCTTTGTTGTTAACTCGCTTTCTGCAGAAAGGCAGTTTTATTTCTGGTAAAGGAGAAAGGCTATCAAGCGGAACCCAAGACACCTTAATGGTAAATCTAGCAACAGCTTGTTCCTCTGGAATATTTCTAAAGGTAGGAATTACCCCTAAAGTTTCTTTATATTGTAGTTAAAGTATGGTTAAGGAAATTCATTGTCTGCTTTGTTAGCTTTTGTATACTAAATATTCCAAATTATCTCAAAAAATTCTTTTTTGTTCTAAATATTAATTATTGAAATTATTAGTACTATTATTTGATCAGTCATTTCTAAAAACTGTTATATAGGACAAGAGAAAAGTTAGTCTTTGGTTATTTCTAGCATAAAAATGGTTTAAAATAAAAAGGAACAACCCTATTGTAAGTCAAACTTCATGATTTAAATCTCCAGTTTGTGATGAGCATTGTCAAGTATTTTTCTATAGCCTTGAGGAATATGACATGATTTTTCACTAGTGTTATATGAGACTTATTAGAGGTATTTTTATGATACAGAAATGTAGATAACATTTTGCTAATTAAATATTGTGTCAATACATTTCATATGTTTTGTGGAAATTATAGCAGTGACTGCTATGATTTTTTTTTAACAGCATAATGGAAGTCACTCTAGAGAAGTAGTTTGGTAAGAAAAAAGATGCTATGATTTAAAAATTGAGTGGCTTTTAAAAGCTCAGAATTGTTAGATGAGTTGTGAATTGGCTCCAGACAACTGAAGTTGCTTCTTTTTATGTGAACTTTCTTCTGAAACTATTAAAGGTTTTGGAAATTGTCATCTTCTTTAATGTCATTGTGACCAAAATCTTGGTTTCTTTTGAAGTTAACAGATAGGAGTAGAGATTGTGAAATATAATGGTCTTCATGGGAAGCACCCCCCATGAAGCTGAAGGGAGTAGTTCACAAAGCATCTGTGATCAGCAAGTATTGTTAAAAGAACACTCTTAAAACCCTTCTAAAATTTAACTGTGATTTCTAGCTGCTTCTTGGCTTTTTAAAATTTCCTTTCTAGGCTGAATACTTACATAATTATATAACAGGTTAGGAGAACCTTATAAATGCCAGTAAATTAGATTTTATTTTAATTTAGCATGTATGCCAAGAAAAAAGGCAGTGTCATTTAGGTACGGAGATAAGTAACTTCGACTGGACTTTTGTATTTTGTTTAAGGTAGCAAGCTATACTTTGACCTTTTAATTGCATTTGGGGTATTTTTCCCAATAGCATTTTTATAAGTTTTCAATAACCTTAAGATCGAGTATTCTATGCAGATTAAGATATATTTTGTAAGGTGTACGAAGTGTTTCTTCTCTCTTCTTGAATCTGTTTGTCTTTGATCTCCAAGCCCTGTATTGAAACGGGGGAGACAAGAGCAAATCAAAGCTACAAAGCCTCTCAGTATACTGGTTTTGGTTCAGTTATCCAGATGTAATTTTTAAAAGCTCCTAGAAAAGACATAGCAGCATTTCCAAAATGGGGTATGCTCTGTCAGACCCCCCAAACAAACTCTTTTAAATGAGATCTCTACTTTTGTGAGTGAGTGGTTTATTTGTTTTTTATATGTGGGAATTACCTTTTATTGTATGTTTAAAGAATTTTTATTTTTTAAAAAGATTTATTTATTAGAGAGAGAGCGAGAAAGAGAGAGAGAGAGAGTGTGTGTGAGCATGAGCAGCAGGGGAGGAGCAGAGGGAGAGGGAGAAGCAGACTCCCTGATGAGCAGGGAGCCGGATGTGGGGCTCCATCCTAGGATCCTGAGATCATGACCCGAGGCAAAGGCAGACGCTTAACCAGCTAAGCCATCAAGGCGCCCCTAAAGCATTTTTAATACTGTAAAACTGTGGCTCTTGATTTTGAGAGGGAAACCTACTTGGGTCACCAACAAAACTCAGAAAGGACAATGGAGGAGTCAAGGCAACAGGATTGGGCTTGTTCACACTATTGGATGCCAGCCATGCCAACTAAACCATCTCTTTTTGGTAAATGAGCAAGGAACTGGGCAGAACATTCAAGTTAGAATAGCTCCAACAGTGGTTAAAATATGAAAAGACAGTGCCATTGTCATTAAAACTGGGGACAGCTACCACTAAAAATTAGAGACCTTTTTTTTCCTTTGTAACTTTTCCAGTGTTTGCCATCCTTTTTCCATGTAATGATTCGTTGTAAAACGAACTCTGAAAATGAAGTGGTAGGTAGGTAGAACTTTTACACTTGTTTTAGGCATAATAGAAAGTGAGAAAAGTGAAAAGTATCTTAGAGGTCTTTAAGTAATGATAAAAGGAGGAGTGATAAACCGACACCTGTGGGAGGTATCTGACCAAGACCAAGAGCACCCCTGCTACTGTGAAATGAAATACAGACCACGTGTCTCTGCTGGTCAACTGCTTGGGCAATAGAGATGCTTTTACAGTTATATTCTGCTGTATCAGCCTGTGCTACTGAGGGGATTTATTCTTTAATTCTGAAACTGCTGGAGACAGGTGCAGATTCTAAAGATCACTGCCAGTATGCAGGGAGGCTGCATGGGTATCCCTACTGTTATTTTTAGTGGATTCATGTATGCTTGTACAAGTTGTATGGCTTTTTATCAAAATAAAATATTATAATGCTTATGTTGAATAATTGCTTTCTTTAGGGACATGACTTGTTCTGTTATTCAAAAAAGTGGCTAGGTTTATCTTTGTTGGGGCATTTTTATATTTTTAATGACAAAATTGGTATTGTAGAAAACAAAGATAAGTGGTAAGAGTAAAATCTAAAAATTGCTTGTATTCTTGCCATCTGCTAATATTTTGGTATATAAACCTCACAATATTTTAATTAAAAAATCAAATGTTAATTGCCAGTTGTCATTGAGACCAACTGATGATGTCTTCAGATGCGTATGTTGTATTCTGTTCTGTGTATACAGAATTATATTGCTTTGGTCCCAGCTACTTAAGTATTCTTACTGTGTTATTCTAGTAATTAATAGACATGAAACGTGTTCAGGTTATTAGATGTTTGATTTTGAGAAAATTCACAAGAAAATTTAACCCACTGAGCTATCCAGGCGCCCCTCACAAGAAAATTTAGAGTAAAGAAGGTGTTCCTCCATTATTTGATGCAATTTTTTTTCTGAAGGGTTTATTTAGCCAAGAGAATTGAAAAAAAAGAAAAGCCCCTAAACATTGGATTATTAAAGGCATGTTGATACTTTGTTTGTAGTACTACTTCAGAAATTTTTTTTAAGATTTTATTTATTTATTTGACACAGAGAAAGAGATCACAAGTAGGCAGAGCAGCAGGCAGAGACAGAGGAGAAGCAGGCTCCCTGCTGAGCAGAGAGCCCAACATGGGGCTCCATCCCAGGACCGTGAGATCATGACCGGAGCCAAAGGCAGAGGCTTTAACCCACTGAGCCACCCAGGTGCCCCTACTTCAGAAATTTTTATTTGTGATTTACACATAAGTTCCTTCAAATTTGAACTTGAAGAAATGTTAAACCAACTATTTAATTCTGTATCTTGTTTTGCTAAGTTTAGAGAAGAAAATATTTTAATTGGAAGACATCTTTTCATTATTTCCCCTCACTAATTAAAAATAGTATTCAGTTTCAGCAAAGAGCATGGGCTTTTGGGTCAGACAGTCCTGAATTTGAATCCCCTTTCTTTATTTTTTAAAGATTTTATTTATTTAGTGTGCCTGGGTGGCTCTGTCGGTTAAGCGTCTGCTTTCTGCTCAGGTCATAATCCCAGGGTTCTGGGGTGGAGTCAGATATGTCATTTGCAAATATCTTCTCCCATTCCGTATGTTGCCTTTTGTTTTGCTGATTCTTTCCTCTGCTGTGTAGAGCTTTTTATTTTGATGTAGTCCCAATAGTTTATTTTTGCTTTAGTTTTCCTTGCCCCAGGAGACAAATCTAGAAAAATTTGCTACGGCCAGTATTGGTGAAATTACTGCCTGTGTTCTCCTCTGGGATTTTTATGGTTTTAGATGTCAGATTTAGATCTTCAAGCCATTTTGAGTTAATTTTTGTGTATTGTATAAGAAAGTGGTCTAGTTTCATTCTTTTTTGTTTGTTTCATTACTTTGTG
The DNA here is from genome assembly GCF_009829155.1 of Mustela erminea. Lineage (NCBI taxonomy): Eukaryota > Metazoa > Chordata > Mammalia > Carnivora > Mustelidae > Mustela > Mustela erminea. Next base: position 14,174,874 of record NC_045635.1, on the reverse strand, counting down.
TATAGCTGTCCAGTTTTCCCAGCACCATTTGTCTTTCTCCCATTGCATATTCTTGCCTCCTTTGCTGAAGATTAATTGACCACATTAATTGTGGGTTTATTTCTGGGCACCCTATTCTGTTCCATTGATTTATGTGTTTATTTTTTTTGCCAGTACCATACTATTTTGATTGCTACAGCTTTGTAGTATATCTTGAAATCATACCTCCAGTTAGTTCTGTTCTTCTTTTTAAAAATTGTTTTGACTGTTCGGGGTCTTTTGTGGTTCCATACAAATTTTAGGATTATTTTGTTTAGTTTTATGAAAAATGCTGTTAGTATTTTCATTCGGGTTGTATTAAACCTGTGGATTGCTTTGGGTAGTATGGATATTTTAACAATATTGGTTCTCCCAGTCCCTGAGCATGGACTATCTTTCCATTTGTTTGTGTCTTCTGTTCCTTCCATCAGTATTTTATAGTTTCCACAGTACAGGTTTTTCACCTCCTTGGTTAAGTTTATTCCTAGGAATTTATTATTTTTGGTGCAATTGTAAATGGGATCGTTTTCTTAATTTCTCTTTTTACTACTTCATTATTAGTGTGTAGAAATGCAATGGATTTCTGTACACTGATTGTATATTCTGTGACCTTACTGCATTCATTTGTCAGTTCTAGTAGTTTTTTGGTGGAATCGTTAGGGTTTTTATATATACTGTCATGTCACATGCAAGTAGTGAAAGTTTTACTACTTTCTTATCACTTTGGATGCATTTTATTTATTTTTTGTTGTCTGATAAGCTGTGGATAGGACTACCAGTACTATGTGGAATAAAAGTGGTGAGAGTGGACATCCTTGTCTTCTTCCTGACCTTAGGGGAAAAGCTCTCAGTTTCTCATCATTGTGTATGTTAGCTGTGGGTTTTTCATATATGGCCTTCATTGAGTTGAGGTATGTTCCCTCTGTAACCTACTTTGTTGAGATGAAGTGTATTTTTCCAAGAAAATCGTAAAATGTTGAGATCAAGCCACAGTGGTCAATTTGATGTGTAAACTACCTGCATTGTTTCTATGGGAATATATGACCAGAGACAAAACTTGGATATTAAACATTTATTCATTTAACAAACATTTATTGGAAGCCCATTATGTGGCAGGTCTCAGACCAGATGTTAGAGATATAATGATGGTTTGAACTTACATAGTTCCTTCCCCTAAAGTAATTCAGTGTGGTGGGACAGACAGATATGTAAGTAAAGATAAGATGTAATATCTGTGCTGCCAGAGGTGCATGCAGTAAATGTGGTTTATGAGTGTGCCTGGGAATTTAGTGCTAGAATTTTGCAGGGCTGATAATTGAGCAGAGTTTCGAATGTGTAATAGGTAAGCCATTGACAGGGGAGGGAAGGCCTTTCTTGGATCACCTTCTTCAAAGGCAGTAAGGGGGACCTATTTAGGGACCTGAAATGATGATTATGGCTGAATATAATGATAGTTGGAGAATAGAGGAGATGAGGCTGTGAAGATATGTAGAGGGCCTTGGACACCAGACCGAGGAGTTTAGATTTTAGCCTATGGATAATGTGGCATCACTGAAGATTTATTTATTTGAGAGAGAAGAGAGAAACCATGTGCAAGTGGGAGGAGGGGCAGAGTGAGAGAATTTTCAAGCAGACTCCCCACTGAGCATGAAGACTGATGTGGGGCTCAGTCTCAGAACTCATGAGATCATGACCTAAACCAAAACGAAGGGTTGGATGCTTAACTGACTAAACTACCTAGGCATCCCTGAAGATTTTTAAGACGAAAAGTGACATATCACAGTTTGGACTTCATTTTATTTTTTTAAAGTTTTTTATTTATTTAAGTAATCTCTACACTCCACATTGGGGCTCAGACTCACAACCTGAGATCAAGAGTCACGTGCTTTTCAAACTGAGCCTGCCAGGTGCCCCACATGGTTTGTATTTCAGAAAGATCATGATAATGTGCTATTGAGTATGGATTGGAAAGGGCAGCCAGGAATGCCAATTTAGAGGCTAATGTCATAGCTTACGGGAGAAGTCACGAGAATCTGAACCAAGTCATTTCATGGGCATAAAGAAGAATACAGTTAGGAAATACTTAGGTAGGCTTGGTTAAACATGTGGATGGAGGAAGAGTACTAAGATGTCTTCAAGATTCCTGACTTTTGATAGTTGGGTGTAAACGGTAATGTCGTTCAATATAGAGCATATCGGATAAGCATGGTATGTTCTGGTTTTGGACATGTTGAGTGAGAGATGCCTATTTAAAGATTTATTTATGTATTTGAGAGAAGGAGAACATGTGCCCATGAGTTGGGAGAGGGGCAGAGGGAAAGAATCTTGAAGCAGACTCCCCATGAGTGCAAACAGAGTTCAACACAGGGCTCGGTCCCCCAACCCATGAGATCATGACCTGAGCCAGAACCAAGAGTCAGATGCCTAAACAACCCAGGCTCCCCAAGAGATGCCTATTCAGATTATCTAGTTGGGTCTTGAAAACACAGCTCTGGAACTTGAGAGAGGCTTATGATGGATGGGGGGTGGGCAGGAAAATATGAGAGCAAGCGGTTTGGCAGTCATTATTATATGTAGGCAGTAGCTGAAGTCAAGATAGTAAGCTTAAAACACTCGAAACTGAAGTGGGGGTAGGGAGAAGGTGGCTAATCCTGGGGAACACCACAGGAAAAGTGACAGGTAGAAGGAAGATCAGGAGAGCGTGGCTGGCTGTGTGAGATCCAATAAAGAGTTTAAAAAAGAAAACACTATCAAAAGTGCTTAGTGCTGTTAGGGGGTTGTGGGTGACCTTAGCACCCAGAGGTTCCCTAAAAACAGTTGTCTGGAAGTGTAATTGCAGACGGTTGAAAATAAGAAAATGGCAGTAATAGTGAATGTGGGCTAGTCTTTCAAGAAGCTTGGCTGTGAAAGGAAGGAGTAAAGGTATTAGCTGGAGAGAAGTAGGTAAATAGGAATTCCTCTTTTGGAGAAAGCTTTTTTCTTGCATTCGATAGGCATTGACAACAAGATTTCCCTGATACCCTATCCATTGATAGAAGAGGGCCAGGAGCACGGTAATGCCCTGGGAAGGGTGAGTGAGAATAGCGACAGGGCTGATGGTGGTGGCGATGCTGCTGCTGTGACTTAACAGTTAACATTTATTGAATATATCTACCATGTACCACATGCTGAATTTAAATAATTTGTCCAAGGTCTCATGGTTATTATGTGGTAAATCTGGATTTCAACCTAATTAATCTAAAAGCAGTGTCCCTGCTCTAGATAATGAGAAGCAGAGAAAGGAATAGGTATAACAAGTGGTTGGTACCAGAGTCCCATGTCCATCTGATATTTACCCTGCTTCTTCTGAGAATTCATAGTCCTCAGCTGGCTTCTGGCTTCCACATGCCTGCTGTGGTGCCTTTCTACTAGTAACTACCCCCCTGTGGTTTCCTTTAAGAGTTTTTCTTAGCTTAATTGAGGTTTTCTAAAATGATTTTTTTTATCGCTAAAAATCAGGAAATAAACATGCATTTATTTATTTATTTTTTAAAATTTCTTTTCAGTGTAACAGTATTCATTGTTTTTGCACCACACCCAGTGCTCCATGCAATACGTGCCCTCCCCAATACCCACCACCTGGTTCCCCCAACCTCCCAGCCCCCGCCCCTTCAAACCCCTCAGATTGTTTTTCAGAGTCCACAGTCTCTCATGGTTCAGCTCCCCTTCCAATCTCCCCCAACTCCCTTCTCCTCTCTAACTCCCCTTGTCCTCCATGCGATTTGTTATGCTCCACAAATAAGTGAAACCATATGATAATTGACTCTCTCTGCTTGACTTATTTCACTCAGCATAATCTCTTCCAGTCCCGTCCATGTTGCTACAAAAGTTGGGTATTCATCCTTTCTGATGGAGGCATAATACTCCATAGTGTATGTGGACCACATATTCCTTATCCATTCGTCCGTTGAAGGGCATCTTGGTTCTTTCCACAGTTTGGCGACCGTGGCCATTGCTGCTATAATCATTAGGGTACAGATGGCCCTTCTTTTCACTACATCTGTATCTTTGGGGGTAAATACCCAGTAATGCAATTGCAGGGTCATAGGGAAGCTCTATTTTTAATTTCTTGAAGAATCTCCACACTGTTTTCCAAAGTGGCTGCATCAACTTGCATTCCCACCAACAGTGTAAGAGGGTTCCCCTTTCTCTACATCCTCTCCAACACACATTGTTTCCTGTCTTGCTAATTTTGGCCATTCTAACTGGTATAAGGTGGTATCTCAATGTGGTTTTAATTTGAGTCTCCCTGATGGCTAGTGATGATGAACGTTTTTTCATGTGTCTGATAGCCATTTGTATGTCTTCACTGGAGAAGTGTCTGTTCATATCCTCTGCCCATTTTTTTCATATGATTATCAGTTTTGTGTGTGTTGAGTTTGAGAAGTTCTTTATAGGTCCTGGATATCAACCTTTTGCCTGTACTGTCATTTGCAAATATCTTCTCCCATTCCGTGGGTTGCCTCTTTGTTTTATAAACATGCTTTCAAAAGACTCTCAGGGATGCCTGGGTGGCTCAGTTGATTAAGCATCAGACTCTTGGTTTCTGCTCAGGTCATGATCTCCAGGTTGTGGGATCAAGCCCTGTGTCGGGCTCTGCATTTGGCATGGAGTCTGCTTGGGTCTCCCTCGCTGTCCCTCTCCCTCTGCCTCTGCCCCTCTCCCCTGTCCCTACTCATGTTCTCTCCCTCTCTCCGAAATAAATGAGCAAAATCTTTAAAAAACAAACAACAAAAGACCCATTTGATGTTAAATGTTTAAAAAACAGAAGACTATCAGCTCGCTTATTATGGAAAGGGAAAATAACTCTTATGTGACAAGAAGAGTCCTTGGGGATTCTAAAAGGCTAATTTCAGAGGAAAAGCAGACTGGCTATTATGAACATTTAATTTCTGAAGCAAGGTTAGGCTTCTGGGATAGGATGGTGGCTCCTCTGATACAGGTTGGGAGAGAAGCGAGAACAAATGGGACAGAATTTGAAAACACCTGTCAAGGAAGCCAGTGTGATGGCATGGGCTGGCAGTAGGAGTGAATGAAGGAAGATCAGGGGTTTACACCTGACTTACATCCCCTTTGCTCTTACTGTGACCCAAGACTAGTCAGTTCGTGGCATTATGAGCTCAGTGAGTCAGGGGGCCAAGTTTCCAGATAAAGGTATTGGGCACTTCAGCCAAGCTTTTGTGAATACCAGGCCTCAATGTTGGATAATGATCATGTAAGTGTAACCATCTCTGTTGGTATCTCTGTATTTTTCACTGTTGAGGTTTATATTCTTTCTTTGGGTTTGTAGTTAGCACGAAAGATTTTAGGGTAAATTGTACATACAGTTTTAAGAACAAGGAAGATGACTTGCAAAATATTTCTAACATGAAAAAAGTTCCAAAATCAAATGTTTATAATGACAGATTTTTTTTTAAAGAGTTTTGGTTTCTCCAGACCATATCTTACTTTTCTGTTTTGGCTATTCAGAATTTGATTTTGTTTATTTCTTGCCTCAAATTCAAGGAATATATTTTTATAGTAATTTCTGCTCTTGTCATATGGCTACATATGTAGCATTCAGTCTCTTTGAGGAGAAGGAAATCATATATCATCTATCTACTTAAGGAAATGGGAATTTTATGGATCCACAAATATATTCACGGGAGACATGAGTTATATGACTGGGACCATATTTATTTCTTCCGGATTTCCTAGATTGCCTCGGCTGGTAAAAAGTACACACTAAGTATTGAGTAAATAGTGGATGAAAAATCTGGAGAACACTAAGCAACCATACCTCTTAAGCCTTTATAGATCAAAAGCAAGATACATATTAATTTATATCTCCGATCCATTTTTGTTTAGGTTCAACTCAGCCTTGTTTAAGCTAAACCAGCACATATGTAACAGTAGCTGAAAATAGGAAGTTGCTGTTCATTTCTAAGTGTATTTCCTTTTCTGTGGTAATTGTATGTGCAGGTGTCTTTTCACAATTCAGAGAAGGCAAGCACTGTCTTTCAATAATAAAACATCTTCATATGTTAGCAGAAATGTATATTTAATGAGTGTTATTTGGAAATAAACACTAAATAAGGTTAAATCGCCAGACATGAAAAGTTTTACCAGCATGTTTTTTTCTGTACTTGTTAATGTTTTCTCTTTGTATGCCTCTACATCTGTTTTTTTTAAAAACCGAAGACTCCCTCTGTCAGAGAGCACCTATGGACTCTAGTGAAGGATCACGTAGGAATTCACAAGGTTGTCTTTTGTCCCTCCTCCTGCTTTTTGTAAACATGTGCACTGTGACTCAGGGGAGTGAATTTAATAGCCTGTTTTGCTGAAAGCAAGGCAGCATATAAGAAAAAGTATGCACTTAGGAGACCAAACTCTCTTAGCCAAATGGGTGATCTTGGCTACATTATCTAACCCCACAGAGCCCAAGTCTCCTGACATGTAGAAAGTGGGGAAATGATACCTACCTCATAGGATGTTTGGGTGGATGATGTGGGATAGCAGATATAGAAATGCCTAGCATGTAATGGGTAGCCAAAAAATACTGGCATCTGTTTCCTTTCTGGAGTTCCCCCTGTTCCAGGCTTCCAGGCCGCCTCTTGACTGCCTTCTGATCATTTCCCAAGATTTATTAATTTCTTTTGCATTTCCACAATTCACTAACTTCTCATCTCCTGGATATTTTTCTTAGCTGAACATTCTCTGTTCTATCTGAAGATAAGCTGAAGAACCAGGTAGGTTTTGTGTTAGGTATTCACATAAAAATTTTATTAAAGATGGTTAGTATATCCTTCTATATATTTTCACATACTTTTGTCAAAAAAGGTTTCTACTCACTTTGTGGCCACTATGAACACATGGTTATAGTGCTAAATATAATTTGAACCTTATCATTTAAACAAATTTATTTTGTATTGGAAATAATTTAATTAATACTTAATAGAGTTTCAGCATAGTGTATATGTTATATGATTGCTTTTTGGAGATAAATACATGTATAATGTATAGTTTAATTTTGATGTCTAATATATTGGATGATTACTCTTTCCTCTTTAGTTAAAATATTTGAAAAAGTATTTTGTTCTAGGTGCTGAGGACATGACAGTAAATGAAACTGAGTATTTGCCTTTGAAAAGCTTGCTTTCTAAAGTGAAAATTTCTTGGGGCACCTGGGTAGGTCAGTCATTGGGCATCTGCCTTCAGCTCAGGTCCTGTTCACAGGGTCCTGGGATCGAGCCCCACGTTGGGCTCCCTGCTCAGCGGGAAGCCTGCTTCTCTCTCTCTCACTCTGCTTGCTTGTGTTCCTTCTCTCGCTGTCTCTCTCTCTGTCAAATAAATAAATAAAATCTTAAAAAATCAACAAAGTGAAAATTTCTTTTTATACACAAAATTTTTTATAATGCTTTTTTCTTATTTTGCTCATACATGTGTATATACTATGAATTAAGGAGCTCATATAGAATATTACATTTTAGGGGAATATTTGAAGCTGTAGCTAAAGTATTTATGTCCTAACATTTATTAATTTCAAATGCCAAATTTCAAATTTTAAAACACCAAAATTCTTAGATCAAATAATGATTTCATTATAGTTGCCATGTTCCAACAAGTTACTGTTTTATTCATTACAACTTAATTACATATTTTATATAGAATATACTGGTTTTAAAGGAATAACATTGGCTTACAGGTTGAAAATAGTTTTTGTTCATACAGTATTTTTTGAGGACCTTCTATTATCTTAGGTTCTTTCTTAAACCAGCCTGGTGCAAGAATTTAAACTCAGGTCCAAAGCCCAATCTGTTTCCTTTTCTTCATGCCATGTATTCAGAGGTGGAGACCAGAACTGTGGAGATAAACAGATTAGTCAAGACAGTGAGGATTTATTTGGATTTAGTAACTAGGGAAGTGTCATTACTGACCTGGGAAATAATTTCCTTAAAATATGTTTGTAAGAAGGAAAGCTAATTACAGGAGGCTAAGGAGACTCAGAATAATAAGGAAATTGGAGTATTAAGTATAGATGCTGCTTCTTGGTATTTTGGTAGTGACTAGAAGGTGATTCATGCAAGGGCTTGAAAGTATACCAGAAACTAGGAGAACTAACTTCAAAATAAAGGATTTATGAGTGTTGTAAGAATAGTTGGGGATCCAAGTGATTAAATACTGTGAAGAAAGAGGAGGACATAGGAACTATAATGTCTCATGGGAACCAAATAAGATAATTATTAGGTGATAAGTAAAGGGGATTGACTGGACTTAGAAGAGTAGAGGCAAGACTTTCCATTTGGTGCAAGAAGAAGAGGTGAGAATGAATGAAAATAAAAGCATTTTAAAATGGAGAAGTGAGATGGTTATGATCACTCCCAAAGATACTCTTTAATCTTCCCATAAAGAAGAAGGTAGGGTCATTTGCTGAATGGAATACAGTGAGAAGGAGATGGAACCTTTAACAGGGAAAAGCATTCTGTTGTGGAGCATCCTTGGAAATTAGTGAGTTGCAGCAGTGACACCCAATTTAAGGTCAGTGTGGATTTTATAGCAATAATATTCCTATGTTCCGAAGCAAGTGTTGGCAAACTGCAACCCAAGGGCTAAGCTACATCCAGCCCATGTAACCTGTGAGCTAAGAATGGTTTTTATATTCCTAAAGGATTTAAGAAAACAAAGAAACAAAGAAGAATGTGTGGTGGAGACTGTATGTGGCCTTGAAAGCCTGAAACATTTACTATCTAGCTCCTTATAGAAAAAGATTGCTGACCCATGTTCTACAGCTCAAGGCCAGGGAAAGCAAATGATAGTGTGCCTCAAAGGTAGAAGCCAGCATGCTAGACATGATCAAAGATCAAGGGGTGATAAAGTAAGGGATACTAGTTAGGGGGATATTGCTAGAAGTGGATAAGAGGTCAATAAGGAGTAAAGTGAAGCCAGAAGAAAGTTAATAGATTGAATGAAAATGGAGAGGGTTTGTGGCTAGATCTCATAACGAGCAAAAAAGCCTGGTCAGTTGGTATGAAGCAAAGATGACAGGTAAGAAAATTGGAGGTAAAGAAAGGTATCGCAGTGGTTGTCTTGGAGATAGAAGAGTTCCAGAATAGCTAAGTATAACCATTTTAGGGAGGGGTTGAACTGTTGGTGATGTCAGAATGATGAAGCATTGAATTATGATGTTTAAATTTCTGAAGATGATGACAAGGAGACTGTGTAAGAAGAAATAGTGTGAATTAGATCACTGAGATTACTGAAGAAAGCAGAAGTGAGGGTGGAGTATGAGGTAGATGATGGTAAAGAGGTAAGAAGACTGGGGTAGGTACAGGAATTACTGTAAATAAGAGGAGAAAGTGGTGGTGGCAGTTAAGTTTTCTTCCCTTTGCCCTGGCAGCTGGGAGAAGACTGTTTCTCCTCTTGGTTTGGCAAGTAACAACCTTGATTAAAAAGTTTACGGGGAAGATGTGGTATTCTCCATTGAAGGTCAGATTCATACACAGTCTTGGAGTGTGGGAAGAGCAAAGCTGTGGATTAGTTTCAAGTTGTAAAATGGAGCCCTCAAAGTAAAAGTAGTTGAATTTTGCATAAATGTATAAATGTTGTTCTTACACATTCTTCCTGTAAAGAATTTTTGACATTAGTACTTCTTACTGTATAAAATTCATGTTTTTTATAATAATAAAATTATTAGGAGATTAATACTAATAACATCTCTTTTTATTTGACTGTGAACATCGAGAAAAGTAACCTGGCAGATAACGTTAATTTGACATGCTCAGACTGTCTGGATAGGGCTTACTCGCATATGATAGTGGTCCTTCCATGACAGTGTTAATGTAGAGTCTACATTGTGGTATATGAAGCTTCAGTACTAGACATACATATAGGAACATAATGAGCTTGAACCATTAAAAATCAAGTGTAGGGAATTCCTCTGGCCTCTGAAAGACGAACTACGAGTTGATAGTGGTTTTGCTGTGTTTTTCTATATTGATGAGAAGAGTGATTCCTGCATACATTGTGGTTAGATATTTTGGCCTGGTATTTTCTGAAGGGAAAACACTTTTCTGGCTAAGAACTAAAAATAGGAGAAGCAGACAGTGTAAATTGCTAGAAATTATCACTATGCTAAGTTTGAAGTTACTGGTTTGTCTTATAAAAGCCTCTTCATTTTTTTTTTTTCCTGGAGAATTTGACTACTTGCTGATAATCTGAAATCTTAAATACCTAAAATTTCATTTTATATATGTATGTATGTATGTATGTATTTATTTAGATTTTATTTCTTTAGTGGGAGAGAGAGAAGGCACACATGTGTGAGTGGGAGGAGGGGCAGAGAGAGAGAATCTCAAGCAGACTCTTGCTGAGAGTGAACTCCATGTGGGGCTTGATCTCATGACCCCTCAGATCACGACCTGAGCTGAAATCAAGAGTCAGACACTTAACTGACTGCCCCACTCAGGCGCCCCCTGAAACTTCACTTTAAATGGTACTTTTAAGTGGTTTTTAATGAATAACCTTTGGAATATTTTTAAAGGTTGAGTTAAATTTCTTTAGAGTCCTAAGAAGGCAATACCTGTGTCATTTACTTTAGTTTTATTTTTATGTTGTGTTTTTTGTTTTTCTCAGTGCCCGTTACAAAGAATATAGCAAAAACACAGTCTTCTCTTTCCAAAGCAACCCAGCATTCAATGCAGTCTCCACAGAAAACTGCTGTAATACTACCAACACAGCAGATCAGGAAATCAGGTCGCATTAAACCACCTGGGCAGACTTCAGTCCCTAAGAAGGGAAGTGCTGTTAAAAATATCACACCAAGGAAAAAAGGCCCAAAAAAGGTGAGTTAATCTCCTTCTAATTTGTATTATAAGTCTCTGCAGTGCCTTTTTTATAACATAGGGTTTAGGTTTTACTAAGAGTATGATGAAGTCCTTGAGCAATGTACTGTACGAAGAGCATATATAATGCTTTTTAAAGCTCACATAGCTGGCTATCAAGATTGGTATTTCTTTTCTTGGGTAATCTTTAAATTTTGAATAGTGTTCAACTTTCTCAAAACCACATTGGAAATACTATGTGGGTATATTTGTGTTTAGGCCAATTTATTTAAAAGTCAGTATACTTTGAAGTGAGTTTTACTGTACATAAATTATACCTCAATAAAGCAGGTTAGAAAGGGGAATCAAAGTGATAAATTCAATGGTGCTGGCCACCTAACTGACTTCTCCAAAGAAAACAACTTTAAAACCTAGAAATAATAGAAAAAAACAGCTACTTGAAGATACTGGAGAGTGAATGGAAGCAGACATACTGTCGTTGGGGGGAGTACGCACAGAAGGTAGGGGTGTTATACAGAATTCTGTATCTGGCAAAAATACTCTTCAAGAGTGAGGTAAACTAAAGATATTTTCGATAAAAGCATACTTAGAGAATTCCACACTGGCAGATAAGCACTTTAAGAAATCCTGAAGGAAGTTTATGTCTGGGTAAATGTGAATGATTTGTTTTTTGCTTTTTTTCCTTTTAATTTCTTTATACTAATGTGACTAAAGCAATAATTATAATATGGTCTTGTGGGGTAATATAATATAAATGGCATGATATAATACATCATTTCATAACATCAATACATAATATGATGTAATGCATATAACAGTATAAAGGCTTTGAGTGGGGATATGGATTTTTGTCATTGGAAGGTTTCAACATTTTATGTTAAGTAGTAGAATATTAACTACGTGGGTTATACAGTGTAATCCCCAGGGCATATTGTAAAAACACAAATGCAAAGAAGTCTAGCTAAAAAAGCCAGTAGGAAAACTAAAATGGAATTCTAAGGAATAGTCAACAAGTACTTAAAAAAAAGGAAAGACTGAATAGAGAAATAAAACACAGAGGAGACAAATAGAAAGGAAATAATAAAGGAGGGCCAGGAAGGGAGAAAAGAAAATAATGAGGGTATACCCAGACCCCAAAATATTAATAATTACTTTAAAAGTTAGTGGACTAAATTTTCCAATTAAAAGACAGAGATTATAAAAATAGATTTAAAAAATATATAATATTTGTGTTCTATAAGAGATGTATTTTTTCCTTTTTTTACATGATATATATATTTTAAGATTTATTTATTTAGAGACAGAGAATGAATGAGCAAGCAGGGGGAGGGGCAGAGGGAGAGGAAGAGAGAGAAACTTCAGCAGACTCCTCACTGAACTTGGAGCCCAACCCTGAGATCAGGGCCTGAGCTGAAACCAAGTGTCAGATGCTTAACCAGCTGTACCACCCAGGGGCCCCACAAGAGATATATTCTTTTTTTTTTTTTTTTAAAGATTTTATTTATATATTTGACAGACAGAGATCACAAGTAGGCAGAGAGGCAGGCAGAGAGAGAGGAGGAAGCAGGCTCCCCGCTGAGCAGAGAGCCCGATGCGGGGCTCGATCCCAGGACCCTGGGATCATGACCTGAGCCAAAGGCAGAGGCTTTAACCCACTGAGCCACCCAGGCGCCCCAAGAGATATATTCTTAATAGAAGGACATAGAATCTTCCTAGATCTTATTAGAACTAAATTAAATTTAAGCAGTAATAAACATTTCTGAGTTCAGCCATCTGGTATCATATATATGACATTTCTGTTTTGTTTCAACTAATGTTTATAGTATGGAGCAAAATGACAATGCCATTTTTATTTTATTTTATTCTATTTATTCTTTTCTTTAAGAAAGAGAGCGAGAAAGCACAAGCAGGGGAAGTGGCAGAGGGCGCGGCAAAGGGAGCGGCAGAGGGAGAAGGAGAAGCAGGCTCCCTGGGAGCCTGATGCTGGGCTCAATCCCAGGACCCCGGGATCACAACCCGAGCCGAAGGCAGACACTCACCGACTGAGTCACCCAGGCGCCCCTGATTTTAAAATGCTTAAATTAATACTGGTATTTTTATTTCAAAAAGCATTAAAAATTTTTAAATAAAAATTAAAAGTAACAGTGGATATATTACAAATATAAAATCATAAGCATTAAAAAATCAAATAAGCAGGTTATTCTAATGTAAATCATTAGCAGATTAAAGTTCAAATTCAAAATAAATTGCATAAAATTAACGAAGGTTGTGATACTTAAACGGAAATAATGCTTTATTTTAAATGCATTTTGAAAACTGGAATGTATTGAGGATGTCATTGATGCATTTTTTTAAAGGTTTGTTTATTTGAGAGGGAGAGAGAGCACAGTAGGGAGGGGCAGAGGGAGAGGGAGAGAGAGTCCCAAGCAGACTGCGCTGAGCATGGAGCAGGACTTGGGGCTTGATCTTATGACCCTGAGCTCACAACCTGAGCTGAAGCCAAGAGTCAGAGGCTCAACTGACTCTGCCACCCAGGTGCCCTTGATGCATACTTTTAATGTTTATTTTCCAGCTACTGAAAAAAGTCTTTGTGATTATTTGGTAGAATGATGAAGATTTAAGTCCATAAAGTTTCTCTTCACTCCTTTATTTTTAAATAATTCCAGTGCTAATTTGACAATTTTTAAAAAGGTGTTTTTGAAAATATTGTTTAGAGGTGCCTGGGTGGCTCAGTCATTAAGTGTCTGACTTTGACTCAGGTCATGATCTCAGCATCCTGGGATTGAGCCTGACATTGGGCTCCTTGCTCTGCAGGGAGCCTGCTTCTCCCTCTCTCACTCCCCCTGCTTGAGTTATCTCTCTCTGTCAAATGAATAAATAAAGTCTTTTAAAAAAATATTGTTTATAAGGTGGTAGGGTGGGGCACGAGACAGTGTCTATAATTTTTTTGTGGTTTTTTTTCTCTATAATTTTTTTGGATAATTGTTTTTTGTTTCGAAGGAAGAATTTTAGTTCACCATCTTCTTAACTTTATTGTTTCATCATGAAAGGATGAAGAGTCTCATGGATTTATCGATATCCCTTTCTCAGTACTGTTGCTCCATAGTTTAATGATTTTTTAAAAAACTTTTATTTATTTATATGGAAGAGAGGGTGAGAGAGTGAGCAGGAGCAGAGGAGGCCTGGAGTGGGGAGAGGGAGAGGGAGAGGCAGGGAGCCTGACATGGGGCTGGATCTCAGGTCCCCTGGGTCATGACCTGAGCTGAAGGTAGATACTTACCTGACTGAGCCACCCAGGTGCCCCCATAATTTAATTATTTAGGAAGTCTTTGAACTAGAATACAAATAATTCTTGCAGTAGACTCTTTGTCAACCATCCATGTACACCCCCTCTTTAAGGATTCTAGAGGTACAGAAGCACATTTTTCAAATAAATATCCCTTTATTCAATTTACAGTGTTAATAGAAGCATACTGTCTTGGTATGTCTTAAGTCAAAAGATTCAGATTTTTAACATACTGAAAGGATGAGAATGTATCAACATTATAATTATAATTCAGTTCTTTAAAAATAACATGATTTTGGGATGCCGGGGTGGCTCAGTTGGTTAGGCATCTACCTTTAGCTCAGGTCATGATCCCAGGGTCCTGGGATTGAGTCCTGCGGCAGACTTCCTGCTCAGCAGGGAGCCTGATTCTCCCCCTCCCACGCCCCCTGCTTGTGCTCTCTTTCTCTCTGACAAATAAATAAAAATCTTTTTAAAAAACCACGATTTACTAGAATACAGTGAACCCAAATGACAGTCATTAGTTTAAACAAGGAAAATACAACATTGAATGTTATCCTATTTTATCCTCCTTTGTCCCTGCTTTTAAAATATCCTCTATTATTACCTTTTCTAGGTACAAGACCCCCTTCTCTGACATTGGAGAGCCGTGTTTGAAGGTAGCTCCAAGAAAACCTCAAAGTTGATATAAAATAAATAAAAACACTAGTGATATTTAAGAATGTCCAGAAGACATCTGTTTCTTATATACAATAGGCATAATTTTATATGGACTTTAGGAAACCACTTGTAATTTTGTCAAAATTATCATACATAATATGGAGAAATGCAGGCCAGATGCAGTAAAAACCAGATGAGTGACTGCTTTGTAAAGACAAAGTCCGTCCGCTGCCTTGTTAAAGTTCCCCACCCCCATTTGATGTGTTGCTGAATTGGATTTGCAGACTTTACTTTAGCAGTGTGAAAAAAACTTGCCCAACAGGGAGCCTCAGAAAATAAAAACAAGTTTTGTAGAGTGAGCTATTTGGCTAAGGTGTGACCAGTTGGAGGAGGGGTAATGCTGGGAATCCCATACTCCTGGTCTCTTCTCCTGCCTGACCGGCTCATAGGCCTCTCTGAGGAGCAGAGTTCGGAAAGTACTGTAATTTGTGACACACACAGGGGTTTCCAACCGTAAGGACTTCTGACAGCTGATCATTTGTGACCAGTGATGCTGACAATTTTCTAACCTCCTTATCTAAGAATCTTTAAAAAATGTATAATATATGCCTGTGCTTTTTTTTTAAACAGGAAAAATATTTTCCTGTTTTGTGTTCTACATCTTCAGCTTCTATAAAATCCCTGGCAAGAGACCGTCGTGTTTCATATGATAAGGATGCCACTCCTGGTACATCTAAAATAGTGATGTCAACAGGTAAATTAGTATTTTTTTAAAAGGTGTAAAATTACTAATCTTTCACTCTGTGTTATTTTAGTGTCTTTGAATTTGAGGAATAAAATAAGAGGAAAAAAGATGATAAGACACGTTTTTGGGTTTTTTCTTAGCATTTTTCGTATTAAAGTATTTTGAAATTCTAGTTCATTTTGATGTTAAGGAAAAACTGTTTAAATACACAAGTCACTTGAAATTTCACTATTCTTAAAGTATTTTATTTAACTTGGTAAGATTTACAAAATTTACAACATTGTCAAATCTATTTTTCTTTTCCCTTTGTCTTATTTCACAGTGTCTTTTTGTCTTGTATGTACTTTTAAAGCTACTTCCAATGTTTTTAAAATGTCTTAAAATCTTGACATATCTTTACCTGTCAAGGGGCATGATGACTTTAAATTATTCTCAGTTATGTGAAGAGTATGAAATGACACTAACCTAGACTGAACAGATCCCCCTTTTATTTGTCATCTCTTCTATGTTTTCTTGTTCCCTTCCTATTTTTTTAAAGCATGTAACACTGCTTTTTCTCCTAGTTCTTTGTCTTTCTTACACTCTTCTGTTCCTTGGACCCTTCTCCCCAATTTTTTTTTCCTGATTAAAAAGAAATTATTTTTTGAAATCGAAATCACTTACAGATTATCAGTTTATTATTCCTGATTTTTTGTCTGTTGGCAGGAGAGACTAGCTAAATAAGTATAACACAAAGGAGATAAAACATTGAAATCTTTGTTTAGCGTCACTTGTGTTCAGTAGGACTTTGTCCATCCCATCAGCACCATGGGTTTTTATTTTTTTAAAAAAGATTTATTACTTATTTGTGGAGCATAACAAATAGCATGGAGGACATGGGGACTTAGAGTGGAGAAGGGAGTTGGGGGAAATTGGAAGGGGAGGTGAACCATGAGAGACTATGGACTCTGAAAAACAATCTGAGGGTTTTGAAGGGACGGGGGGTGGGAGGTTGGGGTACCAGGTGGTGGGTATTATAGAGGGCACGGATTGCATGGAGCACGGGGTGTGGTGCAAAAATAATGAATACTGTTATGCTGGAAATAAAAATAAATTAAAAAAAAAAAAAAGATTTATTACTTATTTTAGAGAGAGAGGGAGAGAGAGAGAGAACATGAGCTGGAGGGGTAAAGGAAGAGGGAGAGAGATTCTCAAGCAGACTCTGCACTTAGTGTGGATCCCAACTCCAGGCTTGATCCCACAGTCCCAAGACTACAACCTGAGCCAAAACCAAGAGTCGGACGCCCAACCAACTATGCCACCCAGGCACCCCCTGGTTAAGTTTTTAACAGCCCTTTCATTTCTGTGATGGAGTCCATCCTTCCTTTGGCTATTGCCCCAAGGTTAAATTATCGTGTATTTCAACATAGTGAAAGTGAGATTATTGTACTGAATATCGACCATGTAAAATGTAAAATTTGGCAATATAAATTAGGTAATGGATAAAAATCACATGCTTCTTGATTTGGGGGGACAGTATATTTTATGTTTGGTAATAATGTACTCATATTGTTACATTGTATGTTGATTTATATTTATTGATTCTCAGTGAAGAAATATTATGGAAATGTGACATTTGTGTGATTATAGATGATTGCTTCTAAGTCATATGCTATTATTATACGTAGGAAAGTGTTATTTTCAAATTTTCTTTAGTGAACCTTGGCAGGTATATAAAGGCCATTTTTATTTTCCTTAGGTTAATGAAAAAAATTATTCTAGGTCATTAGAACTTACTGTGTGACATGTATCTTAAATTATTTGGTTACTTTAGAAAATACACTGAAGGTGCAATGTTGGTGGTTTAAAATAAATTCAGTCCAAAGAGTATATTAACATGACCAGTTTTGACAAAATTCTTGTACTGTGTATACAGTTAAAAGGTGAAAGTATTTATCTTTATACCATTTTACATGGTGTGGGAATGTGTGAAGAATTGTTTTGTGAGGGGCTCCTGGGTGGCTCAGTTGGTAAGCATCTACCGTAGGCTCAGGTCATGATCCCAGGGTCCTGGGATTGAGTCCTGCATCCGGCTCCCCGCTCAACCCTCCCCCACTCTCCTTGCTTGTGTTCCCTCTCCCACTTCCCTGCTCGTGTTCCCTCTCTCACTATCTCTCTTTCTCTCTCTCAAATAAATTAAAAAAAATCTTAAATTATTTTATGATGCTACTAAAAGTTGGATAGGTCTTATTATAATTATTTTAGGCAGAATTCTAGAAAACTGAATAGGCGTTTGGATTATTTCTAGATTTAATATCTTTATACAAATGTAAAAATTAATTACATATATACTTTTAGGTAGCAGAGATGATTGTTGATAGTTTTTATTTGGGTTCTCTTTGAGTGAAGTGTGGCTAGTGGGATATAGTGAATAATTACGTAGTATTTATGTTGCTTTTAACCAATCTTTGTTGTATTTATATACACATGTTTCCTGAAGTCTGTGTCTATGTAAACAAACATGGAAACTCTGGTCCTCACCTGGATCAGAAGAAAATCCAGCAGCTTCCTGACCACTTTGGCCCGGGCCCCGTGAATGTGGTGCTCCGGCGGACCGTGCAGGCTTGTGTCGATTGTGCCATTGAAAGTAAGACTGTTTTTGGATTTCTTAAGCCAGATCATCGTGGAGGAGAAGTGATAACTGGTATGCTCAGCTAATCCTTTATTCAGCTTTACTTATGAATTGATTTTAGGTTTTAAAAAGGCAAGGATTTTATAATATATAGATGATCTTATTATACTTAGAGATTATTAACTACTTATAATATTGGCATACTTACAATGATATAATTGAATATTTATAATAAATGCCTGTTGATAGACTTTTAACTCTGGGAAAGTTTAACTTTACGTTCAAAGTAGACAATGGTCAGAGTCATACTGTAAATGGAGGTAAAATATTTTTTTGTACATGCTTTATTAAGTTCACTATAGGCAAAATACCTTGGTTGATAATATATTTTAATGTTTTTAGAAAAAAGACTGATCTGTAAGAAGCTGTAAGTGAAAATGTGACTCAAGAAGTGCTTATGAGATAAGATAAAACTGCCTTTCCTGACTGATCAGATACTACATTTATGCCCACAGAATGCTTAGAGTAGCCAGAAGTGCTATAGATCACTGGGTTGCTGCTGCTGCCCTTGATGTTGTTTGCCTTATGAATATTTTTTAAATGAGAATACTTTTACCAATATAGGCTATTGTGTTTGAATGAGAAGGGCCTTTGTAATTTAAGAATATTCCTTTACAAATTACAAAAACCGCAAGTTAGATTAATAATATATTTCCAAAATTGATGCTTTTTTTGATGTTGTAGTTTTATCTTTCTATGAGGTAACTCTGACATCTCTTTTCCCCACAATAGCTTCCTTTGATGGGGAAACCCACTCTATCCAGCTCCCTCCGGTGAATAGTGCATCATTTGCTCTACGCTTTCTTGAGACTTTATGCCACAGCTTACAGTGTGATAACCTTTTGAGTAGCCAGCCTTTTAGCTCTTACAGAGGTAATACTTCTAGTCCTGCAGAGCATGATAAAAAATCAGGTGAGAGAAAATGTAAAATTTTATACTGTGCTTCTATTTTATAATTAATACGAGAATCTTGTATACTTCAGTGCCCTCCTCAAAGTAAAAGTTTTAGCCACCATGAACTAATTAGACATGTATAATATATAGTTGTTTTTGTTCATTCAAAGTGGACAAGTAGTTTCTTATATTCATAATGAAGTTGAGTCTCAAAACGTGAAAAGTATCCTGTGGTTTGACTTGCATTTCCCTAATGGCTGAGGTTAAGGATCTTTTCATGTGCTTATTGGCTATTTGTAGATCTTCTTTGCAGAAATGTCTATTTAAACCCTTTCTCTATTTTTATTTGGGTTCTTTGTCTTTTTACTACATAGAAATAAAATATATTTGTGCCTCTTATATATTATGTTTTTTCTGTTATAGTTATATTCTTTATATATTCTGGATAAAGTTCCATATCAGAAATATCCTTTGCATATATTTTCTTCGTTCCGTAGGTTGTCTGTTCACTTTCTTGATGGTGTCCTTTGAAGCACAAAAGTTTTTAATTTCATGAAGTCCAACTTATCTATTTTTTTCTTTTATTTCTTGTACTTTCGGTGTCATACCTAAGAAAATATTCCTTAGTACAATTTTGCAAAGATTTACTCCTATGTTTACTCCTAAGATTTTATAGTTTTAGCTGATATATGTATAGTTATTGATCTATTTTGAATTAATTTTTCTATATACAATGAGATAGGGTCTAATTTCATTCTTTCACATGTGAATATCTAATTGTCCCAGCACCATTTGTTGCAAAGACTACTCTTTTCCCTATTGACTTGTCTTGGCACCCTTGTGAAAAATCAGTTGGCTGTAAATATGTGGATTTATTCCTGGATTTTATTTTTCATTGATCTGTATGTCAATCCTCATGGCAGTATCATACTACCCTTTTTTTTTTTTAAAGATTTTATTTATTTGAGAGAGAGCGCGCAAGAAAGGGATTGGGACCCTGAGATCATGACCTGAGCCAAAGGCAGATACTTAACCAACTGAGCCACTCAGGCACCCCAGTACCCCATGATCTTGATTACTGTAGCTTTTTGTAGTAAGTTTTGAAATTGGGAAGTGTGAGTTTTCCAACTTCGTTCTCCTTTTTTCAAGATTGTTCTGGCAATTCTGGGTTTCCATATGATTTTTAAGTTCAGCTTGTCAATTTCTGCTGGGATTTTAGTAGAAATTATGTTCCATCTGTGGATCAGTTTGGGGATTGTTGCCATCTAATAATATTGAGTCTTCAGGGTGTGTGGGTGGCTCTTGATTTCAGCTTAGGTTATGATCTCAGGGTCTTGGAATTGAGCCTTGCATCCACTTCCATGCTCAGCATGGAGTCTGCTTGTCCCTCTCCCTCTACTCCTCCCTTGCTTGCATGTTCAGTTTCCCTCCCAACTCAAATAAGTAAGTAAGTAAATAAGATCTCTTAAAAATTAATATCACATCTTCTAGTTCATGAATATGGGATGTCAATGTATTTAGGTCTTCCTTTATTTCAGTAGTATTTTGTAGTTTTCAAAAAGCACATCTGGTACTTCTTTTGCTAAATTCATCCCTAAATATTTTATTATTCTTTAAAGATTTTATTTATTCATTTGAGAGACAGAGAGAGCGCAAGCAGGGGGAGAGGCAGAGGAAGAGGGAGAAGCAGACTCCCCACTGAACTGGGAGCCCAACATGGGGCTCAATCCCAGGACCTAGAGATCATGACCTGAGCCAAAGGAAGATGCTTAATGACTGAGCCACCCAGATGCCCCAGTATTCTTTAACTTTTTATGTGGATTTGAGTCACTGTTGAATGTTATTTCATTTCTTGTAGGTAAGCTGTTCAAGTGAGGAATTTTCCCACTTTTTAAAAAAAATATTGTTTTGAAGAGTTTATTTATTTGACAGAGAGCAAGGACAAGCAGGAGGAGCAGCAGGCAGAGGGAGAGGGACAAGCAGGCTCCCTGCAGAGCAGAGAGCCCTACTCGGGACTCAGTCCCAGTACCCCAGTATCATGACCTGTGCCAAAGGGAGATGATCAACTGACTGAGCCACCCAGGCGCCCCAAATTTTCTCACTTTAAAAAAAAAGGAGTATTTTAGGGAGAGAGAGAACAGGGGGAGGGGCATAAGGAGAGAGAGAATCTCAAGCAGACTCCCCTCAGGGCAGAGCCTGACACGGGGCTTGATCCCACCACCCTGAGGTCATGATGTGAGCCAAAATCAAGAGTCAGATGCTTATCCAGTTGAGCCATCCAGGGGCCCCTCACTTTTTATTTGTGAAGAATTTCTTATTTCTCCTTCATTTTTTTAAAAAAGATTATTATTTATTTATTTGACAGAGATCACAGGTAGGCAGAGAGGCAGGTAAGGAGAGAGAGGGGGCAGCAGAGGCTCCTTGCCGAGCAGAGAACCTGATGTGAGGCTCGATCGCAGGACCCTGGGATGATCTGAGCCGAAGGCAGAGGCTTTAACCCACTGAGCCACCCAGGTGTCCTCTCCTTCATTTTTTAAACTCTAGTTTTGTTGGAGGTAGAATTCTTATTTGACTGTCTTTTTTTTTTTTTTTAGCAATTTGAATATATCATACTACTTCCTATTAGCCTCTGTAGTTTCTTTTTTTTTTAATATTTATTTATTTATTTATTTGACAGAGAGAAATCACAAGTAGGCAGAGAGGTAGGCAGAAAGAGAGAGAGAGAGAGAGAGGGAAGCAGGCTCCCTGCCGAGCAGAGAGCCCGATGTGGGACTCGATCCCAGGACCATGAGATCATGACCCGAGCCAAAGGCAGCGGCTCAACCCACTGAGCCACCCAGACGCCCAAGCCTCTATAGTTTCTGATGAGAACTCAGTTGTTAATCTTATTGAAGATCCCTTGTATGATGATTTGCTTTTCTCTTGCTAATTTCAAGATTCTCTTTGTCTTTTGCTTTTGATTGTGTTTTTTCTAGGTGTGGATATCTTTTAATTTATCCTCGTTGGAGATAGTTGAATTTTTTGGATGTTTGGATTAATGCTTTTCATCAAATCTGGGAAACATTTAGCCATTACTTTTTCAAATATTCTTTCTGTCTCTTTCTCTCTGTCACCTCTCCTTCTGGAAATCTAACATTACGTGTGTTTTGGTGTCCTTGATGGCACCCCACAGGTCTCTGGGGCCTGTTCATTTGCCCTCATTCTTTTTTCTTTCTGTTCCTTAGACTTTATCATCTCAGTTGACCTTTCTTTAAATTTGCTGATTTTTTTCTTCTGCTAGTTCAAATCTGCTATGGAGCCCTTCTAGTGAATGCTTCATTTCATTTATATTACTTTTCAACTCCTAAATTTTGATTTTGTTCTTTTTTGTTATTTTTATCATTTTATTGATAGTCTCTGTTTGGTCAGACTTTGTTCGCATACTTTCCTTTAGTTCCTTAGACATGATTATTATTTTTCTAGATCTCTGAACATAAACGGCTGATTTAAAGTCCTTGTCTAACTCTAGTGTCTGTACTTTCTCAGAGGCACATCTCAAATTATTGACTGTTTCCCCCCTTTTTATGGGCCATACTTTGATGTTTCTTGCATGTCTCCTAATTTTTAATTGAAAACTGGACATAAGAGTATAAAGCAGTAACTCTGAAGATCAGATTTTACCCCTTCCCTTGCTGGTGCTTTGGTATAGTGACTTTCCTGGACAAACCTAATGACTTCCTGGGCTCATTTATTGTATGTGGCCACTGAATTCTGCTCATTTAGCTTAGTGTTCAGCAAATTATTGGACAGAGATTTTCATAAATGTGTGCAACCAGTATGTCTCCCATCCTTTGCCACAGAGTTTATGTATGTGTTGGACTTTACCTTGAACATTCTGGGAGGCAGTTTATGAGTCTGCTTTGTGCAGAGCTCAAGGTCAGCAAGAAATGAAAGACCTAAGTTAAGGTCTTAGGTCTTTCCTGGGCATGGATACAGCCTTATGCATGCATATGTATGCCTTCTAGATTCCCAGGAGTATATCTGTGGTTTTCAAAGTCTCCTAATGGACATTTTATTCTCCAAGTTTGTTTTTAAAGCTTTTGGGTCAGTTTCCTGTCAGCGCCGACTGGGCAACTATAGTGTTAAACAATTACTACTGTAGATTTTATTTAGTTTGTTTGTTTGTTTGAGCAATGCCTTAGAGATAGGACTGTTCACACGAGGACGCTCTGATTTAGGTCCAATAAAACAAGCCCTGAGAGCAGAGCTTTCTATTGAGCTTCAAGGTTGGTCAAATTGTGATGGTTCTTTGGGGATAGGGCCTTTTGAGAGCTCCAAACCCATTGTGTTCCCTCCAGTGACTGCTACAATGTGGGGGTTTTCACAGCCACAGTAGTTATGAACCTGTTGGTTTGCAAAGCTGCTGCAAAAACAGTGAAGGGGATGATGGTAGGGAAGATAAAATGCCACAGAGTTTGCTGTTCTTTCGGAGATTCTGCCACTTTTTTCTGGAACAAATGCCTTTTTGATTGTTGTAAGCCTTTACATAATATCCAGAGTTTTTGAAAAAATTAATTTTGCTGATCTCTTTGTTATTTTTATAAAGAAGTGGATTTTGGAGGTCTTTAGTCAGTCATCCTGGAAGTGTCTCTCTATGAGGACTTTTAAAGTATTTTGTAAATTATTTGGCTTTCTCTAGTTATCTCTGCAGGAAAAGTTTTGTGCCTGAGCTTCCTACAATACTCAGAAGCAGAAGTCGAGAGTCATTTTTATGTTTTATCAGCCTCAGATAGTAGACCATACACCAGCTTCATTAACTTTGTAAGAAAGCATTAGAATATTATAAGTAAAAGAAGACATTTTCTGATCTTGCTAAGGTTCTGAGGTAACATATATCTATAGAAAACTATACATTAGGATTTGAATTTTCTGTAGCATTAAATGAGTATGAAAAAAGTCAATTTTTTTCTTTATAGGAATTTAAATGTCCTAACTGTAGAAATATTTGCCATTCACTGAAATATGTTTTGCCTATTGGTTTTTGTAGTCCGTGATTAAAAATAAAACCAAGTGGTAAGAGCTCTCTTAGGCTGTTTAGTAATCAGCCAGTAACCAGATGGCAGATGATCTTAAGAATAAGCACACCTATGCCTGGCCCCCAGCTATTTTGAACCAGTTGAAGTTTGACTTTGGTACTTTCTCATTGCAATCTTTCTTCTCACTCAGGTTCTGTTATCAGATTTTTTAGATTTCTGTTACACTTAATTTTTCCTTTTAGTTGGAGGTTAAATCAAGATACTGACTGATATTTAGAGTCTAATTAATAATTTGAGATGTGATTACTTTCAGGATCATACCTTAAAGAGTGGTCCTTTAGGTAAAAATGCATTTGCTTTAATAATAAGTAAGCTGTAGAGCTATAGTAAGGGTAGCTCTGGGCCAGGACTATTGCCTATAAAGCGAGATGTCCACTGTACACTGCCTCCTCCTTCTCTGAATTCTTAACTTTATTTTTTTCATGGGAACAGTTTTCCCAGGCCTTTTTAGACACATTATAATTGATCGCCTCACTGCTTCCTGAGATATTTAGAGATATGTGATGACCCTAGATGATGCCTGGATATAATGCTTTTAGCTCCTGAATGGGATGTCACTGGAATATTTAATGGGATGAAATCAACAAATATTATTCATAAATAATCAAATAATTGATAAATTGTTGATGAAGTTATAGTAGGCAAATGCGTTAGAAACAGAAGTGTTATATGCTGATGATCTGAAAATGCTCGAAAAATGTTAGTCATAACAAACACCTTTTTTTTTAAACAGTCAAAGAAGATATAACACAAAAAAGCCCCAAACGCCCTTCTCAGGAACCTCCACCTTATGTTGTTCCTGTGTCACCTAAACTCCCCAAAACAAAGGTGTATGCCTCTAAAGGTAAATAGTATTTACATGTTCCTGGAATGGGAAGAAAAGTCACTCTACTACCATTTAACTATATGCTTTTGGGTGGGGGTGTGTATTTGCCCAAATCAGTTGAGCATTTAGGCTACTACTACTTCATCAGTTTTCTTGAGCATTTCATTCCCTTCAGAAGTACACAATGGTCATTTCTCCTTAGATAAAAATGAAACAATTACAGTAACATTTTCCATTCAGCTCTGTATTGCTAAAAGCTGATAAACAGTGAATAGAAAAACTAGTGCCTTTCCCCACTGGAATTTTTGAGTGTCCAAGTAGTAAGCAAATGTTAGAAGCCAACTGTATGATCATATTATAATAGTTGTGAAGAACTGCATTCCTAAAAATGAATGCTTTAGTGAAGTGTTTACAGCCTTAGGTAGCAAGATGGGGAAGGGACAATTGCCATGAGAAATACAGGAGACATAGTGGAATCAATTTGGATTTTAAGACAGTGTCCATTACTGTAAATGCCAAGAAATGGAGGTGGCCATGTACTTTATGTGAGAGGTTTGTGGTTCAGTATAGCTTGGCTTAAGTGAACTGTTGAAGCTTTGGAGATGTTTTGAACTTTTAATAGTATTTAAGCTATAAGTCTACTGAAGATCATTGCCTTTGTCTTTTTTTCTTGTAGAAGAACAACTGTCTTGTGAGGGAAGTGGCATGCCCAAAGAGGAAAAGCTTCCTGAAGATTCCGAAAACTCACCACCAAATCCAGCAAATTCTTTAAGCCCTACCAGCAGAAATCCTGTAAGCACTCACGCTGCAGTCTCCCGGAGTTTTTCTCCGAGTGCTCCAAGCACCTCAAGTTCAGCACTAGTGGGGACCAAATCTACCAAGAGCAGTCACCATGAAGTTAAATTCCAAATGCAGAGGAAAAGTGAAGGTATATTTAAAAACAGTGATTCTCAACCAATGTGTTTCTTTCTCCTTAAGGTTTCTTTGCCTAACAGCATCCTCTGAGAGTGTATCACATTGGAGAAAGTGCCAACATTGAGGAGTTTTGAGTCCTCCCTGTTTTCGTTGCTGTCAATAGATGCTCTGATCCTCATGGCAGCATAGAACTGTCCCTGGGGATCTGGGTCACCAGCCATGTCTCTCACAGAGACTTCGTAGATCAGTTGTTCTGATTAATGGTTCCATTGTAATCGATCATTTCACTGGATACCGTCTGGACTCAGAAACCTCCTGTGACTCTGAGGCCTGGAAAGATGCACTTCCTCTCCTCTCTGATGTACTCTCTTCCTTGTCTCTCTTGAGACATTTCCTGACTCCAGCTTGCGTGTGGCTCCCAGCTCTGGCTCTGGTACTCTGTTGCTATAGCTGTTTCCCCATTCTCCATACCTTCAGTTATTCCCTCTGACCCACCAGGAGTACACAGTATGTGTACACAGGGCAGCGTCCTGTTGCCATCTGGAAAAAGCCAGATTAGTTTTCCATGTGCAAAGATAGCTACCCTGTACCCTTTCAAGGATGAAGGGGGTGGGGCAAGGTGGGGTAAGGGTGGGAATGTGTTTTGTCCCTTTTTTCCTGGTAGGCATCTAGGCAAGGTGAGTATTGAAGGCAGTAGGAACCATCCAACTTGATTGCTTTTCTTCATGGATGTTTTCTATGGGCAACTGCGCTGCATACATGCTGACATATTGAATGTCATCCCCCCATCTCCCACCTCATGTAGATCGTCTCCGCTTTCAGAGTGATGTGTGCGAGGAGTCTGGTGGTAGATGCTTATCTCATGAAGGGGTAGTGTGTCCAGAATTCTTAGGTATTTTCACAAAATAAGCTCTGAAGACAGGTCTTCTCAGTAAAAGGCTATAAAAGGTTATCCCTGATACTGAATGTCTCACTTTCAAATGTATGACTAACACTGCTATGCCAAAGTAGCCTGTACTTGGGCTTGAGAAGCCAAGATTTTGGTATTTCCAGGAGTGGAAAGACTAATAGTAATAACATTACTTACTGGTAATTTACTTATTAGTAATGGAAATCAGCATCATCCTCATCGCTATCTGACATGTGCCAGGCATGTAATATTTTATATGGCCTTATACGGTACATCTTTACAATAATTCCTTAAGATGTAGATGCTGGTAAACACTTTCATGTGAGAAATCTGAGAAGTCACTTGACTAAGGTCCCCAGCTAGAAAGTGGCTGGGTCAGTCCTTGAATTCAGGCACTCTGATTCCAGGCTGTATGCTTAACTGCTGGGATGCTTCCATCTCCAGAGAATAGGTAAGCATTTCACTTGGAAACTGTCTCGAGGTGTCATTCAAGGTATTGGAACTGTTACTTAAAGCTGAGTCCGCCCCTGATTGCTGGTGATGCTCTTACAACCTCCTGTCCTGCCCCATTATTTTAATGAAATAAACTGTTCGTTTTTATTATAGGAAAGAAATCCAGTAACGTTGTGGATAAAATCAAATCATGTTTCTTTATTTCAGAAACACTTAACTGATATTCTAGTGTATGTAAGACAGAGCCATTCAGGAGAAAAGCACGACTGGACTTTGATTGTTTTCACATATAATTATTTGAATAACACTAATGTTTGCAACTTCTCTGATTGTTCTGAAGATATGGGCCCAATTAAATGATTTTTCCATAATGAATTAAAAATAGATGATCTTACAGTTTTTATTTTTAAGATAAAATTGTAATTTTATACCATAAAGTATATTTTTGCATATAGTTTTTCTGAAGTAACCTATAAAACTGGTTACATGTTATTTAAGACGAAACTATACCAGGTTCTGATGACATAAACCAGGAATCCCACAAAAAAGTTAATTAGAGGTATGATTAGCTTGATTAGCTTTGCCAATAATTTTTTCATCTTAAATTAAGTCTTCCTTAGAACTAAAGGAGAAGACTTTCTGTCTAAATTATTAGACTGCCTTCAGCATGGCATGATCTCTACCATCATCATTTTCATTTGGGTTGACACACTACAGTAACATTTCTTAGTAGCTACGACCAACATTGTTATCTCTGACAAGAGAAAGGCAGGATATGTTTTAGTAAAGAGTTTTTGTTTTACATCAGAGTTGTGACATTGAAAGAGAAAATAAGTACACTTTTGAGCTTCACACAAAAAAACTTACCATTCTGAGTTCCTTTATCTTGTTTTTCTTTGCCCTTTACCTGGGTAAATACTCAAAATGGCCTTAAAATGGCTAGAGCCCAGATGATAGGAAAGATAAGGTATATCTTTGGTTAATTCACACCAGAAAAGACCAAATTTGTGTTGACGGTCCTGGTTTAAAGAAACAGATCTTCCTGGCAATTACAAAACTCATCTTCTCTTATTACACACTTACTTTTGTGAGACAAGCACTCTGGTTGAGTAAAATGAATACTTGTCTGGACACAAAGAAATTACAGCACAACTTGGTGAATAGCACAACTAAAACTTTTTGAGGTATCAGTACTTACTTTATTCTATGTCTCAAATTATTATTATTTTTTTTACCTATAAACATTCAACCAGAATATTACTATGCAATTAAACTCGAGAGAGGTATTCAGTATAATGTTAAAATTACTTCTGACCTAGCCAAGCAGAAAATAATCCTTTTTTCTTCAAAATTCAGATGGGCATTTAAGCCTTAAGAGACAGGAATTTAAAGAGTAAAGTGGTGCTAACAATATCCATATTGAATACATGGGAGAGATTCAGTAGAACTAATTTGGTTCTCAAAGATAATGGGGTTATTGAAATTCCTTGATTAAAGTGAGTAAATTTAAGCAACTATAAAACTAAATCTGGAGACTTTCCATTGTATTTAGCTAGTAAAAGAAACCTAATCCAGACAGACCAAGAGAAGAGAGATAGAGAGAAATTTACTGAAATACTTAAAGAGTAATAGGTTAGTTTAGATTAACCTAATTTAACCCAAGCAACAGATCTTTTGCTGTCTTTGCCTGTGGCCAACAAGGCCTCAGATTTGATCAGTCTGCTTTATGATTTTTGACGCTTTAATGTAAACTCTGAAGCTACTTTTGTTGTTTGGGGGAGGTCAGATGGGGTGCTCTCGGGTAGCCATCCTCAGGTCATCCTAATCTACGCTTCCACTGGATTCTTCGCTCGGAGACCTGAGTCCTTGCCGGGGTGCTTAACAGAAGGTTCCTGGAATGGGACCAATTCTCCCTACCTAACATCTCTTCTTTCAGGATAATGATCAGGTCAAGTATGATTTGTCTTTTTTCCCCCCATTGAAGCTCCAAGTTATATAGCTGTACCTGACCCCAGTGTCCTGAAACAAGGCTTCTCTAAGGACCCTTCAACCTGGTCTGTGGATGAAGTGATACAGTTTATGAAACATAAAGATCCTCAGATATCAGGCCCCCTCGCCGACCTCTTCAGGCAACATGTAATGTATCTTTTGATCCGGTTTTCCTGCCGTAATGCCTTTCAATGACCTCTGTGCAGGCCCTTCAGTTGGATGGATGCTGATTGGTGTGGATGGTGGGGGAACCCTATCAACTGATTTTTTCATATGTGAGAAAGGTTACTTGACCCAAAGTTAGATTCTTAAATGGTAGAGGCTGGATCTGTGCTTTAAATTGGTACCCGAGTACCTAAAATACTACAAGTCTTCAAGTTCTCAAGAGAAGATGATTCAGCATGGCCACTCTCAGATGTCTTCTCCCACAAGGATCCTCCTCCCCACCTGCTCCCTGCTCGGCCCCAGGACCGTGAGTAGGAGGGGGTAACCACAAGCTGTGACAGGGTGTCCTCCCTGTTAATGATGCCCAATGAATCCAGCAACTGTGTAAGATTAAGTGTAGTTTTATTTTAAATAGGAGCTCATGAATACCAATTACTATGGCTTCTCTGACATAAATTGGTTAATTAAGGAAATAAAAAATTTTAGGAGGATGCCTTGTGTCTATTAAGTAATGTTTATAGTCTTTTCTAAGAAATCGGTGACCAAATAAAATGTCTTCTGTCCTTTTCAGTATTCTAAAGAAAGTCAGTAATTAGTTTTAGCATTTAATTAGTTTAGCTTCAGACAACTAACCGATTAGCTTTCAACATAAAGACAACACTGTGTAACACATTTACAGTTTGCATTGATGCTGACATCCTCATATCCCCAGCCTTTTTAAATAAAGTTAGTGACCGTCTGAAATTTGTTTCTACAATTCATAACTTTCTAAACTTTGTCATAGATAATGTAGTATTTTATTCAACACACAGTATTTAAAACCAGATAGTTTGGTGCTTAGGCCAATTTTGAAAGATACTGGATTAAATTTCCTTTTTCTTAAAATTTGAAGTGAACTTAAAAACTATCAAATGATATCTTACTGTATGAATTATATTTTTAATAGTTTTCAGGAAATAAATACATATTCAGAGACTATATATCGAGAATGTACAACTGCTCTCGATTTTACATGTTTTTATATACAATTTGATAAAATATGAATGCAAACTCATTGTAATTTCTTTCTCTCTGTAGGAAATTGATGGGAAGGCTCTGCTACTACTCAAAAGTGATGTGATGATGAAGTACATGGGGCTGAAGCTGGGGCCAGCATTAAAGTTGTGTTACTACATTGAAAAACTTAAAGAAGGAAAATACAATTGAAAAAAATGTGTAAGTTTAGATTGGACAGAATTCTTTATTGTCCTGGTAACTTTTAATTTAAAAAATATTTTAACTCTCTTAGAAGCTTTCATTTGGTAGACAGTTCCTCTAAAATCTGTGATATCCAGAATTGCAGAACAACATGATAGTCCAATCTACTTCTTTAAAAACCATTTACATGTTAGTATTAGCATATTCAAATTGGGAGTTCTTTATGTCTTTCCATCATTTTATTATACACTTTACAAATGTATTTTCATGCTGGAAACAGAGAAACACCTTTGATTTCAGTTAATGTTTATATATAGAACCAAAACAGCTAAATCCCAAAGGGGGAAGTATCAGGGACTGACAAGTTCTCTAATGAAATCTGTGAGAAGTTTTCCTTAGAAGAAAATTTAAAGATGCAACTGTAGATACGATCTCTTTCTCCAAATATTTTGTGTCTGTTACTGCAAGTTCTGTTTCTGTTCTGCCAGTTTCTAGAAAGGGAAAGCCATATAAATTATTATCCTTTTGTTATTATTTCTCTGTATGTTATATTTGTTCATATTTAAAGAAAAAAAGCAAGCTTATAAACTTTCATAAAGTGTTCTTAATCAGTTTTTAATAACTTTTGAACAATTGTACGATAAATAGAATGGTTGTTTATGCAGGAGATATTATACTACAAGGGTGGTTTGGATAGAGTCCGATTAAATTTTTTCAATAATATACCTATTATTTTAAAACATTACATATTTTCGCTAAGTGTAAACATTTAACTGGGCAGTCATTTCTCACATCTCTATATGAAGACACCTGTGCCCAAATTTTTTAAAGATAAATATTTTATTGTCTGTGCTTATTCCTCATATGGATACTATACCCTATTTATATATTATTCCATACCTGTAGGTATATAAACAAGTAAATCTGTTGTTTTTTGAATTTAATATGGCACTTTGTACTGCCACAGAGGTAATGGTGAACTATTTATATAGTTAGAGGTCTTTATTCTGTAAAAAAAATATGTGCATCATTTGCTATTACTATTACCTCTCAGCTTTGTCTTCAGGGGATAAGAAACAATCCGTAGGTTGGTTTCCATACAGGGAAGCTCTCTGTCCTATGCAATGTTTCTACTTACTTTGCTTAGCTCTGAGCCATTTATTCTGCTAAATTTTGGAAGATGCATTAAATCTGACTTATCATTTGGGGCTTTATTTTTAAAGTTAGAACTTTCAAGGGGAAATGGTGCTATATGTTTATAGTAATTGCTTTGTCTAAGTTTGGTAATGTTGATAAGCTATGAGAATCTGTGCTAAAAGTCTTAGCCATTTGTTGTAAATGCCAATAAAATATACACCAGGGGCATGAATGTACATTTTCTTTTTCAGAAAACCAAATGTACTTTATATAAGAATGCAACTATTTAAAGGATGGTTTTATCTATGTTATTCCTTTTGTGTTAGGAGACAAAATCGTAATTTAAACCTAATCTTTTTTCAAATTGTTTGTATAAAGATGCTGTGCCCAGTTGAACAGTCCTCAGGTGTTTGTATGAATACTATGTTTTACAGTTTTCAGATTTTAAAATATAATAAAGTTTTAAAACCACAATAATGTCAACGCCTCAGATTTTATTTTGTTTGCTTTCACTGCATGACATTAATATGCAAATTTATTAGAGTTGATAAATGCTCTACTGGGGCACCTGGGTGGCTCAGTCGGTTAAGTGTCAGCCTTGGGCTCAGGTCATGATCCTAGGGTCCTGGGACGGAGCCCCACGTCGGGCCCCCCACTCGGCGGGAAGCCCATTTCTCCCTCTGCTTGAGTGCTCACGTTCTCTCTCTCTTCCTCTCTCACAAATAAATAAAATCTTTTAAAAAAGCACTACTAAGCTTGTGGTTGTCTACGTGCAAGTCCAGATAGTCGAGTGTTAACACTTGCCCTCATTCTACAGGTAAGCAGGTCGCTAGCAGCGAAGGGCTGATCTCCTGTAGGACCTTAAACGAGCCCCCAGGGGAGCAGCAAGAAGTTCCATCCACGAGCTGTGTCTGTGCTCAGCACTTGCCGCTCGCAGTGGTACTGAGGATGCGAGTGCACTAGAAGAGGCCAGGGCCCCCGTACATCTTGTCCCCGTCCCCGAGCTCCTACGTCTGCCTGGTGGTCTGGCTGCTCTTCTGTCACCGGGGGCCAGGAGCCACACTGCCTTTCTGCCTTCAGCTCTCCCAGCTTACGGGGTGCAAAAGCCTTAGAGGCTCAGGATGGGGGCTGCGTCACCTTCGGCACCTGACCCCTTGCCCCTCTCGGCTACGCCAGGAACTTCTGCTCCACGCCTTCAGGCCCACAAACTCTTCCCACTGCAGCAGCACGTCTGCCAGTTGACACGGTCCCCACCGAGCCTCCAGGGCTGATGCTCTAGTGGTGGGAACGGGGTGTCACTGTGCTTGTCTGGGCCTTGGGTGATTCAGACCCGCTTGCTCTCGGCCATCCGGTTTGTCAACTTATAGTCCAGGGACCGTCTAACGCATTAGGCTCTCGGGAACTCTCCGGGCTTTTAAAATGATCTTTCCTCTGGTTCTGCCTCTCAGGCCATCCTTCCAACACCAGCGGGCGGAATTCTGCAAGCTGACCGTGGCAGCCCTCTGGGCGCATGGAGCGTTTGCTTTAGTCTTTGCGTGATTTCCTATCGTTGCGGCGGCTCCGGAGTGTGTGTCCAGGGTGGGACTTCCCAGACTGAAACCCAGGCTCCCTCTGTAGGCATGAAAAAGACATGCCCTTCTGTAATACGACTAGAAAAGAACTGAACCTCATGACGAGGAACCATGTAGTTGGGAGGAAAAGCCCCGCTTTCCGAGCCACGAAGGGGTCGCATTCACAGTCGGCTGAGTGAGTGAAGTACGTTTGAACTTCCGGGGCTGCTGGTTCGCTGGGATGCTGGGACTCGCTTGTATTTCGCAGTCCTCTGAGGCTGATCCAGGGAACGAGGGAGCGAACCAGGGAGGGCTCTCGGGCACAGGAGACGTGCGGCCCGGGGCCTACGTTCAGAGTGCATGGCAGACGGGGTTCCGTCCTCGACCCCCCGACGTTTCCCATTTTGTCCTGAAGGTTGATGAAACTGAACCTTGAAAGCAGCTCTCCACGGAGAGTCCTCAGCCCGAGCGTCCCCACTCTCCTTGCTCTTCTAGAGGCAACTCCGGACACGCGGGACCACCTGCTTCGGCTCCAGGGGCTCTGGCAACCCGGGGGGGGGGTGCGCCATAAGGAGTAAGAGACCTACTCCTTGCCGCAAGCTGCTTCCACCATACGTTGGTGACCCAGCGTTCGTGGAAAGGAGCCTCGGGAAGCTCATGATAGCGCACATGAGCCAGTTCCTGGCGACTGTGAGGGCTCAGTGCCTGGACTGCCTGCTAACTGGACATACTGATGACAACAGTGCTGAGGAACTTCAGCTGTGTTAATTACGTCATACTAAGCAAACTGCCTGAGGCAGATGTGGTTTTGGTCACCATGCTCGGATTGGTCCGAGTACCCCAGGCTCTGCTGCAGTAACAAACAGACCCCGACATCTCCGTGCCTTTGCTTTTCCTCCCCTTCTCCCAGGCAAAGTCTGATGCTCCCTTGCTGCCACGTCTTTCCTTTGGCACCGCTCGTGGAATGCGTGGCCTGCAAGGATCTTTTCTTTTCTTCTTCTTCTTCTTCTTTTTTTTTTTTTTTAAGATTTTTATTTATTTATTTGAGAGCGAGAGATTACAAGTAGGCAGAGAGGGAGGGGAAAGCAGGCTCCCCGCTGAGCGGAGAGCCTGACGTGGGGCTCGATCCCAGGACCCTGATATCATGACCTGAGCTGAAGGCAGAGGCTTAACCCACTGAGCCACCCAGGTGCCCCTGCAAGGATCTTTTCATCGCCTCAGCCCGGAGATGACCCTTGGTAGTTCTCAGGGCTCATTGGTAAGACGAGCATGTGTCCCCACTCAAGGGAGAGAGTGGTTTTCTCAAGAAGAGGGATCATTCCTGCCCAAATTATTTCTAGGGTTTTCTTTAATATTCAAAAACTTACATCATAATGTATCAATAAATATTTTGAGTCATTAAAAAAAAAGAAGAGGGAAACGGAAGGCTTGTACAACATGTAGCATCGTTTCTTCCACGAGGCTGTGCCTCCTGTGTTTCCAGGTGAGGGTGATGGCAGATGGCGTTGGAGCTGGGCCGGGTTGGCGGCCTCACTGAGAAGGTAGGGGTGCAGTGCCGATGTGTGCACAGGTGAGCGGGGGGGCGGGGGACTGAGTCTGGCTGGAGCCCGCCTGTTGCCCCCAAGGAGAGTAGTCGTCCTGGCAGTTGTGGACATGCAAACTTTTGAGTCTTACGCCACAGACCTTCCAGTTTTTCCAAAGCAAGTAGAAATACAGGTTTTCATGGGAAATCTCCCAACTGTAAGACGGACACCCAGGCCAGATAAAATGTGTATGACACGGGCCTAATGTGACCTCTGTGTTGTCAGTGTAGTTTGTTAGCCCTTTGGTCTCAGAGCTTGGGATCTCGAGTGGCCAGCCCTCTACTCCTCTGGGAGGTAAAGCTGACCCCACATTTCCAAGAAGAATCTTGGCTCTGCCTGTGAGCATTCATTCTCTCTGTCCACCTTGGTTCCCGTTCACATCCTCCGTGTTGACCACAATCCCTGCTCAGCCGGCCACAGGGACACTTGGGGCCACACGTGAAGGAGGACAGAGTCCCTTATTCCGCCCAGGTCATTGCCAGGCTGTGTGATCCCGAGGCATCTGGTAAACCACGAGTGTTGAGAGAGACCACAGCGTGGGCTGGACACTGGGGAGTCATTACGAACTTGGAGAGCTGAACGAGGCCTGGACAGGAAGGCCCTTGGGTCACCTCCGGATGGCGTCTTAAGGTCCAAGGGAAGCAGTTAAGGAGTTCTGAACGGGGGTGGGTGTCACACAGCAGACCAGCATTGTAGGCATTCTGGACAGATCGTTCTGGCAGCTGTTGGGGGTCAGGGGCGAGCTCTCAGTGAACAGAATCCATCCTCCAGCGTGCACAGCCTCCTTGACGGAATCCCATTCTAGTATGCTTTTGGGCGGCGACTCCAACAATTTCACGGTAACCTTTTTCTGGGCTGTTGTCAGAGGAGGAGGTGTCCCTCTGAGGATGGCCCGAGTCGTTGGGCTCGTGATAGCCACGAACAGTCAGGCACAACCACCTCTGTCTTTAGAATGGGAGACGGAATCACGTTTCAGGTTGCTTGAGGTCTGGGACCACAGCCAGGCGACAAGGTGGGGCTGGCGTCAGCACCGGAGAAAAGGCAAGGGAGGAGAGGTTCTGACTTCTGCAGCGGGTGGCCACCGTGTGGCCTCTGGTTAGGACAAGGTATCAGCCCGGAGCAGGGTGGTGTGGGGAGGTTGTGCCATGGTGTTCCCCAGAGCGGGGCCAGCCTGCTGTCCCCAGTGCTCCCTGGTGGGAGCCTCCCAGGGCTCTGAGGCCAGACTCGGCCTAGAAGGCAGACTGGTTGTGGTCAGACTCCCACAGCAATGGGGACGTGTCCCCTTGTATTTACGGACCTCTGGTGAGTCTCTTTCCTAGTCTCTGCCGCCACCAAAGCCCCACTTCCCCCCCCATCTCTGCGTGTCTCCCTGTGTCTCTCACACATTCTGTACCTCACCCCCACTCTCTCTCACTCGCACACACAGACCCGTCCCTGTGCACCCCCCTTTGGAGTGGCAACCCGTCATCCGTCACGCCTCGTGAGTCCAGCCCATGGCAGCACTTTTCACGGAGCTGAATGAAACCGGCAGAATGTCCTGCGTAGCACGCGGGGCCGTGCTGCTCTGTGAGTGTTGCACCCCTTCTGTCTCGCGGGCAGAGTGGGTTATGGTCCCGTAGGTCACGTTTACGGTCACTTCACACCCTCTTCCTATGCTGTGGCCATGGCCTGCCCTCTCCTGTTGCCTAGAAACCAGGCCTGGGATGTGAGCCTGCCTGAGAGACGCAAGGGTCAAGTGCCATAGTCCTGGGACTGGTTCCACAAAGCGTACAGAGCAGCGCCCCTCGGCCTGATGCCTGTGAGACGCCCCAGCCCCACGGAGCTCAGCACCCCACTTCCCCTGACCAGTGCCGGGGGGAACATCCAGAGCCCGGGCCTGGGCCCCAGTCGTTTGCACAGCTCCCCTGTTGGATCCGCGTGCGGGCAGGGCAATGAAGGGGCACTCAGAGGAGTGACCTGTGACAGCTGTGACATGGGTGGCTTTCTTGTCCCCTTCCCTCGAGTGCAGTGGCTCGAGGTTGGGGCCTGTGCTCTCTTGGAGACCTCACCTTCTGCCCTTCCCTGTTGCTTTCTGAGAGCCCCACCAGTTCAGCCTCTCTCCCCCGCTTTGCCAAAATGACGTTTTCCATCCAAAGGGTGAGGTGGCGCCTTCCTGAGAACTTGGGGTCCTGGGGATTTTCCATGTGGATCCTTCTCCCGGATGTCCTAGGATGCTCACAGAGTAGCTGCTTCCAGAACAATGTCACTAGCCACAAGCGGGTGTCAGTGCGGTGTGGTTGTGGTGGTGGCTGCCAGCAGGCGGCGCTGTCACTCAGTTGTTTTCATTGCTTATTTCTTCTGTGTTTTCTTCTCTTCAACTTTGTTATATTCTACTTTGTGCTGGATATTCTATTTAAATTTTTTTTAATTTTAAAAAAAGATTTTATTTATTTGAAAGAGAGAGAGGGGGGAGGAAGCAGGCTCCCTGCGGAGCAGAGAGCCCACGAGGAGCTGGATCCCAGGATACTGGGATCATGACCTGAGCCGAAGGCAGAGACTTTAACCCACTGAGCCACCCAGGCGCCCCTGGATATTCTATTTAAATACTGTTTGTAGAAATATGTTGATCTTATATTCATGGGAAAGAATTTTTGTTTGCTATGCCAGGCACCCCGGGGTGTTAAATCCCCAGATGATATGAGACTGAACTATAGTCTGTGTGGTTAACTTGTTTAATTCTGTTTTTTCTTATTAAAGATTTTATTTATTTATTAGACACAGAGAGAGAGCACAAGCAGGGGGAGAGGCAGGCAGAAGTAGAAGCCAGCTCTCTGCTGAGCAGGAACCCCAATGCGGAATATAATCCCTGGGATCGTGACCGGAGCCGAAAGCAGATGCTAAACCAACTGAGCCACCCAGGCGTCCCTGGATCACTTTTACTCTGAAGGGGCCATTATGGTCCTTGTTCAAGCAAGGGTGGTTTACCAGCCCTCTATCATTAGAGGGTCCCAGATTCTGACTTTTGTCACTAGTCATCCAAAGTCACCAGAAGTATACCTTGGCCTCTTTCAGACTTTTCTGCATCAGTGTCTTTAAGCAAAAGCAGTCTTGCCACGTTTTCACATTTTTTTAGGTTTCTGGTGTTTCACAGCTCCTGGCTCAGTAATTCCTTATTGTTTTATTAACTTTTTGATGTTCTTGAGCTTATTTTAAGAACAGTTTATCCAGCTTTTTTAGCATTCTGTGTCTCTTTATGGAGAAATGGGGTCACAGGAATGGATAGAGGACTGACTAGATACGAAATGGAAGTGGTTGTCGACCATCTGCTGGATGCTTAGTTACAGTGTAGTAACAGACAGTGTGTTCCTTTCAAGTGCTAGGTGATGGACGGAAACTCAAAAGGGCACGTGGATCAGCCTGGGTCCAAGATGAAGAGAAAGACCGTAGAGTAATTTGAACAGAGAAAGTTTAATATAAAGAAGTACTTAGTATATCAGGATTGGAGTAATGAGGGACCGCTGGTTAGAAATAAAGGAAACCCAAAAGAGTGTATAGGAATACGAACTACAAACAGCTACCACCTGTAGGAGCAGACATTACACCCAGGAAGGCTCGACTCTGACTCCCCAAGGGAGATGCATCCTCGGGGCAGCATTGGTGGAAGTTGTCACAGAGCCACCCTCAAGAACTTGCTAGAGACCTGCCCTGCCAGGGGTGTGTTTGGGGTAGAAGGCTGCACACTGCACTCTATAGGCAGGAGCCTGACTATAGGCAAACGGGACTAGGAAGCACAACTTGTTTCCTCTACACTTGCTCTCCTGTGTTTCCCACTGAAAAGTGTTCCACGGTGCTACCAGCGAAGGGAAAACACTTACAGGGCTCATGCCTAGTTTCTCAGAGCAGGGCAAAGGGCTGGATTCGACACTGAGAGGTAATGTATCAATAAACTGTACAGTGCGTCCATTCTTCTGGTCAGCTTCCTTACACACCCTCCTGTGCATGATTACCCCCCCCCTTGCAACACTGAAACAACTGTGTATTTCCACCTAACAAGATGCACCTTTCCTTCTCCCAAGTGAAGAAACTTACCCTTCCCCAGGATGAGGAGATGCATGGTGCCAGGAGTCATTGTGTAACTGATCCAGTGAAATGGAACCAGAATTCCAGGCTCTGTGCTGGGCGCTTTATATTTTGTAACACTTAATTCTTAGAACCTTGTGATGGAAATGCTATTTAATAGAAACAGTGCATGGTGGAGCTCCGCATTCTTACCAGCGCACTCTAGGAAAGTGTCTTGGTGCAGATATTAGAATAGATGTCTGCGGGGGTGGGGTGGGGTGGAGGGAGCGCCTGGGTGGCTCAGTCAGTTAAGCCTCTGTCTTTGGCTCAGGTCATGATCCTAGAGTTCCCCCGCCCCCGCCCCCACCAACGGTCGGAGTCCCGCACCCTGCTTGCTGGGACCCCGCTTTTCTCTCTGCCCCTCCCCCCATTCATACTCCCTCTGAAATAAATTTTAAAAATCTTAAAAAAGAAAAAAGAATAGATGTCTGAACAAGCTTTTAAGGGTGTGGAAAATTTCCAGAAGCAACCGAGTAAGAGGGAGAATAATGTACGGGGATGTGAGCATGTGCTTGGGGGGGGGGCAGTGTGTGTTCAAATCATAACTCGGCTACTAGCCTTGTGGTTTTGAGCAAGTTAAACTCTCTAAGCATCTGTTCCTGTATCTTTAAAATGGGACAATAATACTGACTTGTTATAGTGGTTGAGGACCTCATGAGGTCAGACATACTAAGGGGCTGGTTTGTGGTGAGCACTCAGTAAACCGTACCTATTATTATTTTAAGTTGGAATGAAGGACATGGCTCTTTAGAAAATGGCACATAGGGAGTAGGACATCTAAAGCGCAAGGTGGTGTGTATTTAGCGGAGTCTTATTAGCGACATATTTTAAAAGTTGGATTATTTTCAGATTTGTTCCCAAAGGTGGCGCTGGACATGAATACACAACCCGGAAAACATTAGGAAGTCCGAATTCTGACGTTGTACATTTTTTCTATGATGTATTGTGTGAAGAGCATTTTGGGAGGAGCAGAATTACACTGGTGGCTACCGGTTCACATTTTGCGGGCAGGGGAAAGCACATTTCATAAAATGTATATGTGTAGGTACAAACCGAGCGAGGCAAGGCGCCACATTTGGCGCCACCTCTACCCTACCCCCAACAGTCGCGCTCCCGCTCCCATGGCGGGTTCTGGGCGCTACTGCGCAGTCGCAGAAGCTTCTCTTATGAGGGGAAGTCTCAGTCCTTCCGTTTGGCGCCTCTATCTGCTGCAGTTGCCTCGTGGGCACGGCCGCGATACAGCGGGTCCAGCCGCAGCGCAGACGCCGATCCTACAGCACTCAGAGTGGGACTCCCTTCCTCACAATGTCTGAAGAGGAGGGTAAGGTGCCCTTCCCAAGGCTGTTCCACTCGCTTCTGCCTCTTTCTTAATCTTGCCGGGGGTGGGGGGCGGGGGGGGAGGGGAAACTGACAGGGTTCGCACTGTGCCCACCTAGAGGGCCTCGCAGGGGACCAAGTCATTGTCTTGTCATCTACCAGGGCGTGTCCGGTGATGACCTCTGGACCGCTATCCCTGTCTGTTTAGTGGGCATTTAGGAACCCAGGTGTTACAGGCTAGGTCTGGCCCTGGGTCCGGGGCATTCTTGGGGTTCATGGTGTTTCAGGAGCTCGAGTTGATTGATCTTGGGGCTTGTGGGGTCCCTGCAGTTCACAGTGTGCCATGGGCTTGAGGTGACGCTTGGGGTCATGGTGTCCCTAGAATTCATTGGCCAAGGTGATCCCAGAATTTGAGGGGTCCCTGGGGTTCATGGTGTACTTAGGGCTTGAGCTGACGCTAGGTCTCACTAGATTCCTGGGGTTCGTGGTATCCTAGGAGCTTGAGATGATTCTGGGGTTTGAGGGGTCTCTGGGGCTTATGGCGTTTCCAGGACTTATAGCATCTGAGAGGCTCAAAGTGACACTGGGGCTCAAGAGAGCCGCATGGTGAGAGGCGGGGCCTAGTTTCCAGCACGAGGGAGGTAGTTCTTTCTAGGACCCCTAGTGGTCATAAAGCAGTCTCAGCCGTATCCATTTGGGAGACCGGGGCGCTGTGACCTGTTTCTGTGCGCCTTCTGCAGGGTGGCATGGAGGGTGCTGGCGCCAAACTATGTACGGCGGCACTTTTTCCCCAAAGGCCTTGTGGGATGTGTCCATACCGTAAACAGCTGTGCAGCATGACCACTAGGGCATGAAAGTGACTTGGCTTAGTGGCCGGGGGTGCTCCCGAGAGGAGACTATTTGATTTGCGGAAGGTTAAATCTTCACTTTACAGCTTCGTATTCAGCAGCGCGGCAGTGGGGTGGTTTGGGGTTTCCCACGACCTCTCCTGAGATGCCTGTGTTCATAAGCTTTTGAGATATGGCCACTCATTAAGTACTTGGTGTTGACTTCTTGGGATGTATTGATCCTTTATCCTTTCTCTTTCCCTGTCAGAGGAAGCGGGGGTCCTAAAGGACCAAGACTTTGAATTTAAAGGATTGACAAACCAGCAGTTGATTCATTATGACATCTTTTGAAATTGAGATTTGATTTCTTAAGGCTTTGGTGGTAACCACGTTTGCTCGAAGACAGCGCAGCCTTGTTTTATTGTAAAAACAAACAAGCAGAAAGAAAATAAAAATGTAGGTGTATAAAAGTCCCCACGTAAAGAGCCAGTTCTTTGCTTTGAGAGGGCAGACGAGACTTAAAAAGGAGTCGGAGGATACAACAAAATGTGAGGACCCCTAGAAAATAGGGTTGCCCTTCCGACGATGCTTCAGGGCCCATCCCACCTGCTGTTTGACTGAGCACCACTGTTTGACAGAAAAGGCTCTAACGTAGTGTGTTGGGAACCGCCCTTTTGCCTCTACCCACTTCTCCCCAAATTGGGACTGCTTTGTGGTTTTAGAACATTAAGTGGTAAACTGATTTAATGTTTACAGATAATGATTTTATAAGCAACTCTTCTGCACTGTGTTTTCTAAAGCAGGGCTGGGCTCGATTTAGTTTCAAGCCTGCCTGCTGCAAGGACTGGTCTCTGGGATACAGTTTTGGTGGCATAAGCTCTCACCTGGCCAACTTTGTCCTCTCTAAAGTTTGACATGGATGTGGAAGGACTTCTTTTGAGAGTTCTTCTGGGAGATTTAGAAAGTATTGTTCAATGTATTGACACAGTTTTGCTAGAAAAGCAGACCAGTCTGGCCATTGTCACCTGCTGTGTTTTGGGTTGGATTTCTTACAGTGGTCCTCATGTGAAAGGAAGGTTGCAGTCTGCATCACTGTGAACTGTGCCGTATCTGGTTAAGTTCAGGGCAACTTGGATCCTTGCACCGTAGAAGCATAATCTTCAAAAAGCTTCTAAATGTTATGTCTTGGCTCATGGAGGTTATGTATATACCTAAAGGAATTAATTGGAATTTTACAAATTTACTGAGAAACCTGGGTGGAGTTGTCAGTAGTTTTACTGGGTCTAGTGTGAAAAATCTGTTAACATATAAAAGCTTGTCTTAAAAATAAAACTTCAGTTACCTTTGTTATTTTCTTCTGATTATGAAGTCTATAAAGTTTATTGTAGAGAATCTTAACAAACACAAGAGAAGTCTAATGAAAGTCATTTTGCCACCCAGAGATAGTGACTACGAGATAACAACTGGTATGTTTCCTTCTGTTCACAACATTAGGATTACATCATATTTTTTCTGCTTTGACCCTGCTTTTAATGCTTTAACCCTTCCTGCCTGACATTATTTCACCAGCATTTCTGTTATCACTAAATGAGAATGTGTTTCTCATTGGCAGTATGCCATAATTTATTTAAGCAATTCCTTTTTGTTTGAATAATTAGGTAGTTTCTAATGTTCCATTTTTTCCATGAAGACTATTAAGTAGATTTCACAGCGAATCTCCAAACCTAGTCCTGTGTTTTTATGGATGAGAAAACAGAGGCGAAAGAATAAATGTATCTGGCCAAAAGGTCATACCTTTGGATGGCTAAAGAGCCTGAATTGGAACCCATATCATGTGATTCCTAATTCAGTATCATTTTCACACCAGCACATTCCCTTACACTGGCTAATTACTCGATTCTAAAGTTTTGGTCTATTTCAAATAACTGTATTGAATCCAAGTTGTGATGCACAGTGCGCGTGATCTGCGAGTTAATACTTCAAGCTTAAACATGTTCTTCTTTTTCAGGCCAACCGTAAAAAGTAAAACAGCCTGTTCATGTAGCATACATTTTGCGTGGTGTGCTAATTTTCATGGTCATTAGAATGGTTTATGGAGTTGATATTTCACATCTCGTTTATTTGTGGCTACTTATTTTATGTTTTGTGAGATTCAATTTGAATTTGTTTCATAACAATAGTTATGACTGTGTTTTATTTCTATATTATTTATTATCATAAAGATTAATATTAAGGTTTAGAGAACATGTCCGGGAACTCATGGTCAGTAGAGTGTGGCTATGTAACATTAGCTGTATCATTTAAAAGTTAAAAGCGTATCACTGAACACAGAGCAGCATGGGCTAGGTATTTACATTTATTAAATGGGGAGAAATTTACTGCTCTAAAATTGGAAGTACTAGAAATACTAATGTATGTGTGTATATATACACATATAAATATATATATATGTACACACACACACACATATATATTTATCTGTATATATATCTCAAAGCTTCATACAAAGCAATTTATTTCTTAGCTGACTTGCAGGGATTAGAGACATGAAAATATTTAATGTTTTTTCAGCTAAAATGTTTTTTAAACACTCCAAAACTTTATAAGGTGGTTTCTTCTAGACACTGATTATTTTATGTGGTAACTAAACTTTCTCTTTGCTTATTCCTAGATTATATTATTATAACCGTTGAGGATGACAGTGAAGGCGATGATGACATTGGTGTTGTGATAATAGAAGACTCTGAAACAGAACTTACAGAGAACACACTTCCCACTGATGGCATGTTGACTATAGAACCAAATTTTCAAGCCAGCCATGATAACTATCAGCAACTATCCCAAATGAGATATGGTAATTTTGTTCTATTTCCTTCTCCACAAAATTTTTCTCCTTGGTCCTGATATCCAGTAAATTGCTTAAATATTCTTATAACTTTTACACTTGTCAGTTCTTATCAGGACAAGCTTCATGGTCATGTCACAGTGCTTACGTGTGCTTGCTTTTTCTGTTCATTTAAGCTTTGCCATGTCTCCTGTTCCATTTTCACTCTACGGAGCTGGGAGGGTAGCCTCAGAAAGCGTTGGGAGAATATATTATCTGTCTTTGAAAAACTGTTTATAGCTGGTAACTCTGACTGTAAATATCTGGTGGCAAAGGAAAACTGAATTTATGGGAGAAACAACTTGGATCAAGAGTTTGTTGAACAGATGACACAATTATCTATGTAGATCTAAAGAATCTGTACAAACTGGAACTAATAAGCAATTATAGCACGATTGTGTGATACAAGGTTAATAGCAAAAGCCAATCCCTTTCCTATATATCAGCAGTAAACAGCTGGAACTTGAAATTAAAAATGCAGCACCCTTTACATTACTACCCCAAAAAAGAGTCCATGGAAAGTGAAGTCTTGTAACCAGAAGTGCGGTAGCTACTTGACCTTTCAGTGGCTGCTTCTCAGTCACAGCAGTGAAAGAAATGTGAGGTCATTCACCTCCTCCCTCACA
Organism: Mustela erminea; assembly: GCF_009829155.1. NCBI lineage: Eukaryota > Metazoa > Chordata > Mammalia > Carnivora > Mustelidae > Mustela > Mustela erminea. The sequence continues at coordinate 14,130,189 of NC_045635.1, read as the reverse complement.
CACAGAGCCCAGAGACTTAAGCCCTTGGAACATTTCTTTGTTAGCTATGGGACAATTTGTTCTTTGCCCTTTGTGTAGAAAATTGGGTTTCTTACTCCTTAAAAATGTTACTGCTTAGGGATGCCTGGGTGGCTCAGTTGGTGAAGCATCTCCCTTTGGCTCAGGTCATGATCCCCGGGTCCTGGGATCAAGCCCTGCTCAGTGGGGAGTCTGCTTCCCCCTCTCCCTTTCACCCTCCTCCCTGCTTGTGTGCTCTTTCTTGCTCAAATAAATAATTAAAATCTTAAAAAAAAAAGTTATTGCTTAGATCGGAGAGCAGCAAACTGTTTCTGTAAAGGGCCAGACAGTAAATATCTTTGGCTTTACAGCCATAAAGGCTCTGTTGCAACTGCTCAACTCTGCTGGTGAAGAAAGCAGCTGATATATAAACAGAGGAGTGTGATGTGTTTCAGTAAAACTTTACTTACGAACACTGAAGTTTGAATTTCCTATCATTTTTCCATTTCATAAAATACTCTTTTGGTTTTGTTCTCTAATCATTTTTGAAAATAATTTTTCATATTAAAATAATTAAAATAGTTTTTTGATATTTTATATTTAATCTCCATTTTTAGGAGTTACTCAAATTTTATACACTTCAAATACAATTACATTTTAATTTTTTTTAAGTAAGCTCTATGCCCAGTGTTGGGGCTCGAACTCACAGCTCCAAGATCAAGAGTTGCATGCTCCACCGACTGAGCCAGCCAGGCGCCCATTTTTTAATCATTTCAAAATGTAAAAAAAAACAACCAAACAAAAAATATAAGCATTCTTAGCTTGTGGGCTACATAAAAAATAGGCAGCAAGGTGGATCTGGCCTGTAGGCTGTAGTTTGCCAACCCCTGATCGAACTGACGTCAAAACATGTTGATAGCACTTGTCCTCTGCTCTGGTTTTAAAACTATGTGCAGAACCAGCAGAATACTTTCTAGTGTGTTACAGAATGTCTGGCTGATTCCAGAAGCCCTCTTTAGTGGGAGAGAACTAGGAGACTTTTCAAATGTGGATACCCTTTGACTTATCATTTCTACATCTAGGACTTTATCCCACAGAACTATTTGCAGATGGGTAAGACTGTTCAGCAGTGTTCTTCACATGAGCAAAGCTTGAGAAGTAACTTGAATATCCGTGAATTAGGGACTAGTTCAATGAATCATGGCCTATCTGCATGATAGAAAAGTAAGAGGCAGGGCACCTGGGTGGCTCAGTGGGTTAAAGCCTCTGCCTCTGCCTTTGGCTTGGGTCATGATCCCAGGGTCCTGCGATAAAGCCCCGCATCGGGCTCTCTGCTCGGCGGGGAACCTGCTTCCTTCTCTCTCTCTGCCTGCTTCTCTGCCTACTTGTGATCTCTGTCTGTCAAATAGATAAATAAAATCTTAAAAAAAAAAAAGAAAAGTAAGAAGCTGTTAAAGGGGTTGCAGTATATCTAAAAGTGTTAGTTTGGAAAGACCAATACATGTTTAGTAAAGAAAAGGAAGTTGCAATGCAGTCCTTATCGTCTGATCCCTTTTATCTTTCCAACCAATGTAAAAATTTAGGATAAGGGATTTCAGAAAAGTTGGCCAGGTAATTTTTTACTGTGGTAAAATATACATAACATCATGCTTCTTCCCTTTGTTCTTTTAATATGATGTGTTACGTTGATTGGTTTTTCTTTTGTTGAACCACCCTTGCATTCCTGGGATAAATCCCTCTAGGCATAGTGAATAATCCTTTTAATTTGCTACTGGATTACATTTGCTATTATTTTGTTGAGGATTTTTGCATCTGTATTCATAAAGGATATTGGTCTATAATTCTCCTTTCTTGTAGTGCCTTTTTCTAGCTTTGGCTATTGGGTATTTTGGTATTGGGGTAATTCTGGCCTCATAGAATGAATTAGGAAGTGTTCTCTCTTTAGTTTTTTGGAGGAGGTTGAGAAGGATTGGTGTTAATTCTTTTAATGTTTGGTAGATCCACCAGTGAAGCCCTCTAGAGGGTCCAGGCCTTTTCTTCGTTGGGAGGTTTATGATGACTGATTCAATCTCTTTACCTGTTATGGGTCTGCTGAGATTTTCTATTTTTTTTCTTGAGTCATTATAGATAATTTTTTAAATTTATAAAAACAAATTGTTGAGGTGCGTGGGTGGCTTAGTTGGTTAAGTGTTTGCCTTTGACTAAGGTCATGATCCTAGGATTCTGGGATCAAGCCCCATATTGGGCTCCCTGCTTAGCGGGGAGCCTGCTTCTCCCTCACCCTGTTGCACCCCCTGCTTATCCTCTCTCACTCTCAAATAAATAAACAAATAAAATCTAAAAACAGAAACAAAACCAAAAATCCCTAAATTGTTTTCTTATATAACATTAAGCAATTAGAATATATATAGGATTGAGGCACCAGGCTGGCTCAGTAGTTAGGGCATGGGACTCATGGTCTTGGGGCTGGTCATGAGTTCAAGCCCCATGTTGGGCATAGAGCCTACTTAAAAAAAAAAAAAAGAATATATATATATTTATATATTATGTATTTTTATTATTAAATATATTACATATGCAATTATATTTTCACATATAAATATAAATAATAATTATTAATAAATAGTAATAAATATTAGTAATAAATAAATAATATAATTTTATGTATATAAAAAGAATATATATGTGTTTTCCATAAAATGGAAGAAAACCCAGTTGATAATGGCTACAACTAAATATTAAAAATCCTAAGGAATAAATGAACAAAAATAGCAGAATCTGTATGAAAGGGGAGCAAATACTTTAATGAAGGTCATAAAATAAGACTTGATTAAGTGAAGAGAAACAAATTGTTCCTAGAGGAGAAAAAACACTCTTATATAACTTAAAAAAAAAGATCTTGGAAAAATATGTTTAAGGGACCGGTGGTATTTTACCATATGAAACACTAAAACATTTTAAAAGTTACAATTATTAAAATACGATGGTATTAGTTTTGAAATAAGGAGCCAGATTTAATGCAGCAGGAAGCTCATAAAAACAAAGAATTTGGAGTTAATGCACTGTAGTATTTTAGTAAGAGAAACATAGTAAATCATACTGGTACAGATGCTAACTATTGGCGGAAAAAGTCCATTGGATTTCACCTCATATCACACACTTACATAATTTCAAGATGGATTAAAGAGTTGAATATCTAATGAATGGAAGTATAGAAAACTAGGAGAAAATCTAGTTGAATGTTCTTCTATTCCTAGTGAAGACTGAGTGTAACAGCAGTCCAAGAAATCGTAGTAACATTAATGAATTTGGTAAAATAGAAACCCTCCCAATATCAGGGAGAGCGAGCACAAGCAGGGGGAGTGGCAGGCAGGGGAGCTGCAGAATCAGGCTCCCCGGTGAGCAGGAAGCCCCACGAAGGGCTTGATCCCAGGACCCTGGGATCATGACCTGAGCCAAAGGCAGATGCTTAACCCACTGAACCACCCAGGTGCCCCTTTAGGTAGATTTTTTATAGAAATCTATCACACACAAAAATATGCACAAATCACAAATACTCAGCTTAAAGACTTTGCAGGTTAACACACAAGTATAAGCAGCACCAGCACCAAGAAATAGAAGGTGCGGAGCCCCGCAGAATCAGCCCTCACCTCCCTTCCAGTCTCGGGCCCTCTTGTGAAGCAGCACTATCCTGACATTTCCCACCACTGATGACTTTTGCCTATTTTTGAGCTTCAGAACAACTGAATCATACACAATTCACTCAGGTTCCTGGACCTAGTTCCGGACTGTGTTGGTCCTGGTGGTGAGGGCTTCTCACCTAACACCAGGCAATTCCTGGACCCAAGCCGGGTGTCTGAGTATTCAGCTCAATTCTGACACTATCCACCCAGGGACAGCGTCAGGTTCCACATGTGCGGGGCTCAGTCCCACAAGACCGCACCCCCCTTCCCCTGCAGGCACCAGTTGCAAGCCTGGGGCATTACCCAGTCTTCTGACTCAGTGGCTGGAACAGGTTCCCGTGACCCCCTCCGGTTTGGTTAATTTCCTAGAGCAGCCCACAGAACTCAGAGAAACATTTTACTTACCAGATTGCTGGTTTATACAACCGTGGAACAGCCGGCCAGAAGCGATACGAAGAAAGAGGCATGGGGGAAGGGGGGGGCTTCCACGCCCTTTCCGGGACCACTCTTTCCAGATCTCCATGTGCTCACCAACCCGGAAGCTCTCTGGACCCTGCGCTTTGAGTCTTTACAGAGGCTTCATTGCATAGGCATGATCGATTAAGCCATTAGCCACTGCCAACTAACAACCTCCAGCCCTCTCCCCTTCCTGAAGGTCAGTGGGTAGGACTGAAAGGTCCAACCCTCTCATTACAGCTCCCTTCCCCCCTGGCGGCCCAGCCCTCAGCCTTAGGTGAATTAGAGGCTTTACACTCCATTAACATAACAAAAGACACCTTTATCACTCTCCTCACTTAAATTCCAAGGGTTTTAGGGGATCTGCCAGAAACACAGGGAGACCAAATATGTGTGTGTGTATATATATATATGCATATATATATATATATTTTAAAAAATATTTATTTATTTGACAGACAGAGATCACAAGTAGGCAGAGAAGCAGACAGAAAGAGAGAAGGAAGCAGGCTCCCCGCTGAGCAGAGACACCCCCTGCCCCATGCAGGGCTTGATCCCAGGACCCTGAGATCATGACCTGAGCCAAAGGCAGAGGCTTAACCCACTGAGCCGCCCAGGTGCCCCATGTATATATTTTTTTAAGATTTTATTTATTTGAGAGAGAGGGATCGCTTGCCTGCATGAGCAGGGGGTGGGGCAGAGGCAGAGCGAGAAGCAGGCTCCCCGTTCAGCAGGGAGCCCACCTCCGGACTCCATCCCAGGACCCTGGGATCCTGACCTGAACGGAAGGCAGACACCCCACCGAGCCACACAGGCCCCCCAAATATATATCTCTTAATATAACTCATAATTATATACTTTGGCATCTGGCTTCTGTTCCGAGTTGGGGCTGTGAACTTCCGTGTGTATCAATAGTTGGCTTGTCCTCATCGCTGTGTAGGCTTTCTTTGTGTGAAAACACCCCGGTTCAATTATTCATTCTCAGTCTTACAATCCGAATAAAACAACCAGTTTAAAAAATAAAAATTGAAGTTACACCTCAAATTGGAGTTAGTTTATCACTGAATTTTCCCCACCGTGTTGGCTTGCCTTTATCTAACTTGAGAGTTAATTTTCCTTCACTCTGCTTCTGATTGCTTCCCTGGCTCAAGATGGCTAATGACATCTAGGTCTGTCACGCAGGTCCCCCTCCCAGGACAGTGATGCCAGCCGCCAAGGCTTTCCTACTACAAGACAGAATATGGGAACACTGCATTCTGTATCTTTTCCTCGTTATGGAGCTCAGAACCATCACTGAGCCTACAGCATTCTAGAATATTCTGGGGCTTATATTTCACGTACATTTGTTTAGGTTTAATATGAAGTGTAACTAGGGAAACAATCATAATCTTAGAGTTCTAGTGACTTAGAGCTAATGTGGACCAGTTCTCACCCGGCAGATGAGGAGGCCATGTCTCTGTGGTCTGCCCAGTCCACACTGTGGAGGGAGTGGCCCACGCCAGAATAGACTCCTGACTCACATTTGGAGGCCTGCTGCTTCCCTAAGTAAAAAGGCTTTGGGGGGCTCCTTTCAAAAAGCAGTTAGGTTCTCTTGTTATTTGTTTCCAGCATTTACTCTGTAGCCTTTCGGTTGTGAAGCGTTCATTTCATAATTTAGAATTTGTGTGTGATCTTGATTCTTATTCCTAGGAGTGGCAACCTAGCCCTTCAATTTTTAAGGGTTTATTCTACATCACTACTGGGAGAGTTATTGTTTTGTCACTCTCTAAAATTTAGCCAGGACTCCGGTTCAGTTTGAGTGGCATTTGGAGAACATATCCCTATTAAGTTGATGACGGTAGTAAGTCTGTGAAATAACTTTTTTAATGTGTTGCTTTTCAGGAGTAGGTGGTTTACCAGCCCTATGTGACCAAGCAGTTCCACAAATGAACCATCTAGCAAATTTAAAAAGATACAGCTCGAACTCAGTGGAAATGGAGCTTCTCTCCCCACAGCTCAAAAGAGGATGCTCATCTTTTTTAAGGGTGGGTAATATGGTTTGTATATTAAATTGAATATCCTTTTTTGTTTTTTCATTCTGCTTTACTTCTTTTTTTAAATTTTTTTTTTAAAGATTTTATTTATTTATTTGACAGAGATCACAAGTAGATGGAGAGGCAGGCAGAGAGAGAGAGAGAGAGAGAGAGAGAGAGGAGGAAGCAGGCTCCCTGCTGAGCAGAGAGCCCGATGTGGGACTCGATCCCAGGACCCTGGGACCATGACCTGAGCCGAAGGCAGCGGCTTTAACCCACTGAGCCACCCAGGCGCCCTACTTCTTTTTTTTTTTTTTTTAAAGATTTTATTTATTTATTTGACAGACAGAGATCACAAGTAGGCAGAGAGGCAGGCAGAGAGTGAGAGAGGGAAGCAGGCTCCCTGCTGAGCAGAGAGCCGGATGCGGGACTCGATCCCAGGACCCCGAGATCATGACCTGAGCCGAAGGCAGCGGCTTAACCCACTGAGCCACCCAGGCGCCCACCTACTTCTTTTTTTTAAATTGAGTTTAATTTCATACAGTGAACGGTTCAGTGGTTTTGACAAATGTGTATACCTCTCCCCGTCATCAAGACAGAGAACACTTCCACCATCCCAGAAAGTTCCCTCATGCCTCTCTCTTCCCAGAATGTCTCTCTACTCCCAAACCTTGGAGAAACAACATTCTAATATTTTTCCCATTATAGATTACTTTTGCCTGTTCTAGAACTTTATATAAACAGAATCATACAGTATGTACTCCTGTGGCACAGTCTCTTTTTCTTAGAATAATGTTTCAGAGATTCATCTGGTTTTACTGACATTTCATTCCCATTCATTGCTGAGTAATATTCTGTTGCATGAATGTCATAATTTGTTTATCCCTTCTCCTTTTTTTATAAAAAAAGATTTTATTTATTTATTTGACAGACAGAGATCACAAGTAGGCAGAGAGGCAGGCAGAGAAAGAGGAGGAAGCAGGCTTCCTGCTGAGCTGAGAGCACGATGCGGGGCTTGATCTCAAGACCCTGGGATCATGACCTAAGCCTAAGGCAGAGGCTTTAACCTTCTGATCCACCCAGGCACCCCTCCCTTCTCCTTTTGATGGATACTTGGGTTGTTTCCAGTTTGGGGTATTATGAGTAAAGTGGCTCTGAAGATGATTATGGAAGTGTTTTTGTGAATGTATGTTTACATTTAATTTGAGTAAAGACTCAGGAGTACAAACACTGGGTCACAGGATAGTAAAGTTTAGAAGAAACTGCCAGTTTCTTGATGTAGTTGTACTGTTTGACATTTCCATCCTACTCTGCTGTGCTTCTTGATCTCTGAAGTAGAATGAAATAGATTATTAGACTATATATAATCTAGCTTACCAGAAAATATATTTACTTACTTATATAAGGATGAGGACATTCGTAAATACCTAAGTAGTACAGGCAATTCTCTTAACTTCTAACAGCCCCACTATGTTCATCTTTGGGAATAATGTTAAATGCCTACTGAGAGTCATGGTTTCTGACATAGTTACGCGAAAGCACTTTGTGGAAAGTATAAAGCATTACACAACGGTAAGATGGCAATATTGTTTCTATAATGACTAGTCTCTATTGTAATTCCATATAATTTTTGTTGTCTAATAAATTGGCAATGCAGGGCTGATTGATAACATTTTAAAATAAAAACATTAATATTTACTTGGTATGTTTATATTAAAATTATTATTATAGTCCATAATTCATCCTTAGAGTTGTTATAATTAAATATAATGGTTATTTTCTGTCTGTCTACTTACTTATACCCTCCTTTATTCCAAAAAACAATTTAAGGCATCTTAGAGATTAATTTATTGAGAAAAGGTGGGGCCTTAGTGCTTCTTAGATTGTCCACAGAGTGTCACTGTTGGATTATTTGAAAATCAAAAGCCATAAAACCTTTGGTTCTTTGTTTCCGGTTGGAAATACTTGCTTTTAAAGCAGTTCTGGTGCCAGATTACTAGAAGACTAGTCTTTTTACCCTGAAGTACGCAAGGGGTTAAGCTTGGTAAAAATGGTGTCTTAAGTGTAGTTGGGTGAATGAGAAAATAGTCAACAAGTACACTGGACTCTTGAGCAATGTGGGCGTTAGGGGTGCTGACCCCTGCACAGTCGAAAATCCACGTGTAACTTGGACTCCCCCAAACCCAACTACTAATAGCCTACTGTAGACCAGAAGTCTTACCGATAGTCAATTAACACGTATTTTGCATGTTATATGTATCATATATTGTATTCGAACAAAAAAGCCGGCTAGAGTACAGAATGCTAGTAAGAAAATCACGAGGAAGAGAAAATACGTGTATAGTATTGCACTATATTCTTTGAAAAAAAAATCCATATATAAGTGGACTCGCACAGTTTACCCCCATGTTGTTTAAGGGTCAGCTGTATATCTTTGTGTGTTGCTGTAGTATTTGCAGTGGGCAAAGGACCTTCATGCCTTTGGTGCTTGTTGACAGCAGAACTGAAGTCCTGAATGTTTCTTCAGTTCTTTCTTTTTCTTTTGGTTTATTAATAAATCGTCCCTGGACGAGAACACAAATACCCGATTGGGAAGAAGTTGGAAGTGTCATTAATGAATGCATATCAGACTGAATATTTACATAATTTTAATTGCTAATTGCCAAATATATTCACACTTACTATCATAAGGAAAATGATTTAAGTTCATTTTCAACCTTCACATACTGTGGAGTTACTCTGAACTTGAGAGCTGAAGGAAATATTTCTCTCTCATGACTAGATGCTTCCATAACAAGACAAATGAACACTTAACCATTTGATTTCCTTCTTTTCCTTGACTAACAGGGAATTCACAGCAGTTTTGTACTCTGAGTAGCTTTCTCATTTTTGAAATAATTTTAGATTTACAGAATAGGGGCAAATATATTACAGAGGGTTCTCGTGTATACACTTCATACAACTTCCCTTAATGTTAACTTACCCGTATAACTTAAAATTATGGTAATTATGTAAGCACAGTACCGTTTTCACAACCACGATATTCCCGTCGCTACAGGACTATTAGCTAAACTGCAGTCCTTGTTTGAGTTTCACCATTCTTCCCCTTGTCCTTTTTCTGTTCCAGGATCTAATCTAGGATCCCACATTGAGTTTAGTTTTCTCTCTTCAGTTTCTTCTCGTCTCTGACGATCCCTCATTCTTTCCTTGTCTTTCATGATCTTGACATTTGTGATGAGTGTACATTTACAAATGTACATTGTACAATTGTAAAATGTCCCTCAGTTTTGGTATGTCTGATATTTTTCTCTTGAATAGATCGAGATTATCCATTTTTGGCAAGAACACCACGCAAATGTTGTCTCCTTATTGAATCGTTATCAGGGACACATGGTGTCTGTGTATGTTTTTACTGGTGATGTTATCATCGATCTCTTGGTTAACGTGGTACCTTCTGGATTTTTCCACTGTAAAGTTACTGCTTTGCCCCTTGTGGGGAAATACCTTAGGCGGGAAGTACTTTGGGGGACTCTGCTGATATCCTTTTTCTCCTCACCATTTTACCCACACTGAGTTGAGTTAGCTTGTGGATTTTACCTGCAATAATCACTAGTATGGTGTTTGCCAAATGGTGACTCTCTATTTGTCTCATTCCCATGTATGTATTAAAAGAAATTCATTTGTCAGGAAGAGCTATCCTTTCTATTCCATTTATTTATTCAATTATGTATTTTATATTTATATGGATGCATGAGCATTCACTGTATATTATATGAGTTTTTATAATCCCATGTTATCATTATTTTATTGATCAAATTTTCCAACTTTGGTTATTGGAAGCTCCTTCCAGTTGGATCCTGTGGCCTTTTCACATGGCCCAACTTTTTTCTGAGCACTTCCTGATTTTCTGACATCATAAGATGTTCTAGGCTCATTCATACTTTTAGGGACCTAGCCCTGGAATTCACCTCTCTCCAAGGAGCCCTGGTTCCTTTATTGGAGAATGGTATTTAGAAACCATAATCTGGACACCAGATATTTTCACTGGTTGTCTTGTGTCATTGACCTTAAGCCTTCCCAGCGGACAGAGCTAGGAAACATACGTATACTATTCCAAGCATACACATACATCTTTATTTCTATATCTGTCTTTATATATATTATAAACTATGTATTCATGCTATCATATAAGAACTTGAGTTTAAGCAGCTTTTCTTAAACCCAAGTTCTTATATGATAACTTCTTTCCTCATCCCCCCCTTTTTTAAAAAAAGATTTTTATTTATTTATTTGACAGACAGAGATCACAAGTAGGCAGAGAGGCAGGCAGAGAGAGAGGAGGAAGCAGCCTCCCCACTAAGCAGAGAGCCCGATGTGGGGCTCGATCCCAGGACCTTGGGATCATGCCCTGAGCCGAAGGCAGAGGCTTTAACCCACTGAGCCACCCAGGCGCCCCTCATCCCCTTTTTAACCAGCTCTTATCTGTTTCATTCTCATGTGAATATGGATTTTGGTTTTACTTTATCTCTGTTTTATAAGACGTTTGAAATGCTTTTGGAATGCAGATGAAAAAGAAAATAATTAAGACAAATATATAAAGTACTGATTTTTCTAGTGCTTAGTTTGGGTCCTACTGATATTAAGCTTTAACTTCTTATTTTTATAATATTAATAGGCAAGCAATGCATTTGAAGGTTTCCATGATGAAAGTCATCAAAACCGACTTACAGAACTACACCACCATTGCAAGGTATCAAATTTCTATCTGTTAAATGTATTTTTTCAAAATTTTGAGTGAAGTGTTTTTTTTTGACCTCATTTAATGTCATTGTGCTATTAGTAGAAAGTTTGTCATGTCAAATTCTGTATGATTATCACTCTATTGTGCCGCGTTTCAAGAAAATTTTCTAGTTAGAAGAGTATCTCTAGGTGAAAAATTTGAAATAAAAATATGGCTTTTGTAGCTTAAAACTGAAAAACCCATAGCTGATTAAATGTCGTTAAATCTCTTTCATCTAAATTGTTTAGTATTTAATTTCTCCAATATTCTCTCTTAAGGAAATTAGCTTAGTTCAGTGAAATTTAGTCTGTGTTTAAATGCTTATCAAGATTTCTCAATTGAAAGAAAATGGCAGCATCCCATTTTTTTTTTTTTTTAAAGATTTTATTTTTATTTTATTTGACAGAGAGAGAGATCGCAAGTAGGCAGAGAGGCAGGCAGAGACAGAGGGGGAAGCAGGCTCCCTGCTGAGCAGAGAGCCCAATGCGGGGCTCGATCCCAGACAATGAGATCATGACCTGAGCCGAAGGCAGCGGCTTACTCCACTGAGCCACCCAGGCGCCCCCATCCCATTGTTTTTTAAAGAGTATATCTTACGTAGTTTTGAGGGGATTTTGTGAAAGTTAGTATGCTGGTAGAGATTGATGGGGGTAATTATCAAGGATTTTGTGAGCTGCATCCTCTAGAGGTAATGGAAGTTTATTTTTTAAAAAGTAGTTGTTAACATACAAAGTTTGTTGGATTAAGATGAGCTACCCCACCTAAGTAAAGCATGTTTAGGTGAGTCTTTATCACTGTTACTGAGAGCAGAAGTGGACTGCTTCAAAGGAACAGAGCAGGTCTTTGGGGAAGGAGGTATGGAGGGTGGGCGGTGGGGGGGGTTTCGGATTTCCAGGGGGGCCATTCCCGGCCTGCCTCATGTAAGCACCCACGACCCCCGGGCTGCCACTGCTCTGCCAGGGCCTTCTTTCTGAGCGATGGTGCCAGATGTGGTGAGCTAGAACGTGGAGGAGGAGAAGTGCCCAGTGTCCCATCCCAGCCCCGAAACGGACCATCGGGGATCCTCCCCGTTTCTCCCGGCGTGCGAGTTCTCTCCTTTCTTCAACCCTTTCCCTTACCGGTCGAGACCGGTCGCTGTACACTTCTGTCTTTTCTTCTTCTGTCCTTGCCCAGTGTCCTCTTCAGGAAGATTCCAGCCCTGTGCAGGCTGGGAAGCAGAGGGGACGCCTGCCGGGATCCCTCCACTGTCCCGTGGCCCTTCGCCAGCACTCTGGTCAGCTCCCTCTCCGTTCCCCGCAAGCCCCGGAGGGCCCGGCCCTCGCTGCTTATTTCAGGGAGGCCAAGGTGGGGTGGAGCGTGAGGCCCAAATCCCTCTGAGTCGCAATTCCTCTCCCCACAGCCAGCCACTAGGCTGGGATCTGTCCTTCGGGCATCTCCCTCTATAAGGCGAAGGCGGTGCAGTTTTCTGCCTCTGAGCCTCTTTCCCTGTGCCGGGACGCTTCCCTTGGTCAGTGGCCCCGTGCTGGCCCTTCGGCTTCCGTCTCCGTCACTCTCCGCATCCCTCCCACAGCTTCACGTCCGCGTGGGGCCTCCGGTCCCTCTTTCGGTCACGCCTTCTCTCTCCTTCCCTTAGGACACCCGGCTCTTTGAACGTCATTTATGTTCACTGTCTACACATCTGACTTCTGTGTTCTCTCTGGGTATTTTGAATGTACTGTTCCTTCTGCCCTCTCTGCCCTTCCGTGCATCTTTCCTGGTGAACACCGTCTCGTCTTTTAGTCCTCAATGGGGACATCTCCTCTGACAACACTGCCACGACCGGTAGCCTGGGTTAGGTCTTCCTGTTCTGTGCACACGTGGCCTCCCATTCTTACCTGTGTCGTAGCCATCAGAGTCACAGCAATAATATGACTATTGATGGATGGTTGAGCACTACTGGGTGCGTTGTCATGTAGTATTGTTGTTAGGATGGGAGTACTAACACACCACAGCGCCTCACTTTGTCCTTGAGAGAACTCTGAGATTCTCATCTGGATTCTATACATGAGGAAATTAAGGCACAGAGAAGTTAAGTGACTTGCCCAAGGTCATACAGCTGATAAGCTGCAGAACGCTAGTCCTTGCACCCAGGCGTGTTCCCCTAAAGCCTCCACGGTTCACCTCAGTGCTGTCGGTCATTGGGTCACTTGATCATGCACCAGAACCACCTGGAGGGCTCGTGAAAGCAGATCGCTGCCCCTGCTCTCAGAGTTCCCGATTTAGCAGGTGTGGTGTGGGTGATGGGGCATTTCCGACAAGCCAGTAGGAGACATGGATGCTGTTGGTCCAAGACCACACTTAGAAAACCACTGCTTTAGGCTGCCCATCACTTTATTGAAATCCTCTCTCCCCGACTCACCTGGCTGTTCCTTAGGGCAGGCTCTCGTTGTTTTCCTTTCTGTCCACAGTCCCAGCACCTAGCAAAGCAGTTCCAAGAGGTAGTAAGTAGGCCCTCAATAAATGTTTGAGTGAATGAATAAGGAAATGGTCCTGGCCTCCTGCTTAAGTGTATTTTTGGCCTGAATAAAATTTCTGTGTATTTGAAAAATTCTCAGGTTTCTTTAGCCACATACCTGGTTGGCTAATAGGGAACATATACTGGAAGGTTTTATAAGGTTAATTATTGATTACCTTTGAAATACTTTGAAGCCAAAAGTCACGTCTGTTCTATTTGGCTCACTGTTCTTTCCAGCACAGAATGCCCACTGCCTCTGAATTCTCACCATGGTTATATGGAAAGAGGCTCTTTGGCTTTTTTAGTAGATTTGAAGCTTTCTTTCCTAAAACAGCCCCTTCCTTGATATAAAATGACTCCATCATAAATATGGTGGCTTATAAGAATGGTGGTACATTTACTTTCCAGTATTAAAGCTTCTTAAAACGCCCGCATGGCCTGGAGTTGTTGAGTAGGAGGTTGGGCTGCTTATCTCCCTTAGCTCCGCTCTGTGTCACCAAAGCCAGGCATCCTGTGGCATTAACAAGACATTTTTGAGGACTTGAGAGCTTTTTTTGTTTGTAGCAATTAAAATGTGGCTTAATGGTATTTTCTCATATGTTACTTTTCTTTTGAAATAGGAACTGCTAAAATACTTGTTTTATTGTAATAGGACTTGCATGAACTTATTGAAAGCACCAATAGGCAGGTAAACAACCTTTGTGGAATCATTTCAAAAATGCAACAGCCGTGGGAGAAACCACTGTTGCCAAACTGTGTAAGTATTATAAATACATTGATGCTACTTTGATTAACCTGTAGTTCCTAAAGAGACCAGTCTCTTAGAAGCGAGAGAGAACTATGACTCTGAGATTAGCAGGGCTGATGTATACTTACTTTAGCAACAGATGGGACACTCAGCATCTTTTGGATGAATGCTGAAGTTCAGGTTTGAGAAATCATGACACTGAAGATTTTTATGTTTGTAACCGTAATGTAGAATATGCAGTCAAAATGTAGGTTTGGAGAGGAATAAAAATCATATAATAAAAATTCAGGCTTTGTCATTAACCGTGGAAAATGATGTTGCAAGGAAAGGAGCCGTTCATGCTTGTATCAACTTTTTTAGATGATTTATAATGGGTTTGTGGTCATCTGGATTTACACAAAAAAGGTTTAATTGTCTACCTCATGAAGAAGTTCAAGTCCAGGAACCAAAGACGAGAGCATAACCCTTTGTGTTCTCTTACCCTGGACAGGGAGACGACCGCCCACCTGGACCAGGGGGAAGGAAGGAGGACCATGTCCTGCCCAACCCTGCGGAGATCTCTCTTCAGCCAGCCGTGCTGCCAGAGCTGGTCGTCAGGGAGAGTCCTCCCCTTCCCAAAATTGTCTCCACGTATTCATTGCAGCCCAGCGTCATACCAGGCAGCCCAGCTCCTGGGCTTGCTGTCCTGTCCTATGTTTTCAGTGAAGGAGATGAAGAGGTCACCGGGGATCTCTCCTCTGCCCAGCGTCCGGCTCTGCCTGCAGCACTCCTGCCCCCGGCAGAACCCCTCGTGGCACTCTCCCCCGAGGTGGCCAGCTGCTCAACTGGACAGGGACCTATCCACGTGGGCCCTGACCCGGCTCCGTTGGCTTTCTGCATCCCCTCCAATTTCGGTGAGTTTGACCTGGCCTATATTATAAATAGCATCCTTTCATCCGCATTAAAAAGCATTCTTTTTAAAATTTATTTTTTAAAAATTTTATTTATTTATTTGGAAGAGAGAGACAGCGAGAGACGGAACACAAGCTGGGGGAGAGGGAGAGGGAAAAGCAGGCTCCCTGCTGACCTGGGAGCCCCACGCACAGCTGGATCCCAGGACCCTGGAATCATGACCTGAGCTGAAGGCAGACGCTTAACGACTGAGCCACCCAGGCGTCCCTAAAGACATTCTTAATGGGAACTAGCAATAGCTGGTTTTTAAATTGAAGCGTGGTTGGCTGCAGCTATTTTTTGTGTTAAAAGTTTTATGGGATAAATGTAGATTCACATGTAGTTTTAAGAAATAATCGAGTGATGCCCCCTAGCCAATTTCCCCCAAAGGTGGCATCTTGTAAAAAACTCCAGTGAAACATCCTGAGCTGGATACTGATGTGCTGTAATGTGCATATCTTACTCACCCTGGACTGACTTGTTTCACTGTGTGTCTGTGCATTTGGTTCCTTGCAGTTTTATCACGTGACGTTTGCACGTCCACGGCCACAGTCAAGGTATAGAACGTTGCCATCACCAGGACATTTACTTGAGTCGCGTCTCTGTTCTCCTCTCCCTGACTCCTGGCCCCCTGTATCTGTTCTCTCTCTCTAGAACTTTGTTGCTTCAAAATTGTTACATAGTCGATGCATACAGTATGTCACCTTTTGAAATTGGCTTTTTTTTTTTCTCCACTCCAGGGTGGTGCCTGAAGACTAAACCAAGTTGTTGCGTGTATCACTAGCTCCTTCCTTTTTATTGTTCGGTCCTGTTCTGTGTATAGTTGTTCTGTAGTTTAATTGTTCATCTGTCAAAGCGGATTTCTGGTTCCTCCTGTCCCCCTGCCCCAAACCCAGTGTTTGATCATTAGAAGTAAGACTGCCACGGATGTTCACGTACAGGTTTTTGAGTAAATACAAGTTTTCGTATCTCGGACGCGAATACCCAGCAGTGCAATTCCTGGTTATACATTATTTGCATGTCTAGTTTTTTATGAGTGATCCGGTTTCTCCACATCCTTATTTCTTCTCTTTACGTAGTTCTTCTTCAGACCTCTTTCCTCATATCCTTCCTGACAGAAGATTTTCCTTTAAGCTTTCTGTAGGAGTAAGCCTGCCAGGGACAAAAATCTTTTTGTTTTCCTTTGTGTGCGATGTCTTTATTTCCCCTTCTTTCTGGAAGGATAGTTTCATCCAATGTAGAATTTGTGGATGCGAGTTCTGGTATTACAGCGCCTGAAAACCTTTTATTTGTAGAAATGCCAGGAGAAGCAGAAGCCAGCCTTGGAAACAGTATGGAGTCAGTATATTACCCAAGTTCCCAGGGAGATGGCAGTGGCCAAGATACTGTCTCATCTGTTTTCATCCTTCCTAATTTTGGTGAGTTTGAAGTGATACATATTACAAGTCATGCCTCTAGCTTCCCCAACATCTTTAATGTCAAGTCAGTGCCAGCTCTTTTTTTAATGAAGCTTTTTATTTTGAGGTAATTGTAGATTCGCATGTAGCTGTCAGAAATTATATCTGGGATCCCATTTATGTTTTACCCATTTTCCCCAATGATCACCTCTTGGAAAACCATAGTAAAATAGCGCAACTAGGTAGTGGCATGGATTCAGTCCACATTTGTATGTGTGTGTGTGTGTGTGTGTGTGTGTGTGTTTTCAGTTCAGTGCAATTTTATTCCATGAATTTTATTTATCATCATAGTTGTGACCCAGAATGCTTTCATTGTCACTGCCCATTGCCCTTTATGACCTCAACAACCTTCCTCTGGCCACCTTTTCTTCATATCCTAGCGAAGAGTGACCTGATCTCCCTTTCTAGAATTTTGTCACTTGAATATTGTTATTTAAATGGAATTAAAATACGATATAGCCTTTGGGCATGACTTTTTTTTCCCCCTAAACATCATTTTCTTTTTATTGTCGAATGTTCTCCCATGGTAAGGATGTACAACTGTTTGTTTCTTCACCCATGGAAGGATATCCAGGAGATTTCTAACTTTTGGCCATCAGAGGTTTAACTGTGTAAACAGTTATGTACTGGCTTTTGTGGACACTTAAATTTATATATATATTTTTAAAGATTTTTATTTTTATTTATTCGACAGAGAGAGAGCACAAGTAGGCAGAGAGGCAGGCAGAGAGGGGAGGAAGCAGGCTCCTCACTGTGCAGAAAGCCTGATGTGGGGCTCGTTCCCAGGACCCTGAAATCACGACCTGAGCTGAAGGCAGAGGCCCAACCCACTGAGCCACCCAGGCACCCCAGTTTTATATTTTTTTTGAGGTGAATGCCCACGAGGGCAATTCTGGGTCATATGACAATTTCATGTGTAGTTTTACAAGAAACTGCTAAACATTTTCTTAGAGGAGCTGTGTCATTTGACCTTCCACATATAATATATAAATCACACAATTTCTCTTTATGCCTTTATCTTCTCTTTCCATTGTTCTTTCTCCTTGATACTTAAGGATCCATTCTTTCATCATATCTTTTCTCTTTGAATATTTTCCTTTGGCCTTTATTTAAAGGTAAGTCTGCAAGGGACAAGTTCTTTCAGGTTTTCTTCATGTGACGATGTCTTTATTTCCTATACAGTAATGAAGGATAGTTTTGCTACATAGAGAATTAACGGTCAGGAGATATTTTCTTAAGCACTTGAAAAATGTTCTTTCTGTACAAATGCCAGTAATAACAGAGACCAGCTTGGAAAACAACCCTGAGATGACAAATTACCAAACTTTACCAGGAAATAACAGTGACCAATGTTCATCTGTCTGCCTCCCACACAATTTTGGTGAGTTTCAAATAATGCATATCGTAAGTAGTGCTGTGTTTAATCCAGATGTATCAGCATCCTTAATGGAAGCTAGTGGTATTTTTTTTTTAATTAAGCTATTTTAAAACAATTTTAGATTCACATATATTTATAAGAAATAAGATCTAGACATCCATTTTATGCTTTGCCCATTTTTCCCATTGATAACATCTTACAAAACTGTAGTAAAATTCCCCAACAAGGGTATTGACATGGATGCAATATACAGATATTACTGAGATGTGCCCAGCTGTACTTGTGGTGATTTGTGTGCATTTGTATTTATTTCAATCTCATTTTATCAGGTGAGTAGCTTTGATGTCCACCACCCGAGTCAGGATACAGAACGTTTCCATTGCCATTGAAATACCTCATCTTGCTCCTTTTAAAAATAATTTTATTTATTTATTTATTATTTGAGAGAGAGAGAGAGAGAGTGTGTGTGTGTGTGTGTGTGTGTGTGTGAGTGCACGAGCCAGGGGCAGGGCTAGAGGGAGAGAAAGAATCTCAAGCAGGCTCCTCACCAAGTGTGGAGAAGTCTGACACAGTCTGACTCGATCCCACAACCCTGAGACCATGACCCTGAGATCATGACTGGAGCTGGAACCAAGAGCCAGAGGCTTAACTGACTGAGCCCCCAGGCATCCCTTGTCTTGCACTTTTATTTTATTTTTTAAAGATTATTTATTTATTTATTTGACAGACAGAGATCACAAGTAGGCAGAGAGGCAGGCAGAGAGAGAGGAGGAAGCAGGCTCCCTACTGAGCAGAGAGCCCGATGTGGGGCTCGATCCCAGGACCCTGGGATCATGATCCGAGTCAAAGGCAGAGACTTTAACCCACTGAGCCACCCAGGTGCCCCGTCGTCTTGCACTTTTAGAACCATACCCCCCTCTATCGGGCTGCCCTTTCCTTCACCATTGTCCATTCCCCTAGCCCCTGGCAAACACTGCTCTCTATAATTTTGTCACTCCAAGAGTGTTCTATAAAGGGAATCTTATGGTATTAACCTTTGAAGATTGTTCGGTGTTTTTCAGTCAGCATAATTCCCTGAAGATTCGTCCAGATGGCTGGATGGAGCAGCCCCTTCCCCCTTTTCTGTAGCTGCAGTGTGCAAGAGTTGTTTGCAGCCATTCAGCCACCGGAGGACACGAGTTGTTGTTGCTTTTTCCCCCCTGGTTTTTGGTATTGGGAGTAAAGCTGCCGTGAACATCCACGTCCCAGTTTTTGTGTAAATATGTTTTTGTTTCTGTCATGAATGCCAACAATGTTGGATCTTCTGGTAATAGCGTGTTTCGTTCTATAAAGCAACCGTCAAACAGCTTTCCAGAGACACTACCAGGTTTCATTCCCACCAGCAATGGAAGAGTGATTGTGTCTCTCTGCGGCCACATTTCTGTTCCTCCTGTTGTGCTTTCTTTCTTCCTGATGTTCCACATTTCCTTCTTCCATCATGCCCTTTCTGTTGGAAGAGTTTCCTTTCCTCTTTCTATACAGGTAAGTTTGCTGGGGACAGATTTTAGATTTCCTTTGTTGCAGAATTCACTTTTGTCCCGAAGGGTAGTTTTGCCTCATGGAGAATTCACAGCTGAGGGTTCTTGTCTTTCAGCGGCTGAAAAATTCATACTCATAGAAGTGCCGGAAAAATCAGAAACCAGCCAGGAAAACAGCTCTAAGACAATCTATTACCCAGCTTTGCTGGGAAGTGTCAATGGCCCAGGGACTGACTCTTCATCGGCCTCACTCCCGCCCAATTTCGGTGAGTTGAACATGATACATATCACGTGTAGCTCTGTTTCATCTAGGTTCCTCGACATCCTTAATACAAGCCAGTTACAGCTTTTGTCGAAACTTTTAATTTTGACGTAATTCAAGATTCGGTGCCGTTGTAAGAAATAACACAGAGAGATCCCGCTTATGTTTTCCGTATTTTCCCCAGTGATACCACCCGTCAGAGCCGTATTTGAGTGTTACAACCCAGCCATTGACCTTGATACGGTTCACAGGTGTGATCGAGATGCCTCCGGTTTTACTTGCACGTGCGCGCGCACGTGTGTGTGTGTGTGTGTATTGTGTATGTGCGTGCATGTGTGTATTTATCACTATGTAATTTGATTGTATGAGTGGGTTCGCACATCTCCCACAGTCAAGGTAGAGATCACGTCCATCACTCAAGGATCCCTCGTTAGTGCCTCTTTTTACAACCCGACCCACCTTCCCTGCCCCCAAGACCTATCTTCAATACCGAGCTATCTCCGATCTTTTCTCTGTTGCTGTAATTTTGTCTCTTCAGATTGTTATAGAAGTGGAGTCTTCCATGATGTGACCTTTTCAGATTAGCTTTTTTCCCCCACTCAGATGAATCGCCTGGACACTCATCTAGTTTGTTTTCTTTTTTTTTTTTTAAAGATTTTATTTATTTATTTGACAGAGAGAAATCACAAGTAGACGGAGAGGCAGGCGGAGAGAGAGAGGGAAGCAGGCTCCCTGCTGAGCAGAGAGCCCGATGCGGGACTCAATCCCAGGACCCTGAGACCATGACCTGAGCCGAAGGCAGTGGCTTAACCCACCGAGCCACCCAGGCGCCCTCTAGTTTGTTTTCTATATTAATAGTTTATTCCTTTTATTGATGAAAATAGTGTTATGGATATATTACATTTTGTCTGATTGTTCACTTACTGAAGGACATCTGAATTTTTTTCAGTGTTTGGCCATTAGGGAGCAAAGCAGTTATAAATATCTGTGTACATATTTTTGGGTAAATATAAGTTTTTATTTCTCATCAATTGGTGGAGAGTTTCCCGTGGTATAGATACACAACAGTTTTTTTTTTTTTTTTAACATTCACACATTGAAGGACATCTGCTTTTTTTCCTTTCCAAGTTTGTGGATACGAGAAGTAAAGTTGAGCTGCTGTGAACATTCATGTACTGATTTTTATGTAAATACAAGTTTTCATTTCTCTGTCATGAATGCCAAGCGCGAAGTTGCTGAGTCTTAACGATAATAGCATGTTTGGTTTTATAAAGACTGCCAAACAGTTTTCCAGAGAGGCTGGGCTATTCTACATTTCCAGTAGCAATGTATGGGGGGGGGTCCACTTTCTCCCCATCTATATTTCTGATCTTTCTAGTACAATTTCTTCCTTACTGATCCCACAAGCTTCCTTCTTTCATACCATCCTTTCTGTTGGAAGATCTTCCGTTAGCTATCTTCTAATAGTAAATCTGCTAGGAACAGTTTTTAGAAAGATTTTTCTTTGTGCAAGAGTGTCTTTATTTCCTCTTTCTTTCCTGAAAGATAATCTCACTCAGTACAGAATTCACAGTTAAGAGTTCTTGTCTTTCAACAGTTGAAAAAGTTGTACTTGTAGAAACGCCGGAAAATGCGGAAACCAGCCTGGAAAACAGCTGTCAGACAGTGTATTACCAAACTTCGTCGGGAAATGACAGTGACCCAGCTCCTGCCTCTTCATCTTTCTCCATCCCGCCCGATTTCGGTTAGTTTGAAACGATACGTATTTCAAGTAGCACTGTTTAATCTAGAAGTACCGACATTCTTCATGCCAGCTAGCGATAGCTTTTTTTGAATATTAAACTTGTGATATCATAGTAATTTAAGATACCCATGTAGTTGTAAGAAATAATGCAGAGAGATCTCATTTATGCTTTACCCATTTCTGCCAATGATAACATGTTGAGGAACTATGATAGACCATCACAGCCAGGGTACTGACATTGATGCCACCCACGGGTCTTACTGAAAGGCCCCCAATTCCATTGTATTGATTTTTGTGTATGTGTTAATTCTGTTTGATTTTATCATATGAGTAGGTTTGGTGTCCACAACCCCGGTCAAGATAGAGAACATTGCCATCACCATGAGGATGTGTCACCTTGCCTTTCTGAAACCGCACCCATCTGAGCATAATTCCCTGGAGAGTCATCTGACTTGTTGCGTGTATCAGCATTTCCTTCTTTTTTGTTGCTTTGTACTATTCCATGGTGCGGGGGTTCACGTTTGTGTATTGGTTGAAGAACGTCTGGACTTCGTTCCAGCTTTCAGTATTACAAGTAAAATTGCTGTGACCGCTTATGGACAGGTTTTTGTGTAAACATAGATCTTGATTTCTCTTAGATAAATGCCTGGAGAGTGCAAATGCTTGTTTGTGCAGTAATTGCATGTTTAATATAATAAGAACCTGCCCCCGCGGTTTTCCAGAGACGCGGTACCATTTTACTTTCCCACCAGCAATGTAGGAGCGGTCCAGTTTCTCTGCATCCAGATTTCTGCTGTGTTTGTCATTCTTTCTTCTTTTTTAATGCTCCACAATTTGTTTTTTCATCATTCTTTCCTGATAGATTTTCATTTAACTGTTCTCAAATGTAAGTCAGCTAGTGACAAAGACTTTTGGCTTTCCTTTGTGTGAGAATGTCATGATTTTCCCTTCATTCTTTTTTTCTTTTAACAGTTTGGATATTCATTTCTTGTTTTCAGCATCATGGAGGTAAAATTGACAGATAAAGTTGTAATATATTTAGAGCATGTAAAGGGTGATGATTTGATGTACCTGTACCTAGTGAAATGATTCCTGCCACTGAGTTCATTAACATATTTGCCATCTTGCATATTTACCTTTCATATTTTGGCGGGGAGAATGCTCAGTTCTACCTTAAGCAAATTTCAGTGATGCGATACAGTATTACGAGCTATGGTCACCAGGTTGTATGCTAGATCCTCTGTCCCTACCTACAATATAACTGAAAGTTGGTACCTTCTTACCAGCCTCTCCCCACTTCCCTCACCCCCGTGACCCCTGGCAATTGCTGTTCATTTATTCTGCCTTCTGTTTTTATGAGTTTGACTTTTTTTTTTTCTTTTTAGATTCCACATGTAAGTGATACCATGCAGTATTTGTCTTTTTTTTACTTGTCTGGCTTATTTCACTTAGCATAATACCCTCCAAGTCCATTTGTTAATGTTCTCATGTTCTCACAAGTCTGCTCCTTTATTGAAGGACAGTTTTGCCCGATCAAGATTTCACGGCTGAGATTTCGCGTCTTTCCATAATTTGAAAATATTTTAATTGTAGGAATGTTTGTAAAGGCTCAAACCAGCCCAGAAGAGAACCCTGAGACCATAAGTTATCCAGTTTTATTGGAAGACAGCATTGGTCAAGACATTTCCTCGTTACGTTGCCTTCCTCCTAGTTTCGGTGAGCTCGAAATGACACATTTGACACGTAGCATTTTTAATCTAGATTCATCAACATCCTTAGTGTAAGAT